>NC_081408.1:777500-3177500 GCF_030272615.1 Cryptomeria japonica | reverse complement strand
AGGTGATTCTCACAGTTTGTTTCAGTGGTCAACCTTACTCCATATAAAGAGTGTTCTCTTTGAGGACATCAGTGTTAGATGTGGTCAAGTTGAGGAGGTGATCAATCCGATCCAGGACAGAGTATTTGAGGTACTTCGTACCATTCTCGGCAGAAGGATCGAGGTCGAGACAGATGTGGATTTACAAGAATTTGAAGATAGAATCAAGATCATCTTTCGCAAGGACGCAGATGTTACAGATGAGCAGTATGATCAGATGTATGCTACCATGCTCCTGATTGATAGAACGAAGGAACTTGAACCTACTTGGGACACAGCTCTTCTAGATGCATTTGATCAGGTTATCCACTTAGAAGAGAGTATCAAGAATCTTCCCGAGATTCCAAGCACAGAAATCGAAGGAATCGTGACAAAATTCATTGCATATGCTAAGAAAGAGAATTGGAAAGGGAATAAGATTCTAGATGAAAGGTTGTTACAGATGACATGACATCTTATTTCTCATTGGTTGATACCTCCTAGATTTTTGTGCCAAATTTAATATTTGGCTATGTATTTAATATTGTTCAGTAAAAAGGAGGTCATTTGTAACAAACCCTAATTAGGGTTTAGGTGTCATGATCTTGTTCGTTGATTTACTTTCAATCTGGACCTTTCATTGTAGCTGGGGATGCTATTTATACCCCCATTTTTCATTTCATTTGATATAGAATAGAAAAATAGAGAATAGAGTTAAGAGTGAAATAGAAAGATTAGAGTTGTAAGCAATTTTTATTTTGTAGCAAGATTGAGTCTTGAAGAGAGAAATTCAAGCAATTGTTGTATATGATGACTTGGAAATCAATAAAATATTGAAGTTATGGTGTTTTGTTGCAAGTTTCATAAGTTATCTTCATGGTTGTTGGATGTACTTGAATCACGCTCAATCGAAGTAGTTTGTTAATTTGAAAGGCTAAGTGTGAGATTTGATATTTGGTAGGATTCGCAATCCAAACCACTAGCTTCTTGCTGATTGTAGGAACGCCTTGCGTGGTCGACTGGAAAACATTTTGAGTCATTAACCTTCAAGCATTTTCGCATCTAGGATATGTACCTTCGTAGTAGTGTCCTCGGTCTTTGATGCATTGAATACCATTATTACCTTAGAAGATCGCACTAATTTCAATTGAGTTGTTATCTTATGGCAAAGTTGAAGTTAGTTGAGTCTTGCCAAATCTCATTCATGCTAAGTCGTTCATAGGGTTAGGCTAGATTAGACTTCCTTAAACCCTGTCCTTTTTCCATTTTTTTGAAAGTTCCTTTAGTTTAGTAAAATCTTCGAGCTTTGAATACGTAAGACCCCTTGGAGGAAACAGCAAATCACATCATACCACTAAAAAAGCTTGTCCACACGTGGAGACCCCACTAAAAGAACCTTGGAGTCCATCTAACTGATCCTTTTTGCAGATCTTCAGCAGTTAGAGACTATTTTCTCAAGAGAGGATAAGATGCCTGTCGGTATTTTATTCTGTGTATGATTGTGTACAAAATACACGTCAACAGGTGAGCAAAGAGATTATAGCAATCTATTAAGAGCTACAAGATGTTAACACCCATCATGACGATTTAGGGATGGTACTAAAAAAATTGATGGTTACTTGGAAGTTTTCAAATCATTGCTTGATCGCTTGACAAGTGACAACTGTAATTTTGCTTTCTAACAGCTTTAATTTAAAAAATTAGCTTAAAGCCTTTTTCATTTATTTAAGTGTTGCCTATTTTTCATTCTTAGGAGAAAAATAGCTTGCCACTAAGTTTTATGATCTTGTGTAAACCTTTTGAGGGGTTTAGATGATCAAAAGAGCTTTAAAAAAAAAATTAATAGAAGGCAATGTTCTTCCACGTTGCATGGAGACTTCGAGGTTTGAATGTACTTTCCACGTTGCATGGAGACTTTGAGGTTTGAATGTACTTTCCACGTTGCATGGGATCTCATAAGGCAAGTTTTCCACGTAACAAGAATTGGACTAGGGTTGTGTTTTTGAAAGCTTGAGTTATTAAACAAAGAAGCCCTCGCTTTCTGTAGGTTTTCTTGTTGTTGCAAATTTATCATAGCAAGTTTAGTCCAGTTTGGGGCAGTCTTTTAGTGAGCAGCTACAGCTGGCTTGTTTTTGCTGCAATTTGGACTACTGTAGCTTTTGTGGTCTGTTACAACCTTGTTTTGATAAACTAGATTGTAATTTATTCTTCTTGCATCAATTAAAAAAAAAAAATAATCATAGCGGCCAGTCTTTGGAATAAAGAAACTAAAGATCCTTTCAATGCTATTCTATGCCTTCATCTTCAGTTTATCTAAAAGAGAGACTCAATATTATGTATTCCTCAGTTTTCGAGAAGTTAAGAAGTCACAAAAGGGGGAGTGATCTAAACCATGTGGAGGTTCATGCATATGAATATCAGCAATCAAGCTCCAAAGATAGCGGCCAAAAAACCGTTAGGATGAAGAAATGAATTTAAACAGCAGATTAAAACAGAATTATAAACATACAACACAGACAAATGAGACACACAGATTTATCGTGGTTCAGCAATTGCCTACATCCACACTTGAAGCAGGGGAATCAATAGATTAATAACCAATCTAGTTTACACACATACACAGCTGCAAGCAGCTCCAGAATTAACCTCTACAAATGAAATACAATCAGCTCTTAAAGAGCTTGCAAGGAGGAGTTGAATAGCCAAGAGTTTTGGCGGCAAGAGGAAGGAGTCCGTTGGACTTCACTTCCAACAATCTCCCATTGAAGGCCAATGAATTGCTGCAACAAGTAGATTCCCCCACTCAGTCCTGCTATCGGTTATTGGAAAGGCCAAGAGAAGCTCGGCAGAAATCGAACTTCTCCCACTTAACCACTTTAGTGAGTACATCAGCCGGATTCTTGTTGGTATGAATTTTATCTACATGAAACTTGCCTTCTTCGACCATATGGCGAACATAATGACTACGAACATCAACATGTTTTGACCGAGGCTAAGATGTCTGATGTTTAGTCATAAAGAAGGCACCACTATTATCACAAAACAAAGCAAAATTTGATTGCTTCAAACCCAACTCACTGAACAAGAGTTGCAACCATACCATCTCTTTTGCTCCCTCAGAAAGAGCTATGTATTCAGCCTCCGTAGTCGATTGAGCAACTGTATGTTGCAATTTTGAAGCCCAACTAGTCGCTGCCCCGGCGAATGTGAAAGCATAACCTGAAGTAGACTTTCTTTTGTCTAAATCTCCGGCAAAATCAGAATCAGTAAACCCTTGCAAAACTGCCTTGTCCTTTCCAAACCATAAACAAAAATCAAAAGTACCCTTGAGATACCGCAAGATATACTTGACTGCCTCCCAATGTGATTTGCCCGGATTAGCCATAAATCTGCTCACCACTCCCACAGCATGAGCAATGTCCGGACGAGTAGACACCATAGCGTACATAAGGCTGCCAACTACAGATTTGTATGGAATTTTGTCCATAAACTCCTTATCTTCTTGTGTTTTTAGGCACAATTGAGAAGACAATTGAAAATGAGAGGCTAAGGGTACGCAAATAGACTTAGCATCTGCCATACCAAATCTGTCCAATACTTTTTTAATGTAATCTTGCTGAGATAGTTTGAGTGCTCTCTTTTTCCTATCCCAAAAAATAGTCATTCCTAGAATCTTCTTTGCTGCCCCTAAATCTTTCATGGAAAATTCTTTTGCTAAGTGAGTTTTAAGTTCACTCACAATCCTCATGCTTGTGTCAGCCACTAGCATATCATCCACATAAAGGAGAAGTATGACAAATTCGCCATTAGGAAGCTTTTTAAAGTAGATACAAGGATCAGACTCGTTGCGAGTAAACTTGTGATCGATCATGAATTTGTCAAATTTAAGATACCATTGCCGAGGGGCTTGCTTAAGCCCATACAAACTGTGTTTCAATCTACAATAGAGGTGTTCCTGCCCCTTTTTAATGAACCCTTCCGGCTGATGCATAAATAGTTCCTCATCAAGATCGCCATGGAGAAACGTCGTCTTCACATCCAGCCGTTTAAGTTCAAGATCCCAGGCTGCAACTAAGCCCAATACTGCTCGGATGGTAGTCATTTTTACTACTGGCGAGAAAATTTCTTTGAAGTCAAGGTCTTGCTGCTGAGCATATCCCTTTACAACTAGTCTTGCTCGAAATCTTTTGCAACCACCGGCTTCATCTTTGAGTTTATAAACCCATTTATTTCTTAATGCCTTTCTGTTAGGCGGAAGTGGCACCAATTTCCATGTCTGATTTCACAATAGTGCATCCATTTCTTCGCACATTGCAGCGTGCCAGCTATCACAATCTGCATTTTTACAAGCTTCTTTGTATGTTGCAGGCTCTGTTTGATCAGAGATTAGCAAGGTAGGTTTAGCTTCTTCACAAAACAATAAATCATAGTCAGAGAACTTTGCAGGAGGTCGCCTCTGTTTGGTTGATTTCCTCAATTGATTCTCTATTTGAGTAGTAGAATCATTCAATTTATGCAAATCGACATCACTCCCACATCACTCCCATTGTTAATTTGCCTGGTAATGTCTCTGTTTTTGTGTTTGGTAATGTCTCTATTTTTCTTCCTATCTACAGGGTATTCGAAATCTTGTGGATTTTTATCCACGTGAGTTGCAAACTGGCCGCGGGAGGAAGAACCCGCAGAAATTTCATCCACAGCGTGCATTGGGCGAGTGTGCAGGGAGCTGGGTGCTGTGGCGGCATCTTCCACGACCTGCACGGGAGGAGGACTCTGTCGTTGGACCGCGGAGGTTTGTGAACGCAAGAGAGTGAGGGGTGGAGAGCCCGTGGAAGCATCCTCCACGGTCTGCATGGGAGGGTGACTCCATGGCTGTGCCACCGCAGAGGAAGAAACGTTTGCAGGGAGCCCGTGAAGGACATCACATGGCAAGGAAGGTTGTCTGGAGTTTGCTGCGTGATGTGCCTTCTTCACAGTATGCGGTGAGTGTGGAAGCCCAGCAAGTGGTGGGGAGTTTGGGTTGGTTTGTGCAGGAACCAGTGGAGATGCAGACCACCGAGAGGGGTGCCCAACAATTTGGGAATAACGTGAGCCAAAATGCTCACCGTAAAGGTGATCTTCCATATTTTCTGCGACATGAGTGCTGGTTTGGGGATTATGTGCTTTGTTCTGCAGACCCCCAATTTCAGAATTAAATGGAGAGAAACCATTGCCAACACTCACTTCTTCATTCTCAGTCTGAGAATTGTATTCAACTGAGGTAGATGTCATAGGGGCTTCCACTAAATGAGAGACCGAAGGTAGAGCGTTGGTAGTCGAATTTTGAAACAAAGACATAGGGACATATTCTTTCTCTGATTTATTTGAATCTTGTAGCATGGGGAAGGAGGTCTCATGGAAAATTACATCCCTGCTACGAACAATCTTTTTGTGAACTAGATCCCACAATCTGAACCCAAATTTCTCTTCGCCATACCCCACAAAAATACATTTCAGCTACTTTGGATCCAATTTGGTTCGCTTCTCCTTGGGTATATGTGAGAAGGCTTCACATCCAAACACATGAAGATGTGAGTATGAAATCCTCTTCCCTTGCCATTCCTCTTCCGGAATACCAAAATCCAATTTAGATGATGGACTTCGGTTGATTAAATACACTGTCGTGTTACACGCTTCTGCCCAAAATTCCTTGCCTAAACCTGCATTTGACAACATACATCGTGCCTTTTCAAGAATTGTTCTATCCATCCTCTCGGCTGCACCGTTTTCTTGAGGAGTGAAAGGAACAACCTTGATTCTTCTAATCCCATTATCAGCACAAAAATAATCAAATTCATGTGAACAAAATTATCCACCATTATCGGTTTGTAAACATTTAATCTTATGCCCAATCTAATTTTCAACTAAAGCCTTGAAAATTTTAAATTTTGAAAAGACTTCAGAATTCTTAGAAAGCATATAAATCCATACTTTTCTTGTACAATCATCAAGAAAGATTACAAAATGGTTAGCTCCTCCAATGGAGGCTACCTCGGTAGGCCCAAAAACATCCGAGTATACAAGCTCCAGCAGTGTTGTCTTTGTGTCACGCCCATCTTTCAAAAAACTTACTCTCTTTTGTTTTCCATAAAGGCGATGTTCACAAAAGGCTAAGTCAACAAGTTTGAGGCCTGGAAGCTGATTTCTTGTATGCATAACATGGAGACCTTTCTTGCTAATGTGCCCAAGTCTTTGATGCCAAAGATCCGCTTTGCTGTCCTCAATCACCATTGCAGCTCCCACTTCACCATGAGTCTTAAATATGTATAAACTACCCACTTTATTACCATTTGCAATCAGCATGGTACCATGAGTCACCTTCCATGTATCCAGAAGAAAATTTACATTAAGACCTTGATCAAAGAGCTGTCCAACGGATATCAAATTTGTTTGCCCTCTCGGGTGAATACTTAAAGCATGAAGTACGTAATGCAGAACAATGTCATAAAGATCAGACAAGTATCAGATATCTTATTCCATTCATCATTCGTTTTTGTCCACAAGTTACATTCGGAAGTATATAAAGATGTCGAGGGCGTGCGAGCGCCAACCGTCGCACCACAACTGCCACCCCTCGGTCGCCAACTAACCAACACGATTACAACTTAATTAACTAGTTTTATTTCCATGTACAATATTGCCGCCGACATCATCCCCCCCAAAAGAAAAGAAGTCGTCTCCGGACGACTTAATACAAAATAGAGATGACATTAAACAGAACTGTTGACGCCAGTCGAGCCCAGAACTTATACACTTGATGCGTCCTCGCCTGAAAAACCCTTTTCTGCTACCATCTGATGCTCAAGTGTGGATTTCACCATTATTTCTTCTTTTGACATCAAAGTCCTCCTATGCCTAAACCAAACTTGTCTGCAAAACACGCGTTTCAGTCTTAGCCTCCACCAACTGCTGCTCAAATGATATTGTCTCCCTAGCCAATTTGTCCTCGATAGCCACCCGCATTGCCCTCTCGACATCCAACTCCTGGGTACGCTAAGCTAAGTCTCACACTAGTACTGCCTCCAACTTGGTGGTCAGCTCCTCCCGAGCCCTCTCTGCATCCACCAAGGCAACCTCACGTCCAACCGAGACCTACTCCAAGTTCCTCAAAGCATACCATTCCTGCCTGGAGGTGGCCACAACCTGCTGGCACAAAGGCTAGGAGACACCTCAAATCCTCCATCACACTCCCCAAAGGCTAAAAACTGAACTGAACAACTCCCTGGTGTCATACAACTGCGCGGACCTGCAATGCCTTCCCTCAAACTCTATTTGTTCCCAACCTCCAAATCTGTCTCCCTCTACGGCTTATGGCTTCCCTGCCAATGCTGAGCTGTAGGCTTCTTTCTCACAGTACGGACAACCACAACACTTCCCGTGGTATTCTGTAGCTCAAAAATAAACTGGGGTCTAGGGGCAATGCCCCCAGTGGGGTCGAGGGGCAGCGCCCCAGGTGCGCTCCCTATCGTAGTACAGGGCGGGGTCAAGGGGCAGTGCCCCCGCCGCCAACACCAATTTACAACCTTCAGAACCCCACAAAAGTCCATGGCGCGCCTCATTTTTGTGATATTTTATGATGTCAAAACCCTTCTTCTACACTCCAATATTTTTAGTGTCTAGGCTCCAGATGTCATCGAATCATTTTTCAATCAGGTAATCGTCGTTTTTTTTTTGTTTTTTTTTTACAACCTCCTCGTACGGTCAACAACAGCATTGACACCTCCAATCGTGCGATCACCTTCTCGTGCAGTTGACACCCTCCTTACCATACGGACACATCTCCAGCGTACCGACAACATGCTCAACTGTGCACACCGTACGGTCCTCCTTTCGCACGCCCAACGCAGTTCAACCGTATAGAGACCACTGACAACGAAGCGGTTGCGTGTGTGTTTGTGCGGCTGCGTGGCTGTGCGGCTTCGCGCTGTGTGGCTGCGGGCTGCACGCTGTGCGGCTGCGGCTGCGAGCTGTTCGGCGCGTGAGTGTGCGGGCGGGTGAGTTGTGCGGTTGCGTGGGTTTTATTTTGTGCCGCGGGGGTTTTACTGTGTGCGGTTGGCAGTGTGTGGTGACCACCGCCGGTGGCCCCACTGCACGGTGGTTCCACCGTCGGTGGTCCCACTGTACGGTGGTTCCACCGTCAGTGGTGCCACCATCGGTGGTTCCACCGTACGGTGGGCCCACTTTTTTTTTCTTTTTAAATTTTTTTGACCATACCCCATGTGGTACGACTGTATGGTTTTTTTCACTTTTAATTTTTTTTTTTGACCGGACGGTCGCCTGTCGTATGACCGTATGGTTTTTAAACATTTTTTTGACTGTATCGCCTATCGTATGACCGTATGGTTTTTAAACATTTTTTGACCGTACCGCCTGTCGTACGACCGTACAGTTTTTTTTTCCATTTTTAAAAAATTGTTTTTGATCGTACGGTCGCATGTCGTATGACCGTATGGTTTTTTTTTCATCTCCTAATTTAGTTGTCTAGAGAGTCATTTGCTCGGGTCCCCTGTCTCTCGGATTGCCCTTCATCCTTCTCGGTTTTCCTCGCCTGAGAGTCGCCTGCTGTGGTCATGTGCCTCTCGAGTCGCCTGCCTAGCCTCTTGAGTCCCCTTCCATCCTCTCGGGTCCCCCTCTGGGCTCTCGGGTGTCCATTTGGCCTCTCGGGTCCCCTGTGCGCTTCGTGTGGGAGGGTTTCGATTTGGGCCCGTTGGTGGCCAATCTATTTCCAATGGCCATCCGAAGACTTGGAACCACAAATTCTACAAGGACCACGGTCTCCTTCCCTTACATAAGAAGAAGAAGAATAATAAAGATTTTGAAGGCAGCGGCCTTCCACACAGGGTTCCAATCGTTGTCGACACAATTGTTCTTCGGATTATCTATGTCACTGAGGTTTGGGCTATCTCCCTTCCATATTCTATGTATTCTGGCAGGTACACCTCCTCTGTTACTTGCTCTAGTTCCTCTACTTCGAACCTGTAGCTCTGGAACATTTCATAATCCTCCATTTGCCAATGGAAGAGCCCGTTCAATGACCCTGTCTCATCCTCGGAGCACTCTCCTAGTTCAAGAATCCCTTCGTCGTTGGGCTCCCTGCAGCCCCGTCCTTCGGCCCTCGGGTCGTCTTTTCCTTCATCCTCTGATTCCGAAGATGGTGCCAGTTCCTCGTCAACAACTTGGGTCCTCAGATCAATGGTGTACTTCCACCTCCCTTTCTCCATAGAAAGGGTGTTCTTTTTCCAGTCGTGGTTCACCTTTGTTGTGACCAGCCACCCTTTGCTTAAGATGGCGTCGTACCCCTTCTTCTTGAGTGGGATTACCACAAAATCTAGTATGAAAGGTTGCGTGCTGATGGTGACCGGGTGGGCCATCAGGGTACCGAGTGGCTTGATGCCGTGCTGGTCTACACCTACCAAGTTGAACATGGGTGGTCATAGTGTTGGCTTCCCCAACTTCTTCCATGTATCCTCTGGCAGTACATTCACCCCCAAACCTCCGTCCACGATGGTGTCTTTGAGGATAGCCCCGAGAATTCCCATCTCTACTACAGCAGGATGCCGACCACTATTTAAGGCCAACAACATTGGCTCAGCCGAGGGGCTGACCGGAACTTCCGCCCATGTGGCACGTAAAGGTGCCTGCGCAGTGGTTTGTATGGAATTAAAAATCGTGATTCTTAACTGTGGAATTGTTTCTAGAAGGTCCTTTACCCTTATAGGTACTTCCATCTGCAATACTTGCCCAATGATGTTATTTTCCGCTTCCGTATTAGATGATGTACTCGCCACCTCGTTGTCTTGTTGTTCGGCCGTCATCTCATGTTTAATATTGGCCTTTGCCTCCCGTAATCTCTCCTTCTCCGTACGGGGGTCGGGATAAGTGGCCTTTTTCGTTTGGGCGCGGGTGATTGCCAGTACTTCTTTCTCACCAGTCTTCTCAATGTTGAGGAGATTAACCCCTGCCTGTGGGCAATTTGTGTCCTCATGGTCGCCTGGCCCACATCATTGGCATAGGTGCTGAGGGGTGGCTTCCTGCATGCAATCATGAGCGAAGTGCCCCCACTGATTACAGGCCCTACATTGGACAATTGGCCGGCCCTTGGCATCATACTGGATATGGCTTCCATTATTGTTATTGTTGCTATTCCTTCCGCCACTGCGTCTATTGTCCCGGTAACCTCCAGATGATGCCATTGTGTTGGTTTGCGAAGTTCCGACGGCCGGCTGCTCTTGCATGAAGAGAACTTGTTGGCTCTTGGTTTTCATATTGTAGGGACATTCTTTTGTCAAATGTCCCGTAATCTGACAAATGTCGCAGAAAACCTTCTTGGGACAAGACCCCTTGGTGTGTCCGTCACTCCTACAGTCGATACACCACACGTCATTTTCTTTCGTCTTACTTGTACTCCCTTTCATGGCTTTGAATTCTTTTAGCATTCGTTCCATGTCCTTTTAGAGAGCGTACACCTTTTTACTCGATTCACCACCGCTACTGCTTTCCCCGTCAGAATCTTCATCATTGTCAGATGAATATTTATTACTTTTCTTCTTCCTTGATGTTTTGTATTCACTCTCTAGGTCCATCGCCCTATTATAGGCGTCGTCATATGACGTCGGGGGTACAATTTTCATTTTTTTCCATAGGGAAGATTTCAATCCTTCCACGAACCATCGTTTTTTCAAGCCCTCAGCCGGTTGGCTTTCCATTTTACCCAACAATTCCTTCAGTCTCCTGCTGTATGCCCATACTGTCTCCTTGGTACCTTGTTTGGTATTGTATATCTCTGTTACAATTTCGTTGTCATCACGAAGCAACAGAAACTCCTCCGTGAATTCCTTCTGTAGGTTGGCCCACGTGGCCACTTTTTGATTATCTACATCGGAGTACCAATCTATGGCAACTCCACGTAACGTGGCTGGGAACTGCTGTACCCAGTCATTCTGGTCTGTCACTCCGTTGGCAGACCAAATGGTTTCACATGTACGACAGTGCCGTAAGGGGTCTTCCTTGCCGTACCCTATGAACTTTGGTAATTTTTGTTTACTTGCCATCCTGGGTCGTCTTCTTGGGGGCGGTTGTGCCTGTGTCTGTGACCCTGCGCTGCTTCCTCCGGTGGTGCCGATGGTGTGTCCTACCTGGGCGATTGGAGGTACGGTGTTTTGCCTGTCGTGTGTGGCACCTAAACCTGTACGGTTTCCCTCCCCTTCGCTCCCACCCGCGCCCACTCCTGGTTCCCCTTGGTGATCTTCGCTCCGCGGTGTAAGGGATAAGTTTCTAAACCGATCCCGAGTCTCTTCGACTAGATCTCTCCTTAACCTTGTTTCCGCCAAAAACTCTTTGTGGCTCCGCACCTTACGGTGTTCTGGCAACGCATAGAAACTTCCCTCGGCTTCTGCACCCTTCGTGACACCTCCGTGGTTCCCTTTGGGCCACCCTTCGGCAGGTCATCCTTCGACAAGTTGCCTCAGCCTCCGTCTCCGTTCTACTTGCTGCTCTAGAATCAAGGCCCTTTGCGCAGCCTCCCACTCGTCCATTTCTACTTTCTTATTTCTGTCTTTATTTAATATATTTGGCATAAATCACCTTCGTACATAGCAAGCACACACCATGTACACAATTCTTTTATTTTTTATTTTTTCCTTTCGACCATAATTTATATCAACATTGTGTTGGGATTATTACAGGGTTCAATTTCCCCTTCGCCTCTTGTTCCATGTGCGCGTCGTCGGTCTTTGGGTTCACCTCACCGACGGGTAGGCCTATCGCGTCCGTGCGCCATCCGCGTCTTCCGTTCCCGAGTACGTCTAGGCAGCGGCACCAAATGTTTGCCCTCTCAGGTGAATACTTAAAGCATGAAGTACGTAATGCAGAACAATGTCATAAAGATCAGACAAGTATCAGATATCTTATTCCATTCATCATTCATTGTTGTCCACAAGTTACATTCGGAAGTATATAAAGATGCCGAGGGGGTGCGAGCGCCAACCGTTGCACCGCAATTGCCACCCCTCGGTTGCCAACTAACCAACACGATTACAACTTAATTAACTAGTTTTATTTCCGTGTACAATATTGCCGCCAACAAAATTCCGCTGCAATTTTGGGACATGGCGAACATCTTTGAGCAGCCATGTTTTACCACCTTCTAATGGAAGCAATACATCCCCTTTGCCTGTAATTTCACAAGCTTTGTTATCTCCTAAAAAAACATTTCCAAAATGACCTTCATGGTAGTTAATGAACACTTCAAGACATGAGGTAGCATGATGGGAGGCACCGGAATCAAGCACCCATGAATCCGAAGTAGTGTCGGTTGTTGAAAGGATTAGTACACTATCATCTTTATCATAGACTGTATTTGCTTCGCTGTCCCGCACCCTCTCTTGTGCCCTTTTGAAGTTTCTACAATCCTTCTTCACATGACCAGCTTTGCCACAGAACCAACATTCACCATTTCTGTTTCTAGACTTCGATCTCCTTGCTGATTTCAAATGTCTATGATAATTATTTCTGCCTCTATTATGACTTATCAGTCTCACAAGGATTCAAGCAAGTAAAGGACTGTCACAAAGTCCAAATGGTAGTGATAAAACTTCAAAAGAGACAATAGCAGCAATCTTGAAGCCACAGTCCCTTATTTGGACAGTAAGAAAAGGTTAGAGAGCAAAAGCAATGACAAAAATTTAGTGATAATTCACTATCATACTAGCACGTTTCAAACTTTAATGGCACATGTCAAATGGCACCATTCACATCATAGTGAAAGGTATATGAAGAAAAGCATCAACAACATAAAAGTACAGTCAAAACACAGTTGTTGCTGCATGGTGCACAGGTAGTGATGAGATGATACTGTTCTAAAAGGCGTTCCATAGGTCAAATAATGGGGTTTCCATGATCAAAGTGTCCAAATACAGTCTTGAAGAATGAATAGTGATGAGATCATATTTGGTAGGTCAAGCAGCCAATAGCACAAGAAGGAGGAATACAGTCAATAAGAACAAACCCAAAAAGATGTAACAGAGCTTTAGAACATTCCAATCATGAGAATAGGGCAGGGCTTTAAAAAAAGGGGCAAAGCCAGTGATAATATTCCACGAAGTCTTATTGACAAGGAAAGCATAAAAGGATAGTCATCTACACGAAATACAGTGCAAGTAAGGCTAAAACCCAGTCATAGCAAATAGAAATTACAATGACAGTCTACAAAAACAAATGGTGATTGCAAGCAAAAGAATGTTCATGGAGTCACAAGGGAGACTATCCTAAAGCTCTTAAGGCAGGACCTTTTATACAAAAAAGACGGGCTTAGATCAATAGGAGCAGAAATCAGTACAGTGGGTTCAAGCTAAGATCTCATTCAGTGAAAGGGGCAGAGTACATTTCATCTTCTCACTATCACATAGGAATGCATAGATGATAGGCTTCATTGCCAAACCACAAATAGACAAGATGGTGAGTTTTCTTATAGAAATCATTTGTAACAAAATGCATTGACTCACAGTAAGGCCATAGGGTTTCTATGTTTGGGTATCACAAAAGACACAAAGCATATAAGAAGCGAGGAAAAAATCAAAGAACTAACCTTAAGAATAGGGCAGCTTGATGAATTTCTTAGTGAATGATTCGGGATTTTAGAGGTTACATGATAGTGAGAACTTAGAGAAAGAGATTCACAATGAAGTATAGGTCTAAGGAGTAAATGCTAAAGACAAAGATAAAGTCAAAAGAAATGAAGAACTTACAATAACAATATCTGTCTTAAAAATGCTGCAGTGATAAATAGGACAGTGATATCACAATCACAAAAGGATCTAGATACATGTTAGAAAGAGTGCTTTGTTAAGGTCATGCACAATCACAAAGAAGGTCATAACAGCCCAGAAGTCAAGAAAGATTCATAGCTTCAAGATAGATTAAATGCAGTGACAGAGAGCAGCCTATATATCCAAAGACATCTTCATATCTTGAAAGATCAGTGGACTATCATAGGCTTAGAGCAGTCTTAAAGGTCAAGACCTCCAATTAGCAGCCATAATAGCATTCCAAAAGCAGAGGAAAATAGGATGAGTTTTGAGAAATAGATATAGCTACAGCAATGGTTCATGAAGAAATTTGAGTCAAGATATCATGCATCAATAACAGCTCCTACAAGGATGAATATTTGATAACAAAGAATGAAAGTCACGGTTAAGACAGTCATGTTGATAAAGCCAATCCATGACAGAGGTTATAGCAGCAAATAGAGAAGTATACATAGTACAGTGAATAAGCTAAAGATACAATCATTTGATAGAGAAAAATATGTTGTAGGCTCAATACTAGAAGATCTTGAAAGAGTTTACAACCTTATAAATTGTGAAAGAAAGACAAAGGATACAGTGAATAGGCAGTAAATACCAACAGGAAGATAGAAAAGAAGATGCACAGAGGTCTCCATAGTATCAAATACAGAGAGAAGAGTATATGAATGAAGTCTTTTGGGTCAAATAGCAGACCATTCTAAACAAGGCATGAAGCATTCATCAAAGAAAAGACAGAGATATGAAATAGTCTACATTCTTGGTCAATGAAAGCAAATCTGAATGGATGGAGCAATGACACTATTATAACATCAATGCTGCAATGTTGATACACAGCATAAGGAACAGAGATCTTAAGATCAATGGTATACATAGAAGAGATTCCTTCTAGTTACAGGGCAAAGAATAGAAGTCTTCAAGAATGTCCATGGAGAAAAGGGTAAGGATCAACCAAAAGACAGTCTTACATATGGTTCCCATCACAGTTTGAGGGATATACAGGGAGAACACACTCTGAAGTCAATCTTCAGGTGTCTTATGATAGCTATAACAACCTTATTTAGGGCTTGTCACAGTCAAATGACAGTGTACAGTCCATTTGGAATGAGTTAAATAGCAAACCTTGCAAGCATCACTGTTATAGACAGTGAAAGAAAGAAAACCCCAGTCATGACCAAATTCTATCAAAATCAGTTAAGGAGAAATGATTGACGGTTAAGAGTTTGAAGGCCAAGGTTTTCAAATTTATATCAGTCAATAATGGTTGAATACTGCAGCAATGATGGCAATTTCCTGTGTGAGTATAAATAATTAAGGGCAGTGAATGTAGTCCTTGGCTCAGCCTAGGAAATCAACATGATATTAGAAGGTCAAAGGTAGATCGAGTGATATTATTATATGTTGAAAGTAGCCAAAAGTCCAATGAAGATAGTGGAAGAATTGATAGACACAATATAAGGGATTAAAGAACATAGCATGCAGCCCTGAGGAGTTTCAAAGGGGCAGTGAGTACAAAGGCTTAAAGAGGCATTTTAGATATAGTATAACAGACCATGGCAAGTTAGGATCCAAGACAATCATGGGCTCAAAGACAGCTACAACAAGTTCATGACAAGGTATTTGCAGAGCCAAGATACTTACACCTTTACCTTGCAATCCAAGGGCGTGGTGTCCATGTGAGATGCAAAGTAGCAGGATTGACAGGGAAAAGGTTGTTAAAAAAAAACAGTGACTCTTCCTAGGCATATCTAGGCACCAAAGGTATGGTATCAAATCAACGGTGCAACATTCAAGGCATGGATAGGTTTATTCCAAACATTACAAAGCGCAAATCCAACCAAAAGAGTAGCTTCATAGTTTTATAGCAAGGAGCCCTGGCTGAGGACACAATAGAGATGACAGAATCATAAAGAGCACTGTTCATACATAGGAAAAATAGTGAATATAAAGCTACAACAGCCAAGGTTGGGCCATAACAGAGATAAAAGCAACTATCATTGGGATCATTCATAGTTGAGAGGAAATATAAAAGATCTGTCCAGATAGATCAAGGTTTGTCAAGGATATAGACAGTGGATGAATAGAACACATAACATGATGCCAAGCAATAGCAGTGAGCTTCAACACAAGAAGTGTATTGCAATGTATCAAAGCAGAAAAATACAAAGGATATAAGCCTATGCATACAACCCCAAGGCTTTCACTATACAACTAACAAAAAAGGCTATTGTCACAATAGAAAAACATAAGAGAACAACAAGCAGTAGCACATATAGAAGCAAGCAATAAATGCCAATCTGCACCATAGTTTTAAGAATCGTGGTCTCGACATAGACTCGCTTCGTGGGAGCCACACGTCGACTCGCCAAGGAGTTGCGAGGTGAGTCCTGGCGAGTCTATATGAAAGACTCACGAGTCTTTTGCTCGGACTCGTGAGTCTTTTGCAAGGACTCGCATAGCCCAGAAAACACGTCTAGTAGGCAATAAAAGTCATTTTAAAATTTTTTTTCTCCTCATTTGTCATTCTTGCTTGGTTATAATAGGTTTTTCGGGTTTGAAGGAGGAAAGGAAAGAAGATTAAATCAGCAAAAGAGATCTAGGTAAGGATTTTTCCTCTCTTTTTTTTCATTTGAATCATTTCCATGTTTTGAAATTCCAAAAAATTTTGAAAAACAAGGGGATATGTTGCCCAAAAAAATTTCTATTTCCTTTCCTAAGTTATTTCCTCATATTTTATTTATTGTTTTTGAATGTTATTTTTCCCAAATGATTCATTGTCATTTTTTGTTGATTTTCCATAAAACCCTGTTGATTTTTTTATTTTTTCATGTTAAATCAGCAATGGCAAGTTCAACTCCAAGGGCAACCCCAAGGTCAGGAAGACAAAGAGATAAAGCATGGAAATATGGGATTCCAGGAAGCAAAAAGGGGGAGGTCACTTACATTGAATGTACAAAATGGATGACGGGTGGAATCAATAGATTAAAATACCACCTTGCACAAATACCTGGATATGGTGTGGAGATATGCCCCAAATCAACTCTTGAGATTATTAGAGAGATGAAGGCCTTTCTTGCTGAGCATGATATGCAAAAGGAAGAAAGGAAAAAAAGAAAAAGAAGCCATGATAGCTGCAATGAATCCCACATTGTCCACTCTGGGTCCCATTGGTTACACGCGTGGTCGTCAGTCACTTTCATCTTTTGGTGACAATGAGGGTGAGGCTAGTGGCACTCCTGTTAGATCAGCCCCTAATTTTTTTGTACCACACAATGTTCCAGGTGCACAACCTTCACTTGAAGGTACATGATGGAATAGAGAGAAGCATGAACAAGCAAAGATAGCAACATCAAACTTTTTCTTTTAGAATAATCTACCTTTCAATGTAGCAAACAATGTGTATTGGGAAGGTTTGGTTAATGCATTAACAGTTATGGGTAAGGGGTTTAAGGCCCCAATAGGCCATGACTTTAGTGGGCTATTGCTAGTGCAAGCTATAAAAAATACACAAGTTGTGGTTGATGATCAGAAAAGGTATTGGAAGAGAAAATGATGTGGCATTTTATCTAATGGATTGACAGATGGACGAAATAGGACTCTTCTCAACTTCTTGGTGGCTTCAAATGGTGCAATGGTATTCCTAAAGTCTATTGATGCCTCAAATGAAATAAAAAATGCAGAGACTTTGTGTAATCTATTGGATGGGATGGTTCAGGAAGTTGGAGTTGAGAATGTTGTCCAAATTATCACGGACAACACAGCTGCATAGGTATCTGCATGCAAAATGCTTATGGAGAGGCATCCTACGATTAGATGGAGTCCTTGTGCTACACATTTCTTGGACTTGATACTAGAGGACATTGGGAACAAAGTTTTAATACTCATACTTGCCACGGACTCGACAAACCAAAAATTTGGACTTGGACTTGGACTTGCCATGGACTCGGCAAACCAAAAATTTGGACTTGAACTCAGACTCGTGAAAGACTCGCGAAAGACTCGGAAATTTTTTTTGTAGTTTCAAGAAAAAAGATAAAGAAATTAATGCATTTAGAGAACATAAGAACCATAATTGAAACATTGGACATGTCATATGATCTACAAACAGTCAATATTTGAAATTTCATCATTCATACTCATAGTTTCAACTCTAAAATGTATAATAGCAGCATAAGTTTATAAATGTTTACAAAATCACATATAATGATATGTCCAACTCCAAATGTGAAAAACAACAATGAATAAACTAAAGAGAAGACTATGTCTTCCTCTTTGTATTTCTCCTAATATAGCTCAATTTTTTAGGCCTTGAGCTAGAAGTAGTAGCGGTCGGTGTTGTGGTATCTAAATGGTGAGATGATTCTTCTTCAAAGTCAAAGTCCTCATCTTTGTCCTCATCTTCATCCTCCATTTCCTCCAATCTTGCTCCTTCTACTTCTTGTGTTGCTCCTCTCTCTATTTTTGCAATTTCTTCTTCGGTAAGGAGGATACCATCACCATCATTTTGGTCATTCACGGTCCAATCACCATATGGATCAATTTCTTCCAAGTCAATGGCCTCATGTGAAACACCCTCCACCTTTATAACTTGAAGGCGAAGGTTGTACCGAACGAAGACAAGATAATTGAGTTGTTTTTGTGTCAATCTATTTCTCTTCTTTGTGTGAATGCTCTCAAATACACTCCAATTTCTTTCACACCTAGAAGCACTGCATGGCTGAAACAAAACATGGATGACTATCTTTTGAAGATTAGGCGTGCCAACACCATAATTCTCCCACCTTATCTACAAAAAACATTTAGAAATATTAGAATTGAGAAAAAAATGTAACAATCAAGTTTGTAGTTTTTTTCTTGCAGTATTGAACTAAGTTACTAATTTTTTTACCTAGTTGTTGTTTTCCTCTCCTATCAATTGCTAGTTAAGATGAGAAGAGTCTCCCCTCTACACTCTTGTAGATCTTGAACAATGAACATTTTCAAATTCATAAATAGATAGTCAAAGCGTCAAACTCAAATTCAATAATGAATATTTCCGAATTCATAAACAAAGATAGAGTAATTGCAAATGTCAAATCTCACCTTCAACTCATCAAGAACCTTGTCTCTCAACTCAGGATCAGGTGTCATCTTATCAATGCATGCAATAACACCTGCCATGACCTCCTCATTAGCCCTAAATGAATCAGAGAAGTAGAATTTTGGGTTCAAAAAGTAGGCGAATGCATGTATCGGTTGGTGGAATTGATTTGTCCACCTACGATCAATGATGCGCCAAAGGATTTCACATTTTCTTGTATTTCCACGATAGTAATGTGAAATGGCCTCTTTGGCCCTCTCCATGGTCTCATAAATATAACCCATTGGCATGCCTTCTCCATCCACCATACGAAGAACCCTTATCAAAGGTTTTGTCACCTAAAAAAATGAAAACAAATTTTAAATTAGTACAAAATTAACCCCTAAAAAATAAAATCAGCAAATAGACAAGATTGTACAAAGTTTACTTTTGTGTTTGTTACTTACCGCAGTCAACTCCTCTCCACTTTTGTTGAACCCTTCATCAAAAACAATGCTCACAACCTTCTCTGCTTTAGGTCTTTTGGAGTATGCAAACCCCAACCAAGCATCAGACACTAACATCTGCTTAAGATGAGGAATGGCACTAAGAATGCTCTGCAAAGTGATGAAGTGGCTAGCAAATCGTGTCACTCCAGTTCACACAGAGTCCTTGCCATTTGTGTGTTTTCTCATCAAAGAAAGCACCCAAGTATGGTTGTGGATGAATTTGGTGACACTTCTTGCATCTTCAACCACCTTTTTCACCCATGCAATCTCCCCAATGTCCTCTAGCATCAAGTCCAATGAATGTGCAACACAAGGAATCCATGTAATCGTAGGATGCCTCTCCATAAGCATTCTACCTGCAGATACATATGTAGCTATGTTGTCCATGATAATTTGGACAACATTCTCAACTCCAACTTCCTGAACCACCCCATCCAATAGATTACACAAAGTTTTTACATTTTTGATTTCATTTGAGGCATTAATAGACTTTAGAAATTCCATTGCACCATTTGAAGCCACCAAGAAGTTGAGAAGAGTCCTATTTCGTCCATCTATCCATCCATCAAATAAAATGATGCATCCTTTTTTCTTCCAATACCTTTTATGATTGTCAACCACAACTTGTGTATTTTTTACAGCTTTCTCTAGCAATGGCCCACTGAATCATGACCTGTTGGGGCCTTAAACCGCTTACCTGCAACTGTTAATGCATTAACCAAACCTTCCCAATACACATTGTTTGCTGCATTGAAAGGTAGATTATTGTAAAACCAAAAGTTTGATGCCGCTATCTTTGCTTGTCCATGCTTCTCTCTATTCCATCTTGTACCTTAAAGTGAAGGTTGTGAAGCTAGAACATTGTGTGGTACAAAAAAATTAGGGTCTGATCTAACAGAAGTGCCACTAGCCTCACCCTCATTGTCACCGAAAGATGAAAGTGACTGACGACCACGAGTGTGACCAATGGGACCTGAAGTGGACAATGTGGGATTCATTGCAGCTGCCATGACTTCTTTTATTTTTTACTTGTCTTCCTTTCGCATATCATGCTCAAAAAGAAGGGCCTTCATCTCTCTAATAATCTCAAGAGTTGATTTTGGGAATATCTGCACACCATATCTTGGTATTTGTGCAAGGTGGTATTTTAATCTATTGATTCCACCCATCATCCATTTTGTACATTCGGTGCAAGTGACCTCCCCCTTTTTGCTTCCTGGAATCCCATATTTCCCTGCTTTATCTCTTTGTCTTCCTAACCTTGGGTTTGCCCTGGGAGTTGAACTTGCCATTGCTGATTTAACATGAAAAAAATTAAAAAATCAGCAGGGTTGGTACATGTTAATGTGGAACAATGA
The DNA here is from genome assembly GCF_030272615.1 of Cryptomeria japonica. Classification (NCBI taxonomy): domain Eukaryota; kingdom Viridiplantae; phylum Streptophyta; class Pinopsida; order Cupressales; family Cupressaceae; genus Cryptomeria; species Cryptomeria japonica. The sequence continues at coordinate 3,156,715 of NC_081408.1, read as the reverse complement.
TATAATTTGATTTTTTAGGTTTTCTCTTTGGTCTTGTTCTTCTTCTTGGATGTTTCTGTTCACAAGGTTAAGTGTGAAGAACTTGGAAGAGCATGAAGACTGGTGGTGAGAAAGGTATCGCAACATATTTGGTTGCAAGATTTGCAAATCGATGCACGTTTTCTTGACACTATGTGATAGAGGAATTAGCCACATCCTCTATATGAAGTGCTATACATAGACTTGGTATGCTTTGATCTTTTTTAGATTTGACATTACTCATATAGTGCAAGTTTTTGGATATATATCTAGTTATCCTCTTTGATATCTTATCTTGTTGATTACTGATATGATGTTGAGTTTGCATGTTTCATTGGGTTTGGATCTACAAGTTATGCAGTTGTGTGGGCTCACCTATTCAATTATAGTGGGATGACTCACATACATGTGGATTGTCTATATCCGTGAGATTGTTTCATTATTGATGCAAACTTTGTTAAATTGGCCTTTTCTATGGTCATTTGTGCATTCATATGTTGCATTGAAATAGGAGGATGGATATACAAATAATTGATTGCAGATATGGAGTTGATATGTTGATGGCATGAAGTTTTATCTATGTTGGTATTTGTTTAGAGTATGGTTAGCTTGGATGAATTATAATTTGTTGTGGTTGCTATTTTAGGTGGTATGAGTAAGGCAATTACTTAAAAGCCTTTGTTATCATTTGTTTGATGATCATGTTTATTTAAGGTTGATGTTGGAGGATGTGACTTGTTTTTTGCTTGATGGTGCTTATCAAGGTTTCTTTGTAGGTATCTTTTTGGAGCATGAGAACACCATGTGAAGATTTACATGGTACGTGGATGGCTAAGGGATTCTTTTCCCTTATTTTTTATTCTTATGGGTGTATTTACAATGTATGATGTCAAGTGGGAGAATGTTAAGATAAAGGTGCCATCTATCTTGTAAATCCTATGATATGGTTCGAACATCCTTGGAAAGTGTCCTATTGTACTTAGGGTATATTGGAAAAATATTTTGTAATATTTATTTTTGCCATTGTTTGTAACATATTCATAAGGTATGATGGGTTCCACGAGTAGCAGTAAGACCTGGGTTATGTGTTGGCAATTGACACTCATTCGGTTTATTGGTGTTGTCATTGATGGCAACACACATCAGTTTTGGGCTGGACAAATAACCAGTACTCACCAGTTTTCATGGTTTGGACATCGACAGTCAAACCATCCGGCAATCGACATGAAAGGGTAACCGACAAACTAGGAATCGGTATATGAAGCCGACATAGAAGATTGATTTGACAGGTTTACACGGCAAGCATAACGTGGAGGTGCCAACAATTATATAAATTAATGTTTATTTTGTTGAGGCCGACATGTAAATAACTTGTAATATCATTGTAAGTCGACATAAGACATTTGTGTTTATATTTGGGAAGGGTATTTAAGTCAGTTCGACTAGGTCATTTTGGTGATACATGGAGATGATGGTATGATGATTCAATAAGGATCTAGTCAACTACTGAGAGGGGGGGGGGGGGGGGGGGTGGATCACTAGATAGAAAATTGACTAGACTTTATCAAAACTTAAAAACAACCTCTCAAGTCAAACTCAGAACTGATTGGTTCAAACACTGAACTATCAAATGCAATATCACTATCAAGTAAACCGATTGTCTGTCATAACAAAATAATAGTAAAACAACTCTGAAACTCCCAAACCATTTAACCAAAACATCCAAATACTTTACTAACAAAAGTAAAAGCTCATTTCATATTGTTGCTGGTCATCATATCATATTTAAGTGGATTTAGCAATTAAGCGAATTAACCATAGCAAACATAACCACAAAAACATTCACCACTTGACACAGTTATTTTGACGTGGAAACCCAAATGGGAAAAACCACGATGGGGATGAATACCCACAAGTATTCTGAACTCTTTTGAAGTTCGCCTTGTTAGGAGCCAAGCCTGTTAAAGCTTTACAATAAGTCCTGTTAAGAACAGATCCTGTTAGGGACCACCCGATTAAGGGATTGACTATAATGGCCTATTAGAAGCAATACCTCGTTAGGAGTAACCTCGGTAGTGGATTTGAAATCCAAGCTAATGGATCACCTGGTTAGAGGACTTAAATAACACTAAGCTTGTTAGAGCTTACCCGGTTAAGGGATTTGACTGTTGTAATTGTTACAGAACAAAAGGGGTTTTCTGATTTGGTGAATAGCACTACTCTGCTTGATTAGATCCTTTTCATGCTCCTATCTGACTTTACACATACTGCAAATACATATCCTGGTTCGGCAACCAATCACTCTTACAATCAACCAAAATTGCCAACACTACAACAAAACAACTCATCAACCTTATAAGCAAAACAATAGGTCGGTAACACATAACAAACCTAAGATCTCATAGAGATTACAAACAAATCGGTTCAAGTATGACCATTGGATTACATAGCAATCATTGTGACTGCTTCATCGAACTCTTTAACTCATCATGCAGTTTCCATTACATGCAATGTACTCGCTAATTCCCAAGATAAAACTGCTGTCTCTACACACCAAAAACTATTTGAAACTCTGCACATAACATGCATACGTGGCATAATCATTATTGTTAATCATTTGATCATAAACCAATACAACCGATTCACCAAGCTCCATCAGTTAGGGTTTGGCACATCAACAGGTAGGGTTACTGGTTGATCTCACTTGTTCTCTAGTAATACCGGTTTCGTTCACTAGCTCACTCACTGGTTGCAAAACAATATTATTACAATATCATTACCGGTTACAATTGACATCAATGACAATGTAATAGTTCATCAATGCAATCTTTGTGCAAATGCCAACAAGAGATATAGACATGTAATCTTGTGCGAGTGATATTGATTGATTGTATGCGAATATAACATTCTATAGTCGGTCCTGGATATTGTTTTAGAGGTTTGGGAAGCGAAGAAAGTTACCGATAAGGGAGGACACAGTGGAAACTGGTACAGATAGTGCTTTAACCAGAACTCATCTAGCATAGAAGATGCACTTCCTAAGTTCAGAATTTTGTGTGTAAATCCATATTTTGTGTTTGTAGTCAATGAGGCTCCTTTTGTGATGAGCAGTGCACTCTAGGCTGTTGGCCTTCCTGCATGTGCATGCCCCTATTGTAATATTTATTCATTTGGCCAATGGATAGATATTGTGGGTCACCAATCCCACCGTGGTTTTTCCTCTTTGAGGTTTTCCACGTATAAATATTTGTGTTATGGTGTATGCTCTTGTGGTTGCATTGTTATTATTTGTTGTTACTTTCTTCTATGTTTACCGGTTACTGAATTGCATTGTTAATAAGGTTAAAATTGATTATACCGGCAAAACACTGATTCACCCCCCACTCTCAGTGTTCTTGGATTCCAACAATGAAGATAATTATTTAATATTATTTTTCCCAATTGTGGGTGCCTATGATGAGGTAATTAATGGCTTAAGAAGTAGACAAATGAGTGAACTTTGTTCTTCTCCAATTGGGGGCTTGGAAGAGGCAACAAGTGTCTCTTAGTATTTCGTTATTTATTACACTAATGTTATGTTTATCTTGCAAGATTGGGTGCACCCAAGTTGGAGGGAAATTATTGGAGCCAAAAATAATGTTCTTTTAGCTTCCATGGAGGCAATCCAAGGGTTGTGATCACTTGGAATTAAGATCCTTCTTTGGAAACCTTTGCTGGTGGTTGTGGAGCTCTTGCCATTCTATAAACTCGACTCTTGGATGTAGAATGTACGAAAATGAAGAACAATTGAACATAGAGTTGCTTTGCAGGAATAAGGATATGTGGGAGGCATACAGAGGTTGTTCATAGCTATAGAGGTGTTTCCTTGTTGGAGGCAAAGGGGACAATGACAATGAATGTATTGTAAGATCACATTTATTGTTGATGATGCATACTTGGCCTCTCTTCTTCGTGGAGTTTTTTCCTGCAAAGATTTCTCCATGTAAATCCTATGTTATGTGGTGTCTTTATGTTGCCGATTTATTTGGCATTACTGCTATCTTATGGTGATGTTATTCTTTAGTATTTTCTATTATAAATTCACATAAAATAGGATTATTAACCTTGATACGTTGTCCAAGCCTTATATATCATTCATTGATTGGTTTATTGGATAGAGATTGGTCTTCACAATATTTGGTATTGACCTTGTATATTTCCCAACAATATTAGTGAAACCACCTTGTTGATTGGTCCAAGTAAACTTCCCATTATACAAAATGATATTGATTAAATTGTTTGTATGCACAAAAGAGGATAAATGAACATGTGTTTGACCCAATTGGCCAATGTCCCCAACCTTTTCGCTGGGATCCAAGATTGCATTAAAATATTGTACCCTAATGAGTTTGTCAAATGCCAACCAAAGATTGTGGCTAAGAGCCTCCCAAAGTTTTTTTGTTTGTTTGTAGTTTTAGTTGCTTCAGACATATTGTAAATGCAAAAATCCATATTTGAGGTAGGACTCCTAATCGAATCCTTCATCAAATTTGTTGTTAAGAGTATGTGGTTCCCCTAATATTTTATTAGGTCTCCATATAATGCCAATGCCACCTAATGCACTAGTAAATTCATTAAAGAGGCTTTTCTATCTATTGAAATGTTTAATGAAATTATCTGCTTCTTTGGAGGAGAGCTTGGATTATTGTATGAGAACTAAATCAATCAATTGGTTTTTTATTTGTTGCTTGATCATGTACTATTTATTAGGTGTGTTTAAGCCCCTAACATTCCATGTGAGAATCTTCATAGATCTATCAACATATAAGAATTGATTTAGGTATATTAATGGAGAAAAGTATCCTCCTCCCTTTCTATCTATTCGTTTTGTGGCCTATTTTGATCCTCATAGGGCTAGAGTTTAATACTTTAACTACACAATGGCTTATGTTCCTTATGTCTTTGAAGTATAGAACATCTTCTTCAATAACCTGATCGAAGAAGGAATCTCCACCCAATTTGGCATCGGTCATTATAATCGTTGTTGACATAGACCTTTTCTTACTTCTATGATCAACACTTTTTGTATCTAGATAGTGAGATCTACATTTTCCTTAAGAAAAGTTTCCTTGGGGTTGAAGTGGGCAAAAGCACTTGAAATGCTTCTACCTTCCAAAGAAACCACTTTCAAATTAATCACAGTTTGTTTCTTTCAGATCCATTTTTTTAATGAGGGGTTACATATGTACACACAAATTTAGAGTGCGATCTGCCATTGCATCTTAAAAAACAAATTCTCCTTGATTTAAATATTTTGAATACAAACCCTAGTTGTAATGTACATTTGGATTGAAATGGGTAATTTATTAGTAGATATTAATTAGATTTAGGTATAAAGTGTAGAATATCCATCACCCATATCACTATTTCCAATATGGCTCAAATAATCTCTATGCAAATTTATTGAGAAGGTAGGTTATACAATCTAATCCAAAAAGGGTCATCAAAAGGGGTCATCACTCTAGGATCAAAATTTGGAGTCCATTTTTATGTATATACAAATAAATCCCCAAAGTGCTATGCAAGAATCTTTTTCAGAATAGCATCTCTATCCACCTTCTGATCAAAGTCAACCAGAATGATGTGTTCTAGTAGGATATTAATTGCTACAAGTTTCTCCCAACTACTATCGATCCAATTGATTATTTTTGCTTTACTCCAAGAACCACCCAAAACCCTACCAATTAAACAGTATTTTGGAGTACAACTACATCTTTGTTGACTATTAAGGATACATGGATATGTATAATTTCACTTCTTAATTCTCTCAAAGAGGAACTTTTCTCTAGGGTAGCAAAAAAAATATACCAATTTTTCCTTCTTCACCATTTTGCATTAATGTATTACCGCCCTATTTTCTTGAATCTCCTCTATGACAATTTACTAGGAAAATTTGTGGCTAAAGAAATTGAAATAGTAGTGTGAGATATAAATTAAAATTTTAGTGACTAAATATATATTTAAAAAAACAATCACATGCTAAAGCAAATATAATTATATTTTGTGTTGCACTACTTCGTATTGATTATATTTATTATTTACATATTTCTATTTTATTTTATTTTGATTAGAGAGTATGCTTTCTCTTAATTTATTGTACTAGTCTTTATTTTCAATTTCATTATTCTTTGTAGGTATTTGTGGACATTAATAATAAATTCAATTTTTAGGAGTAAGGTTTGATAAAGAATAAAATTCATTGATTAAAAAAATGTGTACCTAATGGTGTACAACTTTAACTTTATCTTGATATTTAGAGGTATTTTTTTCCTAAAACTTTGAGGACAATCAAATTTACCATTGACCATTTAACCATTTGACCATTGAATTATTTGATATTTACATTGAAGGATAATTTTCAAACTCCTTGAATGAATCTATGTCTTATAATGTCATGTTATTTTAACTTATTAAATGTATAATTTTTTTAGGTGCTAAATTTCTCAATCATATGAAATTAATAAAGAAATTCTACTTACAAATAACATTGACACTTATCTATTTATTTATTATAAATACATTCTCTAAACTTTAGATTTTTAAAACTTTTAAATAGATAACTAATAAGACTATTAATACTTTATTTGGTTTAAATATCACATTCTAATATTTGACTTACTTAGGCGACTTATCTGAAATTACACTAGCTTCTTTGATAAGACCATCACTTCGAGTGTTTAACACTTTTAAGTCTAAAAGTCAAAGCTTAGTGTGTGTGATTTAAGCCACTCACTATTAATATGATTTTGAATGAACCACCTCAATAATCAAAATTTAGAGTGTCCTATTTTAACCAAAAAAAATAGATTTATTCATTAGATAACTTTACAATACAAGTTCAACTCCTAATTTACCTGTTTTATAAATAAAAATCTATTACAGATTGCTCACAAAATTGTAAAAAAATCAAACCAAACTCGAAAGTAGATTTATTCGATAACTTTACAATACGAGATTAACTCCTAATTTATCTATTATATAAATAAAAATCTATTATAAATTACTCAAATTTTTTTTTATGAAAAAATAAAACTAAACTCAAAACTAAACTCTCAATTCCTCTTAATTTAAAAAACTAGATAAACTTTTAACATACCATCTTAAAACGCTCACCACTTTTCATCATCAACACTCATCGTTCACGTTACTCTCCAAACGCTCCACGTTACAACAGGCACGATCTTAGTCATTATCTTAACAAAACGTGCCACATACCATATCTCATCTGCTTTCAACCATACTTTTACGTGTAAGCTTATAAGATTGCCACCACTTTAGCACTTGCCAAGTATACAAAGTTCTAACAATCTATATATTTGGAGCCCAGATAACCTTTTATCTCAGCAATTCACTCTGTTTTAATCAGACAGTCTGTGATTTATAGGATCCTACGAAATACATTTTACATAGTGTTTTATCTTTATCAGAATCATGGCTGATCAGCAGGACCGAGGTCTGTTTGGAATGTTTGGAAAGAAGCATGAGGAAGGAAGCCATGGGCAGCCTGGTCCTTACACAGAGCAGGGATATGGTTATGGTAAAACTGAGCTTCACCATGCTAGCCCACAGGGCTATACTTATGAAGGAGCTCAGAATCACCACGCTCCTCCAACTGCTACTTATTGTGAAGAAACTACCTATGGGATTGCCAAGCCCCATGATATACATAGGGAAGAGAAGTCCCATGGATTGCTTGGAAAACTCCATCACAAGCACAGTGATTCCAGCTCCAGCTCTGTAAGTTGTCTCTAGTTTGTTGTACATTTATTAGTTATGTTTATGGTCCCATGTCTTTTTTGGAAAAGACAGGAAAAGTTTCTGGATTCAACTGTATTTATCTTTTTAAAATATTTAAAATATTTCAAAATTTCCTGATTGATAGTCAGGATAATAGTCAGGATAGTACAGTATTTTTAAATTTAATTGTGTATATCTTTTGAAAAAAATTTAAAATTAAATAATCTAGTAACTAAATTTAACTGTATTTATATTTTGTTCAAAATATAACGATCTATCATTATCACTGGTGAATGTTTCTAGATTTAACTATATTAATCTTTTAGAAACATTTTGAAATTCTATAATCTAGTGAAGTAGATTTATAGCCATGTTTATCTTTTGAAAATGTCTCTACACCATAATATAGTTAACTAGATTTAGCCGTATTTATCTTTTCAAAACATGTGTTTATCTTTTAAAAAATGTTTCAAAATTTCTTAGTAGCCATGTTTATTTTTTCAAAACGACTCTAACATTTCTATATTTAACTGTATTTATTTTTTCAAAACGACTCTATACCATAATATAGTGAACTAGATTTAGTCGTGTTTATCTTTTCAAAACATTTCTATATTTAACTGTATTTATTTTTTCAAAATGATTCAAAATTTCACGATCTACCATCTCCATTAGATTTAGCCGTGTTTATCTTTTCAAAAATGACTCTATACCATAACATAGTGAACTAGATTTAGTTGTGTTTATCTTTTCAAAACATTTCTATATTTAACTGTATTTTTTTTTTTAAATGATTCAAAATTTCATGATCTACCATCTCCATTAGATTTAGCCGTGTTTATCTTTTCAAAATGTCTCTATACCATAATTTAGTGAACTAGATTTAACTCTTTTTATCTTTTCAAAATATCTCTATATTTAACTATGTTTATCTTTTCAAAATGTTTCAAAATTTCAAATGTTTCAAAATTTCTTAGTAGCCATGTTTATCTTTTCAAAATGTCTCTATACCATAATTTAGTGAACTAGATTTAGTTTATCTTTTCAAACTGTCTCTATACCATAATTTAGTGAACTAGATTTAACTCTTTTTATCTTTTCAAAATATCTCTATATTTAACTCTGTTTATCTTTTCAAAATGTTTCAAAATTTCAAATGTTTCAAAATTTCTTAGTAGCCATGTTTATCTTTTCAAACCGTCTCTATACCATAATTTAGTGAACTAGATTTAGTCGTGTTTATCTTTTCAAAACATCTCTATATATAACTGTGTTTATCTCTTCAAAATGTTTCAAAATTTCAAATGTTTCAAAATTTCTTAGTAGCCACGTTTATCTTTTCAAACTGTCTCTATACCATAATTAAGTGAACTAGATCTAGTCGTGTTTACCTTTTCAAAACATCTCTATATTTAACTGTCTTTATCTTTTCAAAATGTTTCAAAATTTCACGATCTGTCGTTTCCATTAGATTTAGCCATGTTTATCTTTTCAAAATGTCTCTATACCATAATTTAGATTTAGCCGTGTTTATCTTTTCAAAATGTCTCTCTACCATAATTTAGTGAACTAGATTATGTTTCAAAATTTCAAATGTTTCAAAATTTCTTAGTAGCCATGTTTATCTTTTCAAAATGTCTCTATACCCCAGCCGAATTGGGCGGGGGCTGGGGGCTCCAGTCAAGTCCTAAAATTAGATGGAACTAGATTATGTTTCAAAATTTCAAATGTTTCAAAATTTCTTAGTAGCCATGTTTATCTTTTCAAACTGTCTCTAAACCATAATTTAGTGAACTAGATTTAGTCGTGTTTATCTTTTCAAAACATCTCTATATTTAATTGTGTTTATCTTTTCAAAATGTTTCAAAATTTCACAATCTATCATTTCCATTAGATTTAGTCGTGTTTATCTTTTCAAAATGTCTCTATAATTTCAAATGTTTCAAAATTTCTTAGTAGCCATGTTTATCTTTTCAAACTGTCTCTATATCATAATTTAGTGAGCTAGATTTAACTGTTTTTATCTTTTCAAAATATCTCTATATTTAACTATGTTTATCTTTTCAAAATGTTTCAAAATTTCTTAGTAGCCATGTTTATCTTTTCAAACTGTCTCTATACCATAATTTAGTGAACTAGATTTAGTCATGTTTATCTTTTCAAAACATCTCTATATTTAACTGTGTTTATCTTTTCAAAATGTTTCAAAATTTCACGATCTATCATTTCCAATAGATTTAGCCGTGTTTATCTTTTCAAAACGTCTCTATACCATAATCTAGTGAACTAGATTTAACCGTTTTTATCTTTTCAAAATATCTCTATATTTAACTATGTTTATTTTTTCAAAATGTTTCAAAATTTCACGATCTAGATATCTCCATAATCTATCTTCAAGATAATAAGATAATGTTTCTAGATTTAATTATTTTTATCTTTTCAAAACTTTTCAAAAATTTAACGATCTATCATCTCCATAATCTATCTTCAAGATAAAAAAAATAGAGAACTTTTTTAGATTTAATTATGTTTATCTTTTTTGTACTTTTCTAGATTTAATTATGTTTATCTTTTTTGTACTTTTCTAGATTTAAATATGTTTATCTTTTCAAAACCTTTCAAAATTCCCTAAGCTAGAGAATCTAGAATTGTAATTAGGATAGCAAGCTAGAGAATGTTTTTAGATTTAATTATTTATATCTTTTCAAAACTAGTCTAAATTTAACTCCAAAATTGTAATTAGGATAGTAAGCTAGAGAATGTTTCTAGATTTAACTATTTATATCTTTTCAAAATGTTTCAAAATTTCATGATTCATCATCTCCACAATCTATCTTCAATCATCTCCACAATCTATCTTCAAGATAGTAAGCTAGAGAATGTTTCTAGATATTTAACTATTTATATCTTTTCAAAATGTTTCAAAATTTCATGATTCATCATCTCCACAATCTATCTTCAATCATCTCCACAATCTATCTTCAAGATAGTAAGACAGAGAATGTTTCTAGATATTTAACTATTTATATCTTTTCAAAATGTTTCAAAATTTCATGATTCATCATCTCCACAATCTATCTTCAAGATAGTAAGGCAGAGAATGTTTCTAGATTTAATTGTGTATATCTTTTCAAAATGTTTCAAAATTTCATGATTCGTCATCTCCACAATCCATTTTCAAGATAGTAAGCGAGAGAATGTTTCTAGATTTAATTGTGTATGATTCATCATCTCCACAATCCATCTTCAAGATAGTAAGCCAGAGAATGTTTCTAGATTTAGCTGTGTATATCTTTTTAAAATGTTTCAAATTTTCATCATCTAAATTTAACTATTTATATCTTTTTAAAATGTTTCAAAATGTCATGATTCATCACCTCCACAATCCATCAAAATGTTTTAAAATTTCATTATCTAAATTTAACTCTATATCTTTTCAATTTTTCATCATCTAAATTTAACTATTTATATCTTTTCAAAATGTTTCAAAATTTCATGATTCATCACCTCCACAATCCATCAAAATGTTTCAAAATTTCATTATGTTTATCTTTTCAAAACTTTTCGAAATTCCTTAAGCTTCCAGGATTGTAATTAGGATAGTAAGCTAGAGAATGTTTCTAGATTTAATTATGTATATCTTTTCAAAATGTTTCAAAATTTCATGATTCATCATCTCTACAAACCATGTTCGAAAATGTTTCTAGATTTAATTGTGTATATCTTTTTAAAATGTTTCAAAATTTCATTATCTATATCTTTTCAAAACTTTTCTAGATTTAATTATGTTTATCTTTTCAAAACTTTTCGAAATTCCTTAAGCTTCCAGGATTGTAATTAGGATAGTAAGCTAGAGAATGTTTCTAGATTTAATTATGTATATCTTTTCAAAATGTTTCAAAATTTCATGATTCATCATCTCCACAATTCATGTTCGAAAATGTTTCTAGATTTAATTGTGTATATGTTTTTAAAATGTTTCAAAATTTCATTATCTAAATTTAGCTGTGTATATTTTTTCAAAATGTTTCAAAAAAAACTATTCCATAATCTTTAATCTTATTTTTAAAATTTCAATGATCTAGATATAATTGTGCATATTTTTTCAAAATGTTATGATCTATCGTCTCCATTATCTGCAATTTGTTTTCAAAATAATAAGATAGAGAATGTTTCTAGATTTAACTACATTTATCTTTTCAAAACATTTCAAAATTTCAGGATAGTAATCTAGTTTCAACCGTGAGAATGTTTCTAGTTTCAACTGTGAGAATGTTTCAAAGCGTTTCAACCGTGAATATCTTTTCAAAGCGTTTCAACCATGAATATGAAAAGTGTTTCAAGCTAGAGAATGTTTCTAGGTTTAATTATATTCATCTTTTCAAAATGTTTTGAAATTTCATAATCTACTGAATTAGATTTGACCGTGTTTATCTTTTTATAACGTCTCTCTATATTTAACTGTGTTTTCTTTTTCCCAAAATGTTTCAAAAGTTCAATTATCTATCTTCTCCATGATCTATCTTCAAGATAATAAGCTAAAGAATGTTTTTTTAAAATTTTTTCTAACATTTTGAAATTCCATGATCTAGTAAGAATGTTACTAGGTTTGATCAACTGTATTTATCTTTTCAAAACATCTCTTTATTTAACTGTGTTTGTTTTTTCAAAATGTTTCAAAATTTCATGATCTATCATCTCCATAATCTATCTTCAAGATAATAAGCTAAAGAATGTTTGTTTAGCTTTTCAAATATTTTGAAATTCCATGATCTAGTAAGAATGTTTCTAGGTTCAACTGTATTTATCTTTTCAAAACGTCTCTTTCAAAATTTCATGATCTATATCTCCATAATCTATCTTCAAGATAATAAGCTAAAGAATGTTTGTTTAGCTTTTCAAATATTTTGAAATTCCATGATCTAGTAAGAATGTTTCTAGGTTCAATTGTATTTATCTTTTCAAAACGTCTCCATAATCTTAACATTTTGAAATTTCATGATCTAGTAAGAATGTTTCTAGGTTTAACTATATTTATCTTTTCAAAACGTCTCTTTATTTAACTGTGCTTTTTTTTTCAAAATGTTTCAAAATTTCATGATCTATCATCTCCATAATCTATCTTCAAGATAATAAGCTAAAGAATGTTTGTTTATCTTTTCAAATATTTTGAAATTCCATGATCTAGTAAGAATGTTTTTAGCTTCAATTGTATTTATCTTTTCAAAATGTCTCCATAATCTATCTTCAAGATAATTAGCTATAGAGCATTTGTTTATCTTTTCAAAACATTTTGAAATTCTATGATCTGATAAGTTAGATTCAATTGTGTTTGTCTTTTCAAAATGTCTCTAGATTTAATTGTGCTTATCTTTTCAAAACATTTCGAAATATCATGATCCATCGTCAAGATAATGAGCTAGAACTAGAAACAAAAATTGATGTTTTTTTCTCTAGCTCACTCTCCATCATCAAGTATAAACACAATTAAAAGAAATAAACACAATTACATTAAATCCAAAAGCCGGATTGTGCAAAGTATTGTCTTTTATAATTTTATTTTGTTTGTGTTTCAGTGTTCAATAGTTCATAAAGAGGTTTGATGGTATTGTTTTTTACTGTGTGTAACTCAGTCAAGTGATGAGGAGGACAAAGAAGGAGGAGGGCGAAAGAAGAAGGGTCTTAAAGAGAAGATCAAAGAAAAACTGCCTGGACATCGTCGTAATAAAAATGAGGAAGGAGAAAAGTATGCGAGTGAGGAAAAGAAACATGGATTATTTGGGCATTAAGTAATTTGTTATTAAATAACTGGTCTTCATGGGTACAATGATAATGCTTATATCATGTCTGCATTTGCTGCCAATGAACAGAAATAAAGCTCTTAAGTATTTCTTCTACTGCCCACCACTCGTATTACTTTATACTAGCATTAATAGAGTTTTGTTGTACATATAAATCGGTTTGATAAAAAGTTTAAGTGTTTTTTTATTTCCCCCAAAGGCAGTATAAAGTATTAATATGCTAAGGAAATTATGGGTATATGTGAAGAAGAGTTGCAGGCAGGCTCAGTCCCCGAGTAAAATTGCAAGGTTGAGTTGTTACTGCTAAATTCAAATTTTTATTTTCAATGTTGTAAATAAACAATGGAAGAATTGCTATGGAGGAAATACTATGTTGTTTCTAATGCATTTCTAAGCACTACCATGAATTTTATGTACTCTGTACATCGATGCCATGAAGCACACTTTGACTTCAATCATTTTTGTATTTGCATTCTTCTTCAAGTCAGAATATTATGAAATCAAAAGTGATAATTGTGTTATTGTCCAATGAACAAGCTTCTAGGAGCTAGGTAGAAATCCCAATTTATGAGAGGGTTCAATTGACACTATAATATTTGAATTTATTGACAACCCTCAAATATTAATTATGAATTACGTTAATTACTAGAAAAACAAATTAGTTTAGAAAAGTTTTACAATCCCTTTAGTACAAATGACAATATGAATCAAATTATCACATAAATTACATTCAAGCCAGCCTTATATTAATCATCATAAATTTAATAAGAAATATGAATCAAATTATCACATAAATTACATTCAAGCCAGCCTTATATTAATCATCATAAATTTAATAAGAAAAAAACAAATTAGGGTAATAGTTTTCTTACCATATGACTTATATTAATTCTCATACATTTGATATTAACAATTTAGTTATGTATAAGAATAAAAAAATAAAAAATAAAAACATTTTGGACTTCAAAATTATGAGTTACATATAATTTTTTATTCACAATTGCTTTTCATTTGAAATTCTATCCTCATTAATATATTCACTCAAAGTCACATTCTTCCTCTACCTCTTCCTCTATCAATATATTACTAAGGACTTTATACCTTCCTATATTAATACATCTTCACTAAGCCATGCACTCTTTCTCTACCTTCTTATACCAATATATATTACTAAGGACTATGTATAAAAATATACCTACTTATGCTAATATATCCTCACTCAAGTCACACACTCTTTTGTCTACTTTCTCTCACAAGGGCTTGCATGCATGAAAATGTACCTTCCTATACTAATATATTACTCTCTACCTTCCTATACCAATATATCATAAGGGCTTAAGGCTTGCATGCATGAAAATACAACATCGTATATTAATATACTACAAGGGCATGCATACACAAAAATCAATGCAATATATTATTTTAATTAATTTCATAAATTATGGTTTAATATCACAAAACTCTATAGACATTACATTATGAAAACTAAACAAGAATCTAAATATTTTCATCTATTAGCGAAGAGTTCTTATTCTTTTTTGGGCAAAGAGTTATTATTTTTTTGGTGAAGAGCTCTCATTGATATCTTTAAGAATACTCACAATAAAATATGAACATGAATTCACAGATGATATTCGTTCAAGTATACTCACAATAAAATATAATTCATGAATCTAATAAAATATTCATGAATTCAAAGATTATATTCATTCATTGTTATCAAAATTGAAATGTAAACAAGAATCTTTGTATAATTCACGAATCTAATAAAATATTCATGAATTCAAAGATATTCATTCATTGTTATCACAATTGAAATGTAAACAAGAATCCAAAGATTCTCATCTATCAGGGAAGAGTTTTTATTCTTGCTAGTTGTATAAATTTAATGAACCTGTAGAGATTAAGCAAAACACATCTCTTTTTATCTATAATCATAATAGGGTAGTAGTCGTTAATAGATCTCATTGATGTCATTAGACATACTCACAATAAAAAAAACATGAATTCAAAGATATCTATTCATCACTGTCACAACCAAATTTGGGAAAAATCTATATAATGAAATAATATGTATTACCAATTTTTCAAAAGAGTGAAAAGATGTTAAATTCCGAGGCTAAATTAAAATGTTATAATTTGTCTTAAGAAATACAATACAAAATTCATGAATTTAAAGATGATATCCGTTCATCATTGTCACAACCAAAGTTGTGAAAAATTTATATAATGACAAAATATGTATGACCAATTTTTTTTCTCTTTTCATATATAATCATAATAGGGAATTAATAGTTATAGATTTCATTGATTTCTTCATACATACAATGAAAAATTCATGAATTGAAAGATATTTGTTCAACATCATCACAACCACAATCTATATAATGAAAGAATATGTATTACCAATTTTTCAAGACTGAAAAAATATTCTTTAGAGGCTAAACAAAAATGTTGTTCATGCCTTTTCACACAAATGATCCTCAAAATAAGGTACTTAGTTTCACAAGGTGATTATGAGGTGCAAAAATATTACTATAAGTTCACGACTAAAATTTATTCAAGTAAAATTTTAATTATGTTCATAGCCATTACTATCTTATTCGAGTTTTAATCATATTTACTAATTTATATGTCCTTATCTACCCATTCATACCAACTCAACCATACCAATGAATTTTAAGTTATAGGGGCCTTAACAATTTGCTAGAACAAGCAATAACACACAACTTTCAAATAACAACACTCGAACCAAACTAAATTTTCTATTAACATGCAATTGTTCATTAAAATAGTAGTATATGATTCTTCATTGCATTAGAGTTCAAAAAACATGTGTGCCTTCATACATGCCCTCGAATATGCCCTAGTCTAAGACATAAATATTTGGACATTGAAAAACCAACAAGCTTCTACAATAACCCTCACGGTAAAATATCTCCATTTGACTCTTATGTAGGTCATAGAGGAAACATCACCTTCTAGGAGAAGTCTCAAAAATTGAAAAAAGAACTCTCCAACTTCCCAGGCATGTGTAGGTATCTAGAAAATAAGAAGTTTCCCAAAAAAGGTCATCCTCCAACTGTGTGAGAACAAAATATCCAATATGTTCTTCATTTTGGTGTGAACCTCATGTCTTGATAGGTTAGACCACATGTCACTTGCTCATTCATGCTCATGATTAACCACATTTTGTTGTTATAATAGCCTCTAATATACTTAAATACTCATACACCTATCACTATCACACCCAAATCATCCTTATTCAAGGGTTTGTGTCACTAAAAAATGTGAAATCTCTCATTTTCAAGGGTTGGGGCCACTATAGAAATCTCCCTTTTGAGGGTTTAATCTTTCTTAGGAACTTCTAAATGAATTTCCCCTTAGGTTCACAAGGTTATGATCCTAGCCATGAAATCAATGTCCACTTTTCAAGTACTATTGACCTTCAGGGGTTTTAAAGGTCCCATGACCATTTTCTAGTATGACATTTGGTTGTCAATACCAGACGACTCTCAATGCCTATCACAATGTCAAATTTTTCTATAGACCCTTTCCTTTTTTTTCTTCATGCTTGTTGAGACTTCATATGAGAACAAGAAATTTCTATAGGTTCGCAAACCCTACATATCCTCCAACCAACTCTTCCCAACATTATTGGAGTTTTTGAGGAATTTGGGAACTCCAAAATAATTCTTACTTGTGTCCATTTTTGAGGAAACTCAATTCTTTAGAAACATCAAGAATTTTCTTGTCAAAGCCCCTTTTAGATTTGGAGGAAGATGATGGTCATAGTTAGGGGTTCTATTAGGAACTAGAACTGTTGAAGATTCTCAAATTCTTGGAATTAGAAAAGCTCTAACTTTGCATCATTTGTACAATTTCACTCCAAAATCCACAAGATTGAAACTAAATGCACCTAGTTAAATATTGTTAAGGATGAAATTGGTCTTGCAAAAAAATTATGAGTGAAAGACCAATCAATAATTTTGGGTGGAATTGGAGCTCATCGATGATTCTAAGGGGTTCCTAGAACTAGCGATACCTTTGACTTGTTTTTGATGGAGGATAAACCTCTAATTGGGCGTAACTTAGTCAATTTTGATCCCATCATTACCAAATTAAAACGACAAATACCCATTTAGGTCTTCTACAAGATCAATCAAATTTATTATGAAATTGAATATCCACTCTTGCAAGTAAAAACAAAAAGAAAATAAGAAAACAAAGCAAGGAAAACAAAAATTCATTGATGAAGATTTTCAATGAATGTGGATGCTTCTATATTAGACATGTCGAGTACTTGTGATATGTTTCATGAGTTAGAAACTCGTGAAATTTTAGGAAATTATAGAATTAGGATTCCATACTTGGTGATCTCTACAATACTCAATTAGGAAGGTTAATCTATGACTATATTCTTTCAATTGACCAATATTCCACATAGACCTTTCTTTTGGTCTTCTTACCCAATTTACTTCTTCCATCTTCTTCTTAGATAATGTATTTATCCATCCTTGTGCATCATGCAATCTTGAGTGTGTACCTCCTTGTAAAATTTTCTACCCTCCATGGAATGTGTATAGATTAGTAACATTAAAAACAAGAGGTATGTCTATCCATTTTTCGTAGCTCAATCAAATAGGAATTAGAAGAAAAATTCCTCAATACATTATATGAACCTATTTTTTGGTAGGATTTAGTGTTGTAAACCATTAAAAAATTATTTTTTATAATTTTGTAATCGAATAATTATTTAGTTGTGGTGCTTCTAGGAGATGTGATTAGGCATACTACTTGTGACTATTCGATACCACTTTTAAAGTTGTATTGCAACATTGGGTTTGTTATTTTATGTATGCAGGAGATAAAATAATCAATTGAGAAAAGCATTTCCACTTTTGAAGATGATGCCTCATAGTTCTGGATACAATGTCTATGTTTTATGGATGTTACACTATTATGTTTTCAAGTCCTTAGCAGTTCGGGTGTTGAAGTTGGTTGTTGCAGTTTGTTGATAATAAGGTTGTTTGATAAGACTGGTCTAGAGAATGCTCTGCATTTCTTTTTAGTCTTGGTTCAAGTGTTGCAACTTGGACTACATGTTCGTATTGTTCATGCAATGTTCCAGTTTATAATCTTAGTGTTGGTTTACACAGCAAGTGAAGTTATGTCGCACTACTATCGTTTATGTTAGTGTCTGACCAACCTCAGTTGGTTCATCTTAGTTGGATCATACTCTTTTGGTATATATGTGAATTGGAGGTTGAGTTAAGGTATTGTTATGGGTCTTATCATGGTGTGTGACGATTCACATTAAGTCATTTGCATTGTATAATTTTTTTGGCTGACTGGTTATCATGCTTTATTGTTTATCTACATGTTGATTTGATGCAAACTTTGGAGGATGTGTTGGTGTGTGCAGTTCAGTGGAATCAACTTAGGAAGACATGTCGTGACATATTTGGGTCTTCTTTTATCTAAGTGGACCGCATTTAGCACAGTTTCTCTTGGTGGCCGACTTTGCATAATTTATGTTCATTTTGTTTATGGATGACCTAGTTGAGTGTTTTGGTTAATAAGCTGATATAAATAGATGTGTGAAACAGTGAATTGGTGTGTGGATTGATTGAAAGTGATGTGGAAGTATATATTAAGTAGAAGTGTGAATATCAATTTGTGATGAGCCTTGATGATCAATTTTTTTAGCTTGATAGAGTTTTGAGATAGTGAGTGTGTGATGTTTGTCATGATATTGGTCACTTCACTTAGTGGTTCAAGGATAGTTTGATGATCAACATATCTTAATTATATTGATTCATAATTTCTCTGTGTCTATCGAAAGACAATGAGTCATTTTGGCAACTTGTACAAATTTGTATCTTACCCTATGATCGTGTATCTTAGTACTACAAGTCCATTGTATCTTTCCCTAAGGATGTGAGCCTTAGCCTACAAGTTCAAATCAGGGGTGATGATCTTCCTTTGCCTTGTGCATAAAACAATGTATTCATTTATTTATATGATAAGTATGATTCTCACTGTGGTTTTTCCCATATTGGATTTCCACGTAAAAATCTAGTGTTCATGTGTTTAGTGTTTATTTTTTCACCTTTCATTGATTGTTAGTTGATTAAAGATAATTGATAAGTGTTTGTGATTGAAAATATTTAATGATTTACTCAAGACTTATTCAACCCCCCTCTCAATCTTGTGGTTTGTTTAAAAATTGTTATAAGAGAAAGGTCCTCTAAGAAAAGCTTAACTACTTGAGGATGGTTTGGGATGGTGCCAAACAACAGCTACAAAGTGACAAAGTTTGATGAATCAAATTAACCCTTTTGGAAAGCATAGATGAAATATCATTTGGATTCTATGTTGTTTGGAATAAGAGATATTGTTACGACTAGTTATATCCCTATGAATGATGGTCCTTCTACTCTGGATGGGATCATGTTGCGTTAGAATAATGTTAAGGCGAGAAATGCAATTATCAGTAGTTTGAGTGATTTATAGTTCTTGAAGGTCATGTCCTGCAAGTTTGCAAAGGAAGTTTGGGAGAAGTTGAGAAACATTTATGATGGAGATAAGAAGACCAAGAAAATAAAGATTCAAAACCTAAAGTATAAATTTGAGCTCTTAGGATGTTTGAATATGAGAACATTGAAAGTTACCTACACCTAGTGATTGATATAATGACTACAATCAAATATATTGGAAAAACTATGACAAAAAATGAAGTTGTGAGAAAAGTAATGAGAACACTACCTAGATCTTATAGACCTAA
This sequence comes from Cryptomeria japonica, assembly GCF_030272615.1. Taxonomy (NCBI): domain Eukaryota; kingdom Viridiplantae; phylum Streptophyta; class Pinopsida; order Cupressales; family Cupressaceae; genus Cryptomeria; species Cryptomeria japonica. The sequence continues at coordinate 3,136,333 of NC_081408.1, read as the reverse complement.
GTTTTAGCTATTGAAGAAAACCATAACATGGATACATATAGCTTGGATCAACTCTATGGATCGTTCTTTGCCTTAGAGATATCATAATTTGAGGGTTAACAACATTGCAGATGTACCTAAAATAAGAAATAATTTGAATGATGAGGAAGAGAACTTTGTGAGAAGACTAAAGAGAGGTTCCAAAAAATACAAGGTAAGTTGCCATTCAAATGTTTTAATTGTGGAATAATTGGTCATTATGCTATTAGATGTACTTTCAAGGAAGATAGCTATAAGACATTTGATGATGATAACAAGAGAAAGGATAATTATAGAAGAGATGACATAAATAGAAGAATAGATGATAGAAACAAGCCCAAAAAGAATTTTTGTTCAATGAAGACATACTCATCTAAATTAGATGAAGATTGTGATGTCTCAAATGATGAATCATTATTTTTAGCCTTAAAAGAAATGGATAACGAAAGGTCCAATACTTCACATGATGAGAAGAATGGTGAAAGACTATAATTGTGAAGACAACACTACATGTGAATGTGGAGCCTAAATCTTGGATAATTAATTTTAGATACTCAAATCATATGACAGGTGACAAAAGGAAGTTCATAGACATTGAAAAGTATGATGAAAGATCATTGAAGTTTGTTGGTGAGGAGGCTATACCTATCTATGGTATAGGAACCATATCCATTGATGGTGAGCATAAGATAGATGATGTTTACTATGTTATGAGTTTGAGACATAATCTTTTGAGTGTGAGCTAGATATGCAGTAAAGGCTACAAGCTCATATTTCGTGGGTTCAAATGTGAGATCAAAATATGATGTTCTAGAAGGTTAGTTGCAGAAGATATAGGAACAAATGACAATGCCTATTGCACAAAGGAAAATAGAGGAAGTAGTTGTATGTTGGTGTAGAGGAGTGGATGTCGGTTGTGGCACAAAAGAATGAGACACCTTAATTTTGACAACATGGGAAAGATTAATTCCACTCAAGCATTAAGAGATTTGCCAAATATTATCAAACCTACCAATATAGTGTGCAAAGAATGCTAGATGGGAAAGCAAACAAGGAACATATTAAAAAAATAAGGAATATTCTACTACAAAACCTTTGCAGTTGATTCATACAGATATCATTTAGACTTCGATAAAAGTTATTATTAATATTATTATTATAATTATTAGTATTTATTATTATTATCGCAATTATTATTACTACCACTACTACTATTATTAATATTAATATTAATTTTATGAGCAATGTTAGTTGGAGATGAAAATTGAATAAGGATGGAATTAGTTTAAAAAGAAGAATTAAATAGTGGTGACACACTCTTGCGGTCATAATTTACTTGGAAATTATTTATTTCCTCAATATTGTAATTGAGCACACGGTGTAAGAGAAATAAGAAGATTCTAGTAAAGAAATTTTCAAAATCAAAATATTAAGAAATAAATATTATATTTAGCAAATATATGACATGGGAGTTACAAAATTATTCTATGACAAGAATAATTCTATTCATGGCTTTTTTATGACAAAGGAGTTATGAAATTCATTCTTGATAAAATGGAGGAAAATTCAAATTCAAAATTTGAATGCATGGTCACGTGTAACCCCCACTATGACAACAATCATTTTGAATGAAATTAATTTAGAAATTACTTATTTTATCAATTTGTTATTTAGCACATGCTGTAGGAGGAAATGAGAAGGTTCTAGAAGAGAATCTTAAGTTCAAATTTTTGCATGTAACCCCCACTATGACAATTAATCATTTTGCATGGAATTGTTTTGGGAAAAGAATATGGAAATCAATTAATTCTTTTGGTAGTGGGAAATGGTTCTCTTTTTCTATATATTGACTACTAGATTTTTGAAAAAGGGGAGTTCATTTTTGTTTCTATGTGATGAAATAGGTCTTTGAATTGTTAAGAAATTAATTTCAAATTTATATTAGTTGTAGGAAGAATTTTGTAGGAATATTGCAGATTTTCTTTACTTCGAGGATTTGGAGAAGATCTTCACCAAGCTACAAACAATGATTGAGGAAGGATAGCAGGAAACAGAGGGTGAATCATCAACAAAGTCTTCATTCAACATGTAGAAATCAGGTTCCCCTCTTCCATGTTCACTTGCATAAGTTTTTTGAAAAAAAGAGAAAAGAGGGGAGGGATTTTTATTTTGCATGCATGTTATAATTTCTTTGGGAAAATTTTAGAGGATTAAAGTATTTTTAGAAGATATAGTTATTTTGTTTAATTCCGATAGAAAATGGGTTAAATAGAATAGTAGTTTCATTTCCCTAAAAAAAAGAAAGATTTTTTTTCACTTTGTTTTTAGATTTTTTTATAGAAAAATGGATGTGTATATGTTTATGCCTTATCAAATAGTTGTATATAACTTCTTTCTTTTAAACTCATATATTAGTAGTTTTCTTCAAAAAGTGTATATTCAAATGTACATATTGCTTAGATTTATATTTGTGGGAAACTCTCATTTCTTCATTAACCAATTATTTATTATTTTGAGGGTTTTAAAAATAGATATATATTTCTATTGGTTAAGAATAAATTTAAGTATATAAATAAATAAATAAATAAATAAAATATTTTTTGTTAAATTAAAATTATATTCTAAAGTTGATTGTAAATATTTAAGTTATTTATTTAAGATTAAGTTTAACTTATATTTTAAAAATATATATATACTAAATGATCAAAAATAAATTAAATAAATTTACTTAAAAATAAAAATAATAATATGAAATGAATTATTATGTTTTAAAAAAAATTAATTAATTAATCAAATTTAAATTCAATTTTCAAAAAAATAAAAAGAAATAAATAATATAAAATAAATAAAGTAGTTTGAATTTCAAAATGGGCAGGAAAGGCTTGGTAACACACATGGCCGAATTGATTACTCTTTAAATAGAAAGTAGCCTACAAACAACTTGTGTGGCTTACTAGTGGAAAGGCAAAATAGTTGACAGGTGGTTAGGGGTTTGAACCCTCCCCCAACGAAACAACTTTTTAATGTAGGTCCTTTTTTATTTAATATGCAAAGCTCCTTTTCATTTAATTAAACATAATTTATTTATGTTACTGAATTGTGATTATTAAAATAAATTAAATTTATTTTTGTAGTTAAGAATAATTAAAATTAATTATATTATTAAAATAATTCATTTGTATTTTGAAATTATTAATTAAAAATTGTTTTATTTACAATATAGTTTATAATTAATATTTAGGTTATTCAAATAGTTGAATTAATTTGTATTTTAAGTTGTTAAATTAATTAAATCTATCTGTATCATTAAAATTAATTTGTTCATTTGATAGTTACAAATTATTATATTGATAGAATTAATTACAATATTAAAATTTATTTTCTAAGGTTACAAAAAAAATCATTCTTGCTGAATAGTAAATTTGTTATTTAAAAATGAATCTCTCATATTGGAGCTTAATTGAGTTGCAAATTTGGACATTTCTTGTCGCAAATATCTTTTTTCTTCAATGATGGGGAAAGAGCTCCTTTGGATTTTAAATGGTTAAAAATTGCAAGAAGCTAGTGGACAATTAACAAATGAAATTGAGATGGATAACCAAACATCAAGAGATCCACTAGTGGACAATTAACAAATGAAATTGAGATGGATAACCAAACATCAAGAGATCCACTACCTTGAAATAGTTTTTCTTAGGATAATAGTTAAATCTGCTTATTAGATAAATTAGTTTGAACTATGAAAACAAATGAATGGGGAAATAATATTGCATTCATAAAGCACCTTGGAAAGATTTTGCACAAGTTAAAATAAATGAAATTATTTCAATACTCAAATAATTGTAGTACTAAATAGATCCCCTCAAGATATTCAATACATTTCAATTAGTGTAAAGTATTAAAGGATAAAGGGATTTACCTCCCAAGTAAATGTGCTTAGATACGTAATTACCTTTATATTTGCTTCAAGTAATATGAAATAATTCAAAAGTTGAATATTAGATTGTTCTTTATGTAAAGTTAGATTTTAAGATATAGAGTATATAAGGTATTTGAATAGTCAAAACTATTAATAGTTAAAAACATTTACCTTCTAACAGGAGAAGTTTCATTTACCTTGCAAGTAATTAGTATAGATAAATTTAATTAACATTTAAACTTAGAGGTAAATTTCATAGTTAAATCTTCATACAATCTAAATGGTGTTATATATATTGGAAGAATATTAGTATTAATTAGGATGTAAATTTTTTTATTGAAATCAAAATAGTTTTTTAGCAAATGGAAATAGAACAAAAATTGTAACCTTTTTACAAGATATGAATCTCAAAATTTAGTGAATGTCTAAGGAAACTTAGCTTTGAAGATGGAATAAGTTACAATTTGTTATTGGATTCTTACCTTAAAATAAGTTTTAAGAAAACTATCCTATGATCACTTAGAGAATTAGATTGAAGTAAAGCCTCAGCTCAGTTCTAAGATTTTGAAATTGATGAGATAAAGTTAATGTTACTTCAGGTGGAAGGAATAGATAGTTGTCTCCTAATAGTCTTGCAAAAGATTTAGCATTAGTTCAAAAGCAACTAGAAGTAGATTGATTAGAATTATCTAGGAGATTTATTTATATTGGTTAATTGGCAAGCATTTAGACTCTCTTCTAACCTTTTTCCAAATTTTGGTAGTTAAAAGTAATGTGGTTATTTTGAAATACGCTTCCAAAATCTTGCTATTTAATCATTTAATTTTCTTTCATGAAATTTAGAACCTCTCAAGTATTAGGACTCTTATTTAAAGTAAGTTTATCATTTGTAGAGGATAATTAAAGAGAAATTTTATGTTACTTCAAGTGGTATAATTAGTTGGTTTATCGATAACGTGGTTATTTCCAAAGTTTTTATTAAATAGTTTTTCCCTTCAAACAAATAAGTGTTAATTCCATTTCCAAAGTCTTTCTACTTAATCATTTAATTTTCTTTAAGAAATTTAGTACCCTTTCAAGCATTAGGATTTTTTTTTTTCAAGAGTAATGGTTTGATTCAAAACAATTATATCTTACGAGTGTAGACACATAAAATTGTCTAGTCTAATTAAATAAATATTTTTATTTATTTAATTATTTTATCCTAATTCTTCTATTAATTAAATAAATCTTTACTTATTTAATTAATTCATTTATCCTCTTTTAGCCTTTTTTTTCATTTCAATAAATACCTTTATTTATTTAAATAGTCCTTTTCCTAAATTAAATAATTTTTTTTATTTATTTAATTGATCCCACTTCCTATATTAATTAAATAAATCTTTATTTATTTAATTAATTCATTAGCCTTTTCTACCCATGACACATGTCACCCATCTCTTATTTCCTACACTACCTACCCTCTCATTATTTTCTTATTTCCTCTACCTACCTCTAATCCTAGCCGACCATTTATCTTTTACACCTCTTAATCTTATCCCTCCATTTTCCTACAGTGTCTTTTATATAAGGAGATGCTTCTTTCATTATCAATCCTCCTAAGCACTCCTGAGCATTCTAACTTTCTTATGTAATCAAGCCTTTTTGTGATCAAGCTATCAACCACATTTTTGTTCTTTGTTGAGCTCTTGTGCACAAATAAAATCTGAGAACAAATATATCAAGCAAGATCAATGGAGATAGGAAGAATGGAGATTCAAACCCTAGTGGACATGTGATGGTATAATCTTTGTGATTTTTTTGATTTGCATTGTCTTAGGTAATCTTCATATGTTATGGTGGACTTTTGTTGTTGTTAGGCTAGCATTTTGTGGTTAAATTCATTTAGTCTTTCAATATCATTGTTTCTATTATCCACTTTTCACCATACACATTTTGGCATGCCCGATGGGACACTTGTCCTTTTGCATTTAAATTTTGGTTGCAGATTTTGTGTTTTTGAAGTTATAGATCTGATATTTTTCAACAACATTTTGACTTTTCGTGTCTGCACATTCTGGAACCGTGTTTTTGCTTTTTTGCCACGTTTGTGAACCTCTAAATCGCATCTGTGTCCCTGAAAATATTTACATTTTCCAGATTGTAGGCTTTCATTATAGGTGCGTTTGTGGGCGATTTAATCACGTATGTGATCATCTTAATCGCGTTTGTGATTCTATAGGACTTTTTTGTTTTGAATTTTGTAGAAACATGTTTGTGGGGTTTTGAATCGCGTCTGTGTTTGGTTTGCATTTTTCAATTTTTGTTTCATCATTTAGGGTTTCATTTCATCATTTTTGGCTTGAATTTAGGGTTTTAGATATGGTTTATTTGAGCTAATATCTTGTGATCCAACTAACAAAGTGGTGCAGCTTGTCTTTGAAAGTGAATCGTGTGTCGAAGGCCCCTAATTTTCACAAAGTGTTTTGGGATTTTGTTAAAATAAACCTAACTTTTTTGCTTGCAGGAAGGGGTAATCATTTGAAACAACCCAAACTACTAACAAATATTTGTTGCAAGATCTTGGCAAGGGTTTTCTGTTGATTTTCATTGTGTGCCTTGTTTTCATAGATTAGTAAACACTTCAATTGGTGCACTAAAATTGAACTAGTGTATTTTGTGTCTTGAGAAATAGGCTCTTTTTGTTTAATCTCTAGAGGACCTACCTCTTTGTGTGGTCACTAGGACTACTAGTGAGGAGGGAATGGCCCAAGTGGTAGTGAGATAAACGACCCTCTTCCAAAGCACTATAAATAACTGTATCCATGGTGAAAGCCATGGATAACATTTGTTGATTATTTCATACTCACACTATGTCTCCCCATAAACCCGTTTGATCAAATTTATTTGATCAATAGTAGGGTGTAACCCCTACCGACTGGGAGCCTTCTGTATTTATAGAGTTGAAAGTGTTGCATGTATGGCCACATGAGTGGATGCCCTTACTAGCACCTTTTTGTTTTAGAAAGCCAAAATCCTTCTAGTTGTTGGGGCAGGACGTTGGACCTCTGGAGCGGCCTACACACATACAGTTCTTAGTAGAGGTACAAAGTTCACCATGGGGAGTTTTCATGGGGATTGATACTTGGCTACCCTAGAGAAGTGAGTGTCGAGGGTGGAGCCAGTGGGGTAAAGCATATAAGTATCCACTTTGAATAGCGTAGCCTCGAGGCAAACCCCATGTAGGATCAACAACTATTTTCTTGGCCAACCATAGGAATTGTGCTTGTCTTCTTTTAAACATTCAAACATTCAAGATCAAACATCAAAACATTGTGTCTTTTGTGTCTTCAAGTGTATGCAAAACATTATTACATCAAAAAACACTCTTTCTTTTGAGTCATTTTAAGTCCAAACACCTGCAAACATAGAGTCCTCATCAATATTGTGTCCTCTTGTCACGAAAAATGGTCATAAATTCAGATTTGGTCACAATAACAACTTCACAAATTGGAAAAATCACACTCAGGTTTTATAAATGCATTTATGTCTGATAGAAACATGTTTGTGTCATGTAACCGCGTCTGCGTAGGATAGAAATGTGTCTGTGTTATCATAGAAAACTATATTCACAAGATCTTCAGAAAAGCATCTGTAAAGTATCTAGTCAAGTCTGTGTTGGGTAACCGCGTCTGTGAAGTATACATGAATGTCTATGTTTAGTATTGGGAAAATTTACATTCCAACAAACAAGAGCACACAGTTTCAGAATTCTTGAGCTTCTTAGGTTATTTCTCCAAGTTTTCATCTAGAATTTGGCCTATTTTTGGGTCTCACAAAGTTCATCATTTCTTACGTCAAAAGGTCACTTTCTTGTCCTCATCTTGCTTTGTCAACACAATACATACAACAACATTTTTCTAAGTGGTCCCTCATCAAGGTCTATCACCTTTGGGTCTCATTTTGTGTTATTTAGAGTCAAGGTCAACTTACCTCATCAAGAGATCTATCATCTCTTTGGAAGTCACACCTACTCTACTACATACATACTTGTTCTTACACTTTGGACATTGCAAGTATGCCTTAGATTCATTTACATTCCATCCAACTCTTGGTCTTCCATACTATTTCCATTTTCATCTAGTCTCACACATCTTGGTCAATACCTAGTTCATGGTTGAAACCCATTCCCAAAAATCTAGGAGGGAAGTTAAAGAGGCTCAAGAGTCCGCAAACATGAGTGGCTATGAGTACGATAACAATATCTTTTTCATTTCTGATCATACCACATTACTTGACATGGACATCTATAGAAACATTCAAAATATTGAGAACATGAATGATACAAACGACAATGAGAGCGTTGACAACATTTCAGTACACTCAGCAGAAGTGGAAGAAACTATCATGGATCCTCATTTTAATAGATTGGTTGAAGAGATCATGAGAAGAGATAGACAATATTTCCTACAAGTGATGGAGCAAAGTTGAGCTACATACCTCATGATTTTGACATGTCCCAAATAGTGGAGAATCGACCTACTCAAGAAAGCCACCTCAACATGGATCAAAGGAGGCCTAATAGTGGAGGTAATAGAGGACCATGTTTTGTGCCTGAGTCACCATCATCCTTGTTTCAAAAACCTGAGATCCCAAATACATATGGTCAAGCTTATGATACTCATGAAAGAACATCTCATGAACAACTCTATCTATGTAGGCCTTTATGGAAATCTTATGTGGATAAATACACTCAATCGCATACAAATGCTAAGGACCAACCTCAAAAGCAATTGGATATCCAGAGGCATGCTCAAAATTTGGACACAAGAAAACCTCGTGTCAAATTTTGGGGCAATACACAAGAGAAAACTCATGATATACCTTATGACCCTATATCAAGTGGTCCCTACACACATTATCATTATAGACCTCCTCCATATGAACATGTTTATGATCAATACCATCCATATATGGATTATCCTCCTCCTCCACATGGTGGCTCAAGCATGGGATATGGTCCAAGAAGTCGGTCTCCACCTAATTTTTTTTTGGAACAACAGATAAAGGACTTACAAAAGAAGATGGAGGACATCAATACACCAAAAGCAGCTTACACAATGAGAGATATATGTCCCTATCCATTTGATAAAATCATTCCAATGCCTCCTTTTCCTACACACTTCGTAACACCAAAGTTTGATCAGTACAGAGGCAAAGGGGACCCTAAGGTACATATAAGACACTTTTTCACAACTTGTATTGAGGTAGCAACAAAAGAAACGTACTTGATGATATTATTTCCACAAAGCTTAGGTTAACAAGCTATAGAATGGTTCTCCCAACTTCCATCTGGAATTAAGTCATGGGTTAATCTAGCAGAAGCTTTCATACAACATTTCTCATATAACATAGAGACAGATATATTAGTTACTACTTTGTTCAATACCAAACAGAAATATGGGGAGTCATTTTCATCATTCTTACAAAGATGGAGGAACTTAGCCAACAGGTGCTCTTGTGAAATTCCACAAAAACAAATGGTAGAGATGTTTACACAGAATGTCAACAGAGAAATTGGTTACGACTTGAAGAAAGCTTGTTTGTCCACTTTCAAGGACGTCATTGAGAAAGGCTTAGCAACAGAGAAATTCTTAATTGAGCAAGGTATCATAAAGATATTCAAAGAAAATAAAGAGGATTTTTAAGGAAAGGACAAGCCATGATTTTGGAACAAGAACAAGAACACAATAAATGATGGTGTTGTTGATGCTAACATTGTGAGACCAAAAATCATTCTTTCATGATCAAGTTCTTCTACAAGCAACCAAGTAAATACTTAAGCAACTTCAAAACCACGAAGGAAATACACCCCATTGGGAGAACCACTTGAGTCGGGTTTTAGGAAGCTAGTGGCAAACAAAATAATAACAATTTGAGGCAATCCTCCATATGAGCCAAAATTCAAACCAAATTGGTGGAGTGATGATGAGCATTGCGAATATCACAAGGGCAAGGGACATAAAACAGGAAATTGCCATTGCTTGAAGAATATTATACAAGATCTTATTGATAGAGCTGACATTAAGATCGAGGGACATACATCCAATCAAGAACATGAGATGTTTAAGGAACCATTCCCTAAACATGACAAGAGAAAATCCAAAGCCAAAGATGAGGAAGCCAACTATACCAAAGTGTCTTATGATTATGATTTAACCATTAACCACATTTTGATGGAAAACTATGTTTCTACTATTATCATAAAGGACAAAATGGCTGAAAGTTCTACCCAAAGAACCAAAGTTGTCCTAAAAGGCATTGGACCTTCTTATGAATCTACCTCTGAATGTAATGTCACAACTCATCAAGGTAAAGTCATCTTGCAAGGTTCTCTAGGTAAAACCACTGCTTCCTCATCAACCAAACCTGAGTACAACCTAGTAGAATAGTTAGGGAAGACACCTGTGCTTAACTCAATCCTAGAACTGTTGTGTATCTCTCCTTCACATAAAGCCATACTCGACAAAGTTTTGAGAGAAACCTCTATACCCACTGATCTGAACGTGGATCAGTTTCAAGCCATGGTGGGATACCTTTCCATTCCACATTCTCTTACATTCATCGAAGCTGATGACGCCTCCTTAAGACAACCATATAATGCACCTTTACACATTGAATCATTCCTACACAAACACCAAATAAAATGAGTCTTGGTAGATGGAGGAGCCGGTCTCAATATATGTACTTTGAACACAATAATACAATTGGGATATTTAGATAAAGTTGTGAATGCTACAAACAAAATTACCATCAAGGCATATGATGACGAAGAGCGTTCATCCAAAGGCATAGTCACCTTACCTCTCAGAGTTGGGCCAATTACAAAGGATGTGGTTTGTAAAGTCCTACACCTCAATCTCACATACAACATATTGCTAGGACGTCCATGGATTCATGAGATGAGACCGGTCCCATCTACGTACCATCAATGCATTAATTTTCCTCATAATAGAGTCGAAGTAACAGTTAATGGTGATCTTAATCCATTTATATACTACAATAATTTGAGTCCAAAAGCTGAGACAATAATTCCAATTAATAGAGAGGCAATCCCATCATCTACATATATTGATCCCGATTCACTAAAGCCTTCAACATCAAAACAAGGTGAGATTAAAGGGAAATATCAGTATAAAGGCATGGGTGAATACACTCTAAATCAAACCATGTGCTTGAGGCAAGTCATGAATTCACCAAAAGAATATGGACAACCACATCCTTCTAAACAGGTATCTATGATTACACTAAAATGGGATCCTACTATATATTCCAAAAGTGGGGTGAGATGGAAGAAGAAGACTTATACAAAATTCTTTATAGAGACCCTAAAGATGATACACAAGATCACATCAGGATACCATGCGAAAAATATGGCAAAGGATTTAAAATCCTACAAAATTTTGGGTACGATGGTAAAAGTCCTCTTGGCTTAAGAAAAGAAGGTATCACTAAACCTTTGCAACCAAAATTGACGTTTAAAAATCAGCACTCGAAAGGGCTTGGTTTCGTACCTTTTAGGATAAACACTCACAAATTTGAAGAGGCATTTCAAATTAGAAAATCTAACAATCAACAAGAAAGTCGCTATTCCACCGACTCCAATAAATGGGAATGGGGTTCAAACAAATCATTTAGTGATTATGAACTCACCAAGACATTTAGAGAACCAGGTGAACCCATAGAAGAAGAGGAATTTTATAGAAAATTCAGAGTTGGCCAAGAAACAACCCCTAAGGATCCCACACAGTCTTTGTTTTTAGGTTCTAGGTCCAAATCACAAAGAGTGAGGATTCCCATTGCTGAATGCGCTTTTAGTGATGACAATTTGGACTAGTTCACAATCGAGACAGATGAGGAGAGTGCTAGCAATGACCTCGATAATTACCTTGATATATCGGAATATAACTGTATCTTCACCCTTACGCCTGTTGACTTTGAAAACATTGATGGCCTTCCCCTCATTCACCATCACATTATTGATTGGGACCATGAAGGACCTTTACAACTTGACACATTCCAAAATGATGAGGCCTTCATCAGCTATTTGGGCATACGAGATGATCTTCTGCTTGGGGACCATAGGGCAGGATACACTATAGAACTCAACATCATGGCATATTTTGGTGAGGGTGTTGGGCCTTCTAGTTGCATAAATGTAAAAATAAAAACAAATCATGGGTTTTATGGTGAAAACCACTCTCAGGTGCCTAAAGATGGAAGGCTCGACATTCTACCGACATCATAGGAATAAAAATCATCCATGTTGGTAGAGGAGACTATCAAAATGAACATTGTTACATAAGAGGTTCCACATAACATTCTTGGTACAATCTCTGACAGAAGGAGAAAGACTGAAGTTCATAAGTTTTTTCACAGAGCGACAAATTAGTTTTGCATGGTCATATGCTGATATGCCTAGACTGGATCTTGATCTAGTAATGCATCATTTGACAGTTAAACCAGGAGAAAAGCCAATAAAACAAAAATTAAGGAAAATGCATGCACAAGTGGCATTATTAGTAAAGGTGGAACTTGAAAAATTGTTAGATGTCACATTCATAAGAGCAATTGACTATCCTGAATGGATCTCTAACTTAGTACCAGTCAGTAAGCTAGATCACAACATTAGAATATGTATAGATTTTAGAGACATCAACAAAGCCTGTCCTAAAGACGAATTTCCATTGCCAAACATCAACATGATAATGGATCTCACTGCGGGTCATGCGATGTTATCTTTGATGGATGGATTTTCTGGCTTTAACCAAATAAAAATTGCACTTGAGGAATAGCACAAAACAATGTTTACTTGTCCCTGGGGAACTTTCTACCGGATTATAATGCCCTTCAGACTAAAGAATGTAGGTGCTACATACCAAAGAGGTATGCCTACTATTTTTCATGATCTTATGCATGTAAATGTACAAGATTATGTTGATGACCTCTTGGGAAAATCATACACAAAGAAACACATATGGACATCCTTTCAGTCATTTTTGATCAGTTAGAAAAATACAAAGTAAGAATAAATCCCAAGAAATGTGTCTTTAGAGTAACCTCTGGGAAGCTCCTTGGATACATTGTTTCAAAAAGAGGAATTGAAGTTGATCCAACAAAAGTCAAAGCTGTATTAGAAATGCCACTACCAAGGAATATAAGTCAACTTCAATATTTACAAGGAAGAATCCAGTCCATATGAAGATTCATTGCACAACTTGCGGATAAATGTAATCCTTTTCATCACTTGCTACACAAAAACATCAAATTCAAAAGGGATGATAACTGTCAACAGGCTTTTCAGATACTCAAAGATTATCTTTTGAATCCACTGGTCTTGATCCCACCAATTCCAGAACAAGCCCTGTTACTCTACATATCAGCTATACAAACAACACTGGGGGCACTCTTGGTGCAACAAGATAGTGAAGGCAAGGAAAAGGCAGTCTATTACATCAGTCGTACTTTCATTGGTTATGAGATTAACTACACACCAATTGAGCATGGGTGTCTTGTTGTGGTTTTTGCCTTGCAGAAATTACGGCATTACATGCTAACTCATAAAACTAAGCTTGTTGCAAGGATAGATCCATTGAAGTATCTTCTCAATAAGGAAGCACTTGCTGGTAGACTAGATAAATGGGTTATAATCTTGAGTGAATTCAACATCAAATATGTGGACCAAAAAACAATAAAAGGACAAGCTATCACAGATCATTTGGCAGATGCACCCATGATTGATGATGCTCCTCTAACTTTAGAGTTTCCAGATGAATCCATTCTGATGGTATCACACACGAAGCCTTGGCAAATATACTTTGACGGCTTGTACACACAACATGGTGCAGGAGTTGGCATTCTCTTTATCACACCTCAAGGGGATTCCATTCCTAAATCATATCGATTGTCATTTCCTCGTACTAATAATATAGCAGAATATGAGGCATTGATAACTAGATTACGAATTGCAGTTCAATGGAAGATCCAGGAACTTCATGTTTTTGGGGACTCTCAACTTATAATTTGTCAAGCAATTGATGACTACCAAACAAAAGATAAACAAATTAATGCCCTACAACAAGCAATATTTCATTGTTGGCAATTTTAGTTTGTTGGCATTTTGAATATAGATTGCATTAATGATATGTTGTCATTGATGTCAACTAAACTGGTAATGGTATTTATGTTATTGTTGATATTGTTGTTTTTGATATTGGCTAGTAACCGGTAGGAAGAGATTTGTGGAAGATGTTGTGAACTGGTATGTTAAGTTTGCGAGTTGAACTGGTAAACCAGTGTAAAGGGTTAAACCTTTCTATGCAATATAACCGGTAAACCCTACCTGTTATTTTTGTTAAACCCTAACCGATCAAGTTTGTTGGTTTATTATCTGATGAGCGGTAATGATGGAGACACGTGTGATCATTGTATAATGATAAGTTCATATTTTTTTGGCGTGTTTGTTTGATGTCTTGGGAAGGAGCAAAGTGGATTGCATCTAATGCATAGTGCATAATGAGTTACAAAGTCCGATAAAGTGGTGATCATGAAGCGGTTGGAATTTTCTTGGAGAATGTGAAGAGATTGTTATGATTTCTAATGGTCAAGATTGTACCAACTTGTTTGTAATCTCGATGATGAGAATTAGGTTTTTGTTGTGTTACCGACCTAATTGATTTGTATTTAAGGTCGATGAAGTTGTTTGTAAAATTTGTTGGCAAGATTGGCAAAACCTGTTGAGTGTGTAGTTGCCTAATCGGTGTATAGAAATCAGAATCTGCATTTAGAGCTTTTGTCTCTAACCCATCTCTGAGAAAAAGTAGAGATACTAGTCATGGTTATGAAACTAGATCCAACAGAGATGTTGATGATGAAGACAACTTAGTGGAAATTGAAGCATTGTTGGCAAAATGACTACCTAGAGGCACTGGTAAATATAGAGGTAAGCTATCTTTAAAATGTTTTGCATGCAACAAGATTGGTCATATAGCAGCTAATTGCCCTAATGGTGAAAATGAATATAAGAGAGACAAATTTAAGAGTATAATGGTAAAGGCAAGCGAGATTGTCTTCTAGCTATTGATAGTGGTATTACTGATGAAGAATCTAATGATGATGCTAATGAAGATATTGTGTTTGTAGCTATTAAGGAAGAAATATCATATCAGAAGGCACTAGTATCTAGGATGGATAACTCTGATGATTGGATCATTGATAGTGGTTGTTCACATCACATGACCGATGATCAGAGCAAATTTATTTCCCTGAAGGAATTTGATGGCGGTGTTGTCGGATTTGGCAATGACTCACCCTGTATGGTTAAAGGTAAGGGAGTTGTTTCTCTTAATGGGAAGAGCAGTGTTGATGATGTCTATTAGGTTGAAGGCCTAAAGCACAATCTTCTGAGTGTGGCACAACTTAATGACAGAGGATACTCACTGGAGTTTAGAAATGATATGTGCAAAATCTTGGACAACAAAGGTGAATTGATTGCAACCGGGAAACAGACCAGAGGTAACTATTTCATCTTAATCCTAAATTTAGCAATTGTTTGATTGCAAAGATAGATGATAGCTGGCTTTGGCATAGGAGATTTTGTCATATAAATTTTGACAATATTGTTAAAAGAAGCAAGTCTAAGACAGTAAGAAGTATGCCTTAGCTAAACAAACTGGTTAATGCTCTTTCTAAAGAATATCAGTTAGGAAAGATGACTTCTTCAACTTTCAAGAGCAAGTCCTTCTCAGCGAAGCACTTGTTAGATTTGGTTCATACAAATCTATGTGGACCAATAAGAACAAGAAGAATTCAAGGTGACATATATTTCATGATCTTCATTGATGATTGTTCAAGGATGATGTGGGTCATATTATTGAAGGATAAGAATGAATCTTTTGGTAAATTCAAGGTATTCAGGGCCTTAGCTGAGAAAGAGAGTGGCAAAAAGATAAAATGTTTGAGAACAGATCAAGGCGGTGAATTTAGTTCTGAGGAATTCACTAAGTAATGTGATGAGAATGGTATCAAGCAGCAACTTTCTACACCAAGGACACCACAATAGAATGGTATAGTAGAGAGAAACAACCGGTCAGTGGTTGAAGCTGCTAGGATAATGTTGATACAAGGTGTAGTGAAAACATTTTGGAAAGAAGCTGTAAGTACAGCTGTCTAGACAATGAACCGAGTTCTGGTGAAAATAGGTAAGGACAAGACCCCTTATGAATACTGGTATGGGAGATCACCTAATGTTAGCTATTTTAAGATATTTGGAAGAAATTTTTTTATTAAAAGAGGTGATTACATAAGCAAGTTTGAAGCTAAGAGTGATGAAGACATATTTCTTGGCTATTCCACCAAGAGTAAGGCCTATAAATGCTTCAACAACCAGACACAGAGAATTGTTGAGAATCCTGATGTTCATGTAGATGAATCACCTGAAGTCTCAGAAGGAACCAGTTCAGACAAAAAGGATGAAGATCCTTGCATTTTTCTTTTGGAACCTAAAACTGTTAAATTAGAAACAGGTAAAGAAAATCTTGATGTACTTGTTCAACCAGAACAAATAAATTCAAAAGAAGATGATAATGAAGAAGTTGAACTTGAAGAGAATGATCATGTTATTCCTAGGTATGTGAGACTGAATCACAGTCCTAAACAGATTATTGGGGATAAGGATGTTGGAGTACTAACTAGAAGAAGAATAAGAGATAACTCTTGCATGATCTCCACCTTTGAACCTAGAAGTGCTAAGGAGGCATTTGGTGATGATCATTGGGTTAAAAGCTATGGAGGAGGAATTGGATCAAATTGAGAAGAACAACACTTGGACCCTGGTACCCCGATTGGTAAACAAGAATGTTAGAGGTACTAAATGGGTGTTCAAAAACAAGTAAAATGAAGATGGTGTTGTAGTTCGCAATAAGGAAAGATTAGTCTGCAAAGGTTATGCGCAAGAAGAAGGAGAAGATTATGGAGAAACTTTTGCACCAGTAGCAAGAATGGAAGGTGTCATAACTTTACTTGCATTTGTAGCTCATAAGAAGTTCAAGGTATACCAGATGGACGTTATGTCTGGATTTTTGAATGGGATATTGGAAGAAGAGGTTTATATAGAGCAGCATGATGGTTATGCATTGACAGATAAGAAAGCCATGGTATGCAGATTGCATAAAGCTTTGTATGGATTAAAGCAGGCACCCAGAGCATGGTATGAATGGCTTCATACACATCTGATTAAGATAGGCTTTGCTAGAACTAGTGATTACATAAACATTTATCTCAAGTCTGAAGGAGATGAAATACTAGTCAGTGAAGTATTTGTTGATGACATTATATTTGGAGGTAATGATGACATGAGCACTAGTTTTGCAAATGAAATGAAGAATGAGTTTGAGATGTCATTAGTAGGGGAAATAAAAAAAATTCATAGGCTTGCAGATACAACAAATGAAGATTGGTATTTTCATTACTCAATCTAAGTATGTGAAAGAAGTTTTGAAGACTTTTGGTATGAGTGATTGTAAACTAGTTGGAACCCTAATGGTTACAGGTTGTAAGTTGTCCAAGGAAGATGAATCTAAGTCTATAGATGAAAAGAAATACAGGTTAATGATTGGCAAATTACACTATGTTGTTCACAGTTGATCAGATATTGCCCATTCAGTTGGTATAGTTGCTAGATTTCAAAAGAATCCAAAGGAAGCACATCTGATGGAAACCAAGAGAATTTTTAGATATCTGAAAGGTATTGTTGACTATGGGTTATGGTATCCATATGGTGGAAATTTTGATTTGAAGGCATACATAGATGCTGATTGGGAAGGAAACATTGATGACCAGAAGAGTACTACTGGTGGAGCATTATTTTTAGGAGGAAGGTTAGTTTCATGGAGTAGTAAAAAGCAGAGTTGTACTTCACAATCTATTGCTGAAGCTGAGTATGTAGCAGCTTACATGAATTGCACACAAGTTATTTGGATGAGGCACATATTGGAAGGTTTTAAGATGAAAATATCAGAACCTATAAAGATTATGTGTGATAATACAAGTGCAATAAACATCTCTAAAAATCTTGTTTTGCACGCAAGGACTAAGCACATTGAGTTGAAGTGTCACTTCTTGAGGGAAAAAGTTCAAAGTAAAGATGTTATCTTGGAGCATGTTTCTACCAAGGATCATCTTGCATACATCTTTACCAAACCTCTGCCTAAGACCACTTTTGAGTATCTTAGAAGTCAATTGGGGGTTTTCCCTCTTCATGAAGTTAGTTGAGCATGATGTTGATTGCATCAGTCCCTGAATTACTTGTAGAATATTACATGGATTGATGAAGGAGTGGATATATTCCACAGGGGGAGCATCAAGTGCAGTATGTTGTTGATGCACAGTGAGAGAAGAATTACATGTTTTTACTTTCACTTTGGCATTGTTGTCAAAGGGGGAGAAGAATTATATGTCTGATTAGGGAAACCAGTGGCAGAATGAAGACAGACAGAGGGAGGTGAATACTTGGTAATGTAAACCAGAATTCCTATTCACCAATCTCAGCAACAATCAGAGGCGTTGATAATTGTATTGTCATTAATACCAAAGGGGGAGATTGTTGGCATTTTTTAGTTTGTTGGCATTTTGCATATAGATTGCATTAATGATATGTTGTCATTGATGTCAATTGAACTGGTAATGGCATTTATGTTATTGCTGATATTGTTTTTGATATTGTCTAGTAACCGGTAGGAAGAGCTTTGTGGAAGATGTTGTAAACTGGTATGTTAAGTTTGTGAGTTGAACTGGTAAATTGGTGTAAAGGGTTAAACCTTTATATGCAATATAATCAGTAAACCCTACCTGTTGTTTTTGTTAAACCCTAACCGATCAAGTTTGTTGATTTATTATCTAATGAGTGGTAATATTGGAGACATGTGTGATAATTATATGAGGATAAGTTCAGATTGTTTTGGCATGTTTGTTTGATGTCTTGGGAAGGAGAAAAGTGGATTGCATCTAATGCATAGCGCATGATAAGTTACAAAGTCCTATAAAGTGGTGATCATGAAGTGGTTGGAATTTTCTTGAAGAATGTCTAGAGATTGTTATAATTTCTAATGGTCAAGATTGTATCGACTTGTTTGTACTTTCATTCCCCAATCTTCATGATATGTCATTTTAGCTAATACCCTTTATCGTCGATGTCTAGATGGCACTCTTCTTATATTTTTAGATGGGGATGAAGCTCATATTGCATTATGAGAAGTTCATGAAGGCATATGCGGTCCACATTCTAGTGGTCCTAGCTTAGCCAAGAAACTCATCAGGATTGGATATTACTGGCCTAGTATGTTAAAAGATTCATATTAGTTTATTAATAACTGTAAGAAATGTCAAATTCATGGAGACCTTATTCATGCGCCAGCACAAGAACTTCAACCGATTGTGACTCCTTGGCCCTTTTGTCAGTGGGGACTCAATCTCATAGGCAAGATTCACCCTCCTTCCAATGGTCACAAATTCATTATCACTACCACATAATATTTTGCAAAATGGATTGAAGTCATTCCTCTCACCCAAGTCAATGGAAAATAGATTGCTACATTCATTCTTAATTATATCATCTGTCGTTACGGTATTCCTCTTTCCATCATCACAGATAACATATTAACCATCACTTCTCCACTCCATACTACCCCCAAGGTAATGGTCAAGCTGAGGCGTCTAATAAAACCATTCTCAAAATCCTCAAAAAGATAGTAGATGATGCTGGTCGAAATTTGCATATCCAACTTAATCCTGCACTTTGGGCTTATCGCACAAGTGTTTGCACACCTACAGGAGCCACACCTTACTCAATTGTCTATGGCATTGAAGCTATCTTTCCTATTGAGGTCACGTTACCATCTTTGCGAGTCTCTTTACACAACATCATTAGTGATGAAGACTATAGGGTCTCTCGCTTACAAGAACTAGAACTATTGGATGAACGAAGACAAACTTCTTTTAATCACCTCAAGGCTTATCAACAAAGAATGAGTTGCGGCTACAATCATAAGGTTAAGCCTTGTACATTTGAGGTAGGTGACTTATTTCTCAAGGAGAATCCAAGAAATCAACAGGACCAAGAGAAAAAAAGAAAATTTGAACCAAATTGGATTGGTCCCTACGTCATCACAACAGTCTACGGATCAGGTGCATATTAGCTTTTGACCCCAAATGGAGAACCTTTGGATGATCCTATCAATAGCATTCACCTTCATAGGTTTTACACATAGCTCGTCAGCATATCCTACTTTCAAAAATTCAAAAATATAAAAAATGTCAAAAATACAAAAAAAATTCAAAAATAAAAAAAATCGTTACTTGGTGAAAACCTAGAAAATAGGCGCCTTGTGACACAATAAAATTAAAAAAAAAAGAAAAGAGAAATAAATTCATCCAATGGTGAAAACCACTTTGGTGGTTCCCTGGGCAAGTACCATGGTGAATACCAGGTTACCGACGCCATGTGTAGAGATATTTCTCCTCCCTCCTTCAGGATTCAATCTCGTCCCTTCACTTTGCACACACTCACAACCTATTCATTCATAATAAACTTACCCATTCCCATCATGCCTTGTTATTGATCTACCCAAGATTGGTTAGTCATTCATAATAATCCTTCCTTTTCACCCCTTTCCATCCATAATAAATCAACTCCTATCTGTGGCTAAGAAAAATCCTAGGTCTAGTGATGGGTGTGGAACTAAGAGCATCACACATTCCGAGGAGTACAATTTCTTCCAATTTTCTTCAATCTATCTATGTACAATCTACAATAAAGAAACACTTGCATCATGGATCCACAATAAAAGCTTTGGCATCTCGGTAATAAAGTATCAGTTTCAGATGAGACACAAGCAGCAATGAGCTTCAACAAATCAACTCTTTCAACAGACTCAGACAACATTATGGTTCAATGCTATCTATCCTTTTATGAACGAAAACATTGTGACCACAATCAAATAGACTTATACAAGTGATAAGAGACACTAAACTTGAGGACTACAGTGGATGTTGGTGTCAAGTCTTGGTTTTCTTTTGATTTTATCTTTTTGGTGACATGTCTTTTATCTTTTCTTGGATGTCTCTGACTAGAAATTATATCTCTGGGTTGTCTTTGACTAGAAAGGCGAGGGTGGGATATGTTTGCCTATTGTTTTATTTTTTGTGGATTGTCTCTTAGTAATGTTATGACTTGTCCAAGGATATGAGGACATTGTGAGTCTAGTATGAACTGGGGCATTCCTTGTTTGCGACTGTCTGATCTCCATGCAAATGGGTACAATGACTTTCTGGGTCAAACCTATATCTGGATTGTCATAACCTATTTTCCATAATAAATATCAATGATGATACAACACAAGAAGCTCTTTCACTTCCATATCTTCTATCTTTCATCCCCCTTTCTTGATTGACCTACACCATCCTTCTTGAGTCCATGTAGCTTGCTATCACAATGACTGAGTATAATGACACACCAAAAATATTTGCATTTCATGTAGATTGCACCTGCATTACCACATATTACCATTTCATACATTCACATATGCATAACATATAAAAACATAAAAGAACAAAAATATTGCATTTCACAATGTACATATTTGCATCCATATCATAAGCATCACGGTACACATGCATATAGTTGCCACAAGGATGAATCATATCTAATATATATATATATATATCAAAAAATAATAAGTGTCATGATACAATGATGTCAAAATCATATGGCTGCAATCACCCAAAGGCGTTTACATCACCATACAAAAATGGTACAAAAACTGATATGTAGGGAGCCCTCTAAGGCTATGATGAACTCCCTCCCTCAGAGACAGCTGGCCTTGATGAAGTCTAATCCTTGGAAGTCCCTACCCTAGGATTATCTCTCTTTCCCCCTCTATTTGGTGGTGGTGGAGGACCCATGACCCCACCACTAGATGCCTATCTCTTGTCTCTCCCTCCAGTGGTGGTCATAGTCCGTAATGGTCTCCATAAGCTCATAGCCCACTGATCAGGTGGAACAACTCCATAATATAGGTCTCTCTAGTAGGCTATCTCCTCCCCTGCTCATAGAACATAGGCGTATCTAGCCCTGGTGTCCTCTATTGCCTACTTGCTTGCCCTTAGTGTCGTCTCAGCCTCCATGTAGCATTGAATATCCTGATCTCTCTTCCGCTCAGTGTCCCTCAACTATCTCCTGAGCCTAGCCCCATCTCTCTCTAGCTCATGGATCTCATCTGCATGTCCCTGGCAGATCCCTCTCAAGGATGGTAGCTCATCCTCCTGCTCTCCTCCCTCCTCCCCCTGTCCTGGTCCCAGCAGCTGTCCTAGCACCTGCGTTGCTGGCACCTGTAAAGTTAGTCCCCCTCTGCCTCTGACTACATGAGCCTATCTCTCCTCTCTCCCATTTCTCCTCTGAGCTACCCTCCTCTCTACTACTGCACTTTGCATCCACCATCTACCTCCGCCTCCACCATCCCCACTATCATCTCCACCATCCCCGCCATCACCCTCTGCCAGCTCTCATGGATCTGTCATATGTGGAAATAGATACTGTGCCCAATATGTGTTGTGATCAACATCCATCCCTAGGTCCTCCACCTCTACCCAAATATCCCAAGGCATGGGAGCCATCTCCTGCATCTGTGCCAATGACTGATCATAAGACAATAGCGACCCTAAATGCGCCTAAACTCTCACTGTCCATGCATACATCCCTGAACCCCGTGGCATCCATTGTATCATGCCAAACTACCTGCACACTCTATCAATCAAATGTTGCTCAATAACATTATGTCCACCCAATTAGATATCTACTCCTGAACACATATGGCAACTCCACTGCGTCATCCTCCCACTCCTCACAATCTCGATAAGGCCTCCAAACCAAATTGTTTACCTCATTGATCACTAGCCGTCAGTACTCTAGCCTCCCAATCCGTGGATGGGAAGTAATTATATCATACAAATGCACACACTTGTGCCCATGTCCCCTTCCTCTAAAGTGTATCGGTCGTGTAATCGGAAGATGATCATATGCCCATACTTGCACTAATGTCACTCTACACCCCAATCTCGTTGATCCATGATATACAAACTGATGCATCTCATAATACAAGTGTGCTAGTAGACACAAATTCCATGAAAACCAAGTGTGCTCAGTCACTAATGTCTTCAAAGTCCTCCCCCATCCCACAACTAACCCTCATGTCACCCTATCTAGACAAAGAAACCCACTGACAACTCCTACCAGCACCACCAATAGACCCAATCCTGTAGATGTCATGGTGTCCCAGGCCACATGTCTTGCCATTATTTCTAGTCTTGGATCCTAGAACACTTGTCTTAATTCCTCGCTATCTCCCTCTCGATCGTAAGGAACCAACTCCCCATCAATCGATATCCTTGGTATCTTGTACACATCCTCTAAGGTGACTATCATCTCACCCATCAGCAAATAAAACATGCATATGTTTGAGTGCCATCTCTCAGCTAAAGCAGTCAACAACCCCATGTTCACCTGAAACTCAGGCATATACATAATATATCATAATCCCATGGCCTCTACTGCTGCTCTATCCTCCAATGTCAACTCTGGTCATTATCCCTGAGTCGAAGGGAATCTCTCCCATGACTATAGCATGTGTAGGTCCTCCTACAGTCAAGCAAATCAACTGTGGCAATCCTAGTAGTACTCTCTATTCATCACAAAGTGCTTCTTTTTTATCCTAATGCTTATATCTATCATATGGCACTCTATCCTAGTAGTACTCCCTGTTCATCACAAAGTGCTACTTTTTATCTTTTAGGGCACCTACTTGAGTGCATTCTCTTGAGTAACTTATCTAATTGACAACTTATGTTCTATCACAAAATTGTCAATTTCAGCCTGTAATCACATAAATTAGTCCACTTAATTAAATGAATATTTACTATTTATTTAACTATTTAACCATCAATAATCAATTGACATTTGTCATCCTGGGATTGGGTTGAAAGCCCTCACATGGATCACAAACCCATCAATCCTGGCCCTTGTTGATATTACTCAATCTCAACCATCCATTACTCTGTTTTTCCTATAAATAGAGCCCATTCCTTCTTAATTCAGATCCAAAAAGCTTGAAATCCAGAAATCTTGTATGCATCAAACTTATACCAAATTTGAGAGAGCATCTAAGAGCACTTTTCTTTGTTATTTTGGATAAAAGTAACATAGATTAATTAGATACTTTCTCATATTTAGCTTGCATTTGCATAATTGGTCATTTTTCATAATCTTGAATCTCCATAAGACATCCATAATAGTGCAAAAACCTGAGGGCTACACATGTGGAACTTGGAGAGGAGAGGAACAAGGGAGGAGAAACTATGAGCATGTTGGAGAGCACTTGGGAGGGTTTAGTGTCTTTCTTCCATTTTTGTGTTCTTTCTATAATCTGTTTGATATCTCTCTTGATATGCATGCTTAGGATTGTATTTTCATTTCTATTTCATTTTTGATTGATACTAACAACACTAACATTTCAATCTTGTGTTTCTCACATCCTTTTTCCAGTGCATCATTTGGTGAACCCGGCATGAATCGAACATGCAACCTTCCGATTAAAAACTAACTTTTTTGTGAAAATTGCCAATATTGCCACACACAGGTTGCGCTTTAGCGCTATTGACACATGTTTTAGTGCCTTCGACAACTGAGGATTTAGCGCTTTGGTCCAAGTTCTAGTGTGTTTGGTTCAGAATTAGTGCCTTTGTCCTAGTTATAATGCTTTTGTTGGTTAAATAGCATGTTTGCGCTCTCTATCTGACATAATTTTCATTTTGTTTGATAGTTTTTATTAGCACTTTTATCCATCTTGTAGTGTTGTTGGTGTTCTTTTAGCACCTTTTTCAATCTTTCAATGCTTTTGTATTAAAGTAGCGCTTCTGTGTCTACACAGAGTAGTGCTTTTGTAACAAAGATTTGAAAAAAATATTGTGTAACCGAAAAATCAAATTTTTAGGCTTGTAGAAGCCCACCAAAAACCTTATTTTTCATTAACTATTTTCTTGTGCAGGTTTTCTAACTTCTTGTTTTGCAGGATTCGAGGAGTTAGGAAGCTTTTTTTCTTTTTTTCTTTCTTTCTAAGCTTTGCTTTTAAAGTTAGATTTAAAAAGAATTCACTTTCCCTTTTGATTTAAAAATAACTTCATCTTTCATTTTGGATCAAAAATCAACAAAATTTTCAGTTTGGGGTTTTAAAAAGAATTTCATTTGTAAAGTTAAAAAGAACCACAAATCAAACAAACAAACTTTTTTTTCTTGCAAGTTAGGGGCAAAATTTTCATTTTGGGTTTTAAAACAAACAAACAACTTTCATTTCTTGTAAGGATAAAATTCACAATCAACTCTTTATTTTGCAAGTTAAAAAGAACAAACAACTTGCCCATTTTTTTGTTTCCAAAATCACTTTTACTTTGAGCAATGTGCTTTCAATTTTGTTGACCAGGATTTTCAATTTCATAGTTAGAAAACAAATCGCCTCGTGAAGTTAAAAAGAACACCATGGTTGTTGGAGCAAAATCACCAAATAGCATATAGATCACATTGCGATAAACCAGTTAAAAAGAAAAAGTGCTTTCAGTGTTTGGCACACTTGTGCAAAATCTGTAGAGTGGTCCCATTTCTAACACACACTATCCTCTCCCTTGGCCCTCATGGTCCTAGGTGTAAGAGAAAAGTGTTAGTAATGCTCGAAGTTTTTTATTTTTAAGAGAGGCTTGCCAAGAGACACAACACTCTTGAGAACGACCTTGCATGGTAAATCCTTCGAGCCGCTATAGAAATCAGGTGAGAGTGAAATTTGTAGCCTTGGGTGTAGTTGTTCCTACTGTGTAACTTGCTGAAAGGATATATGGGCCCCACCACAAGTTATAAGGCTCTTAAGTGAGTCACTGCAGAATGAACTTATGTCCAAAAACATCGAACATTACTAGACACCTTTTTATTATAGAAGCCCATCCGTTATATTGATTGAGGATATTTGTGAAAATTTTAGTGCAAGAGCATAGATGGTTTTGCTCCCAAGATACTCACCATACATATTTCCTTGAGTAGAAACATGGCTTTTTGAAAGGCTACTTGTAGCTTGATGAAAGTGGTGACTCCCCCATCATAGGGGTCATCTATCTATTATGCTCATGCAAGACTTGGTATATCACATCCTTACCTACCACGACGGGATTCATAAGGTATGTAGTACCAAAGTCGAAGAAATATCAAGATGTGGGTTGAAAATATCTCAATTGGCCATTGACCTTAGGGATAAAAAGTGTTTGAGTTGTCTTCATCTTGTGTCAGACCAGTAACAATTTGAGTCAACTTCAGGCTTTGGGAAACATAAAATACATTTGTAAAAAGGGTCAAAAATTTCATGATTGGGTTGATTTAGACCCACACCTATTTGTGCCTTTTGTTGAAAACGGGCAAGGTTATTGTGCTTGTGTGATTGTTGTGTTTTCTTGTCAAAGAAATTCAAAAATAATTTTAAACCAATTATTCATCCAACAAATTTACATTCAACATTGATAAATAAAACAAACATCAACAAAAGAAACATGGTATCAATTTGTATGACCATCCCTCACATCTTAAGAAAAAAGAGTCTTCT
Source organism: Cryptomeria japonica (assembly GCF_030272615.1). NCBI lineage: Eukaryota > Viridiplantae > Streptophyta > Pinopsida > Cupressales > Cupressaceae > Cryptomeria > Cryptomeria japonica. The sequence continues at coordinate 3,109,669 of NC_081408.1, read as the reverse complement.
TCAAAAGACCACATTGAAGAAGAGACTGTTGAGTTCAAAAGCTCTTATCAAAGGAAGGAAGTTTTTCCATATCAATAGACAAATTTTTCTCTCACACAAACCCTTCTTGCACCATATGCACTTGTATCTTCAAGGTAACTCCAACAAATTTGACAAAGAGCCTTTGAAAAATAGAGCTTTTACTCAGTATAGAGCCTTGGATTATCACAAAAACAACGAGGGCAAGATCAATCCTGCTTTCTTTCCAAAAATTTATATAACATACAACGAAGCTTGAGGGGAATCATCAACCCCTAAGAGAGAGGAAGAAATAGACAACCCCTTTGTGACAATTTTTTATTTATTGAGGTCCATATTCTATCCACTTTCACTTCCACAAATCAAAAAACCATTCAAAGACTCAAAACACAAAAAGGTCTTGTCCTAAGTTCTTTTAAATATTGCTTAAATCAAATCAACAAATCACTTTTAGAGTGTTTCTACATCTAGGATCAATCATCCTAAGAGACATTTCTACACAGGTTAAAACTAGTTTATGAGTGCATCCTCTCATTGCTAGGTAGTTTGGTTTGTAACATATCTCAAACCTTGTTATAACTCATCACATCAAAATTGTTGAAAAACACAAGAGAAATTCACACAGAACTTTATTAACATCCAACCTCCAATGTTAGAGATCCATCTTCAAACAAACATTTCACAAAACTTGTATTCAATCAAACATTTCATCACCACCTCATAATCGCTTCCACCAACCTCAAAAATTTCAAAAACATGGCTCAAACAAGTTCAATGAGAAACTGACAACCAAAGATCGAAGACGAGGAGGAAGAAAACCTCAACTATTTTCAAGATGCCATTGGAAGATGCACTAACGATGAAGATCCTAGCACTCCAACTCCCAAAAATATAGAAATAGCACAACACAATCCCAAGTTCAATAGAATTTTTGACAAAATCCTTAAAAATAATGCAGATGCTCATTTTTTGATACTTGCTCAAGAGGGTACTAAACTACCCTCTAACTTTGATACTGCACAAATACGACAAACATCTGAGAAAAATAGTCATAATGATGGTGGAAGAGGTAGAGATTACTTCCGCTATGACCTTAATCATCAAGGGAATCCTCCACCTCCACCTTCTTCAGAAATAGACATGTTGAGACAAGAAGTAGAAAATCTTGCTCAACAACTCAATACTGGTGTGAAGTCTACTCAGTTTTCACTTAACGATATTTGTCCCTATCCTTTTGATAGGAACATGCTTATGCCACCTTTTCCATGAGGGTTCAAAACACCCAAGGTTGAAAAGTACAGGGGCAAAGGAGACCCTACAGATCACATACAAGAATTTCACTCAGCTTGTTTAGAGGTGGCCTATGACGAAACCTATCTAATGTGCCTTTTTCCTCCGAGTTTGGGAGGCACAACCACGCAATGGTTTTCATGATTACCAGGTGGCATTAGAAAATTTGAGGAACTAGTTCAAAAATTCATCGCTCATTATGGAAATAACATAGAATGAGATGTTACCCTGGCAGATTTATGCAACACCAAACAAAAACCAGGGGAGTTGTTCTCATCTTTCCTGCAACAGTGGAGGCATCTATCTAGCAGATATTCTCTTCATTTACTTGAGCAAGAACTAGTGGAAATATTCATTTCCAATTTGAATGATGAGATGAAATTCCATTTAGACATGAAGAGTATAGAATCCTTTGATGAGATGATCAATCAAGGACTAAAATGTGAAAGAGCCCTTATCAAAAAGGGACTTATCAAAATCTACAATGAACCCAAAGATGGCCCTCGTCCACGTTATAATAGTGATAAACCAAATTTTTGGAACAAGAACAAGAATATCGTCAATGATGGGATAGTGGATGCGTGAACAATAAAAATTGAACAACCTATGGTCAAGTTTGCAGGACAAAATCCCCATGCCAAAAACAATACCATCACTCATCCACAAAATCAAGGTCGCAATGCACCACAAGAGGAACCAAAACAATGACAACAAAACTACAAGCCAAAACATACATACACACCCTTAGGGGAACCCATCGAAACAATATTGCATCAATTGGTCTCTTCCAATCATGTGACCTTACTGAAAAACTCTAACTATGAGGCGCGATAATGAATATTGTGAATTTCACCAGGGAAAAGGGCATAAAATGAGCAATTGCCATCGACTGAAAGATCTTGTTCAAGATCTTCTTGACAGAGGAGAAATTGAAATAGAAGGACATGACCCTAAAACATCCAATGATGATCATCTAATGTTCAAGAATCCACTTCTATCACATGATCAAAGGGTCCTTCTACCTCCGGGTGAAACACAGATACTACAACTAATTATACATAAGCTTCATATAATTATACTATGAATCACCTCTATGACATTGATGAACAAGTTGCAACTCTCACCATCAAAGATCCAAATCCTGCATGCAATGTTGTTACACGTCGTAGCAAGATTACCATTCAAGAAGCACCACAAGGAATGACACCCCTACCTAAGCAATATAATCTTGTGGAACAATTGGATAAAACGCTTGCACTCATCTCCATATTAGAGCTTTTGCGCTTATCCCCCTCACATAAAACAATATTGGATCAAGCACTCCAAGAAGCGTCAGTCCCTGCCAACCTCAACACAAATCAATTTCAAGCCATGGTTGGTAGCCTCAAGTCATCACCATGCCTCACTTTTTTCTAAAAGTGACAATGCTTTCTTCCAACAACCATATAATACATCCCTTCACATTGAAGGATTTGTAAACCAACATAGAATCAAGAAAGTCTTGATTGACAATGGAGTCAGCTTGAATATATGCACCTTGCAGTTGGTCACAGCATTGAGGTATGCGGTAGAATCAATGGATCCCAGCAAAAAGATAACCATTAAGGCCTATGATGATGTAGAGTGTTCTTCTAGAGGAGTTGTTGTATTACCTATCAAAGTGGGGCCAGTGGTGAAACATATAGTCTGTCAAGTTCTAGACCTTCCTTTCCCATATAATCTTTTGTTAGGAAGACCTTGGATGCATGCCATGCAATCCATTCCATCCACTTATCACCAATGTATCAAGTTTCCCCATAATGATGTAGAAATCACAATCCTTGGCGATGCAAATCCATTTGCATATTGTAATAACATCAACCATCAGCCATAGATCACCATACCTAACAATAGAGAAGCTATCCCTTCCGCATCATATGTTAATCCAGCCTCTCTTTCCAGCTCAATCACCCCTATACCAAAGCAAGAGAAGTTGAAAATGAAAATGGTTGAGGAAGGTCCCGAGGAATATAATCTTAGCCAACTCTTTTGTTTTGGGAAATTACCCACATCCCCTAGAACTCATGGCAAACCTCAAAAGTTGCTTCAAACACCACTAGCCAAGAAAGCATGTACTCTAGCGCAATTCATCCTTGGTAAAAGTCAGGAAGAGGAAACCATGGATGAGGACCTCGCAGAATGGATCTACAAAGACCCTATCAACACAGAAAGCCCAAAGGCTAAGCCTCCCACTGATAAATATGGCATAAGCCTCACTATCATGCAAAGAATGGGCTATGATGGCTAGAGTGCTTTGGGACATTGAAAACAAGGGTTACACAAGCCCTTACAACCTAAGTTGAAACCCAAAGATAAAATTGGATTAGGTTTTCAAAAGGAATCTCTTTCTAAGCTTAGATTCAAAGGAAAACCCAGCAAACATGTGTATCAACCAGTTACTCAAAGGAGGCCATCCTTGATTATTTCTGTGGCACCAACTACACCACTTGCACCAACAAAACTAATAATCCCATCAGTAGCACCAATTGTACCAATAGCACCGATACCCTCATCAACAACATCAACAACATCGATAAACCCATTGGTAGCATCAGTAGCACACACTGCACCAACAACACTGATACTCCCAGTCATAGCATCAACAACACCAATAACCCCATCAGCAACACCAACAATCCCACCTTCAAAAGTGCATAAACCCGTGACCAATACACTCTTCAATTCAAAAGACATCCCACCCTGGTACAGTAATCAGATGTTAGAGAGTGATTCAGAGACCGACTCGCATGAGTGAGAATGGGATTCAGTAAATCTAAATACTTCAGATGAGGAAGATACATCACCTCCACCACCTTGTAAAGATATCCCAGTTTATGGGGAGGAATGGATTAAAATATTTTGGGTTCCTGAGCAAGAAGAAACTTCCACAGGCCCTACGTCAAATCCACCACCAGAATCTGACAAGGAGAGTACCATCGATGAAATTCACTCATCTGTATTAACCCTTACTGATGCCTCCTCTAAACTCAACTTAATCGATGAGGTAATGCCTTTCATCCACCCCGAACTCATCGACTGGAACCAACCAAATCCCCCATGTCTTGATCATTTGTAAAATGATGAGGTGCTTATAGACTTTTTAGAAATACAGGATAACATACCAAGTGGGGATCACAAAGATGGGTTTGCCATCAAAATTAATAGCACAACATACTTTGGGGCAAATTCCAAACCTTTCAGCTGCAAAATATCACAATAAACACAAATCTTCTAGTGAAAACCACACAGTGGCACTTATTGATCCCAAAAAAGTAAAAATAAAGAGTGTATCTAAAGGTGAAAACCTCTCCGAGGTGCCTACGGATGAAAGGCTTGACATCCTCCCCTCTAGTACAAATCAGGAGAGATCAACAATCCTAATCAAAGAAACAAAAGAATTCAATGTGGGGACCCCTGAGACTCCTCACCAAATACATTTGGCATCTCTATTAACTCTTGAGGAACAACCAAAATTTGTAGAATTCTTCCAGAAGCGTCAAATCAACTTCGCATGGTCTTATGCGGACATGCCTGGCTTAGATCCAGATTCGGTCATGCATCACCTAACTGTGGTAGAAGGAGCTAAATTGGTCATACAAAAGCTCAGAAAGATGCACCCACATATTGTTGTTCTTGTCAAGGCTGAATTCAAAAATCTCTTGGATGTTGGTTTCATCAGACTAATTGATTATGAAGAATGGATCTCCAATATTGTACCTATTGGTAAACCTAATGGGGGCATCTGTATCTGTACCAACTTCAAAGATTTGAACAAGGCATGTCCTAAAGATGACTTCCCCTTACAAAACATCAACATGATTGTTGATTTAACAATAGGTCATGCAATTCTTTCTCTTATGGATGGTTTTTCAGGGTACAACCAGATCAAGATTGCTTCAGAGGATCAACATAAAACTGGTTTCACATGCCCATGAGGAACCTACTATTGGAATGTGATGTCATTTGGTCTAAAGAATGCAGGGGCAACCTATCAAAGAGCTATGACTACCATCTTTCATGACATGATGTACACTATGATCTTTCAGGGGCAACCTATCAAAGATTATGTTGATGATTTACTAGCTAAATCATTAACCAGAGAGGGTCATCTAGCAATATTGGGTCAAATCTTTGATAGATTAGAGCAATATCATGTCTGTCTTGATCCAAAGAAATGTGTCTTTGGAGTAGCCTCCGGGAAACTCCTAGGATACATTGTCTCAAGCAAGGGTATTAAAGTAGATTCGGTGAAAGTCAAAGCAATCATGAACATGCCACCTCCCAAGAACATCATTCAGTTATGGACACTACAAGGGCGGCTACAATCAATTCAGAGATTCGTTGCATAATTGTCTGATAAGTGTCACCCCTTCATGCATCTGTTACATAATAATATTTGCTTTCAATGGGATACAAAGTGCTAGCAAGCATTCCAAATGCTTAAAGACTACTTGGTGAATACACCCTTGCTGATCCCACTAGATCCAAGTAGACCTCTATTGCTATATATTTCAACTACAAATATGACATTAGGAGTACTACTCACACAACATAATACAAAAGGAAAATAATGTTTTGTATACTATATCTCTCGCAAATTGGTAGGCTATGAACTCAATTACACACCTATTGAGAGAGATTGCCTAGCATTTATCTTGGAAGCCACCAAATTGAGGCATTACATGTTAACGTACAAGGTACAACTCATTGCCAAAATAGATCTACTCAAATACCTCCTCGACAAGGAAACATTGATAGGTCACTTGGCCAAATGGGTTATGATCTTGAGTGAATCTGATATAGAGTATGTGGACCGTAAGGCTATCAAGGGGCAGCTTATTGCAGATCAGTTGGCTGATGCACCCCTCGCAAGTGACCATCCTCTTGTTTCCAATTTTCCAAATGAAGAGATCTTCATGATCACATCTACACAACCTTGGAAGTTATATTTTGACGGCTCATACACTAGACATGGCTTGGTGGAAGGTATTCTTTTTATCACACCTCTAGGTGACAACATCCCGAAGTCATACAAGCTTACTTTCCCATACATGAATCATATAGCAGAATATGAGGCCTTGATCACAGGACTTAGATTGGCTATACAATGGCATCTAAAAGAGCTACAGGTATATGGAGATTCTCAGCTAGTCATCCGACAGGTCATCGACGAATACCAAACTAAGGATGATAAACTCATGCCATATAAAAGGATGGTGGATAGTTACAAAGAATCATTTACAACTATCATATTTGAGAAAGTACCCAGAGATCAAAATTGAGCTGCCAATGCAATGGCTACAATTGCATCTCTCCTAGATCTTCTGCAAAATTCAACACATTATGAGTTCTTGGTAAAAAAGCTTTGGATCCCCATGTATGATATCCCTAAAACTGAAATGATATGTCACCTCATCAGTTCTGATTCCCCATGGTATGGTGAGTTCTTCACTTACCTACGTGATCACACACTTCCTCCCAACCAATCAAATAACCAACAAAAAACCTTCATCCGCCAAACCGCTCGATACACCATCATTGTCGAAACCCTAAACTGACGAAGTCTTGATGGTACTCTCCTTCAATGTTTGGAACAAGATCAGATAACAAAAGCCTTGGAAGAGGTACATGAAGGAATTTGTGGGGTTCACTCAAGCGGTCCTTCCTTAGCAAAGAAAATCATGCGAGCTAGATGCTATTGGCCCTCCATGGAAAAAGACTCATACTATTTTGTCAGAAAGTGCAAGAAGTGCCAAGTTCACGGAGACCTGATACATGCACCAGCATAGGAATTGCAACCAGTCACAACCCCATGGCCCTTTTGTCAATGGGGACTTGACCTTGTGGGTAAAATCCATCCATCTTCATCCAATGACCATAAATTTATCATTACTGTCACCGAATACTTCACAAAGTGGATCAAATTTGTTCCACTTACCCAAGTCACCAGCAAGAAGATCGCCTCATTCATCCTTAATTGCATCATTTGCCAGTATGGTGTACCCATGTCCATCATCATAGATAACAAGATTCCTTTCAGAAATCAAGATGCTCGTGAGCTTTGCAAGATATTTCACATCCAACATCGCTTTTCCACCCCTTATTACCCACAAGGTAATGGTCAAGCTGAAGCATCAAACAAAAACATATTGAGGATACTCAAAAAGACAGTCAATGATGTTGGTCGTGATTGGCACATTTGCTTAAATCCAACACTATGGGCATATCGAACTAGCATTCGAACCCCTACAGGCGCAACACCCTACTCACTGGTTTATGGAGCATAAGCCATTTTGCCTATTGAGGTTGCAATACCATCTCTACGGGTCTCTTTGCACAATCTGATAGATGATGAAGCATACTAAATCTCATGTCTTCAGGACTTGGAACTGCTTGATGAAAGGTGACAAGCTGCATACAACCACCTAAAATCCTATCAACAACGCATGAATAGAAGCTACAATCATCGGGTTAAACCTATACATTTGAGGTAGGTGATCTTGTTCTCAAGGAAAATCCTCACAACCAACCAAATAGAGAACATCAGGGAAAGTTTGAATCCAACAGGCTGGGTCCATATGTTATCACTGTCATCTTCGGGTCTGGGGCATATCAGTTGGAAACTTCAAAAGGGGAACTACTAGCAGATCCGATCAACAACATGCACCTCAAACGATTTCATACATAAGTTGTGTAGAGCATCAAGCTCCTCCAATATATCAGAAAATACCATAAACACTCAAAAAAATGTTCTGAAGAAAATACAATTTTAAAAAAAAAATCAAATCAATCAAGAAAATAGTAAAGAAAAATCATGTATCCAAATAGTGAAAACCACTTTGGTGGCACCTTGGGTAAGTACGATGGTGAAAATCTGGCAAATATGCGTCATCCGTAAAGGCTATGGCTCCATTGTCTTTTAGACTTGTTGTAATCACATACATTGCATCCATCATTTATACCATGGCTTGTTATTGATCTGCAATCAGGGTTAGTCCTTCATATGTCCTACATCCTGCATCTCGCTTTCATAGCGACGTTTAAACTAGGGGCAATGTTATTAACCTACTGATGGAAGTGGATTCTACATTACTTGTGATTCATTAAGTTTCTCATTCAAAATTGGCTAGAAATAATACCAAAAACATTTATAAAAAAACTCAAAAAATACCAAAAACATTCAAAAACACTCACAAAATCCAAAAATTTGTCAAAAACATAAAAAATCAATCAAAAACATTGCAAAATATACATAAAATTATTTGTACATACACATCGCAATAAACACCAAACAAACATGTTGAGCTACTCAAATGATCATCACTTATCAAATCAACCAACCCATCAAAACATTTGCACACAATCATCTTCGCAAGGATGCACCCTTCCTCACGAAACAAATACATGATAACATTTTCTTCGACAAGGAAATTTCGTTAGTTGATAAGCACTTGGTTGGTTTGTTATTTTTTTATTCATATCAGGTTCCTACGCTACTCCAGGATATCCACAAGTGATTAGAGTAGCCGGGATGGTTCCTAATATCTTTTTTTGTTTGTTGTCTGCAGATTGATCCAATGAAGTTCTGGGGCATGTACTAATGGTGTCTACGTGGGAAGTTCACTAAGCTACATGATCCTATGCAAAAATGTTGTCATGGATCACTATGGCTTACTGACTATAGCATATATCTTGACTATTTGTACATGAACCAGAATGGAGGGTAACTTTTCCTTGTCTATGATGCTTGCTTACAGGTGAAATGCTCAAACTTGGTTCCTGCTACCTCAGCCAAGAATAATACTACCATGCTCAATGATCAAAATAAAGCATTGTAAATAATCTATGGATCATCATTTCATCTCATTTGTATATATTGCATTTCGTTGCATTCCATCCATCCATACATCCATATAGTTGCATATCATTCATGCATAGTCATGACAATGGATACTCTATTTTGCTCCTCTTACATTTTGAATCACCTTCTATCTAACATTGAATCCCCCCTCACCCTCCCTACCTAGGTCATCATCATAATTACATAGCCTACATCATGCCCCATCAACCCAATCAAGCCACGTTCATCACCGTCCATCTCTAACAGGAGGGGTTGCACTTCCCATCCTCGGTCATCCTATAAGCCAAGCAAGTTACTTTGTCTACATAGGTACATTGACTCATTCACACCTAGACTATCAACAGATACTTTTTGATCAAGTATCTTTGGGTCTCAACAGGTAATCGATCATGGCAAACCTAGACTACAATAGGCATTTATCACAATGACCTAGTCTCAATGGGGCTTCTATGATTCACCACAAACAACCTACAATGCAAACACTATCAGTTGATCAACCAATCTAACACAATCAACATGGACAATTACATCAATTGTCTAAGTCTCAACAAGTATTTTGCTTCAGATACCTTGACTTCATCGGGCAATTACATCAATTGTCTAAGTCACAACATGTCACTTTGACTCACTTACTTAGACTTTATCCTGTTCAAGCGAGCAATTGACATCAACTGTCACGCTTTGACTCAACTGGAGAAATTCAATTGATTGCACTAGATTGTCCAACCAATTATGATCAATTGTATAGCATCAATCAAAAGCACACACTACCTTTGCACTATATCTCTTGCATGACCTAAGTGTACTCATTGGCTTTCCCTTTCTCCGTATTCACTCCATTTTCCTGTATTCTTTCACCATTATTTCTAATTTCTTCTATTCTACCCCCCCTCCACTTCTTTCTTTTTTTCGAGAGATCGTCCGATTTTTCAAAAAAAATAGGCCCATCTCTTGAGGGGGCATACCACCCATTAAATTAACATTTATGAGGCATATTTCTTCACACCTATCTTTCTTTCTTTGAAACGATGCGGTAAACCACACTGTCTCAAAGAGGGGCAAATGTAGTCACATAAATCTGTCCACTTAATTAAATGAATATTTACTATTTATTTGATTATAATAAATGAATATTTACTATTTATTTGATTATTTAATCATCAATAATTAGTTAATCAAATTAATATTTAATTAATTCATCCTCAGCCTCTTCTCCTATTAATTAAATAAATTATTCAATTTATTTAAATTAATCAATTTAACCACACTCTAACAATCAATTAAATGAATAAAACATATTTATTTAATTTAACCCCCTTTCCTCCTTTAAATAAATAATAAAATATTTATTTAAATCCCTAAACTACCCCCCACTTGCATTCTCCTACAAATGCAAGTTGCACCTATTTAGTTGAAATAAATGAATTTTATTTTAATTAAAAATCCTATTTTCTCTCACCTACTTGCTCTTCTAACCCATTCTAGACTCTTCTAACTCATTCTAGATTCTTCTAATCCATTCTAACCCTCCCTAATTATTGTCACATTCCTAAGCAACTTGAAGTCACTTCTCAAAGCCTTGAAGTCTTTAAAAAGCTTTAAAGGCTTTATGTCTTCAACAAGTTAACCCCTAAAGTCTTCCAAACTATTAATGGTTCTTACATAACCATTTATGGCTCTTACATGACCATTAATGGTTAAACTCAACTCACCCACATGGTTAGAGACTTTCCCTCTAACTCAACCCCCATCTAACTCATGTGTCTCTTCAAGCATTCATTGCTTTGACCATGGTTATCCCCACTAACTCTTGCACAATAGTTTGTCCATTGGATAAAGGCATTATTCATTGGATAAAAGCTTTATTCAATAACTCAAGGCTAACCTTACCTCCTAAGGTAACCCTCATGTCATCTCAAGCATTTAATGCTTCTTCCCTCTCCTCTCAAGCCATCTCAAGTTGACATTTGTCATCCTGGGATTGGGTTGAAAGCCCTCACATGGATCACAAACCCATCAATCCTGGCCCTTGTAGAGATTACTCAATCTCAACCATCCATTGCCCTGTTTTTCCTATAAATAGAGCCCATTCCTTCTTAATCCAGATCTGAAAAGCTTGAAATCCAGAAATCTTGTATGTATCAAACTTATACCAAATTTGAGAGAGCATCTAGGAGCACTTTTCTTTGTTATTTTGGATAAAAGTAGCATAGATTAATTATATACTTTCTCATATTTAGCTTGCATTTGCATAATTAGTCATTTTTCATAATCTTGAATCTCCATAAGACATCCATAATAGTGCAAAAAGTTGAGGGCTACACATGTGGAACTTGGAGAGGAGATGAACAAGGGAGCAACAACTATGAGCATGTTGGAGAGCATTTGGAAGGGTTTAGTGTCTTTCTTTCATTTTTGTGTGCTTTCTATAATATATTTGATATCTCTCTTGATATGCATGCTTAGGATTCTAGTTTCATTTCTATTTCATTTCTGATTGATACTAACAACACTAATGTTTGAATCTTGTGTTTCTCACATCCTTTTTGTAGTGCATCACAACCTAATCCAATTGACAATGTATGGTCTATCACATAATTTTCAATTTCTCTTAGTACTCCCTGTTCATCACAAAGTGCCTCGATCTATCCTATCCTAGGGCCTATGCTTGAGTGTATCTTCTTGAGTAGTTTTCTGACTGACAACGTATGTTCTATCATAGAATTGTCAGTCCTAACCCTATATGTTATCCAAGTCTTCCCTAGAGGACATGTTTGAGGGTATCCTCTTAGTAGCTTATTCAATTGATAGTGTATGTTTATCACAGAACTATTGATTCAACCTTGAAGACATAAATGTGCATTCTTGACACAAACGCGCTTACATACTTCATAGACGCTCCTGCATTTCATAGACGTGGTTGAAACACATAGATGTGTCTCTATTCTGCATAGACATGCCTACCTTGCACAGACACGCCTGCATTTCACAAACCTATTCGCGTTTATCATAGAAGCCTTTCAAACCATAGATGTGTTTAGACTGGACACAGATGCACCTAACCTACCCAAATGCACCTGGCACCAACATAGATGCACCTTCCCGTCTTTTGACCCGCTTGACAAAATTTTTTTTGACATACCTAATATGCATTTATTGACCTAGCTATCATGCATTTATGACAACAACTAATACGACAAGGTACAAGGAGGCTTTGTGGTACTGACTGGCTCTCCTGCATCTGCTGGCCTCTAATATCGATGAATGTGATCGAATCTATGCACCAATGCCATCAATGTTGACTGTTGACTACTCTCTGCTCTTTCTGCACTCCGATCTCTTAGGTGTTTAGATGACAATGAGGATATTTTCCTTTATAGTCTATCTTATAGACTACCCTAGCCATAGTCTCCCAAGTCAGTCTTCTTTATCACATGTCTCTATCACTCTATCCTATCTTGTCAGTCCTTTCCAGCTTTTCTTTCTTATCGAGAGATTGTCTGTGATATTTTTAGACATTTTCATCCAATCTCTAGAGGGGGCATATCATTCCCATCTTGCGGCAACTTTGTACTAGTTTATTCTATCTTCTTTGAAACAACATGACAAGTTGCATTGTCTCAAAGAGGGGAAAAATGTAGACACCTAAAATTGTCCTGTCTAATTAAATAAATGTTTTTAATTATTTAATTATTTTATCCTAATTCTTCTATTAATTAAATAAATCTTTATTTATTTAAGTAATTCATTTATCCTCTTCTAGCCTTTTTTCTCATTTAAATAAATACCTTTATTTATTTAAATAGTCATTTTCCTAAATTAAATAAATGTTTTTATTTATTTAATTGATCCCACTTCCTATATTAATTAAATAAATATTTCTTTATTTAATTAATTCATTAGCCTTTTCTACCCATGACACATGTCACTCATCTCTTAATTCGTACACTACCTACCCTTTCATTATTTTCTTATTTCTTCTACCTACCCTCTAATCCTAGCGGACCATTTATCTTTTACACCTCACAATCTTATCCCTCCATTTTCCTACAGTGTCTTCTATATAAGGAGATGCTTCTTTCATTATCAATTCTCCTAAGCACTCCTGAGCATTCTAACTTTCTTATACAATCAAGCAATTTTGTGATCAAGCTATCAACCACATTTCCATTCTTTGTTGAGCTCTTGTGCACACATAAAATTTGAGAGCAAATATATCAAGCAAGATCAATATATATCAGAAGAATTGAGACTCAAACCCTAGTAGGCATGTGATGCTATAATCTTTGTGATTTTGTTGATTTGCGTCTTAGGTATTCTTCATATGTTATGGTGGATCTTTGTTGTTGTTAGGCTAGGGTTTTGTGGTTGAATTCATTTAGTCTTTCAATATCGTTGTTTCCATTATCCACTTTTCACCATACAAAATGAGTAATTTAAACATTTTCATAAGTTATTATTTACAAGTGTCATAATTCCCAAACAATTAGTACTTCATGTATTTAGTTTAAGTTTTCAGAGTTTTAATTATTATCATAGTTTTTCCTTCAAAGAAAACACTTTTCCCAAGTAGTTGATTTGTTTATGTTCTTTTCAATTACGTAAAATTTATACCTTAGTTTTTAATTTCAAGCATAATTCCTTGTATATAATAGTTTCTTTTTTATAATTGTATCGGTATATTTCTTCATTTAAAATTCATGAATTCAAAGTTATATTCCTAGTTAGGCAACTAAACAAGAGGAGTTGAAACAAAAAAACTAGCAGCATTCGGTATCTATGGTGCCTCTGGGTCACGCTTACGGGTAATGTTGTCATGTTGAACTACTGCACTTAACGCCTAATAAAGATGCAACAACGACGTCTGTGGCATCATCCCTATAAATTGTCGGAGAGAAATAAGGGTCATTTCAAAGTTAAAATCCAAGGGGCGGGTAATCCCCCTTAGATTGATTATCTAAAAAGATTAATTTTAAAATGAATTTATATTCGCTCAATTAAACCTTAGAAAACCCCATTAGGGTTTGATTGCATGTGATGTTTGGAATTTATTTATCTTGATGATTTTCAGTGAATGATAATAGGTCAAGGGCGATGCATTTGATAGGAAATAGGTCTTAGATGTTTTAGGCCACAAGCAGAGGGCCACCTTGAGCCTTTGTGCTATTAAGCTACCATCGTGGGTAGCAACCACAGAGAAACTGTTTGGGACGTTGACCCTAGAAAGGGTTGTGTACCCACCAAACAGTTTACATTAAACCATAGTTAGAAACCAGAACTACATACTTTACGCCTTGATCCCGTGCCGAAATGGGTATTGTAGGCAGTCAAGGGACAAAGTTGTCCCTTGTACTCAGGCATTCAGGGATGGGGATTAGGATTTGGTTAATGTGAGTTGAACATAGTTTTGAAGTTCCTTAAGTCCCTCAGTAAAAAGGTGTAGATAATACTAACTGAAAGGTTAAAATTAATTCAATGCATACTCAGAAGGAATCCCGTATGGATTCACTTGATTTCCTGAGGCTTTAGGCCGAATTCCAAGGCAGAACTCAAGCTTGTTATATAATTATTTTTATATACTCCTAAAGACAGTGACCTTGATGCATTCCTAGTAGGGGAGTGTATTCTTTAGAGAGTGGCGCAAGACCTGGATGGTTTTGATAAGTCTAAAGTCTCTGGCTAGAGCATATCCTATTCTTATGAATAGATGCCTACCCCATTTGGGTAGATGTCTATCCCGAATTGGATAGATGAAACCTCTTGTCCCGTATGGGAAAATGCCTAACATGTATGGTTAGATTCCTAACCTATATGGTCAGATGTCTAGTTTCGTATGGATAGATGCCTAATCTATATGGTTAGATGCCTAAATTGTATGGTTAGATGTCCATCCTGGTTGGATGGATGCCTATCTCATTTGGATAGATGTACCTGAGTATGTGATTGAATCAAACACAATTAATAATAAGTAAGAATGAGTAATCAATCTAAAAAAAACAATTGAGATTTTTGGATTAAGTTAAGTGGGTTACTACAAAAAACCTATGTAAACCTACAAAGACAAGAGGACTAAATGGTGAAAGGTATTTTATGTTGATCATTGATGATTATTCCAGAATGACATGGGTTACTTTCTTGAAGGAAAATTTTGAAACTCTAGGTAGATTTAAGGTGTTCAAATCTATGGTTGAAAATCAAGTAGAGGCTAAGATCAAATTTCTAAGGTCTGATGGAGGTGGAGAATCTACATAAAATGAGTTTGTTAAATTGTGTGAAGAGCATGGTATTAGGTGACAATTGTCTGTACCTAGGACTCCACAACAAAATGGAGTTGATGAAAGAAAGAATAGGATTGTTGTTAAAATATCTAAAACTATGTTAAAAGATGCCAACCTTCATAATATATATTAGACAAAAGTTGTTCATATTGTTTATATTCTTAATAGGGTACATGTGAGAGTGAATCATACAAAGACACCTTATGAGCTATGGTATGGAATATCACCTATGATAAAATATTTCAGAATCTTTGGAAGAAAGTGATACATCAAAAGAGATGAAGAATAATTAGGGAATTTTTATGTGAGATGTAATGAAGGAATATTTTTAGGATACTCTATAAAGACCAAGGCATATTGGTGCTACAACACAAGGATGAAAAGGATTGTGTAAATTAAAACTGTCAGAGTAAGTGAAGAATGAAATATTACTATAGAAGAGAAAGATATTCCAAAAGATAAAACATGATAAGATACATATGAGAAGGAATTTTAACAAGTATCTAAGACACCTGCAAAGTATGTGAAAATGAATCATTCAAAAGATTATATCATTGGAGATAAAGATAAAGGAGTTCAAACAAGAAGAAGACTAGCCAATTCTAGTGTCATAAAATTGTGACCTCTACAATTTTAACCACATTTTAGGTCCTCACCTTGGCGACACCATCTTCTTCCCCAACCAAGACCTAATTTTGCATTCTCACCCCTTCACCCTTCCTCCTCCAAGACCTATAGCTGCTTTAGACCCTATTCAGGCCCCAAAATAGGGTAGGACAAGGGTGTGGCGCCCATGTCCCCACCCCCTTAGGGTGGCCCCAAGTTAGGTCTACCTGGTCTCCTATGCATAATTTGCCTTCGAGGTTTGTAATTTCTCTTTGTCGGCCTTTGGTGGTTGAAAATTAATCCTTAAGGCATGTATAAAAGGGGATTCATTTCCCTCATTTAGAGAGGATGAAAAGCATAAGGATAAGATATGGGATTTCAAGGTTGTCATCAATCATTCAATCATTCAAGTCTTCTTTATTCATCCATTGGAGCAACATTACAACATTCATTTGCAAGCATGTATGTGTGTTCGGTTTTTTTCATGTTACATGCCATTTTATATGACACTTGTGATTACATTCAAGAAGCAAAGCAATCATCATCAACAAGTTGTAGATCTACAAGGTATATATTTTCATTGTTTACATTCAAGCATTTGCAATTACTTTCTTTCAAGGTTGATTCCTCAGCTAGGGTTTGATTGAGGCAAACCCTTATCCACAACCTCCCTTTCCTCTCCTTTATGTGTGTAGGTTCCAGGTGCGCAACTGTAATTATAGGTTTGCACTTCATTTGTAGAGATGAAAGAACCCTTTTCATTTTGCGGATTTTATGGAGGACCATGTACATTCCCGCCATGGTCCCAACGACTTTTCTCCAAATTTGCAGGGCAGATCCGTATCAGTCTAATTAGCTCAGATCCAAAGTTATTGCACGATCTCGAACTGGTAGCCCCTCATTTCACTCATTTACCCTCTCTTTTCTGCATAGTCAACAAGTCAACTTTCTCATTTACAAAAGAGGGTAAATCACATTTCAACCCTTGCAATCCACTTGGAATTCACATCCTTGTTTCCCTTGGATTTGGATCTAGTGGATTCAAGCCCCTCTTTTGAATGTAAAGTTATTCCAAGTAAAAATCATCCTAGTGACTTCATTTCTCTCTTAGGTGGGGAGTCACTAGGGTCCAATTTTCCACTTTACACCAGTGTTAGTGAACAAGCAAATTTTTGTTTCCTATCCAAAGCAGAGCTGAAGACCTTTGTAGAAGCTAACAAAGATGATTAATGGATGAAGGCAATTAAAGAAGAGCTAAATCAGATAGAAAACAATCAGACATGGTAATTAGTACCTAGACCAAAGGACAAGAATGTGATAGGAACAAAGTGGGTGTTCTGAAGCAAGTTGAATGAAGATGGAGAAGTCACAAGAAACAAGGAAAGACTGCTTTGTAAAGGATATTCACAAGTTGAGGCTATAGACTTTGAGGAGACTTTT
Organism: Cryptomeria japonica; assembly: GCF_030272615.1. Classification (NCBI taxonomy): domain Eukaryota; kingdom Viridiplantae; phylum Streptophyta; class Pinopsida; order Cupressales; family Cupressaceae; genus Cryptomeria; species Cryptomeria japonica. The sequence continues at coordinate 3,092,137 of NC_081408.1, read as the reverse complement.
TCTGTGGTAGCTAGGATGGAAGCTATAAGGATGTTTATTTCATTTTCTACCTACAAGAACTTCAAGGTATATTAGATGGATGTTAAATGAGATTCTTGAATGGAGAACTTGAAGAATGAGTTTACATTGAACTGTCATATGGGTTTCAAATATTATAATGTATGGGTACTCTTTACAAACTCAAGAAGGAACTTTATGGACTCAAGCAAGATCCAAGAGCTTGGTATGCAAGGTTGGATAGGTATTTGTTGCAACAAAACTTCAAGAAATGTATCTTAGTTAGTAATATTTATTTCAAGATTGATGGTGGGAAACTATTGATAGTGGTAGTATATGTTAATGATATCATCTTTGTTGGTGATGATGATGTTTGTAGAAGAAATTAAAAAAAAAATTGAGATGTCAAAGGTTGGTGAGTTGTCATTTTTCCTTAGTATTCAAGTAACACAATCAAAAGATGGTATTTTCATTTCTCAAAACAAATATATCAAGGATATGTTGAAGAAGTTTGGTACTTAGAATTGTAAGCCATTTGGAACCTCCATGGCTATTGATTGTCATTTAAGAAAAGATGATGAATCTCCAGAAGTGGATCAAAAACTCTATAGAATTATGACTGGTGGATTATCATATTTGATTACTTCAAGATTGCATTTTATGCATGCAGTTTGTTTCGTTGTCAGATATCAAGCTAATCCAAAGCAATCTCATGATAAAGCAGTAAAAATGATATTTTGATATTTGAAAGGGACTCTATATTTTGGTTTGTGGTATAAGAATGACGATGATTTTTATTTGAAAGCTTACATAGATGTTGATTGGGTCGGATGCATTGATGAAAAAAGAAGTACAAGGGGTGGTGCATTTCTCTTAGGAGACAAACTGGTCTCTTGGTTGAGCAAGAAGTACGATTCAATGTAATTATCTATAGTACAAGTAGAATACATTGTAGCAACAACTTGTTTCACTCAATTTGTGTGGATGAAGCAATCTCCCAAAGATATCAAGGTGATGTATGATGAGGCAATTCCTATTATGTGTGATAATACAAGTGTAATTAACATTTCAAAGAATTTGGTGATGCATTCAAGGACTAAACACATTTCTATCTGGTATCATTTCTTAAAAGAGAGGGTTGTAAAGAAGGAAGTCGGATTGAAATATGTGCCTATAAAGGATAAAATTGCAAATGTTTTTACCAAGGCACTATTAAAGGATACGTTTGACACAATTTTGAGTATCTCTGACAAAAGATAAACGTTATTTCCCCTCCTACTTCAAACTAAGTGCATAGAAGTGGTGCATCAAGTTTCAAGGGAAGATTCAAAGTCTATCTTCAGTCTCCTAGATTGATGTGGTGGCTACTCTTATGGGGATCAATGAAAGCTATAGTTTTCTGATTTCAGGAATATGTTGTAGATATCAGTGGTATACTTGGAAAGGGGTATTCCTAACCATTTACAGAGCTAATGTTTGATGTGTTGTGTCATTTTTCCTTGATGTCAAAGGGGGAGAGAGTTACAGGTAAAAAATTAGTTGTTGATTTGTGGTATTAGTGGCACAAGTGTTGCCATCAATGAGAAAGAGGGAGATAGTTGACAGTTTGCATTTTATTGTCATTGATGTCACACTTGTGTGCATTAATGACAAATGAGAATTGTAAGAGGGATTTTTTAGTTGTGTTTACCATTAGTGTTACCATCGATGTTAGTTCAATGTTGTCATTGATGTTAATCTAATTGTTGCTTTGTATGTAAGGTCTAAAAATAAGTGTTTAGATGTTGTTATGAGGTTTGGTGATGATATTGAGTAAGTATAAGGTGTTTTTGAAAAGTGACAGTATTAGAAGTTGAAATATGCAATAAAGAGTATTTAAAGTCCTTATGGAAGAATGTCCTGCATTCCTCCACTTTTGAAGATGATGCCTTATAGTTATAAATTTAATGTCTATGTTCTATGGATGTTGCACTATTATGTTTTTTAGGTCCTCAATAGTTTAGATATTGAAGTTAGTTGTTACAATTTGTTGACAATGAGACTATCTAACAAGATTGGTCTAGAGAATGCTCTGCATTGCTTCATAGTGTTGCTTCAAGTGTTGTGTCTTGGAGGACATGTTCACATTGTCCATGTAGTGTTCCAATTTAGAATCTTAGTGTTGGTTTGCTCCGCAAGTGAAGTTAGGTTGTGTTATCATTTATGTTGGTCTCTGATTGACTCAGTTGGTTCATCTTATTTGGATCATACTCTTTCAGTTTAGATATGCATTATAGGTTGAGTTAAGATTGTTATGGGTCTTACCAAGGTGTGTGAAGATACACATTAATTCATTTTCATTGGATATTGTTTTAGGCCCACTAGTCATCATGCTTTACTATTTATCTACACCTTATGTTTGATGTCAACTTTAGAGGATGTGTTGGTGTTGTTGGGAAAATGGTGTCTCAACCTTGCATTTACATAAGGTTACTATTTATAGTAAGTTTACATTTGGGCACAAATTGGTTCAAAATTTTCCCCAAATGATGCAGAGAGATCAACTCTGGAACTCTCCCTAAGGATTAAATCAACTCAAGGAGACACATCAAAGGATCCTCTACATGCTAGGTGATTCAAAACCAAACTCAACTCAACACACCCAACCAAGGATAACATCAAAATGGTTTGTTCCAACACCTCTATTGGTCTTAAAACATCCCAAACACCATAAGACAAGGTTCTACACACCCCCAAACTCAGACTCAAACTCATAAACCAAACTTGCTCTTCTAGGCTCTATTCCTTGTAGCCTCCAAATCGGGTATTTTAAACTTTTCTCCAAATCATCCCAAAAAACTTGACAAAAAAATTACATATTTAGACACCCATTTGGATGTTACACAAAATATCTGAAAACCAATATAGGTTGTTTTGGACGAACCCTTTTCTGTCCTCAAATGTGCCCCTTTTTAGCCTTAGAAACCACCCACTTTACAAAGGAAGTACCAACAAAACTTAACACCAGATTAAACCATTTTGTAAAGTCTCTTATAATGTTCCCAAACCAAGGATTTTTCAGGTCTTAGGTCTTGGTTGCACTCCTAGATACCCAAACACCAAAAACCTCACTAAATCACCCTTTTCCCTAGGGCTTTCTAGAAATATCACTTCCAATCACTTCCAAGGCTCAAACAAAGTTCAAACACCTTTAAAATGGTGTGTCTAGACACTTAAATGCATAAAATACCCCCCTTGTTCAGTTAGATTCTCTGCTGCTACACTCTAGCCTTCATTTTCACTCATTTCCAGTCACTTTTCTTCAACTTTCATGCAACTTTCATGGTGTACACCTGCATTCTTCACTCCTTCCTGTCAATCATGGGTTATTAAACTATTGTACATGTTATTTTGCATCCATCCTATGAGAATCAGACCTGTACATTCATAGGATGGATCCTTACATGCTTGGAAATTCACAAATTAGTGAAAAAAATCACTGTCTTTTCTGGGACAGTCAGCAATAAATAAAAATATGATACTTTCAAGACTTCAAAAATGCACTCAATACATCAAAGGAATAACCAATAAACCCCCAATGTACAGCAATGATGATCCCTTAGCCTTTCAATGCAAAGAAAGCATGAAAAAACAAGGATTTGACAGCAAATAAAGAGTTTTTTAATTAATTTTCTGAGACAGTCCGTACAAGTCCGTACCAGCATCATCAAACCACACAAAAATTACTTTAGAGACTTTATAAGACCTTCCCCAACCAACTCCAACCAATCTCCAACTAATCCAAGTGATTAAAATGTCAAAACAACTCTAAAACTTATTTCCCACCAAAACTGGAACTAGTTGTTGAAATTCAAAATTTGAATTTTCAACTTTATTTCTAATACATTTAATCAACTAAAACCTATCCCATTCAATTTATTTTGACATAATAAGATCATTAAATCACAATAAACTCCTATCCAACCTATCTAGACTCCATCATCCTATTACATTGCATTTTGGTCCTTAGGCCTTTATCAGGACCTTTAGGACTTTTACATAATTTATTGAATTCAACATTACAATAGGCCATTATAGGCTTCAAAACATTCCAATTGACCTCTAGTGATGTCATATCACTCTCCTTAGTCCTTGGTGTCCTCCTTTGTTCATTTGCCCTCCTGGATGCTCCTGCATCACCAAAGCTTCAAAATGGTTAGATAATAATGCTAGTAAAATTTCATTGCAGGGTCATAACTAGATTTGAAGATATTAAAATTTTTGTTTTGAAGGTTGCCATGAAAGATTTAAATTTAATGTTGATGACTTCATAGGCTCCAAAACATCTTGAAAAGTGGGCATAATTGGCAGAACCAGTTATAAGGTGAGATAGCACTTCGTGAGCTATAAAAGGGAGGAATACATGTTGATGTGTTTTTTGACGCATCATAGGGCATCTAGATTGGAGATAAGGTCATTTCCACTTTATTGGGTGGTTTTAGCTGATGGTTTTGTAATATCATTTGATGGTTTCATGTATTGTATCTCCTATATATGAGGTGCATGAGATAGAGGTTGTGTGTAAGAGTCTTATAGCTATTGATTTGTTCCTCTAAATCATTGATTGGTGATACTTCCGTGAAGAGATTTCTCTACAAGTATATTGCAATCTATTATTGATTTCTGAATAATATATTGGGCAGCTTTTGAAGTGTGTGGTTTTTCTCCCGAAAGAGTTTTCCCCATGTAAATAATTGTGTTGTGCTATGCATGGTATTATGCTTAATTATGTTAAGTTTCGTTAACTCTTGTGATGATCTATAAAAGTTTTTGCATTGCCCTCCCTTCAAGATTAGTGTAGGAAGTTGTTCTACTACTTAACTTCTTTATAGGTGTGTGTGGTTCAATGAAATCGATTTAGGAAAATGTGTTTTAATGTATTTGGGTCCCCTTGTATCTCCTACAGTGGACCACATTTAGCATAGTTTCTCTTGGTGGCTGACTTTCTATAATTTATGTTCATTTTGTTCTTGGCCAACCTAGTTGAGTGTTTTGGTGACTAAGTTGTTATAAATAGATGTGTAGATGTGTGAATTGGTATGTGGATTAATTGAAAGTGATGTGGAAGTATATTTTGCATAGCAGAAGTGTGAATATCAATTTATGTTTTGAACTCAATGTAGGACTTAGGGGGTGGGAGTGAATCAGTCTAAAACAGAAGTTAATGCAACACATAAACATTAAAAAAACCACAAACATTGAACACATGAACACCAATATTTTTTTACATGGAAACCCAAATAGGGAAAGACCACGGTGAGCACCTACCCATTAAAATATATTCACTGTAAATATCAAATTACAATGAAAAGAGTTCACTACTCCAGACTTACAAACCAAGGTTAATTGTTCTTGGGGTAACATACAAAACATGACTTGCAAACCTGAAGCTAACTACAACAGGGAAAGATACAAAAAATGATATGAAAAGAAGGATCTCTTGATCATGAAGTTTTCCTTGAACTCTGCATCAAGTGACCAACATCAGCACACACAACTCAGACCTCAACTACCAACACTATGTCACATATCTCTGTCACAATCTTAACACAACTTGCATATCATTATTACACAACTCTTCTTCTCTAATTTTCACTAAACCTCACTGACTATATTCACATAACACATCTACACTTGACACCTCATCACACATACCCAACTCAATCACACATTCATCCTTATATATAAGACAGATCATCAAAGCTTGAACCAAGTCGTCTTGAACCAAAATGAACCTTCTAAAACAAAAACACACATGATAATCCACTCTAGGAGAAAGAGGAGACCAAAATACATCTTCCAAAGATCAAATAACCGATCTATAATCACCAAAACATAACTAACAACACACCAACATGCTACACATCCATATAAGAAATTAATGGTCAAAGCATATCCTCCAAAAAAAAATAACTCTGATCCGGATCTCCACACGCTACAATGAGACCCCATTACACGTCGAAAAATCTTTAAGAAATCATATCCAAACCTAAGGATAGGTCTAACATAGAATATCACAACCAACTATGAATAATACCACAACACCCAAAGAGCACAACAATATTTTCAAACCATAGAACTATCATATCCACAATACCAAAACTATATCCAAAGAAGTAATAACAAACAACATTAGCAACACTTTCCAGAACCAAACACTATCAGAACAACCAATAGAACAACTGCATCACCAACACAACAAGATATCTTTGCACCACAAAGCATTTGAACCAACACCAACCCAGATTAATAAGTTTGACATCACCGACAACCACAACAACACATACTTCCAACATTATGATGAGCCTGGATGATCCTATTTTCAACTTGAAAGAGTTTTGAGATAGTGAGTGTATGTGTTATGTTTACCATGATATTGGCCACTTAACTCAATGGTTTAAAGATATTTTGATAATCAAGAGATCTTGTTCATATCAATTTATCATTTCTTTGTGCCTGCCAAAAGATAGTGATTCCTTTCGGTAACTTATGCATATTTGTATCTTGCCCTAATGTTTTACACCTTATCCTACACATCCAAATCAAGATTAATGATCTTATTTGGCCTTGTTCCTATAACATTGTATTTAGTTATTAATATTGTGAGTGTTATTCTCACTATGGTTTTTCCCAAATTGGGTTTTCCTTGTAAAAATATGGTGTTCATGTGTTCGGTGTTTATTGTTTCATCTTGCATTTATGCTTAACTAATTAAAGATAATTGATAAGTGTTTATGATTGAAAAGATTTAATGATGTTCTCAATAATAATTCACCCCTCCTTTCATTCTTTTGGTGTGTTCAACAATATTTCTATCTTACCACTTAGTTACATATTTGTGTGAGCATGAACATATATAAGAAAAAAATGTTTGCTACCAATTAAGGTTAGTTAGATGAGTGTGTTGTCATGTTATTGATTCTTTTTTAAGAGTACATATTATTGGCCACTAGTGAACTATCATTAATGTCAAAGTGTGTCATTGATGTTAGGGTGTAGAACTAAATGGGTATTCACCATTAGAGGAGATTGTTGTTTGAAGAAATGTTACTTGAGATTTTACTATCAAGAAAAACAAGTCTCTCATTTCCTAGACTTCTTCAACTCTTGTTAATAAAGATGCTAAATAGACTAGTTCTTCATTATCCATCCCCAAAAATATTTTTGTGTCCCCCTCACAAAACAATCCTTCTTCTTTCGCCAGTCTTCATTTTCCCTTTGTGTCTCCTAATAATTACTCTTCTCCTTACAAAGATGCTAATGTCAAATGAATGGAAAATTATGAGAAAAATAAAGGAACTCTTTCATCTAATTGCTATCCCTCATTGTGCTTCCCATGATCCATCCCCTCTTCATTCACTTAGTTTGTTGAAATCTCCTAACATGACTCCTCTTTCACTTCCTCATAATTCTTGGGAAAGCTCAAGATCGCCTCATCAAGGCAAAAGGAACACTTGAATCATGAGCATGTTATTTATTTTTCTAATAACTTTGATTTTTTACCACGAGAGGATAATAATAAAATTGGTTCATCATGAACTACAAAATACTATCATGGAATGTTATAGGGTTATCCCTCCCTCTGTGAAAATTTAGATTCAAAGATATTTTACTAAAATGGAAGACAAATGTTCTATTCCTTTTAGAAGTTAAATTAAGAAATGGTTGTCTCAAGTTTTCTCTATTCAATCTAGGGAAGTAAGAAACTTTCTTTTATACCTCACATAGAGATGATAGTGGAGGGTCTATTATTGGTTTCATTCCTCAGATCTCCAAATATGCCATTAATAATGGTGAGGACTCCTCACATATATTTGTTTGGGTTCTTTTCATTATCAATGAACATCCAATTGGTATTTTCTATATCTATGCTCCTAATGATCCTAAAACAGATATGTTCTTTGAAATTGGCTTGCTAATAATCTCCCTAATGTTGATTGGGTGTTGTGAGGGGATTTTAATATGGTGGAACATAGATGAAGATTGTAGTTGGTATAACTATTTTAAACTTTGTAATGAATAATTTGAAAGATGGATTTATTGTCACAATCTAATTGGAATGGTTGATCCCATATACAACAATTTTTTAATTAGTAGTATTAACGAGTTTACTTTGCCCAATTGTAGATTTGATAATGATAGAAATTGAGCAGATTGAGTGGATTTTATTTATCTCACAATCTCTAGTTGGAAAATCATTCTTAAGAAGCGTGTGTGCTAGTATATTACTCTACTACCCTTTCCATTCATTTTCCTATTACTTGTTCCATATCCATTGCTGAAAAGTTAGAACTTTCTCCTTGGCTCCCCCTTAATCTTAATATTTCCCATCTAAAAAATATTGAATTTCTTGTTCTGTTAACAGGGATTTGGAATTCTATTCCTAAACCATGAGAAGGGGACTCATCGATTGAATGGTGGTGTCTTGTTTTGAACCAATGTGTGAGTTTTCTTCAATCATTTGGCCATTGATTGACCTAGAGAAGGAAATGTAGAGAAAAACTCTTTATGGGAAGCTTAAACATGCCAGGAAACAACTAAATGTTGATCCTGATAATTAAAAAATTCAAACCTCTATTTTTGTAATTATGAAAGTTGGACAATTACAAAGGCTAAGGTGCTAAGATACAAGAAAGACTTCATTGGATCAAATAAGGAAATAGAAGGAAATTGGAACAAGACTTCTCTGGTGTGTAATACATGCTTGTTTGAAATAATTGGAGCCATTTTAGATGAGCATGGATTACACACTAACCCTACTACAATTTCTATGGTATTCCATAAATTTTATGAAAATCTATTTAAAGAAGAAAATTATTGGACCGATGTGCAACAAACTTTGGAAGATATTGTCAGGGAGTTTATCCCTGATAAAATTGATCTTGAAAATAGTCTTATCTAGACCGCATCCTTTCCTTGGAAGATATTAAGTGTGCTCTATTTTCAATGAAACCTTATAAAAGTCTAGGTTATGATGGCCTCCTATCTAAATTTTATCAAACTATGTTTGATCAAATAAAGGAGTGATTTTATAATATGCTCTATTTGGAAGCCTTTCATAAGGGCTCTTTAGTACCAAACATCAACAGAGGTTTTCTCAAGTTGAATTCTAAAGGAAAGAATGAGGATACAATTATTGGTTGGAGACCAATTACTTCATTAAATAAATCTTATAAAAAATTTGCAAACGCCTTGGCTATTAGGATTGAACTGATGTTCCAAGGAATTGTTAGAGCTGATAAAATTGGGTTTATGAAAGGCATATTTATTTTGGACTATCAGGTCAAAATGCTTTTTTGATCAAGTTAGATTTTGATAAAGCTTATGATAGGATCCATTAAGATTTAATCCTCAAAATATTACATTGGTTGGAGTTTGGGCCTAAATTACATAAACATGTTCACATGTTGTTCCATGATGCCAATGCATATATTATAATCAATAATTCTTTTTCTACACCATTTGAATTACAGTGATCCTTAAGGCAATGATGTCCTATATCCCCTTTCTTACATTTGCTTACAATTGATGCCTTGGGTTACCTTCTTTAAGCAACCAACCAATTGATACTTATTAAATAGATTTCTATTCTACAAAACAAAATGGTTATTAACTCTCATTTTGTTGATGATAGATGTTATTTTTTTCAAAATGATGAAGAAGAGTTAAATAATACTTTGGACATCCTAGATTTATATTGTATCATTCCTAGTTCTTAATTAGCTCACATAAGACTAAATTTTTTATGTCCCACTTTGGATGTATCCTTAAATGGATTCCTAAGGAGTGGATGCAAATTAAACATCAAGAGATTACCAAGCATCTTGGCATTCTCTTTCTGACATTTGGGAATGGTTCCTAAACAAACTTAAAAATAAACTATTTAATTGGGGCAACAAATTTTTATCTTCCGTTGGTAGAATTCACGTAGCAAATAAAAATTTTATTGCTTCCCATGTTTACTCTTAATCTTGTTGGATGTCATGTCTAAGAGGAAATATGAAGATTTGAGTAAATTAATTAGAAAATATATTTGCTCCAAATGGGATGGCAATGTTGGTTTTATTGCATTCAATCAAGACATGAATGTGGTCTAGGACTCATTGACTAAAAAACTCAAGGGTTGTGCCTTGTTGTAAAGTGGATTATCAGAGCTACTAAAGGGGATGAACCATGGAAGATACTTATTCGAAATTGAGTTTTTCAAGCTAGAGCCAATAAAAAATGGCAATATGTTAATTGGTTTGATAAAATTATTATGTCCCCCTTTTTCAAAATCAAGGCATCTTTCCCTTAACACTCCATTTGGAAGGCTTGGCAACAAGTTTGTCAATTTTTACAATGGAATGGATTCATTGTTGATTTGGTGGAATAAACTTATTAATTTCCACAATCAACCACATTCTATTTGTTTTCCTAAACATGCCTATTATTTGTATAAGAAAAGGATTCAACATTTTAAAAGGCATTTGGGATTTTAATTCCTTTGAGTGGGCTTCTTCAATGAAAATCAAAGATCAATTTGGGCTAAACATCAACTATAAAGAATTTGTGATATTTGTGTAATCAATAGCCCCACTTGAGTTACCCATGAAAATTTGTACTCCAAGGGAATGCAATTCTTTTAAAAATTGGAAATGACTTGCTTCTTCTAATTTTTATTATCTTCCTCTAAAGAAAATATATCTTCATATACTGCTTCATTGCAAGATCATTCTTCACCTCAAATATAAATGAAAATGAAATTTTAGTGCTAGGAGGTCGAATTTAATGATTGCACAAATATAAAAATCCAAAATTGATGTTTAGATTCAATTGCTAGCTTGGAAATTTCTACATCATAAGTTGTTCATTGATGATAGACTAAGATGTATATAGTGAAAATATGAAACATATATTTTGGGAATATCATTTTTGTAAAAAAAACAATGGAATGTTGTTTTTACAAATTTTTCTATTATTTTTCAGCATAAGTTGAATTGGAAGGAATCTCTTTTGGGCTTGGTTTGCATAATAATGTAATTGTTGGTTCTATTAGACAACTGATTTTAACACATCTTTAGAAGGTCGAGTGTACTGTTGTGTTCTGAAGCAACTAGGCAACTATGTCCTAGAAACTGGTATAGACACATAAAAATTAATTAAATTAATATTTAATTGATTATCTTGATTTGCATGATTAATTTAATTATGTTAGCCCTTTATTACCCCTAAATTAATTAAATTATATTTAATAATAGCCCCCATTACATTCCTCCTAAAGTTTGATTTATTTTAACAAATCAAACTCGGCCTTAAGGAATATTCCAACTTTATTTCTAATCCTAATTAGCTAAATTAATTCATAATTAGGATAATTTAGTGATTCCTACAAACGCACCTATTAATCCCCCATTAAGATAATTAACCTAAGCCTAATCCTTGTTAGTATTTATTCAATTTTTTAAATACTACACACCTACCCAAGTCCACATGTGACTCACAAGTCACCTCATAGCCACCTTATCCCTTACACATGTCATAGACATGTCCCTTTCAGGAGTTTCCCCATGTGTGAGCACATTTGCATTTGCACCCCACTTCCCCTTGTAACATTTGTCACAAGGCTAAGCCTTCAAATCTGGGACTACACTCCCTTTTAATCTCAACCCTTCATCATCCTTTCAATCCTGACCATTGATTTCATATCTCCTAACTCTATAAATGCAAGCTTTCACCCATATCAAATCATCCACTTTTCATCATAGACTTATGCTACCCTTTTGGTTGCATATCCACTTATCATTGCACTATCATAATGCCCTTTTGATTCCAAATCCACTCTATTAGCAAGCTTATGCTCTTAGTTTGCTACCACATCCATAATCCACAACCACACTATGTTGTTATGCTAGTTTGGGAGCAATCCACACTTAACTCCACCTATCTCTCCCACTCTCCATTTGTCAACCTCAGAGCAACGCGGTTCATGGGGATGAGGAGGACAACTGAAGAGATCAATGGCTTCAAGAGTGTAAGAGAGGTATAAGGTTTCATGTTTTATATCTATGTTTCATTTATGCTAATGCTCTTCCTTGATAATGTATTTAAAATGGTTCAGTGATATATTAAAGCTTTACTTTGACATAGTTTTTCAAGTTGCTTTTTTGTTTTCACAGATTCCAGATTTATCCAGAAGAATTTTTTTTGTCATGGCACAACTTTAGCAAATTCAAGATCAGGCTAATGAGCTTAAGAACAGTTGCAAGATAGATGTATGAAAAGTTTTCAAACTGAATTATTAATGTCTTGTTTATTATGTGTGTCATTTATTGGCATTTGTAATCACATTGTTACTCTTCTTTAATTATTTACTAAAAGTAGTGATGTCATGTTCATATGGAGGTCTATTGTAATCCTTAGTTTGTGATTGTCTTTCAATTATCTCTTTTAATTGATTATTACTTTTTGTAGATGAGAAAATCTAATCTAAGATCTTATGGGAAATATTCAGATTGATTTAACATCAAACAATGAAGTAACTGCAAGAAAACACACATGCATTAACAAGAATTTACCTCCATTTCCCTCTTATCAATGAAGGTCTTGTGTTTTTAAGATTTTTGCACCCACATGCATTAACAAGAATTTTCCTCCATTTCCCTCTTATCAACCAAGGTCTTGTGTTTTTAAGATTTTTGCTCTCAGAACACTGTGCACAAGAGGCTATGGTGAATGGAGATTTAGAGAATGATTTGAAGCTATGTAAGATGAATGTAAGATAAGAAAATATGTGAAATTGATCAAGAAAGCAAAATGCAAGAATGCACGAGAGATATCAAAAGATGCAAACAACAAATGCCAAAAGATGAGAGGAAGCAAGGTTTTTATAGTTGTCCTCAGGGTGAATCCAAGTTGTAGGGTAAATGTGGGATAAAAGATTAGATTAGAGATGTTGGTCCCACATGCATTAGGTGAGTGTCGAGAACATGATAAATAGGAAATGAAATAGATATGAAAGAGATTGAGGAAATGGATGGAAAAATAGATTTAATAGAGAATAATGTTAGTAAATGGATTTATTTAATATATTATATAGTATGAATATTATGATATAGTGAGGAATAATGAAATAATGAAAAATAAATATCATAAGATAATGGAGAATAATGGGATAATAAGATATTATTTAATTTGGATCCACTTAATTAATGGAAAAAATTGAGATTGATTTAAGAGGACAATTTTTACATGTCTACATTTGTAATCTTACTTTAAATCAATTAAAAAAAAGACACTTTCAACTAATTATTGTCAACTATTTAAATCATATTTGAAAATATAAATAAATGAATATATAACACGCAATTCAATTATTCTTTTAACTACATTACAATAACATAAACTAATTAATATGAAACACTCATTTCAATTATACTTTTAATTATTAGCTATAGCCCATGGCATGAATACTTGTGCATCCACCATCTTCTTAAATAGCTATTAGTCATTGTCCTTGGTAACCAATCAGTGTTTAAAAATTTTCAAACTAAAACAAATTTTGTTTTTACAAAAGTTGACATGCACAATTTTTAACAAAAAATATTTGAAAACCTGATTTCTTTCTCATCTAATTGGTCTACATTAATTTCAGTAGGCATAAAATTTAATTTTTATCAACAAAAAATATAGAATTTCCCTATAATTATTACTACTAACATTGTTGCACTGATAAAGTAATTATGTCGAGAGGCATCTACAATGACATCAAAATGTCCGTAAACAAAAATCCATTTTTGAAATAATTTGACATGCAAATGATGGGTAAATACATGAAATATGCCATGTTTCATCTTTTGTGGAGGTGTTATTTTATTACTCCAAATAAAATAGAACCCTCGCCACTTATCTCTAGTTAGATTCATTACTTTTTTGGATGTAGGACTTTACAGATGATTCTCTTCTATTATAAGATATCTCGCGGCATATTTTACTATATTTTTAAAAAATAGGTATACTGGTTATTACTTTGCTAAAACAATATATTGTGCCTACCAATCTACTGCAAACATAATAAATATTCCGAATAAAATACTGATGTAAAAATTGATGTACAAACATACACAATTCCTTGTTAAAAGATTAAATGACTTAAACTACTGGCGTGCTCGTACTGCATTTTCCACTTATGTACTCCTGCACACAAACACTTAAAAATTGGCTACCGAAACAAAAACTGCCTACCTTTTTGATATTGATCCATAAATCTGTTCGCTCTCAATTTATTTTGCCCTCGTTTTTTTCTTGGATTTTTACCACATCGTTGGTTTTTCTTTATCATTGTCTGATAAGACCACTTGCATAATAAAAACTCTTAGTTGATTCGTTTAATGTGAATTAATTATTAGGTTATTTTCATGAAAGGCTAAATACTTAAATCTTATTCACTTTCAAATTATCTTGACATGTTTTCACCATTAACAATGACATGTCATAAGATTTTAAATACGTTTGTATAGTTTGTAAGCACCATGCCCCTTAAAAGTTTGGATCTTAATTTATGGTTAATTTAATCACTCTTAAAAAAATGGTAGAAACAAAATGGTATACAACAAATGATAAAAGATTTATATTTATGTAGTAATCTTTACAATTTACATTAAAATTTTCAAATAAATAATGTAATTATAATTTTTTATTTATTTTTATCAATAACCAGGATATTATATTGCTTAATAAGGAAAGATTACATCCATAAAATTGTTCAACAGTCTACCACTACATGGGGTCTCGCCCCTATAAAACCATCAGAACCCAATATAGACACCGGACCTACAAGTATTACCACTTCAAAAAACCAACCAAACAAACACACTTCCCCACCCAAAACCCAACAAACCCAAGGGACCTGCCTAAAGAAACCAACCTAGGGCCTCTTCCCTTGAGAAATTCAGAATGCCCTGGCTGGGACCTGCCACATGAGTCTCCCTCCCACCACCTGGAGTGGTTCCCGACCTGCCATCACGAAGTGAACTGCACTCCACCACCTTCGGATGCTTCCGAGGGATTTGGTGGTGGATCAGTGGCCGCCCATCATCATCCAATGGAGCTTCCGACCTGATTGGGGTCTTCTTCCCATGAATTTTTACTCTTTTTGTCGGTCCCAAATCTCACACAAAATGCACAACCTCCCTCCACCCCTTTCTTACATCCTCTAGCTGGATTTCCATAGGTCGAGAAGCCAACCAAATCACGAATGGCTGCATCCCCCCCATTTCCACACCAATCCTCCTCCACGGTTCTTGCATCATCTTCAAACTGTTACCAATTACTGCACGAGCCACCACATCATCCAGCCCGTCTGACCATTTAGGTTGCAACACTAAGGACGCTACCTACTGCACCTCCTCTGTCGACCCTCCCACCGTCAAGGCCAACGTGACGAACAACAACGAGATGTTCAGATTAGTTTGAGGATGACAATCAGACACCAAAAATTCCTCCCCAACCATCACCCATACTGCCCTCCAAAATACCTCCCCATCAACCCTAAAAACATTTGACAGCCTATTACACGAAATTGGGCTGCGAAATGTTGCCATCTAACCATCAGTCGACAAAGAAGAATTGGCCTCCATCATGCCTCTCACCCTTGTCCAAAACCTGCACACA
Source organism: Cryptomeria japonica (assembly GCF_030272615.1). Classification (NCBI taxonomy): domain Eukaryota; kingdom Viridiplantae; phylum Streptophyta; class Pinopsida; order Cupressales; family Cupressaceae; genus Cryptomeria; species Cryptomeria japonica. The sequence continues at coordinate 3,076,450 of NC_081408.1, read as the reverse complement.
CTATCAAAGTCAAGACCAACAACTGTGAAGTACTAGGAAACCTAAAACCAAGGCCTTAAAATAGCCAGCGCCACCACAAGATATAATTACTCCACACATAGCACCTCAAACCAAGCATCATCACCTGATCAACTCGCTGATTGCCTCCATCATCACTCCATCACTGCCAACGCAACTTGCTACATGATTGTAGATCACAATCCATGAGGGACATCACTTCCCACATATCCAGTGTCAAAATCAAACCACACCAGGCTCAAAAACTCAACTCGGGTTCTCTTTCCCACATTTAAGAAAATCAACCAAAATCATGAGGACATACATTTCATAGGTCCTCAAATAAACTAAAGTTTCTATCCAAAGAACCATTTGCTCCCACATTCGAAAGCTTTTCAGCCTCTACATTTGCATCCCTGAAAACATGTGACACCTTAAAATATTCAAACCCACAAAGAAGAAGTTTCATTCTTCTAATGTGTTTGTCCAGATGCCACGCCTCCATGCAACCTCTAGCTATCCCATTCACCACAATCTAAGAGTCCCCCTCCAGATGGAGTTTCTTCACTCCCAACTTCTTAGCCATAAGAATGGATTCTATAGCCACTTGACATTCGGCTTCATTGTTCGAGCCATCCACCAACCTTTTAGCCCCAATGGCTAGAGTGTTGCCACATCCGTCCCAGACTATGACCCCAACTCCAGAGATCCCTGGATTTCCCCTTGAAGCACCATCAAAATTGACCTTAGTCCAACCCTTATCTGGTGGATCCCACTCCTGTCTTCTTTCCCTCTTCCTCTGAGGATTAGCCCTCAAAAGCCCATTAGCAGGCCTATAATTTATTATTTTTATTATTTAATTATAAAACAAGTTGTTTTATAAATGGTTGGTATATTTTATTTAAATATTTAGATAAATTTGATAAATAATAAGCAACATATAATTATTTATATAATATATAAATATTATATAAAATTGATAAAAAAGATAGAATTTATATTTAAAATTAAATTTTACATATAAATAATGTAATTATAATTTATTATTTTTATAATTTAATTATGAAATAAGTTGTTTGCAAGATGTTAAGGATATTTTATTATAGATATCTAGATACGTTTATTAAATAGTGAGCAATAATAATTATTTAAGATAATATAATTGAGATAAATAATATATAATAAAATTGATAAAGAGGTTAAAAAAATTAATTTCATGTGATTAAAAAGATTTTTTAAAACTTATCATGTGATCTAATATTAAATTCTACTATTTATCTTGGAATTTTGAAACTTTGTTAGTTGATATTATTATTATTATTGTTACTTTTGAATCAATCAAAAAATATCTATCTTGTTTTCATATTTAATGTTAAGATAAAATAGTATATTTAAATAATAATACATTAAAGACATGTATACTTTGACTTTTTTATAATTGTGTTAAAGTTGCTATGACCTTTAAACCTAGAATTTAATATTATATTATTTATTTGTACATAATAATTATTTTATTGTACAATAAATATGAGTAAGCTAATAGTAGTGAAATAAAGATCTTTATGAAAAAAACAAAAAGAGTATATATATATATATATGGGTGGTTGCAAGAAGTTGAGTCCTACTTTTGGGCAAAAAGTGGAAGTTCTTTGTTTTTCAAATTTTTTGTTGATTGATGTCAAATTTTGATGCACTTAGAGATTGAATCTCAAAAAACTTTAGTAATAAAAAATGTAATGTTCGGAGTCTACTTTTCAAATATGTAATTTATTTTAATACCCACATGGTAGAAATCAATTTTTAGTAGGCATGTTTAAAAACCAGTTTTTCAAAATGCATGTTTCAGGACCATACCACACATGTGTACGGCCACCCTTTTTTGATGCAAATAAATGATTTTTTGCAAATCCTTCTGGGAAACAATACCTAAGACACCAAATATTGATGAGAATATTTTTTCTTATTTTTTTATTAAATATATATTTTTTATTAATTTTTAACTCACAATAAAGTATATTTTCAAAACATCGGGTGTACGACCACCATAATTTGATGAAAATTTTATATTTTTCAAAAAAAAGTTAATATTCAAAAGAATTGTATGTAGATCGATGTCATATAATTTATTTCTCTAAAATCCTAAAAACAAAAAAGTTATTAAAGTTTTACTGAACCTCGGTATTTTAGGTTTAGGTACCACTTTTGATTAATAAATAATACAAAAATAGTAAAAATAATCCTATCACTATGAAATTTACATTTCTAAAATTAGGACGCTGAAAACTCTAATGGGTTTTTGTTTCGTCAAAAAATTCAATCAGGAAGGCCTTCAAACAATTAGGCCAAGGTAGAAATCTGATGTCGTTTTACCTTAGCCATTTTTTTGGACATCCAAGCATAGGTTTGGTCCCACCAAGCCTATCCCGAAGCAAAAAACAATGCTAAGGGTTGTTTCCTGCCCCTAATTTTAACAAACAGGCGCCCGTTTCACTTTGTACCGTTGAAAGCGAAACGAGCACTCGATTCTAAAACGGGCACCCGTTTCATTAAATAACGAGTGCCTATTTTTGAAAAGATCCATTGGGCCAGAATCTTGCCCACAAGCACAAATCTCAATGATTGAATGATTTTTCAATCATTGCCTGACAATTACGATCTACAAAGAGAATGTTTTGATTAATCATTTTTTTTTGTCTTATTATCGACTTGGTAAGGAGATCGATTTGAATTTAAAATTTGGTGCAGCCATGGGATCAAATCAACGCAGGAAGAGGCAAAGGAAGGTTTTGACAGCTAAGGAGATTGCAACAAATAGGGAGAAGGAGGCAATACATCAACAAGAGAGAAGAGAAAGAATGAGACAAGGAGCTTCAAGTTCCACAATCATTTCAGAAGAGGAAAACATCAATGAGACCATAAATGCTGACGAAGGAAACACAATAGAGCCATTTAATTCAGGTGCATCTTCTAATCTATTATTGGATGCATGTATGTCTTCACAGCCCTATATTTTTTCTCATGAATAAATTGGTGATTTAGTAGAAGCAAATTACTTATTAAATCAAACGCCAATTGAAAATCAAACCCCAAATGAAATTAGAACTCAAGTTGAAACTGAAATTGAAATCCAAATTGAAACCCCAAATGAAACTAGATCTCAACTTGAAACTGAAATTGAAATCAAATTTGAAACTCCAAATGAAATTGAAAATCCACTTGCAACTGAAACCAATAATGTGGATGTAGACATGTAAATACCAATTGAAAATGAAACATGTTTGAATGATAATCAAACGAATGAAAATTTTAAAATTAAAATTGATGTACTAGACAACCTTCCTGGCTTGGTTTCATGGAGATAGATTAGGACACATGCAAATAGATTGTTTAGACATTTTTTTATAATAAGAAATTTGGGTTTCAATGTCAATTAATGGTACAACTAATTAAAATGACTAAAATGCGAAAAGTGATGAAGAAGTTTGGCTTTTATGTCAAACCCAAGAAGAACGACGAGTCTTTAAAACAAGTTGTATCGACTGTTGCTAGCGCCTTTGATACAATCGGAAAGAAAAGTCGTTCTAAAGATAAAAATGTGGCACAACGGGCAATAACAACAGCTTTAGTAAGCCAGACAACTTCTGGTAAAAGAATGATGAGTAACATAAGTGGATATCTTAATATTCATCGTAAAACTTTGTCAAGAGTTGTAAAAAGAAGAGTTAACTTTGAAAGTGATCCGACAAACAATTTGTGGACTTTTAGTGGTAGACAACCAAGGTCTGATATGAAACTTACTAGTGAAGTCAAAACTTTGATCAAAATTTTTTGGCACGATAATATGAGAGTATAACCTAATGTTAGAGACGTTCTTAAATTAAGAGGGGTCAAAAATTCATGATCCACATCCAAAACACCTATTGGACATGACTCAAACTGAATTGTACAAAACAAATTTGGATGATAAGGTGTTGACTATTAGCATTTGTCAAAGGTCTTTTGAAAAGTGTAAACCTTGGTATGTTCAAATTAACAAGGAAAGAGTCACATGTTGTTGCAAAACTCATGTTCAATTTTGCTACCATTATGATGTATTTCGATATATACGTGTTACCATGCATAGTAATTGAATGTTCCAAGAATGTGGTATAAATATACCCCCTGAAATTATAAAGGAGTTTATATCAAGTTTGTTTTGCAACCCACCAAATGAGCAAAATTTTCTTTTCAATGCATGTATTTCCGGTGTATGTGATATATGTGGCAATCTTGCATTGTTGGATGAATGTTTGCATGGAAATCTTTCAAATGATTTTGGACAACAATTAGTTGATTTTAAAAGATTTAAAACTATTGAGTATCCACTGAAGGATGGAAAGGTTGGAAGACGGTGTGATCTTATCACTGAAAAAGTCACTGTTCAAGCATTTATGAATGAATTTAAGAGGAAGATCGTACCTAAATATCTTAAACACTCTCAAAATTCCAGATGGCTTGATGGTTAGTTTTGAATATGTAAGGATACATTTCCTGTTGGTAGTATACTTTATGATGTTGACTTTGCAGAGAACTACATGCTTGCACCACAAGATGAGGTCCAATTGTGCAATACTACAATTCAGTGCAAGTATCGAGTTTTGTCCATATTGTCTATAGGCATGCACTAGATAGTACAAAAGAGGATCGTAAAATTTTGAGAGAGTGTCATTTCTATATGAGTGATAATAAATTACACTCATCTGAGTTTGTCTAGTATTGCTTCAAGACCTTTTTTGAGAATTTGAGGGAGAGAGAAATTCAGATGACACAACATCTAATACGGTTTGATAATCGCACAAGGCAATTCAAGAATGCTAGAATGTTTTATTGGTTGAATAGGATTCATAAGAAAACTAATATCGAACACATGTGGAGTTTTTTTTGAGGTTGGACACAGGAAAGGAGAACATGATGGTGTCGGTGCATGTGTTAAGAGAACCCTTTGCATAGAGCAACTCAAATTCGAGGAGAAGGCTAAATTTAAAAATGCAAGTGCAATTGTGGATTGGTGTAGTGCAACTTTATCCACAGGATCAAGTCAGAACTCTATAATTAGACGTTTCTTCTGGCTAGTTAAAGAGGAGAATATCCTTCCAAGATATGATTGTGATACAATCAATGGGTCAGCTAGATGGCATTCATTTAAGAGTTCTAATTCTAACACTTGGACTATATGGACTAGAGAGCTTGCATGTTTTTGTCAATTTTGTGTTGCAGGTGAATGGGAAGAATGGGAGAATACATAATGGGTTGAAGAATGGAAACACAAATCCTTAACACCTAGTGAGACACAATATCAAGATGTTAGAAGAAATGAAGACCCAAATCATGCATTTGCATCAGAAGATTATGATCGTGTTTCAGACCTCATACAACTTGGTAATTTAATTCAATTTCTTGTTTATAACTTTAAATTATATATTCGTATGTATTGTCTTATAATTTATGATTGTTTTTGAATTATAAATTCTAACAAGTTTTATTTCTACATGTACTTAAATTTGTTTTCTAGGACATGCGTATGTTGTTGTTGCACCTAAGGATAATGATGAGCAAGTTGAGTATTGGCTATCTAGATGTGTAGAACCTAAGAAAAAGTTGATATGTGATCAAGTAGATGATGATGGTTTTTAGTATCCAGTTGGGTCTGTTGTGGTAGTTGGCTCATGGCTACACAAATACTTAACAAGAAGGAATGGCTTACTAGCTTATGAAGACTACCAATCAGAAAAGAAGATTATACACTATTCTTATTTGGTGGTCGCAACAAACATCAAATTAGAAAGATACAAAGGTAGACCTACTAATAAGGTATTGTGGACACTTTCAGTAGAAGAGCATGAGGCAATCATAGACGCATTGCAGAAAAGAGAGGATGCAGATGGTACATTAGGTTGAATCAAATTTATATGCATGTAAGTTTGTGTTAATTGTGTGAACTCTTTTATATTTAATTATGATAATTGTATTTCTTTGTCCCTTTAACATTTTATTTGTCTACATTTGATACAATTTTGGTTTCATAAACAACATTGTATTAGTTATCTTCTTCTTAATGTTATTTTGTGCACATTGTAATTGTGTTACAATCATTCTAATTTTTTATGATATATTTATTTTAAGAATGCGATGTTATTGTAAATTGGGATAATTATTTTATTGAATTATAAATTGTTGCATTATAAGATGATCAATGTTAGGGGTAAATAACTTATGTTAGTAAGAATAATAATTATAATTGTGTTTATGTTGTGTTTATGGTTATGTTGCGTCGCCAAGAGGTTCCCGTCGGGTAGTTTGGAGTTGGTGATGGTTGGAAACTTGGCCAACTGTCGGGTCTATACATTGTTTGGATCGAACCTCAGCAGGGGAGATTATGTATGGATATTGTGGATACTTCAATAAAGATATAACTCTTCTGGTCTATTTGTTATCATTATTATTCATGTTGTGACGTATGACTGCTTTGTTACATGAGTATTTGTTTTGCTACATAAGTATTTGGTACATGTGGAAAACAGTGTATTAGTTGTTCATTTTACCAACCTTACTCTAAAGATTAAATATTTTGGTGTTGTTGCTTGAATGAACCTAGAGATAACTTTGGCGGAAGGTGGAAGGAATTAATGGGTTGGCCATTCAACTGACAAGTAACTGTCGTGGATAGCGACACACACGAAGAGAGTACTGCGGAAGAGGCATGAGAGGATCAGTTGACGACAGACTTGGTAGAGTTGTGGGACGTTTCGATCACGCAGTACGTGCAAAGAGAGGCTCGGGAGAGAGCCGTCTCAGAAGGAATGATACGTGGTGAAGTCACTGTTAGCACTCCCGTCTTTGACCTGCTCAAAAGTATTCCAAGGTTACTCACCAGAAATCTAATTGCACGAGAACTCCATCGGCAACAAGTACTCCAAAGGTATGAAAAGCGGATCCACAGGGAGGTAGAGGATAGGGAGGCTAGTCGACGTCGTACCTCTGGCACTTGATGCCTCTACAGCCAAACAAGGACAAATGTACCACTGCCACTGAAGGAGTAGACAAGGGAACTGTATGGAGGTCTCTCTGCATAAAAACTAGGCTGAAAGGAGATGATAGCTAAGGGAGGTTGTTGACTCGAAGAGCCCAGAGAGACACAATAGGAGTTAGAGTGTGAGTAGGAGTCGTAGTCAGGAGAGACAAAGGTCGTGTATGTGGAAGGAGTTGGTTGAGGTCGCCAGGAACCTGCCACTCCGAGACGTAGTGGGGGAAGATCTCGCCGACCAGGCCCCACACTCGACATCAAGTGAAGAGGAATCTAGAGCTGAGTCACAGAGCAACCCATCAGAATATTCTGAACAAGGAGACGAGGCGGTACGGGACCTGCACGAAGAGATCGCCACTATTTTTTAAGCAACATTATCTGGCATCAGGAACTTGTCCTTGTCACAGGGCATCGAAATAGGAGGGTCAAATCCTGAAACCCCAGGAAGGAAAGATTATAGGAGCAAGGGTGACCAAATCCCTGTGGCAAGAGCGTACGATACCTCCTAGACACATAGTACCTTTCTGGCATACAGTCACTTCCACGCGCTACATAAAACCCTCCAGACAAGAACAATGGCACACACCTTGGAGAAACAAAAGCTTCCAAAATTCATGGGTGATGGGGCAAAGGATCTCATACGACATTGTAAGACATGTGTAACCATTTGGGAAGAAAATGGTCAGGATGACCAAGACTACTGGTTGAGAGCATTTCCAACCACTCTACGGGGAATTGTGATTAATTTGTATACAAACCTAGATGCCCAGTACAAAACATCCTAGAACAGTTTGAAGAAGGTTTTCCAAGAGGAGTTCAAACTACTAAGAGATGATAACAAAATTGTGGCGGAGATTTACAAAACCAAGCAAGGAAAAAGTGAAAGTGTGCACACATATAATAGAAGGCTAAGGGAGCTGCTAAAACAAAATGGAGAACCAGCCTACTGATGGCCTCAAGAAGTAGTGGTTTGTTGAAGGATTGGTACCATCCCTCAGACGGAAGATGAAAGTGGTCCCTCCACCCTCGTATGATGAAGCATACAACCACGCGATGGATATTGAAAGTGAAAACAAGACATCCTGAGGGGAAGCGATGGGTGAGCGATGGTGACAGTATGGATGAAGACATCAATGGGGAGTCCAAATTCGTGCAAGCACTCCAAAAGGATATGATGAGGATGATGAAAGAATTAAAGGGTGACAAAGAAAGCGACAGGGAAGGAAAAGAACTATGGTGCACCGACTGCAAGACGAAAGGACACACTAAGGGAAGTTGTCCCCACAAAGTTTTCTATGACATCTGCCAAGTAATGGGACATTCCATTAAGGAATGCCCATACAACTTGAAAGTACGGAGCACATAAGTGCTCTACACCCAACCCGACCAAGCCACACTGCCAACGACACCTCCAAAGCCAACAACAAACTTTGACGCCTCCCCTGGAGGGTACAAAAACAATCGGCGGGGTAACAATAGATCTAGTAATAACATGCCAAGGAGTAGAATTCAACACGACATGAAGGGATGACCCATGATTCAATGTAGAAAGTGCAACAAATGGGGTCACTTTGCATGGGAATGTCAAAAGAGGGGTGACACAGGAAGTCTGTCGTGCAAATGGTGCAGTCCAGGAAATCACGAGGATATAGATTGTCTAAAGCAAAAGGGGTGAATATGTTGGAGGTAGAAGGACCGAGGGAAGGTGTATTAGCAATCACAAGATTGCAAAACAAAAAAGCCATTTATCTTGACCTTCACACGGAGAAGGAAAGACTCCAAGAAGCCAGGGCGGATATCGAGCGTGCAATGGTAGAAGAGCGGAGGGCCTCGCACTCGGCTGCCAGTACACAACTCCGGTCAAGACCAGAGATAACTATCATTAAGCATATGTTACATATCACAATACCCGTACGGGTATTTGACCTTCTACAGACCATGCCACAGTTGAGGATGGCCCTGACAAATGTAATCGGGGACACCACCCTCGGCTAGGAACATCGAATGATGACAGAACCATGTAGTACAGACTCGATGAAGGGACCTGGTACAGATGCCATGAACCCTATCCTACTCATGTTAAGTGTTGGACGGAAACTGACAATAGTAGAGATGGATATAATGGGACAAAATCTCACAAACACCATTGTGGATGGTGCGTCCAGAGTCAACGTACTACAGGAGGAAACTTGGAGAAGCCTTGGCAAGCCTACACTCTAGCCACCAACATTCCACCTGGTCGGTGCACACCAACACGGTATCAAACCCCTCGGTACCCTCATGGCACAAAAGGTGGTAATCGGGACACAACAATTCCTTCTGGATTTCATAGTCATGGCCAAAGCCAATCATAATTGGAAGAAGAATACGCCCTCAATCGAGAGTGATGGTCATAAGTATGTAATCGATCTAAGGAACCAATCTATCAGTGAAGAGCTCCATCATCCGACTCTGACTCAGAAGATACAAATAGATGGGAGTGGGGTTCTGAAGGAGACATAGTAGGGAAAGAGCCCGACGAGGAAGGAGTGTTGGAACTGGACGGATGTTTCGAAGATGGAACTAGTTCATTGGCTGGACTCTTTCATTGGCAAATGGAGAACTATGAGATCTTCCACCCAGAGTGTCACATGCTGCAAATATGTGAGATAGGAGAATTAAGTGGCAGTATGGAAGAACAATCATTTCTCCCATAGTACGGTAGGTACCAAGAGGGAATGGCGTGGATGGCCGACACACTAGCCCACCAGTTTGAACGAGATAAACCCATCAAGTGTGAGGAAAGAGATGTGGAGAAGGTTAATCTCGGCAATGAGGAAGAACCACAGATGATACTTGTAGGGGATGACTAGAACCCCGTGCTGAAGGTAGCAGCCTTCAAGATATTCCTAGAATATAAGGACGTCTTTTCCAGGACTTACAAGGACTTGAAGGAGGTGTCATCGGAGCTATGCATACATCGCATAACCCTCATATTGGGAGCCCAATCGGTACGAAGGAGGCCATACAGGATGAACAAAAACTACGTAGCCAAAGTAAATGAGGAGATCAATAAAATGCTAGAAGCAGGGATCATATTCAAAGTAGAAACTACTAACTGGGTTTCCCCAATAGTCATCTCTCTTAAGAAGGAAGCTAATAAGATAAAGATATGCATAGAATTCAGGTACTTGAATGCAGTAACCATCAAGGATCTATTTCTGATCCCATTCATTGATAACATCCTAGAAGAAGTCATCGGGCATGAGATATACACATTCCTGGATGGATTCTCCGTGTACAACGAGATAAGTATCGTGAAAGAAGCCAAGTTGAAGACCACATTCGTGGTGGAGGAAGGGGTGTATGCCTATAATTGCATGCCCTTCATACTATGTAATGCTCCTGCAACCTTCCAGAGAATAATTTTACACATTTTTGACAAGATGTCCGTAGGAAACTTCAGGGCATTCCTAGATGACTGGTCGATTTTTAGCGATCAGGACACCCATTTGAAGGCTCGTGGGGAGTGCATGGAGAGGTGTCAGAAGGCTAGGCTATCCCTGAACCCAAGGAAATGTAGATTTATGGTACCACAAGGGAAGCTTCTGGGCCACATTGTGCGTAAGGAAGGTCTAAAGACAGACTCAAACAAGATAGGAGTGATCGTCAACATGGAAAGCCCAACAAATGTGACAGGGGTGAAATCATTCCTGGGACATGTTGGCTACTACCGAAGATTCATCAAAGGCTTTACACAGGTTTCCTGGCCCTTAAATAAGCTAATGAGGAAGAGAGAGTTGTTCATATGGGGTACGGAGCAGGAAGAAGCCTTCAAGGAATTGAAAGATCGGCTGGTGAGTGCACCAATATTGGTATACCCAGACGGGAACAATGAGTTTCATGTACATGTCGACGCCTCCAAATTTGTAATTGGTGCTACCCTTGCGTAGGTAGGGACACAAGGACTGGACCATTCTATTTTTTTCACGACCTGACTCCTGTCAAGGGCTGAACGGAACTACAACATGATAGAGCGGGAGGCACTAGGGATGGTGTACGCAGTACAAAAGTTCTGACACTACCTATTGGCTATGCCATTCACATTTTATATGGAGCATCAGGCATTAATGTACCTGGTAAATAAACCAATCATCCAAGGTAGGGTAAGTCGTTGGCTACTACTCCTGCAGGAATTCCCCTTCACCATTATCATACAGCCAGGAAAGTCCCATGTAATAGCCAACCAACTATCAAGGATCAGATCAGGGGAACCAGCCGAGGGAGTGAACGAAGACTTTCTAGATGCACACTTGTTCCAAATATCAATACTACCAACCTGGTATGAAAAGATCGACCAGTACCTCGCTACCTCCACATTTCCAAGAGAGATGCTTTCAGGGAAACGGAGGAAGTTGGCACTAAAGAGCAAGACCTTCCAACTAATCAATGGGATTCTATATAAAATGGGTCCCGACCAAGTGTTGAGGAGGTGTGTTATGGAGGAGGAAATCCCTGATGTGTTGAAGGAGGCACACGACGGATTAGCAGGAGGACATATGGGACCAAATGCAACTACGAGAAAAGTGCTTCTGGCTGGCCTATGGTGGCCAACTATACACACTGATGCTCGAGAGTGGGTTATTGGGTGTGACACTTGCCAACGGGCGGGAAAACCACTCAAGAGGAACTTTGTGGCCCTCTTTCCTTCACAACCGCAGGAGTTATTCAAAGGGTGGGGTCTGGACTTTGTGGGACCTTTGAAGCCAAGTAGCATGCACAGGTGTAGATATATTGTGGTAGCCACATAATACCTCACCAAGTGGGCATAAGTGAGGGCCTTTCCAGATAACATGACTCTAAGTACAACACGGTTCTTGTATGAACAAATCGTCACAAGGTACGGGATACCCCTCCAAATCACTAGCGATAGGGGAGTGCACTTTGTCAATCAAGTAATTCGTACCATGACTGTAGGATTTAAAATATTTCACAACCTATCTAGTCCATACTATCCTTAAGATAATGGGTGGGTAGAAGAAACCAACAAGGTGTTGGTGTCAATAATCTACAAATCATGTGGGGTGGAACATGAAGACTGGGAGGAAAGACTACTAGCCATGCTATGGGCTTACCATACAACATACAAGGTCACTACCGAGCATACCTCGTTCCATCTCATGTACGGACAAGAGGCAGTAGTACCAGCTGAGTACAATGTACCTAGCCTTCAGGTGGCAGCGGACAATAGGCTCAGTGATGAAGAAATCTTGAGTACAAGGCTTGGCAGCCTGATAAAACTAGATGAACGAAGACTGATGGCACAATGGGTGATGGAGGTGGCACAACACCGATGGAAGCATTGGCATGACCAGCACCTACGACGGGCTAACTTCTAGCTGGGGCAGTTAGTTTTGAAGTATAACGACCAGAATGAACTTCGATCAGGGAAGTTTAAAGTCTGTTGGCTCGGACCCTATAAGATCAGAGAGTTCGGGAAGAACGGGGCAGTAAAACTCTCGACCCTGGACAACAATCCGATCAGGGACCCAGTGAATGGTTTGAAACTAAAAATGTACAAAGAAGGGAGAAAACCTGTCATTGAGATTAACATGCAGGGATATGCCACCAAGGGGTCCTAGACAATTGGCCAGAACAAGGAAGTCGACGAAGACCCGGTGACCAAAGAAGAACCCTTCTCGAGAGATGAAGAGTGGGAAAAGCCTTTTACGGCCATGGAAGAACGGCTGGTGTCAAAATGGGTAGAGGGTGTGGTGGTCCCAAGGATCCACAAGCACCTCACAAATGCGTATTTTGGGGACCCGGTTGTTTGGGTGCGGGTCTCAGGGCATTGGAAGAAGCGGACCCCATACAAAGGACTTCGGGAAGGGTACGTGGCTTATGATATTGGTGAAGAAGCAGAGGTCTGGAGGAAAGAAGAGAATAAAAATAAATAGGAAGCACTGATAGGCCTGGAGGAGGAGCTTGATTTAGAGGCATATGGTGCAACCCTAGGTCCCTGTTTAAAAATGGTGCTAAAAATAGAGGATCTATTTGTCATTTCCTCTGAGCCAGGTGACGTTGAGGCTGGATCCAATTCATTGTACTGGGTGATCCCTAATCTTGTGGGACCATCAGAGGTCGACAGAGAGAGCATGAAATGGTACCAGTAGTATGTGGGTCGCTACATTGACGGTCGATATAAGGGGGTGGGACCCGCTCAATTAGTCGACAAGATATGGGACCTAGAGTACGTGGGGACATGTTGTGCACAAGAATATTATAGAAGACTTCCACACGTCTGTATGTGGCTACATGATTCATAGATAAAAATAAAAATTGTGAGTGAGCCTTCAGGGGTGAAGAGGAGCAACCAAACTGCAGGGATGAGGACACCAACCACGAACCAAACAAAAAATGGAAGGAAGACAGGACATAGAACAAAGGAACAGTGAAGAAGGTGAAGAAGAAGAATAGCACCCGACCAACAAGGAGAAAACAAAGGGGGTAGAAAGGTCATTCAACAACAGTTGTAGACATAATAAACTGGCCAATGGAACCCAGAAGACCAATTAGAAGGCACAACTTGACCAAGGGATACCTTGGTAAACTAAAGGTACGGGGACTGATATTTAAAAAGTGTTGCCAAATAAAGGAAGTGAGACAATTGTTAAGGAAGGGGATACTAAAGGGTAAGGAAGGGGAATATATGGAGAAAAGAAATAAATAAAAGTTGGCAAGTATTAGAAAATTGAAATGCCAGGCAAAAATAAGCAAAATAACTAAGGAAAAATTAAGACTGCTAAAAAGGCATTTATTTTATATTCAATTAATAAAGCATTTGAAACTAACCCTAACTCTGACAAGGAGAAGTGATTATAAAAACCCCCAAAAGGCCCAATTATACATAGAGCAGGGGAGGCAGAAGTAAACCCGACAACTAGGCGAAAGTGAGAGGATGAAGACAGGTAACCGTACGGCTGGGCAAAGGAGGAAAATTAAGTTTGTACACCATACGGACTGATTATACGAATGTAAGGGCACACGAAGAAGTATTGGAAAATTCGTATGGCATACGGATTGCATGAGCTAGGAAGCAGGAGTGCCAGATGCCTAAATTGTACAACGTACGACTGACACGTATGGACGGGACAAAAGAAATCGAAGGGCCATTGAATAACCCATATGGTGTATGAAAAGCATATCTCAGGATGGTGTGTGGTGTACGGTGGGCATATTTGACTCATACGATTGGCACCGAAGTTGACAAAGTATTATGTATGGAGTTCAATACAGACCGTACTGTCAGCTAAGAAGTTGGTACAATAGTGTTCGACCACTAACGCAGGAAAGGAAGAAGTCGTACGAACATGGAAACAACTATTGTACTATATCATATGAAGACCATCACACAATAGTCCATGCACATAGGCAGTACATAGGTATAAGAAGTAAGAGGGTCATTTGGCAAAGCACACTAGGGAATTTGTACAGTAAGAAGGCTGTGGGTAGTGCAATGGGTCATACAAATTAGCGAAGCACACTGTCTGATGGTTATAATAACAACCAAGGATGGGGCAAAAGAAGGAGAACAAAACAAGGCAGATCTAGTGCAGCCATGACTGCCACAGAGCCAGCCAGCAACAAGAAAGCCAGAAATAGGTCAAAGATACAGAAGGATTCAGAGGGAATCATGGTGGAGAATGTAGCATTTGAGAGTGTGATCGGCAACGAATGTCATACCCGGTGGGAAGAAACCCCTCCGGACCATGTAACAAAGGATTCACTCAGGAGGGCCCAGGTCGACCATGCCATCCAAATGCCCACATTCAACATTAAGGATTTCAAGCCAGTTCTGTGAACCATGGTGTCTGGATACAACCCATAGGAACAAGCTTGTGTCATTCAGTTTCAAGGGTGCATAGTGTGAGTCTCATTTAAACTAGAGGATTTGAGGAGGGTATTTGGTATAGCTGAGAAAGGGGCATCCGTGGCCAAACCAACCAAAAAACTCACCAAGAAAAAAAAGAAATGGTTGATGGATTTGGTATGCAGGGATGATCTCATAGAGGAAGAGTGGTTGGGCTGACGATAGAGGAATGAAGCATGCGTTTATCGCACCAAGAGAATGGAGGATGTTAATGGACCTAGTCAAAAGTTGCCTTACCGGAGCCAACCTTGCATCTGACATAGCTATCTGAATGATAGGATTAATGAATGGGACTAAATGTGGGAGGGTGTACAACTGGGGGCAACCCCTAGCAGAACAAATCCATGATTTTCTGAAACTGGAACACAAGACGTTCTACATGTGCCATCATGCTATCAACTTATTCCTGGACGTCATACACCTGCAAGTACCACTAGAAATATGGGGAACATTTGAACCACATGGACGGGTGGAACCGAACAAACCCACTATGTACTACTATACCCACCTGGACACACTAGGTGACACCGCGCAACCGACCAAAAAGAGAAGAAGATTGGACGCATCCATCAAGGTCGAAGATGTCAGCAATGTAGAGGGTTCGGAGGAGGATGTGGAAGAGACTAAGGAGAAGGAAAGTGGTGATGAGGGGTGCCATATGGAAGGAGACACAACTATAGAGGAGGAAGGGGAAACAGAGTCACAATAGCAAGAAGAGGAGGAAGATAAGGAGCAACACGGAGGGTTATGAGCACAATGGAAAAGTACGAGGGTAAATTTCACACCTCCAAAATTATCCTTGACACACTTGGTACCACAAGAAGCGCTTACGATGGCCAGCCCAATGGGAGATGTACGACCAGTAGGGGTGTTGTTCTGAAAAATCAATGAAGGGGAACCACCAGCACAGCGACGGGTATCATTACCACAGATTAGCTTGGTCGTACTTGCAACAGAAACCACGGAGGGTACCAGTACGATAGACTAGACAGTGGCAAGAGAGGTCGTACCAAGAAAAGACATAACGACGGTTTAGGGAATTGGTATGACAGGCTCTGGTTCTGAAACGACAGACATTGGTATTGTACCAATAGGTATTGGTACAACATCAACAATTACTGGTATGGTACCAACATGTGCAGGTTTTGGTACAATGCCAATAGGTATTGGTACGGTCCCAATTTGTACGGTACTAGTAGGTACATGTACTGGTACGGTTCTATCATATACTGGTACGGTTTCATCAGATACTAGTACAGTCCCAACAAATACTGGTACGACCCCAACAGGTACTAGTACGGCTCCAGTAGGGAAGGAGGCAGGGCATATACCGATGACTGGGGATGACCTGGAGGCAGTGGCAGCACTGGATACTCTCATAAACGAAGATATAGATGTCTCGCTGGATGGATGGCTAGGGCAGTTCGCACTCGCTCCGCACCTTCCCCCTCACCTGCATCGCATAACATGGCCATTGGGGCGTGCCTAACACCGGACAGAGATATTACTATCTTAGACCTAGATGGAGGGAGACTCGTTGATCAAGAGCACCAGAACCCAGAGAGTGACAGGCAGGATCAAAAGAGCAATGGACCAGAGGGATCACTAGCAGGGCTCCACATCGCCCCACTGGACCCGAGTGATCCAGCAGGCTCATTCTGGTGATTCCTAGGAGAGCTACAAGGGCACTCTGATGTTGCATGTAGCATGGTACAACTTACTAGACATATGGAGGCCGACAATTCAGCCAACGCTACGCAACTGTGTCACTTCATGACTATGGGGTGTACAGACGAGTTCGTGTGCCACTTTGAGTAGCAAGGATGGTCATACCATAATACGCCAAAGATGATTGAGGATTGGACTCACAGACACTTGGTGGGAGACACAGGCACCTTGGGCACCACCTTCCGCAGTATGGAGGGGGCCTTATGGGATGTGTACTTACAGATGTGGCAGCACCAGGTCGAGCAAGAGGCTTAGTAGCTATACATAACAAAATTGGAGAAGGAAGGCAAGAAGCATGCACAGTTAGCTACAGTAGAAAGGAACCTACGGAAGGAGTTGGAAATGAAGATGGCCACCTATGAGGCCCATTGCAGCATACAGGAGAAGGAGGCGTAGGTACTAGCAGCCCAAGTGGCAGAGCTCACCTCACAGATAGAACAAAAAGATAAGAAGCTATTGGAAGCTACTCACATGGTAAAGAAAGCACGGGAATGATAGTTGCTGGTAGAAAAGAACCTGAAACTTCACGTCGGACAACAATCTTCTCCTGCGGCCACTACAAGGATGACTCCTCCCTCTTCTCGGTCCTAGTTTATGTTTTATATTTCAGCTCTTATGGTCTTAGTCATCTGGAAGATGACTACGTTTTGGGGGGGCTAATGTTAGGGGTAAATAACTTATGTTAGTAAGAATAATAATTGTAATTGTGTTTATGTTATGTTTATGGTTATGTTGCATCGTCGAGAGGTTCCCGTCATGTAGTTGGGAGTTGGTGACGGTTGGCAACTTGGCCAACTGTCAAGTCTATATATTGTTTGGATGAAACCTCGGTAGGGGAGATTATGTATGGATATTCTGGATACTTCAATAAAGATATAACTCTTCCGGTCTATTTGTTATCATTATTATTCATGTTGTGACGTATGACTGCTTTGTTACATGAGTATCTGTTTTGCTACATAAGTATTTGGTACGTGTGGAAAACATTGTATTATCGATTCGTTTTACCAACCTTACACTAAGGACTAAACAATCAATCATAATGTTAAAATATAAAGTCATAAATAGATCATATATAATCACTAGAGGGCACCAAATCACATAACAACATCACATATATAATCACTAGAGGGCGCCAAATCACATAACAAGACCTGATATCATAATAGAAAGGAAATGAGATAATAAATAGTCCTATATATAATCACATAACAATTCCTGATGACATAATAACAAGTTGTGAAAAAATAATAACAAGGAAATGACATTAAAACAAGTCCAAATAACATAATAACAAGTCCCAGGATAACATAACAAGTGTCATAAAAAGTCCATAATACAATAACATGACATGATCTAAAATATATAATCTAAGAACTCTCGTGCATCTCATCTTCAGTCCTCTTCACTCCACGTGAAGGTAGTTGAGATGAATCATCCTGTTGCACGTGGTCCTGAGATGCACCATCTTGTGTGTGTGCAGTATCAGTGTCTCCACCCTCCTATACATTACTAAAATATTTTACATGAGAAGAAGTTACTTGCATAATTCACTTATAAAGTAATTAAATACTGAAAAATTTAAAATAAATTACCATACCACCATGCTCTACAATGCCCTCACTGGTACATAGAGGTCCACTACCATGAACAAGAAAAGTGGTTGTAGTCAAGTCTTGTAAGAAAAACATTGTACATCAATTTTCATAATTCCTATAGAAGTCAGGTACACAGTATAAACAAATTAGAAATTATTTTTCTAATCATCACCGCAAATGACAATGTTGACGGTTGCATCTGGCTCAATCCCATAGCCATACAAATACTCGTAGTGGTATCGACCTGAACAACATATATAAAGCATGAATCAAACTTGTATATATACATAAATTATAAAGTATATATATAGACTACAAGTTTATCGCAATAAAGCATACATATGGTGTGTCATGTGGAGGCAAAGTAATTGATGGGTGAAGGCATACATGTGATGCACCATCAAACAATCCAGAAGCCTACAATTACAAAAAATAACGAACATGACTCAGAGTTGTACAGAAATTAGTAAGCATATAAACACTTCAAATTAATGGTTGAAAAACATACTAGTGGTATATGAGTTTGAGCCTCAACAGTCGACGGGTCACGTGAAGAACTATCCACCTCAGTGCTACATGAAGCACCCTACAAAATTGGAAAAACATATCATACACATCATTACATTAAATTTTTTATTGTTTATTTTAAATGTACATATCAATACAATGTATCTAGATGAAAGTGCACACCATAAATGGGGCACCAACATCTCTAGGTATCAAGGTAACATGATGTCGGTTCCTCAATGACGTGGTATGATCCATCTTCTATTCAGAAAAATTGACTCATGTTATGGTTCATATGTGTATATATATAGAATTTAATATTACACTGTAAATTATATAAATAAATTTGTACCTCTATAAGTTGATCATCGTCTGCCCACAGGAGATCAACATATGAAGAGACGACATCAGCATGTGCAGCCTCCTCGACATCATCATAACCACCATGGGCAACATTAGCATCATCAAAATCACCATCTCCTCCAGGGGCAACCTCACTGTGTGGACCTGTACATACATTCCTGCAGCTCGTGCAAACATGTGCTAAGCTGGGGGCAGCCCTCACCTCACGCAACTGTTGTACCAAATTGCCCAATAGGGCACTCAATGAACCAAGAGCAGAATCCACTGCTCGATGATGGGCAGGTGTTGGAACAATCGGTGTAGAAAGAGGAGCCAAGGGATCATCGTGCACACAGTTTCTAACTCTGTCGCTCAATTTGGCCCCCGGTCTATCCTGGGGCATGCCTCTCCCGACCCCCAGAAATGATCTAATATCAAAGTAATTGGGGTTTTTACCCAATTCAGATTCTCAATTAAGATTTTTTTTAGTTGGCATTTTAGGCCATCATGGTGCATTTGTATGTTTTGTTATAGAGAGATGGATGATTACAATACCTATGATAGTTGTACTTTGGGACCCATAATAGTTGACCATCTTGTCATGAGAGGCTTCTAATCATAGTTTAATGGTAGTGTTGTGTAGTTCATCTTTTCAAAGAAGGTAACTTCCACGGAGTTACAATTTAGTACCCTTGCAATATTTAACCATTATCTTCAATTAGGCTACCACTTTATATTTTCAACTTGATAGTAATCGATTCAACTACTCTCTTTCGGTTTTAACTAAATCCATTAAAGTCATAAGTTATATCTATGAACTTGTCAATACATGTACTGCTTTGTTGTGTTCTTTGCTAGAATCATGGGATGATTTAGAGATCGCAACTAGTAGTACTACACTAAGTTGAAGCTTGAATAAATAGTAGGTTCTCTACTCTTGGAGGAGTTAAAACAAAAAAAAACACTAATTTTTTTAAAGGATGCATTGGTTATTAGAGGAAGATAAAAGGATAAAGCAAAGAGAAAAAATAAGAAAAAGGACAAAGCTCCAAATCTAAAGTGAGATCTAAGTCTCTTAATAAATCCTATGTTAAGCTTTATAATTATGTCAAGAAAATCCACATAAAAATGAATGCAAGAAAAATATTACAAGAATGAATTAAATGATGATTTAGATTCAATAAATTATTAGGATGACAATAGTGATATAATTGTTATATATTTGGAATGCATATATGTGAGGATACATGGATGATTAAATATAGAGATTCTTTTTGCATGACATTCTATTTCTCATTGAGGCATAATTTTATATTAAGTGTTATATTTTTTAAGTTCAAAAACATCTTTGGATGCACATTGTGACATTGGTAGAAGGTGGACTTTAGGAGTAGTTGAAATTTAGTATAATAATGTCACTTTAGAAACAATTGGGATACTTCACCAATAATGTCACTTTGATGACAAGTTGAAAATTTGACAACTTTTTATGACACTTTAACAACACTTAATGTTACTTCAATAAGAGCTAACATTTAGTGGAAATCTATCACTTTGGTAGCCATTGGATTTTATGGACATACTACCTCTAGGTTGGAATTTAATATCTAGCATCTCAATGATTCACCCTTACATCTAAGAGTTCCATAAGGTTTTAAATAAATATACTATGGTGTAGCATGAACACATGGGCCACATTAGTGAAAAAGAACTTAGATATTTGAAAAATAAAAATCTTCTTGAGGGATCAACTAATTATTTTTTATTTTCACTTTTGTGATAATTGTATATATGAAAAAAAATGTTTCTAGTTTTATTTGAGATATACTTAGAGATATGTCTACACCTATAAATATGGAAAAAATATAAACTAACTAGAAACAACATTTTGCTACACCTAGAATTATGAAAAAACATGAATTATTTGAGCAATATTTGTCTGCACTTAAAGATTTGGAGGACATGAGTCATGTGCTTTGTGATAGTGTGATTGGGAGCCTCATGTATGCTATGGCCTACACTAGACAATAAATTACAAAACAATGGGGGTTTTGAGTTGGTTTATGGCTAATCTTAAAAAGAATCACAAGGTTGCATTCAAGAGATTTTTTAGATATCTTTATGGTACTTTGGATTTCTCTATTTGTTATCAGGGATCTTTAGAAAAAATGCTTTCAACAACCATGTTTTCAAAGCACAAAGTTTGGAAAGAAGAAAGTTTAGTAGTAGGATTGTTCCACATGTTATTAAAAATATAGGGATTTGTAAACTCGAATTGGATATGGGATGTTGACATTAGGAAGTCTAACATTAACTATGTATTTAGTATATGTGGTGGTGCAATTAGTTGGATGAGTAGGTGACAGGTTGTGGTTTCTCTTTCCACTATTAAGTCAAAGTATATGACATGTTATCATGTTTGTAAATATATAGTATATCTTTAGAGATTGGGATAAGTTAGGAAGTAGTGAGGATTAATAGTGATAGTTAGAGTATTATCAAATTTAAGAACCCTATTTTTCACACACACAAAAAAGCACATTCATATTCATTATCATTTTAAAGTTCAATTTAAACATAAATTAAACATCAAAACATAAATTAAACATCTAACTTTTACAAAAGAATCCTATAATTAAATACAACATTTAAAAATATAAATTTAAATATCCAAACTTTTACGCATTATTAAAATAGAGAGAGAGAGAGAGAGAGAGAGAGAGAGAGAGAGAGAGAGTAGGTAATTTGAGATGCAACGAGTTAGAGAGAGAATAGATAATGAGAGATAGAGAGTAGGTAATGATAGAGAGAGGGTAATGAAAGAGAGGGGGGGGTAATATGTGTGTGAGAGAGAGAGGGAGAGAGGGGTAAAGTGTGTGTGTGAGAGAGAGAGAGAGGGGGTAATGTGAGAGAGAGAGAGAGAGAGAGAGAGAGAGAGAGAGTAATGATAGAGAGGGTAACGTGTATGTGTGTGAGAGAGAGAGAAGGGGGGTTTATTGTTGATTTTCATCTAGGGTTTATTGTTTGTTAATTTTTTAGGGTTTGTTGTTCGTTTATTTTTTAGGGTTTATTGTTCATTTTTTTCTAAGGTTTATTGTTTGTTTTTTTGTCTATGGTTTATTGTCTTTTTTTTGTGTCTAATGTTTATTGTTTGTTTACGTTTTTGTTTTTTGTTTTTTTCCTACGGTTTTAAGTTTTTACTATTTTTTACTTTTCATGTTTTTTGCAATATTTAAAAACTAAAAATCTATTTTAAACATGAAATTAAATAAAATAAAAAATGTTTTTCAAACTTTAAAATACTAAAATTAAAAAATAACAATAAATTAACATTTTTTTTATGAAAAATAATAACAATAAATTAACATTTTTTTATGAAAAATAATATAAATAAATAAAAAAGAATATTAAAAACAAAATTACGTACTTGGAATGAGGTAAAAAATGGTTTGGGGGGTCAGTTGGGATGAAAAAAATGGGTACCCGTGCTCCTCTGAAACGTTTACCCTTTTTTGAAACAGTGAAAATGATGGAAAATGGTTTTAAAAAAAAAACATTCAAGAAACAGGCACCCCTTTTTTTTTAATCGGTCGTCTGTTTAGCTTCAGAGACCCGAACCAAAACGTGTGCCCATTTTTGAATGCCTCTGGCACCCGAAGCGAAACGGGTAAAAATCGGGCACCCGTTTCTAGCGGGCTCTTTTCCCAACCCGCAGACTTCCTCAGGATTGCGGACCCAACTTTGTGCATTTACCCATGTGTGTGTGTGTGTGAACTAACTTAATATAAAAAAAAAATTGTTAAATTTTTTAATGTAAAATTTATTTTTATGTCAAAATATTTTATTTATTAGTAAATTATAATATTGATTTGTATGTCAAATTTGGATGTTGACAAAGATTCTATACTAATAAAAGGTAAGGTCATATATTATATCATGGGTTTTTCTAAGCAAGAGATTTAAAATCAACAAATTGTACCTAAACTCATGACATTGGTGTTACACTATGAAATGTCTTTAAAAAAGTTAAACATTGTTGAATTACAACATTAGTGTTTTTATAACAACTATTGCATCAACGTCAATGTAAAAAATAAATAAATTTACTTGCATATAATTGTACACATTAACAAGTCAAACTTGTTTGTAAAATTGAAAATGCTTCAAAAAATTAATAAGTATTATTTTATTGTACATGAGGTTCAAATTTAATACAATATGTCTACAATTCATGACATTGATATTGCCACACTTAAAAGTCTTTTGATAAATAGTAAATTATAATTGAATTATAAGATTAGTGTTCCTATATCATCATATATACTTATATCTCTCTATCCCTCTATCTCTCTATTTCTTTAGTCTAAACTAAAGACTAATGACAGGAACTTGACACTTTGCATCTCTTGTTATATTAAAATATCATAAACAAATTACTATAAGACAAATTATTTCAAACTTGGACGGATGAATATATGACCGACCGCCCCTCATTTCACAATCTGGCTGTAATCTATATCGCTTACAGTTTTGGGCAATCTAACCTTCTTGTCTGAACTCTCTTATATCTTGGGGAGTGGAGACATTGGAATTTCCTTCCTTTTTAAAGAAATATATTTTCCTTTTTAAGGTGAACTTCTACAAGACTTGGGTTGAGCTGAGCACAACCAATTGTCCTACATATATCTTTCATCTAATTATAAAATTCATACTTAACTAGTCACTATTCCGAGTATGATGAATGCTGATTCAGCTGGCTCGGACAGAACAAAGATTGAAACTATCTTGCCAAACAATAATATTAAAACCTAACCTAGAAGCTCTGGGGACAATTTGAGTGAAGGGGAGGCAAAAAGATTGAATTTTCTTGGCACAGTGGCTCCAAATTCTTCAGTCATATCCAAATCAGCAGGATTGCCGTCAACTCTCCAGTCAAAACAGTGCCAGAGCTGAGCCATGACAAGGGACATCTGCCCCATGGCCATATGCCCACCAGGGCATCTCCTCCTCCCTGCCCCAAAAGGCAGCATATCAAACTCCTGCCCTTGGTAATCAAAAGTCTTATTGCCCATGAATCTTTCAGGCTTGAACTCCTCTGCATCTTCCCACACAGTTGGGTCTCTTGCAATGGCCCAGGCATTCACAAAAAGTTTTGTTTTTGCAGGTATGACATAACCCTGTACAGTGCAAGCTTGTCTAGATTCATGTGGAAGCAACAATGGCCCTGGCAGGTATAGTCGCAAGGACTCTTTGAGCACACATTGCAAGTAGTCCATGTTGGGCAGATCAGATTCAGTTACCATGCGGTCTTTCCCTACTATAGAGTCAATTTCTTCCTGCAGTTTCTTGGCTACCCTGGGGTGTCGGAAGAGTGCAGTCATTGCCCATTCCATGGTAGTTGCCATTGTCTCCATTCCACCAATGAACAGATCCTGCAAATATTACAGTACATTTAATTAGCTAGTTTAAAGGTCCTGAGAAAATCATGTCAGAATCTATTTGGAAGAGAATCATTTTGGAATCTATCTGAAGATGAATCATACATGTAAATTTGGGATTTTATCTTTATTCTCTTGATTTCTCTACAACATTATCTTGATGATGGATAGATATGAAATGTTGATATATAGAACTTTTACACAATCTAATCCAGAAAGTAAGTGTGATATGAAATGTTACGAAATGTTGATGCATAAAACTTACAATCCAATCCAAAAATTTCATGAGTAAAACTATAGATTATAGAAATCTAATATCATTAGTAGTCTAAATATTTGGAAACACTTATATCCTAATAATCAAGGAAACATAACATTCAGCACAAGATCAACAGACTGAGCAACAGAGAGGGTAATGGAGGTGACATACAAAGATAATTGCTTTGATGTTTTCTCTTGTGATTTCCATCTCTAAACTCTGAGATTCTTGCACATCAAGTAGCACATCCACAATATCCTTAGTCCACTCCCTGTTCTCATCCATAGCCCTTCTCCTCTGCTCAACATGGTCCTCAATAATTCTTTCAACAATCCTGTCAAAAAAATTATGGGCCTTCTTCATCCTTTTCTTGATGCCTTGCAGGTCCATCCAATCTATGTAAGGAAAAAAGTCCCCAATGTTAACAGCAGCAATAGTGCTGGTAACCTCCCTCACCATGGCTCTGAGCTCACCACCACTCCCACTCACATCCTCATCAGAAAATCTTGTCCCAGTCAACATCCTCCAAATTATAGCTGAGGTGATGCCCAAGAAAGTCTTGCTAACATTCACAGCAACAGTCCCCTGCTTGCTTCTCTCCCAAACAGACCTCACAGCCAGAGAAATCTCCTCCTCCCTTATAAACCTAAAAGACTCAATTCTCTTTGCACTCAGCAACTCCATCACACATATCTTCCTCATGTGTCTCCAGTAAGGACCATAAGAAGACATACCCAAGTTCTTGTAGTTGTAAGCAATGTGTTCTCCAGCAGCAGAACAGGGTCTGTTGGCAAACACTAAATCATGAGTTTTCAGAAACTCCTTGGCCATGTCAGAAGAAGAGACCACCACACAGGGCAGAGACCCGAATCTCAAGAACATCACAGGCCCATACTTTTTTGACAGCTCATACAAATTACGGTGTGGAAGCCTCCCAAGCTGATGGAGGTTTCCTATGATAGGCCATGGAGTTGGCCCTGGAGGCAACTTAGAATTCTTCTTCAAGCGGTACAAAACCCACACAAGGACTAGGAAAGCTAATCCTATAGCAGTTTTCTGGCTAGAAAGTTGTTCTGCCTTTATTTCGAGAATTTCCAAGAAAGCCATTGCTTCTGCTTATAATTCTCCTGTGCTTCACATATATATATATAAGTACACTAAAACTAAATTGTCAAACATCATATGAAAGAGTTTGAATTCGGCAATAGAGATAATAAGGACAAATCGTAAAGATACCATTCAAAATAAACCAAAAATTCTTGGCGGAAATGATTAGGTTGTCACCCATATTTCAGCGAGGTCTCCTGGATATTATTTTATACAGATTCTTCGTTTGTCATATTATATCTCAACGCTATCTAAATTGCATAATATTTTATACAAATTCCGCGTGGCATAGATTTCACACATACATGAATGGATCGAGTAGCTTAAACATTGACCTTATTCGTTCATTCATTAGATACTATTGCCGGCATGGAATTGTGACTTTATTGTATGGCTTTACTATGTGCTGCCTTTGGTTTTGTATAAGATTTTCTTGTTGAAAATCTTGTCGCTAATTATTTTAGTTAGTAAATTCAAAGTTGAAGATCCATAAACCAGTAGGATACAAATGAGAATATTTTTAGATGGGAACAAGTCTTTGGTCATTCAAGAAAATTTAGGGTCGTTGGTGATGAGATGTTCTTGTCATTAATTTGATTTTTAGATAGAAAACGCCATACATAAAGAGAAAGGATCTTAGGCATTCACTCATAAAGTAGAGAGTTTAACTTATTTATTTAGATATATAAATAAAAATATTATACGTATAAATCAGAGATTTTTGGTTATTTAGATTAAGACAAGAAAATAAATAAAGATTCAAATATTGAAAAAATGAAATCTTATATATTGCTTATTTTGTTTTTCAAATTGAATTAGAAGAAGAGTTGCAGATGTACCTAATGCTCCACTTGATTTGTTCAGTAACATATGTATTTGTTAGCTATGGAGTAATGTGGATTGCTCAACAAACAAACTTAATAACAATGGTTCTCAAGAGAACACAAGAATCTGGCATAATGATTTTGTATATTTGAATGAATGAAATAATATCCTATTTATAAATTTTTTATAGAGGAAATGGAGCGTTGGGATTTAAAGTTGATGAAGGGCTAAGATTTGATGAGAGTAAATGTATGGATTGATGATGTAGCATTGTCACAAGAGGGGAAAGAGGAAATGACAAGTGTCATTGGAGTGTAAGAGTGGGTGTGTGAACACTATGGCATGTGTAAGAGGTAGAGTGGCTACTTTACAACATGTATACGATGTAGAGTGGCTACACATGTGGGAAGATCATGCTCATACATGTGTGAGCTAGGTAATGGGCCTATGTCACATAAGAGAAGGATAGAAGTGAGGCTTGAGAGGATTTCAAACTTACATGCTTGAATGCTCACATATGTGTGAGCAAGGGAGTCGTTTGAGGTGGCATGATTACACATGTGGGAGCATGGGGAGTGGTGTGATACTTGCCACATGATGTCAATTTTGAGACTTTGAGGATTTAAAAATAGTTGAAATTGATAAGTAGGAGATATATTTCACAACAAGTGAAATTATGATATTGCTATAAGGATTTGACTATGTAATTTTTTAATCAAAGTAATTGACCATTGTTTCATGAGTAGTGCTTCATAATAACCCATCTCTCATGAGAATGAATGATACACTTAAAGCTTATTGCATCTAGGTGATGCTCACAAAGTTAAAGCATCAGGCCTTTCTGAGAAGTCACCCATCCCAGTACTACTCCAACTTAAGTTCTCCTAACTATGGAGTTTCCCCCAAGGTTAAGCACACTTAGCTTGCTACCCCATATTAAAACCTTTAGCAAGTGTTGTGCCTAATAAATCGTTCATTATAGATCTCCTTTAGCTCATCAATTGATAAGTAGGAGATATTTTCCACAACAAGTCAAATTATGACATTACTATTAGGATTCAACTGTGTAATTTTTTAGTCAAACTCATTGACTCGCATTTCATGAGTAGTAGTTTACAAGTATTCATGTTCCATGAGAATGAATGGTACACTTAGCACTTAATGCATCTAGGTGATGCTCATAGAGGTGAAGCATTGGGTCTTCTCGAGAGGACACCCATCCTAGTATTACTCCAACTCAAGTGTGCTTAACCATGGAGTTTCCCAAAAATTTAAGCCCACTTCGCTTGCTACCCTATTTGCAAAACCTTTAGCATGTGTTGTGTCTTATGAATCATTCATTATAGATCCCATTTAGCTCATCAATTGATAAGTAGGAGATATTTTCCATAAGTCAAATTATCAAATTGCTATCAAGATTCAACTATGTAGTTTTTGAGCCAAACTCATTAACCCATTTTTCATGAGCAGTGGTTCACAACAACCCAACTATTAGGACTTAGGTGTCATCAACCTTGTAAATCCTTTAATTATGTGTTCCCCTGATGTTATTTGCAATTTATTCATATGAGGTCAAATCATTCAAGTAACGATGGTGAAAGAACTCATGTAAAGACAAAGTTACTGTTAATGTTTCTGTAGACGTATAAAAATGACCATATTCCTAAATGAATATTTTATGTTCATTTCCCTATTTAATTAAATCCAATTTAATTAAATTATCCACATTCTTCTATTTTATTAAATAAATTATTCAATTTATTTAAATAAAATTCACTATACCATTTAATGAATAAATCATGTTATTCAATTAAATCCCCCTAGCCACTTTTAATTAAATTCAAATTTAATTAAATAGTTATCCTAAATTGAATAAATCAAATTTATTTAATTACAACCAAATTGAATGAAAATCATTTAATTCAATTAAATCCTATTATCCCCCCATCCACTTGCAAAATCCCAAACCCCTTCCTAATCCCTTCTAGAATCTTCTAATCGATTCTAATTAACCTAACCCTCCTCTAAACTTTGTCACATCCCTAAGCAAAGGGAGGTCACTTCTCAAATGACCCAAAGTCTTGGATAACCATTGAAGGTTTTCAACCTTCAACCACCAAAACCCTTAAAGTCTTTGAAAACCATTGAAGGCTTCCAACCTTCAACCACTTAATCCCCAAAGTCTCCAATAACCATTAATGGTTATTTCAAACCCTCCCACATGGTTAAAACATTTGTTTTGACTCAACCTCTACCCAACCCAAGGGTCTCATCAGGCCATTAATGCATTGACCAGGATTATCTCTTAATCATTTGCACAAAGGTTTATCCTTAGATTAAATCTTAATCCATTGGGTAAACCTAACTTAGACTTGACCCTTAGCCTTTAGATAACCATGAGGTCTTCTCAGGCCTTTAATGCCTCCAACCTCTTCTCTCAACCCAATCCTGTGTTGACATTTGTCATCATTTCATTGGTGCCAATTGTGCACATGGATTCCCAACTTTCAAACTTGGCCCTTGATTGAAACTTTCAATCCTGACCATCCATTGCCCTGTTTGTGCTATAAATAGAGCTCTCATTCCTCCATTTTTAACAATCATCTTTCAAATTTGAAGCATCACACTTATGCTCAAATTCTTTCAAGCTTTCATATCATTTTATGCTCATCATTTAGCCTCTCTTTAAATCAGGAATATAGACTAAATATGCATGTTTAGATTACTTTCTTTATCATTTTAGTTCAATCATAGACTAAATATAATATGCTAGGATAGTATTCATACTAATTTTGTCATTTTATCATTTAGTATATTGCATTTTTAGCATCATACATAGCTTAACATCTATTTCATACTAAATCAATCAAAAGCATCTCTCGTTCTCATATTTGCCATCCCTAAACCATTTTGCTCAGTAATCTGAGAGCAAAAATGTTGGTTTGAGGGACATTGTGAGATAGAGAACCATGGGACCCTCCTTGGGAAGCTGAGTAACACCACGTTACTCCATAGCTTGCACCAAGAAGTCTTGTGTGTGTGTGTGGACTGGTATTTCTTGTAATTTTCACATTTTAAATTTTATTCGCCCACTTTTCCACCATACAGTTTCTCTTCTAGAAAAAGGTCAAAATAAATAGGCGTCTCCTTTGAAATCTCCTATTTTTGAGGTGTTTGGACACTTATAAAGAGTTGTAAGTGCATGTATGATGGTTATGATAGTCATCATGAGTCCCTATGATAACATCTATGATAAAAGACTACTATCTTGGTCCATAGGTGCCCAAATACGCTAGATGTCACATGTTAGCTGTAAGAAGCATTTCTAAGCAACTATTTTAGGAGGTGGGCATGGGATTTTTCTAGGTGGTTTTGTTTCTTGTTGTTTTGTGATACCACTATGGTATTCACTCTCGAGAGTTTCTATAAGTTGGGGCCTTGAACTATTGTTTTCTATCAAGTTCTTTAGCTATGCAAGCAATAGCGTGTTGTTGGATTCTAAAGAGTGATTCGGATAAGTGTATTGTTATTGTAATCTTTGATTGGATTATTAATGTACTTGGCTCTCTTTCTATTGTGGATTTTTTTCCAAAATGGCTTCTCCACAAAGATATGGTGTTTGTTATGTTATAATTTTCTTTATCTTTCCTTGATTTTGCAATCACCAAATATAAGGGCTAATCTTTGGATTCATATTTGAAAACACTTCAAGTTAAGTTCATATTGCAATATTTCCTTACCTTGTTTAACAACATCTGGTCAGAGCTAGTAGTTCTATTTAGGGAGGGATGTCTTTCTCTTAAGTGTTGAAATTTTTTTTGTTGCAATGAGAGCTTTTGCTTTGTGGATTTTTTGCAGATTTGTGAAAGGTTTTATACCATGGCTTTTGCATCTCATCAAAATATTAATAAGTTCAATGGCACTAGGTACAAGATGTGGAAGTTGAAGGTGGAATATCTCCTTAAAAAGAGAGATTAGTGGTTGATTGTTTCAAAAGAAAAGAAACTGGAGGAATCTACTTTGCTGAATGATGTTTAGAAGAAGTTAGACAAGAAGGCATGGAGAACCATTTGGTTATGTCTCTCAGACTTTATCCTTAAGAATGTCTTTATATAAGACACAACATATACCTATGGAGAAAAATAGGTGAAATGTATCAAACTAAGAGTTTTTCTAGCAAGCTATATCTAAAAAGATGTTTGTATTATTTGAAAATGAAGGATGGTGAATCTATTACTGAACATTTGAATGCTTTTAATTTGATTTTAAGTAAGTGTGCACCAATAGATGTTAATATTAAATATGATGATAGGTGTTTTTTTTTTAACCCATTGCCTAACCCATGATAATATCTATTTGTTGTTGTAATGGTGAAAGATTAGGGTTTCACCAAATAGTATAGTAAAACACCTAATTTTTGCTTAGGGACCAATTACGTTAAAGAGGGGTGAATCTAATAGATCTAGCGTCAATCCAACAAAGATAGGGCAGAGAATTTTGATTAGATTCACTGGTTGGAATTTGGTACCCTCTTTTTAAGTTGAATTGTGAAAATGCTGAAATTGAGGTAAATGCATTGAAATTGGTGTAATTATGCATAAACAATGAGCTACAATCATCGAACGGAGCCACAAACCTGGATCTGAGCAATGTGACTATTCAGATCTATTTCCAAAAGGTCATCCTAAAATGTTGGGACTAGAATGCTCGTCGCTCTAGTCCTCCAAACTTCTATAACTAGGACTAAAAATGCATGTATTTTGTGGCACCATAGATTGGGTCGCGTTGGTGAAAAGGGTCTTAAGACCATACTAGATAAGAAACAAGTAGGAAGTATTTTTTATTGTTCATTGGCAAAAGTGATTTATGTGAGTATTGTGTGTTTGGTAAAAAAAAATAGATCATCATTTATTAAAGAAGTTAATAAGCTAAGACACCTTTAGAGATTATTCATTTGGATGTGTGTGGTCCATTGGATTTTGACTGTTTGAATAGACCTCAATATAATGTTTCCTTCATTGATGATCTCATCATGTATAATTTAATTTATTTGGTGCATTCAAAATCCAAAGTTTTCACTATATTTAAGGAATTTAAGGCATTGGTTGAAAAGCAAACAAATTATAAGATAAAATTATTGAGATCCAACAATGGTGTGAATATTGCTCTAAGGAATTTTTGATAAGGTTTGTAACCATGCGAGAATTTCCAGTCAAAAGAATACACCTTATACTCCCCAATAAAATGGGGTAGCTAAAAGAATGAACTTTATATTAATGGAAAGAGCTAGGAGCATTTTAAGTAATGCTAAGCTAGTTAAATTCTTTTGGGAAAAAAATGTTGGTATTTGCATGTTATTTAATTTATAGACCTCCTTGTAAAGCTCTTGTTGAAAAAACATCTTATGAAGAGTGGATTGGTAAAAAGTATTTAGTTTCACATTTAAGGGTCTTTGGTTCTAAGGTTTATGTGAGGATTATTTCTAGATATATACTTTTTTAGGGAATTTGGAGCTAACTCAAGTGAAAAAAATCAAAGGAAAAGACAAAGAAAGCACACTTTGAAACTAACCAAGAAGATCATGTGGAAGAATAGAGAGACGTGTACTAGAAGATGGGGAAGAAGAAGAGAGTTCAAGTGAAAATTCTGAAGAGTCTGTTACAATAGAAGTTTAATATAATGCAGAACATGAGGAAGGGCCTCTTACTCCACTTTTGAGAAGGTCCACAAGTCAACAAAATCATGTTGACAAGTATAGCCCTCCAAAATTTTGTTGCAAAATTTATTTATTAAGTACTAACAATGAACCTTATATAGATTGCAGGGAGGCTCTCTCTTCTAAGGAAAGTGAGTCTTGGATGTACACCATATATAAGGAGATGGTGGCTTTGGATAGATGTGTCACTTGGGATCTTGTTAGTTTTCCCAAAGGAAGGAAGCCCATTGGATACAAATGCGTATGTAAGAAGCTTGGTGTAAACAATCAATTAGAGTGGTACAAGGCCAAACCGGTGGCCAAGGGCTACTCCTAGAGAGGGAGTTGATTTTGGTGAAATATTATCTTGTATTACTAAGTTAACCTTGTTGGGATTAAGGTGTCTCAACCTTTGCGAATCCTAACATTTATTTGTTATATTTATTTATAATTTTAATTAATTAATTCCCTACAAATGTTTAGTCATATAGTGGGACCCATAGGCTTGGTGACATCCTAATTGGCAATGAATATATGGCACATATGTTGCACATGTGGAGGTAGGTGTCCCACTTTGAGGATCTTGACAAGTGTCATGTTATGACAATTTTATGACAAGACTTTATAACACACTTACATATGATAACTTATGATAGCCTGTGACAAATTTGTAAGACATATTGGACAAGTGGCAAGAGACACCTTTTGCATGGATAAGGTGGGTGACCAAGTTAGGTTATGAATTTTTTTAAGAAAATCAACTAATAATAATCAGTTATGATGAATTCTCTTTAAACTATAAGTGTTGTAATTTATGATAATATTTATGATAAATTCTTATGACAATTGTAAGATGTGTAAGAGCGTCTATCATACCTCAAGATGGGTACCCAACTTAGGAGGTTTGAATGGGGATTCATTTGGAGATGTACATGTGTTGTTTGCATTCCTTTTGATGGCTAAAACATAGTGCCAAATTTTTTACACAACCCCATCTTGTATCTTCATCTAGAAGCTACATCTTGAGTTGTTTTACTCTATATAAGGTAGCCTTGGAGAGTATTAGTCATGTTACGTTTGTAGGTGAAGTGTTACATTGTCAAAATCAATTAAAATTATTGTTGGATTGATTGTTGAAGACTCCTATTAAAGAAGCAGTGTATTGTTGTTGTAGTTTTAGTAATTAAACATAGTGTTTGGAATGTGAGGTTTTTCTCCTAAACGGGTTTACCCCGCGATATATCTTGTGTTCATTATTTTATATCTTTATGCATGTTCACTATTTCCTTGTGAATATGTTTCTATTTCTGTAATAGTTAAGATTATATAAAGAAAATTTATACTATCTCCCCCACCAGATTAATGTTAAGAAGTGTTTTCCGCACTTTAGCTTCTTTTCGGTCAGTATCAGAGCCTAACCATTTTTGGTTTTGTTGTTGGGTAGCGAGTTTTTTTATAGTGATCTTAGTTTGAGTGGGAGCTTTTGCAAAGTATTTTCAAAATCTTGTTGTGTGACAAAGATGACAATCACGTTCACAAAATTTTATATGGAGAAATTTGATGGTAGTAACTTCGAACTATGGAAGTTGAAGATGGAGGATATGCTCATAGATCGAGATCTTGGGCTACAACATTCAAACAAAAAACCTCAAACTGCAACATAAGATATTTGGGATATGATCAATCAAAAATATAAGGGCCTCATAAGGCTCTTTTAGAAAACTTCATTATATTGAATGTCCATGAAGAGAAGACTGGAGATGTTTATCAGGCTAAATCCCTAGTAAAAAAACTTTTTTTTGAGAAAGACAATGCATTCTCTAAAGATGGAAGCTTCAAGATCTATTATTGATCATATCAATATATTCAATGCATGATCATTTCTTAGTTGGATTCAGATTGCACAAGTGACATTAACAACAAAAGATCCAATACTCGTTATGTCTTTACTATGTAAGGTGGTGCTTTTAATTGGGTGTGTAAGTGACATGTTGTAGTTTCTTTATCCACGATATTGTTGGAAACATGGTTATCATTGCACCAAAAGATTGACCTGTTAATGCCCGATACAACCGTGTGACACATAGAATCCATGGGAGGCGGTTAAGCCATGTCGTGAACCCATCGCTTGTGCTGCATAACACAAGGAGACCAAGGGCACACACCTTGCAACAATTCCCCCTAGCGCAACCGGGGGTTTGAACCCATGACCAAGATCTGATACCACTTGTTGGAAACATGGTTGTCGTTGCACCAAAAGATCAAACTGTTAATGCTCGATACATCCGCGTGATACATAGAATCCATGAGAGGCCGTTAAGCCATATCGCAAACCTGTTGCTTGTGCTACACAACACAAGGAGACCAAGGACGCACACCTTTCAATAGATAGAAGTAGAGTATATGGCAACTACTCATGCTTGTAAGGAAACTATTTGGCTTAGACGGTTGTGTTCAAATGTTGGGTTTGATGCACGATTGATTACTATACGTTGTGACAATCATAGTGCAAATTTCTTAGAAAAGTACCCAAATTTCCATACTAGTACAAAGTACATTGATGTTCGATTTTATTTTATTCATGATATGGTAGAGGATGAGAAGATAAAATTGGAGAAGGTTGACACTTTGATGAATAATGTAGATGCATTGACGAAACCAGTGAGCAGAAAAAAGTTAAAATTGTGTTCAAATTCTATGGGCCTCTTTGCCCCTTGCAATTGATGTATGGGCTATTTGAATGGTCTTTGACAAGTGGGAGAAATTTGGGTTTAAGATATCTCAACCTTTGCAAATCCTAACATTTATTATGGTATTTATTTATTATTTTTATTAATTAATTACCTACAAATGTATAGTCATCTAGTGGGATCCACATGCTTGGTGGCATCTTTCTTGGATATGACTATATGACATATGTGTTACACATGTGGAGGTAGACATTTCACATTGAGGATCTTGATGAGTGTCATGTTATGATAGTTTTATGATAAGATTCTATGACACACTTGCATATGAAAAATTATGATAGTCTATGACATATTGGACATGTGGCATGAGATGCATTTTTCATGGAGAAGGTGGGTGCCCAATTTGGGTTATGACAAGTTGTAAAAGAATCAACTAATAATAGTCAATTATGATGGATTCTCTTACAATTGTAAGTGTTTTTAAGTTATGACAATATTTGTGAAAAAATCTTATGACAACTGTAAGATTTGTAAGAGCAACTATCATACCTCAAGATAGTAAATTTATGTATCTTAGATTAATCTCATTTTGACATGGTTATGAGTATTTGGTTTGGATATGTATGTTGCATTTTTGGATCTACAAGTTGTGCAGTGTTGTAAGCGGTGTATACTTACATGTTGCGTATACGAGTTCGATGAAAGTTGTCTATATCCATAGACATTTCTTTGTTGATGCATATTCAAATTCGTAGCTTGGTTAAGTAACTTGGTTTGCTGATTTGGTTGTCATGTTGAGGAGGAGAGATTGTGTTACTAGGTACAATCATGATGGAGGACCTATGTTGTTGACTATGTGATGCTTACAAGTGTGACAAATTAGGAGTTAGATGCTTGTTTAGATTAAGGTGATCATGGTATCATGGATGTTCCTTGTGTTTAGGGACTTTGGTATGACAAGATTGTATTTGCAGGTTCTTTGGTGATGGTTTTGGATTCATGATTGGTATGAAGGTGTATCTTCTTGTTTGAGGACCAGGGTTTTACTTTTCCTTTTGAGATCTCATGGTATCCATTTGAGTTCTTTGATTGTGTGTCTAGGCCTTGGCTGATTCTCAATTGGGACATTTTTATCATGCTCTCATGGATAGCTTGTTTACATTCTTTAGTGGGGGCTGGTGACAATGATGTTTGGTGGTTTTGTATCTTCTCGGTTTGGAGATTATGGTTTGACTATTCCCTTTGGGAGCTCATATGTTGAGTTATTTGATTGTG
The DNA here is from genome assembly GCF_030272615.1 of Cryptomeria japonica. Lineage (NCBI taxonomy): Eukaryota > Viridiplantae > Streptophyta > Pinopsida > Cupressales > Cupressaceae > Cryptomeria > Cryptomeria japonica. The sequence goes on along the minus strand of NC_081408.1, from coordinate 3,040,017 downwards.
TTGGGGACCTAGATGATCTTCAATTAGAGGATGGCTTATCATAATGGCATGGAAATGTTGGTATCATGGTTTAGTTGGAGCTTGTAGTAGTATTATGGATTCCCCATTGGATGGTGGATGATCTTTTTTAATGTTTTGTTGGTGTCATGGATGGAATCTTGGATCGTGTTTCATATATAAGAAGGGTTATTTGGCATTGTTGTCATGATGGATTGCGCCATATTGATCAAGCTCTAAAGCTTGGCAATCTCGTGCAAAATGGAAACAACTTTGAGCTTGTGGGTTGCTCATTATGAAGGTGAATCTTCAGAGTGAGTTGGTTCTCCTGATGGATACCTCCTAATACTATTGATTTCTTGAGAAAAAGAGAGAAAGATTTGCTTGAAAACTAAAACTAAGATTACTAATTGCTACCCCTTTGTTTTTCCGCATATAGCGAATCAAAAATAAGGGTCATCATTTTCGCAGAGCTTAAGTCTTCATCAATCAAGTTTCGTACTCATCTGTTGAACCTTTTATAAAGTTCAAAATCCAAGTTCAAAGGAAATACGATCCATTAAGTTTTAAGTCTTCATTAGCATAGTCGTTGAACTTGAACTTTGAACCTTTTCGGTTCAAGGTTCAATTGGTCTTTTGTCTTGTGTTTTGCAGCTGTCTCTTTAGTACTAGTCTTGTGGTCGCTTTGAACTTGAACCATTGAACTGTTTTTTGAAATGGTTCAAGGTTCAAGGTTCATTCCTGTGTCATTGAATGTTCCTTTTGTCTCTTTCTGCCTGTTCGCAAATGTTGATCTTTTGTCATTGAACTTTGAACCAATGAACTTCTTTTGAAATAGTTCAAGGTTCGAAACAGTGTTTCAAATCAGCCCGATGGTGTTTAGGAAGAAAAGGCGGCGCAATGGAAACAAAATATTCTTTGTTTTTTGTGTTTTCAAATTGTAATTATGGAAAACAATCATGAGAAAGCATGTCGACTGTGTGAAATTGATTTCTAATTAATGAGCATGTTAGAACTATATCAAATCACGAGGGGTTTTACACGGATAAATGAGCTGGGGCAAAGCGTGTTTTGGTACTTTTCAGTGTTTTCCGTCCTTAAATACGATGCTTCTTAGGCAAGACAATTATTGTTGCCGCTACCGAAGAGTAGAGATGCAGAAGGTAATTTAGCTCATTTTTTCCGAGGGTTTCACAATTTGATGGTGAAGACAGGTGAGTTCAATTGCTTATTTTCCCCTGCTCTGTTTTAGTTTTGAAATAGGAAAAGTGTAATTCTTTGCCTCGGAGTTGAATGTTGTCTGATTGATGCAATTTTAAGCAAAAATGAGACCGACTCTTCCAAAACTAGGTTGAACATCATGCTTGATTAGTACCTGATGCCCTCCTAAATGGCACAATTGTTAGTTCAAGATCAAACAACACAAAACACACAAGATGTTAGAGTTAATCAATCAAAAACTGAAACAACGAAGGCATTCCAAAGGAGACACTAAAAACACATGCTAATGAATCTAACTAAAGAAGTAAGACAATGAGACATCTCCAACTGTCTCTTAGCATGAGATTAGCTCCTTCTCCCTTGTTCCTCTCCTCTCCAAGTTCCAAAATAGTGTAGCTCTCAGCAGCTTTTTGCACTATGGATGCTTATGGAGGATTGAGATTTGTAAAATAGCTCCAAACATGAAATGAAAAGCTATTTTTAATGCTAAAATGATTGATTTTACCAAAAAGACAATATTTAGTTATGCTATGCTAAATGCTCTCTAAAATGGCTATAGTCTAAATGCTTACAAGTTTTCAGGATCTGGATTATGAAGGAATGGGCTCTATTTATAGGAAAAATGGAGCAATGGATGGCCAGGATTGAAAGGTTTAATCAAGGGTCAAGCTTGAAAGTTGGGGATCCATGTGCACAATTTGCACCAATGACATGGTGACAAGTGTCAACACAGGATTGGGTTGAGAGAAGAGGTTGGAGGCATTAAAGGCCTGAGAAGACCTCATGGTTATCTAAAGACTAAGGGTCAAGCCTAAATTAGGATTACCCACTGGATTAGGAGTTAATCCAAGGATAAACCTTTGTGCAAATGATTAAGAGATAATCATGGTCAAAGCATTAATGACCTGATGAGACCCTTGGGTTGGGTAGAGGTTGAGTCAAAACAAATGTTTTAACCATGTAGGAGGGTTTGGGTTAACCATTAATGGTTATTGGAGACTTTGTGGATTAAGTGGTTGAAAGTTGGAAGCCTTTAATGGTTTTCAAAGACTTTGGGGTTTTTGGTGGTTGAAGGTTGAAAACCTTCAATGGTTATCCAAGACTTTGGGCCATTTGAGAAGTGACTCCATTTTGCTTAGGAATGTGACAATAATTAGGGGATGGATTAGGCTAATTTAGGAAGGGGTTAGAAGAATCTAGAAGGGGATTAGATTTTGCAAGTGGATTTGGTGGGTGAGGGAAAATAGGATTTTATTGAAATAAAAATTCATTTATTCAAATAAATGTGCAAGTTGCATTTGTAGGAAAATGCAAGTGGGGGGGGTTTTAAAATGATTTAAATAAATGTTAATTTATTTAAAAGAGGGAAAGGGGGATTTAATTAAATAAATTGATTTATTTATTTAATTGATTGGAATTGGATTTAATGAATTAATTAAAATAAATTGAATAATTTATTTAATTAATAGAAGAATGTTTGGGGATGAATTAATTAAATATTAATTTAATTAACTGGTGGCTAGTGGATTTTTAATCAAATAAATACGAAATATTCATTTAATTAAAATGGACAGATTTATGTGACTACAGTACCCTCCCAAAATTAGATGATATAGCCTTCGTTCAAGATGAGTTAGATAATTTTCTAGAAAGGGCTAAGAACCCAAAAGCCAATTCCATGATAGGAAAGATAGTTCACAGTGGTCTTGTTGAGGCCGCCACATTCCCAATTGCTGCTCCTTGCCCAAAATTAGTATATGCATGCATGAACAGATATGATGCTAGTAATAGGTGTATTAGAGCCAATAATGGAGACATGCTAGTGCGGATTGACAGATAAACAGTAATGGCTGCAATTGGAATTCCCCACAAAGAGTCATATGAAGATTGGTCCATAGGAACCTCATACGCATTTTTCTTTGAGAATAAAAGTGTTTATCGGAGCGTCATTGCTAGAAAATGGCTCCTTAAAATATAGAAGGGAGGTTCTAGGTTGCCTAAACCCTTGACAAGAGAGCATTTTATTACAGAAGTAAGAGATATTGTGATTCTTTTGAATAGGCTTAAGGGGAATTCACATGCCTTCTATTGGGAAGACTGGATGTATTTTTACATTCAGGGATTATTATCTGGTGAGAAATACCTTGACTGGGCGCAAGTAATTGCTAAGAGATTGCACAAAGGTTTGAGTAATTTTGTTGGAACAACTGATTTTCATATGACTTCATACCTGTTTTATACTTTAGCATGTATCAGAGAATGGCCAGGATTATATCAAGAACCTTGGGTTGATGGAATGAAGGTCTGTGAGTTCCATCCACATTTGCAGATACAGAGGTACACAAAAAACTTCTTGAGATGGAATGATGTCTTTGTGGGAAGATTAACTTTTGAATTGCAGAGAAATTTGAATAATAGAATGTCACCTGAGGCATTAAAGTTGGTCAGTACATATGGGAGTTGTTTTATTCAATTTCCTAGATTTTCTTATATTAGAATTGGTGGCTTTGAAGATGAACCTTTCAAATTGCCCAGATATGCTCACGATAGTTATGTACTCTTAGAAGTTTGCAACAATTAGCTCATGTTGATAAGAAATTAGGGATGAAAAGTGAGTCTGAAGCAATTTTCCTAGTTGAACTCGGATATTATAGTTGCAAAACTATTTCTGATGCATTGAACTTAGAAGTGGAGCTCAAGAAAATGAATTTGCAGCCTTATGTTGCTCAGCAAGGGTTTGACAGCAAAGAATATGCAATGAAACACCTGAATGTTGATGTGAACTTTTCACATATACCCCAGTTAGAAGACTACTGGGAAGATTGTCGTGATGAATTTGAAGTTCGGAGAAGATTATGGTCAACGTTCACTATACGGCAAATCATTACTTTGAAATTGCCAATGAACATAGCAGAAATACAAGAGGAGGAAGGTGAAGATGTATTGGACCCGGAGTTCAATAAAAGAGTTCAAGAGCAACCTATTCTTGAAATTGATTGGGATAGGAGAGAAGAAGAAAATATTCAATCTAAAACCTTTAATGTTATAAGGAGAATAGAAAAATGGTTAAGAGACCATAGATCTGGAATAAGATTGACCACTACCTCAGTCGAGAAATCAGTTGAGCAACCTCATGCTGTTGTACCAATTTCTTCTTCTAACATTATTGTTGATATTGCAGGTGTCACTGATACACAAAGTGAGAAGGTTCAAACTAGAAGATTTAAAGAACCACTATTTCGCCCCTAAACAGTTCGAGTCACCCGTTCCAGAAGTAAGAAGAAAAGTAAAGAAATTTCAGGAAAAGAAACTATCATAATTCTTGATAGTGAAGAGGCGCAAGTGATTATGGGAGAACCGGAAGCAAACATCCCTGTAGCTCAAGTTGCAGGTAAAGAAAAGGAGCAACCTGAGGAAAGCCCCAGTCAAGTGGCTACTTTGGCTATCATGGATTCATCTAAATATCAGACGTTGCCAACAAAAGAATCTCCAAATGTTTCAAGGTGGTTGGGAGCGTCAATTAGTAAGAAACATAATGTAGTCCCTATCAGCATACCAATGGAGGATATGGTGAGTAGATGCCTCAGGAAAACACCTAAGTCTAAGAAGCTAAAAGCAGAATCTATGCTAGAAGTGGATGAGAATACAGGGCATTGGGTAGCTGAAGTGGCTAGGCCGATTTCAGACAAAGATCCAGAGAATGCTACTGAGCAGGATTTTGCCATTGAAAAGGTTGATTTAGGAACTGCTTCAAGGGTTGCTGACACAAAACACCTAGAGTCCTCCACTAAAAGAATGTTATCCAGAACATGGAAGGATGAGAAGGACAAATGGGAGTTGAAACAGATTGTTAAGCAGATGGTAGAGTACATCAATGCCATACATCATCCCAGTCCACAGCCCCTGTCATAGGTTTCTCAGAGTTTTGATCCTAAATCACCCATGAACCAAAATTTGTTGGATAAGGTTTAGAGGAATCATATGTTGGTGGAAACCTTCAAGGAGTGGCTTGAATCCATAATTCAGCAAGGAACAGAGTATATCGCCAATCTAATCGGGGTGTACGAAGATGTTGTAACTATAACTCAAGAGCGTGAAACGGAGGTGTCGGCGTGGGAGAAGGAAAGGAAAAAATGGGCCGCAGTATTGATTCAGATGAGAGATGTGCAGAAATATGGTGTCATGAAATTTCTCACAGAAAAGGCAGTAAATGATTTGGATGACAAGGTACTGTATGTGGCCAAGGAAAATATTGAATGGAGAAATTCAACCATAAAGCAAGGTCACGAAGAGTCCATTAAGTTGTTGAAAGAATTGAAAGAACTCATTGCCATGATGCAGAAAGAATTAAAGTGCATTGATGTACAACTTCTTAAGGAAGATGGACTGACCATCGAGCAGGCAGTAGATATGGTGGAGAGTTTCAAAGGAAAGATGAACTTGGTTAAAGAATCAAAGTCTTTAACCAGAGATGACTTCACCAGAGTCGCTCGAATTGAATCTATGTTAGTTGTCTATTCAGATCACATAGAAGTGCACAAAATTAAAGTTATGCAAGTGAGTATGGATAAAGAAGTTTGGAAGCAACGCATCCTGCAAATTGGGCTCCCACATTACCAGGTTGTTCATAACTTCTCCGTGGCTCATATGGAATGGCGAAATATGCGTGGCACCACACACACCCCTGAGACAATTTAAGCCATTTTCTATTCTTATCAGTATAGCTCTATTTACGGCTCTTGGCCATTTAGTTAATTTTAGTTACGAATGGTTGTTTCTTGAAACTTTGGTTTAGTTAATGGGTCAGTTTCATTTGCTAAAAAAAAGACAATTGAGCCTGGTGGCTATAAATATTAGTTATGGATGTTTTGGCGGGATATATATAAAAATTTTGTAAAAATTGAGAGAGCAAACTAGTTTTACTTGTTAATTTCAGTGAAATACCCATCTTTGAATGGAATGGAATATATGATACAGCTTTAGAAAACCTGTGAGTTTGAATATATAAAGATTTCTGTTGGAATAATTATGTGTTCATGTATCTGATTCCTTTCTCTGATTTTTCATTTTAAGTCTGTGAATCAATTTGATGAATGAAATTAGCTGAAAGCATTTGAATATTCTGATTCCCCTTGTCTTGTGAGACATGAGCGAGTATCAATCAGAGTTCAAATATTTTTGATCATTTTGTGAGTTAATCTTCATTTGAAGTCTAATGTCTTAATATGAATTTCATTATCTATCATGAAGCGTTCATGTTGTGTTGACAAGTGAATGTTAAAGCCTTTTGTTTGCTTTCTAGTTAAAAGTGAATTACATGATTAAGTTTATTCAATATTCATTGAATATCATATAGGGAGATGTACCTTTATGCAGAGGGTAAAATAATATTATTTACCCAACTGTTGGTTCTCATTGGTTTTCTATTGGGCAACAGGAGTATTTATTTATAAATTTTGAGAGATCCAATATGTTAACCAACAGATTTTTGGCGACTCTGCTGGGGAGTCGAATAATGAGATTAGTTTTACAGCCATAAGTTATTTTGAATTGGTTCGTAGTTTATTTTGAAGTCTGTAGGGTGTGAGAACACTAGAGACCAGAAGATATACTAGATCCCAAAGGCGAGAAGGGTTAGTTGATTCAGTTTTTGAAGAATTGCAAAATCTAAATTTCTTCCCTTCCTTTACACCTCAAAGAAAGGCAAGAAGTAGGCCCCCAAGATCTCCTTCCGTTCCTTTCCAATCTTCTATTTGCCATTCTTTGACTTTACATGGTGTTGTCTTTCCCTCTGTGATTAATCCTACTCCTCTGAATATTATCCTTCCCATGGCTACAAATAATCCTTAGGGTCCAGCAATAGGGCCACTTGCCCTCAGAGCAAATTTGAATTCCTTACCTAAAGGTTCTAGAGAGCATTTACCTAAGTTTAATGGTGATGGGAAAATTATAGTTGATGAGCATTTTAATGCTTTTAATGTTGCATGTGGTGTGTTTGCGGTTTAGCATGAAGATGTAGCAATAAGGTTGTTCATCCAGACATTGACTGGAATAGCAGCTGACTGGTTTTATCATTTGCCAAATGGTGTAATAACAAACTGGCATGACTTGAAAACTAGGTTTGAGGATAGGTTTAAAGTGGCAGAAGATGACCATTCTCTTTTAGCCCAATTAGCTCAACTGAAAAAGGAGATACTTGAATCTATGAGAGACTTTGTGGCAAAGTTTGACAAGATTGTTCATAAGATTCCGGTTAATTAGAGACCTTCTGATGATAATTTGAAATGTTTCTTCATTAATGCAATGCCTGCAGAAATAAGTTTCTTTATTCATAGACAAAGAGTCCAGGATTTAGCTACTACCAAAACCACTGCAGTAGAAGTAGAAGATGATCTGATCAATGCAGGCAAATGGAGGAGAGAAGTTCAAGCTGTTAACTCATAGCCATCAACTTCCATAACTTCCTCTGATCCCGTAATCCAAAGATTGGTTAATGATGTGATCACTCTCAAAAGACAACTCCCCAAGGCTAATACGTCATACCCTCAACCTTATCAAGATATTCCAAGATGGCCTAATAATCAGCCTACCAGAACAGGAAATAAAGCTTTACAATTTCCCCCAACTCAACAAAGATTACCCATTGAAGCACCCCCTCCCAGGAGAAATATGTGCATCTTTCACTTAACAGATGACCATGATGGTAACTCTTGTCCAGAAATGGTGAGACATGCATAGATGCTTAGCACAGGAGAAGTTCTAAATGAGCCTGGCTCAATAGAGGAAATTCATGGACAGCATGGCGAGTCTAGAATACACTTCCTTGAATATGAGTCTGAGTCAGATAGAGGAGGTGATATATTGGTAACCCTTGAAGATCCCTCTTGTGTTGTTCTCACTAGAAACCAGCATCAATTTAAAAATACAAACACTCCATCATCCTCTGAAAATTCAACCAAGGGTAAGGAACCTATGAACCGAAATTCAGAAACAAGTTCAAAGGTTCAAGAGGTTCAAATATTGAAGCGACCTGAGTCTGATATCCCTTTTGATATTGTTGAGTTTTGCAAAACATAAAAAATTCAGATCTCTCCTATTGAATACCTCGGGCTGAATCCCAAAGAGCTGGAAAAGTTGATTAAATATGCGTGGAGGGAGAACTCTCAGTTGCAGCCTTCCAATTTATTATTGACAAACTTTGAGTCTTTACTGTTCAATGTTGAAGCTCAGTTAACAAGACAAATGAATACTTTTACATCAAAAGTGTCAGTTAATGAATCTGTAGAACCATCACATATGCTTGACCAAAAACCTGAGGCTTTCTATGTCTCCTTATTTATCAATGGTTATAAACTTAATAACTGTATTATTGATTTGGAAGCTTTAGATAATATAATGCCTTCCACAGTGACCAAAGCATTAGGTCTCACACTTACTAAAACCTTTGGCAAATGCTTCTCAATGGATTCTAAACAAATTTCTTTACTTGGTCAAATTAAAGACACTCAAGTTGCTTTAGCAGTTCATCCCAATAAAAGAGTAAAGCTCACAATATTGGTTGCTAATATTCCAGCAATGTATGGAATGTTGTTGAGTATAACTTTTTGTAAAGACCTAGGTGGTGAGATTAAAATGGATTGGTCTAAGGCAACGATTCCTATGGGAAAATAGAAGATTACTCTCATGCCAGAACCAAAATCCAAATTTACAGTGTTTCCTTCAGATGATCCAAAATCACAAATATTGTATCAGGAATGTGAATTTGGTAACTATTTGCTTTTCTCTGATGACATAAAAAATATGTCAGAAGATGTGGTTGATCACATTGCAAGGTTGTGGACAATGGAATTTGACGGAAGTTGTGCATCTGCTGGATCTAGCACTGGAGTAGTACTTATTTCTCCACAGGGTGAGAAGATTCCTTTTTCATTTAAACTAGAGTTTAAAAATACAAATAATACCACAGAATATGAAGCATTATTGCTAGGAATTGAACAAGCCAAGAAAAGAGGGATTAAACTGTTGTGCGCTAAAGGTGATGCATAATTGATTGTTAATCAGGTTCGCAATCGTTATTCTATGAAAATGAGAGGCTCAAGCATTATAGAAATAGAGTTTGGGATGAAATTGAGTATTTTGATGCATTTTCAATAAAAGCTATTCCCAGAAGTCAAAATTCTCGTGCAAATTCTCTAGCGGTATCAGCATCTTTACTACTTCCACATCCAGATTTTGGTATTGATGTTTACAGATTTGAAGTAATTTATCGTCCGAACGTTCCTGATAATTTGGATTTCTGGCAAGTTTTTGAAGATGATAAACATATTGATAAGTTCTTACAAAATGCTGCTATGTTTGCTTCTTCTTATTTTGAAGGTTCAGAAAACCAATGTAATGGATTTTGTCCAGATGAGAAGGGAAGCTTCAGAGAGGGAGTAGTTCAGCTTAAAGGGAATCGAATTCCAAAAGGATTGGTAACTTTAGAGAGCCTGTTTGACCACAATGACAAGTGTGTAAGAAGAATTGATTCCCACAATGCTTATACATCAGGTGAATATGAGAAAATTAGTATTGGTGATGAAAATAATCCAAAAATGGTTAATTTGGGTAAATGTTGCACTCCGAAAGAAAGACATTTGTTTATTGAACTATTACAAAGGTTTCTTGATGTTTTTGCCTGGTCTTATGAAGATTTGAAAGATTTTAGAGATGGTCAATTTCAACATCATATTCCCCTTAAACCAGGAGCGGCTCCTTTCAGGCAGAAATTAAGGAATTATAACCCAAAAGTTGCAGATGCAATTTTCAGAGAAATAGATAAAATGCTTCAGGCAAGGATAATCTATCCAATTCATCATTCTACATGGGTGGCTAATATTGTTCTGGTTCGTAAGAAAAATGGAGAAATAAGAATTTGTGTTGATTTCCAGAATCTGAATCAAGCTAGCCTAAAAGACAATTATCCTTTACTAGCAATGGATCACATTCTCCAAACTGTTGCCAAATCTGAAATGATGTCAATGCTTGATGGTTTCTCTAGATATAATCAGGTAAGTGTGGCAAAAGAAGATCAACACAAAACCACCTTTACAACACCATGGGGAACTTTGCTTATAACCGCATGCCTTTCGATCTAATAAACGCTGGAGCTACTTTCCAAAGAGCAAGGAACCTTTCTTTTGGTCATCTGATTGGTAAGACCATTGTTGTGTATCTAGATGATTTGACAGTTTTCTCCAAGAAAAGGGAAGATCATTTCAAGGATTTAGAAACTATGTTGCAAAGATGTCGAGATCATGGTATTTCTCTTAACCCAAAGAAATCAGTTTTTTGTGTTACTGAAGGAAAGCTTTTAGGACATATAGTTTCGCAAGATGGTATCAATATTGATCCTGATCATGTTAAAGCTATTCAATAGCTAAGTTTGCCATTAGAGAGGAGTGGTGTCAAATCATTCTTTGGTCAGGTAAGCTTTCTCAGGAGATTTGTGCCAGATTTTGCTAAAATCACTAAACATATTGTAGGAATGATGAGTGAAAAATAGATCTTTAAATGGAAAGAGGAAGCAAAGAAAGCTTTTGAAGAGGTTAAAAAGGCCATTGCTCATGCTCCAACATTAATTAATCCTAATTTCAAGAAAAGCTTTATCATTTACTGTTATGCTTCAAAACATACAATGTCCTGTATTCTCCTGCAAAAGAATGAACTTGGTGAAGAGTTTCCCATTGCATTTATGAGTATTCCGCTTTAAAAGCATGAATTAAACTATTCATTGAATGAGAAGCAGGCTTTCGCAGTTGTTAAAGCTGTTAAGCATTTCAAGTATTACATATTGCATTCTCATTCAATTGTTTTTGTGCCAAATTCTGTTGTTAAAAGTATCTTGACTCAGCAAGAGGTGGGAATGAATAATAGAGCAACCTGGGTTTCAAAGGTTCAAGAATTTGACTTGGATATCAGGCCAACAAAGTTAGTTCATGGACAAGGATTATGTCGCCTAATGGCAGAAAATAAAGAAGAAGAAGAAAGTTTGCCTTTAGCTCTATTTGTTAGCCTGCAGGATGAATGGTTCACGGATGTAGCCTTTTTCCTGACATATGGAGAATGTCCTACACATTTGTCTCCCAGAGAAAAGAGAAACTTGAAGTTAAAAGCAGCTAAATATGTTATTTTTGATAACATATTATATAAGAAAGGTCTAGATGGAACTTTCCTGAGGTGTGTGGATAAAGCACAGCGTGAGGCCTTGTTGAAATCATTTCATGATGATGCTTGTGGCGGACATTTCTCTTCTACAGTCACCGCATACAAAATATTAAAGAACTGTTATTATTGGCCCAGTATGTTTAAAGATGCTTACGCCTAGGTTGCTAAGTGTGATAAATGTAAATTCTTTACAGGGAAACCGCAACTAGCTGCTTTACCTCTCAGGCCAGTGGTTGTGGAAGAACCTTTCAAGCAGTGGGGACTAGATTTCATTGGTCCACTGACACCCTCTTCTAGCACTGGACATACACATATTCTCACGGCTACAGATTATTTTACTAAGTGGGTAGAAGTAGTGCCTGTTAGGAGAACAACCTCAGAAGTAGTATGTGAGTTCATAAAGGCAAATATTCTGGTTCGCTTTGGGGTACCATTGAAGATAGTGACTGATAATGCTGCAAATTTTTCTTCTACAGAAATATCCATGTTTTGTTATGATCATGGTATTTCTTTGGTGCATTCCTCTGACTATTATCCACAAGGTAATGGTCAAGCAGAATCCAGTAACAAAAATTTGATAAATATCATGAAGAAATTGGTCAGTGAAAGTGCTAAAGATTGGCATAAAAGGTTATATGAAGCCCTGTGGGCAGACAGGACGTCACCATAATGAGAAATTGGTATGTCACCTTTTGAACTTGTGTATGGTGTTGGGGCTCAGCTCTCACTTCCTCTTGAATTGGCAGCTTCCAAATTACAGACAGTTATTGAAGATTCACATTTTCAAAATGCACTGGAAAGGAGGATTATGCATCTAGCTAGAATAGAAGAAGAAAGGGAAAAATTGGTTGACCACATTACGGAACATCAACAGTGGGTTAAACAGATTTTTGATCATAAAGCCAGGCCGAGGAAATTTATGCAAGGAGATCAAGTCCTACTCTGGGACAAAAGAAGGGAGTCGAGGGGAGCACATGGAAAATTTGAGTCCTTGTGGAAGGGTCCGTTTTTTATTCATGAAGTTAAGGGACCAAATTCTTTCAAGCTCACATATATGGATGGTATTGTTCTTCCCCTGTCTTATCATGGACATGATCTCAAACTTTACAAATTGTAAGCAGGCATTCCCTGTATTCTCTGTACATAGCTCAGTTTTGTTGTGTCTAGCCGTACCTATTTTGCATCCTCGTCTTTGTTTTAGTGTGAAACCGAAGATTCTAAGTTCCTTCCTAGTCCTTCACAGTCCTGGTCCCCAGTCAGAGCCAATTGTTACCCCTTTGTTTTTCCACTTATAGCCCATCAAAAATAAGGGTCATCATTTTTGCAGAGCTTAAGTATTTATCAATCGAGTTTCGTACTCATCTGTTGAACCTTTTATAAAGTTCAAAATCCGGGTTCAAAGGAAATGCGATCCATTAAGTTCTAAGTCTTCATTAGCATAGTCGTTGAACTTGAACTCTGAACCTTTCCGGTTCAAGGTTCAATCGGTATTTTGTCTTGTGTTTTGTGGTTGTCTCTTTAGTACTAGTCTTGTGGTCACTTTAAACTTGAACCATTGAACCATTTTTTGAAATGGTTCAAGGTTCAAGGTTCATTCCCGTGTCATTGAATGTTCCTTTTGTCTCTTTCTGCCTATTCACAAATGTTGATCTTTTGTCATTGAACTTTGAACCAATGAACTTCTTTTGAAATAGTTCAAGGTTCGAAAAGGTGTTTCAAATTAGCCCAATGGTGTTTAGGAAGAAAACGCGGCGCGATGGAAACAAAATATTCCTTGTTTTTCGTGTTTTCAAATTGTAATTATGGAAAACAATCATGAGAAAGCATGTCAACTGTGTGAAATTGATTTCTAATTAATGAGCATGTCAGAACTATATCAAATCACGAGGGGATTTACACAGATAAATGAGTTGGGGCGAAGCGTGTTTTGGTACTTTTCAGTGTTTTCCATCCTTAAATATGATGCTTCTCAGGTAAGACAATTATTGTTTCCGTTGGTGAAGAGTAGAGACGCGAAAGGTAATTTAGCTCAGTTTTTCTGAGGGTTTCACAATTTGATGGTGAAGTCAGGTGAGTTCAATTGCTTATTTTCCCCTGCTCTGTTTTAGTTCTGAAATTGGAAAAGTGTAATTCTTTGCCTCAGAGTTGAATTCTGTCTGATTGATGCAATCTTAAGCAAAAATGAGACCGACTCTTCAAAAATTGGGTCGAACATCATGCTTGATTAGTACCCTCCCAGAATTAGATGATACAGCCTTTGTTCAAGATGAGTTAGATAATTTTCTAGAAAGGGCTAAGAACCCAAAAGCCAATTCCATGATGGGAAAGATAGTTCACAGTGGTCTTGTTGAGGCCGCCGCATTCCCAATTGCTGCTTCTTGCCCAGAATTAGTATATGCATGCATGAACAGATATGATGCTAGTAATAGGTGTATTAGAGCCAATAATGGAGACACGCTAGTGCGGATTGACAGATAAACAGTAATGGCTGCAATTGGAATTCCGCACAAAGAGTCATATGAAGATTGGTCCATAGGAACCTCATACGCAATTTTATCTGAGAAGAAAAGTGTTTATCGGAGCGTCATTGCTAGAAACTAGCTCCTTAAAATACAGAAGAGAGGTTCTAGGTTGCCTAAACCCTTGATAAGAGAGCATTTTATTACAGAAGTAAGAGATATTGTGATTCTTTTGAATAGGCTTAAGGGGAATTCACATGCCTTCTATTGGGAAGACTGGATGTATTTTTACATTCAAGTATTATTATCTGGTGAGAAATACCTTGACTGGGCGCAAGTAATTGCTGAGAGATTGCGCGAAGGTTTGAGTAATTTTGTTGGAATAGCTGATTTTCATATGACTTCATACCTGTTTTATATTTTAGCCTGTATCAGAGAATGGCTTGGATTATATCAAGAACCTTGGGTTGATGGAATGAAGGTCTATGAGTTCTATCCACATTTGTAGATACAGAGGTACACAAAAAACTTCTTGAGATGGAATGATGTCTTTGTGGGAAGATTAACTTTTGAACTGGAGGGAAATTTGAATAATAGAATGTCACTTGAGGCATTAAAGTTGGTTAGTACATATGGGATTTGTTTTATTCAATTTCCTAGATTTACTTATATTAGAATTGGTGGCTTTGAAGATGACCCTTTCAAATTACCCAGATATGCTCACGATAGTTATGTACTCTTAGAAGTTTGCAGATAGTTAGCTCATGTTGATAAGAAATTAGGGATGAAAAGTGAGTCTGAAGCAATTTTCCCAGTTGAACTCGGATATTATAGTTGCAAAACTGTTTCTGATGCATTGAACTTAGAAGTGGAGCTCAAGAAAATGAATTTGCAGCCTTATGTTGCTTGGCAGGGGTTTGACAGCAAAGAATATGCAATGAAACACCTGAATGTTGATGTGAACTTTTCACATATACCCCAGTTAGAAGACTACTAGGAAGATTGTCGTGATGAAGTTGAAGTTCAGAGAAGATTATGGTCAAGGTTCACTATACGGCAAATCATTACTTTGAAATTGCCAATGAACATATCAGAAATACAAGAGGAGGAAGGTGAAGATCTATTGGACCCGAAGTTCAATAAAAGAGTTCAAGAGCAACCTATTCCTGAAATTGACTGGGATAGGAGAGAAGAAGAAAATATTCAATCTAAAACCTTTAATGTTATAAGGAGAATAGAAAAATGGTTAAAAGACCGTAGATCTGGAATAAGATTGACCACTACCTCAGCCGAGAAATTAGTTGAGCAACCTCATGCTGCTGTACCAATTTCTTCTTCTAACATTATTGTTGATATTGCAGGTGTCACTGATACACAAAGTGAGAAGGTTCAAACTAGAAGATTTAAAGAACCACTATTTGGCCCCTCAATAGTTCGAGTCACCCATTCCAGAAGTAAGAAGAAAAGTAAAGAAATTTTAGGAAAAGAAACTATCATAATTCTTGATAGTGAAGAGGCACAAGTGATTATGGGAGAACTGGAAGCAAACATCCCTGCAGCTCAAGTTGTAGGTAAAGAAAAGGAGCAACCTGAGGAAAGCTCCAGTCAAGTGGCTACTTTGGCTATCATGGATTCATCTAAATATCAGACGCTGCCAACAAAAGAATCTCCAAATGTTTCAAGGTGGTTGGGAGCGTCAATTAGTAAGAAACGTAATGTAGTCCCTATCAGCGTACCAATGGAGGATATGGTGAGTAGATGCCTCAGGAAAACACCTAAGTCTAAGAAGCTAAAAGAAGAATCTATGGTAGAAGTGGATGAGAATACAGGGCATTGGGTAGCTGAAGTGGCTAGGCCGATTTCAGACAAAGATCCAGAGAATGCTACTGAGCAGGATTTTGCCATTGAAAAGGTTGATTTAGGAACTGCTTCAAGGGTTGCTGACGCAAAACACCTAGAGTCCTCCACTAAAAGAATGTTATCCAGAACATGGAAGGATGAGAAGGACAAACGGGAGTTGAAACAAATTGTTAAGCAGATGGCAGAGTACATCAATGCCATACATCATCCCAGTCCACAGCCCCTGTCACAGGTTTCTCAGAGTTTTGATCCTAAATCACCCATGAACCAAAATTTGTTGGATAAGGTTCAAAGGAATCATATGTTGGCGGAAACCTTCAAGGAGTGGCTTGAATCCATAATTCAGCAAGGAACAGAGTATATCGCCAATCTGATCAGGGTGTACGAAGATGCTGTAACTGTAACTCAAGAGCTTGAAACAGATGTGTCGGCGTGGGAGAAGGAAAGGAAAAAATGGGCTGCAGTATTGATTTAGATGAGATATGTGCATAAATATGGTGTCATGAAATTTCTCACAGAAAAGGCAGTAAACGATTTGGATGACAAGGTACTGTATGTGGCCAAGGAAAATATTGAATGGAGAAATTCAATCATAAAGCAAGGTCACAAAGAGTCCATTAAGTTGTTGAAAGAATTGAAAGAACTCATTGCCGTGATGCAGAAAGACTTAAAGTGCATTGATGTACAGCTTCTTAAGGAAGATGGACAGACTATCGAGCAGGCAGTAGATATGGTGGAGAGTTTCAAAGGAAAGATGAACTTGGTTAAAGAATCAAAGTCTTTAACCAGAGATGACTTCACCAGAGTAGCTCGAATTGAATCTATGTTAGTTGTCTGTTTAGATCACTTAGAACTACACAAAATTAAAGTTATGCAAGTGAGTATGGACAAAGAAGTTTGGAAGCAATGCATCCTGGACATTGGGCTCCCACATTACCAGGTTGTTCATAACTTCTCCATGGCTCATATGGAATGGCGAAATATACGTGGCACCACACACACCCCTGAGACAATTTAAGCCATTTTTTGTTCTTATCATTATAGCTCTATTTACGGCTCTTGGCCATTTAGTTAATTTCAGTTATGAACGGTTGTTTCTTGAAACTTTGGTTTAGTTAATGGGTCAGTTTCATTTGCTAAAAAAAGACAATTGAGCCCGGTGGCTATAAATATTAGTTATGGATGTTTTGGCGGGATATATATAAAATTTTTGTAAAAATTGAGAGAGCATACTGGTTTTACTTTTTAATTTCAGTGAAATACCCATCTTTGAATGGAATGGAATATATGATATAGCTTTAGAAAACCTGTGACTTTGAATATATAAAGATTTCTATTGGAATAATTATGTGTTCATGTATTTAATTCCTTTCTCTGATTTTTCATTTTAAGTCTGTGAATCAATTTGATGAATGAAATTAGCTGAAAGCATTTGAATATTCTGATTCCCCTTGTCCTATGAGACATGAGCGAGTATCAATCAGAGTTCAAATATTTTTGATCATTCTATGAGTTAATCTTCATTTGAAGTCTAATGTCTTAATCTGAATTTCATTATCTATCATGAAGCGTTCACGTTGTGTTGACAAGTGAATGTTAAAGCCTTTTGTTTGCTTTCTGGTTAAAAGTGAATTACATGATTAAGTTTATTCAAGATTCATTGAATATCATATAGGGAGTTGTACCTTTATGCAGAGGGAAAAATAATATTATTTACCCAACTGTTGGTTCTCGTTGGTTTTCTATTGGGCAACAGGAGTATTTATTTATAAATTTTTAGAGATCCAATATGTTAACCAACACTAATATAAGGTGATGCACTGATATTGTGATTATGGCCGCTATCCTAAACTCACAATTAGTTTAGATAAAGAAGGTTTTACATTCACAACTCATAACTAATCATGGAATACATTAATATTTTATGAGATGATCTAAACTTCAAAGTTTATGTAATGAAAACAAAGTTTCATAATTTCAAACTACTAAATCATCACAACACGAATCATAAATCTACATTTGATATGAATTGTTTTGCTTCAGCAGTCCATAAATAAGAAAAATTTAAAAGATGCCAGGAATAAAACACAATAAATTAATCAAAGCACTCAATATTGAAACAAGATCTAAGTAAGAAAGGTTTCTTCTTTATTAAGGCTAAGAGATTTTTAACAAATTGTATAAAATACTCTATAAAACTAAAAATATGTTGAGTTACAATACAATACTTGCTATGATTTGCAAGACAAACAAAGAACAATTGAGGAATGAAGAAAAAAAGCTTTTATAGAAAAGATGGCTTCTTTCTTGATTGAAAGGTGGAACTAAGCTTGAACTCCTTGAACTTAGCTTGAACTAGTGGTCTTTAATCTATATTCTCTCTAATTTGCATGACCTTATCCTCTTGGGTTGAATTTAATGAAGAAGCATGCAAAAAAGAGGTTGGAACTACTACAAACTGATTGTTAATTGCTCCAAAAGTAGCCTCAAGTGGTATTGCCTCCTTGTGGGGTTCTTAACTAGTCATAAATTGCTATATTCTCCTCAAAATTCCTCCTTTTTGGGATCAAATTGACACCATGAGGTCTAACTCCACCTCTTGTCCTTTTGAATTGATCCTTGAACTGATGTGTATGAAATATCAACTAATTGAAAGGCTTATGTGATTTGAGCTTTACATTGCTTAGCATAGTCCTTATCAGGCGTAGGTTTTCTCAAAAAACTTGATTAAAATTTTTATCATTTTGTGTTTTGATGAGAACACCTCTTATGTCTTTGTTGTCTCCTTTGGTTGATTGCATTCTTTATTACTAATACTTTATTAGCCTTAATGGCTACTCTTTCTCCCATAGGGACCCCTGCAATTGGTTGATATTAGATTCATCAAACAATGGACCAAACAATATACTCTCTGGTTGTGATACCTCTTAGAATGAGTTTATTTGTTCATGCTTCAAGACTTTTATTTATGATGAATGCTTGTTGTCAATAATGTCTTGTATGCCATTTGGAGTTGCACACATTGTATTGCTTTCTCTGTTCATTGTCCTTGAGATGTTCCTAAATTCTCTCAAACCTTTGTCCTTGTCATAAGTTTCTCTGTCTTTTCTCTTGTGATCATTTGATCATTGCTCTAGCATTTATTATGACTATCCTAGGCTTCTATTGACTAGTCCTTGCTTTTGTTGGCCTTTTATGAGCCCATTATCTTCACTCTCATACTTTTCATGGATTTTCATACCATAGTAAGGACCATCCTTATCTCTTTTTTTTGTTCCAAAATATCTTCTTATGACTTATCTGAGATAGTGGTTGTCTTTCTATTGGCATTGGAGCTTCAAACAATGACTGTAATTGGTTAATAGGGTTGTCATAATTCTAACTCTTTGTCACCTTGAAGACTTGGATGGCATAGATTATCTTCTTCCTTGATCCTTCATGCACCATTTCATCATAATTTTGACCTTTAATAGCTCTGTGCTCTATGTCTGTGACAATAATTTTCCTTCTCCTTGGACTCTCTTTGTGCTTTGTCCTATAGTGTTCTTGTGACTGCATTCTGAATGACAACTTCTTTATTGTCGTTTTTGGTTTTCACTATTTTTCCTTTATTTGAAATATGCATATCTACTTGATAAATCTACATGTTTCCTTGCCCCTTTGTGACAATGAATTTTGTTTTATGTATTGAGACTGTTCTTGCTATTTTCTCTAAGACCCTACTAGTAACAAGTATCGACATGTTCTTATTTTTACTGTCTAGGACTACCTTGGGCTCTTTTGGGACCGTGACTGTGAGAAAACCCCTTTATTCACTATCTTTTCCGCTTCTCATTAAAATTGTTTATTGCTTCTATTGGATGTGGTTGCAAACTTGAGGTCTATGATCGGTTTGTGACTACTATCAAGGTTCTTTTGGGGACGAGTCTGTCACAAACTTCCTTGTATTTGTTTTAGCCCTTTTGCTATATTATCTCATTGTTTAGGAAATTTCCTTTGGTCTTTGTCACCCAAGATCTGAAACTTGACTACTCTTTGAGTCTTTTAAAAATCACCAACATCTACCAATATCGTTACCTTAAAAGACTACTCTAATTTTAGTTTATATCTTGATTTTAAATGAATATTATCTTATATTCCTTTGGCATAGCTTGATTTTATATCTTGGTCTTTTTTGTTGCATTTATCATGCATCCCATGCTTCCATTGTTCCTTGATTATCAATATTGCTTTTATTGATGACAATCTTTTCTTCAAAATCTGCTCTAACCTGGCAGCTTTTCTTTTCTTACAAGAAGGAAAAAATATGGTCTTTGTCTCATAATGGCCCGTGTATGACTGTACTTCTCTATTTATCATTTCTCTCTTCGTGAACATGGTCCTCTAATTGCTATGATTGTTTTGGTATGTCTGAGATAAAAGATTGATTTGTACCCTCTTTACTTTGAGAATGGTCTCTTGTCTTACTGTTTTCTAGATATTCAACCCTTTGTATTGACAATCACACATTATACATCCATTTGTCTTATTATCAAGCCACTATTCTGGTTACTTCATACTCTATTAAATTGTCTTTGTTTTGGTGAGGTTTTATGAGTTTTGCAAATGATATTGTATTCAAACTCTTCTCATAGACCCAATATTTTGAAAGCAAAGTATGAAAGAAAAGCACCATTGATCCACAAGAATATTATCATAGGGTTCACACAACTCCATATTTAGCAAGATATTATATTATCATACATGATGAAAAAACTCTTCAAATAAGAGGAAGATAAGCAACAAACTAGTGGTATAAAATGAACTTTCTCTCAATGCATGGGTTTCTCTTGTTAAGATCTTCCCAACACTACTTCCTTGCATGCATCATGCCAAGCTACCCATACTATGTGGTTGTAATGTGATGTTTTCTTAGCATTACTCATGTCTACAACCACCACAATAGCCTCATTTGATAGATTGAACCAAATTTTAGGGTTTTTCCTTCTTGCTATGAATAGTCCATGTGAGTGAACAAACTCACTGTTAACTTGAACCTCTCAACATAGTTCAATCTTTACCCACAAGATCTAACCATAGTTAGAGGTAACTTAATCTCAAAATGTACTCTCCCTCCCAAATTATACAAGGACTCTATTGACTATATTCAATGCAGAGCACATTACCCTTTGCAAATCCTCTTTAAGAATAGATTTGAGTAAGAAGAACGATTAAATATTTACAACTTATTTCCTATTTGGAATATTTTAAACTCATCAAAATATTTATCATAAAGACCTAGGGGCCTTACTTCCTGATAGCCCTTACTTAAGTTGTGAGCCTTCTTAGGATAAAAAATAGTAATATCTTTAGAGAAACAATGATCAGAGACAATATTTATGATCAGATGTGCTTGACACGATATTGGACACTTGACATTGAGATTCAAGGTCAACTTCATGATCAGGAGATCTTACTCATTTTAGTTTAAGCTATTCCTCTAGTTTGTCGATAGATAGTGAGTTTGTTGGTAGAGTTTTGTATCTTGCCTTGAGTTAGTGCATCTCAGTTTTGCAAGTCTCTTTATATCTTGCCCTAAGGTTGTGTGCCTTAGTATTGCAAGTACATCAAGTGTATATTGCTCCTTGGCAGTGATCCTAAGACCTTGTAATCAGTTTTATTATATTGTGAGTATGATTCTCACCATGGTTTTTTCCTTACAAGGTTTTCCATATAAATTTGGCATTCATGTGTTGAATGTGCTTTGTACTTTCATGTTTTAAAATTGAAATATAAAATTAATTGTTATATAGATCTAAAAAGAATTGATTTATACTAATTCACCCCCACCCCTCTCAGTCATATTGTGTGATCAACAATTGGTATCAGAGTAAGGTTCCTCTTAAAGAAGCTTAACAGCTTGAGGTAGATTCAGAATGGCTCAAAAGCACAACTATAAAACACCAAAGTTTGATGGCACACAATTTTCTTATTGGAAGGAGAGGATGGAATGTTATTTGGAAATTTTGCCAAATGGAATTTGGGAAATTGTCAAGACTGGATATACCATTTCAAAGAATGGTGCTTAGACTCTAAAGGAGGTTAAGAATCATTAGAACAATGTGAAGGCTAGAGCTGCAATTTTTAGTTGTATAAATGATATAGTATTTGCTAAAGTTACAAGATTGTCAAAAATTGCCAAAGATATTTGGGAGCAACTAAGCTATGCATGTGAAGGAGATCCAAAGACAAAGAAAGCCAACCTAATGAACTTAAAGCACAAGTTTGAGAGCCTAAGAATGTCAAATGATGAGAACATTGAAGAATATATACACAGAGTGAATGAAATAGTAAATGCTACTAAGGGTGTTAGTGGAAAAATGGAAGAAATTGATGTTGTCAGAAAAGTGTTGCTAACTCTACCAAATCCTACAAACCCAAATATGTGCTATTGAAGAAAGTCATGATCTGGATAAGTACAGAATGGATGAGCTCCTTGGTTCACTCTCTGCCTACGATATTGTTAAAATGGATGATATCAAAAGGGACAGGAAAGAGATTGCATTCAATGTGTCAAAGAAGCTTAAAGATGAACTAAAAGAAAGTGAGATATAGATGAGATCAAATCAAACTTTGTGAGGAGATTGAAGGTAGGAACCAGAAGCTACAAAGGTATGTTATCCTTGAAATGCTTTAATTGTGGAATAATTGGTCATTATGGTTCTAGATGTATGTATAAAGAAGACTAGAATAGATTAGGTGATGGTGATAAGAAGGAAAGATACAAAAGAAATGTCAAAGACAAGAAGCCATATGATAGAGATAAAGGCAAAAGAGGGTTTTGCTCAATGGAGACATTTTCATCCAAGGATAAAGATGATGATGATTCAAATGAAGAGTTTTTATTTTTGGGTATAAAGGAGAAGGATAAAGGAAGATCTAGAAGGTCAGATGGTGGACACCTAGTAAAATAAAGAATTGCTTTGTATTCTAAAATTGTAGGTCCTATTTGTGGAAAATGAAGCATTACAATTAATGGTAAGCATATGACATATGATGTCAATTTGTTAAAGGTATGAGACATGATTCACTAATTGTTAGTCATATGTGCAATAAGGGGTATGAGGTTACATTTAAAGAGGCAAGATGTGAAATCAAAAAAGAAAGGTCTAGAAAACTTGTTGCAGAAGGAATAAGAGCTGAGGAAAATGTCTATTTTGTGAAGGATAACAGTGATGACAATTGCCTATTGGTACAATTTTGTGAAGAAGTGTATCAGACTAAAATTGTACATGAACCTGAAGCTAAAGAAAAAGTTACTCAAAAAGATAATAGTTAGATGCAGATAATAGAAGAAGAGTCGAATCAATTAGAAGATAGTAGGACAATTGAACCAATGTCCACCCTAATAGAAATATAGTTGAATGAAGAGAAGAAAAAGGTGAAGGTTGAATTGACTGACTTTATTAAAGATCAACAAGTCTTCAATCTAGTCTAAAACAAGAAGAATGTCATAAATTCTCCCACTACTCAAATCAGGTATTCAACTTTTAATGGGAACTGTTTTTCTTGCAATAAGTTTTGACATAGAGCTAGTGAACGTAGAAGTTAAATCAGATCAAAATTCTTTAATGGACATTGTTATAATTGTAATAAGTTTAGATATAAGGTAAATTTATGCAAAAGTAGGATGAATCTAGGAATAAATATGAAAACACAAGTCATAGTAGAAATGCTTGGTCTTTCAATAGATATCATGCATCCAACATATTTGGGCATAAGGCTACTAAGTGCGGGATTAACACAAGAAGGAATGGAAATATCATAGGTAAAGTGATGAGCATAAATGTACAATAACAAGGCCCAAATGCTATAATTGCAACAAATCAAGACACATTTCTAGATTTTACAGAGAAAGGAATGAGAAGACTAGTTTGGTTAAGAAGACTGACTTGAATAAATAAATAAAGAAAATGGAGATAACTTGGGTGAAGAAAGTAGATGAGAGTGTTGAAGGAAATGCTAAAGTTGGATCCACACCCTCTATTGGTGTTGATTCTTCTTTCAAAAACTAATCAAAGGTTCCCCTTATTGGTGTTGATTTCTTCCAGAAACTAATCAGAGGTACATTGTTTGAGGGGGGGAGAGATGAATGAAAATCTTGTGTGCTCCTCCCCCTCATGTTTTGGGTGCCAAGATTTCCTCATCAAGGTAAAGTTTAGAAAGATAATTTTTTGGAGATTTCTAGATTTTTTGTGCAAGTCCATAGCATAGTTATTAATTGATAAAGATGTGCATTAATCAAGTGGGAGATTTATAGTTAATATTTTGTTTCTAGATTGATGTAGTGGGTTCTCTCAGGGGGAGTAGTGATGTGGTTTTAGTTGGGTGGTATCCTTGTCTTGGGAAGTTGTGCATTTATCATTTTTTTTAGGAAGTAAGATGGGTTTAGTAGGAAAGTGGTTGTTTGCAGTTGCGTACTCTTTGTCCTTGATGTCAAAGGGGGAAAGATTTCATTAGAGTTTGATGGTAAAAGTGTTGCCATCGATGAAAAAGGGGGAGAGTGTTGGAAACCTGAGTGATGCTCTATTGTGTTGTAATTGATGTTAAACTTGTCTGATGTTTTTTATAATCAGTTGATGTAGATGACCAGTTTCATAGATGTGAAATATGGTCTACCTATTTGGTGGTTGTCTAGTTTTAGATCTGGTTGATGATTTATCTGATGTTTAGTTGATAAGTTGATGATTTTTCTTATGTTCATTTGATGAGTTGATGATTTATCTGATGGTCAGTTGATGTGTTTCAATTGATGATTTATCTGATGGTCAGTTGATGTGTTTCAATTGATGATTTGTTTGGTGATCAGTTTATGTGTTTGTTCAATTCTTCAATTGTTGATAATTTGTCTAGTGCTCAGTTGATGGTTAGTCATGTAGACTACATGTTTCAGAAATATTAGTGTATTTGTTGCTAATTATGGGTTTAGAGAAATCTGATGGTGGTGTTTTTGTTTATATGTGTGGATTTCTTGGCATCTATAGTTGTGGATGTTTCAATATGGATAAGAGAATTGGTATGTTGTTTGATAGTAATGTCGAGTAAGCTTTAATATATATAGGTAAGAGCATTTATGTCCTATGTGTATAAAATGATACCTTGTCTAGTTTATCACACTTAGTTTGTGCAAATATGAAGCAGATATTCAGTTATGATAGGGATGCATTGAAACTTGGAGAAGATGGTTGATGATGCATTGTGTTGTCACATATATCAGTCTTATATGTCTTTCCTAGTTGATGTTTGTCTTTGATTGCAAGTGTTTAGTAATATGATCCAAGATTAGATATTTAGATGTTATTGTTTTGCCTCTAAGTATTGATGTGTTGCATGCATAAGTTGGTTTCAAAAGGTTGCAATGCATAAATTTTCAATATGTAGGAAAGAGTATTTAATGTTCCAGTGGAAGAGTGTTTTGTATCCTTCTAGATGTTGAATATCATGATGTGTGTATTTGTATAAAATGTTTATATTTTGTGAATGATTTACTATCAGGTGTGTAGGACCTCTGATTTCTCAGATGTTGTTGTTAGTTGTTGTTGTTCTCTGATAGTAAGTTTGTATATCAAACTGGACCGAAAATTACATGGTGGATCTTGGATATGAGGATTCAAGGGTTGTGGTTTGGAGGACATGTTCATTTATTTTCTATAGTATTCTATTTCAACTTTCAAGTGTTGGTTTTGTTCCGCAAGTTAGTAATGTTGGTATGTGCTTGACATGCGTTGTTGTTTTGAGTCTCAATTGTTCTAGTTGGTCTATCTTGTTTGGATGATTCTCTTTTGGTTTAGATAAGATTTGGAGGATGAGTTAGAGTGTTGATGAATTTTAGGTCTACATGGTCTAATTAATATAAATTTTCTTATTCTATCTTTGGCCGACCTAATTGAGGGTTTTGATGATTTTTTTAATATATACGAATGTATAGTTGTATGTGTTTATGTACGAAATGTATGCAAATCATTGTGAAGTGGATGAGAATAATATTCAAGTAGATTTGGTTTTGGTGATGTGCGAAAGTTAGTTGAGGAGTACTTTGATAGTAATATCCTCAAAGTGACAATGATCAAAAACAATGTTTATGATCAGATGTGCTTGCCATTATATTGGTCGCTTGACACAGAGATTCAAGGTTAATTTCATGATCAAGATCCTACTCATTTTAGTTTCAACTATTCCTTTGGTCTACCAGTAGATAGTGATTTTGTTGGTAGGTTTTTGTATCTTTCCCTAGGATAGTTCATCTAGTTCTAAAATTTTCTTTGTATCTTTCCCTAAGGTTGTGTGCTTTAGCATTGCAAGACCATTGGGTGCATATTTCTCCTTGGCAATGAGCCTAAAACCTTATAATAAATTTTATTATATTGTGAGTTTGATTCTCACAGTGGTTTTTCCTTTATAGGGCTTTCTACATAAATATGGTATTCATGTGTTGAATGTGTTATGTGCTTTCATGTTTTGCAATTACAATATAATATTAATTGTTATGTAGATTTGAAAAGAATTGATCCAGACCGATTCACTCTCCCTCTCAGTATAGCGATGTGTTAGTGTTTTGTAGCTTTAGGAGCTATTTTTCCTTAATATAATTGATTAAAGGCAAGTTGGCCTTTGTATTGTAAAACAAAAGAATAAATATTTAAGGTTGGTCGACCTTATATTACAAACAATTATTGTATTACAAAGGTTAGCCCTAGAAAGGTGGTCACCTAGCTTGCTATATAAAGGAGGTGGAGTCTCAACATTTGGGAAGACATATAAAAATTATTCACTCTCCATTTCACATTTCCTAGTAGCAGTTTGCATCTTTCAACAACAGATCCAATTCTTTGAAGAAGTATTATCATTCACTCAAGGAGAAGTAGCATATATTATTGTATAAGACTTGGACAAATTCAAGGGCTTGATTTTGTATGCAGACTTCTGCATTTATTCCTTTTATAAGAAGATACTATTTGCTTGGTTTTCCTCCCTCGAGTAGGAGGTTTTTCCCAGGGTAAAATATTGTGTTCATTGTTCTATGTGTTATGCTTTCTTCTTATTGCATTTTTGATCTAAAAACAACATGATGTGTTCAACAACTTCCTCCACATCATTGGCCCCCAAGGAGTATTAAAATGAATATGAAACTCATTCACATTCATAAATATATTATATATTTTCTACATAAATTTCTATCAACTTATTCACAAAAACCCATGAAAAATTATACCACAAAATTATGTCTTTCCTTTTAATCACTAGACAACTATTACCAATAGTAACAACAATAAGAAAGTATTTGTTCCTAAGAAATAAGAATATCATTTATAGTTTTGTTAACATCTTATAATATAATATCTAATTCATTAATGATTTGTTGAAAAGTTAATTCCCTTATTATTAAACCATTTGAGAGAAAAGTGGCCTTTTGAGAGGCCAAATACTTTCAATGGATTTCAACAAACCACCAAATAAACCTAAAAATAAAAAAAATGGTATAAATTAATTCTAGAGATATCTCATTCAACCACATATGCTTTAACATACTAATGATCCCTCTAGACTAATTTAAAAACGATGAAAATGCTAGTAAGAAATTTAAAGTTTTAAAGTAGAAAATTAATAAACCAATAACTTTACATTAAGCAATAAATTTAAGAAATCCATTACATTCAGGGAATAGAATTGAACTTAATTGATCTAATCCCAAAAGAATTAAATTTAGATCAAGTTAATTCTTCTCTTGTTAGATTTGAAATTGAATTGTAATTAGGGTTGATTTCCAATATTAGATATAGGTCAAATAATGGGAAATTGACATAAAACAACAATTAAAAAATGTTCCAGATGTCAAGCAAAATTGTAAACATTAGAGATGCATGCAAGATTCATTATGATAGTTCTTCTAACAAGATAAAAGAAAGACCCTTAGATTCCTCATATTCACCATCAGATCAAGCAATGAAAAAAAATGTTGTATCAAATTTTGATGGTCATGCATTTTGGGTACCTAAGGGTGCTCATTCCTTGGAAACGAAACTTCTTGTAGATAAGACAATTGTTGTAATTGTTTTTGGATTACATTGTGTGAATTTTTATTGCGTCAACATTTCAAATCAAACTCAAGGATCCATCATCAAATTTTGATGCAATAAAAATTCTCATAGTGTAATCTAGAAATAATTACAACAATCATCATGAAGTATGGAAATCTGATTGCTCTTAGATAAGATAATGTTATGGCACTAAGGACTTGGCCATATTTGTGAGTAGAGTATTAAATTCATGAAAAATAAATGTCTTGTAAAGGGGCTTGATGATTACGATCTCAAGTTAGACTTTTGCTAATATTGTATTTATATAAAAAAAAATTGTGTTCAATTTTTTTCTTGTTCTCACAAATATTCTAAGGTTTTAAACTATAATCATTTTGTTGTTTTTGGTCACAATCTCATCATTGTATTGTATGTGGATTATATTTTATTTATTTGGAATGGTAATGGTTTTATTTATAGCTTTAGGTCTTAATTGTCTGCACAATTTTGTTAGAGCATATGTAGCTATTAGTTGTTGTTTTTATAACTAGTTATGGTTTTTAACTTTTTTATTTAAGTTCACTTAGGAGTGCTTATTTTAGTTGTGCTAGTTGTGAACCTAGTTTAGCTAGAGTTGAGATTTATTTAGCTCATCATGCTTGCACTTTAGTTCTCCTAAATTTAGAATAGTGCTTTCTTTATAAGCACCTCATTGTATAATTGTAACTCATTTTGTATTTTTTGTTTTTGAGTAATATAGGATTATTTTGTGCAACACTCTCTTGTGGAAGGTGTTTTTGTTTTCTGTTTGATCTTGCAGGAGCTTGTGTTGAAAAATTTAACAAATTCGAGATGAAATATCTAGATGTAGGTGGATACATTCTAAGAGTGGAGATAAAAAGAGATAGAGCTAGAAAAAAGCTTTTGTTAAACAAGAGTAACTATGTGAAGCCAATGTTGGATAGATTCAACATGAAAAAATTTAAATCCTTGGTTCTTCATGTTCTACAAAGAACAAAACTATTTGTGGACTACTGCCCAAAATCTCCCACTGAGATGGAGAATATGATTAGAGTAACTTATGTAAGTGTTATTGGAAATATGATGTATGTAATGGTATATACTAGGCATGACCTTTACCAAACAGTGAGAGTCCCAAGTCAATTAATGGCTAATCCTAGACTACTACATTGGGATGCGGTTAAGAGAGTGTTCAAATATTTGTGGGGTAATTTTGAGTCTTTCCATGTTTTCATGCTTATCCTATTGGACCTTGACATTTAGTTTGTGTTTATGGATATATGAATTTAGTTTGGGTAGGTGACATTGGCAAAAAAAGATCCACCAATGTATACATGTTCACAATATTTAATGGTAATATTAGTTGGATGAGTAAGCAATAAGTTGTAGTCACTTTGTCTATGGTAGAAGCATAGTATATAGCAGTTATTCATGCTTGTAAGTAAGCCATTTGGTTTAAAAAGTTGTGTTAAAATGTTGAGATTGATGTACATGTGATTACTCTATTATGATATTCAAAGTACCATCTCTTTGAAAAAGAATCCTACTTTCCATGCTAGAAAAAAGCACATTGATGTTTATTTCTATTTTGTTTGCTACATGATGGAAGATGGGAAGTTGAAATTGGAAAATATTGATAATTTGACAAATGTGTAGATGCATTGACAAAGCTTGTGAGAATAAAGAAATTTAGATGGTGTTCTTATTCTATGGGCCTCATGACCCCTAGTATTTGACTGTATATTGGCTCTTGAAATGTCTTCAAAAAGTAGGAGAATGTTAGGAATAGCGTGTCTCAACATTTGCACGTCCTAGTAGTTCATTCATTTTTTAACTATTCATTTTATCTTAAGTTTAATATTTTCTAGTAATAAAAAGTTAATTTGTGGGACTTACCAATTGAGGTGGCATCCTAAATGGAGGCGACTATATGACATATAAGCTATAATTGTGGAAGTAGTAGCCCCACTTGGTGAACCCCACTATGGGCTAATTTAGTAGCATGCA
Source organism: Cryptomeria japonica (assembly GCF_030272615.1). Classification (NCBI taxonomy): domain Eukaryota; kingdom Viridiplantae; phylum Streptophyta; class Pinopsida; order Cupressales; family Cupressaceae; genus Cryptomeria; species Cryptomeria japonica. The sequence continues at coordinate 3,010,190 of NC_081408.1, read as the reverse complement.
TCATAATTTTTGAGAGTTTGGTCTATGATGGGTTATGACAACTCTAATGACAACACTATAGTAGACTATGACACCCTTCATAATAGTGTTAGAGGTGTGAATAGTGAAATTATGGCATTTGGTAGGTGCTATGAATATTAAGTGGTACCTCTTGCATGCATGCAAACACCTTGCATTGAGATTTGAGCTATTTTTCATAAGATAGATAAGATAGGTGCTTTGCATGTTTATATTTTCTATCTACATGCATGTAGTGAAGATGATGATTACATGTATCACTTCTAGGTGCCTATCTCTTACTCTATAAAATGTGTAGTTTGAAATGTTTTGTATGAGGTTTGTACAAGGACAATTATGTTGCTATAATTGCTCCAAAATACTATCATTGTGTGAAGACTATTGAAAAAGCATAGTTTTGAAACTACGGTGTAACCATTTGATTATTGTTAATACACCAGGTTGTGCTTTGAAATGTGGGGTTTTTCTCTTGAAAGTGTTTTCCCCATGTGTACATTGTGTTATAGTGTTGTTGTTTTGTGTGTTTAAATTTATGATTGTACATCTTCATTTAGTAACTGTATAAAGGTTTGAAAATAATTTTTTACACAAATTTCCTCATTAGATCAATGTAGGAAGTTGTTTTCGTTGCCTTGCTTCTTTTCAAGAAAATGATATTGAATATACTAGATTTTATTTCCACAATGTTGGATTTTTAGGGATTGATTAAACAAGTGTCTTAGAATCTACAATTTGATTATGCATCACTTTAGTTAAGATCTACACCTACGAATTAATGTCTTTGACTGTAAAAATGATTAGGCATGCAATTTAGAGTTTGTAGTAGCAAGATTGAACTAATACAAGTTTGATTGTTGAATTTTGCTCTCTTCAATCTTCTATTATTTGAATTTTAGTAAGAGTTGATAGAGTTTTGGAACACCTTTGGAGAATCTGCTAAATCACAAGAGTCATTTTCTCCCCAATTAAACTACTAGTTGGAATGATTTAATAAATTTGTAATAAAAATCAAGGACAACAAGCATGTAATGGACCTAAGATATCATATGTTCTAATACTCTCATAAATGTTGAGTGACAATGCATCTCAATAATCCCAAGGTTATTCTTGATTTTTTGCTCACATGATTTCAAATGAATGAATAAATATCTTTAAATACAAAAGCATTATGCATAAATTAACACAAAAATGTACTAAATTGGTTCCTAATGATCAATGAAAATGTTGAAAAGGTATAGATTTAAAATTTGAATTTTAAAAATTTAAGATGCAAATTCATGACTACAAAATTAATTTGGATCAAATCCACACCCACAAATCTATTCCAAGATGATAAATAAAGAATCTAAAATTTAAATCATTCTTAAAAAATGAATAACAATAAAATTAATATACAATAATATCGTAAAATAAATTCACACAAAAATACCATTTATAAACTTATCAGTTCATTGAAATTTTTTCAATTAAATCAAGTGCCATATAGTGGTGAGTACTTGTCTTTTTAGATTTTAGATTTTTAATAGAAAGTAAATAGTTTAGTTTATATTTAATTTATTTGCTATTAGTATAAGAGATAATTTGGAATGATAAATATGTAAAATTATATACTTCAAAAATTTTATTTTGTTTTGTAATTCAAAATGATAATAGTAAAGATTGATGGTCATATTTTTCTATTGAAGTTTCATTTATACAATATGCATAGAAGGTAGCAAAACACACACACACACATGTATATGTATATGTACACACACATGTATATGTATATGTACACACACACATGTATATGTATATGTATATGTACACACACACGTGTATATGTATATGTATATGTACACACACACGTGTATATGTATATGTATATGTACACACACACATGGTATCTAGCAACAAAGTATATAAGGGTCTATTGGTTAATTAATGGCTACATATCATAGATCCTTAATTAGATTTTCAATTTCAATTGTCAATCACGAAAAAACTACCTTTAAAATTTGTGTAATTTTATTTACTCCTTGAGTATTAAATTAGACTTAATTTTTTTCATTATAATAAAATTAATTTTAAACTTATTTTTTCATTACATTTTTTAGTCTGTAGGAATCAAGTAGCCCCTATAAATTATAGTGGGCTAGGCAAACTTTTTAACATGATCGATGACATTGGCGCGACATGCCCTCCAATACCACGTGGGCTAGGAAAGAAACTTAATTTATTATTACTATTTTAAAATAAGTATTTCAATTATAATTATGTAATATTTGATATAACTCGCATCTAAATAAAATACTATTAACAATTATAATATAGTATAAATGTTATAGAGAAAATATACACTTTTTAAAAGCTTAATCTTAATTTAACTAAAAAATTATATAATTATAATAATAATAAGACTAAATTTAAATTTAATTATTATTTTAAGATTATATTATTTTAATTATATTTATGTAATGTTAATTATAATTCTCACATTATAAATATTATTAATAATAATATAATAGAATCATTATAATAAAAATAACAATTAAATAATTTGATGTCTAGGAATGTGGTTAGTGGCATTGAGGGCCGAGATGTTAGAGAAACACAAGGTGGGGAATTGCCACAACATGAATGGTGCAAGCTCAATTTTTATGGAGCTTCCAGGGGTAATCCTAGCCAATTGGGTGTAGGATGTTGCCTTCAAAATTGAAAAGGTAATGAAGTGGCTCATCTTGCAAAGTTCCAAGTGCTTTTGTGAGGTTTAAAATTGGCTTAGCAACATAAGATTGTTGAACACACTAGATGCTGAGAGAGGGGGGGGGGAGTTGAATCAAAATAAACTGAATTCTTGAATTTATAGCACAAACAATAACTTGAATCCACTTAACAACACAGTGAAGAATTATATAATAGTAGCATAAACATTTGCACAAGAACACCAAGATTTTATAAGTGGAAAACCCAAACTAGTAAAAACCACAGTGAGTGTTAACTCACAAGATAATCCACTATATAAGAGATGATTACAAAAGGTAGAGCTAACTACTCCAAACTTTCTATCCAAGGCTAACTACTCATGGAGCAAGATACAAAGGAGAGACTTGCAAACCTGAAGCTAACTACAGTCAGGGCAAGATACAAAATTACAAAATCAGAAAAAGAATTTTACTCATAGAGACATCTCAAAATGCAGATTACAAACACTTTTAAAGCTCAAAAATATGATCTTACTGAAATATCTGGACCAACAGATCTTTCGAATCAACATCTATATTCACGTCAACTTTTGTACTGCTATATCATCCGATAGATTCTTACTCATATCCACTACAACATTGTTCCATATATCTCGCATATATACCTTGTTCGCATCTCATAGATGTTTGCACACACTTATATCTAGCATCTGCATCTATATATCATCCATGCATCTCTCATATCTATCATCATTTTAACAACACATCCTATGTACATATATATCAAACTGGAACAAAAACATTCTCACCAAGTCGGCCAAAAGAAGGATCAGAATGTGTACATACTTTTTTGACCAAGGTATAAAAATAGACCAAAATGTAAAACTTAAAACATAAGTCAGACCAAGAATGTCATCAAAATAATATTTCTCACAGAATCACTAGAACACATATACATTATATCCAATTCCAACAATATGATTTAAACCATGCACCAAATATATCTCAACTCAAAAAGAAAGAGTCTAAACCAAAACAAATAATAATTGGACCATCCAAAACATGCTTCCAACCAAATTCATCATCAAAAACATATTGATATCAATATAACACAACTTGCCAACACATGAAACTACCATAACAACCTCTAGTCCAAAAACCATAACAACTCATACACCAACGACCTCAATACTGAACTCAATACACCAAAAGTCTAGACTAGAACATGTTTGGACCACTCTATTTGACGTCAATGACAATAAAACACATATTTGCAACAAAGATTTCCAAATTGGAGATTGAGGGCAACTTAATAATTGTTATCAATGCCCTCCACAAATGGACAACACCAAGTTGGCAACTTAATGCATTGTTGGATGTTGCTCTTAAGCTTTTGAATGGTTTATTTAACAACATGGTAAGCCATGTTTATCAAGAGGTCAATATGGATGCTAATCAATTGGAAAATATGATTGTAGATGGGACATATGAAAAGATGATTTATGGCTTTTCAAACATTGATGTGATATGACTTGACCTATAATTGCTATGTACACATCACATCGATAACGATTGGTTCGCACACAAGGAGAGACATATTGGTTGTTATAAATAGGTGGCTTAATGATATTACAAACACTCTAAGGATGCCACATCTTTAGAGAGGATAAAATATTATTATGATTACCCAAGGTGATTTTACTTTGGTGGATTGTCATTGAATTTCATATTTGTACCTCACACCTTGGCATGCTTGAGCCTATTAAATGAGGCTCTCGAGAGGCTTTAAATCCTCTGGTACCTCACCTTGGCATGCTTGAGCCTATGAAATGAGGCTCTCAAAAGGTTTTAAATCCTCTAGCTTGAATAATGATTGACATTTCAAAACAATTCAGTGTTGGAGGGTGAATATGGTGGAGCTTGATATGCTAGTTAGGCTAACTTTCTCAAAGAGGCAAATGTCTTTCTTGGGGGAGATAACAAAGTAGATACTAAATGTGGTGTTTTGGCTCCCAACAACCTGATGATGTGATGGGGAGGGGTTCTCAAAGAGAGTCAAACCTTACTCAATAGGTAGTTGGATGATGTTTTAGTGGGCTCCTATCACTCTCCACTTGTCCTTTAACAATTCAAACACTCAAACTCTCTTGGAGTGCTCCCTATCAATTTGTGCTCAATAGATGCTTCAAGCATGGTTGAGATTCACAAGGGTAAATCCAACCATTAAACTATCCAAACCTCTAACATGTACTTGTAGGGGTTGTAGTGGGTGTTCTAAAGGTGTTTCCATTCCACTCAAATGGTTCTTCAATTGGCTTTCCATCATTTTTCCATCATTCCCTCTTTCTCCTATTTTCCAGGCCTAATAGCCCTAGAGCCCCAATTAGCCCTACCTTGCCAGTTTTTGGGAAACTATTCAAAAATCACTCAAATAACCTTCCAACATATTTGGTGATCTGAGTACCCTTTTGGATGAAATTTTGGATCCACTAGGTGAGATAGTCAGGTCTATCTGTACCGATACAGATCACAAAAATGGCACTTTTGAGGGTTTTAGAGTTAGAAGCCTTCTTCAAAGGGTTTTAATGGCTTCTACACCCTTTCACTCCTCCACCTCTTCACATATTCTCTTTCTTGCATCACACTTCTATATCAAACGATTGGTACATTCACAACTGCTCATCCCTGGAAGCAAATACAACATTTTCAATCATTTTCCTAACCGAGCTATGACCGAGCTCACCTAGGAAATGATGGAAAGTTGCTCCCCAACATCTTCCAAGCCATTATAGAGCATATTTACACTATACAAAGGTTCCATGACTTTAATCCCAAGGGTCATTGAGCAAAACTCAAGGGATTTCAATTTGGAACCATGATTGGGCTCTTAAACCCTTGCTCAGGCCAAGAACAATACAAATTTGCAAACACACTTCAAACCCGCACTAAAAGAAATTACAAAAACCTTCTAAGAAATATAATGATATACACTAAACTATCATGGAAGAACAATAGCAAGGTCAATCCATTTGGTACAGACTGCTGCTCAAAAAATAAGAAAACACAAGGTAAAAATTTGGAAAATATCTACAAAATCTATTCAAACTTGCTTAAGAATTTACCAACCCATGTACAATCATTATCAGAGAATTTTATATGCCATTTTAATCCTAACCAACTCTTCATTGGTTTCCTAACCACCGATTTGCTAAAAAATGCAAAGTTGCTCAAAAAGTTGCTCAAAAAGTTGCAAAAAGTTGTCAAGCAACAATGACAACTTTTGCTCAAATGTGCATTTTTGCATTTTATGCATCTCCTCTCATCCTAAACCTCCTATTATTACTCCATAACATTAAAATGACATTCCTAAATTCCTAATGAGGCTTTACAAGACATTTTACATCATAATGCAAATTTATGCCATTTTAGGCCTACAAGGGCTCATGGGCCAAATTTGAGCAAACAAACAACCAAGGTCACAGTCATCCTTCAAATGACTATCAAACACACATGTGGATCTCTAGGTAGTCCATTATTCAAACATTAATCCAAAAGATGGACTAATACACCAAAATTTTGAAAATGCATCCACAAACTAGGTTAAAAACTAGGTGCTTCTGCACCATGATGGAAACCATTAGCATAGTTTTGGGTGAGGATTTTATGTCTTATGTAGATAGGCATCATGTCAATTCTAATATATCCTCTCATTTCATCGCTTCTTTGTTAGACTTGGGGGAGCTGAAAGTGATAATCTTGGCTCTTGCATGAGAATTAGTTTATCCTGCTTTTTTGGGTGGTTTGGAGGAGGTTATCTTGGTTGCAAGAATTGGAGTGGGAATTGCTCCTTGTGGATATTATTGAACTTTTGGAGCAAGGTGTGGAGGTTGTTTGGCATCCTTTTGTCACGAATTTGCGTTCAATCTCCATGCACCAACATTAGGCTAGAGCTATGTTCAATCTCCGTTCAACAACATTAAGCCATAGTTGTGTTCTATCTCCATTCAACAACATCAGGCCAAAGATGCATTGGGCTGTGATTTTTTGAAGAAGTTCACCAACCTGGAGCTAACTTACAATGTTAAATGGATGGAAGACTTCACTAAACTAGTTCGTGGTGAAGCTAGGACAACTTAGGCTTAGTACAAGCTTAGTCATTAAACTATTTTTTTTTTTGATTTTGACCCACAAATAAATTAAAAATCAATTGTAGGTATAAACACTTTTTAGAAATTTGTCTTTAAGAAAATCCAATTTTATATTAAAAAAACTAATACTACCTTCTAATTGATTTAAATAAATTTTAATAGTATCTCGATATAAAAATGCAAGTGGATTGCAATTGTACTATCTAACTGCAAGTACTAATAAAATAGATATTCACTTTTCACCATTACAATAATTTAAAAGAGACATAAAGGAATGCTTTCTTGTTACGTCGATAGGCATACTACACTCACAGATAGATGTAAAAACTTTCGTAAATAAAAACAAAAGTCATTTAATTTGATGTGCATTTAGTCATCAACAAATTAATCAATTAAAAAAACATATAAGTTTCTTTATTATTATTAAATTTTATAATTTTTAAATGCACAAGAATGATATGGATAAATACATCCTTTTAAAAATACGTTTTTTAAATATTAAATATTAAATTGTCATAATAAGGATATCCTTCCTAAAAATTGACTTAATTATAATAAGTTTCTGAATTAATATTTTAAAAATATTTATGATAATTTTTTAAAAAATATTTTAAAATGGAAAAACTTTTATTCCTATTATAAAAAAAATTAATTTAATAATTTTTTTTATAATAAATATTATAAAACGATACATATTAATAACATAAATCATAAAAAGTAATAGAAAAAGGAATAGATGAAAAATGGGTAGTTTCCAAGTTTCTAATTTTTTCAACTTTAAAAGATAAATTTATATTTAACTAGATCATTGCAAAATTTTTTTCAGAGAGTATGAGGGTTTATTACTTTATGAAACACATGGGGTGGTCATTGTTCTATGAAGTTCCCTTTTAAACAACTCGGAGATTGATTGGTAAAGTGGTCATTGTTCTATGAAGTTCCTTTTTAAAAAAACTGGCAATTGATTGGTAAAGTGGGGTTCTAAGCACTATTTAACAACATAGGAAGAGTATCCTTTATTTATTTTGTTTATTATTTTCTTTTATTTTCATGAATTATGGGTGGGAATGAGACAAGGGGAGATAACATTTGAGAGGCTCCAATTGTCACCAATGCATTTATACAAATGCTACTATTGTCTTTTTTTTATTGTAATTAAATGTTACAAGTTTGATAAAAACAAGCTGAATTCACCTTTTGAAAAGTGATAGGAATATTGAGAAGACAATTTCTATCAGATTTTTAATTATCATTCAAAATTGCATTTCCAAAGATTACTAAAATTTAATTTTCATGTAATGATCTTTGTTAAAAGAAGGTAATCAAAACATGTTTTCGTTTAATTGCATAGAACCTCATTGATTCCTCTATGTTGCTATAGTATATCAGGCGGAGGTTCCTCAAGAAATCTCGGTAAATTTCTTTTGATTTTAATTTGTCTTGTATATTATCCTTTGAATTAAGGTTGCATCTCACAGATTTTATTGACTGAATTATTTAATCACAATCTTTAATCAAGTCTTTGTCTATGTATAGTTGCAAAAACGATCTTCTTAGACAAAATTCTTTTAATTAAGTCTTGTTGTTATACACATGATTATGAAAAGATTGAGAAATTTAGATGAAAATTCTAATTTTGTAGATTGATTGGAAATAATCTTAATTACGCCAAGAGACATATTACACTCATAAATGAATGTAAAACCTTCGTAAATAAAAACAAAAGTCATTTATTTTGACATGCAGTTTTCCATCACCCAATTTAAAATAAAGGTATTTAATCTCCTTTAATATTATTAGATTTTATAGTTTTTAGATGCAAATTTTTTTCCTTTATTATTATCAGGTTTTAAAAGTTTTAAATGCAAAAATAAAAGGCATCTATTTTTTTATAATTTAATTCTTAAATGCATTTAAAAAAAAAAGGCATTTCTTTTATTATTATCAAATTTATAATTTTTAAATGCAATTTTTTTTTGTTTTCAAAGAAAAAAATGGATTTCATTTATTATTATCAGATTTTATAAATTATAAATGCAAAAAAAAAAAAAATTTCTTTATTATTATTATATTATATAATTTTTAAATGCAAAGTTTTTTTGTTTTGTTTTGAAAGCCAAAAAAATAAGTATTTCTTTATTATTATCAAATTTTATAAACTATAAATGCAAAAAAAAATGTTTTCAAAGCAGGAAAATAACATATTTATTTTTATTTATTATCAGTAGATTTTTTAAATTTTAAATATATATTTTTTGTTTTAAAAGCCAAAGTTCTATCCAAGGAAATGCTTTTTAACTATACTTTTATTTTATTTAGATACACATAATAATACTCATGTCTTTCCAATTTCATTTTGAGACTATTTGAGATGGATACCACTTTCAAATTTTATGTGAAATAGCCCACTTCAATGAAAAATATTAAGTTTTTGAGTTTTTCTTATTAACAATTTTTTTTAGCTTAGATGTATAGAAGTTAGAAATGTATTTCCAATATGAACTTTTATCCTCAATGGTGTGGCTTGAATTATAGTTTAGGTTTTATATTATTTGATAATTATACTTTATACTTTAACTTTCTCCATGGATCCAACGTGAAAAAAAACTTATATGTAAAATTCTATAATATACAAATTGAGATTACATATTTTTGTGACTAGTCTGTTGCTCTATACCATGAGCTTCAAGATCTTTTACCTTGTTGGATGTATCTAAAAGGTCACTATTATGCCAACAATGACTATAAAAAAGCACAACCTATTTGATCAACTCAATATGAAGTTTATTTCCGTAAAGGACAATCACAAATTAGTTATTACATAGACCCACTTGAAAAATGATTGCTTGCTAAGTTTTTAATTTTAATTATTCGTAAAGTCCAATGTGACAATCAAAGTTTGAGTTCTTCTTGATGATAGTGAAAATAGAGAGTTATTACCAAAGCACAAATGGTTAATTATTTGCTAATTTTTAATTTGCATAATATTTTACACATATCATTGTCATATTTTTAAAGAGCATGATATTGCATTTATCTTATTCTATTATCAATAATTCAAATTTAATTAAATGCATTCTTTTATATCAAAATTCAATTAAAAAAAATCATCTATTATTAAATTTATTTGCATCTCATATTTTATTTGTAAATGATTCAAATTTCCCAACTCTAAATACATTTTTCACTTCAAACTAATTTATAAATTAATTTATGCATTCTATCACATTACATTTTTCACTTCAAACTAATTTATAAATATTTCAACATATTTCTTAATATCTATCTATGTATATTACTTAGATTTTCTAAAATATAGGTATGCTACCTATACTAGTGGGAAAGGTCTGAAAGCTTTTAGAATTATTCGCCACACACATCTCCTTAATAAACGAAAACGAATCACTGCAAATTTACAATTAGCTAACTCAACCATTATTTTTCCCTCTATAAACTTGAGAAGCGCAATTAGCTTTGCATTCCATGTTGCAATCAATTTGTGCTCTGATCGATATATTCATCTCTGAATTTGCTCTAGTTAAATAAAAACGGGCCTCGGAGTGAATTATAGTTATTGGGTATGAAACTGTTAACAAAACAGAGTTTGAATTTTTTTAGCCTTACTGGCATTAATGGAGAGCACAGTGGGTGAATTTATAAAAAGTCAAGTAGCGGATTGGGATGACGATGTGATAACAAGTGCAAGGTTTAAGGCATTCAGTGGGCAAAGGTCGGATTGGGAAGCTAGGTTTCAGTTCTGGAGAGATCTCATCATCAAGGTTGCTCGGCATTTGGGTCGAATTATAATCGATACAGAAGAGGTTGATGTTATTCTCTGCCCTTCTTATTTCGGACAATATAGTTTTGCGTGTTTTTGTTTTAATTTGGACATATGAAATCATATAATAAGCAAAAATTCGTACAGAACAATGGGAATTTGATCATATTTCTGCATTTTTTCGCTTAGTAAAGCTTTGTCTTGATTGTGACCAGTCTTTTAAGGCTATGTTAATAATTCCTGCTCTATGTTTTAAAGATTTGTGACCATGGGTTTCTTTTGAATGTATCCATTAATTGTCACATAACAACCTCACTAAATGTCTAATTGGTGGTTTTACTGATGTGGCCGGATTCATACTTGGCTCATGGCAGAATTTTTTCCCATAGCCGATGGGAAACTCCTTTTCAGGCTACATAGTCACATCTTCTTATGACTATACCTAAACATACCCTAGCCACACCCCTATTCATATACTTCCATAGCTCATTTCAAAATAACGATATTCCTAGTCTCCCATGACTATAGGAAACAAATCCCCTGGCATTCCTTTTCGTTAATTATGACAGTGTTGGGTTAATTGGGATCAGCTAAAGATTTGAAAGTAAAACTTAATAGGGAGTTAATTGGGACCAGCTAAAGATTTGAAAGTAAAACCTAATAGGGAATTAATTGTAAAGACCTAAGGCCAAGTCTTTAAAGACGTGTATATAAAACATTGTGTAACATACCTTACATATCCGTTGGATTTATGGGTCACTTTACTGGAGTGGGATGATTCTACTTGGTTCAAGTTCTTAAAAGTCTACCTTGTTTTCATTAAATCACAAGCCTAGGCAAACAAATCAGCTCAAGAAGTAAAATCTCTGGGGTTTTCTTTGCATATCATTGCATGTCCGCTAGATGGTCCTTGAATTGGGTCAAAGTACACTGGACAATTGGGGTGTCACCAGATAGGACTTGGCTGAGAGAACAAAATCATTTCTAGATTGATTTAAATGTTGTGAACACCAGTTCGTAAGTAGTTGGGAAGGTGTAAGGGGTGGTTCAGAGCATCTTCAAGGATTGTGATGCAATTTGGCGACATTAGATGTACTTGGAAAAACAAGTTTGACATGTATACTACTTCCATAGGAAGTGAATTTGGCATTTGCCAATGGTCAACTTGCCTCTAGTGGCAAATTATTTATTGGTAAAGTGCTGAACTCTATCTGTTTTGGGTAGAAGCTAGAATTTGAAAAGTTTCTGAAGTTGGAAAATTCACATGGATTTCTTTTGGCCATCTTGGCTGTGGGAGGTTGAGAGGTGTCTATATGTAATGTCCCCACTTTAGCAGTTGACCAAGTGTGTGTGCGTTAGCCTTGTTCTACATGGTCCCGAGGGCTAACGAAGGGTTTAAGGGGATCCTGGAGTGTTTTGGCCTAGTCATTTCCAGTTTGGGCCAAAACGAAGTTGATTTACTCAGTTTCAGGCATACTTACTATTTTTAGTAAGTCAGCAGGACATAGTGGAGGCCAGTTTTGGTGTTTGGATTTGATACTCCTCGGTGAGAGCTTTCCGACGAGCTATCACTTGCATTATTCGGAGTCCGATTGCTAATACATTTTAATGCCTGAAGTTTTATTAAAGTAACATTTAATTTAATTGTAAAATATTAAAGTGTTACTCTAATATTTATTTTATGGGGATCTGTACCCAAGGGAGACATAAGTGAATATTTTAATATATGTTTTATATTGCTCGTCTTTTATCCCACATTGCCCATGAGAGTTGAGTGGACCTTTGGAAAAAGAATAAAAGAAAGCGTTTGTGGCTTCATTAGATATGTTGAATATGAGAAGAATTGGTATGTGTGAGTTGCAGATCCGTTCTTGGCATTAGAGGACGTCTATCCTCTCTTGTGACATTCTAGACGTCATTTCCGTGGGGTTTGGCCTTTGGAATCCATTGCTATCAGCTTCATTATCAGGCAGATTGGGTGCATTTCCAGCTACAGGTAGATTTAATGTTTGTTCATATCTTCTTCCCTACTTGTCCGATGCTTATGCCATTTTGAGGAGATGATTTTATGAAGATATTGGACCTGTTGAAGACAAATTAATATTGCTGCAATACTATTCACGCGGTTACTATTCACATGGGTACTATTCACGTGGTTACTATTCACGGGGTTACTATTCATGTCACTGTAGCAGAAAGATTGAAAATGATTGCTGGAGTATTATGTCAATAATGCTGGAATAATTAGTGAGTTGATAATCTGCCATGTATTTGATTTTATTAAAATCTGAAAATAACATCTTATCAGCAGTAGTTCAATTTTCAGTTTGCATATTATTGTAGTTTCATTCTTGTCCATATTCTGTGATTTCAATTCCATGTAAAACAAACCAACATTTCATTTCCGGAGCCATAAAGGAATTTAAAACATTAAACGGAGAAATAAGGAGTTGGATGCAAACTGTTTGATAAAATTCCTAGCAGCAATTGGTATGGTTTTTGGGCATTCCGGGTGACCATTACACTATATGAGTTTGTTTTATGAATGTTTGAAGGTTGGCTCTTGGAACAAACTTCTAGTTATGCTTGTGGATTGAATTTTCTTGGAGAATGGATAGGAATTCCCAAGTTTGGATGCATAGCAGGTGTGAAGGAGCAACATAGATGTGTTTAAATTTCCTATGTACCCCATGGGTGATATAACACTTGCACAATACAGATGTGTTTATAGTGGCAAGAGGCATGAAAATGCATGCTTCCTGTTTTCTTCCATTTGAAGGTTTTTCCATTTGTACAGTGTGAGTTCATCTTATTTTTCATGGTTTATGTAACTATTTCATGTTTCCATGAGTTTCTTTCCTTTTTATCATGCTAATTTCATTGTATATGTTGAATATGATGTTGTGTGTAATGTGGAGAGTTTGTTTAAGTATACATATGCACATCTGTGTGTGTGTGTGTAAGTGTGCTTGTGTGCATGTGTGTGTGTTTGTTGATTAGAGTTAGAAGCTTGACATTCAGGTTCCTACAGATTAGGCAGCATCAGAATTTAAAATCATTGAAGGAAATGTGTTGATGTGGTATGCCATCCACTATGTTAGAACTTACAAATTTTTCATGCTCCCATGTCCACACCTTAGCTCACAATCCAAGTTGAAAAATCCAAATTTGATTAAGTTCAAATGTTATTGGAGTTTCGTGATTTTGTATGTTGTCATACTTTCGTTATTTGACCTGGTCCACACCTTGTTTTTTTCATATTCGGCCTCATGTTGTGCTTGTCAGTTGTCGGCATTTTGGATGTGTCAATGTAGCAAAGCCTTTCGAATTGGTCTTGAAACCTCAACCTCAAACTTCTAAAGCTGCTAAGTCTCATTTTATTGAGTGTTAGGTTGTTGCTGTATGTGTTGACATCGTTCATTTTGGCACATTATCAGACCTGTACCAACATTTCCTCATCTTGAATGCTCTTATCGGCAACTATATTGTTGTTGTTACAAGCTGGGTGGGTTTGTTCATGATTTTGGACACTATTTGGGGTCGTACAGCAGTTTAGTTTTACATCAACACTTTATATCTGCAACTAATCGTCTTATTTTGGTATCTACAATGCATAAGTGCTAACCTTCTAATGCTATGGATGGTTATACTGTCGAAAGCTTTAATTTGTATGCACTTACTAAGCACTTGATGGTAGTACCTTCAATGTGTCTAGAATTGTTTTTGCTAATGTACTTACCCCACTGAACAAGTGGTTTAATTGTGTTAAGCTTTCCCACTAAATAAGTGGACGTGCTCCTCCTGCTCACCGCTGGATAAGTGGAAGAAGCTTGTTTACATTTCAGTATTGTATAAACTTTCTCACTAAAATGTGGAAGTACCCTTGTAATTCCCATTGAATAAATGGCTGTTTACTTATTTTAGTATTGCATATGCACCCCACTTAATAAATGGTATTGGCTGTCTTGTCACTTGGTGCTTTTTTTTTTCAGTTATTGCATTCAGTTCAATTCTAATCCTGAACACAGTATGCTCACACGTTGTCCATCTCAAGAATCGGGTGATTAGAAAGTGGAAAGGAAGTTGATTTGCATATCAATTTCAGTTGATAATCTTTAAAAAAAAAATTAGGGGTGTATTTTACAGTGGTATTAGAGCTGAAGATGGTGCCAGCCCGTGCCTCTAAGCTTGTTATGTAGCTGTAGCTCTCTCTATGACTGATAGATAACTCAGATATTATAATAGAGAGCAAAAAAGATATATATCAGAGACCACAAATCCCAGTTGAAGACACTTTTTTAGAGGTTCTAAGAGTATGTTAGAATCGTGCTACTGTTAGTGAAAGTTCACTGGGCAACATGCCAGAAAAAGATAAGGTAACAACCCCACCAAATAGTCCAAATGCCAAAGCAGAAAGAAAGTTTGATGCTATGCTTGACACAATGTCATAGATGTTGGCTAAAACGAATCAGAGTGTGCCTCAAGCTTCTCCTGTTCAGAATGGTGAAACTAGTTACTAACACCAATAATTATCATTATAATAATGGTCACACTATTGGATCAATTCTTGGGTTTGTTGCTAGACCTCTCCAACCTACATTTCCACATAGGGAGGAGGTTCAAGTTTTTCCAGAAACCCAAGTTCCTATGGCGAAAGAAGTGAGGGCTAGTTATGCAGAATACGCCACTCTCCCATTGAAGATTGTAATAAGCAATAACCATCCTCAACTTTTTTCCTAATTTTTGACAATGCATAAAATGAACATGCAAACTAAAGTGATATCTCTACTTGTTAAGTACTGATTAAGATGACAAGGCTTATTCAAATGCTGATACACCCAACAAGACACAATTAAGATTTACCTTGATTGAAGGTTATGGAATAGGCTGCTACAAGTCTGATTGAATCCTTTGCTGCTGTTTTGAGAAATTTCAGATGGATAGCTGGAAGTGCTCAAAACTATGTATGGAAGCATGAATTCACTCCCAAAATACCTTGCATTGTAATACATCAATGGTATTCATCAAACCTCTACTTGAGAAGACTGAGAATGCATTCAAACCCAGTGAAATGTAGTGTCCAAAAGTGCAGTTCTGCAAAAAGTGATGGGAATGAGTTGGTATCTAATGTCCCCTCTATTTGGACCTTAGAATTTAATTAAATGATTAAAATTTAAATTGTCAAAAAATATATAAATTTGATGGCGACTTATTTTGATTATTTAATAAGGTCATTAAAGTGGTTTATGTCAACAAAGAACTATAAGGAGTTCATTTTATTATTTCCCAGGCTAAAGTTATAATTAAAAGAGGAGGAAAATTTGAAAGAAATTAAAAGAAGAATTTGAAGAGTCTCTCCAATTGGCTATAAAAAGAGCAACAAGAGGCTCATTCCAATATGCTTGGTAAATTATTGTTTTTTGAAGAACTTTGAGAGCTTCTTGCTTTCGGGTCAAGAAACCCAAGGATTGGAATTGGACAAAAAATCAGTTAAGGTTGGAGGTTTCATCCAGGAATCTCACAGAAGATTTTACAAAGAAGTTTAATCAAATTTCTGAAGTCTCATTTTGAGACAAATTTGCAAATGTTGGGAATTTATTGATTTGTTTTTAATCATCCGGTGAACTCATACTGTTTTCTATGAAGAAATGATTTTTTATTAATTTGGAGGAATATACTTATAAAATAAAGATAGCAATGATTAATCTTGCCGTATGGAAAAATAAAGAATGCCATATTCATTATATGAATTGATAAAATAAAAAGGAGGTTTATTTTATCAAGCTGGGTATTCTTTTATACTTTCTAAAGAAAGGTATTTGCTGCTTATAATTTCCAAATCATGAGATTGTTCTTCAATTTTTACCTTCTATGAGTGTGAGTTGATCTATTAGCTGGTGTGAGTCACTTTCATTGGCAATGCTGTAATTTGATGGCATGAGGTTACTGAAGGATGCAATTCATGGCGTGAATACATATCTTGGGAGGAAGGAATTATATTGTTAACAGATTGATAGTGGGGTGAGTTCTTTTCCATGGAAGGTGACAATTGAATCTAGTGCAAACAATCCGTTGGGTATGCAAACCAGTTTATGGCTTGGGTAGTATTCCCCATGGCGTGAAGACTGTCTTGTTGGTCGGACTTATTGGTGTCAAGGTGTGGTTTTCCAGTTGGTCTCATTGTTGGAAGTTTTTGAATATTGTGGCAGTGTGGCTGTATATGATTGTTAGCACTTTCAACGCTAGGCCTGAAGCATATCTTGTATGAACTTTGGATCATCAATCTAATTCTGCTATTTCAAGCTACTGGAACAAGGTCGGATCTTTATCCATGACTTCCATATTTGAGAGTTAGCTCATATATCTGCTGTCCGAATTGAAGAAGGCTTCAATTATAAGGTTCTGCAATTTGTAATAGAAGTTTGGCATTGATAATAAGTAGGGACTTATACAGTGGTTTCTGTTCAGTTGATCCTGTGTGTGGAGGCATGTGGTTGTGAGCAGCAGCGATACATATTCTCTCACTATCTTGGTGTGGACCCTCATTTTCTTGGCATTAGTTTCCAATGTTATGTTAACTGTTTACAATTCAGAAGGATCACATAAGTGACAGGGTGTGTTGGAGTTCTCTTTCTTGATTGGAATAATAACTGGAACAGATTGAGGTTTGGTTTCGCCAAGCTATGGGCAAATTATGAGTTTCTACACCTTCAGAATTGGGCTGAGTATTGGGTAGGTTATAGTCAGTAGGTGTGAAGAGTGTTCTTGTGTAGAGTTTTCTATAGAAGTTCTCATTCTTGGGCATTGTATACAGGTAAGAATTAATAATTATCATTATTGTAAAATCTATGTTGTTCCGAGTACTAATGTAATAGAATGATTTGTTATCTTTTTGATGAAAATCTCTGTCTTTGTTTGATTTCATAATGGAAAGATTGCATTACAATGATTACATTCATGGTATATAATACATAAAGCTTGCCACAAACATTTACATTCTCACAATATGTGAACTGTTTGACAAGTTGTAAAAAAGGGAACAATAGAAATTTGATAGAAACAATGAGGGTTCTTATAGTGGTATTAGAGTTTGTAATGTCCCTTTCCAGCCAGTGATCACTCTTGGTGATGAATAGCCTATTCATGTAGGCTATTTTTGGCACAATTAGGGTTTCCATCTTTCGGGAGGATTTTGAATGGGAAGCAGTTGGAGTTTGGCAGAATGAATCAAAGTTTCCTTCTGGGTTTTCTGCAAGCTTCACAGTGGTATGGCATGCAACTAGTTCAGGGAAGTTTGCAGAACTTACTATTTTTAGTAAGTGTTAGTTGTCATGATTACTGGGTTTTTCTAGGTTTCTCAAGCTGAGGTACAGGGTTCGAAGAACAGTCTTTTTGGAGTTGTTTTCAGGAATTACTATTTTTAGTAAGTGTCATTTTAGGTAGTTCTATTTATAGCAGTTCAATTGTGAGTTCTGATCTAGCTCAGTTTGATGGTTTTGAGCACTTCAATCCATCAGTTCAATTTGGCATAATCAGTATTTGATTTTCAGTGATTTATTAAATATTATTACTTTATGCTAAAGTTAATATTTAATGTGTTTTGGACGACTTATGGAAAAAAACTTTGCACTTAAAAATATTATATTTTTCCTAAGTCATTGGCGTGAGAAAAGGAGGCATTTTCATGAAGTTTATTATGTTTTTAAGTTGTAAGTCTTACACCAAGGAAAAGTTCAAACTTTTGCCTAGGAGTTGGACGCCAAACATATGAGGGAGTGGGAAATGAAATGCAAATGCAGTTGTAATTTGGACGTCATTTGGAGGTGAATTTGGGGTCTTAGAATCTATAAATATGAGAGCTTGGTCTCTCATTTGGTATCTTTGAACAATCATATAACGAAGTGCTGCCAAAAGTGTGCTTCGAAGTTGTGTGCTTCCTAGCTTATGTTGGTTTCGTGTTTGAGAGATAGCACCTAGCTGTGGAGAGGCTATTTCCCACTCAGCAAGATAGATTGAGCTTTTTCATGATGGAGTTTGCTGTTGTATTTCATGTTTTTTGAGTATGCTGAACGTATGGTGGCTGAAGCAATCTTTTGCTCATATCTCCCTGCCTGTTGATCGTCTTGTTGTGGGTGTTGGCCCAAAAATTTACCATCCTATGGGTGATGAAGTCCTCCAAAGGGCAGAAACTAATGTGTTGAGATGAATTTTTCCTTGCTGGTTGAGTTTTTCTGCTGGGCTGCCCCTTTCCTTGCTGCCTTGGGATGCATGCCTTGGATTTCAGACTCCAAAGTTGCAGGTTTGAGGTTCTAAATTGTTCATCTAAGCCATATAGTTCATTTGCACTTGATTTGGTGTGATTCCGTGTTGATTTGAGTAGTTGTGAGCTTTTTGGTGTTGTCGGATGTGGTTGGTTCTGCGTGTTATTGACTTTCAGATTCTGAACAGCAAGTAGTGTTTTAATGTTGTGTGATTTTGATAGTGGATTGCTTGAGATCAGCATTAAGCATCTTATTTAATTTCATATCTCTATTTTGTAAGATTGTTTCAGACTTTCAGTAGTACTAATCAATCATTCTTATTGCATTTTATCTGTAATTCCCACTGCATAAATGGAAGAGGTTGGCCATGCCGCCTATCTTTGTTTGTAATAATGTCCTCCCACTGAATAAGCGGTGGAGTTGATAGTAATCTTTATTTTAGTCCTCCCGCTGCATAAGCGGTCGAGTGATTGCTCATTTCAGTTGTTTGTATTTTCCTTGGCTGGTTTACTGCCAAGTGATCTTAGTTTTCTTCAATACCCGCTGTATAAGCGGAAGGGGCTGGCTTGCCGCCCGTTGTTGTAATAAGTATTCATTGAAGTTGTATCTAACGATCCCCTGCCACCGTATGCTCTCACCCTCCCAGTTTGGGTTCTCGGTGAACAAAAGGTGTAGGGTCCCTTCTTGTTGGATTTGGGTTTCTTATTCTAACCCTAACGAGTGATTGCTTGTGTGTAAAACAACTGAAAATAAAAAAAAAAATTGTTGGGGATATTATAGTGGTATCAGAGCCACTCTTCCTGCCAACCTGTGTGAAAGAAGGATTCCATGAGTGACAGCGATATCAGATATTACAACTAGGAACAAAGAAGGTAGCAGTACCAGATACCATCAGTGCTAGTAGAGGAAACTTTTTCAGAGGTTTTGAGAAACTGAGATAAGGAGGTTGATTCAGTAGATTCTGTGGATTCAATGGGAGAGAGAATATTCGGTCAGAATAATGCAATTGTGGCTGTGGAGAAAATGGAGAAAAAATTTGATACTATGATGGACATGATGTCCTAGATGATAGCCACTTTTAGACAAAATGCTGGAGGAGGGCATAGTCAAGACCATAATCAAAATACTAATGGACATAATGCCAACACTTCCAACAACTCTGGTGGTAATGGGAATGGTAGCAACAATAGTAGAAACAATGGTGGAATGCCTGTTGGATTAGTGACAAGGCCTTTGCAACCAGTTTTCCTTCCAAGGGAAACACCACCTCTTGAAGTAGAAGTCCCTGTGACTGATGAGATCCGGGCTAGTTTTGTGGAGTATGCATCATTTCCCCAATAGATCCGAAATGTCTTGTCTCTTGACCAGTACATTAGTCAGAAGAAGAGGAGGGAAGGAAGATATGATAATCGATACTCCGCTCCAAGTGATTATCAACAAGCTCTTGGGAAGGTTACTTTAGCGCATTCTGATGGAAGCAATAACAACATAGCTAGAGCGTGGTGCAAAAGTTGGACAATTATTTGTCCTTGAGGCCTATTCTCGAAGAAGAGGCCATCAAGTTCGCCACCTTACACTTGGATGGAGCTGCTTGCGAGTGGTGGTACCATGGGTTGGTTGCCCTTGGCCGTAACTTGATCAATACCTATGTGGAATTCACGAACAAGTTGATTGAAAGTTGATACCAAGGATTCGGAGGTGAAGTTTAGAGAGCTTGCACAACTCAAACAACAAGGCTCTTTGGATACTTTCATAACTGAGTTTCAAAGTCTTTCAGTTATGGTTAGTAGTATTTCTGAGAAGAGATTAGTGGTCCTATTCACTGATGGCCTTGAAGAACCATTGAAAGGATGGGTAAAAGCCTTTGACCTGCCCACCTTGGCTGAAGCTATTAAGAAGGCTAGGAGCATGGAGTTGGCTGCCCCTAAGTTCAAATTTTAGTCAAAGCCTTTCTCATTTCGTAAAGATAAGAAGAAATTTTCTAATCGGCCTAAGAAGTTTCCTTCTCGGATGGATGATGCGCTCCGCCAAGAGTTTCGGAGGAAGAATCTTTGCTATTCTTATAGAGAACCTTGGGCCCCAGGACATAAATGTCATAGGAAGGGCAATCCACATCAAATGGAGTCCTATTTAGCTGATGAATCAGATTCTGAAATTTCAGAACAGCAGACTGAAAATGAGGACAATGAGTATGAGGAGGCTCTAGAAGGGCTTGGAAGTGAGCCAAAAGATAGAGGAGTTGTTGCTCAACTCTTGAGCATTCACAAAAATGAGTCTTTTAAAGTTTGGGGAGTGATAGAAAAACATCGTGTCATTGCTCTCATTGACACAGGAGCGACTCACAATTTCATTGATGAGAGGATTGCTGCGAAGAAGGGGTTAGTGGCTGAGGAAGTAGAAGGCTTCAAGGTCATGGTAGCTGATGGCTCCACTATATCATGCAACTGAATGATTTCCAACATGTCTTTGCAGTTGGGAAATCATGAAATTAGTGATGACATCTTTGTGGTTAGCATTGGAGGGACTGATGATGCAGTCCTTGAGATCTCTTGGTGAGATCACATTAAATCTGCAAACCATGGAGCTGAAATTCATGTCGGATGGGAAAAAGGTGGTATTGAGAGGAATGTCCAATGGTGGACTTAGAGTTGTTTCATTGAAGAGGATGGAGAGGCTGATCTGCCATAACCAAGTGGAGTGGGCAGTAGAGTGTTTGATAATGCCATCAAGTCCACTTAAAATAAGCCACCACATGCATCACTCCATATTCTGAATTAATTAAGCCATCATTAATAAAAACATACAAATCAAGGCTCCTTTGACCATTCAAAAGTGACATGGCAAGAATTCTAACTCAGTAGTTGAGATGTTGACAAGTAAGGTAACAAGTAGGTGAAGCTGACAACCAAACAGCTGAAGCAGGTCAAGCACCTCAAGCAGTTCAAGCACGTCAAGCAGCTCAAACACCTCAAGCAACTCAAGCAGCTCAAGCACGTCAAGCAACTCAAACACGTCAAGCAGCTCAAGGAGCTCAACTAAAATTGAGAAAATTTAATGAATAAACAGTAGCTCGAAAAACACTTCAAACTCAGTCCAATATTACTTTGAGTAATCCTCTAGCTTGAATGACATAAGCTTGACAAACACCACTTAACATCAATGACAAAATATCTAACAACAAATGCTAATATGTGATAGAACACTACTGAAACACCTCAAGCAATGCCCAAAACTACCTACTCAACCTGAGACAAACAGTGATATACCTTGCAATTAGTTGCTGGAATAATTAGTGGCAAGTCTGGAACTCATTTTGCAAAGCTGCCCTCTTTAATGCAGGTCTGATATACCATAGAATTTAGCTGTTGCAGGTCTAACTGCCCATGAAATTCATTCTAATGCCTTCCAATCAGCCAAACCCACTCCCAAACATCAAGCATCAGCCATATGATTACTCATTGCCACCAAAGTACACTCCAAGGCCATGAAATAGGGGGCATTTCATTCCAAAACCTCACGCTCAGATCAGAGCAACAACATTGGTCACTGATAACCAAGGACAGCAAGCTACCAACCCTCATAACTTCACAGTAAATCTTTTGTTCAATATGAAACAGGTTGTAGATGAAAGCTATGTTCAAAGTACCAACAATGACTGAATTAAATGCATTTAAAAGGCAGCAAATCTATCCTTGTTTTCCATGCCAATACAACAGGAGTTTGATCAACAGAGGTATTAGTATGGCACAGCTAATACCAAACCTTTCTCATGGATTTTGTATGGTCTGCAAGAGGTTTAATAATGGAATATCTAAAACTTTTAACAAAGTCAGAAAGCAACTTAGCAGATTTACCCACCAATGGTGTCCAAAAAGATGGTATGGCCAAACAATTAAGCACCTCTTCAGTCGCCCACAATATCTTCCAATAACTCTACAAATATTAGATAAATACTCCCTAAAATACTTGCTATTAGAAGACATCAAATACCTCTATCATGAAATACAAAAACTGAAAACTTTGCTTGAAGCTTGATGGTGATTCCTGAATGAAATCACAACCAATCTAGCTAGGGATTATCTTTCAAATCCGAAACTAGAAATCTAGAGAGGGTTTTTGTGTTTACGTTACTCAGTGAATGTGTTGCTGGTATTGTGAATCTATTATTTACAAAAATTCTGGAAAGGAACTTTACATTTATTAAGCTTTAGCTCTACCTTTATTCAAAAGTTGCAGAGCTACACACTGAGTGGTTCTTCATTGTGCTGTTGATTGTTAAATGCTTTTGACCATTTTAATGAGTAGAAGCTCTGTTTTTGTAAGCATCCTTTCATGGGAGGTGGAGGAATGACCCTTCATCCTTAGGTCTTGCCTTTGTGAGCTATATGCCATATGGAGTTAAGTGATTATAGTATGTTTGTTTCTAAAATAGTAGAACTATAACCTTTGGTAATGTGGGTAAAGGGTGCATCTGTTTGGTTTTGTTACTTAAAATTGTATGCAGGCTGTGTTCTATATTTACCTAAAAATCCCTTCACCCTTAGGTCTTGCCTTTGTGAGCTATATGCCATATGGAGTTAAGTGATTATAGTATGTTTGTTTCTAAAATAGTAGAACTATAACCTTTGGTAATGTGGGTAAAGGGTGCATCTGTTTGGTTTTGTTACTTCAAATTGTATGCAGACTGTGTTCTATATTTACCTAAAAGTCCAGAGTTCTAGAGCAAGTGTTTTGTTTTCTATTTGACTTATCTATTTTTGCAGGTGAAAAATAATTGGTTTGTTCGACAAGGCCTGACACCTTTGTGCCTCAATCATGTTTTGGTAAGATATTTTGGATGATAATCTAAGAGACACTCTTCTTCGCTTTTGGTTTGGTTACCTTTATGCCCAAATCATTTTTTGATAAGATATCTTGCATGATAATTTAAGAGACATCCTTCTGTGTTTTTGGTTTAGAACTGTTGTGTCTATAAAAAGCAATCAATGCATTCTTTGTTAGTCTATATTCTTGTGGTTACATTACCCCATAAGTTTAAATTTCATGATGGCTATATATTTTTAATATCTCGAGTCTTTACTATCATGTGAAAAAAAGGATTGTATTTTATGTTGAATAGACTTTTTGAAAGTGAAAATAATAACAGAATGAGGTTTGCAGAAGATGGAAATCAATACCTCAAAAAATACAATAATGTAGCATCCCACATATGCATTTCATTAGCTAAGTGAATATAAGGCCTAGATTTTAATCTTTCTTTAAATCATGTTTGGGAATGTGAGAAACATGTCTTTTATGGAAAAAAGTATTCACCATCAAGTGGTTGTTGGATATTCCATCATTATCACCGTATGGTTTGTTTGTTTATAGTTTGTTAGTAATTTGTTTAGGTTGTTTTTTTATGTTAGATAATATTTGTTATTTATTAGTTTTATATGGAACCCGTAAGTTCCTCATTTATAGCTACTTTATAGCTATATAAACTATTCATTATGCAATTCACAAACAGTCAAGTAATAAATTCTGATATGGTATCAGAGCAGAGATCCATTCGGTTAGTGGGCACCTGAGATCTGGTTGAGAGTGTTATTGTATTGGATCGACATTAATCGCCAGCCCATGCTCTTTGTCCATGGGTGTATTGTGTGAAGGCCGTATTGATCGAGGCTATGCTAACCTTCCTGTTCAATGGAGTTCATTGCCACAGAGGATTATTGTATTGTTTCCATGGAGAACTGGTGTGCTCATTGGCTGAGCACATCACATCCCTGGTGGGCTTGGTGATCCATTATTTTCACAGGCCGTAAATTTCATAGATCCAGACTATTTCCCTTTGGCCCGCGCTTAGGATGATCATGATATAAGCTTATGTTTTGATGTTTGTGGCAGTTTGCTAATTTTTCCCTGGCAATTGGCGGTGGTGGCTTCTTTGGCCAAGGCAGCCTTTGCATTCAAATCAGGTCTATATGACCTCTCCACACCCTGATGAAGACACGGGCGTAATCTGTTTGAAGGCCATGAGGTTGTGATTGAGTTCGATTGGTAGGGCCCCCCATTTGCCAAACCCAATCCTTGGTCACAATCAATCACCTATGGGTCTGTGATCAAAACGGCTTTGTTGCAGCTCCAATGTATTGAACAAGTATTGGTTGTAGTCATTATTTTCTAGCAGATTTGATGCTCGCAGGGTTTGCACAATTTATCTGAAGCTTTGGTGGGCTATAGGACAAAATAACATTTTTATTTAGCTAACAAAAATGGCAGGAAGTTATCCAAGATTTTTTACTTCCAGATTCTCAGCTACTATGTGGGAATAATTATTCTGCATGAAAGACCAAACTTAAAACTTGTTGAACATTTTGTCATCAATGTCAAAGGATATTTGTCAAGGCTTCTAAACTTAGAATTGGAATGAAATGTTGAGTTACTTGGTTGCTTTCTTGAGCTACTTGTTGATGTGTTTTTTATGCACTATGCAACACAAAATAAAATGCTAAGTATTCAATCATCTCTTGAACAAAATCTCCTGTTATGCTAAGCTTCGTGATCATGGGAGGTGACTCCAAGGTTCCGAATGTCTGGTCTTGACGTGCTCTTGGATAGACTTAATGATTGTGATATGATTTTGTTAGAATCACAAGGTGGACATGTTCATGTGTTTTTTAGGCACAATCGAACACAAAATAAAATACCAAGGTATCTTATCCGCTCTTGAACAAAGTCTCTCAAATGCTATGCTTTGCGATCAATTGAGACAACTCCAAGGTTCCTAATGTTGGGTCTCAACTTGTGGATAAGCATAGTTGGTCGTTGTGATTGTTGTTTCATCAAGGGGCCTTATTGAATTGTTGAACGCTTGAATTGCTGGAACTTGATCATCTAATGTTGCAATCTTGTTATGCCTTTTATTCTAAACTAGCTTGAATTGAAAAAAAGGACAACAGAGAAAGGGCTAAGGAATTCTATCCTAAGACTAAGAATGCAAGAAAAGGGTGAATGATTCGATGGAATCCTACTGAGCAAGGTCTCGCCATCAAACTGAACAATTTGACACAAGCTCAATGCAATCATCTAAG
This sequence comes from Cryptomeria japonica, assembly GCF_030272615.1. NCBI lineage: Eukaryota > Viridiplantae > Streptophyta > Pinopsida > Cupressales > Cupressaceae > Cryptomeria > Cryptomeria japonica. The sequence continues at coordinate 2,984,225 of NC_081408.1, read as the reverse complement.
GTATCATTTAAAGATGTTCAAATCATTATTATCAAACATTGATTACCATTCAAGCTAATGCATAAGCAATGGACGTATAACAATTGAAGTTAAGTTCATATAATTCCAGTTGACCACGCAAGGCACACTTGCAATTAGCAAGAGGCTAGCGGTATGGACTAAATGGATTCCATACAAATACATTCAACAAATTCCTCCATTCAATCTAATCTACATGAAACAAATGAGAAGTAGAAACCATGGGACTTGTTGAAATAACACATTTTACCATAACTTCAATGAAAAAATTACTTCCATTTACAAGCCTTAGCAACAATTTTTTCTTCTCCTAATTTGCTCTAATTGCTTACTATATAACTTCTATCAACTATTCGCTATTTCTATGCTACTAACTCCTTACAACTAAGAGATTTGAGCCTTTTATAATGCTCTCAATACAATTCAAAGGATTAGATCGATTTGAGATCGATGGCCAAGATTACAAGATGAAAATGCTAGTTAGGGTTTGTTACAACAAACTCAATTATGGCCAATGAAATAATTACAACATTTGTACACTTGTCTTCTTTGGAATATTCGACCAATAATTAGTGGGGGTAGGTACATTGGAGTTTGTGCCCCCATGGATGAGCTTGGTTCATTGAATCCGGTCATTTTGAGGTGGAACTCCTTGATTGGTGAGGTAGTGTCTGAGATGATGGCTAGGACGCCATCTCATCCTGCTTGTAGACTTGGTTCGTCATCATGAAAGAGTATTGAGTAGTATTTCTTGATACTCAACATTATCCAGTTTGCTCAATGCGATGATGATGAGAAGCATCATCATGATCTAACAAACTTTGATTAACTCTTATGAAACTATCCGTTTCCTTGATTATGTTTGATATAGATTGTGTGATGACCTTGATTGATCCTCCCTTGTTCATGATACACTTGATGAATGGTGCACCTGGTTGGGGTTAATTCCTCAATGTATTGACTTTGATTCTTGGATTCCCAAAGGGAATTCAAGATTGTAAAACTTTCCTTCACAATGTAAGTTATGTTCCAATGTCCTAACTTCCTCGCGATGCGATGATTGGTAGGTTTGAAGTCTTTTCATCTTTGCAATGTCTTGAATCTTCTTCCATACTTTTGAATTGTTCTTGATGTTGTTTGCAGTTCGTATCTTCATCCTTTGTCACCTGCAAAATAAACAAAGATGGTATTAAACACATATAGATAGATTTCACAAACCTACAATTTGGTATATCCTCAAAACGATGGTGAGATGGTGATTCTATCTTTCATTTCCATATCTGATTTTGAAGTGCTTCGAGGTCCGAGTCACATGTTTGGAGATCTCTTTCCACCCTTTGAGGTCTATCGTTATGCTTTAGATCTGATTTTACGTTTGTGAGGTCTAATGCAATGTATGGTAAATTCACTTAGCTCTGTACTAGCCTTGGTGGGATTTTAGGGACCTTTGGCACCTTTGATGTGATCGGTTTTATAAGCCACCTTTGCACCTCATGGTGTGATCGGCCATTTTGTCTTCCTTTGCAAACCATAACATGGATAGGTCAAATCATCTATCTTTGCAATTCATCCACCCAGGTGGGGCTTTTAGGGACACCTTTGCAAATCATTACCTAGGTGGCATTTGGGATGACCATTGCAACTTTTGATGAAGGCGGCATTTTGAAGGAGCATTGCAAGTTTTCACCTTGGGCGGAATTTTGAATAACCTTTGTGAGATTTCTTCAAGGCGGATTTCTGGATGACCTTTGCAAGTCAATCATACTTGGTGGATTTTTTGAGCACCTTTGTAACATTTGAGTAGACCTTTGCATCTCCTTCATCATGGCATCTTTTTAGAGCACCTTTGCAACATAACCTCTTGGCAGAAATTTGAGGGACCTTTGCATCCTAGCATTGAGGCGGCATTTCAAGGGGGATTTGCAACTTGTCACCTTAGGTGGCTTTTTGAAAGACCATTGCATCTCAGGGTTTAGGCGACAATTTGGAGGAGCTTTACAACTTTTCCTCTTGGGTGTATTTTGGGAGATTTGCAACTTGTCACCTTAGGTGGCTTTTTGAAAGACCATTGCATCTCAGGGTTGAGGCGGCAATTTGGAGGAGCTTTACAACTTTTCCTCTTGGGTGTATTTTGGCAACACCTTTGCAATATTTGATAGGTGGCGGCTTTTTTGATTACCTTTGCAATTTGACATCATGGTGGTGTTGACGTGTATTTTGTACACTATCAAACACAGAATAAAATACCCAAGGGTACCTTATCCTCTCTTGAATAAAGTCTCTGAATGCTGAAGATATCGCGAGAAAGGATCAATCAGGATGACTCCAAGGTTCTTCGTTGTAGGATCTCTACGTGTGGATAAGCTCTTTGTGGTATGATGTGATTTGCTGGAATCACAAGAGGACTTACACTTGATGACTGAACTTTTGATTTGCTTTGAATACTGCTGGAACACAGGATTTTACTGGCTTAGATTTGAAAAAAAAAGGAAAAAAAGACGAGGGCGAGGAAAGGATCTAATCCTAATACTAAGAATGTAGGAGCAATGAATGATCTTTGATGAAATTCTAACTAGGTCTTGTTTTGACATCGCAGGACCATCTCCACAAGGCTAGTGCGATCTTCGAAGGAAAGCTTTATGATGTTCAAATCATCATTGCAGGCATAAACACCATCAAGCTGATGCATATCAATGAAGAAGCGACAATTGAAGTTAAGCTTAAGCTGAATGATTCCAGTTGACTACACAAGGCAAGTCTGCAATCAACAAACTGCTAGTAGTATGGATATGCGAATTTCACCATCAATCAAGCACATTTCTTCCACTCATCTAATAACATGAAATCAAATATGAGAAGTATAAAGACCATGCAAATTGTCGAATCGACCCATAAATTTCACCATTTCTTCAATCAAGTTTTACAAGTCTCTTACAACAACATCTTGGCAACAACCTTTGCCTTCTCTATCTACTCTACTCTAATTGCTATTCTATCAACTAGCTAACTACTCTCTATTCACTAACTCCTTTCTAACTGCTTCCAACTTTTTCTATATGCCTTTACAAAATGAAATGCCAGGGCTTATATAGTGCCCTGAATACAATTCGATGGCTTAGATCGATTTGAGATCAATGGCCAAGATTCAACAATGAAAACCCTAATTAGGGTTTGTTACAACCATTACATAACATTTAATGCTTGACCAATGATAAAATTGTATTGCTTGGACACATGTCCTCTCTGGAAAAATCGACCAATGGATAGCTGGGGTAGGTACATCGAAGTTTGTGCCACCTTCCATGAGTTAGGTACATTGAATCTGGACATGCTGAGGTGGACCACACTGATTGGATGAGCGATGACTAGGATGCCACCTCGTCCGACACTTGTAACTTGGTAGATATTCAACTTGATGTTGTTGAGAAGCTAGCTTTAATTAATTCATCTGGAAGTATCTGCTTCTTCAACGAACCCTTGCTCTAACTTCTTTCGTCTTCGATGTGCAGGATGATTGATGTACCTCGCCTTGGAATGTTGGATTGGAGAAGTCGCCCTTGATGACGTTAGTCCAAAGAAGGCCGTCCTTGCCGATGCTAGACTGGAGGAGGTCGCCCTTATCCTGATGATGCTGGATCAAAGAAGGTCGTCCTTGTCGATGCTAGACTGGATGAGGTCGCCCTTGTCCTTGCTTGATCGTCCTTGATCTGGCTTGATTTTCCAACTCCGGGATCTCCATTTGATGCCTACACAAAATATTAAAGTTAGTCTTTTGAGCATCAAACATCAAAGCATGAAATTTAAGACCTTTCAAAGGTAAAACTTAAGATATTAATTTGAAAAAAAGTTATGATAAATCAAGAACTATACATTTTCAAATTAATCATGAATGGAAATTGGATTTTCAAGACTTAGATTTTACAAAATTGCAATGGGATCACAATAAGTCTTGAATAAGAACTTCAAAAATGATTCTTCATACCTCCTCTTTGATTGCTTAACTTACAAAACCTTGGCAAAAGATGAAAGAAAACCGGATTTTGATGGACAAGCTTAGATTATAGTCCTCCCTTGGATGAATTACGCCTCCTCTAGCCTTCAAAAGAGCTCCACCTTCCACTAGCTTCTTCAAAATCTGGAAATTCGCCTTCAAATGCCTTCAAAAATCTGGAAATTATCCTCTAATCTAGCAAGAAATTCGCCTCTCCAATTTGCTCCTCCAATTCGCATTTTAAAACAATGAATGAATGATTTGCATTTGTCCACAACACTCCTCTCTTATAGAGCGCTCACCTTCTTCAACCATGAGGCCGACCTAGCAAATAAGCCTAAAAATAAATAAAATTAAAAAAAGAAGAGGCCGACTTGATAAAATATTAAAAAAACGATACCTCAAGCGCTCCATTTTTTAATTTTAATTTAATAAAAATTAATTTTAAATGCCCCAAATAAAAAAAAAATCGATTTTCTAAAGGCTCAAAATTAATTTATTAAATGCCAATGCGTCTTTTATTAAATGCCAATTTAATTAATTTTTTCAAATATTTTGAAGTTGGCAAATTTAGCTTCTAATGCGATTTGGAAGATGTTAACATCCAAAATATGGTAGAAAATAGTGAATGCCAATAACTTCGCTCTGGTCCCTTGGAGAGGGACAGGAGCACTTTTGCATTTTTTGCCTTGCATTCCTCACTTTTCACGTTCAAAACTTCATCTAGGCATTTTAAAATGGCATTTTCAATAGGCATCTTGAGTTTAATTTACTTGATCTCTAGAAGGAACGTGCCTTAGGACATTTTCGCCCTGGTCCCTTGGAGAGGGACAGGAGCACTTTTTCACTTTTGTCTTCAATCCTTCAGCTTTTAATTGCCAACTCTCATTGTGGGGTAAGTAATGATCTCTCTTATCCATTCCATGCACTCTTAACTCGTTCTTGCAAGGCAAAATAGGTTCTCCCAAGATTTTCGCCCTGGTCCTTCAGTGAGGGAGAGGAGCACTTTTTGCATTTTAGCACAGGATTCTCAAATTTTGAAGTCAAATCTTTGTTCACTATGCTTTAGAAGACCTTTACCATCTCATACAACTTTGCCTTAGCATAATCTCGGAGGGAGTTAGTTGTTTTCATAAAAAGCGCTGTGGTCCTTCAGTGAGGGACGGGAGCACTTTTGAGTCCATTGCATGAATTCTTGATCACATTAATCTTCAATTTACCCTCAAGGCGTAGAATATCACATTTCACTCCATCTTGAGCCTTGGTAATAAAAATATCATTTCAAAATACAAGGTAAATGGTCATACTTGGAAATTGCGCCCTGGTCCCTTGGTGAGGGACGGGAGCACTTGTGCCAGTTGTCATCAAAATTTGCAACTTTCGCATCTCAATTCCACTTCAAGGCATTTTAAACACTTTTTCAAACTTGCGCCTTGGCCTCAATTTGTCGAAAATTGGTGAGAAAGGCAAGATAACATGTTAAGTGCTCTGGTCCCTTGGAGAGGGACAGGAGCACTTTTGAAAATTGCTCTGGTCCTTCAGTGAGGGACGGGAGCACTTTTGCAATTCCAAGCCAATTCGTCCTTTGCTAGTCTTCCAAATTATCTTCAATGGATGAATCTTGCCTTCTTTCATTCATTTCAATCACGAAACTTGCCTTACCTTTGCAAGAAATTTACACTTTTTGGAAAATCGCTCTGGTCCCTTGGTGAGGGACGGGAGCACTTTTGAAAATCGCTCTGGTCCCTTGGAGAGGGACAGGAGCACTTTTTCACTTCTTGGCGTACTTCTTTGTCTTTTAAACCTTCGATCGCATATAAGGCATAAAACATGATTTGTCCTTCCCATCCAAGTCAAGTTTTGCCATAAAATATCAAACAAACAGGAGAAACTTGAAAAAGTGCCATGGTCCTTCAGTGAGGGACAGGAGCACTTTTTGTCATTTGGATTGATTTACTCCTTTGTGATCCGCTTAAATTATATTCAATGGACAAAACATGCTTCCCTTAACCTCTTCAAACCATAAAATCACTTTAATCTTGTAAAGGCAGTGCAAATTTGAAATTCAAGCTCCAGTCCTTCAGTGAGGGACGGGAGCACTTTTGACCTTCTAGGCAAAAACTTCATCATTTCATTGTTTTCAATCAAGTCTGGATGCTTTATCATGTTCATTTCGTCCTTCACCATGCCTTTGATGTCTCAATTTAACCAAACAAGGCCAGGAATGGCTCAAATAAGTCTTTTCGCCCTGGTCCCTCAGTGAGGGACGGGAGCACTTCGCCTTGGTCCCTTGGAGAGGGATAGGAGCACTTTTTCCTTTAACCTTCAGAATTCACCATTTTTGTGCCTTCAAAATCTTCAAAAAGTATCAAGTCATGTCCAATTATCATTCCGGAAGACCCTGCACAAAACAAAATAGAAAAGTCAGTGACAAATATGCATAAAATAACATTTGTGCTCTGGTCCCTTGGTGAGGGACAGGAGCGCTTTTGACTTTTTGAACTCTCTATCAGGATAATTTTTATGGAATATAACATTTAAGTATAAGTTCTTATACTTTAAGTTATATTCCATATATACTTTCAGGATGTTTGAGATTGGTTTCAGACCTCCAGGAGTTATATTGCAAAATCTAGTTTTTTGAGGTTTTTCAATTTCCAGACTTAGCCAAATTTTAGGATCAAGACTTTCAGACTTAGCCAAATTTCAGGATCAGGACATCAATCAAGCAGGACCTGCTATCCTATTGATCTCCCTGACAACACCCAAAATGCAAAGGCTAATGGACAAAACCCTAAAAGGCCTAGAAAGACAAACCCTAAAAAGCAAAAAAAAGCAGGTGTCCCCATTTGCGATGGGGCGATGTGTGAAAACGTCACAACAGGTGGAAATTTGGAGGACCTTTGCATCATGCACCTTGGGTGGAATTTTAGGAGACCTTAGCTGTTCAATGACCATTACATCCTTTGACCTAGGCGAAATTCATTAGTCTCTTTGCAACTCATGATCTTAGGCGGATTCTTGAGACACCATTGCATCTTCAGCTCTTGGCGGCAATTTAGAGGACCTTTGCAAATCAATCTTCAAGTCGGCAATTTAAGACACCATTGCAATTTCGTCATCAAGTTGGATTTCCTTGCCATCTTTTCAACTCACTCTCCAAGTCCACTTTTACGGATAGCTTTGCAATTTTTACCTTAAGAAGCTTTAGAACACATCTTTGCAAGCCTTCTCTTGATAAGATTTTTAAGGCGGCTTTGCAACTTTAGCACGAGGGCACATTTCTTAAGGAGCTTTGCATCTCAACATCAAGTCGGTATTTTGGATGACCTTTGCAACTTTTCATAGTGGTCGGTTTTTTAGAGAGAGCATTGCAAATGTGAGTGGTGGCAGCCTTTTGGAGTACCATTGCAAGTTTGCACTTAGGCGGCCTTTAGGGGCATCTTTGCATCTCAATAATCTAAGTGGCTTCTGAAGGTGGTTTTGAAACTAAACATCATGGGTGGATTTCTAAGTGACCTTTGCAATTCAAAACTTGATAGGCCACTTTGACTTGTTTTGCAATCCATTTGCACTCCAAAGTTTTGTCAGAGTTTGAAACTAAGTTTGTCCAATCTCATCTTTTAAGGCAAATCACGATTCAAAACTTCATCCTTTTTTGAAACCTTCTTTACCAAATTGACCACCAAAAGCTTATTTGCACTAAGTGTTGATATTTCAACATAGTTGAGGCAAACCTTCATTCACATTCCTCATGCTCTTTTCAAACCCTAATTGACCTAAGCTAAGAGACTTAGATGATCTCAATCTCTCTTGCATACCTCTTAACTCATGAGTATCATCCTTACCTGAGCAACTACAAATAAGAGGCTAATAGCAAAGACTTGACAACAACCAACAACCAAGCTAAGACAACCAACCAAGAAAGCGAACAAGTGGGGGCCCCCATTTGCAATGGAGCGATGTGTGAATATGTCACAACAGGGCATGTGTTGAATCTTTGAATTCTTGAAGGTTGTTGGAACGTGGAAAATTGACTTAACTTAAAAAAGAGCAAAAGAGATAGGGTTTAGGAAGCTACACTAATCCTAGGAATGTAAGAGCAATGGACAATCTTTGATGAAACTTAACTAAGCTTTGTTTTGACATGCAACGAACATCTCCACAAGGCTAGTGCAATCTTCTAGGAATAGCTAATGATTTTCAAATCATCACTACAAGCATAGACACCATTAAGACGATGCATATCAATGAAGAAGTAGCAATTGAAGTTACGCTCGACTAAGATGCATCCAGTTGACTACGCAAGACACTTTACAATCAGCAAGGTGTTAGTAGTATTGATGTACGAATTTCGCCATTTATCATGCCCAAATTTCTTCCATTCATCTAAACAACATGGAAATTAAATGAGAAGTAGAGACCATGCAAATTGTTGAATCAACACATAAAGTTTACCATATCTTCAATGAAATTGATATGCTGCATAAAACAAAGTCCTGGCAACAATCTTTGCCTTCTCTTCCTACTCTATTCTAGCTGCTAATTATTATTTGCTAGTAATCTATTCTTGAACTATCAACTATTCACTTTTAACCTTTACAAATGAAGTAGAGCCTTATATAGTGCTCTCATTACATTGAATGGCTCAGATTGATTCACAATCAATGGCCAAGACTGAAAGATAGAAACCCTAATTAGGGGTTGTTACACCCATTACAAAGCATTTAATGCTTGACCAATGATAAAATTACATTAAAATGGACACATGTCCTTTGAGTTTTGACCAATAGATGATAAGGGTAGTGTTGAGTGGTGTTTTGTGACCACACCAACACAGAATAAAGTTTCCAAACAGCTACCTCATCCTCTCTTGATCAAAATCAAATGTATGCTAAGATTGCAAGAAGATCATACATTGTCTCCAAGGTTCCAACTGCGTACTAGCGACTTTATATGGATATAAGCTCGTGTGGTTGATGTTGCTGGTAATCCAAGGGCACTTATGTTTGGATCATTCTTTCACTTTTTTGCTGTGGCTGGAACTTCATTATCGGATGTAGCAATTCTGTGATGCTTCTGCTTCAAACGAACTGAACTAGAATGAACTGAAATTAAAGGGGAAAGGGTTTAGGAAGAGTAAGCTAAATCTAAGAACTCAATTGATAGCAATGCTTCGGATGAGATCAACCACACTTCATTTGCCACTAGAAGACAACTACATGAAGCGGGTGCAATCTTTAGAGGTCATGTTTGAAAGGTTTTAAACCATTGATGAATACCATCAGAGAACAATATTCATCCAATAATTTAGATTAAGTGCACACATAAAATAGCTGAGTCCAACCGTACACTGTTGATAAAAATCATCTACCAACAAAAGATTCAAAGCAAGCGATCTTCACCTTAAAACATTGCAATCAACTTTGTTCATCTAACTGCTTGGAAAATAAAATTCTATTCAAAGTGAGGAAGGTGAAACCATGCAAGTTTTGAAAAATAGCTTAAGTGAACACCATCAGAGAACAATATATCACTATTATTATCTCAATAACTTATCGCAACAATCTCATACAATCAGGTCCCTTACAAATGAAGGGGTGACCCCCTTATATAGGCCTCTAGCTTGAAAATGGACGACCTAGATTACAAACCGATCAACGACTAAGTTTCAACATGCAAACCCTAATTAGGGTTTGACCCATAAGATTCCAAAATACATGACGCCAAGTAGTGGGGAGAGTCATAAATGAGGAATCTCGGCCACTATACATTAATTACCCTTTGCTCAAAATGGCACCCACAATGCATTAAATGCCCATCATTCTTCAAAAATCACCCAACATGCATTGAATGCACCACTACCTCCAAAATCACCCAACATGCAATAAATGAACCATTACTTCTTGGAATAAGGTAGCTGCCATGCATTAAGTATGCCACCACTCGGTCAAGATGTTCGCTAGCAGTAAATGCGCCATCATGCTGCCATGCATTCAATAGATTCTCACCATGCAAGTGGATCTCACCATCATAGGAACTTCTATAATTTTCCGGGTTGTGCTTCATTAACATGGAATATTCTCTTTGCACGTTGCCATCTCATCCTTTACAAAAACCTTTCCATCCCAGGCTCACAAAAGACATTTTGGAAGATTTTCTTGCCTTGGAAGAATTTTAACAATTCCACTTTTGAAGTATTACAAACAAGTAATTGGTAAAAAGCTTAATGAATTTTTAACAAAGATCGAAATAATCTTATAGAGTTATAAAGACAATGTTTCTAAATAAGAAACAATCGTAAATATAAAGAATCTAATTATTTACAATATAATACATAATTGACCATTAATTAATAATAAACAATATTATTCTAATACCCTCCCTTAATGGTCAATCTGTCAACAACACCAAGCTGCCCCCCGAATTTAGCAAACTTATCTGGGTTGAGAGACTTGGTGAGAATGTCTGCAGTCTGATCCGCAGTTGGAACATACTGCAATTGAACTGAACTGTCTTCAACAAGCTTCTGAATAAAATGACAATGAGTTTCTACATGCTTGCTTCTTTCATGGAAGATGAGATTCTTGGCAAGTTTGAGAACTTCTTGATTATCACAGATCAAGGTAGTCGGACCTGCTTGAGATATTTGCATATCTGCAAGCATCCAGCGAAGCCAAACTGCCTCACAAGCTACCTTAATTGCTCCTCGATACCCTACTTCTGTCGAGGAGAGAGCCACTGCCTGTTGCTTTTTACTGTCCATGTGACTGCACTAGATCCCAAACTGAACGCATACCCAGATATTGATTTCCTGTCATCAATCGAACCTGCCCAATCTGAATCTATGAAACCATTGAGTCTAGGATCGTGACTCCAAGTGTGTCGAGGAGAGAGCCACAACTTGCTGCTTTTTATTGTCCATGTGATTGCACTAGATCCCAAACTGAACACATACCCAGATATTGATTTCCTGTCATCAACCGAACCTGTCCAATCTGAATCTATGAAACCATTGAGTCTAGGATCTTGACTGCTTTTTACTGCCCATGTGACTGCACTAGATCCCAAACTGAACACATACCTAGATATTTATTTCCTGTCATCAACAAAACCTGCCCAATCTGAATCTATGAAACCATTGAGTCTAGGATTGTGACTCTGAGTGCAAAGAAGTCCATAATCAGAAGTGCCCTTCACATAATGCAGCACACTCTTCGCTGCTACCCAATAATCAGCCTTGGGGGTTGTCATGAAGCGTGAAATGTAGCTCACTGCAAAATTGAGATCAGGTCTAGTGGTAGTGAGATAGATTAGACTGCCCACTAGTTGCCTGAATGTTGTCTCATCTACAGGAGGAGAATCAGACTTGGTTGACAACTTGAGTCCTGTCTCCATAGGCGTGGGAGTAGGTTTACAATCTTGCATTTGAAACTTGTCAAGCATGTTCCTAGCACTTAAATTGAGAAATAAAAATGCTACCATCAATCTGCTGAACCTCAACACCTAAACAATAATGGAGAAGCCCCAAATCTGTCATGTCAAAAGCCTTGCATAGGTCTTTTTTGGTTTCTACAATCAAATGTGCTGAACTGCTAGTAATGATCAAGTCATCAACATAGACAACAAGAAAGAGAACATCATCACCAGAGTGTTTGATATAAAGATTAGTGGTAGAAGGACAACGCTGAAAACCATGAGCAACCAAGTACTGATCAATCTTGATGTACCATGCTCGAGGAGCCTGTTTGAGTCCATAGAGTGCTTTCATGAGTCTACATACTTGATGTTCTTTGCCGGCAACCTTGAAACTAGGAGGTTGCGTCATGTAGACTTCTTCTTGTAACTCACCGTTGAGGAAGGCACTCTTAACATCCATTTGATGGACTTTCCATCCAAATTGAGTGGCAATAGCAAGAAGACGACGAATTGTACTCATCTTGGCAGTAGGAGCAAAAGTCTCCTCATAATCAATGCCCTCCCGCTGTGTAAATCCTCGAGCAACCAATCTGGCCTTGTATTTATCCAAGGTACCATTTGTATGATACTTAACCTTATACACCCATTTGTAGCTAAGGGCTTCTTCCTTGGAGGAAGATCAGAGAGAACCCAGGTGTTGTTCTTCAAAAGGCTCTGGTATTCTACGTCCATTGCCTGCTCCCACTTTGGAATCCCTTTTGCCTCTGCATATGTCTAAGGCTCATAAATACTATGAATGTTGGCCATGAGAGAAAAATTGACTATAGACGGCTGTTTGCTCTTGTTTCTGGAAGATCTACCCTCAATGAGCTCACCAGGACAAAGATACTGATTGTCTTAGCTCACCATTTAGGTCGGAGAGTAGAAGAACTGTTATCGGGAAAAAGTGTATAGTTAGTAATGTTAATTATCAATAGTTAGTTAGCCGACGGGTAGGTAGTTGGAGTCGCGACGGTTGTGTCGCACCCCTTCGGCTGTCATATATTGTACCACCTCCGGGTGTTGGAGGACATGTAACATTGGCGACAGGTTATAATATGAACATCTTTTGACATTAATGGCAAGCTTATTCTGGTACTTCTTTTGTATTTGCATTGTGCATTGCTGTTCGATTTCTGTATTCTTCCTGTTTACCCAGTGGGGTAAACATTTGGCGCCGTTGCCTAGACTAACTCGGGAACGGAAGACATGGATGGCACACAGACCAAATGGGCCTACCCGTTAGTGAAATAAACCCAGAAGTGGACGATGCCCAAACAGAACTCTACATAGGAGAAGACACCGCGACAAGAGAATTTTCAATTCTACTCCAAGTAGCCATTCAGACCTACGTGCGGCGGAGGCGGAAGTCCCACCAAGTGCCGTGTGGACAGCGTTGGAAGTCAGTCCGGAGGTAAATCGGTTGATGAACCATCTCCCCCGATTGCTAGCACAAGCATTGTTGGCACAACAAGCTCGCCTGGAGGAGATTGCCTGGGAGGAGCGACGCCAACAAATTTTGCAACAGTACGAGGAACGGGAAGCAGAACGAGATGGCGCCAGGTCAGGGGCATTTGAACCGTGAGCCATACGGGGCGGAATAAAGAACACTTATTGTAATAATTATGTCATATTGTTGGCATAAACTTGTCTTCCACATTATGAATGAATAAAAGTGTTCTACTTTTTATGTCATTAAGTATATAGAAAGCTGTTGGGAATTAATGCCCAATACACTGAATAAAGACAAAAATAAGCAACAATATATAGATGAACGTGCAGTAGCCCAACGTGCCTTGATCCTTGAACAGCAAGCGGAAAGGCGACAGAGGTATAAGCGAAGAGAGGAGGAACGCTCCGAAGGGGACGGTGAGGCCAGTGGCCACCCACGGAGTCGGGAGGAGTTACTTGCGGAAACCCGCCGTAGGATAGAGTGTACCAAAACTCAGTTGAGGGATTTGAGGGACTTGCCACACACACCAGAGGCTAGGAAAACTCCAAGGAGTGGGGAGGAGGCAGGAGAGGGAGAAGACACCGGGGCTGCCAGGAGTGTCGGAGGGACACCGGGGCACGGCGGTCAAGCACCCCTTATAGGATCTGACCCATTCGGAGTAGGACAACAGCCACCAGTAGTAAAAAGACAAGGCATGGCACAAAAACAAAAACTTCCAAAGTTCCATGGGGATGGGAAAGAAGACCCTGTCCGCCACTGTCGCACTTGTGAAACAATTTGGGGACCGAATGGTGTTACCGATGAGGACGAGTGGGTAACACAGTTTCCCGCAACCTTGAGGGGCGTAGCCATCGACTGGTTTTCGGATACGGATAAGGCTAAAATTAGCACATGGGCAGACTTGAAGAAGGAATTTCAAGCAGAGTTTCGTCTCCTAAGAGACGATAATGAGATCATAGCCGAAATCTACGGCACGAAACAGAGAAAGGACGAGACTGTTCGAACCTACAGCCGGCGGCTCAAAGAGCTGCTAGGAAAGATGGAGAACCAGCCGGCAGACGGACTGAAAAAACGGTGGTTCGTGGAAGGTCTAAAGAAATCCCTTAGACGAAAAATGAAGATAGTACCTCCCTCTTCATAGTCTGATGCCTATAACAGGGCAATGGATTTAGAAAGTGAACAGAAGACGTCCAAGAAGAAGAAAAATAAATCCTCGTCGGAGGATGATTCCTCTTCTGACAAAAGTGATAGCAGTGATGACGACTCTAATCGGAAGGCACGGGCTCTCCAGAAAGATATGGAGCGAATGATGAGAGAAATAAAGGCAACCAAAGGAAGCACAAGCAAGGGCGACGAAGGGGAGTTATGGTGCACGGACTGCCGTACCGACGGACACACCAAGGGGTCTTGTCCGAAAAAAGCATTTTGTGATATTTGCCAGATTGCCGGACACCTTACCAAGGAGTGTCCGTACGATATGAGGACCCGTAACCAACAGGTTCTCTTTATAGAACCATCTGCGTCAACCGGCATGTCCCAGCCTGCGAGCAACAACGCCTCGTCTGGCGGCTATCGAAACAACAGGCGAGGAAGAGGTAATAATAACAATACGAATAATAGAAGCCGAATCCAATACGACGCTAAAGGGCGGCCGATGATACAATGCCGAGCTTGCAATCACTGGGGGCATTTCGCCAGAGACTGTACAGTGGAGGAAGCACCACAAAAACTTTGCAAGTGGTGCGGTCCGGGGGACTATGATGATGGCAATTGTCCCAAATCTGGCGTGAACCTGTTGAATGTAGAAACGGAGGATGTACTCGCCATAACAAGGTCCAAGACGAAAGCGGCCACTTATCCAGATCCCCGCACGGAAAAACGAAAGGCACTAGAGGCACGAGCGGAACTGGAGAAGGAGATGTCAATGAGCAAGGATGCACAGGGGCTTGCGGGTACTTCTCGCTCTGAAGGAGAAACAAACATTATAAACCAACTGTTACAGGTCAAGATACCCGTCAAAATGAAGGACCTCCTGGAAAGTATGCCGCACTTGCGAGCGACATTGTTGCAATCTGCAATGATAACCCCAGTAGGCCAACCAATACAAGGCAAGGACAACCTTGGCCAGACAGCGACAGACCCATTAACCCTGACGATCAATAATGGTAGACACCCAGCAGTGGTGGAAATGGGTATATTGGGCACCATCCTGACCGACACAATTGTCGACGGCGGGTCGGGAGTAAATGTCTTGCCAGAGGAAACATGGAAAAAATTGGGTAAACCTACTCTCTGGCCGTCCACCTTTAATTTATTGGGAGCAGACCAACATGGCATCAAGCCGCTTGGCACACTCATGGCGCAACCAGTGACGATCGGAACACAGCCGTTCGTCTTGAATTTTGTGGTCATCCCATTGAAGAAGAAGAGGTATGATGCCATCCTCGGCAGAGGCTGGTTGGTGGCGGCCAAAGCAAACCACAATTGGAAGAAGAACACCTTGTCCATGGAAAAGGCTGGTAGAAAGTATACCATTGACCTCAAAACTCAACTGGTCAGTGAAGAGTTGGCGTCAGAGTCAGAGTCCGACGGAGACAACGATATCGACGAAGGAAAAGATGGCAGGGAACCAGATGACGAAGGCATCTTAGGAATTCAAGCTTGTTCTGAGGATGAGACGGATTCTTTGAGAGGGCTCTTCCATTGGCAAATGGAAGACTATGAATTATTGTATGGGTGCAATATGTTGGGGATTGAAGGACCTGACATGAACGAGTTTCCGCCAGAATACGGACAGTACAAGGAAGGGGATGTCCCTATGGATGACGCACCAGCGCACCAGTTTGACAAAAGTAAGCCCATAAGGTACGAAGAATCCGCACTTCAAGTTACAAACCTTGGAGAAACTTCAGAACAGAAAAACATTCTAGTCGGCGACGATTGGAATCCGGTCTTAAAGACGCCGGCGTTCAAAATCTTCACAGAATACAAAGATGTGTTCGCTTGGACGTATAAGGACCTCAAGGGGGTACCACAAGAACTTTGTGTACATCGGATCCCTCTGGTTCCCGGAGCCGTGCTCGTACGGAAGAGGCCATACAGGATGAACAAAAATTATGCGGCCAGGGTAAATAACGAAATTGACCGCATGCTTGAATCAGGGATTATCTTCAAGGTCCAGACGAGTGAATGGGTATCACCCATTGTGATATCCTTGAAAAAGGAGGCCGATCAGATAAGAATCTGTGTAGACTTCAGGTGTTTGAATGCTGTCACAATTAAAGATCCATTTCCCATACCATTCACAGACACCATCCTCGAGGAAGTCGCGGGTCATGAAATTTATTCATTTATGGATGGATTCTCCAGATATAATCAAATCTCCATTGCAGAGGAGGACAAATTGAAGACCACCTTTGTCGTAGAAGATGGCGTCTATGCATACAACCGGATGCCATTCGGGTTGTGCAACGCGCCAGCTACCTTTCAACGGATAATCCTCCATATTTTCGATAAAATATCCGTAGGAAACTTCAAAGCATTCTTGGATGATTGGTCTATTTACAGTACGGAGGAGGCACATCTGGCCACACTTGGCGAATGCATGGAGAGATGCCGACGAGCCCGCCTCGCCCTAAATCCCAAGAAATGCAGATTCATGGTGCCTCAGGGCAAGTTACTAGGGCACATCGTCTGCAAGGCTGGACTGAAGACGGACCTTGACAAAGTACGGGTCATTGTGGAGATGGAGGCGCCTGACGATGTCACTGGCGTCAAGTCATTTCTTGGACACATCGGGTATTATAGGCGGTTTATTAAGAACTTTGCCCAAGTATCATACCCACTTGATAGGCTGACACGAAGGGGGGAGCCGTACGTCTGGGGGACGGCCCAAGAAGAGGCTTTTCAAGAGTTAAAGTCACGATTGGTGGGTGCGCCAATCTTGACATACCCAGACTGGGACAAAGAGTTCCATGTACATGTCGACGCATCCAACTTCGCCATAGGGGCCACCCTGGCATAGGTTGGCAGCCACGGGCTGGACCACCTAGTGTATTTTGCAAGTCGACTCTTGTCAAACGCAGAGAGGAACTACAGCACGACGGAGAGAGAAGCCCTCGGCATGGTATACTCCGTCCAAAAATTCCGACATTACCTATTGGCGACACCATTCACATTTTATGTGGATCACCAGGCGTTGATGTATTTGGTGAACAAGCCAATCATCCAGGGGCGGATTAGTCGATGGCTGTTGCTGTTACAAGAATTTACGTTCAACATCATTGTCAGACCTGGCAGGAGCCATGTCATAGGCGACCAGCTATCACGGATCAAGTCGGGAGAGCCGGCCGAAGGCGTTAGCGAGGATTTTCCGGACGCCCATCTTTTCCGCATTGCCATCCTTCCTCCCTGGTACACGAGTGTGGGTGAATACCTATCAACGTCAAAATTTCCTAAGGAAATGTCAGCAGGCGAAAGACAGAAACTTGTATTAAGAAGCCGAACATTCCAACTTATAAATGGCCTTCTCTACAAAATGGGACCTGACCAGATCCTACGACGATGCGTCTTGGAAGAGGAAATCCCAGGAGTATTGAGAGAAGCCCATGAAGGGGCCGCTGGAGGACACATGGGACCGGATACGACAGCAAGGAAGGTCCTACTAGCGGGCTTGTGGTGGCCGACACTGCATAATGATGCCAGAGAATGGGTGACAAGTTGTGATACATGTCAGCGTGCTGGGCGACCGTTAAAGAGAGATTTCATGCCACTTAACCCGTCGCATGCTCAAGAGTTGTTCGAAAGATGGGGGTTAGACTTCGTTGGTCCATTGAAACCGAGTCGCGCCCGACGATGTAGATACATTGTCGTGGCGACAAAATATTTGACCAAATGGGTGGAAGCGAGGGCTTTGGTAGACAACTCCGCCGTCAGTACGGCAAAATTCATTTATGAACAGATTATCACCCGGTACGGAATACCTATTCAACTGACAAGTGATAGAGGGGGGCACTTTGTAAATCATATTATTTGACTACTGACAACCGAGTTCAAAATTTTTCATTCCCTATCAAGTCCGTACTATCCCAGGGCAAACGGTCAGGCTGAGGCGACCAACAAAATCATGGTGTCGGTAATTTATAAGTCCTGTGGGGTTGAAAAAGAAGACTAGGAGGAGCGTCTGTCGTCGGTACTTTGGGCGTACCGAACAACTTACAAAGTAACCACCGGGCAGACACCTTTCCAATTGATGTACGGCCAGGAGGCTGTGGTACCGGTGGAATTCATGGTGCCAAGTCTCAGAATCGCTATTGACAACAGGCTAGGCGACATGGAAAGCCTTCAAGAGAGACTATACGCCCTAAACAAGTTGGATGAAAGACGGACGATGGCACAATGGGTGACAGACGTGGCCCAGCAACGCAGGAAATATTGGAATGACCAACACATTCGGTGGGCGAGGTTCACGCCGGGCCAATTAGTCCTAAAGTATAACGGACGGAACGAGATTAAGCCCGGCAAGTTCAGAGTGAAGTGGCTAGGTCCTTACAGGATCCGAGAGGTCGCAGCGAATGGATCAGTCAAGCTCTCGACCCTCGACGGAAAAGAGATACCAGAGGCAGTCAACGGGTCCAAACTGAAAGTCTATCACGAACGAAGGCAACCGGGAACCCCTAGTCAAACGGCCACAGCTAAAAATTAGAAAATTTGAAAAAAAATATATATATAAAATGGAAAAAATATATATATATGAAAATTTGAAAAAAAAGTATATATAAAAGAAAAATTGAAAAAAAAAAAAAAAAAAAAAAAGAAAAACGAAAAAAAAAGACCACCGTACGGTGGACACGTGGTGGCACCACCGTGCGGTGGAAGCCACCGTGCGGTGGAACCCACCGAAGGCCGTGGGAAATAAAGGCTGCCAAACGAAAGGGTTCTATTACAACACCGCACGCTAAGGAATGTCGCCGAAGGGAAACGCCGCAAGGAAGAGGCACTGCTGAAGAAAAGAAAGGTAGCCGCTGAACCCGCACCACCATGCCACCACGCAACGCCGCACACCGCCGAGGAGAGGTAGAAGCTACCACGGCGAGGAAGGAAAAGAAAAAGGAAGGTGCGTGCAAATGCAGGGCCCGCCTCGCAAACCGGTCCCCGCAGTGTCTCCTAAGCAGAGGTGTCGGTACACAGACGTATCGTATGCGGCAACTGACAGAAGAGCAGACGGATTGTAATTGATTGATGGAGCAGTAGGTACAAAGGCAGGGGTTTAGTGAAGTGCATGTGTCCGGCAGTTGACGACGGCAGATTGTAATTGAGCAGATGTGGATGGAAGGAAGGATTCTCGGTAATAGCGATCAGAGAGCGTGCGCGAGTCATGATGCGGGAGAATGAATGGAAGGCCAGACACATCATCATTAACGGTGAAGGAGACGGATGGAGGAATGTTTAATATTTGATTTGCGCTATAATCTTGGCTTCGTTTCGTCCTAGAAATTCACTTGGGAAAGCGAGACATACGAGCAGTTTCTCAGGGAAGGAGAGTTGTGTCGGCTGATTACGGAACAGCGGAAAGGAACAGGAAGTTTGTGGGCAAGGGTTCGAGAAAGATTTGCGTCACTTCATTTTTTACAAAAGGGCTGTTAGGGTCGAATGCAGGCTTCCTCGTTCTGGGAACCCATAACCTTGTGTGGGAGATGAAGGATGAGCTTGCTGTGGCAGGGCAGTGCAGCATGTCATCGTGTCCTTTGTGAAACAAGCTCTATTTTCCTTTGTGATCTGTTTGTGCCGAAGCGTGTTGAAATTTACCTCTGACTGTACACAGAAGATAGCACAAGAAGCTACCGTGCGGTGTTCACAAATATAGGCGGACAAGAAGCTACCGTGTGGTGTTCACAAACATAGGCGGAGATATATATAGTGCGGGAGGTGGACAAGAGGACTTTTGTTCAGCTTTTTACTAGCTGGAGGTAGTTGGGGATTACCGCCGTACGGCCTACCTGCCAGGAGGTAGTTAGGTGCTTTTCGTTCGACAAGGCAAAATTAAGAAGTGGTTACCAGGTAGTAGTAATGGAGTCTGCGGGAAAAAGGAATTGGAAAAAACAGTTGCAGGATAGCAGCCATAGGAAGCCGGATGCACGTATTCTTCCTTCAGGTGTTCGAATAGCAGGTGGCACAATGGAAGCCAGGCAGAAGAAAAAGACACCACAGTAGCCCACTGCACGAGGGAAGAACACCTTCACTTCACATAGTATCACCTTTGAGGGATTGAATGGGGCGGAATGTCGGAAATGGTGGCAAGAAACGCCAGATGATAATTTGGTGAAGACAAGTCTTCGCAAAGCAGGGGTAGAATGGGCTATCCGGATGCCTGTGTTCGCCATTCGCGAGTACGTGGGAGCATTGCGATATATGGTTGATACCTTTGATAGCCACTCACGGACGAGCACATTTGAGTACCTTGGGAAGGATATCACCATATCCTTCAAACCTGCAGATTTCACGAGAGTATTTGGCATCCCAGGCATACATGGCAAGAGAGTGGACTTGAAGGCCAAGAAGATGACACGGGAGGAAAAGGAACATTGGATTACGCGAGTGTCCCGAGACTTGACCCCAGCAGAGTTGGCGAGCATCGTAGATGCCACGAAGGGTCGTGGGATGCGTAGGTCCTTTGTCGCAGAGGGTCATTGGCGGTGCATTATGGATGTCATCAAAAGCAGGTTGACAGGGTCGGGTAGGGCATCAGACATCGCTCTACCACAGATCGTATTGATTAACGGGTTGATGAACGGCGTCGTGTATGATTGGGCTACCTTGTTATCAGAGCGGATGTGCGCATTCTTGATGATGGAGCAGCGCACCTTTTACATGCCCCACTATGCCATTGGACTGTTCTTGGAGGCTACGCGGGAAGCAGTGCCAGAGGCTGAGTTGGAGGTACGGCCACAGGGACCTTTGGCGGAGGGTGAGCCTCCTATCATGCACTGGAGACACCTGGACATTGGACACTCTTCCGTGAAGCGGAAACGGATATTAGAGACCACCGCAGCAGAACCGGATAGTGGGCGAGAAACTTCTAGCAGTGCAGAGGATTCCAAGGATTCAGAGGATGAGGATGACAGTAGCAGTCGGGCCACAGACGAGGGGAGGATGGAGCCCGCCGGAGAACGTATGCTGTTTGCGCCACCCACACTCCCACTTGGCACACTTGTGGGGTCATCAGCGGGCAGTACTTCGATTCCGGCATTTGGGCAGAGCCGCACACCCGTTACACTCGGGCCCATGCAGCCGGCCGCATCACCTTCCGCCATACCACCGCAGCAGGCTTGTGCACCAGCCGCAGGACCGACTCCCGCAAAGGCATGTACTGACAGCAGGGCGGAGTCGTGTGGTCCACCGCACGGAGGCGTGGCAGAGGAGATGGTTGAGACGGAGCCTCAGGTGCGACTGGACGTTGTGGGATCCGAGGCAGTGGTGACGGTTGCTGCCTCCTTGTTGGAGGAGCCCATCGCAGGACATGTTTCCGAGGGGGAGAGAGGGTCGGAGGTGTTGAGTGCAGTTCCATCGGTGGCGGCTATGGGGAGTTGGCTGACCCAGAGATTCCAGATGACAGTGATGCCACCCATAGGAGCAGCTGTATTCTCACCTTGGCGAGAGCCTCCCACTGACGTGGTGGATCTGGAGGATTCCTCGGCGGAGACGCAGGCACCAGCAGAGGGACAGGTGATTAGAGAGGGTGTTCCTACCGGCCCAGAGCAGGCGACTGCTATACTTGAGGGGGCGGGGGAGACACCATTGTGCCAGCAGGATGCAGCAGGTGTGGTCCCTGAGGAGACTTTTGAGTTACCACGTGGGCTTCCTGTACCTACATCAGGGCTGGATGGGGAGGATATTGAGCTTTACTTGGCAGATATGGTGACGAGGGGTCGGCGAGTGGTGGCCGCGGCTCAGACACGAGCTCTGCAGCAGGTTGTGGAGGAATTAGACCAGGTCCTCCAGTTTATGCGAGACGGCTGTCCCGCAGCTTTCACTTCATGTTTTGAGGCACGAGGGTGGCCAGTTATCCAGACGGATGCGATGTTGGAGGCTTGGAGTGTGCCTCAGCCAGTCGTGGAGAGTAGGGTGACGACTCTCGTCCGGGAGATTGAGCAGGTTTACCGGGAGGCCTACTATGCCTTACGTCAGACGCAGCATGAGTCTACGGTTCGTGAGGCTGCTCGAGTTGAGTTAGAGCAGGACATGGCCAGACAACAAGCCTCGTGGGCAGCCGAGAGATCAGAGTTGATAGCACAGCTTGAGACAGCCCGCGCAGAGAAGGTTGCGGTGGACACCCGTCTTTCGGAGGAGCAGAGTCCGCAGAGTCTCGTCCAGCAGGAGTTAGATGTTGTTCAGGCTTAGTTGGTTCGCATGACAGAGTCCGCCGATACCAAGGAGAAGGAGCTGCTGGAGGCTGCGCTTATGGTGAAGACGGCCTTAGAGAAGGTGTTGGTGGCCGAGCGGGATGTGGCAGCACGCACCCAGCAGGTCTATGAGCTCCGCGCCCGCCTGGCGGCCCAGACACCCGCATCTCAGCCTTCGACTTCAGGGATGCTTCCTCGGCCCCCTCCTTGACTTTATCTTGGTTGTATATCTATATTACATTGTCTCCATTTTGTTGTTAGTCGTCGGAGACGACTTCTTTTTTGGGGGGGATGATGTTATCGGGAAAAAGTGTATAGTTAGTAATGTTAATTATCAATAGTTAGTTAGCCGACGGGTAGGTAGTTGGAGTCGCGACGGTTGTGTCGCACCCCTTCGGCTGTCATATATTGTACCACCTCCGGGTGTTGGAGGACATGTAACATTGGCGACAGGTTATAATATGAACATCTTTTGACATTAATGGCAAGCTTATTCTGGTACTTCTTTTGTATTTGTATTGTGCATTGCTGTTCGATTTCTGTATTCTTCCTGTTTACCCAGTGAGGTAAACAAGAACCAACATCAGGTGCAGGAGGAATAACGGGAACAAGACCTAAATAAGATGGAAGATTAGCATCATCTGGAGGAAATTCAGGTAGTGCATCATCAAATTTAGAATCTACATCATCCCTCCCATCAGGTGAACCAAATGGAAGACATACACCCAAATCAGAAGCCTTCAAAGGCTGATCCTCAAAATTTTGCTCAGACAAGGAAAGCTGAAATGGTCTTGGTTCTTCATGAAAGACAACATCACGACTGAAGATAAGATGATCAATGTCTGCCAGTAAGCCTTGTGGTTGTCACTGTACCCTATAAACATAAGCTTTTGACTCCTGGAATACAACTTGGGAGTGCTTGGCATCTGGAATCCATACATATGCTAAAGAGCCAAAAACCTTCAGATGACTGATCTTGGGTTTGCGACCAGTCTAGGCTTCCTCAGGAGTCTTCCCTTTAAGAACATGAGTGGGAGACCTATTAAGGAGACAGACTGTAGTAAACATTGCTTCTGCTCAATACTTCTTAGGAACATTCCTATGTTCCAACATTGACCTAGCCATTTCTGTAATGGTGTGGTTGCGACGTTCTACAACGCTGTTTTGTTGAGGGGTGTATGGTGTGGTTAACTGACGTTTTATGCCATGTGTATCACAAAAAGTGGAGAAAGCAGTAGAACAAAACTCCCCCCCATTATCAAACCTAGAGTAATAATAGAACAACCAGACTCTTTTTCTACCAAGGCCTTAAATTTCGGAAATACAGGGAACACATCTGATTTTTGTTTAAGAAAGTACACCCACATTTTACGACTGAAGTCATCAACAAAAAGCAATAAATACTTGCACCCAGTAACAAAAGATGTATTCATTGGACCACATACATCAGCGTGGACCAACTGTAGTACCTTAGAGGCTCGCCATGAGTCACCATCCTTGAACGGTGTCCTGTGCTGCTTCCCAGCCTGACAAGCTTCACAAACTCATTGATTTTGAGTTTGAATTTCAGGTAGGCCATGTACTAAATCTTCCTGAACAAGCTGAGCAAGGTAGTGAATGTTCAGTTGACCATATCGTTGATGCCAGAGAATGCTGATAGAGGAGGATTTAGCTGCAAAAGCACGCTCAAGAGAATCACCCGTATCCACAAGTTTGTATAGACCATGATTCTTGATGCCAACAGCTACAGTAGTGCAAGATGCACAATCAACAATTGAACTCTTGTGTGAACTGAAGATCACATCAAGCTGAGGAGAATGCCGCATGATTCGACTCACAGCGAGTAGGTTTTGTTCCATGCCAAGAACGTAGTATACATTGAGGAATATAAGATTCCTCCCACCAGACTGTATTTGAACGTTGCCCTTGCCGACAACAGTATGCTCTTCACATCCTCCAAAAATGATTGAATCAGTATATAGAGAGAATTCTGTAAACCAATCACGCTTGTGAGTGAAATGCCAAGAAGCACCAGAATCTATATACCAGGCAAAAGCCTTCACTTGGTCTGCAGGTCTTTTAGCCATGAAGGCATAGAAGGAAGACTCTTTCTGCTCTATGTGCTCAACGACATTGGCTTTAGGCTAAGACCCTCCTTGCTTCCGCTGTTCAAGAGCTATCCAATTGCGACAAAAGTTGATCATGTGGCCATATTTATCACAGTAGTTGCATTGAACCTTTTTCTTCTTCGAACCATCCTAAGATTGATTGGAGCCCTTTTGCTGAGATGATTGAGAGGACTGAGCTTTGCCTTTATCCTTGTGAAAGGATTTGGCTGCAAAGGCTTGCTCTGAGGAGGATGAAGTGGCACTGCTACCAAACTGTTGTTTCCAACGATCTTGCTGCAAAAGTTTGGTGCACAACTCTGGAAATTTCAGATCAACATTCCTCGAGGTAATGTTGAGAGTTTCTATGAAGTGCTCATTGGATTTTGGCAGACTCTTCAAGGTAATGACTGCCATATCCTCTTCCTCCTTTTTTCCGACCAATAGCTTCGAGTTCATCTCGAAGATCCTTAATCTTTGTGAGATGCTCTTGTAAGGACACACATTCATCCATCATGATGGAGAACAATTGGTTCTTCAGAAAGAACGCTCGACTTTTGCCGGATGCTTGATGCAATTCCTTCAGATGCTTCCAGATTTCTGATGCTGACTTGCCGATGGGAATCTGAGGCAACTGGTCATATGTGACGGAGAGCTCGAGGAGCATGACAGCTTCTCGATTCCGATCATCAAACTTGTCTTGATCTGATCCGACTGTGGTAGGACGAGACTCTTTTCCCAAAACAAGATCATCAAGACGACGATATTAAAAAATAGTCAACATGCGTTGCTTCCAGGTGTTATAATTCTTGCCGTTGAATCTCTGACTGCCTTCCAACATTAAGCTGGTTAATGACACCATTGTGCATACTTCCCAAAGCACGGAAAATGAGAAATTTGAAAAGGTGTGAAACTAAAGCAAAGGTAGAATCGGGTACATACTTTGAAAAATTATGAAGTATGACTGACACGAAACTTGAAGAATTTTTTTTTCATTAGACCCAAAATTTTTGACGATGACCTAGAAAACTTCTTGAAAAACCCACAAATATTATGTAGGCTAAATTTGGATCCGACCAAAAAATCAGAGGATTTCAAAGAAACCCTAGTTGGCTGAGAGAAATAAAGTTTGTCGCTAGCAAAAAATAAACCCATCACGGTAGGAGATGAAGGGTCGGCGGCTTCAGATACTTCCAGACATGACCAGAAAAAACGAAAAAACCGAAGGCCATGCGGAATGCAGAATCGCGAAAGGAAACGCAGGCAAATGATTTTAACAATTGGTATCAGAGCCTTGATCACGGGTTCGAGTCTTCCTCCAGTGGGTGTTGAAGGCTCAGTTGGTGCTAAGGGGGAGATTGTTAACTTGGTGGTCATCACCTCCTTGGGGACTCGTGACATGGCTTAATTGCCTCCCAAGGGTCAGGTTAAATCCAGTGTTTGTGTTGGGCATTGATAGTTCGAGGTTTTGGTGAAATGACAAACAATTCCAACAGAAACTGTACAGCAGCAGGTAATATGAGTAAAAAATGGCCTGGAACTTGCAGGTCTGAAGTTAATCTAATAATTCCAAGTGCTGTGCAGCAATACAATTGCCCTAAATTTGTATGGAATCTTCCCTATGCTGTTGGTGCTCCAAAATATGGTGAATGATAATGAAGAACAACAACAAATATGTTGAAAAAGTCTGAAAATCAGCAATAACATTGGTTTTTTTGCAAGTCTAATTTGATTCAATCTTCTACAGGTTGAAATCTTCAATAATTGACTGTAATGACATTGTAGTAAGTTGAAAATGATTTCAATTATTTGAGCACAAATGTGATCCCTTGGTGGAATCACCTTTAATGGACAAAAGGCGTTGCATCCTCAAGTCCAATTGTGGAAATCAAGAGGGTTTTCAACCTGCAAGATGTCCAAAATGTCAAGGATTCTTGTCCTTGGATGGAAAGATGAACAAAAATACCGATCTCCAAAAAGTATTCAAAAAGAGAATGACAAATGATGATTTGATGTGACCCTTGACATCTCTTTTATAGGCCCTTTACTTAAGGCCCTCTATTTTATTTTATTTTTATTTATTTTTCTTTTTCCCTCCAATTATTTAAAGATACTATTAAACTTTATTTTATCCAAAGGCTCCTTTTTGAATTACATTTGAATAAAGTGTTAAAAATACTTTTAAAATATTACCATAGTTGCTAGGAGATGGCTGCCGATACTAGTATGAGAGATAGTTAGTGGTAAAGTATGAGATTTAAAAAAATAGAAGACATGGTACTTGCACACACACACGCACACAGGCACACACGTGTGCACGAACACACAAACAATTTCATAAAATTTGAAAAATAAAAAAATGAATCATAAAACTAATTATTTAAACATTTTGAATTTAAAATTTAAATTTTAAAAAATATGTATTATCATATAAATATAACAATAAATTTTCAGAAAATTTAAAATACTAAAAAATAAATCATAAAACATGTAATTTAAAAAATAAAAAATAAAAAATAAAAAATAAAAAATGAAAATTAATAAATTCATAAGTTAAATTATTAAAGTTTTAAGTTATGGCAGAGAATTTAAAATTATAGTTTGCAGTTTTAAAGTTTAAACCTTGTAACCTAGACTATACATTATAAATTTTCAAGATATTTTAAAAAATTTTAATATGCTATTTTTCTTAAATTTGCCTAAAACTCTATGAATTTTTCATGTATGCTATGTATCCGCTAATAGAGAACAAGGAAACAAATAAAATTAAACGAAGCTCAAAAGGTTTGCTGCTTTTGACATCACTTGTATCATTGTAAACTAAAATTTGTTCTTCTACGACTTCTACAAATGTAAACACCATTTTCAAAAGAATTCTTACACTCCTTTGTCTTCATAATGGGAGTAAAACAATTAATAATGAAGTGTATTGCAACATTGTTAACAATTTTAAGATATTTTTTTTTTGTTTTAAGGATTTTTCATTTTCTTTCAGAGTCTTGCTAGGGAGACTTGTGAATTTTTAGATGGGGCATCTCCTATCATGGGGCACATTCCACACCCATCTTTGGTATTGGAGATGCATTCTAAAATTTAAAGTGTATCCCAGGTGGTGGGAGATGTTTCTCCATGCAAGAGTGAATATTACATAGGACCAAAAATAATATTTTGAGTTGCCTATTTGAAAATAAGTGATCACGATGACAAGTTAAAATATTATTATTTTTAATCCCTTGTTCCATCTATAGCCTATAGGGAAAGGGAATAGATTAGAGGTCCTCTCCATGGATTTAATCCTAAAAAGGAGACACGACATGTTTTAACTCATGGATTTGTGCTTTTTTGTGTTTTCTAGATGTTGTCATTCAGTTATAGTTATACAACCTCCACAAGAAGTATTCTTAGGGGTAGTATGGGAAAGTTGTTTAAATATTCTAAGTCTACTCATGAGATTGATGCAAGAACAATTCAGGTGAGGCAACCTTTCATGCCAAATATTGCTTATAGTAATATCTTTATAAGGGTTTACTAAAATTATTATCAATATTTTCTACCACATATGCATTACCCTTGCTTCCCACTAAAACCATAATATCAATGATAACCAAATTTCATAGGGTAATCTTTGAGATCTCAAAATTCATCTAAAAAACTGTTCTTGTATATTGCTTGATAAGTTCGAAATCCCGTTTCAATAGGAACATACAACAAATCCTCAAGAAAGCCACCATGAGTCTTAATTCTATCACTCTTGAACACTAGAAGTAGAATCAACATCCAAATGAATTCCATTCAATTATTGTTATAGGAAACATGGGTACTAGTAGACGTTTGGATACAAGAATGGGGTAGTGTCAATGCTTTGTTCAAAATTTGAGTATTGGAGTATGTGGGTATATTTTATGTCTAGTGTGTGTTTCTGAGTGTGCAAATTCAAAAAAATAAATATGAAGAGAGCTGCCATTAACATGATAACATAAATGAAAATATGGTAAAACCAAGGTTTCCAAATGTGCCCAAGAAAATTTAAGGAGATGGCTCCTAGGACCTTGGTATAGGTAGCTAATAGGGGTAGACATTGTGAAACAACCCTAAAACATTACATATAAGACAAAAAAATTATTAGAGTAAAAACATAGAAAAAGAAGAGCTTGATAGACTAAAAACCTAAATTTACCTGCGAGCAATTTAATACACTATATCATGAGCATTGTTGGTAAATAGATTTGTTGCTGTGGTTCCACCTTGAAAAATGATCCTGAATTGTCCAGCAGGCAGAAACAAATAAACCAACTGTTAGAAAAGTTATTACTTAATTTTGCTTTGAATTTTAGAGGTTCAACTCCCTCGCATGATAAGATTTTAGTTTTTAAAGGTATGATTTTAACCAAAAAGTAGGAATTATAGTTAAACTAAAATAGAAATGGTAAAATGACTACAAAGAAAGAAGAACGAACATAAAGATTCATTCCATATAGAAGGATTTTTGAAATAGACAAGCATGCAACTAGGGTTTAAGAAATGGAATGTAATCTAACAGCAGAAAATTACATGAACAAAGGATTTCATGACCCATAGATGTATTAATATCCTATAATTCCATGTCAAACACATGAAGAAAACATATAAATCAAAGAGAAAAGCAATTGGAGTTTGTGGAGAACTAGCATCATTGTTTGTTGCCTCTTGAAGCTTATCAAATTTTTGTAGATGTTGTACCACGAATAAATTTTAGGGATCATTTTTGTTAACCATAATACTTGAAGCTCTTTAGATGTTTACCATTACAATCAGAAACTTTCTGGGAATTTGGATTCCAGGGCTTTTTGGGATCATGAACAGATTAATGTTTTTTAACACCATGGTGATGCATTGAAAAAAATTAATAATTGAAGCCAAAGAAGGCTGTGACCTAATTTCTAGTTGCAAAAATTGAGATTTATGACAAATAAGAAAAATAGCTTAAATTTTTAAATATGAGAATTCAGGAAAAAGTATATCAAGTAGCAATCAGTTAGTGTAACTAAAGAAATTTAATTGAAACAAGGGACGGAACATTTTAATCTTCTAAAAATACAACTGAATTGGGGAATCTTACTAGCTGTTGATTTTAAGCTGAAAAATGAGCTTTTTTGGGCCATTAATAGTGTCTTCTATCTTCTAATTTCTAAGCAAGCTATGTTGAAATTTATCGTGCAACAATCATCTGTTTATATTCTCCATGGCATAATTCGTTTCTGTGAGCTAAGTGCAAAAATGAAGTTCAGTTGGTAAAATTTCATTATTTATTTTTCACAAGCTATAATTCAAGTTAGTGCTGTATGTCAAAAGAAGAGACTTTATTGCATAAAAAATTATGCTTTCTGAAATATGAAAGTGTAAAAAGCATTTGGCATTTGGTGAACATCAGATTATCAGAATTATCTGCGATATGAGATGATGTTGTGTGAACTTGCTCTTTGCTTAGTGCAGGATAAGATTTAAGTGCCCATGAGAAAGCGACCTTCTTGGGAAAAATAATAATCAAATTCTGATTTGCTTTCAAAAGTTTACATTTATTCTCGTGCAATCAATCTGTGGTGTACGTTCAATGTGAAATGAAGGGAAGCTTATGGGATAAAAAACCACTAAGTGCTAATATTGGCACACATTATAAAAAATGGTATTGCCCCTGATTGATACCATTAAACACAACTAGAGGTTTGGACTTAAGTTTTTATCTTCAAGATAGATGGACTGCTAGATAATTCATTTGGTTTATTCAATCATAAAACTCTCGTTTCTCTTTGTTTTGAATTCAATGAATATATTAGCATTGGATTTTATCAATTGCAAGGTTTTTAAGCAATTAAAAAGTTGGGGTGGTCTACTTTTCTCAATAGTGCTTTCAAAACTGCTTTTCATATTTTTATCTCTTCCAACTTTTATGTTGTTTCTCTCTGTTCAATTGCATTAGACGTAGCAGCTAGAGTGTGTTTAATAGCATATCACAACCATTCTTGCTGACCTACTTACCTGCTCAAGTTATGTTTATTTATTTGCCTACATTTTCAAATATACTATAGTTTTTTCTCAAATATACTAGGGTTTGTTCTGTCATATCAACTTCATTAACATATTCTTGCATATATTTTTTATACTTACTTTTAACTTGTTCTTTTCATTGTATTGCACAGCTTGAAATGTACAGGTCTGGGGATCTTTACAACCGAGATCAAGATGTGAAAGGTCCAACATCCTCTCATTTTCTGTGGCTGTTTAAACAAGTAGCAAGTTTGATAGGCATATCATCAACTCCTGTCCAGGACGTGGTTGAAGGGAAATTCGCTGTGACAGTATTGGTCAAGGTCACTTGCTTGATTATAATTTCTGATTGGATTTTTCATCTTGTCCTACCCAAATCAGCTTTTGGTGAATACACCTACACAATTTAGAATGTTCATATTCAAAGGATATTTGTCTTCACAAAGTGGGCAATACAACCATGTCCAAAGACTTTAGATTTAGCTTATTAAGTATTTGTATTGAGGACTTTGGCTTTTACCACCTGGTTAAGCAATGATATACCACAATTTCTATTCCGTCTATTAAATAGGGTGTGATCAAAATTTCCAGCATTCATGAAATGTATAGGATTCATTTTGGAGCACTACACTGGGAAGTTATAAGTAAATTTTTTTATCTCCACCGTATACATTTGAAAATGAAAGCTATGTTCATGCAAATCCCTATATTCCTTATCTTGTTAGATGATTCTGGAGATACTCTATGGTTTATGCATGTTGAGAGATATTCCTTTCTAGATAATGAATGCTTCTGAAAGCCAGGTCACTGGAAAATACTGGCTGCATTATAGCACATTAAAAAAATAAAAAACGCTAGATATTTAAGTAAAGTAGTAACTGTCATGCCACAGTGCCCTAGGTGACATCACAGTGGAGCAGAAATATCAATTGATTGAATAAATCTGAATTCGAGTGATGAAGTTGATGCCACTCTTAGCTGTTCTGAAAACTGCAACAATATGTAACCATTTTGTAAGTTTGAATTGTGCATGTTAGATTAACTTTTTCTCTGAAAGTTGGGCTTGATTTTGGCCAAAGTCATCCCTAAAAGCTCTTGTATACTGTTCAATCCACCTACTTCTGGGACTACAGTATACTTAGGTTTATATTCTTTAAATTGCACTGTACCAGAAAGTTGTCTCTCTAAAGATATCATAGTTTTCTTGACAGGGGGGTGTGGGAATGTGGGGATGGGAGGACCTAAGGGCTTAAGTTTGGGGATGGTAGGGGGACAGCAGCAGAAAATTGGTGGGGGGCAGTACTCATATACATATAGTGCTTGAAAATTTATTTATAAGAAGATGTATAAGGAATAAGTATAAGAATTGCAAATAAAACATTGGCCTACTATGTAAAATTTAAACTAATAAACATTAAAAATATTGCAATGATTGCATTGAACATTAACAATGTTGGGCGGAGTTTTGGAAATTTGGGAGCAAATCAGGAATAAGAATTGCAAATTTAACTTTGGCATGCTAAGTGAATTTTAAACTAATAAACATAAAAACATAGCAATGATTGCATTAACAATAACAATGGTGGGTTGAGGTCTGGGGGTAGAGCCCCCAACGAGTCAAGTCGTAGCAGTTCATGTATGGCTTTGGGGGCAATGGCCCCAGTGGGTAGCGTCCCTTTTGAGGGTCTGCAATTTTATCACAAACCTTCATGACGAATTTCATTTTCACAAGTTTATCACCTTTTTATGTTTTCACTTGGAGTTTCTAATTGGGGGCCATGGGAGATGCCTTGGCAACCCCGAGATAGTCAAGAGACACACGTAAGTCCCCTGGATATCTTGGCGTCCTCAAATGTCCCAGTGGGGGGCGTTTCCCCCAAGTCCTCACATCGGAGAAACGTGAGAATTTTTGTGTGTGGGGGTGAGGGGGTGGGAGGGGTGGGATGTGTCCCCATGGTTCATTGAAAGATATGGAATGTGAGGCAAGGTCAAACTTGGGAGAGGAGATTTAATATTTTTAGTTTTATTTTAAAAGTGTACCATAGTACATATTCTTTAGATATGGGAAATATGTATATCTTATGTTTTGGTAGTAATGTCATTTGTTAGTAGTTAGTTAGCCGACGGGTAGGTAGTTGGAGTCGCGACGGTTGTGTCGCACCCCTTCAGCTGTTATATATTGTACTACCTGTGGGTATTGAAGTGTGTTGTGTGACGACAGATAATACTATGAACCTTGTATACACTTTGAGTTATTAATGGAAAGCTTATTCTTGCGTTCATGTTGTATTGTTTATTTCTGCGTTACTTCTATACTCTCTCTGTTTACCCAGTGTGGCAAACATTTGGCGCCGTTGCCTAGACATACTCGGGAACGGAAGACGTGGATGGTGCACGAACATGATGGGCCTACCCGTTGGTGAGATAAACCCAGAGGCCGACGACGCGCTAACAGAGCTCTACAACGGAGAAGACACTGCGACGAGGGAATTTTCAATTCTGCTCCAGGTAGCCATCGAGACCTACGTCTGACGAGAGGCCATGGAGGCGGAAATCCTACCAAGTGCCGTGTGGACAGCATTGGAGGTTAGCCCGACAGTAAATCGGTTGATGAACCACCTTCCCCGGTTGCTTGCACAGGCATTGCTGGCACAACAAGCTTGCCTGGAGGAGATTGCCCAAGAAGAGCGACGCCAACAAATCCTTCAACAGTACAAAGAAAGCAGCCGACGGGAAGCGGAACGGGATGGTGCCAGGCCAGGAAGGAATTGAACCCTGAATCCCTAGGGATAAAGGAACATTCTATATTCAAATAAAGGTGTCATAATATTGACACAAGTTGTATCTGACAAAATGAATTAATAAAGGCTTGTTTTGGTTTATGTATTGTGAATTATGGAAATGTACGACAATTAATGCCCAATCTATTAAACAAAGATAGAAATAAGAAAGCAAAAACGGACGAGTGGGAGGCCGCGCAGAGGGCCTTGATTCTGGAACGACGAGTAGAACGTAGACGAAGGCTGAGGCAACTTGACGAGGGGTTGCTCGAAGGGAACCAAGGAGGTGTCATAGAGGGTGCAGAAGCCGAGGGGAATTTCTACGCGTCGCCAGACCACCGTAGGGTGAGAAGCCACGAAGAGTTTCTGGAGGAAACAAGGTTACAGAGAGATCTAGTCGAAGAGACCCGGGATCGGTTCAGAAACTTATCCCTTACACCATGAAGTGAGGATCACCAAAGGGAGCCAGGAGTGGGCGCGGGTGAGGACGAAGAGGAGGATAACCGTACGGCTGTAGGTGCCACACACGGCAGGAAAAACACCGTACCTCCAGTCACCCATGCAGGACACACCACCAGCGCCGGGGGGAGTGGCACAGACACAACCACAACCACCTCTAGGCAGACGACCCCCATCGATGGCGGGCAAACAAAAGTTGCCTAAATTCAACGGAGATGGCAACGATGACCCCGTATGGCATTGCCGTACGTGTGAGACAATATGGTCAACCAACGGGGTAGTTGACAAAGCGGATTGGGTGGTACAGTTCCTTGCCACCCTGAGAGGAGTAGCCATTGATTGGTACTCTGATGTGGATAAAACAAAGGTGGGAACATGGGACGACCTACAGAAAGCTTTCGAGACGGAGTTTCGACTCCTTCGAGATGATAATGAGATCGTGGTGGAGATATTAAGCACAAAGCAGGGAAAGCACGAGACAGTGCGAACATACAGGCGACGGTTAAAAGAGTTACTGGGGAAGATGGAGAACCAGCCGGCTGACGGACTAGAGAAGAGATGGTTCGTGGAAGGGTTGCGGTCATCCCTACGGAGAAAAATGAAAATTGTAACGCCCACCTCATACGATGACGCATACAACCGCGCGATGGATTTGGAAAGTGAAGACAAAACATTGCGGAAGAAAAAGGACAAGTCCTCTGGAGAAGAGGAGTCCTCGGGAGGAAGCAGTAGTGATGAATCGTCAAGTAAGAAGGTGCAAGCTCTTCAAAAGGATATGCACCGTATGATGAAGGAATTTAAGAACATGAGAGGGAGCACGAGTAAAAATGAAGACGTGTGGTGCACGGAATGTAAGGAAGGAGGCCATACAAAAGGCACCTGCCCGAAAAAGGCATTCTGCGAAATTTGCCAAATGTTTGGACATGCTGTCAAAGAGTGTCCCTACAACATGAAAACGAAAGGGAACCAGGTATTCTTTGCGCAAGAGCAACCCTCGCTGCCCGCAGTAGCAGGCTCCGCCCTGTTGCAAGCCGACGCCACTGCATCATCCAGTGGTTATAGAGGAAACCGAAGAGGAGGGAGAGGCAACAACAACAACAATAACAATCAAAGCAGAGTGCAGTATGATACTAAGGGGCGACCAATAATTCAATGTCGGGCCTGCAACCAATGGGGGCACTTCGCTCGGGAATGCCAGAACACTGAAACCCCCCAGAGCCTTTGAAAATGGTGTGGCCCCGGTGACCACGATGACACACGCTGCCCTAAGTAGGGGGTGAATTTGCTCAATATTGAGAAGAGGGGCGAAGACAAAGAAGTGCTGGAAATCACTCGCGCGCAGGCGAAGAAGGCAACCTATTTCGACCCCCGCACAGAGAAGGAGAGACTGCGGGAGGCGAAGGACGACATTGAATGGGAGATGGCGGCAGAAGGATAGAAGAACACGGAGATGATGAGTCCCTCAACCCGCCTGAAAGCGGAAAAGAATATCATTGGGCAAATCTTGCAGATGGAGGTGTCGATAAAGGTAAAAGACCTTCTAGACTCCATGCCACATTTGAGGACTGCCATCCTCACCAATGTGCAAAGCACCGCACATGCATCTTCGAGTACACCACAGGTAGAGGTTCCCGTCAGCGCTTCGACAAGTGCACCACAGGTGGAGGTTCCCGTCAGCCCTTCGACTGACCCGATGTTACTAGCCTTGAGCAGTGGTAGACACCCAGTTGTGGTCGAAATGGGTATCTGTGGGACCATTCTGAAGGACACCATTGTGGACGGGGGTTCTGGAGTGAATGTACTACCAGAAGAGACATGGAAGCGGCTGGGGAAGCCCACCCTGTGGCCACCCACATTCAATCTGGTGGGAGCCGACCAACACGGCATCAAGCCACTCGGCCTATTGATGGCCCAGCAAGTGAAATTGGTACGCAACCATTCCTGTTAGATTTTGTGGTTATTCCCTCGAAAAAGAAAGGCTATGACGCCATCCTGGGGAGAGTGTGGTTGATCACCGTGAGGGTGAACCACAATTGGAAGAAAAATACACTCTCCATGGAGAAAGGAGGGCGGAAATATATCATTGACCTACGGACCCCAAATGTTGGTGAAGAGCTCGCCTCTCTCGACTTAGACGTAGAGGACTCTAATAAATGGGAATGGGGTTCCGACGGAAGCAAAGGCAAGAACGCGATGGAGCCAAACAGTGAAGGGGTACTCGAATTGGAGGAATGTTCTGGAGACGAAGTGTGCTCACTCAACGGGTCTTCCATTAGCAAATGGAGGATTACGAACTTTTTCAATGCAACATGTTGCAGATAGAGGAGCCCGCCGATAAGGAGGTCTTCCCTCCAGAGTACAGGGAATATAAGGAGGGGGAAGCCCGGGTGGACGAGGCACCTGCACATCAGTTCGAAAAAGACAAGCCAATTCAATTTGAAGAGTCCAAGTTGAAGGCAACAAACCTGGGAAAAGAGGACCCACGGAATATATTAGTCGGGGATGACTGGGATCCTGTGCTGAAAGCAGTGGCCTTCAAAATATTTTGGAGTTTAAAGATGTCTTCGCATGGACGTATAAAGACTTGAAGGGAGTACCTCCCAAACTGTGCGTGCACTGCATCTCGTTGGTACTCGGAGCCTAGCCGGTACGAAAAAGACCGTACCGGATGAACCGCAACTATGCAGTGCGGGTGAATGAAGAGAGAAAAAATGCTCGAGGCCGGTATCATTTTTAAAGTGCAGACAAGCGAATGGGTGTCACCCATAGTCATTTCACTAAAGAAGGAGGCTAACCAAATAAGGATTTGTGTGGACTTCCGGTGTCTCAATGCAGTTACGATTAAAGACCCTTTCCCAATCCTATTTACGGACAGCATACTGGAGGAGCGGCCATGAGATGTACTCGTTTTTGGATGGATTCTCCGGATATAACCAGATCTCAATCGCCGAGGAAGATAAATTGAAGACCACCTTCGTGGTCGAAGATGGTGTCTATGCATACAACCGGATGCCATTCGGCCTATGCAATGCACTTGCAACATTCCAGCGAATTATACTACACATATTCGACAAGATGTCGGTAGGGAATTTTAAAGCCTTCCTCGACGATTGGTCCATCTATAGTGGCCAAGATACGCATTTGGTAGCCCTCAGAGAGTGCTTGGAGAGATGCTGAAGGGCAAGGCTGGCCCTTAATCCAAAAAAATGTCGATTTATGGTGCCACAAGGCAAATTGCTTGGGCACATCGTATGCAAAGCAGGTCTGAAGACGGACCCAGACAAAAATACGGGTGATCGTGGAGATGGAGCCCCCTACGGATGTCACTGGGGTAAAGTCCTTCCTGGGCTATATCAGCTACTATAGAAGATTCATAAAAAACTTTGCACAAATATCCCACCCCTTGGACAAGCTCACTCGCAAGGGTGAGCCGTACACCTGGGGGACCCCTGAGAGTGAAGCATTTGAGGAATTAAAGACAAGGCTGGTAGTTGCTCCCATCCTCGCTTACCTCAACTGGGACAGGGAGTTCCATGTCCATGTGGATGCCTCAAACTTTGCGATCAGTGCCACACTGGCCCAAGTGGGAGATCATGGGTTGGATCATCCTGTCTATTTTGCTAGTATACTGTTATCTAAAGCGGAGAAGAATTACAGCACAACAGAACGGGAGGCATTGGGGATGATCTATGCGGTACAAAAATTCAGACACTATCTGTTGGCGACATTGTTCACATTCTACGTGGACCATCAAGCCCTCATGTACTTGGTCAACAAGCCGATAATTCAGGGAAGGATTAGTCGGTGGCTACTCTTGCTACAGGGGTTTACGTTCACAATAATTGTACGGCCAGGGAAAAGCCATGTCATTGTTGACCAACTGTCCCGGATCAGGTTCGGAGAGCCGACAGAAGGGGTAAATGACGACTTTCCAGACGCCCACCTATTCAAGATCGCAGTACTACAACCATGGTATACTGCCATGGAGGAATATCTCTCCACCTTTGTATTCCCCCAAGGCATGTCGTCGGGAGAGCGAAGAAAGCTTGTGTTGAGAAGCCGCACATTCTAGCTGATTAATGGTTTATTGTATAAAATGGGGCTCGACGAGGTGTTACGTCGGTGTGTGATGGAGGAAGAGGTGCCAAGCATCCTGAGGGAAGCACATGAGGGGCCCGCAGGAGGCCATATGGGACCAGACACTATAGCAAGGAAGGTGTTGCTAGCAGGCCTCTGGTGGCCCACATTGTATAATGATGCGAGAGAATGGGTAGTGGGTTGTGATACTTGCCAGAGAGCGGGGAGGCCGCTAAAAAGGGATTTCATGCCCCTCAACCCGTCGCATGCTCAAGAACTATTCAAGCGCCGGGGGCTGAATTTCATCGGGCCGCTCAAAGTGAGCCGTGCTAGGAGGTGTCGCTACATTGTGGTAGCCACTGAATATTTAACAAAGTGGGTTGAAGCGCGAGCCCTACCAGACAACTCGGTCGTAAGTACAACAAGATTTATCTATGAGCAAATTATTACGCGGTATGGGATCCCTATGCAGTTGACAAGCGACAGAGGCGGACATTTTGTGAACCACGTGATTAAACTCCTTACTACAAAATTCAAGATTTTTCATTCACTATCTAGCCCCTACTACCCGCGAGCCAACAGACAAGCCGAGGCTACCAACAAGATTATTGTGAGCGTGATATACAAGTCGTGCGGTGTCGAGGGAGAAGATTGGGAAGAAAAGTTACCTTTGGTCTTGTGGGCCTATCGTACAACCTACAAGGTGACCACAGGCCACACTCCGTTCCAACTCATGTACGGGCAGGAAGCTGTGGTGCCAAGCCTTCGCATTGCAGTAGAGAATAGACTCAGGATATGGAGAGTATGAGGGAGAGACTGTATGCCTTAAGCCATTTGGACGAAAAAAGAATGATGGCACAATGGGCCATAGAGGTAGCCCAGCAAAGATGGAAGGTCTGGCACGACAAGCATCTTTGACGAATGAAGTTTACTCCTGGGCAGTTAGTGTTGAAATTCAACGGGAGGAACGAAATCAAACCAGGAAAATTTAAAGTGCGATGGCTAGGGCCCTTCAAGGTACGTGAGGTCAATGCCAACAGGGCGATTAGGTTGTGGACGCTCGACGGGAAGGAGATACCAGACGCCGTCAATGGGTCGAAATTAAAAGTTTACCACGAACGGAGGGAACCTGGACCCTCCAATCAGGATGTTTGACAGTATTTAAAAAAAAAAAAAACAAAAAAAACCGGACGTACGGTGGCAACACTGACGGGGGCCACTGTGCAGTGACCACACCGGCGGTGGGACCACCGTGCGGTGGTAACACCGGCGGTGGGACCATCGAAGGTGGAACCACCATGCGGTGGTAACACCGATGGTGGAGCCACCGTGGGGTGGGACCATCGGTGGTGGACACCACTGTGCGGTGGATGCCACCGTGCAGTGTACACCACCGCCAACACAAAAAAATAAAACCCCCGCACCACGCAGCCCACGCCAAAAAAAAACATAAACCCTCCGCCAAATGCAAAACAGACGAAGAAAAAAAAAAAAGAGAGACGCACACACCAGTAGCCCCGCACAACAACGCAACAGCCCCGCACAACAACGCAACCATACACAACCGAAGAAGGTGGTTACAAAGGTGTCCAATGACCGTATGACTTTTAACCAGAAATTAGTTATACCAAAAATTAATGGAGTCAGCGGGGAAACGAAGCTGGAAAAAGCAGTTGCAGGCTTCCTCCAATAGCAGGCAGATGGATAGAAATACCAGGGTCTTGTCGTCAGGCATGCGTGTGGCAGGCAACACAATGGATGCTAGCGCCAGCCATAAGCAAAAGCAGAAAGCACCACAAACTGCCATAAGTGGGAAAAATACATTAACACCTTAGAATATCACCTTTGAAGCCCTGAATGGGTCGGAATGCCGGAAATGGTGGCAAGACACTCCCAACGATGATTTGGTGAAGCAGAATCTTCGTAAGGCACAAGTGGAGTGGGCTATTCGAATGCCCGTGTTTCCTATCCGCGAGTATGAGGGTGCCCTGCGGTTCATGGTGGACACCTTCGACAAACACATGCACCAGTACTTTTGAATACCTCGGGAGGGATGTCACCATATCCTTCAAAGTGGTGGACTTTACCAGAGTATTCGGCATTCCGGGTAGACAGGGCAGAAAAATAGAGTTGAAGGCTAAGAAGATGAAGCGGGAGGAGGAGTATTGGATAAAATTAATATCTAGGAACTTGACGACAACAGAGTTGGACAGCGTGGCTAATGCCACGAAGGGACGAGGAATCCGGAAAACATTTGTTGCAGAGGGCCACTGGCGGTGCATTATGGATATCATTAAGAGCAGGTTGACGGGATCGGGTAGGGCATTGGACATCGCACTCCCTCAGATTATGCTAATGAACGGGCTGATGAACGACATTGTGTACGATTGGGCCGCGTTGCTAGCAGAGCGCATGTATGAGTTTTTGACGATGCAACATCGCACGTTCTACATGCCCCAGTATGCTATAGGGCTGTTCTTGGAGGCCACGCAGGAAGCCGTGTCGGAGGCAGAGCTGGAGGTACGGCCTCAGGGACCGTTGGCAGCGGGTAAGCCTCCTATCATGTATTGGAGACACCTGGACATTGGGCATTCTTCCGCAAAGCGGAAACGGACGGTGGATACAGCCTCAGGGGAACCTGATAGTGGGAGGGAGACTTCCAGTAGTACAGAGGATTCAGAAGCGGAGGATGAGGAGGATGATAGCAGCAGGGCGACGGAGGAGAGGGTCCTTTTTGCCCCACCCTGGTTATCGATGGGCACACCTGTGATGTCATTCGGAGTGGGAGGCACCTTTATTCCTGCATTTGGGCAGAGCCGCACGCCAGTTGCACTTGGCCCCCTCCAGCAATAGGTAGCATCACCTTCGCCGGATCCAGCACCACCTTCGGGACCGGCCTCGACCATGGAGGCACTTACAGAAGACATGGGAGAGTCGCCGCATCGGGTAGTGGTCGATGAGGAGCCTCAGGTGCGATTGGATGTTGTTGGAACTGAGGTAGTGGTGACTATTTCCGCCTCTTTGTTGGAGGAGCCCATGGCTATGGCGACACATCCTCCAGTGGTAGAGATGCAGAGAGTCCCGGGGATCCCTAGTACAGACCCGTTGGTAGTAGCTATGGAGAGCTGGCTGACTCGACGATTTCAGATGATAGTGGTATCACCCGTGGGAACTGTTGTATTCTTACCTTGTCGAGAGACTCCAGCAGAGGTAGTAGACTTGGACGACTCATCAGGCGAGGCACATGGACTAGCAGTTGGGAACGAGGTAGGAGAAGTCGTCTCTGCGTACAGGAACAGGGGGATGTTACACCTGTAGTGGCGGAGGAGGTACCTTCATGCCAGCCGGATGCGGCAGTATCT
The DNA here is from genome assembly GCF_030272615.1 of Cryptomeria japonica. Classification (NCBI taxonomy): domain Eukaryota; kingdom Viridiplantae; phylum Streptophyta; class Pinopsida; order Cupressales; family Cupressaceae; genus Cryptomeria; species Cryptomeria japonica. Next base: position 2,943,097 of record NC_081408.1, on the reverse strand, counting down.
GTTCCGCCAGAGACTTCTCCTTTACCCCTTGGCGCTCTTACACAGAGGCCACTTCCATCACGGTCACAACCCTTAGAGTAGACGGGGGAGGACATTGAGGCCTATTTAGCTGACGTGGTGACGAGGGGTAGACTAGTGGTGGCCACGACTCGGATGCAAGCATTACAGTAGGTTGTGGTGGAGTTAGAGCGGGTCCTACAGTTTATGTGGGTGGGCTGCCCGACAGCCTTTGCTACATGCTTTGAGTCTCAGGGATGGTCGACTACACAGATGGATGAGATGCTATAGGCTTGGATTGTGTGAGAGCCCATTGTGGAGAGTCGGGTGATGGAAGTCATCTGAGAGATCGACCAGGTCTACCGAGACGCCTGTTATACATTGAGGCGTACACATCAGGAGTCTGCGGTCCGCGAGGCTGCACGAGTCGAGTTGGAGAGGGATGTGGCCAGTCAGCAGGCCTCGTGGGCAGCAGCGAGGGCACAGTTGTTGGCACACTCGAGGTGGCCCGAGCAAAGACGACTGATACCCGAGTAGAGAAGGCTGAGGTGGAGACTCGCCTGGCGGCTGAGCAGAGTGTGAGGAGCCACGTGCAACAGGAGTTGGATGCAGTCAGTGCCGAGAGGAGCCTATTGCAGACTCGATTGGTCTGTATGACGGAGGCAGCGGATACAAAAGAGGAGTTGTCGGAAGCCGCGCACATGGTGAAGATGGCTTTGGAGAAAGTATTGGTGGTGGAGCGGGATGTGACTCCACACACTCAGCAGGTTTATGAGCTCCGCGCCCACTTGGCGGCCCAGACACCGTCATCTCAGCCTTCTACTTCAGGGACGCTTCCTCAGCTCCCTCCTTAGTTTTGTCTTGGATGAATATTTTGTATGGGTGGTTTTATCTCCATTTTTGTTGTTAGTTGTCGGAGATGACTTCTTTTTTTGGGGGGGATGATGTTGTCGGGAAATATGTATATCTTATGTTTTGGTAGTAATGTCATTTGTTAGTAGTTAGTTAGCTGACGGTTGTGTCGCACCCCTTCGGCTGTTATATATTGTACTACCTGTGGGTATTGAAGTGTGTTGTGTGACGGCATATAATACTATGAACCTTGTATACACTTTGAGTTATTAATGGAAAGCTTATTCTTGCATTCATTTTGTACTGTTTATTTCTGCGTTACTTCTGTACTCTCTCTGTTTACCCAGTGAGGCAAACAAGTACATATTCTTTAGACTGCAGTGGAGCACAAGGTTGAATCTCTAAAGATATGGGATGTGAAGCAAGGACTTAAAGATTTCTTCTCAAAGTTTAACTTTGTTATGGCCCTTTTTGTCCCTTGTCATTCATAGGTAATGGTCTTGGCATTTAAATACTTAAGCTCATAGGTGTCTGAGTCAGTGCTGCTGTAATGATCTATTAGACATGTTCATGCAGCCATGTAGAGAAGACTTTTAACCTCATGTGTATTTGAATCTTACATCTTCTTTAAACTAACCCAACTACCCTAGCTTTTGAATTACGGTCCCTCTTAGTTCATCTGTGCTTCTTTTGATGACTTCTAGAACCTACCAGCTATTCTTTCTTGTTTATGGTCTGCATGGGGGCTGTTAACCTGTATCCAAAGAGATATTAGGTGGATGGTTTCCAAAATTGCTGGAATTCAGATGTTCCATATTTGATAGCAAACTAGAAACAAAAAAACCAGAGACAAAATTGCATTTGTACCTGGGACAAAAGATATAATTGTAGAAGAAATTTTTTGATTTGGTCATTCTGTACATGATAATGTCCAAAAAGAGATGATTAGTTGTTTCTCTTTTTGTCAAACCCAATCTATGTATGTACATATATGCAATGGTGGTACAAAGGGCAAAGGAACTCCAGTGGAAGATTAAATGATTGCTTTGCAACATGCAACCCTTTTTCTCATAGAGGCTAGAGATGAGCTACATCAAATGGTAACAAGCTGTCCTTGTGATAAGGAAAGGGGGCAAAGTTGATCTTTACCCCATCACAAATTGGGATCTCCTCTTTTGCTATCGGTTTTAGGTCTTAGGTTAGTTTGGTAACAGTCAGATCCTTTAGATTAGATTAGGTTGAGTTGATTTAGCCCTCAATACCTTGGCTATGAGTGATATATGATGATCATTTCGTTTAATCATCATCTTTAGAGATGAATGCAATGAATGCAAGTATGAAGATGAATCATGAGAATTGAGATGATAGATGCAAGATGAAGGCTTAAATAGCATGGAAAGGCTTTGATGATGATGAGGGACCCTTTGAGTTGGTGAGGTGAGTGCTACTACTCACAAATTTGATCAAAGTTGAGTCATTGTCAGTGACCCCCTGAAAGCCTTGCCTCAGCCTATTGTTAGTGCCCCCTCAAAAGTTCGACCTGCTCACAGGTATTTCCTGTGACCCCTTGAAAGCTCGATCGTAGCAAGATGAAGGTCTCTTGAGATGAGTGCTTGATGTTTTGAGAGATAGAGGTGATTGAGCAAGAAAAGTTAACATCTTTTGGCTCACTGTTAGTGAGGGGTGAAAACCACGACCACTTCTAGTCAGTGCACCATGAAAACCATGACCTCCTTGAGTGATTGTCAGTGCATGCTCAAATCCCCGCCCAAGCTTAGAAGAGAAAATGTCTAAGGCGATGACTATGGTAATGATGAGAGAATGATGAATTCAATGTGTCGAGTAAGGTAAAGGAGAGATCAAATGGATCGCCAAAGAAGTTTGAAGGCATGAACATAATGGAGATTGGAAGCTTTTACTTTCACCAAGGGCTAAACCATGAGCAAGGCATTGTCAGTGCCTACTCAAAAGCCCGACCACTTCTTGTCAGTGCCCTCTCAAAAGTCCGATCTCTTTTTGATAATATGATGAAACTATAAAGATCCGATCAACTACTGAGAGGGGGGGTGAATCAGTAGATAGAAAATAAACTAAACTTTCACCAAAACAAACTTTCAACTCTGAATCAACTCATAAAGTATACCGGTTTAGACACTTAGACAAATCTGCAACTGCATTGTTAAACTTTACCGGTTGTCCTAATACTCAGTGAGATGTGAAAAGACAAATTAAGGGAAACCACCCTAAGTACAAGGCAAAGCAGGTGAAGATGCATATGTGGATATAGAGAATGATGATGAAGAGGTAACCTCTCCACCCCGAGAAGATCAACAACTCAAGGAGGTGCAAGTGGGAGAAGAAAGATTTGCTATCCCAACATGGCTTCTGGAGAGATTGGCAAAGGAAGTCATAGTGATAGAAGAAGAGCCTATAGATGATTTTGACAACCTCCTAAATAGAGCTCAAGAGAGAGTTGAAAAGAAGGTCACCAAGATGTCGAAGATTACAAAGGATAGTACAGGATCTCGATTGATACAAATTGCCACTCCAAGGGTAGAGAAGCCTAAGGATGAGATCACAGCAGAGGAGTATGACTTGGAGACTATTGACTTAGGTCCTCCCACTATTGAGCAGGCAATGGAAGACTTGAATGACGTCGGGAAAACAGTTCATGATATGTTGAAGCTTGAGGTCGAGAAGAACAAGAAGCTTGAGAAAGAAGTGAATGCATTGAGGAACTAACTACAACAGTTCAAAGAACCGATAAAGCAACATGATTCATCAAGCACGCCTCCACCGCTGCTTCCTCCAAACTCAATTGATAATTTAGAAAAGATGAGGACTTAAGCTCATTTGATGGAAAAGTGGATAGATAAGTCTTTCAAAAATGTTAATGCATTCGTGAAAGAACTAGTATGGATATTTGATAAAGTCCCAAGTGTTCTTGACATAAGCCAAACCCTCATGGCAGCTTATGATGTTTTCACTTTCACCAAAGATTACACCTTGCTGAGACAACAAACAATGAAGAATTTACCTAAGTAGACTTTGGTGAATGGAGGAGTGGCGAAAGGACAATCACATGATTTCCATCATTGGTATAACTTGCTCTGAATGAGGAAGGTCATCTTCGAAGATATCGACAGTGGTTGCACTCAAGTAGACAATGTAATAAACGTGATACATGATAAAATCATGGAAGTAGCTGAGATTATACTTGAGAAAGAAATGAATGCAGGAATCCATATAGATGCTGATCAATCGATTGAGAGAGTAAAAGTCATATTCTTTGGGATAGCCAAATCACCTTCGGAGAAACAACTAGAAGATATACACTCATTCATGGTACTTGCTAGCAAGAGTAAAGGTTTTGGGCCAGGTTGGGAGAAAACCTTTGCTTCTGCCTTAGATGAAGTGAGCTTCATGGAAGATCAGTTGAAAAATGTACCTGCTGCTCTAATAGCTGAAATTGAAATTACAATGTCCAGACTCATTGAATTTGCAACAAAAGAAAAGGATAAGGGAAACAAACTTCTAGAAGAAAGTTTGTTATGATACCATGTGGCGTCATTTTTCTCATTGGAGGATCTTTACTCGAAATTTGTGCCAAATGGATGTCACATTTCCATTGGCTGATTTTCAATAATTTGCAATAGATAGGCATTTTGTTGTAACAAACTCTAATTAGGGTTTAGGTGGCAAGATCTTGGCCCTTGATTTTGATTCAATCTTGTCCATTCATTGTATTTGGGAGCACTAAATAAGCTCCACTCATTTCGTTTGTGAAGGATTGATTAAAGAGTTTTGAACAATTGTTGCTTAGATGGTGCTAGAAATAATAATGTCATTGAAATGTTGGTGAGTTATTGTGTTTTGGAGCATTTGCTTGTATCTTCATCCTTTTATGAGAGAACTTAAAATCTAAAAGAACAAAAAAAGAAGAAGATAGAGTAGAATTTTCTTAAGTATTTAGATGAATGAAAGACTCATGTGCATGATTGATAGTGAGGTTCTTATTGTTCATGCTAAAAGTATTTCATCAATGGTGAAGTATCTTGCGTAGTCAACTGAACTCATTAAGCCAAGCTTAACTTCAATTATTACTTTTACATTGATATGCTTCATCTTGAGGGTATCTATGTTTGTGGTAGTGATTTGAAAATCATTAGCTATCCCTAGAAGATCGCACTAGCCTTGTGGAGATGTTCATCGCATGTCAAAGCAAAGCTTAGTTGAGCCTCACTTGAAGTCTTCCATCACTCTTGGATTCCTAGTATTAGTCTAGCTTTCCTAAACCCTCATCCCCTTTTTCACTTTTTTTATCAAGAGATCATTAGCAGTAGTAGAAGAACCTCATTGCAATATCATTCGTAAGAACAACATTCCTTGTGATTAAGAAGTTTTGATTCTTTGAAGAACAATTACGTAAGTCCATTTGAGGAGTAGCAAACACATCAAACCATTGAAGCTAATCCAACATGTCAAGACTTAACATTGTAAACCTTGGAGTTGTCTCAAGTGATCCTAACACTCAGCATTTGGGAAGTCTTTGTTCAAGAGAGGATAGCTATGGAGTATTCAATACTTTATTTTGTGTTCGATAGTGCATAAAACACACATCAACACTAGCCATCCTAAGAGGTATAGCTATTGACTAGTATACAAAAATTGAATCAACCTTCTGAATTACACTAAGGTTGTGTTGGAAATGTTTGTGTGAGTCACTTGGTGTTATTGGAACTTCTAGGGTATTTCATATCCATCCCATGTGCCATATAAGAATGAGAAACCTGATATATGAAGGTAGTGGATTTTTATTGATGTCTTGGGGTGTCCTCTATTCGTGTCCCATATGGCAAGCATCTCAAAGGATGTTCGATATATTCAAGTAGAGAAAATTAAGGTAAGGAGCATTGTATTTTTTTTATCAAGATATTGAAGATGTGCCTACCTCCATTCCTTGGCAATAGATGATGGAATGGCCCAAAATGGGAAGGCATTGTATTGTTTGGTTAGAACATTAGGGTGGTAGAGACTTGTTTCCCACCTTGACATGTGAAGCATGTAGAGTTATTGGGAAGTTGATGTTATGTATCCTCCCATCTCATGGGTAGGCAAATTGTCAAAGGCTCAATGGCTTGACTATATCCAAAGGCGCAAAGCTTTGTATTGTAAGAAACTCATTATCTGCCAGAGATATCAAAATATTGATGCATGCTTTCCTATACAAGCCCGACAAGCTTGTATGGTGAATTCAGTGGGAAGAATTGGGGATATGTTGAGAGTCTTATTATAATAATGTGTTTGCTCCTCAACATAAACATACTATGTTGACACTGATGCTTAAGGGTATTAAGTGTGAGCTCTAGGTTTATTGGAGGTCTATAGGTCATAATGCACTTGGCCTTTGGTGCCAACAAAATGTCAAAGGTTGTCATGAAATAGATTTGGCACACAATTTAAAAGACAAGGGGCACAATTCAAACAAAAAGGTATTGGTATGAAGACTTGTTCAAAGCATTTTAAAAGGCAAGCTTTCAAAGGGAGCCCATATATTGTTTTAAAAGACTTTTAAAGTGATATAGAGTGCCCAACAGAGTGGTGCTATGTTTGTCTTTTAAACCTAATCACCATTATTGTAGGGTGTCTCTCCTAGATACCATGCATACCTCAATGTTTCCATCTCACATTCGGGACATGAATTTGAAGGATAATGCATTTGCACCATTCAATGTTGGGGTGCTACAATATTGCTGAGTGGAGTAGGCGCCAACTCTGATTTTGATAAGTTTTTAGTCATTTTGGAAATGCTTTTTTTGGCTCTGGTGGTGGCTACAGATTGTGCAACTGTAGGGGTTTGTTTAGGGTTTTAATCATGCCATGTCCAACTACAAAAAGGGGGTGAAGTTGGGAGACAAGTGGGGTAAAACTATTTGTATTTCTTCAATTAAATCTGTACTTTTGTCAACGTTTTCTCTGGTCGAATTTGTTGAAATGAATGTGCTCTAATAGTCTTTTGTTCTCTTCATATGGATTCGTGCAAGTTAATCTAGGATTACTAAGTATGCTTTGTGTTTAATGCTTGTAAGTTGATGGCACATGTGCCTAGATTTATTTTTATTTGTTTCTATTCATTGTTTTCTTTTCCGTTGTTTGTGACATTGTACCTGTTGACGTGTCTAAAATCACTGAACTTACGACTTCATCTGACCAACGCAGAATAGAAATACTAAGAATACTATCCTCTCTTGAGATAAGGAAATCCCTAATGCTGTGTTAATTTGATCAATGGGGATTACCTCAATGTTTTGGTTGTTAGGTCTTGACTGTAGGATAGCCTAGTAGTTTGATGTGTTTTGCTGGAAACAAAAAGGGGACTTATGGTTTTGCAACAAGCTGGTCTGCTACGATTCTCGGACTTGCGAAATAAAATCAAAAGGGAAGGGATAGGAGATCTAAAGCTAACAAGATTGGTATGCGGGTAGACGGATTCAACATAACCAATTCCTGCTCGGCCAGAATAGCTCACAACCTTGCAGAAATGGTGCAATCTTCAAAGGGACTCGGAAGATTTTAAAACCGGAAATGCACGGCTAAGCACCCAATTCTGGCGCAGCTTAGACGGACACCTGCAATTGAACTAAGCACAATTCAAAGGCTCAGGTTAACCATACAAAAGGGTACACAATCAGTATATCTTCAATGATATGAGCCTGAATCTATCAAATACTTGCACACCCAAAACAGAAAGATCTATCTAAAACGCTAAAAGAAACCATGGAAACAGGATGAAAGCAAGACAATAAACACCAAATCAATGTTTATATATTGATTTCAGCTGCCTATTACAACAATTTTAGCAGCATCTCTATTCTACTGCTAAGGTCTAACCTATTCTAACTTCTAAAATCTAACTATAGAACTCTAACTACAAAATTCTCTCTTATTGTCTAACCCTTTACAAAAGAAAGGCCTCTACCTTTTATAGATCTTTACAATATTGAATTGAAGGCTAGGATGGACTGCATCCAAGGGTCCTGACCTGCTTTCCAGAACCTGGCAGCCTTAACCCATGCCCATTAAACTCTCAGTCATCTATCCAACCACTATCTCAACTACCCACAACTGTTTTGGCATTTAATTTGAATCTATCCGGTAGTTGGACATAACTGTCCACAACTGACTTGTTTCCCCTTTCTTTCAAAATATCTGAGTGGGGCCCATAGACAATTTTAAAATAAAACAGTTTCAGCTTTCAGAAACTGAACTTTTGGAATTAAATCCAGCTGTGCACTTTTCCTGAGAATGCATAGACTTGCTGCATTCGGAGTGTTCTTTGGTCTTTGGTCCCGGTGGTGGACTTCATCTTTGTTCAGCGACACGATTCCTGATGCTCGGTTAAGATCGCGCTCGTGCAGTGCGTTCCAGCATCTTTCTCTTTAGCTCAGCACCTGGCTTTGTCGTTTCAGGCTTTCCCCTGGTTCTTTTGATGACGTCCTGCGAACAATCAATCTCACTTTAATAAATTAATTTGAAAAATTAAATAATTTAATTTAACAAATATTAAATTTTAATTAGGACGTGTGGTTTGAGAAGCTCTTTGTGAGATGTATCTTTCAAATGTTTTCGCCTCCTCTTTGGGATTTTCAAGACCTTTAGGCAAGTTGAGAGATGTTGTGTTTCCTCAAGGCGAATCTCAAATGCCTTCATTAGATCCTTAGCTGAATTTGAGGTTAGGATGACTGTACCTTCTAGTTCCCTCGTACATTGATCATAACCTAAACCTTTTCACTTGACGTACCATTCAACACAATAATCTGCACCCGTTTTCCCCTGTTCTTACATGATTTCCGGGTCTATTGGGCGATTTGAGAGGTCTCATTTCTCCTTTTCGATTAGCTGAGGGAATGCGAATTCAAACTCTTCATCTTATTTTGGGCATTTTGACTGGGGGTTGCTTGACTTGGAAATTTTCATCCCAATGCCCTTTCATGGCAATTTCGGGCTACTTAGCCAAATTGCACGATTTATATTTTAGGCGTCTTGAAATGCCTTACTTTAAAACTCGACATCCTTTGTTTTAAAATAAAACTCGCTCATTATGATGAAAATGGGCGAAATTTGTGTTCTTAGGCGAACTGAAACCATTTTGGCATTTTTTGGCGTACAAGCTGATTTTGGGAGATTTGTTTTTTTAGTGTTTTTGGCCTCTTAGGTTAAAATGGGTGAACTTAACATTTTAAAACTTTCACGTGAATTTTCTTATGCCCAAACTCGGGCATTTTGACTGATTTACGTGATTTATTGTTTGCCCTTTCTATCAGCAAATTTGGGATTTGCAAATGTGTTGTGCGATTTTCATTGTTCGTGATTTTTGGCCTAAGAAGACTTTGGGCTTTTGGGTTAAGTGTGGACTTCTCTTTCGCGATTTTCTCAAGTGTTTTGGAGTTTTGAGAGATTTTAGGTTGATAGAGCCATTCTGCGAACTTGGACCCTTTCGGCCTGTGGAACTATTTTGCGAGTTTCGGGCTAACAGGATATAATGCATGATTTCCTTTAAAGTTCATTTTCGGCCTAAATCATCCTTTTGCGTGAATTTCATCTTATGTTTTTCAGGCTAAGAGATTTTATTTTGAAGGACTTTTGGGGCAAATGGTGTGTTTGCGCGATCCAGGGTTCTCGGCAGAAATGGGCAATTTGCGAACTTAGTCTGTTTTATAATTTTCGAGATTCCTCACGCGATTTTGAACTTCGGGCGAAATTATTAAAATGCGCGATTTCAACCATTTTGGCATTTTCAGGTGAGAAGTATAAAATGCAAAACTTTGCGATTTTACTCCCCTTTCGTATTTTTGCGAAATTTGGCCAAATGAAGTGTTTTGATTTTTTCCGCTCATAGAGCCATTTTGCAAAGTTCGACAATTTATGTCATTTTGCAAGGTGTTATAAAGTTTTACGTTTTAACCTTTTCCCATTTTCGGGTCAAAAGGGGCCCTATGAAAAGCTCTGAAGTTTTAACACCATTTAACTTTTCAATTTCGGGTTGAAAGTCCCTTTTGGAAATGTTTTAAGATACGCCTTACTTTATGTCGCGCGATTTGCATGTTTGCCCATTTTCGGGCTAAAAAGACCTTTGCAAATTTTTATAACGCCTTTCCTTCATGAGTTTCGGCTCTTTTGGAGATTTCTCAAGTTGTGATTTTGCATTTCGGGCTTCTTAGCCGACCTTGTGACTTGTGAACGATTTTCGGCTTAGAAGGGAAACTTGCGAGTTTTAGCCCTTACTTCATTTTCGGGCTATAAAACCATTTTGAGAACTCGGGCAATCTTGTATTTTGGTCAAATGACCCGAAATCGCAACTTGGTTTGCAGCTAGCTTCGGCCTGGAAGCCGAATTTGAGAGGCTTAAGTTTACTCGACCTTTATTGTTACTTTGGAAGCTTGAAGTGGTTTTGAGCATAATGGATGTTCTGTGCGATTTTGGGCTTCTATCCCTCATTGCTTGGAAAAATCGACTCCTAGAAGAAACGCACGATGTGGATCTCCTGGTATTTGTTTAAACTTCCTCACGAAATGGGTTTGGATGCTGGTCTTTGAAGGCGTTTGGGTAGAGTCGGGTTCATACTGCAAACCCTTGACATTCGCCATCAGAGCATTCTCATTTTGATCTTAATGATTTTACACGAATCGTGGGGTTTCTCACATACTTCAACCGCATGCCTCTCTCTCTATAGGGCAGACTAGACTAAAATAAAGGGGGGGTCCCTGTCCAGGACGGGGATGGGTGTGCAATACGCACAACAAATGGCGACTCGGTTGGGAAATGTTCCTGAGCATTTCAAGGATGACTATCCCGATCAAACCCCAGAATATCCACTATATACCCCACAAAACAATCCAAATGATAGAAGACAGATTCAAAGTAAAAATGAGGTCGCAAGTTGAACTAAGTCACCGAACCTGAGAATCAAGTGTGTGCAGTGAAGTTCATTCAAGCTTAAAGAGAGTTGAGATATCATTGTTTAGTTAATGCAAGCTACGTAGAGCAACTCTAACTCCAAAAGCAACCTGGATAGAGCCCCGCTGCCAGCAAGCGTATATAGCCTCGACGGAGTTATCGCCTGTAAGCTCACAGAGATTGCTGTGTTTCCAATGAATTTTCTTTTGAATACCAACAGAGGTGTCTGTACTCCCAAAGCCAAGCAACTTGATATTTCTTTGCTTTTCAATTTCATTTCTTTTGATTTTTCTTTTATTTCCACTTTTTCACCTTGGCTGGTAAGCAGTGAAGCCTATGTGGGATTGAGTGTTATAGTGGTCGCTGAAGTAGAGCTTCAGATTTTTCACTTGCAATGACTTCCCTTTGATAAAACGACAGACTTAAGTGATTTTAAGTGCTTAAAAGTGCAACGATCGCAACGTTGGTGACAAAACGCAGTAAGCAACTAAATTTTTAGAATGACTAAGCCTTAAACCAAATGAGATGACTACGGGGGCAACCGTCAATTAGGCGCTCTACCAAAGTTGGCATCCAAGAAACAGACTGGCAAAACTTCCTAACTTTGTACACCAATGTTGGGAAAAGCAAACATACCCCTACAAAAACTGACAGGGAGACAACTTCTTCTGAAAAGACACCTACGCTACGAAAAACAAACTAAACTAAAGCAGCAAAACAAGGAAACTAAACTAAGAACAGAAAAACAAATGACTCTAAAACGTAAAACAAAACCTAGACTAACTATATACAAGAAAAGACTGATTGTACAAAAGGTGGACTATATGCATGCGTTCCCAATCCATGATGATTTTTCAGTATATGCAGTAGTAACAGGGCAGTGGGAATAGTTCTCAGTTTGGCTTGTTTGTCTTTGTACTCTGAAAAGAAAATTTTCAGTTGGCCACTCTCAGGTTTAACTAGGGCATCGGGCAAAATTATCAATTGAGGGAGTTCATTAGGTTCGTGGTTAATCCATTTACAGGTTGTTTTCCCAGAATATTCAAAATTAAATTGAAAATTTTCAGAAGTAACAGCAAAAGGGAAAGAAACAACCTGGCAAGTTTTTGAGTCATGCAGGGTGTCGTGAGGCGGAAGATCTTCAACAACTGTATCAGGAGGTCGCCATTGGTGGTGGACGTTCTCGATAGCGTCCGGTGTGTGTAAATCAGCATCGAATTCCACATTGGGTTGCGCAGGCTGAAAATCAGTCTTGAAACCGAACTCAAACTCAGGAAAGAGGGGTGCATCGTCTATCAGTGTATCTTTGGATTGAATGAATAGTGCAGCCTTATGCACTTCTGTCAACACGTCTCCAAACAACAGGGACTCTTTGATCGATTGATCCTCAAAAACGTCCTCGACAGACTCCTGGATTGCATCGTCCATTGGTGAGGCTGCTGCAAACTGCCCCTCAACCCGTGGCTGATCCACAAAGCTCACTTGATCGTCCTCTTGAACACTGTCCTCATCAGTTGCAGGGATAATAAATTCATCTGCTGCCTTGGTCTGATTGACTAGTTCATCTTGCTCAACACTTGATAGCTCCATCCTAACATCATCGGGGAGTGGGACGCTGCATTGATTTTGCGTTCATCTATACTCGTCTGCAGCAAGGTAGGCACTCCACACTTTGCTGGTGATGCTCTCCTCTAGATCTTCCGACAGTCCAAACCGGGCTTTGACTTGACTGACTGCCTCCATGCATAGCGAGCAGGTGAACTCTGAATGTGGGGTGTGTTGAATTCGGCACCACCAAGGTGACAGCACGTTCTCCAAGCATAACTCCTCTTCGAGACCAAATTGGTTATCAATCAAATTCTTGAATCTTGTAAACTCCTCGATGCTGGACGAAGGACTGGGAATATCCGACTGTAGGATCTCCTTTGGTTTGGGGATATCCCAGAAAAATATTTGTCCCTGCAGTGCTAAATCGACCCTTGACAAAAATGCCAAGCAATTCAGTTCTTCGTGCACTGTGGTGTCATGAATTCTGCAATGAGCTGTAGATGTAAATTTGGACAGCCGCTTGGGATATAGCTGCAAACTCAACCTTTGCTGGAATTGGAAAACGTCGGATTGCGGACAATCTTCATGAGATGGCTGACCCAACATACTGACTCAGAAATACTTTTTGTATTTTCAAATTTTCTGATTTTTTGGATTTTCTGGTTTAACAGGGATCTTGCATATCCTGAATATAGCATTTAAAAGGTCTCAATGGACTCAACTTGTTGCAAGGTACCTGATAATGGCCCTCCTTCTAGCGCCAATTCTGTTGATGTGTCTAAAATCACTGAACTTACGACTTCATCCGGCCAACGCAGAATAGAAATACTAAGAATCCTATCCTCTCTCTAGATAAGGAAATCCCTAATGTTGTGTTAATTTGATCAATGGGGATTACCTCAATGTTTTGGTTGTCAGGTCTTGACTGCAGGATAGCCTAGTAGTTTGATGTGTTTTGCTGGAAACACAAAGGGGACTTATGGTTTTGCAACAAGCTGGTCTGCTATGATTCTCGGACTTGCGAAATAAAATCAAAAGGGAAGGGATAGGAGAGCTAAAGCTAACAAGATTGGTATGCGGGTAGACGGATACAACATAACCAATTCCTGCTTGGCCAGAATAGCTCACAACCTTGCAGGAATGGTGCAATCTTCAAAGGGACTTGGAAGATTTTAAGACTGGAGATGCACGGCTAGGCACCCAATTTTGGCACAGCTTAGATGGACACCTGCAATTGAACTAAGCACAATTCAAAGGCTCAGGTTAACCATACAAAAGGGTACACAATCAGTATATCTTCAATGATATGAGCCTGAATCTATCAAATACCTGCACACCCAAAACAGAAAGATCTATCTAGAATGCTAAAAGAAACCATGCAAACAGGATGAAAGCAAGACAATAAACACCAAATCAATGTTTATATATTGATTTCAGCTGCCTATTACAACAATTCTAGCAGCATCTCTATTCTACTGCTAAGGTCTAACCTATTCTAACTTCTAAAATCTAACTATAGAACTCTAACTACAAAATTCTCTCTAACTGTCTAACCCTTTACAAAAGAAAGGCCTCTGCCTTTTATAGATCTTTACAATATTGAATTGAAGGCTAGGATGGACTGCATCCAAGGGTCCTGACCTGCCTTCCAGAAGCTTGTAGCCTTAACCCATGCCCATTAAACTCTCAGTCATCTATCCAACCACTATCTCAACTACCCACAATTGTTTTGGCATTTAATTTGAATCTATCCAGTAGTTGGACATAACTGTCCACAATTGACTTGTTTCCCCTTTCTTTCAAAATATCTGAGTGGGGCCCACAGGCAGTTTTACAATAAAATAGTTTCAGCTTTCAGAAACTAAACTTCTAGAATTAAATCCAGCTGTGCACTTTTCCTAAGAATGCATAGACTTGCATGGTGGACTTCATCTTTGTTCAGCGACACGGTTTCCGATGCTTGGTTCAGATCGCGCTCCTATAGCGCATTCCAACATCTTTCTCTTCAACTTAGCACCTGGCTTTGTCGTTTCAGGCTTTCTCCTAGTTCTTCTGATGACGTCTTGCGAACAATCAATCTCACTTTAATAAATTAATTAGAAAAATTAAATAATTTAATTTAACAAATATGAAATTTTAATTACGACTTCTGGTTTGAGAAGCTCTTTGTGAGATGTATCTTTTAAATGTTTTCGCCTCCTCTTTGGGATTTTCAAGACCTTTAGGCAAGTTGAGAGATGATGTGTTTCCTTAAGGCGAATCTCAAATGCCTTCGTTAGATCCTTAGCTGAATTTGAGGTTAAGATGACTGTACCTTCTAGTTCCCTCGTACATTGATCATAACCTAAACCTTATCACTTGACGTACCATTCAACACAATAATTTGCACATGTTTTCCCTTGTTCTTACATGATTTCCGAGTCTATTGGGCGATTTGAGAGGTCTCATTTCTCCTTTTCGATTAGCTGAGGGAATGTGAATTTAAACTCTTCATCTTATTTTGGGCATTTTGACTGGGGGTTGCTTGACTTGGAAATTTTCATCCCAATGCCCTTTCATGGCAATTTCGGGCTACTTAGCCAAAATGCACGATTTATATTTTAGGCATCTTGAAATGCCTTACTTTAAAACTCTACATCCTTTGTTATAACACAAAACTCGCTCATTATGATGAAAATGGGCGAAATTTGTGTTCTTAGGCGAACTGAAACCAGTTTGGCATTTTTCAACGTATAAGCCGATTTTGGGAGATTTGTTTTTTAGTGTTTTTGGCCTCTTAGGTTAAAATGGGCGAACTTAACATTTTAAAACTTTCACGCGAGTTTTTCTTATGCCCAAACTCGGGTAGTTTGACTGATTTACACAATTTATTGTTTGCCCTTTGTATCAGCAAATTCGGGATTTGCAAATGAGTTGTGCGATTTTCATTGTTCGTGATTTTCGGCCTAAGAAGACTTCGGGGTTTTGGGTTAAGTGGGGACTTCTCTTTCGCAATTTTCTCATGTGTTTTGGAGTTTTGAGAGATTTTCGGCTCATAGAGCCATTCTGCGAACTTGTCGGACCCTTTCGGCCTGTGGAACTATTTTGCGAGTTCCAGGCTAACAGGATATAATGCATGACTTCCTTTAAAGTTCTTTTTCGGCCTAAATCATCCTTTTGCGCGAATTTCATCTTTATGTTTTTTGGGCTAAGAGATTTTATTTTTGCATGACTTTCGGGCCAAATGGTGTGTTTGCGCGATCCAGGGTTCTCGGCTGAAAAGGGCAATTTGCGAACTTAGTCTGTTTTATAATTTTTGGGATTCCTCACGCGATTTTGAACTTCAGACAAAATTATTAAAATGCGCGATTTCAACCATTTTAGCATTTTCGGGCGAGAAGTATAAAATGCAAAACTTCGCTATTTTACTCCTTTCGTATTTTCTCGAAATTCGGCCAAATGAAGGGTTTTGATGTTTTCGGCTCATAGAGCCATTTTGCAAAGTTCGGCGATTTATGTCATTTTGCAAGGTGTTATAAAGTTTTATGTTTTAACCTTTTTCCATTTTCGGGTCAAAAGGGGCCTATGAAAAGCTCTAAAGTTTAAATGCCATTTAAGTTTTCAATTTCGGGTTGAAAGTCCCTTTTGGAAATGTTTTAAGATACGCCTTACTTTATGTCGCGCGATTTGCATGTTTGCCCATTTTCGGGCTAAAAAGACCTTTGCAAATTTTTATAACGCCTTTCCTTCATGATTTTCGGCTCTTTTGGAGATTTCTCGAGTTGTGAGTTTGCATTTGGGCTTGTTAGCCGACCTTGTGACTTGTGAACGATTTTCGGCTTAGAAGGGAAACTCGCAAGTTTTAGCCCGCCCTTCATTTTCGAGCTATGAAGCCATTTTGAGAACTCGGGCGATCTTGTATTTCGGTCAAATGACTCGAAATCGTGACTTGGTTTGCAGCCAGCTTCGGCTTGGAAGCCGAATTTGAGCTTATGTTTACTCGGCCTTTATCGTTACTTTGGAAGCTTGAAGTGGTTTAGGGCATAATGGTCGTTTTGTGTGATTTTGGGCTTCTATCCCTCATTGCTTGGAAAACTTGACTCCTAGAAGAAATGCATGATGTTGATCTCCTGGTATTTGTTTAAACTTCCTCACGAAATGGGTTTGGATGCTGGTCTTTAAAGGCGTTCAGGTAGAGTCGGGTTCATACTGCAAACCCTTGACATTCGCCATCAGAGCATTCTCATTTTGATCTTAATGATCTTACGCGAATCGTGGGGTTTCTCACATACTTCAACCGCATGCCTCTCTCTCTATAGGGCAGACTAGACTAAAAAAAAGGGGGGGGTCCTTGTCTAGTACGGGGATGGGTGTGCAATACGCACAACAATTCTCGAATTGGATAGGCACTAGTCTTAATTCCCCTTTACCAATCTCACATCATCCCAACAAATTAGAACATCAATCAGTAGTGCAGGGATAAAAAATCAATGTTGTACATTCATGACCTAATAATATATTTAGGGAATCATTATTAAGGGATATTTAAAATGAATTTATTTCATGCGGGTCATGCTTTCACAATTTCATCAACTATATAGGGGCTATAAATAGCCAGTCTTGCTTGAATTAGTGATAATTTAGGGGTCAACTAAACAAGATGAGCAAGTTTAGTTGTTCATATTGTTTGATCCAAATATTTGTTAAGGTATACCCCTAGGAACACTCTCCTGCATCTAAGTTGAACTCGAAGCATAGGAGAGAAAACATTTTTGTAGAGTTGACCTTGAACCCTCAATATTTTGTGGATGAGCAAGTCTCACTTTCATGATGACAACCTTGGCCTTGAAAGCAAAGAAACGGGACTCGGACTCGGACTCGGGACTCGGACTCGGACTCAGCTGGACTCGGGAAATTGAAAAACTCAAGAAATTTAGAGTTTTTTTAAGATTTAAAACTTGTTTCATGCACCCTTTATTGAATACACCTTAAAGACACAATAACATCATCAAACTCGGCTCATTCGATTACATACACAAGTATACATCAATCACATAAGCATAAACGCAAATTGTAGTTGAAGGAAATAACACAAATTGTAGCCAAGTTTCAGGCACGAGACTCGCCGAGTTTGGTGATTTTAGGCCAAATTCACCAACTCGGTGAGTCTGGCGATTTTGCCTCCTGGACTCAGGAGGCATGACTTGGACCCGGACTCGCCGAGTTTGGGCGAGTCTTGTTTCTCTGCTTGAAAGTGAGACTTTGCTCTAGGAAATGAAGTAGTGGTTTTGGGACCCAAGAATCTTAAAGGCCCAAAATGTATTGTGTCATAGTAGATTCCTTGATGTCCCTAGGATGGTTGAGCTGTGCCATGATGTGCCTTGGCTATCCTATGGATGCCAAGGTGTCCCCAAAAATCATTTAAAAACAAGGGGATGATCTTGAATTAATATGCAGCCCTAGAAAATGCAATACTGGTTTTGCTTGAGCTGCTCACAAAAATCACTAAAATATCACTCCAAAGTGAACACCAACCCTCACAATCTGCTCCAAGGGCTATGCTGAAGGTATGCAAGGAAGTGCAGGTCCAAAACACCCCAAAACAGCAAGTTTAACCTCCTCAAAACCCTACACGACCAAGTGGAAGGTTTGCAACAAGCTTTGGAAATGTATGGCCAGCTTGGGGGAATTAAAACCCAGCAATAAACAATTAAATCTTCTCTGAATCTCCTCCTCCTTTGCTCTTCACAAAACTGGTGCTCAAAACCTCTACAAACTTGTAATAGGATGCCCTATCTGCTGTAATTTCCCTATTAGCCCTGCTGTTGGAATTAATTCGAACAGTTTGCAAGCATTCAATTTTTTCCCTTTTCTGAGTTTACTGAAGTTTTGTTGTAACCTGGTGCGTGTTTTGGGTTTCATATGATATACATGTAATTCTTTCCAGCATGTGTATATATATATATAAATTTATTCTAACAGCAATTTCTTACAGTCTAATACAAGAACAATAGCATTTACTGACCATCACTAATTCAGTCAATTAGTTTTTCTAAGGAAAGGCAGCACACTCTCAACTGTAACTTGCAAATAAATCCAAATTACATCTGCCGAATTGGTACAATGCACAGCAAGTAATGGGATTGTTTGAATATTAGAACCTGATTTTTCCTGTGACTCAAGTGTTTGCAAAGCATTGTAATCTGCAGTTCCCCAACGCCACATTCACCTAGACAGCCTTCACACCTCCACGACTCATGTCAGCATTCGGACCAATACTGTTGTGGATCTATGCCACATCCAAAATGCAGCTGTGAATATAACTTGTGTCCAGTCCCTCTATTTGAACTGCACAAACCACTTCCATACACCATCTGCAGAACTACTTCAGTTGTGAGTTCGGCTCAAGGGAGAAGACTACGTCCAGCTGCAGAACCCATGCACAGTGCTCACCATTATCTACGGACACTTAATCCCCTGCGACCTGCTGCAAATGCAAAGAGTAATTCAATGTCGCTGTAACCTAAATTTCCCTGTCTGGACTCCACACAATACTACTGTCTGAGCTCAGAAGTTAAGTTCGATATGGCTGTTCATAGAGTGAAAGTACGACTTCAACCTAAGCAACTGAATACTGTTGGAATGGTAGATGCCTGCTACTGCTGGAGTTCGATTCTATACACCTGATACCTTCAGAATAACAATTTTCAGTGCATAAATTTGGAAGGAATACCTGAGACTTGACTGCGATCCAAACCAAGCCATTAATAAGCAGACCCACTGAAAACATTCATGACTTCAATCCACCAGCACTGTTTGCTTTTTGAGAAATTCTTAGACTTGATCTTTCACAAGCGTACGAATTGATACAATTGAGGATGAATGTCGTCAAAAGCGAGAAAAATCTGCAGAATTAATTTCCAGAAATCACCAACATCAGGACACAATTTCCAAGATGCCCTCAAATCCTCATTAAATGCTCTATTTATTACTTCACTTTGGCACACATCCCAAGGCTCCAGCAATGTGGGATAAATGAAAGATAGAATAAAATATTATTATCCCTTATGTCTCCCAAATGAAAGGGACACTTTTAATTCTCTTTTTTTTGACTATAGTCCCAGCATTAAATAATTCACTAAGTTAAATATTTACTTTGAACTTAGGAACTTTTAATAAATTAGCCAAGTAAATCATTAATTAAAATGGCAATCCAACTGGAAATAAATGAACCCAAAGAAGTCGGCATAATAAATGCATCAAAATTTCCACTGCCACTGCGCTCCTGGTGACTTACTATAAACAGTAAGTGTCTGGAAAAATCCATCAAATCACCTCCGATCAGCCTGAAACTGAAAACACCTAGGCCAACTTCCTCACTAGTCCCTAAAATGTCCTGGTTAGCCCTCGGGACCATGGAAAAAAGGGGACATTACAAAACTGAAATGAAAATCTCCACAGATAAGCATAGCTGTTCCTTTTGTATGAAAATACCAAGAAATTCTCCAGATAGTGTCTTTCAACTTTGTAGAGAATGTTGCCTGTAAGGGTTTCCGTCCTTACTAACTAAGAAAACAATCTTCCCAAAAGAAATAACAATATCCAATATCAAAACTCAAGATGAATGAAAATTAACTCCCAAAATGCCTTTTATTAGACTCCCCAAGAGGTTCCATTTTTTTCTTTACTAAAAATCATCTCTTTGAATTCTCCAATGTCTCATTAAATATAAAGGCCCATATATTTAAAATAAGTCATTTTTCACTATATAAAATAAATTAAAATAATGATAAAGTTAAATTTAACTTTATCAATTAATAACTTATCGTTATTATATTTAAAACCACCAAAATATAAATTGTTGAGATAGTCATCAAAACTAAACCCATCGACAATACTAAAAATAGTAACCGTGCTAGCTAGTCTAGTTGGTGCTCGAAATTGACTTACTAAAAATAGTAAGTATTACAAGACTAACCCAAAATCACTCCAGAAAAGGGCATTAAGCTCATAATAACGGTGGGAGCTCAACTTATCCATCAAATGCTGTCAAAGCACTAGATAAACTACCTCCACGGTTCCCTAACGCTAACTCATTAGCCTACTAGAACCAATTGGATAGGCTAAATGTCTACCAACTCAACTGGTTGGAAAGTGGACATTACATCGAATCTTGCACAAAAGGGGACAAGGAGTGTCTTGTTGTCCTTGAAACGTGGTCAATGTCTGGGACATGGCCCAAAACCATGGGGTTATGTTCCCTTGGAACACTGAGTAAAGTTTTCTCATGCATTATGTGGATTGTAACAGGCTCGACGTCTATTATTCAATGGTGTCAAGGCAAGATGTGTACTTAAGCTACTTAACAACATTTGAATATGAATTGAAAAAGGAAGTTGGCGTACTGAAAGGTGGTGTTTGTATGTCCTAACTATGTGGCTGTATTCCCATCAATCTATGTTTAAAGCATGACTCTATTTGAGTTTCAGTTATTCCATGTCAATCTACCCTCTTACATAAAATTAGTGATTCCTTATATTTACATAATGTTTTGTGTTCGTTTATTGGCCAAACTAAAGGAAAGATAGCTCGATAAATGATACAAAAATCATAATCTACATAGCTTTGTCCCCAAATGGAAGGGGGCATTTGCAATAGTTTTATAGATTTGTAATTAATCTCATATAATGTAATGCCCCCTACTAGGGTTTAACTCAATGTGCCCTAGAATACCTAAATGAGGTATGGATTATGTTTGGAAATGTGATTTGCCGACTTAATGTCTTGATTTAGATCCCGAAACCAGGTTAGTTATTGAAAGATAAATAAACATATAATCCAATGATGTTACAAACAGAATTCTATTCATCATCATAACAATCATAAAGTATATGTGGGATTCCTTTGAGGCTTTACTCAACAACTCATCCACGTTATGAAGCCCATGGGAGATCATACAAGGCACCTTGAGCCTATCCATCAAGTCTGGGGTATGGACTAACATCCATCATTCGGCTCCCCAACTCAACTTGAATGGATCACTCGGTTACTTGCTTTCCTTATATGCCCACATCTCCCTCCATAACAGGATGGCAGATTGGATGAAGCTATTGAGGAATCATTATCTCTATTCTATAGACAGAATTATAATGACAACAGCAATATAGGAACCAGATATAACTGTAGCAACTTAATATTCCACAATAATGACTCAGCAAAGGCATAATGCATTATATTTTATACCACACTATTTAGATAGATATCTAGGCCACTGGTTAATATATTTATATCTGAATCTGAAGACTCTTCTGGATCGAATGCTTATGATTGTACTTCTTCAATGCCTACTCAATTGTTTTTCCTTCATTGAATGCAGATTGTATAAAGATATATCAGATTTGATATTCTTAATGGATTGATGTATTACCAGTCTGCTGATTACTGATTTGCAGGTCTGCATATTTTGAACTGCTCTCTTGTTCTTCCCTATACTCTATAAGTCAAATGATCTTTCCTTTATACTTTATTAGTGAAAGAGTCACCACCTTTCATAGGGATTGAGGCACCACCTTTCTTAAGAATTGAGTCACCACTTTTCATTGCTGCCGTTGAGAATAATATATTATTCTCCAAACTGATCTCCCTTGGATACCTTCCTCAAATGAACCTTCTTCCCTTTATATCTCCCGATTTGAGGCAGAGGTCACACTTCATCATGTAGGGCCATTTGGCAAGATACACAACCTTTCACCATTAGCACCCCTTTGAAAGAGTGCAATTCTTCATTATTCCTGCCCATTGAAAGAGACACATTTCACAGTTAGCACCCTTTTGAAAGAGTAGAACCCTTCATAATCTCTGCCATTTAAAAGAGCCACTTCCTTATCTACTTCCCATTCCTTTTCTTCTTCCATTAATTTTTCCTTGATTTACATGCTCCCTTCCTTATTTCTTTCTCCATCTACCATCTCAAATGAGGTTCTCTTCTCCCATTTATATCTCATGTTTGAGGGAGTCACAACTTTCATATCATGTTTTTTGACCATTCATTAACTTAATTAAAATTTTAATTATATTTTATTATATTCTTTTATATGTTAATTTAAATTGTATTTTTTTATTTTTGTTCTTTTGTATTTTAATTTTAATATTATTATTTATCATTGAATTCTATCTCAAAGTGGGACATTACATATAATCATATTATAAGCAAAGTTAAATGATAATTTATATGAGTTAACGGGGTCTTACAAGTTTAGCCATTTGACAATTCATTTATTTGGTTTTTCAAAAATGCGTTGAGTATGAGGAGATTAAGGAATGACGAACAATGGACTGACTGAAGTAGCATAAAGACATGCTTTTCATAACAGTGTATTCTATTTGCATATCCATGTACACAATATCTTGAAGATTAGTTTTTTGTATCCAAACTTATTTATCCTGCTAAAAGAGGGCCTTTCAGACTTCTGCAGAGCAAATTTCTGAATATTATTGTGGTAGTATTTACTGTGTTTTATCTTTTACCATTACATGATTTGATTTTTTCTTGACCAATCAAATATTTATGTAAAATGTATAATGGAAGCCACAAATATAAATTTCAAATGTTTGTCTTTCCAGTGACAATTCTTTAGAATCTTTGCATGGAGTTATATAAACATGTGCTTTACTATCAAGAATTCCCTGTCACTTTCTGAGGAACATTACATAAAAAAAAATCACTTGGCATAGTTTGCAGTGTGTCTGTGGGCCCATGGATGATAATAGGTTGTTGCCATTATAGGGAGATTTTTCACTCAGTTTTGAGTGCTTTGGTTGGAAAATTCTGCAGGAACGAGCTGATCAAGTCAGAAGTTCTTTAACAGAAAGCCATTGGACTTCTCATTGTGTTATGACTATGGAAAGATTCCAAAATCTTTGTGGAGGGTTTGAAGAGGCAAATGTGGTCATGGCAAATTTTCTGGATTGTAGAAGAGCTCAGCACCTTCTAATTGATAGAGAAGACGGCCATATTGAGGTAAAACTTTTGTCGCTTTCTAGGTGTATTGATGCATTTTAGTGGGTAGTCTAGAATGTAATGTGCTAGAAAAACTGCTTTGATTGAATCTTTTAGCTCCATAGCTTTAATTTCATGTTTATTTCCTTGGTTTTCTGTTGACAGGGTGTAAAAGTATCTCTGGTCTCAGTTCCTGTGACTAATGTTTCACAATTGGATTATGACATTCTGCATTTGCATTGGACATTGGACAGGCTTCAAAAACAGCTTGAAGTGATTGATACACGATGTAAGAAGTAATGACCATATTCTTTGACCATTTTCAGTTTCATATGGAGGAGGCATGCAAAGTTGCAACTCAAGGAATACATATTTAAGTTACCAGAATTAAACTTCTAGTCACACTTGTTTTACAAACAACCTTAAACTGAACAAGCTAAGAGAAAAATGCCTTTGTTCCCATATCTATGGTTTGAACCAATATTGCTTTCCTAATATGGTTTTACATGCTAATAATGTTCTGATAACAGCTAACAGAGTTTATCCATATTCATTGTACTGAAAGAAGGATTGATTTTTCTATGTGATTCTGGTTCAAAGAAATCATGAAAAATATCAGCCACTGAAAACGTGTATATGATGGATTTAAGTTTAGGTAGAACAGGGATGTATAATCTGATTTTGTGTGAATGATGCATGATGATCAAAGTGTAAAGCATTTGGCAGGTCAAAGGCCTCAGCACTATCTGCAATCCAGGCTGGGAACAAACAAGTTTCTCTCAGACATGTACGTTACATGAAGATGGCATTAGAAAGTAAAGCAAAATGTGTTGGATTCATGGACAGAGTGGAAGAAGTTCTTGGTGTAATAGTGGATACTGAATCAACAAAAAAGGTAAAGCTCACAATCCAATTTCAAATTTTCTTATACATAGTATGTGATTTGATTAGAAATTAAAAGTGAAATGCATTTAATCAATGACCAAAAGTGACCAATGTGAATGAAACATACCATTTATCTGTATTGGCTCATCGGCTAAAACCAATGAGGAACTGGTCGAACCATCTTCTGCATTTCATACACCTGAGGTATGCAGCTCATTATACTTGATAAGAGAAGATCAGAATAAATTAAAGGATGCCATTTAAAAATAAAAAGGCTGCTCGGTGTGCTGCTGAAGAAAATCAGCTAAATGAGGAGAAAACCTTGACACGTTTTTCTGTCTAAAGGAAAAACAATGACATGTGAGAGAAAACATTGGTCAGTTTTGAACAAATATTCTTTCCATACCCAACAAGTGAAATATGACAACAATATTGTATTGCAACCAGGCTGAATTCCACTGTATGGTCTTTTCTTTCACAGGTCAGTGAAGCTATTCAACTGGGGGCACAATCAATAAAGGAAAACGGCATCAGCATTGAAGAAGTTCATGCATGTCTACAGGATCTTGATGAGAGTGTTGCTTTGCAAAGGGAGATGGAAGATTCCTTGGGTAAGTTTCCTGACATAGCCATTTAATTCTGTTGTTGAAATTATTCTCTGATAACTATTGTGTATAATCTGCTCATTTTTCTTGCATGGTTGTGTTGATGTGTCTTTTGTACACGACCAAACACAGAATAAAACACCCAGAGGTATCTTATCCTCTCTTGAGTAAAGTTCCCGAATGCTGAAGATATTGCAAAAAGGATCAATCGGAGAAACTTCAAGGTTCTGTTATGTAGGTTCTCTACTCGTGGATAAGCACCAGTGGTCGTTGTGTTTGCTGTTTTACAAGGGGCCTTACGTACTTTCAGGGAAAGCTTGTTCGTGCAACTACTTTTCAATGAGGAAATTGGATTCTCCTGATACTAATTGATGTTTCAAAAAAGGGGAAAAGATAATGGTTTTAAGGAGATGAGACTAAACTAATCCTAAGAATGACTCAATGAGGACTGGTCTAGGTAAAACTCTACCAATTTCAATATTGCTAAAAGATTACAACTCCATTGGAATTGGTGCGATCTTCTAAGGGGATTCAATGGTTTTCAAGTCATCAATGGGATAGATACTATCACTAAGATACATATCAAATATCTCCAATAATGATTGAACTTTTGAACAATCTTAATGTTTCCAGTTGATCACATAGGGCGTACTTACAATCAGTAAGGAGCTAGTGGTTTGGATTATGAGTTTTACCAAAGATCAAGCACAACATTCATCCTTCAATCTTAAAACTTAAACGCTATCTCTACTAAGAGTGATTCAAGAAGATAAACAACCATGAAAATAGCCACAAGGATTGCAATAAAACACCATAACTTCAATATTTCAATGATCTCATAGCCAAATAAATAACAATTGTTCAACTTTCTCTCCTCACTACTTATTTCTCTGCTGCTAACAATATTAATCTTATTTCTCTTTTTTTCTGACTCTAACTCTCTAACTCTTTAAAATGAAATGAGTGAGGGCTTATATAGCACTCTCAAATACAATGGATGGCCTGGATCAAAAGAAGATCAATGGCTGAGATTTTGACACCTAAATCCTAATTAGGGTTTGTTACAAAAAAGACCCCATTTAGATAAACATTATCAATCCATAGCCAATAGAAATTGGCACAAATAACGAGGAAACATAGCCCAATGGGAATAATGTTGCCACATCATCTTATAACAACTTTTCATCTAGAATTTTGTTCCCTTTGCTCTTTTCTAGCATATTCAATGAATCTGGACGTAATCCCCTCAATTTCAGCAATGGGAATCTCATGAAGATTCTTCATTTGTTCTTCCAAGTGGAGGACTTGATCAAAAGCTGTGAGAAGGGTCGTCTCCCATCCAGGCTCTAGCTCTTTCGTGTTCTCTTCCTTGCAAAAAATGATCTTGATCTCGTCTTCCAACTCTTGGACATCCACATCGGTCTCGATCTCAATCCTTCTGTCAAGGATCGTACGCAATATATCAAACACCTTGTCTTGAATAGGGTGGATAGTGCCTTCAACTTGGTTGCATCTGATATTGATGTCCTCGAAAAGAACTTTTTTCATCTAGAGTAAAGTGGACCATTGTAGAAGGGTATGGGTTCCTCCATCCATTATCTTCTCTTGTGTTAAAATCTGTCTCGGTGTCCTTCTTATCACTTGCAAGACTGGGATGATAACGTCTCTAGTGTGAGTGAATGCATCTACAATTATCAATAGATTATGAATGATCTCAAGGACCTGGATAGCCCAATGGACTGTCTTCATCATTCTTGTTGCAAATTCAATGGCTACCTTGTAAGATTCATCAATCCAAGAACTCATGAGTTGGGCCAAGTTCTTTCATCCTTTCTGTCTCATTTATTGATTCAGGAGGGAGGAAGTGCATCCTAAGGAGATATTGCTGGATCCTGTCGCCTTAAAGGTTGGTTAAGGTGGCCAAAATAATCCCTCCAAGCACTGACCTCCCTTTCTAGCTTCTTATTCTTTTCCATTTCTTCTTTGAGTTTGTCATTCAGTGCTCTCACTGAATCAATTGCTTCTTCCATGGCCTGCTCGGAGGTAAGTGGACCAAGATCAAATGTCTCTAGATCATATTCCTCTGCCAGAATCTCATCCTCACTTGTCCACTACTGGTGTGGCTACCTGTACCTTTCTAGATCTTGCATCATCTTTAATTACCTTTGACATCTTTGTAGCCTCCTTCTTTTCGATCTCTTCATGGGAATTTCCTATGAGACTTTCCAAGTCGAATACTTGTTCTTCTTCTTCAACCACGACTACCCTTGTTAGCCTTTCTTTTAGCCAATCTGGAATAGAAGACTTTCTTTCCCTCACTTGTATTTCCTTAGGCAGAGGTCTATCTTCTCTAAAAGGAGATGTTGCTTCATCATCATTCTTTTCTTCTTGTTGTTCATT
Organism: Cryptomeria japonica; assembly: GCF_030272615.1. Classification (NCBI taxonomy): domain Eukaryota; kingdom Viridiplantae; phylum Streptophyta; class Pinopsida; order Cupressales; family Cupressaceae; genus Cryptomeria; species Cryptomeria japonica. The sequence continues at coordinate 2,915,874 of NC_081408.1, read as the reverse complement.
AGCACCAACCTGGAGAGATTGACTCGATGAATGCTGTGGTGTTTGTCCTTTACCTTGTTTATCATTCTGCACCATAGATTCCATAGACTCATCAATTTCATACACTATTTGTCTTTGATCTTCTCCTTGACTTGTTTCTTTTTCATGCCTAGAAGACGTACTCGGTGGACGATTAGGATTCACCTTTTGTTTCTTCTTGGAAGGCTCTCTCTTCTCAGGTCCTTCTTTTCTCTTTGATCCCTTGGAATGAGAAGTATTCTCACTCACACTTGCTTCTCCTTCTTCTGTTCTTGTTTCCAGGGTGAACGTCATGGCTACATTCTTTTCTTTCAGTTTTTGATGTTGTACGTCCACCCATCTGCGAGTGCAATTCAACACAGGAGCCATTAATGCTCTTAGGTTCGAAACCTCTGGCTCATTCCAATCTATCTTCACTTCTTTATCTTCCTTCTCATAGGACGATTGGAGATGTCTACCACTGTCTTGAGCTTGATCGGCTACTCTGTAAACTTTACATTTCCTGATGAGATCCAAGGGCAATCTAGAATGCATCTTTCTTTTCACCTCTATATCATCCTGAATATTCATCCAGAAGTCCTCTACTTGAAACTCATGCTTGTATTTCCTCCCAACTGTCTCTTCCATGTGACCATGTGGGTCAAAATTCTCCCTTGAGGCAAAAGATGTGAACGAATATAGAGATAACTCCTTCTCTGCATCCTCTGCAGCTTGAGAATTAGGACACACTTCAATTGAATTCCCTAGTAGAATGGGTATGGGGATTCCATTTCCATGCTTATGTCTTGATGCTCTAGCATAAGCTGCCAACTGTCTAGTCACCTCAAGTAATATTATCTTGTCCGTTAGATACCTTGGCAACATATAGGGAGGTGAAGGATATCCATGGACTTTGATATAGGTGAATTTTGGAAATTGAATGAACCATGCACCATGCACCATGCTTCTTCACGAGTTCTTGTGCCTCGGTAGACAACCGGTAATGAATCCCTCCTTGCAATGTCCTGGTGATGTACATTGTGAAGGTGTCATTGATTAGCTTGTAGTCATTCCTTGGCGGATGATGCAGTTGAACATAAGAATCACATGCTCTTATCTCTCCGGGTCCTCTCCCAACAACTCCTCTGTGTGGTAGCCCTGCATACTCAAAACTTCTGACTAAGGAATATATAACATATGAACTCATGTGAAAAGTCTTGGTAGGGTTTAACCTCCTCAACTGCACGTCTAGGTTGTTGCTAATGATTCTAGTCCAATTGAGCATTCCTTTTCCTTGGACAATCACTTGTATGAAGAAGAACATCCACTTGTCGAAGAAGAAGGCTTGAGAGGCACCAAAAACCCGATTGAGCATGGTTATCAAGTCCCTGAATTCTTCTTGGAAATCAATTCTGTGCGGTGTATTGGGAATCTTGTTCAAGTGAGGTCTACTCTTGAGTAACCAATTCTTGTTGATGAAGTTCAGACAGGAATCGGGATCATCTTCGTAGATAGACCTAGCTCCTTCCAAACTTTTGTAGATCATGTCTCTCGGCTCCGGGAGATGAAAAGCTTCACTTATAGCTTCCTCTAAAAGGTAGGCTAAGATAGTTCCATCCTTGGCTACGATCGTCCTCGAATGTGAATCATAGTGTCGGGCACATTCAATCATCAACTCGTGACATTTGACGGCAGGAGGAAATCCTGCAGCCTTGATGATGCCACTCTCAATTATCCTCTTCGCAACAGGTGACGGCTTGCCGATGTAGGGTGCTTCTCGAAACTTCTTCACATTGAAGTTTCCTAGATTGGTGTCTCCGATATTGCTCCACTTGGACACGATCCTGGTCTCCAATTCATCGTTCTTCTGATCCTCTTTGATGAGATCCTGCCGGGTAGTGGATCCACTGGCCTTGGGGGTTGTCATTTGATACCTACAAAAAACACTTAAGTTAGGTTCGAGCATGATATCTTAAGATAGGATATTTGAGACCTTTCAAGCAAATAAATAGATTACAATTTGAAAATAATGTGATAAACCTTTAGAATTATGAATTTTCAAATTTATATTACTTATGAATTAAATCAGATTATGAAAGACTTAACCTCATAAAGGATTGATATAGCAAATTAAATCAAATCTTCAACATGCTTTCAAAAATCTGATTGTACATACCTTCTCTTTGATTTTTAGCTATCAACCTTGAAAAAATGAATAAAGGAAAATGGAGATTTGCTGGATGAAAGGTCTTTGATCTGAATATCAGATTCTTCCCTTGGTGACTTAGCTCTCAATCAGCCTTCAATCCGCCTTAACCAGTTTTCTTTAATCAAAAAAATTCGCCCAAGTCTGCTGGAATTCGCACCTTTAGTTCTGCTCTTCCAAATTCGTATAGGAGAAAATGAATGAGTGATTTAGAAAATTTAAAACACACCTTTCCTTTATAGGGCGCTGCCACCATTTTACCACTAGGCCAACTTGATAAATGTGTGAATAAAATAAAACAAAACCTTTTACAAGCTGGCCGACTTGGTAATAAAGCAAAAATGAAATGTTTTGAGTGCCAAAGTGTGGATTTTTTGATTTTAAGTTAATTTCAAAGCCTAAAAGTCGATTTTGTCAATTTTAACAATTGCTTAATCAAGGCATATTTGCTTTATTAATCAAGGATAAGGTTTAGTGACTGATTTGAAATAAGAAAAAAAATGTGCCTTGAAGAATTTCGCTTGTGAATTATTTAAAGAGACAAGGTAAATCAAGGAGATGCTTTTCATAGTCACTAGAATGTCCATGATATGAGAGAGGTTTAGATCACTCCAAGGAGGCTTGTTTGACTATCTCACTTAGTTATATTTACTCCATTAATCAACATCTTCACAACCTTGATTTATCACCACTTCATGCTTTTGTCATCATTTCTTTGCAACTTGCCTTTGTCTTAGTCCAAACAAGGTGAAGAATAGGTTTTTCCAAGGATTTCACCTTGGACCCTTTGGAAGGGTCAGGAGCGATTTCCTCCTTTAGGTCTCAATTGCCTCATTCTTTCATTCCGAATTCCTCCCGAAGGTGAGCATATGCTAGTTTTAGCTCAACATAGCCTAGGGATTCAATTTTTTAGCTTCCACCATGGGTAAATTAGGTGGTTATGAGAATTTCGCTCTGGTCCCTTTGGAAGGGTCAGGAGAGAAATTCACCTTTTAGGTCAAAATTCATCCTTCTTTCATTCACCATCTCTTCTAAGGCAATCTCTAAGCCCAATCCACCTGGATCACTGACTTGGCTCAACACAATTTTGGAGGAAAAATGTCATTTTATGAATTTTGCTTTGGACCCTTTGGAAGGGTCAAGAGTGAAATTCAAGTCTTAGGCTTAATTCTTCATCTCCTTCACTTCAACTCATCTTGCAAGGATTAAATAACCTCATTCCAATCTCAACCACACCCTAGGAATCAAAATCTTGACTTGACACAAGGAGGAAATAGTGGATTTGAAGAATTTCGCTCTGGACCCTTTGGAAGGGTCAGGAGTGAAATTCATCTTTTGCTTGTTTATCCTGACTCAACTCCATTCCTTTCACCTTGTTTCCTCTAGACTCCCTCTTTTGAATCCATTTCTCAACTTGGCAACATTTGCTTGATCCTCAAAAGCCTTGAAAAGGAAAATTCGCTCAAAAACCTAGCCAGGGACAGGACCTATCCAAAATTTCGCTCTGGACTCTTTGGAAGGGTCAGGAGCAAAATTCAAGTCTTAGCTCAAAACTTACACTTTTGGTGATCAAAAATCATTCAAAGGCAATCCCAAGAGCTTTTCTCACCTTGGTCTAGGCCAGTCTCCACACAAATTTTGGAGAAAAAGATGGTTTTAGGGTTTTTCACTCTGGACCCTTTGGAAGGGTCAGGAGTGAAAATCTTGTTTTAGGCTTATTCCTCCATCTTTCAACCTCAATCAACTTCAAAAGGGCAAGGACACCTCTCCTCACACTCATCCAAGCTATAACAACCCAAAGTTTGACTTGACCTGCAGGGAAAATAGATGATTTTTAGAAATTTCGCTCTGGACCCTTTGGAAGGGTCAGGAGCAAAAATCTTGGTTTTGCACAATTCCTTCAAATTCAATGATTACTAGCACCTCAAAGTCATTCTTAGGGACATCTCCTTCTTGAATTTACCTTAGTCCACACATGATCTAGCACAAAGTTAAGAGAAAAGATTGGTTTAGAGAAAATTCGCTCTGGACCCTTTGGAAGGGTCAGGAGCGAATTTCTCATTCTTGACTTGATTCTTCATCCTTTCAATCTCATTCTTCATTACAAGATAAAATTTCATCGTTTTTCACCCAAGGAACAAAGTTTTAAGCCCAAGCAAGGTTAAAAAAATTAAAAATAGGTTTGTAAGGAATTTCGCTCTGGACCCTTTGGAAGGGTCAGGAGCAAAATTCAAGTCTTAGGCTAAAATCCTTCACATTCTTACATCCCATCACTTCAAAACTAGAATGTAGGTCCAAACAATGAAGAAGATGAGGTTTATGGGAAATTTCGCTCTGGACCCTTTGGAAGGGTTAGGAGCGAAATTTCCATTCTTGAACAAAATCCTCACTTTTCAACGCTTTCAATCATCCCCCAAGGCAAGAACACATCAATCCACCTTCCAACATGCCTTAGAGACCAACACTTAGCCAAAATTAGGAAGGAAATGAGGGTTATGAGGATTTTCGCTCTGGACCCTTTGGAAGGGTCAAGAGCGAAAATCATGTTTTAGGCTTGATTGTTCATTTTTTTAACTCCAATCTTCTTTGGGAGGCAAAAATAGACTGCTCTCCTTGCATCTCCACCAAGGTCCTAACTTTGGCTAAGGGGAAAATGAGTGTTTTCAAGAATTTCGCTCTGGACCCTTTGGAAGGATCAGGAGCGAAATTCAATTTTTAGGCTAAAATCCATCATCTGTCCCAACTCTAATCACTCCCTAAGGCTAGAACATTTCAAGACACCTTCGAACATGCCTTAGAAACTAGGAAATTGGTTTGGACAATGAAGAAATTGAGGTGTATAAGGATTTTCACTCTGGACCCTTTGGAAGGGTCAGGAGCGAAAATATCACTCTTGGCTAGTTTCTCACCCTCTTTCATCTCATTCTCATTCAAACTTGATCGATTCAACTTCCTCCTATCGCAATCAAGACAATCCATCATCCAACTGGCCCCAGGCAAGGTCAAACTAGGTCTTTAAGGTCAAAGGAAGGCTCAATGGAGGATTTCGCTTTGGACCCTTTGGAAGGGTCAGGAGCGAAATTCTCCTCCCAGGTTGATTTTCGCCATTTCAAAGTCTCAACCTCCTCTCTAAGGCAAACATGCATCAAAACCTTATCAACTATGCCTCAAAAGTCAACAATCTTGGTCATATCCTTGAGCAAAGTGGAGGAGAAGTGGATTTTGCTTTGGACCCTTTGGAAGGGTCAGGAGCGAAATCCATGTCTTGGGTCATAATCTTCCTCCTTTAATGGTTTCAATCACTTCTTAGGCAAGAAAATATCAAAACCTTCACCACATGTCTAAGGAACAAGACTTCTAGTGCAAACCAGGAGAAAAACTGTCTTCTTGGAATTTCGCTTTGGACCCTTTGGAAGGGTCAGGAGCGAAATTCATGTTTTGGGTTGATTTCACACCTCTTTCCTACTCAACTCACTTTAGACTTGATCAATTTCACCTCTCCCTAGCACCATCATGTCTACTTACCATCCACTTGACTCAAAAATCTTCATTTTCAACGCCTTAGACCAAAATTGAGGGTCAAATGAGGATTTCGCTCTGGACCCTTTGGAAGGGTCAGGAGCGAAATTCATCTTTTCCAGGCTAATTTCCATCATTTTGTCTCTTCAAACCTTCTTCCTAAGGCAAAAATGCATCCTAGTCCTCCATCCCATGCAGTAGAAGTTTCAAAATTGGTCCAGACAAGGGGCAGAGCAGAGGAATATGAATTTCGCCCCGGACCCTTTGGAAGGTTCAGGAGCGAAATTCAATTTTTAGACTCATTTTATACCTCAAACCTCCTTTCTTGTCTTGGATATAACTTTTCAATACTTCTTAAATCATCATCAAGTAAATTTGCTCATCAATTCTTGAAATCGCCTCCTAAATCTCCCCTTGGCCACTGACTCTGCTTAATCGGCTCTGAGCTGGAGGAAAACAAGACTGTGACAAGAAAACCAACATTCCAGACCTACCCTGACCTAAGACCTATCATCTCTTTCATCCAATCTATCCATCTTCATTTTCCTGAAAGGTAAAACCTCCTCTGCGACAACCCTAGGGTTCAAGGCAAACAATATCTGACTTCCCAAATCCAGACTTTACTCAGCTTTGAAAGAAACCCTAAGACGAGCTCTTAGAGAGAAACCCTAATCTACCCAGCCCAAGCGACCATTCACTCACTCAAAACACCTAGCAAGCAGAGAAAACCTAACTAAGGGAAAGCAAAACCCAAGAAAAAGAGGGGGTCTCCATTCTAATGGGGCGATGTGTGAAATGGTCACAACAGGTTGGGACTATATAACATTGGTATTTAAGGGCCAAATTCAGCCTTGCTTAAGAAATAATGCATATATTAATGCCACTGCATTGTTTAAGCAATGTGATTTTTATGAGTAGTTATTTCTTCTTTGCTTGTAATTGCCATTTGCGCCTGCATTTGTCATTTATATCTAGCTTTCAGAACCTGGCTATGGTTGCATGATCCCACCCTTGTAGGAAGTTGTGTTTAACCATTTAGCATAGTTCCATAGAGTTTCAGAATGAGGGGATGGGGGACAGGGGATGGGTCTTGGCAATAGAGGCACTATGTTTTTAAATTTGGGGATAGTACAAGAAAAATTAGTTGTAAAAGTTGACATTGTAAACAAAATGAATCTATTGAAAAGTTGACATTGTAAACAAAATGAATCTATTGAACCAAGAATGCATTGAAAATTTTGAATATCAATATTTCATTATATTCAATATCATAATTACATCATATTTCAACTTTCAAGTACAATGGACCAATTCCTTAGTGATCTAATTCATAGTTGGAAAACTTTGACTCGCCATAGACTTGGCAGCCCAAAAATTGGACTTGGACTCGGGCTCAGCAAAAACTTGGGAAGGTACTCGGCCAAAAAGAAAACCGTATACAAAAAAACAAAAAGAAATGAAAAGTTGACATTGTAAACAAAATGAATCTATTGAACCAAGAATGCATTGAAAATTTTGAATATCATATCAATATTTCATTATATTCAATATCATAATTACATCATATTTCAACTTTCAAGTACAATGGGCCAATGCCTTAGTGATCTAATTCATAGTTGGAAAACTTTGACTCGCCATAGACTCGGCAGCCCAAAAATTGGACTTGGACTCGGGCTCAGCAAAAACTTGGGAAAGTACTCGGCCAAAAAGAAAACCGTATACAAAAAAACAAAAAGAAATTAATGCATTTAGAGAACATAAGAGCGATAATTGAAACATTGCACATATCATATGATCTCCAAACACTCAATATTTGAAATTTCATCATTGATCTCCTTTACCTAAATTTTTTTTGCCTCTTTGATCTTGTTTCCTCACCTTCTTGAAACCCTACAGACCTGTTTCCAGCAAATTCTGAGAGTCCAAATATCATACTCGCAAGTCCCAATATCAGACTCGCGCAAGTCCTCTGTAAAAAATCAGGAGTCTTGGAGATGGACTCTCCTGGACTTGGCTTGCGAGTCCATGGCGAGTCAACTTTGCCTGCCAACAGATTCGCAAGTCTTGGCGAGTCCACAGAGTTTTACAACTTTGATCTAATTATCCTCTTCAAACATCATAGCAAACTCCCCCATTGCTAGAACTGTTGGGCCTATCAAGCTGAATGTAATGTCCCCTACCTAATCAATATAAATATACTAAAATTGATAGATTTTCTTCAATAAGTTATTAACAACTGCTTCTCTATTTTCCTCATTAACTGATTAATTTCATTATTCATAGTCCTTAATATAGATATCAAACCCTGCTACTACTTCAGTTTTAAGGGAGAAGGGTTTACATATGTTACCAAAGCGCTTAGAGACCAACTACAATAGGTTCCCTCAAAGTTTACAGATCCAAGTCCTTACCTATCTTGGGTCTATACCCTCAAGGCTTATGGGTCGCTGATCCCCACCCTATCTTGGGACTTAACCTATTGCTTGGATTTAACCTATTGCTTGGATTTAGACTGCCCCTCTTTGGAACATCTCAATCCCATCTTTTTAAATACGGAAAGTAATAACATGATTTAGACTATAAGTATAACTATATATATTTCTTATGTATTATGAATATATATATGAAATTAAGTATATAACTATATATATTTCTTATGTATTATGAATATATATATGAAATTAAGTATGACTGTCATACATATTGCAGTCCATATTAGTATTACTATTAATTCTGCATAAGAACATTATTGGGCTTCATATATTAAGCATACTTATTAAACACATCCCCATGTATACCACCAAGAACAAGGATGTTACTGCCTGTAACTTAATAACAGTTCTGATCTGATTTGATCCATGGTGATCTTACTAGATGCTTTTGATTCCTTTCCTTTATATCTCTCAATGTGAGGGAGAGGTCACACCTCTTCATCATGTATGCCCTTTGGCAAGAGACACACCCTTTCACCATTCCCTTTGATAGAGTGCAACTCTTCATTATTTCTGCCCTTTGAAAGGGACACAACCTCTCATAATCAGATCTGCACTTCTCATTTCCAAATTATCCCCCCTCTCAACTGAGGTTCTCTTCTCCCTTTTATATCTCATTGTTGAGGGAGTCACAACTTTTCCTTTCATGTCATTTGACTTTTCATTAACTTAATTAATTTTTAATTAATCATATTTAATTATATTATTTTATGTTTCAATTCAATTTTAAATATTTTAATTTAATTTTAAATATTTTAATTTTATTATTATCATTTATTATTAAATTTTATTTCAAAGCGGGGACATTACACTGAAGCTCCCCCAAGTGGACACCAACTAACCTTGCTTGTGTGTCTTGCTCCTTATCAATGATTCAATTTGCATGGACTCCTTTGGGTCGTCATCCCAACTATCTATTGGACTCTCTTTGTATACAAACGGCTTGGAGTCCATGAGATATGCAAGGCACAATATACAACCACAAGTTTCTTTTCTCAGTTAGAGGTAAGCATGTTCTTGATAGTGTGGATGAAACAATGTGTAAACCTATTTCTCTCAATAGCAAGAGAACTACACAGTTGTCTGAAGAGGAGAACAACTAATGTGGTTGTTAGTAAATGAGGTCCATGCAAATGCCACCACAGCATTGGGTTCTCCTGCACAAAAGTGTCCCTACCCAACTTTGCCTCATCTTCTTAGCGCTTGATTGCAGCAAATTTGGGCCACTTATGACAAATGATGTGGGCCTCTACATTGTACATCTCTTCAATTGCTTTCTTGAAATCTCTCTTCACCTCGCATAGGACGACTCTGCTAAACTTACACACATATCACTTTGGGTTTAATTTGCAGGCAACTATGTACAAGGGAGTGTTGTTGAGCTTCTCCCTCCATTGAATGATAGGCTTAATGTGCTCATTATAGAATTGGAAGGTGTTCTCTTTCTTTTGTATAGTGGCTATCATTTGACCAAGCATGCTATCATTGCACTCATAAACCTCCCCAAGACTTGGAACGTGTAATGTTCTGTGCCAAGATAATTGTTCAAAATGATTAAATTTCTGATTTTAGTGAATTGATATTTTGTCAAACACTTGACATGGGTTCATGCTTTGCAATTTTTGAATGTGTTTGCTATGAAAGTGCTTGTGTAAATGATAGAATCACATACCATTCCCTTTTTGCAATTAGGCAATTTGACAAACACTTGGCTGTCTGTAATGGATACCAAAGAAATTATATAAAGCTTATCAATTTCTGATACACTGTCCAGAAAAATGCTCATTGACTAGTGGAACATTGCATCAAACATTTGTCATTTATTCCAAAGTTAAACAATAACCAAAGAGGCATTATACTATTTTCTGTTCTCACACATAACCAAGTCAGGATAATATTTTCCCAACCTTTCTATTAGCAGAAATGGGCATTAAATGACTGCTGGGCGAGAATTGACTCAAACCAAATGATCTTGAGTATTTCGAGCTCCATCAATTTGCTTATCTTTCCCTTGTGACCCCTGCAAATTAAAGTTATTGCAATTTATCATGGGCACTGATTAGTGAAATTGATTATTGCTTAAGATTGCTAAAGTTATAAATTGAAAAAAATGTTCTTATACTGATTCACCCCCACTCTCAGTATAACTGTGTGTGTTTTCTTTTATGTGGTGTCCCATTTTAAATATTTGATTTTTCCTTATTGATAACACTCCTAATAATTATCCAAAAATTCTTCCCTTCAACTGTAGATTCATACTTTTAAGTTTTACTTGCATATATGGTATTGGATTATTGGGAAATTTCATTTTGTTGATTTAGAGGTATTTTGGTCATTGTCTTGATGGTGAGGGCATATGTGAGACTGAGGTTCAAATCTAGAGTGATGTAGGATTCTACACCTCATCAAACAATGTATAACGTTCTGTTTTGACAGAGGTACATGATGGTTAGAATCTTTCGTATTCCAATTTTGTAAATCATTGCTACAACTGGATTTATCATGTTCTTTGATTTCATGGCAAAAATTATAGTTACCAATTTTGAAAAATTCAATTTGTTGAAAGAATTCTGTAATCTGGAATTTAAAAGCAAAAATAAAGGAAAGTAAAAGATAAAATAAAATTTCTCTAGGATTGGAAAAATGCATACCAAATCAGACAATTCAAGTCAGTCCAAGAAATTGGTATCTGGCCTGATTTGAACCAGATTCAGCTGGATTTGGTAACAATGGAAAAAACTAGAGAGTACTGTGTCTGTCATACAGGAATTTGTGAAAAGCAATAAAATACATTTGTTCTCTTCTTCCTGGCAAAGACTTATAAATCATAGGCAATGATTTTGAATATGTACCATAAAGATGTGTTGTTAGTAACATAACCTTGAAATGCTACCGACCAGATTACAAGGCATCATGCTGATACTCAAGACTTTGCATTTAATTGTTTTCCCAAAGGAAAACTTTATGAAATATCTAAAGAAAAAGTATCAGTGCCATTAGTGCTTTTGGAGTGTTAAGTTCAAAAAGGAAGAAATGCCCTGCAATTGCTGAAAAAAAGTCTTGGATCGTCATGGTGTGATCTCTTGATCATTTTTGTGTATTCAATCTTGTTTCCAAACAAAGGATATTATTCAGTTACACACATTCTAACTATTCACAACTAATTTAGTTTCCCCCCTATTATATGATGCCTTTTTTAAGTGTAATCCAATTTCCATTGTTTACATAAATTGTTTTGATCTCCACTGATATCAAACTTGTGTAATGCAGGGGCAAAACCAATTTCATTCGTTGACATGGAAAATGAAGACCTCGAGGAGGAATTTGGAAGACTTGAGATGGAACTTGAAGATGAGAATCTATTGAGTAAATTGCAAGCTTCAGAGGATAAAATATTTGTTTCAGAGGGTAAACTGAATGCCTCAGAGGACAAAGCAATTGCTTCAGATGCTGCAAAACAAACTAAATCTCAAGAGGCAGCACGGGCAGAGTCACTGTCTCAGGCTCTGTCAAAACTGGCGCTTGAACCTGCTTAAGACCAATTTCTATGCATGAGAAACTGGCAGGACCCAATGAGTCTCAGTGGATATGATTCATCAGCTTGGATGCCACTTTTCTTTCTGTAGAAGATCTTTCCCAACTGACCTTTTTAATTTCTTATCCCATTTTTCCTGTTTATAAGTATTATTGTAAGTTTTGTAACTATAGTTGTAACTATTTAATCAGATAACTGATATGGCCTTCAAGAATTTGCTATTTTGCAGTTCATAAAACTTTGAACTGACTGGTATTTTGTATCATGTTGCGAAACAAACAATAATGAACTCGAAGCTTGATAATAGTTGCGAATGCACTGCAGGCAGATACTTAAATATTTTGTTAGAAGTCTTTTAATATTAGACCCTATTTGCAAGTACCGATTTCATCTCATTAGATCTTGTAAAGCACTTGGCTATCCTCTAAAGCATAAAAGGGAAAATTAAAACTGAAATAACATTCTTATTTAATTTTTTAGTATAGGATCTGTAAATCTATTTATCATTTCTGATAATATAGAGATTATTAAGACAGCTGCAAAGAATTTATAACTAAAATATTTACAAGTAGGTTGAACTAAAAGAAATCTAGATACTCGTAGTCTCAAATCCATTCACTCTTAGGGTCCTTATTCGTTAGTCACATTATAAATGGCACCTTAATTGAAAGCGTTTTTATATAATATTGAAAATCAGTATCTTTATGATATTTTGGTGTACATAAGTTCAATGTGTAAGTTACAATTTAATAAGTCATATTTGCAAGTTAATTAGTCAAGCATATGATCCATGGACCTTTCACACACAACAAAATGGGTTCTTCTCTAACATATGTTTTTGTTACACTTAAATTTGTTTATTCAATCGTGGCATGGGATTTTGAATGGCAGACATATGTATAGGAACTTAGTAGATAATGAAGTGCTTTTGCAACAATTTCGAATCTGCATCATGGATTTATTCACACGGAGATAGTAGTCATAACAAGATGCAATCATTGTAAGCTTGACAAAGAAATCCTTCGCCAGTGGCTCATCTGAATAATAGAAAACCACCCAGTGGATTTGGACAAAACACTCATGATGCTAGTATACAAATATAAGTTTGTACTATGCTGTTTGTAATGATTGCATATACCAATTTTTACACAGAATCAGATACATTGGGATTGGAATTCCATTTTTTCCCCAGTAATCGCTGCTATCAAACAACCAAGCATAATCAAATCTGCCACATAATATAAAATATTTTTCTTCTCTATTAACATCTTTCTAGTCAATAAAATATCAAATATTCTTTCGGGGGTATTGATTTTCCTTTTGTTTATAAGAAAATAAATGTTTTAATTTGAAAGTTAAATGCCTAAATGTGTTTACAGACAACTCGATGATATAGAATAAACCCTCATTAATACTAATTGCACAAGCAGTTTATTCTATATCAATGGATGTATATATTTTTTTAACTCCTAGTTGTTTGTCTCTACTAGCTTCACCTTTTCATTAACCTAAGGCTTGTTGCGGTATTCACTGTTTTGACGTTTTCACCCATCGCTCCCTTGCAAATGGGGATCTCCTCTTTTTTTTTTTTTTTGGGTTCTCTTAGCGTCTTTGTTTTGAATTTTTTTTTTGTTTTATGTCTAAATTTAGGAAGTTTTGTTTTTGGCATTTTGGGGCCAGTCCGAGAACTTGCTTTTTCGGTTTGATTTTTTTCTAAAAATAGAAAGTTGCTTTTTTGCTTTATTGATCATGGATGGTTTCAAGGTCAGAGAAAGTGTTAGGTTGGAAAAATTCATCCCAAACGGACCAAGCGTGAAATATCTTTTCCAATCTAGAAGATGTGTTCTTGAAAAGCTAAGTTGAAGATCATGGCGAAATGGTAAAGTTTGGAATCAAAATCAAGAATTTCTTTGTTTAAAGCATGGAGGTCGCCTAGAAAGGATAAAATTTTCAATTGAAGACCAAGGCATGTGAAATTATACATGTGCATATGCAAAGTCTGCCCTCTCTATGCTAAATTATACGTGGGCATATGCATAGTCTGCCCTCTCTAGGTGAGCAATCATACGTGTGCACATGCAAAGTCTGCCCAAGCATGATTGAAAACTTCCTTGGCCATGTGCAAAGTCCGCTCAAGGAGTGGGTATGGAAAGGGATTAAGTGTTGGGAGGTGGATAGGAAAAAACATATGAAGTCTTCCTCAACAAGAAGCCAACTCCGCCCTAGGCACATATAAATATTTCTAAAGCATGGCAAAGTCCGCCCTACCTCACGAGCAAAGTTCCATGTCAACTAGCATAGTCTGCTCCAAGGCATGAAAATTTTCCTCATGACCATGCAAAGTCCACCCAAGATTGAGTGTGCAAAATGGTTAAGTGTTAGTACCTTGGGAAGAAAAATTCAGGCTTTTGACTAAGTATAAAAGATATTCCTCAAGACCACATGAACTCCACCTTAGGAGTGGATATGAAATGAAAGAAAAATAGAAAATGGTTAAGGGTGAGCACTTGGAGAAGGAAAAGAGTTTAGAATTTTTATGGCTAAGTGTTAAGGCATGGAAATAATCTCTAGCCAAGGGATTAAGTCCACCCAAGTCTTCCTTGTGAGCAGGTAGAATATGGCTAGGCATGAGAAAACCTTCCTTGGCTAGCATCAAAGTCCGCCCTCTAGGTGATAAGAAGTTCCTTGCATACACCCCAAGTCTGCCTAGACATGGGAAAAATTTCCTAATCCGTCATGAAGTTCGCCCTTGGTGGACAAGGATGAAGTTTGAACAAAGCAAAAGATCACCCAAGTTAGAAAGAAGAATTTGGTGGAAGAACAAAAGTCGGGGGTAAAAGAAATAAAGCACAAGAGAATCCACCCAACTTGAGGAGAGAGAGAGTGAAAGTTTTTTTTTGGCAAAATGGAAATAAATAAAGCAAAAAGGATGAAAGCAAGAATTCGCTTGTCTTGAGAAGTGAAAAGGCAGATAAAGCAAAAGGCTCGCTTAAGGAAGGCTTCTAGAAGGAAGTAAAGAAAGAGAATTGCCACAAGTTTTAAATAATAATTAAAAAAAAAAGACAAAGCCAAGTAAGTTTGAATTACCAATAAACATTAGCATTGGCAAATTCATTATGCACACCTTGATTCTCATGCTTAGAATTCAAACTCTTCCAAGAATTTTTTTCCAGGTTGTGAAGTTGATTTTCAAAGTGAAATTGCAAGTGCAAAATAACTTCAAGAAAGAAATCAAAGTCAAAGGATTGCTTCAATATTTTTTAGGTCTAGACGCATTCTCAAAGCAAATTTTTGAAATCACAATCCTTCAAAATTCTTTTCTAAGTTTGAATTTTTGATTCTAAGACTTGCACATGGATTTCCTTCACAAATTTTTCGAATTTCATCAGAGAAAGCATATTGCTTTTTTGTGTTTTTCAAATTTTGAAGAAAGAAAGTTTAAAATGTAGACTTAATTCCATGATATCAAGAGTTTTTCTAAGTTTGATTTCAAATTTCAGAACGTAACTAAGTCTGATTTCCATTTCTAAAGTTTGCAATCAGACATCAATTCCATAATTTCCAAGTTTTTCTAATTCTGATTTTTCGTTTTTCAAACTTTAGTCAGTTTGATTTTGGGTCTGATTTCAAGAATTAAATCAGAAAATCAGAGTTATCTTTCGAAATTTGTCATGTGCACATCATGTGTATTTCCCTAACTTGGAAACTTTTTATATTTTCAGGTAGTGGATGTTAGCACAAGGAGGGATTTCCGGAAAGATGTAGACAAAGTTCAGTAACAAGGAAACAGGTTGGAAAGATGATTCCACAAGTCATGGAAGGACAACATTCACGCTTCAAGATGGAACCCAAGGATGAAAGGAATAAAGAAGAGGGACTTACATTTCATCAAGAGATTCAAGAAGATTAAGTCATATAAAGATGAAAGGCTTCACATCGACCTTGGATTTCTTTTGGAAATCCAAAATCAAATCAAAAGATTCCACACCAAGGAGCGATAAGTTCAAAAAGCAACGAGAATGAAGAAAATGTTCTAAACATTTTGCATTTCCTTTGGAAATCCAAGAGTAGCATATCAACACTTCTTCATGATGAGGATTCAAATATGCAAGTCAAGCTAAGGTGACATCCCAATCATCAATCAACCAATCCTAGGGTTCCAAGTTAGACATGTGCAGGTGCAATTAACCAGACTCAACAAGTGGAAGCTATTTTCTCATTGGTTATGCAAACCATTGTAATTTTCTCATTGGCCAAAAGGAGTTTTTTTGCAATTAACCCTAATTAGGGTTTTATATGTTAATCTTGGTTGTCGATCTTAGATTAATTTGAATCGTTGCTTTGTAATGGAGTGCCTATATAAACCCTCCTCCTCTCATTTGTAAAGGGAGATTTCTGAGAAACCGTTGTAGTGATACTTCTTAAGTGCTAAGACATAATTCACATTTTGAATTGTTGGTGAATTTTGTCTACCTTTGCAAGTTAGCATGGTTTCTTGGCTCTCAATAGAATATATTTAATTTCTAAGTTGTTAGATTGAACAAAGGATTTGAGAGAATTGCTTAATGTGGAATGGATGAGTTCATACTTTTTATAATTGCTTGATTTTCAATTATTCTGAAAAGTTAGCTTGAACCAGTAAAAAATAAATTAACTTCTATTGATATATTCATTGTTGAAAATGTTAGTGAATATTAGTGATATGAAAATCTTTTGAATTCCTTAGAAGATTCCACCTTTCTTGTGTAGTTGTTGAATTTGGCGAAGCAAGAATTGTTTTTAATTCCACTTTTGCAATTTCGGTCTTCGGAGTTCATAGGATTAATCTAGAGTTAGAATTATCTTCCTAAACCCTCATCCTTTTGCCCTTTTCTCCAAGTCTTAGTAGAATTAAGATTGAAAAGAACTTATTGCAAAATTATTTCAAAAAAAGAGAAAGTTACAAGTGTCAACAATCAAGAGAATCCTTTGATTGATTCATTCCTCAAACACTTTTGTAAATCCCCATTGAGATTACCAACATATTAGAACAAACCAACTGAAAATATCTGCATGAATTTGGAACCTTGGAGTTGTCTTTGTGATCACACAGTCCATTTGTTTAGCACATAGAAGATTTTGATCAAGAGAGAATAGGATATCTTTGGGTATTTTATTATGAGTTGTGCGTCCATAAAAACCACACCAACAAAATTGGCGCTAGAAGGAGGGCTAATTGCGATGAATGCGTGAACTGCTTAACTCCAGATTTCAATTCATATTTGTGAGGAGTAATCTTGAAGCATTTTTTTTACCCTCCACGCACCAACAAATTTGGCACTAGAAGGAGGGCCTTGAGTGAAATGCAGATTATCAAGTGGATTCACATAAGAAGTTGAAAATATAATGAGTTTTCAATATCAAATTTGAGATATGCTAGATCTCTCATATATTAAAAATCCAAAAAAAAGAAGTGAAAATTTAATAATAAAAAAAGAGATTCCTCAATGGATGAGCAACAAGATTGTGCCTCGATTGATATTCTCGATCGTTGGTGGACTTTGAATGCACAATTATATCCACGAAATTTGTCTAAATTTGCATCAAGGAATACCTGGAGAATCCATAGCACAAGTGGACACAATGAGATGCATTGTTTAACATTTCTACCAAGGATGGAATTAGCCTTGCAAGGGAAAATTTCATTTTCAAAAATATATGAGCCCATTTTACTGGTAAAGGTGGAACTCTAAGCTTCAATTGGTAAAAGTGAATTTTTCATGGGGTTCAAGGAGATGGTCAAGAAAGGGTTAAGTATTGAGAAAGAGCTGTGCGTAGAAGACATCTTGCTCCCATGTTGGTGTAGGATCCATAATACCAGTCATTCTGAAGTCACATGTCCATCATGTAGGGAAGCTATTGACCAAGCTAAGGTGCAAGTGAGGTTAGAAGAATCGTTAAAGATGTACACTATAGAAAATTTGTGGAATGCTCACCTTCAACCAATCAACTTAGCATCAAAAGAAGAAGGTATTACTACAATGCATCTTGTAGTGAAGAAAGCACAATTGAATAGGACAATCAACACAATTCAGTCAAGAAGAAATTTGCATACCTCATACCAAGGAAAGAAACACCCATTAAAGTGGAGGCTGAGAAAGCAATGGAAGATGTTCAAACAAATACAAGTGATGATTCAATGGTCAAGCAAAAAGAGGAAGCCCTTGATGAATACTCATTCATGCTACAAAATGAGATCATTGAAAAAGAATTGAAAGAAATTTCAAGTTACAAGTTGTCACCAGCGAATCCAAAGATGAACAATTTGAGGGCGTTGAACGATAATATGGAGGAAGTGCAAATGGAATCATTGCCAAAAAAAATTCAAGACAAATTAGTTGTGGTGAGTGGTACAATTCATCATCAACTCTGGCCTCCTAAGATATTACTTGAGGAAAAAGTCCCACCAAGCATTGTATTCAGGATCAACTAGAGGGAATTTTGGAAGATCAACCTTTCAAGGAGACTTTCACTTTTGAAGACATGCTCATAGAGTTTCATAAGGATGCATAGTTTATGCAAAGAGATGAGAAAGATGTTGAGCTATTCAAAGGGTTGTTGAGCTTGTTTCAAGAAGAACAAGTAAGTGAGAATCAACATGTCACGAATACTCAAGGAAATGTACACCACCAATGGTGACCTCCTGAATTAGTTTATGCTCTCTCTTATGATGTGATGGTGGAGAATGAGCAAGATTCTCCATTTGAGCACGAAAAACCCCAGGTTGTCTCTTTCCTTGCTCTTAATCCTAATTTTGAAAGTTATTTTGAATTTAATTATGGAGGTTGAGGAAGAACAACTTGCATTTGGATTGATCATGGTCTTGATGAATTGCCCCAACTGTTAATCATATGTGAGGTTTTGATTGAGTTTGAGAGATGTGTTGTGAGAACCAGTTTCTTCGAGTTCAAGGACGAGTCTTCTTGACTACAAACCATCAGCTTTGCCATATTGCTATTGCATATCCTGAGAAACCATGTTAGATCATGTACATACTTAAGTCTTTTGAGTCATGTCCATCTTAGGAGCCTCGTACATAGTTTAGTTTTAGAATAGGTTTTCTTTTTATGTGTTTTAGTTTAGTGGTTTTGTCGAGCTCGGTTGTTAGTTTGCCTTGAATCATTTGACTCATGATTATTAAATGGCTCAAGTAGTTAGTTTGGCTTTCTTGCGTTTGGTTTTCTTTAGTGATGTTTTGCTTTAGGTTTAGTTCCTTAGTTTAGTCTTGAATAAAGGGTTACCATTTGTGAGAAAAGTGATGCTACTTCCACACACACTCTGGTGTAGCCTACTAACTTATGTCCAGGGTATTCCTTTGATAAATATTTATGAAGAACCTTTGAGTCCTGGATTAATTATCTCTAAAGTATCTTAAAGTTAAGATTAGTACTTGACTAGGAAGGGAATCATCTATTGTGTCTTGACACTGAATTTTGTGATCATTATATCTTACACACTTAATCAAATTATTTGAGTCATTGTGGTTTCTTAGGTGAAATCATGGCTAATTAAAAATTAAAATCTTACTTTAGCGCTTGTGATTTTCAAGCCCATGTAAGCTTCATTGCCTGCGAGCCAAAGTATGGAAATATGTGAAAAGAAAAGAAATATCTGAAAAAAATTAAAATATCAAAATACTTGGCTTTGGGTGTGTGGAAATCTCTACAGGTATCAAAGGAGAAGAAAAAAACAATTTGCCGAAGATAGAGCAATCTCTGTGAGACTACAACGATAACCACGTTGGGGCTATGGATGCTTGCTAGCATCGAGGCTCTATCCAAGATGCTTTTAGAGTTAAGACAAATTGCACAACTTGTCATGGTGGAACCAAAGAGTCACCATATTCTTGTGAGATGGAAATGAACGCATTTTGCACACACTTGTGATTGGAGGATGAAGTGTCTTCATACAGTTTAGGATTCCCCTTCCTTTTTGAGTACCCTATTTAGCCAATGGGTAAGTTACTTAGAATGAATTTAAGATTCTAGACTTGGAATGGGTTTTATCTTTGGAATGTTCAGAAACATTTATTCCAGGTGGCATTAGATGTTGTGACATTTTCACACATCACCCCATTGCAAATTGGGACCACCTTTTTTTTTTTCGTTTGTTGGGTTGTGTCTTAGCATCTTAGGTTTTTGTCTCCAATTTCTCACGTCTGCAAATGAGTCAAGTTTTTCAAAATTTGGAGGAGTCATTAAAATCAATAAGGAGTGGTCAGAAGAGTTTTTTGATGCTACAGATGTGCGCAAATAGGTTGAAGGAGTAAAATCGCAATTTCCCGAGGTCAATTTTGACAACTTTCTTTTTTTAGAAAATTTGCTTTTTTTTCTTCTAAATTTAGAAAGTTCTATTTTTGGCATTTTTGGGCCAATTTAAGAATTTACTTTTTTGGTTTCTTTTTCCTAAACATAGAAATTTGCTTTTTTTTTTTTTTTTTGATCATGGATGGTTTCAGGATCAAAGAAAGTGTTAGGTTGGAAAAATTCATCTAGAACAGACCAAGCATGAAATATCTTGCAAATCTAGAAGAAGTTCTCTTGAAAAGCTAAGTTGAAAATCATGGCGAAATGGTCAAGTTTGGAATCAAAATCAAGAATTTCTTTTTTTAAATCATGGAGGTCGCCTGAAAAGGACAAAGTTTTCAATTAAAGACCAAGGCATGTGAAATTATACGTATGCACATCCAAACTCTGCCCTCTATATGCTAAATTATATGCAAGCATATGCAAATTTCGCCCTCTCTAGGTGAGCAATCATACGTGTGCACATGCAAAGTCTGCTCAAGCATGATTGAAAACTCCCTTGGCCATGTGCAAAATTTGCTCAAGGAATGGGTATGAAAATGGATTAAGTGTTGGGAGGAGGATAACAAAAAAAATTAAGTGTTGGCAACATCATGAAAGGTTCCTCAACAACAAGCCAAGTCTGCCCTAGGCACATATAAATATTTCTAAAATATGGCAAAGTCCGCCCTACCTCATGAGCAAAGTTCCCTATCAACCAGCATAGTTCACTCCAAGGCATGAAAAAGTTCCTCATGACCATGCAAAGTCCGCCCAAGATTGAGTGAGAAAAATGGTTAAGTGTTAGTACCTTGGGAAGAAATATTCAGACTTTTGACTAAGTATAAAAGATTTTCCTCAAGACCACATGAAGTCCGCTCTAGGAGTGGATGTGAAATGAAAGAAAATAAAAAAATGGTTAAGGGTGAGCACTTGGAGAAGGAAAAGAGTCATATTTTTTCTGGCTAAGTGTTAAAGCGTGGAAATAATTTCTAGCCAAGAGATTAAGTTCGCCCAAGTCTTCCTTGTGAGCAGGTAGAGTACGACCAGGCACGATAACATCTTCCTTGGCTAGCATCAAAGTCCGTCGTGTAGGTGATAAAAAATTCCTTTCATACACCCCAGGTCCGCCTAGACATGGGAAATTCCCTAACCCATCATGAAGTCCGCCCTTGGTGGACAAGGATGAAGTTTTAACGAAGCAAAAGATCACCCAAGTTAGAAAGGAGAATTTGGTGGAAGATCAAAAGTCAAAGGAAAAAGAAATAAAGCATAAGAGAATCCGTCCAACTTGAGGAGAGAGAGTTTAAAAGTTTTTTTTTTGGCAAAATGAAAATATATAAAGCAAAAAAGGATGAAAGCAAGAATTCGCTTAAGTCTTGAGAAGTGAAAAGGTGGATAAAGCAAAAATTTTGCTTAGGGAAGGCTTTTAGAAGGAAGAAGAGAAAGAGAATTGCCACAAGTTTTAAATTAAAAAAAAAAAGATAGCTAAGCATGTTCAAATTAGCTATAAAAATTAGCATTAGCAAATTCATTATGCATGCCTTGCTTCTCATGCTTAGAATTTGAACTCTTCCAATAGATTTTTTCTAGGTTGCGAAGTTGATTTTTAGAGTGAAATTACAGTTGCAAGGTAATTTCAAGAAAGAAATCAGACAAAGTTGAAGGATTGCTTCAATATTTTTGAGGTCTAATAACATTCTCAAAGCAGATTTTTGAAATCACAATCCTTCATAATTCTTTTCTTGGTCTGAATTTACGATTTTCAGAATTGCACATGGATTTCCTTCACAAAATTTTCAAATTTCATCAAAGAAAGCATATTGCTTTTTTGTGCTTTTCCAATTTTGAAGAAAAAAACGTTAAAAATCAAAATTAATTTCATGATTTCAAGCATTTTTAGAAGTCCGATTTCAAATTTCAGAATGTAACTAAGTCTAATTTCCATTTCTAAAGTTTGCAATCAAAAATTAATTCCATAAGTTCCATGTTTTTTTAATTTTGAGTTTTGTTATTCAGCCTTTGTCTAATTTTGGGTCTGATTTCAATAATTCAATCGGAAAACCAGAGTTATCTTTCAAAATTTGTCATGTGGACATCATGTGTATTTTCCTAACTTGGAACTTTTCCTATTTTCATGTAATAGATGTCAACACAAGGAGGGATTTATGGACAGATGCAGATAAAGTTAAATAACAATGGAATGAGTTGGAAAGATGATTCCACAACACATGGAAGGACAACATTCACACTTCAAGATGAAACCCAAAGATGAAAGGAATAAAGAAGGACTTACACTTCATCAAGACATTCAAGAAGATCAAGTCATACAAGGATGAAAAGCTTTACATAGACATTGGATTTCTTTTGAATCCAAAATCAAATAAGAAGATTTCACACCAAGAAGCAATAAGTTCAAGACACAATAAGAATGAAGAAAGTATTCTAATCACATTGAATTTCCTTAAGAAATCCAAGAGTAACATATCAATACTTCTTCATGATGAGGAATCAAATTTGCAAGACAAGCTAAGGTGGCGTCCTAGTCATTAATCAACCAATCCCAGGGTTCCAAGTTAGATATGTCCAGGTGGAATGAACCATAATCAACAAGTGGAAGCTATTTTCTCATTGGTTATCCAAAACATTGTAATTTTCTTATTGGCCAAAAGGAGTTTTTTTGCAATTAACCTTAATTAGGGTTTTATTTGTCAATCTTGGCCATCGATGTTAGATTAATCTGGGTTGTTGCTTTGTAATGGGATGCCTATATAAACCCTTCTCCTCTCATTTGCAAAGGAAGATTTTTGAGAAATTGTTGTAGTGATACTTCCAAGTGCTAAGACATAATTGATTGTTTAATTGTTGGTGAATTTTGTCTACTTTTACAAGTTAGCATGGTTTCTTATCTCTCAATAGAACAGATTTCTTTTCAAGGTTGTTAGATTGAACGAAATATTTGATAGAATTTATTAATGTGGAATGGATGAGTTCATAATTTTTATAATTGCTTGATTTTCAATTATTTTGCAAAGTTACTCTGAACCAATAAAAGAAAACTTTTATTGCTATATTCATTGTTCAATATATTGGTAAATATTAGTGATATGAAAATCTTTTGAATTCCTTAGAAGATTGCACCTTTCTTGTCTCATTGTTGAATTTCACGAAGCAAGAATTGGTTTTAATTCCACTTCTGCAAATTCCGTCTCTAGAGTTCATAAGATTAGCCTAGAGTTAGAATTATCTTCCTAAATCCTCATCCTTTTGCCCTTTTTTCCAAGTCTTAGTACAAGTAGGTTTAAAAAGACCTCATTGCAAAATTATTTCAAAAAAAGAGAAAGTTACAAGTGTTAGTAATCAATAGAACACTTTGATTGATTCACTCCTCGAACAATTGTGTAAGTTCTCCTTGAGATTACCAACATATCACAACGAACCAACTTAGAATATCTACAAGAATTTGGAACCTTGGAGTCATCTTTGTGATCACATAGTCCATCTATTTAGCACATATAAGATTTTGATCAAGAGAGAATCATATATCTTTGGGTATTTTATTCTGAGTTGCGCGTGCATAAGAACCACACCAACACTCACCTAGTTTGTTAGAGCTACAATCTCACACTGGCATATCAGAGCGCATATTATTTCTAGTGCAACTTATGTGGGTCAAATGATCAACTATCAAACAAGAAAACAAAGCACACAACATAAGATAAAAAGGAAGAACAATGAAGATCGAATAAGAAAATAATCAATAAATTGTAAAAAACTATGAATGGTTTAGAAATGGAATTAGGTGCCTTCATTCAAATTTTTAATTTGTATATTTCTACAATAAAAGCACTATTTATATTTCAAACTTCCACTAAATTAGAATAGTTCTGTCACATCATAATATAGGGAAACTTAAGAAACATTATTTCTTTGTTTTCTTTTGTTTGCATTTATCTAAATTTTCCAATGGATCGTTTCATTCCTCTTGCTTCCCTTTGTACCTCTTTCAAAGATTCCAATTGCTTCGTTTTCTTTAAATTTTCTTATGTCATGTCCATCTAGTTTGCATTAGTTACTTCCTCATAATACTACTACTGTCAAAAAACTTTCTTATAAATTGGACATTTTTCTTTACCCTCCTATTGCTCTTTGTACACCTATGTGGCTATGCTCTCTATTGTCATTTGAGATTCTCACACACCCTTCTTTTGTTCATGTGATTAATTTTCTTTTGATAAGTGCAATGGTCATGGTGACCCATTACACCATGTGAAACACAACTGCACCCAATGCTTGACTCATACCCATGAAGACTATGTCTTGGTCAAATTGTTTCCTAGTACACTGATTAATCATGGCTTATATTAGTTCCCAACACTCCCTTTCTAATGTTGTTCATGCCTTTATCTCTCATTTTCAGCATAGCCTACAACCCAAAAGTCTCTCTTACACATTTATATTAATGTTAACAAGATGTTTATAAAAGTGTTCAGGTTTTTCCTTCATGCTTATTTTCCTTTCTCTTCAAATAAGGTTGCAAACCTCGTGGTGAACTCATCATTTATTATTTTAAAGAGAATTTATTGTTGCATATCCAACGTGCCTTGCTTTTTCAATAGTTTTGTTCTCTTTTTGACTTCATTGGTCCATTAAAGCTGACCATTAAGAGCATCCTCATTTCAAATTTGACGAACCCTCTTAACCCTCCACCCATGGATTCCCCTTGTGAATTTTTCCACCTATTAAACCTTCTCCCTTTCCATCCAGTAAGCAAGCCTACACTCATCTTGCTAACTCTCCCAAGTGTTTCCCACTAGTTCTCTTGGAGACTTGGTTGATTATCTTCATCCCAAATGTAAGAACATTTATAAGAATAATTATTTCATACTTCTTCTTGTGTGTATCGAAGAGCACATGATCTTTCTACCAATCAATGCTAAGAACTAAGAGACAAAATATAAGACCTTATTGATGTAGATGCCTATTATAACCTCGATTTTTGGTAACTTCCACAATGGACATTAGATGGGGAAAAATAAATAAAGAATAAAAGGAACAAGAAATGTATGAAGGATGGAGAGGGATAGTGTGGGAACCTTGGCACATGCTATGGGCATCATTTGCTACAACTTTGTTGGAGATGGCAAGCAGATGTAGGGAGCAGATATCCATCAAAGCATAAATGATAAAGGAATTTTGTTAAATAGCATAGGAAAAGAATGAGGTACGAGGGTATGTAGATGCATCAAGAGGAGACAAAGAAAGAGAAGTGTGGCGAGGGGTTTGATTCTCTCCTTTGAAGCATATTCAAGTTCTAATAAAACTTGTATTCTATGTTGCCTTCTATGCAACAATGAGGGGAACAATGCTTCTATTAAGATCTTTCTAAAGAGTCTTTCTCATTCTTTTGAATCAATGGTGGAATACATTTAAAGAATAGAAAAGGGAGGATAATGACATTGTTAGGAAGGAGCTGGAGGGCTATATTTAGCTTGGAAATTATGTGTAGATTTTAAGTGTCTAAGGTGAAACCTAATGGATTATTGTAGATTTTGTTAAGGTGAATGTAGAGAGTTAAAGATATATACCTTCCTTAATGTCTTCCCTAAAGAGCACACAGTTATATTGAGAGGAGGGGTGGGGGGTGAATCAGTATAACAATGAATTTTACCAAATTAAATTTTATCAATCATGATATAATTATACTTAACTTTCAACAATAATGCACATAATAACACATTAACACAATGATTTACGTGGAAACCCAAATGGGAGAAAACCATGAAAAATTTATGCTTTTATATATTTTGTTCTTTGACAATGTTTCTAGGCACCAACCCCTAACTTGATTTGTGAGCACCAACCCACTAGAAGTGCCAACTCCTAATTCTGAATTTGTAGGCACGAACCCTCTAGAACCACCAACTCCCACAACTGAGCACTGACTCAACAAGAGACACCAATCTCTTATTTGATAGGCACCAAACTATAGATTTTTCAATGGATGATATTGATTTCCCTTCCTCACAAATCTGATTGTAACTTTTGATCTTTGATTGATGTATATATTTCCTTTACAAATATGATCCAAGCTTATTCTTGTTGGCAACAACAATGAAGGAAAACTGAGAGGGAGGGTGAATCAATTTTCACTAGATCAACTAACTTAACTACAAAAATAGATCTGATAAACTGCAACACCAACAAAGATAAGAAGATAAACAACACAATGTACAACACCAAGATTTTGACATGGAAAACCCGATTAAGGGAAAAACCATGGTGGGAATCTACCCATAATAAGATGATACTCTACAGTAGTATGTGAAAATATTACAATGGGGAATGCACTAGCATTCAGGCACACTGCATAGAGCTCACTACTCAAAAAATAATGACCCGAAAGGTTACAACCCTCAGGGAAGTCTCACTGACTTACAAAAAGATTCAAACTATAATCTGGAAGGAATGAACTGAAAGAATAACATCTCCAAATGTCTAATGATAGTTCCGGTTAAGCACAATGTCTACTCTACAACATCAATCTCTTCTCAATCACAATGCCAAAAGATGAATCACTTGTTCGCACATACACCACTCTCTAATTATGCAAACACAATCATGATACCTAAATTACATAACAATATCATTTATTTATACAAATGATCAACCTTGACAACAAGGTCAACTAAACCCTCAACTCACAATTACAAAATTACATCACATGATACAAAGATTGACCACCAGACCAATATAATGATATACATGACATAACATGGTCCTAAACCAAATTCGCAAACGCTCATCACCACCGATAATCACCCCAAGATTAACCACAACACGCTACACCACCAAGAAAGCTGCATAACACGAAGATCACGGGTTCAACAAAATCACCAAGAACACGCACAACAATCAATGCAGATCATTAAAAAAAGGACATACTTAGGAAACACCAGCAAGAACATTAGAATCATCAGTAATAGTTGTACCAACACCACTTATCAAATCTTCATCGATCAACATCTGAAACTCAGGAAAACTCAAACAACAACAACTGTCACAATGAAAAGATAAATTATGGAGAACCAAATCTCAAACCATCTGAAATGAAGATACACAAGACCATCCCAAATAATCTCCCAAAATATCAGCTCAAAATATGATCACATCGGAATATATGAAAAGAAATATTGAACTGTGCAAAGCACTGATTAGATAAACAAACTCCAAAACTTGATCACCTGATGTGATCAATTAGTCTTTCTAGAACACCAAAACCAATACAGAAGAATATAATGATACTAGAGATACTCTATACCCCAAACCATAATCCCAATAAACCAATTTGCAAGCACCAGAGCAATAAATCATAGGAATATGTTGACACTAATGACAACAACATATCCTAGCAGCACCAATGCCTAACAATATCCCACTTTGGCATTGATGGAAACATATGAATGTGGAAAACCTATCAATGCAAAGAAAGAAAATATCTCCAACAAGCTCCCCCTAAGATCAAGCAGATAAAACAGTTTTTCACATGCTTCTCTCCCCCTTTGACAGCAATGCCAAAGACAAAATATAGATTATGCTTCTCTCCCTCAAAACACATCCTCTAAGAAGAACAATTTCTCCCTTAGGATAAAATCACAACTGATCATCTGAAACACATACTGACTACTCTAGCTGAGTAGCAACATCAACTCATTAATCCAGATAGAAAGATAAGGCTCTAAAATCCACTGGATTGATGCAACTCAATGCATCTAGTTCTCATTAGGAGGGGTAGATACCCCTAACTTGTCTCTCAAATAGACAAATGTATCTACAGGAAAAGGCTTAGTGAAAATATCAGCAATTTGTTCCTTTGTAGATACATACTCCAACTTAACTTCCTCTTCACTGACTTTTTCTTTCAAGTAATGATATTTGATTGACACATGTTTAGTTTTTGAATGTTGCACCGGATTCTTTGACATATTAATAGCACTAGAATTATCACAATATATGACAATAGGCTCATCATAGATAACTTTGATATCCTTCAACATTTGCTTCTTCCAATCTACCTGAGTGCAGTTACTAGCAACAACAATGTACTCAGTTTCAGTAGTAGATAAGGACATTGAATCTTGTTTCTTACTTGCCCATGAAACCAATTTCTTACCCAAAAAGAATGCTCCACCAGTGGTTATTTTTCGGTCATCAACATCACTAACCCAATCAGCATTAGTGTAAGCACATAACATGAAATCATCATTCCTTGGATACCACAAACCATAATCCACAGTTCCCTTCAAATATATGAATATTCTCTTCACAACAGTGACATGACTCTCTTTTGGATCAGCTTGATATCTAGCAACAATGAACACATCATGCATAATGTTCGACCTAGTCTGAGTAAGATATAGCAGTCCAGCAATCATAGATTTGTACAAAGACTTATTAGCTTTCAGAGATTCATCGTTTTTAGACAATTTGTTGCCAGTCACCATAGGAGTTCCAACCGGTTTGGAGTCATCTATCCCAAACTTCTTCAACAATTCCTTCACATGTTTAGTTTGAGATATAAAAATACCTTTTCCACTATGTGAAATCCGCAAACCTAAGAAAAAGTTCATCTCTCCTATTATAGACATCTCAAATTATTTCTACATATCACCGAGGAACTTCATGCTCAAGTCATCATCTCCTCCAAAGATAATATCATCAACAAAGACTTCAACAATCAATATGTTATCATTCTCAATCTTAAAGTACAAATTACTATCAGAAGCCCTTTTATTAAATCCTACTTTCAGTAAATACTTATCCAATCTAGCATACTAGGTCTTAGGGGCTTGTTTCAATCTATAAAGAGCTTTCTTCAATTTGTACACCATGTCTCCATCATTTGATAATGAAAATCCATCAGGTTGCTCAATGCAAACTTCTTCCTCAAGATCACCATTTAGAAAAGATGACTTGACATCCATTTGATACACTTTGAAATCTTTATAGGCAACATATGCAAGCAATAGTCTAACAGCTTCAAGTCTAGCTACCAAAGAAAAAGTTTCCTCATAATCAATTCCTTCTTTCTGTGAATATTCTTTGCATACCAGTATTGCCTTATTCCTAACTACTTCACTAACTTCATTCAATTTGTTCCTGAATACCCATTTAGTACCAATAACATTCTTATCTTTAGGTCTAGGCATAAGCTCCCATGCAGAGATTACATTAGTGGCGAATATTCGCCAATGGCAAATTTTTCATGTCGGTGACCTGGGAAATGGCAAATATTTTGTACCGACTGGGGGTGGCCATGTCACCAGAATATTATTAATTTCCATCAAATTCACGGCCTGACAACCATATGTTTTATGCAATTAAATATTTCTATGCGATGATTTCGCCAATACAATATACGGTGGACACATGGTAAATTTAATTTTTTCGCCTACACTCTCTGAGGTTACCTTAATAGACGATCTTAATTCCCTATAGGCATGTGAAGATTTGTTAGCCAGGAGGACCCAATTCGCTCGACATCTTGTAGACGCATGTCTCCATTCACCTCAACTTTCGCCAAGTATATTGTATTCACCAATTTTTGGACAACCTATAATCACCTCGAAAATTACATAAGTCGTATTTGGACGACCTATAATCGCCTCAAAAATTGCATAAGTCATGTTATACTTATGCCGGATTCGCCAAATATTTGTATACCATATAAAATTCCCGTGGAATTTGCCATATAAGGATTGGTATAAATACATGCAAAGATAAGATCTATCTCAACACAATCTGGTGGGTTCTAGGCTTTGAATTTTGATCAATAGAGAAGTTTCAGACCAAGGAAAATTATTGTTGTTGACTGCATTGGCGACTGCTAGTGACCTAAAGGTGAGCGATCATATTTTTGAAGTGTTATAATATTATTCTAAATTTATCTATATTTGTTTGCATTGTTGTGTTCATTTTTATTCAGTGGTGACCCATCAGTGCCAAGTAGTCAGGACTCAGAGGCCTAGACATCTAGATTGTAGGTCGTAGGGCCAATGAAACATATATTATAAATTATAGTCTATTATTGCTTCTTCAACAAATTGATATTTTTTGGGGGGGCCTTTATTTCGTTGGAGATGTTGAATAGGAAGAGGGGTAGGAAACCTGAATGTGGGGAAGGCCATGAGAGGCTAGCAAAAAGCAGAACGTTGTCTTCATATTTTGGCATTGGAAAAGATCATGGTGAAAATTAGGAAGGTAAATCATCACAAGTACAAGTACAAAATTCGCCACCTACACCACA
This sequence comes from Cryptomeria japonica, assembly GCF_030272615.1. NCBI lineage: Eukaryota > Viridiplantae > Streptophyta > Pinopsida > Cupressales > Cupressaceae > Cryptomeria > Cryptomeria japonica. Next base: position 2,885,495 of record NC_081408.1, on the reverse strand, counting down.
TCTTGAAGACGACGGTGAACCTGATATCTCAGATCAAGATGATCTTGAAGAAGATTATCTAGTAGATGCCCAAGTTAGCCGGAATGATATAATCGACTTGGGTGATAATGTCATTGATGATAATGCACGGAAGGGGCAACAAAAAGCCATATCAAAAAAGGGTGAACAACAATCAAAAAAGGATCGGGAGTGGGATATGTCAGTGAGGAATTTTCAAATTAATTGGGCATCAAAGTATCCATTCATTGAACCAGTGGAGAATCCAATTGAAGGCGATCCTCCAATAGAATACAGGTTTAAGATTTGCACTTGGAAACATAACAAGGAAATTAGGTTGCAGCTAAAATTAGAAACCATAGAAAAGCATATGGGTAAAGTTTATGAAAAACAAATGACAGACAAGGTTGAAAAATCAGCGATAAGATAGAAAACAAAGGATGAATGTAAGCATGTGAGGAATGCCGAAGAGTAATATTTTCATGAGAAAATATAGATGAAGCTTGCTGAAGTTAAAGGTTGTATTGAAGCTAGTTTTGGAAAAGCAATACAAATAGAACAACTGGGAAAAGTTGTTCAGTTAAGCATTGTTTTTTATATTTTGAGCAGAGGGCGTGCTATGACAAATTTCCCATCAATTAGTGGTTTATTACACTTTTTGAAAGTTCCTAACTATCCTAATAGACACTGGTCAGTAAACAATGGATGGGAATGGGCAAGTTGTCTTGTTGAGGTTGAAAAAGAAGATGTAAAGGAAAAAATAAGAGAGTCAAACTTTACTGCATTTTCTTTAGACAAAGTTATGGCAGTAGACAATACTTCATGGGTATGCATGCATGTTTATACTATAGAGAATCATACCCACCAACATCATCTACTATCTGTTGCTAAAATGAAGGAGAGTGCGACAATGGAAAATTTATTTCAACTAGTAAAGAGAAGTTTAATTGAATATGGCGGTATGGATGACATGACAGTAGCCAAAAAATTGGTTTGTGTTGGAGCAGATGGAGCTTCAGTAGTGCAAGGTCACAGGAACGGTCTTTGTACAAAGATTGAAACTTTGCACCATACATTACTGCAATTCACTGCATGGCTCACATAATGAATCTAGCTTTTGGAATTGTGAGAAAGTTTGTTTTGGTTAAAAAAATTGAAATTTTAATCAAAGAGCTCTACTCACACTTCTGTCGAAGTCCCAAGTGATTTATATAATTTCAACACTTTGCTGATGGAATAACTGATGGGAACAAGCTTCTCAAGGATAATGATACCAGATGGATGTCTTTGGATGGTCTAGTGCATCGAGTGTTTTTAGAATATTCATCCTTGATTGGACTATTTCACACAACTCGCGACGAATTAGATCAACCAAAATTTCTTGACCTTCTTTGGAGGTTAAGTAATTTAGAGACACTCTTAACTTTAGCAGCTCTTCTACCCATGCTAGAGGAAATAAGGAATATTATGAAGGCTACCCAAAAAAGAGCTCTGTATATTGCACAATATGCTACACTACTTAAGATGACATGCATGACCCTCGACAATCTCTATCGAAATCAAACAACACTATCTGATGAAAAATTTGTTAAGTGGTAGACACTCACAGATTTGAACAATCCTGATAACTTTTTAAAAATTGGTGTAGACGGGGAGGTATGTGCCAATGTACGAGGAGTTGAGATACCAATGCACTTCTATGCCATGGTCGACCCCGAGGAACCAGGAAAGCGCCCCAGGAAGCAACTAGCAAGAGTTACAAGGGAAGATTTCGACAAGATTGTTGAAACTGTAACTACTTATGTGAAGAAAATTATGTATGATCTTTCCTCACAAGTTAGAAGCAGATTCCCTCCTGACAACCTTCTCGAAGCCATGTCTATTGTGTTTCCTCATTATTGGAGCCTCAACATTGCATCTGATTTTCAAAGTAAGCTACTGATTTTGATAAAAACATTTTTGCATATCTAGAGAATTGAATGGAGTAACTATAAATGGAATATTAGATGAAACTCATCTTCGAGAGCAATCATCTTGTTTTGCATACACTATGAAAAACAATATGGCAAAATGGGGAACCCCCGCGAAGAGGGATCAATAACAAGGCTTTGGAAAACTATAGCTGAGAACTCAGCATAACGTGATTCAATGCCAGAATATTTTAAGCTTGCTGATTTATGTCTTACCATGATATTGGGTTCGGTGGAAGATGAGAGATTTTTCAGTGCTTTGGTGTTCCTAAAATCAAAGCTAAGAAACAAACTAGACAAAAATTTGGAAAATTGCTTGAGGCTCTATACATCTAGGTATGATGTCCACACTTTTCCTTACGATAGGGCACTGCAAATCTGGAGGTCCAAATGTGAAAGAAGAGGTTTGGGAAACACTTCAAACCAAAGTGCCAGTGGGACTATTGACTCATGTACTGGACCTACTGGTAGCATTGAGATGCAGTTCAACGAAGGTATGCAGATGCAACGTGAAGAAACCACAAACAAGAATCAAGAAAGCTCTGAATTTGATGAGGATGAATGACAACTGTAAGAGATTGGTATTTATTAATCTTATTACTGTGTCTCATCATTCATATTACAAAAGCATATTACTTTTTGCAATTATAATTTAATATTGATTTGTAATTGTATTTTTCAACTTTCTATTTCCAGATTTAAAATAGCATAATAATGAAAAAGACCATAATGTGTTTATTGATACAGAAATGTTTATTGTTTATTTAGACATGTTTGAGTCTCAAATCTGTGTGATACATTTTAGAACCATATGATACAATTCATTCAATAGTAATACACATGTCGGGAACTTAGATTTTCATTAATTATTTCAAAATATAGCCATATGATACAATTCATTCAATAGTAATACACCAATCTATGTGATTCTCCATGAAAATTGTAAAAGTGAATACAAAGTTTCAGAACCCTTTGCAAATGACCTTGAATTCCCTTTTATAGAAACAAGAGAGCAACACTAGCTCCTGTGTGATTCTCCAATGCCCATGCAAAAGTGAATACAAAGTTTCAGAACCCTTTGCAAATGACCTTGAATTCCCTTTTATAGAAACATGGGAGCAACAACATCTTCAGGTCGAATTGCAAGTTTGCAACATGTGAAGAATCAACATAAAAATCGCAAACTTAGCACAGATTTATATGGCCATCACATGCCATATTAGCAATTTGACATCTGCTCATGTTTGATGTCTCCTGTTCAAAAAATAGAGTTCAAAATTAAATATTAATTCATGCCATGACAAATTAAATATAGATAGTAGCAGTGCCTAAAACCTAGTAATCATAAATAGAGAAATTCATAAATGTTAAAGCAAGGGAGAATTTGAGAATACAAATTTACTGGCTGAAGTTTTACACTGTGCATCATAGATTCATAGGCTAGATTAGCAAAATAGCAAACAAAAAAAACATAAAAGCTTGAAATTAAGAGTAAAAGAAGAAAATTGTGAAATACATACTATGATTCTTAAGATTTTTGTGCCATTTTTTGTAGGGTGCTCCACTCTTCGTCTGATGGGAGGTCAATATTCTGTAAACTATGGAAAGTCAACTACAACTTCGTCAACATTCCATATTTAGAAGATTGACTTGACATCACTGTTTCATCCAATACTGAATTTAGAGTTGTAAATGGTTGGATGAATTCCAGAAAGCTTTGGGGAGTTGTGTCCTTAGGAAGCAAGTCTAAATCAGACTTCATTTTTATCTGCATGCTTTTTTTGTAAGCTTCTTTTCCAATGAATTTATTTGATGGGTCAACGGTCTTAGGTAAACCAAGTTTAATCAAATTATTTTTCTTTTCTTATAACTTCAATATCTTTTTTCCACAAATTTTCACAACTTTTGATGTTTCTCTTAGCTTCTGGCATTTTTGAATGATAGATGATGTCTTAACTGTGGCATCAATGCGGCTCTTAATTCTTTTGCATGCCAAGTAGCTATCACTGGAATTGTAGACTACTTGCAAAATCTTTTTTGCCATATCTTCTTTTGAATAAACATGTATGCTCTTCTCAAAGTGCCCTTTGATTTTCATATAAATTACTCTCAGACTTTCATTCAATTCAAACCATTCACACAACTTGTCACTCCTTTGCATTATTTGCCGCCAAATGTTTTCTTGTATATACTTCATTGTATTTTTCATATTATCTTTCAATCTATCCTCCAAAGTTTTTATTTTATCATTTGCGTTGTGCAAGTCTTCTTTCATTTGTGCACATTTTTTTCTTTCTTCCTCTACTTCCTCTTGCAAATGCTTTTCTTTTTCCTTCCCATGATCCAATAGGTCCTGTAATTTTCCCATTTCGGCAGCATCAGACTCATAACTTTTGTATAATTTTTGAAAACTATCTCTTTCCTCATCAATTTTTTTAACTGCTTTTAGCCAGTTTTTCTGTCAATTCCTTCAATTCTGCATCCATCTTCTCTCGCTCTGCAATTTCTACTGCAGAGCTTGAATTTTTTATCCTTTTCTGTAAATCATTGAACTTGCTATCTGCTATTTTCCCCCCTGATTTTTTCATTTTCCAGGTCTGCTTGTAACTTTTCTATTTGTTTCTCCAGTTTATTTTTTTCTCTCTCCACCTTTAGCAGTGAAGTGTAGACCACTTCGTTAGTCCTTTTTGACACACTAATTTTGTCCACATTATGTACTTTGGAAAAAAATCCATTTGGAGGGTGCTAACTTGAAATTCAGAGGGATCTATATCTGACTATGTGGTGGATTTTTATCTTTAGTTGGGGCCGGGGGCATAACAACCATGAAATCCATCATATCTTTCTGTGGGTCATATGTTGGAAATACCCTATTCCTTGTAGGCTGTTCGTTTAAAACTTCATTCAGGGAAACCTTATGAAATGCTTTCTTTTTTTCTTTATTTGCTTTTGTTGTATTTTCGTATTTTTCATAGTAATCACAAAATTAAAAATTTGGGCTTGCTGAAGCAATTGAATGTTTGAAAGGTGACATAGGAATGCTAGAGGCTCCAGTTCCACTTATTCATATGGTTTTAACTAATGCTTGACTAGGATTACCAACAACAGTTCCTGATCATGTCCCACTCCCACTGACACTTTCATTTGTAGTTTTCATAATCTTTGTAGGTGTGTGATCTGAAGCTGCAAATGATTGTTTTGTAGTGTCAGTGGCACTTGACATAGGATTCTGAATAGTATTAGTATCTACCACCAGTGGCCTCTTACGAGAGATATTTTGTTGTAGCCCTTGTCCAACAACAAGACAACTAGTATCAGTAGTACTAGTAGTACCCATGCCAACCCTACCAATCACAACGTCACTTGACTGAATAACAATGGGAATACTATCCCCAGATTCCCCACCTGTGGTAGCGGCACTTGATTCACCACCAATGGGAATACCATGATGTGGTGGTGGTTGTGGGTTTGAACCTGAAACAAATGTAGGTAGACCTTGAGGGTAATGAGTAGTACCTATCCGTGATGAACCTAAAGAATCAAGTCCAATAACTGGTTTAACAGGAGCTTTTGATTTTGACTATGATGGAAGTTGTACCTAAAGTGGATACCAAATGCCCTGTCCTTTGGCACCTAGACCACCACCTTCAAAACCCATTTTTTCCACAATGCTTGCCCCTTTGCTATATTTTTCTTTCATGGACTCATTGACTCCACCTAATATTTTAGGGACTGTAGTAGTTGTTGGAGGGGGATCAACCTCATACTCATCATCATCTTCACTCCTGTCATATGCTGTTGTGGGATGCTCCATATTCCACAATTTGCTAAACTCTCCATCCTTGCCAATGATCTCAAATTCTGCACTTGTCTTTCGTTCATCGAGATTCTTCCTCAGAGTCCAAAAATCATTTATTTTGGTTTGAGTCCAAAAAATCTCTTTACATTCTTGCAGAATTGATTTGGGAATAGATTTCTTAGATGGATTAGCATATTTTAGGTAGAAATTGTAGGACCTCCTATTTTGGATGCCCTGGCCCTCCTCTGTTGTCCTCTGTGTGTGTAATGCCATTATTTGTGATGAAATTTCTTCTGTTGAAATGTTATTGTCAACTGCAATTTTCTCCATCTCTTTTTTAAGCTCATCCAAGGAGTCCATGTTTCTAAGCTTTTATAGCAATGGTTTACTTTCATGTTGACATAATGCTGAAGAGTTCCCATTTTTCTTAAGCCTTTCTTTAACTACACCGATTGGATCATACTGCCAGAGACCCTCATCACCAAGGTTAAAAACTGTAAAAAAATCATGTGCCACGTTGAATGCTTTTCTCTCAAATGTGAACCCTCCACATGAGAAAAGCAAGGAAGAAAATATGCTCTTCGTTTGCTGACCATGGAAGTGCCTATCTGTGCTCTCCAATTTCCGTACATACTCCAATGCAAATACCATCTCTGTCACATGTATTGGAAGTTTGTATGGTTTTACTGTTGATCCGTAAAACCTTAACACAGTTAATTCTTCCATGAAGAACCAATAAGCGAATTCTATTTGACTTCCGAGTTGAATGCAATATCTACAAGACACTAGCAACCTAGGCATTGGAGTGCTTGTAATTTCATTATACATTGGTGCCAAAAAGAAGTCTACAAAATGGTTGTAGTTCTTTCTGTTATCATGCATCCTTATCTTTGGTGTCCATTCATATATTGGACACTCTGTTCTCTTCCCAGTCTTCTCATCAATCTTATAGTTCACAATTTGAAGCTTGTTGGTCTCGAATATTGCACGATACTTGGATAGAAGGAGATAACACAAGTAGGATGAAAACCTTAATGTCTTACAGGAACCTTTTTTGATCATTAGTAATTGTTTTTGCATGGATTGAACAATGTGTTCAATACAATTATATCTTACTGGCTGACCTACACAATGGATATTATAAATCATTTCAAGAAGGCTTGCACCTACTTCCCTATCATTTTCCAATCCCAGGCTAAACGACAGCAAGGAAATAGTATCCCCAACCCATGGAACAAAAATGTTAGAATCATAAGGAGGCTTATGATCCTGATCCAACACAATACCAGTACCACTCTTTATTAGAGCTTTGATAAATGAATCTTTGCGACTTGGATCGAGTCTCTCATAATTCCCTACCATCTTTTCAAGGTCAATTTGGACGTTTGAGTTTTGGGCTTCAAATCCTAGGTTCAACAAACGAGCAAATTCTCCCTCTTTTATGGATAGAATTTCCTCTTTTGTATTTTTATTGACAATTGCTTTTTTATCTTCATCATAATTTTCAGCGCAGACCATGATAAAATCAAGGTGAGAGAATACTTCAGGTAACACCATGCTTCCCAATCCAGCATCCCACAATGCGATTTTATATGTTCTTTGTTTTAACATTGGGTTGAAAACAGTAAATTTTGCCTTGCATGCATCTGCCGCCTTGATTTTACCCAGAATTTCTATTTCACTAGATTGGTGCAGACAGTCTCTGTTGCAACTTGCATTCCTCAATCTAGTAGTTGTTTCTGAATCTCCCTCAATTTACAGGTTTGTCCATGAAATGAAATACGATTATGATTTACGAGTCTCTTATTTTGAAAACTAAAAAAAGTATGAAAGTAATACCTAAAGGGCAAAATATATAGAATCATGTTGTAATTTTATTAATTACTATTAATAACTATTCGATGCCGAAGGACAAAACATTCATTACTTTAGTATAAATTCTGAGGACATTAAGAATCATTTTGTAATTTTATTAATTATTATTAATAACTATTCGATGCCAAATGACAAAACATTCATTACTTCAGTATAAATTCTAATGACATTAAATGTAAAACATTCAATTCTGGGTGAAGTTCTCACAAATGTGTTCACTTCTTACATTCGGGCCGAAATCCACCCTAAGCCGTTGATCTTTGCTCATCCAACGGACGAGGGACCAGGGTACCTGTTGTCAGATGTCGTGGGTCCCATGAATTCTGTCATTTTTCAGGCACGTCACCATACTCGTGTGACTTTACAGGTCTATTTTTTAAGTTTGTTTAATATTTTTAAACTTCTGCCTGAAAAAGAGCTTTATAGACTTAATTATATTTAATTAAATTTAAAACGTTTCAATTCTAGACAAAGTTCTCACAAATGTGTTCACTTCCCACATTTGGGCTGAAATCCACTTTAAGTCGTTGATGTTTGCTAATCCAACAGATGATGGTACTTGTTGTTAGTTGTCGTGGGTCCCATGACTTCTGCCAGTTTTCGGGCATGTCACCATACTCATGGTACTTTTCGGGTCTATTTTTTAAGTCTATTTAATCATTTTAAACTTCCGCCCGAAAAAGAGCTTTATACTTATAGACTTAATTATATTTAATTAAATTTAAAATGTTCAATTCTGGGCGAAGTTCTCACAAATGTGTTCACTTCCCACATTTGGGCCGAAATCCACCCTAAGCCGTTGATCTTTGTTCATCCAATGAATGATGGTACCTGTTTTCAGATGTCATGGGTCCCATGACTTGAGAATTCTGCCATTTTTTTGGCACGTCACCATACTTGTGTCACTTTTCAGGTCTATTTAATCATTTTAAACTTCCGCCTGAAAAAGAGCTTTATATACTTAATTATACTTAATTAAATTTAAAATGTTCAATTCCGGGTGAAGTAAATGTGTTCACTTCCCACATTCAAGCTGAAATCCACCCTAAGTCGTTGATCTTTGTTCATCCAACAGACGATGGTACCTGTTTTTAGATCTAGTGGGTCCCACGACTTCTGCCATTTTTTTGGCACGTCACCATACTTGTGTCACTTTTCAGGTCTGTTTTTTAAGTCTATTTAATCATTTTAAACTTCTGCTCGAAAAAGAGCTTTGTAGACTTAATTATATTTAATTAATTTTAAAATGTTCAATTCTGGGCAAAGTTCTCACAAATGTGTTCCCTTCCCACATTTGGGTCGAAATCCACCCTAAGTCGTTGATCTTTTCTCATCCAACGGATGCTGATACCTATTGAGTGTTGTCAGATGTCGTCACTCCCATTTTAAGAGACATTTAAATTTTAAAGATGTGCAATAGTTTGAGATAACTATTAAATATAATGTTAATATTATTTGTAAAAATTTGAAATTCAAAAATAGTATAAAACATGAAACTTAGTTTCTAGAATAAAACAAATAACTAAAAAAACATATAAATTTTGATATACAATTTAAAAGGTAAAAGTTTAATATAAAAAAGAAAACACTCAATATTAAATCTAAAATATTAATTTAAAGTTTAACAAAATTCTTTAAAAATATGTTTACGATATATAATTTTAAAAAATAGTTTAAAAATATACATAAAAGTTCAACATAAATTTAGTGTATTAATTTAAGTTTAACAAAATTCTTTAAAAATATGTTTATGATATATAATTTTAAAAAATAGGTTAAAAATATATATAAAAGTTCAACATAAATTTAGTGTATTAATTTAAAATTTAACAAAATTCTTTAAAAATATGTTTACGATATATAATTTTAAAAAATAGTTTAAAAATATATATAAAAGTTCAACATAAATCTAGTGTAATATAAATTTTAACAAAATTCTTTAAAAATATGTTTACGATATATAATTTAAAAAAATAGTTTAAAATATATATATAAAAGTTCAACATAAATTTAGTGTAATATAAATTTTAATTTAATAAATAAATAAAGACTAAAAATATATATAAAAGTTCAACATAAATTTATTTTAATATAAATTTAATTTAATATAAATAAAATAAGTAAGTTTAATATAATTAAAATAAGTAAATTTAATATAATTAAATCTAGTTTAATATAAGTAAGTTGGAGTTTTCGTTCAAATCTTAACTATATATTTATAAAATTATAATCAACCATAATCAATGTACAAATAATTAATGGAACGAACTGAATTTTTTTTTATATTAAATATAGAGGAAGAAGCATTACATAAAAATGATCATAGTATTAAATTTATTTCCATTGTTTAACAAATAATTGAAATAACGTAGCTCATATACAAAAAGCATTTAAAAAAAATTAATTAATAAAATGAAATAGAATTATAGAAAGCACTTTTATATCCATAAGACTCTAAGAGGCAAACTGAAACAAACTGGAATTTGAAAAATTATCATTAATATTTATGCTTTGAAAATTTACAATTTTTACATCTGAAGTTTGAGACTTTAGTCCCTCAAAAACTTAAAAGTCAAAATAAGTGAGCCACTGACTTTGTTAGGTTTCAAGGACATAGGAAAAAAAAAACTACTAGGGGCCCAGGGGGGGCGGGGCTAGGGCACAGGTAGTGGATGGTTTACAACTTTGCTCTAAGAATTTGGCCCTCCTTCCATGTAGAATTCTTCAGACAACATAAGCTGAGAGAATTCTTCAAGCCACGTGTAGTTTGGAAAGTCGTCTAGGAGCAACCATTTTCGGAGGAAGCCCTTGCCAATCCGTGCCCATTTCTTGTGACGCGTCAAGCAGGGATAACTTTAAGAAACCCCCCCGAGCAACTTTGTAAAATCCTAGCGAATTAGACATTATTTTCGGGGGGGAATTTTCATATCGATGGCAAAAAAAAATTTTAAAATGAGGAAAAAATTATTTTGTATTGGTGAAAATTTCATATCGGGTAGGAAAATGCCATAAATTTCTAGCGAATAATACCTTATTCTATAGGGAAAATATTTATTGTGGGAGAAGAATAATTTTTGTTAAAAGGAACAAATATATAATTGTACGAGCGAAAAATTTTACTCCGAAGGAAAAATTATATAAATGCATTGGCGATTTTTACCCACCGCTTGAAAATTACTTAATTTGTTATGGCGAATATTTTGTTATTTATGGTACAATATATAATTCATTGGCGATTTCATGAATTCATTGCCATTAATAGACAAGGCACATCACATCACATCAGTACATCACATCACATAATACATTGAGTCTGGACTCTGCACGATGTATCAATAAGCACGGCCTCTTTGACACGTGAAGGGTGACACATACCTAAAATCTATCAATGATTTTAAACCGTTCGATGATCATAGATCAATGGCTGAAGTTTTATTTCGGCCCAATTTTCTGAAGAGTACATAGCTCACCAGAAAGTGCTTGGAATGGAATTGGATTCAATAGACACGTATCAAATGTCACGAATCAAGATCGATAATTTCATTTATTTAATATATATCTATTCACTTACGACAATCCACTCTGTCGCCATGAATTCCAATGTGATACTTGCCAATTTGGTACTGGTTCAAAGCTGTTTCCATTTTCGCACAATAGTGCATTTATGGGAAAGATTTGTAGAGATACGAAAGATTTAAAAAAAATTATACCAGTTAATACTGTTAAAGAAGTAATTATTACAATCAAGAGCTTCAACAATTTATATACGATCTCTGCTTCTTTCATCTTCAATTAACCTTTGCCATTTGGTAGATAAATCGTCGAAGCTCACGGTATTTTAGGTGTATAGGCTCACTGCTCAGGTTGTTTAATTTGTTAATCTGTTTTCTCAAGATGGACAATCCCATCCACTTGAGAAGCACTTTTGCAGAGGACCAGAGGGCCTTTCTAGGCTCCGTTAGAGATCCAACCCTCTAATCAGTCTGCAAGGAGGTTGGGTCGTTCACCAATGAGGCTGTGCGGATGGTACTGGGTAGAGAATTTCTGCGAAATGAAAATAGGTACCGTGTTCACATAGACCTTACATCGCGCTTCTTAGCGTCTCTTCTGGACTTGGGAGGAGACAAGGTGGATATGCTGATGCTATTGAGAAAGGTTTTTAAGGAAGACTTCCTCGAAGACGACAATACTCTTGTCATTCTTGCAGAAGTAGGGGTGGGGATCCCTTGGGTGAGTGATTTATCCAAGCTTCTCCTCCCTGACCAAACACTGCGAGTGGCCAGGCAACCATTTCTCCTAAACTTGAATGCGGAGCAGCTGATGCGTCACAGAAAATGGGCACAGATTGGCAGGGACTTCCTTCAGAAATGGTTCCTCCTGGATGACTTTCTAAAATACACGTGGATTGAAGAATTCTCTCAGCTTATGCTATCCGGAGAATTCTACATGGAAGGAGGGCCAGATTCTTAGGGCCAAATTGTAAACAATTCCACTACTTGTGCCCTAGCCCCGCCCCCTTGTAGTTTTTTTTTCCTATGTCCTTGAACCCTAATAGGCTGCCAGTGGCTCACTCATTTTGGCTTTTAAGTTTTTGGGGGACTCAAGTCTCAGACGAAAAAATTGTAAATTTCAAAAGCATAAATATTAATGATAATTTTTCAAATTCCAGTTTGTTTCACTTTGCCTCTTATAGTCTTATGGATATAAAAATGCTTTCTATAAATCCACTTCATTTTTATTAATTAATTTCTTTCAAATGCTTTTTGTATATGAGCTATGTTATTTCAATTATTTGTTCAACAATGGAAATAAATTTAATACTGTGATCTTTTTTATGTAATGCTATAAAAAAAATTCAATTCATTCCATTAATTATTTGTACATTGATTATGGTTGATTATAATTTTATAAATATATAGTTATACTATATAGTCATTCAAAATACAAAATTTTAAAAGTATCAAGATACAAAAGTTTATCGGTAAAGGTTTTTTCATTCTATTAATTCAAAAGTTTCAAGAATCAAGATACAAAATTTGCCCACAGCTTATAGCAAGTAGACAAAAAAACTAGTTCATTGCTGATAGGCCGCTCACTTAGTCTCACTATCGCACTAGGTCGCCTCCTCCCAGTCCCTTCCCTCCTTAGAGGTCGATGCTTTGGCTTTCCCTTTTTCTGCTTCAACTTTCATTTTTGGAATGCAGTTTAGGCACCCGAAGTCAGGGTCGCCCTTCAAGCTTGCCAGTAGCTGTATGGCCCTTCCTTTTTCAGCCCTATCTCTCAATGCCCTACCAACCTCCATCCTTGCCACTACATGCAAAGCATTCAGGACTTCATCCACCTTCGTTAATTTCACAAAGAGTTTCATTGCTTCCCACCCCACTCTGGCTCGTTCACGACACTGGTATTTAATTTCATCCTCTAGGCCACGAATAAGAGGAAGCAATTCCTCTTGGTCGTCCCCTGCCTTAATTTGAATGCCAACTCCTGACACCACCCACTCCAAGATTGAATCCAAGTTAATAAAAAACTCCCCATCAATCAATTTGACCAATGTGAGTTTTACCTTTTCTACCTCCGGTTTGAATTCATAGGCCCACACCATAATCCAAGAGTAAACCTCCATGTTAGTTCGATACCAGTGATTGATATGTGCCACCTCCTCTGCAAGCATCAGTCGAGCTTCCACCCACAACTTCTCCTCCTTAAACCTGAACAGTCCTTGCATTCGTTTATCAGATACTTTGCCCAAAAAGGGCACCAACTTCTTGTCTGTTCGAAGTGTGAAATTGGCCTCCATTGTCACCTGCAATTTCAAAATCACTTCCTGCAAAAATGTCTTACAGAAGGTACGATTCTATGAACTACAAATTTGTTCTGCAGCTACTTCAAAGAAAAAAGTGGTACACAGATCAAAAGGTAAAAAATCTGCCTCCATCTTATAGGTCAGGTAATGAATGTGCACGATAGACATTAATGCCATGAGATCAGGAAAAAGATTCCCTGCCATCCTCCCCTTCCTCCATTCGTGCGACTTTCCAAATTCGCTCGCCTTAACAGGTTGAGGACTGCAGTTGCACATTTTTAAAAATTAATACACTAAATTTATGTTGAACTTATATATATATTTTTAAACTATTTTTGAAAATTATATATCATAAACATATTTTCAAAGAATTTTGTTAAACTTTAAATTAATATTTTAGATTTAATATTGAATGTTTTCTTTTTAATATTAAACTTTTACCTTTCAAATTGCATATCAAAATTTTTATTTTTATTTAGTTATTTGCTTTATTCTAGAAACTAAGTTTCATGTTTTATACTATTTTTGAATTTCATTTTTTTATAAATAATATTAACATCATATTTAATAGTTATCTCAAACTATTGCACATCTTTAATTACAAATAATATTAACATTATATTTATTAGTTATCTCAAACTATTGCCCGGAATTGAAAAATTTAAATTTAATTAAATAGAATTAAGTCTATAGTCTATAGACTATAAATCTCTTTGTCGAGTGGAATTTTAAAATGATTAAATAGACTTTAAAAACAGACCCGAAAAGTAACACGAGTATGGTGACGTGCCAGAAAAATGGCAGAAGTCGTGAGACCCACTTCATCTTAAAACAGGTACCATTGACCGTTGGATAAACAAAGATCAACAACTAGGGTGGATTTCGGCCCGAATATGGAAAGTGAACACATTTTTGAGAACTTCGCTTGGAATGGGACATTTTAAATTTAATTAAATATAATTAAGTCTATAAAGCTTTTTTTCGGGTGGAGGTTTAAAATGATTAAATAGACTAAAAATCAAACAGGAAAAGTGACACGAGTATGGTGACGTGCCAGAAAAATGGCAGAAGTCGTGGGACCCACTACATCTTAAAACAGGTACCATCGATCGTTGGATGAACAAAGATCAACGACTAAGGTGGATTTCAGCCCGAATGTGGGAAGTGAACACCTTTCTGAGAACTTCTCCTAGAATTGGATATTTTAAATGTAATTAAATATAATTAAGTCTATAAAACTTTTTTTTGGGCGGAGGTTTAAAATGATTAAATAGACTAAAAATCAAACCCGAAAAGTAACACAATTATGGTGACGTGCCAGAAAAATGGCAAAAGTCATGGGACCCACTACATCTTAAAACAAGTACCATCGACTGTCAGATGAACAAAGATCAACGACTTAGGGTGGATTTCGGGGTGAATGTGGGAAGGGAACAAATTTCTGAGAACTTTGCCCAGAAAAGTGACACGAGTATGGTGACCTGCCTGAAAACTGGCAAAAGTCATCGGACCCACGACAACTAACAATAGGTACCATCGTCCATTCGATGAGCAAAGATCAATGACTTAGGGTGGAATTCGACCCGAATATGGGAAGTGAACACATTTGGGAGAACTTCACCTGGAATTGAAACGTTTTAAATTTAATTAAATATAATTAAGTCTTTAAAGCACTTTTTTGGGCGGAAGTTTAAAATTATAAAACAAACTTAAAAAACAGACCTGTAAAGTCACAACAGGTACCTTGGTTCCTCGTCTGTTGGATGAGCAAAGATCAACGACTTAGGGTGGGTTTCGGCCCGAATGTTGGAAGTGAACACATTTGGGAGAACTTCACCCGGAATTGAACGTATTACATTTAATGTCCTCAAAATTTATACTAAAGTAATGAATGTTTTGTCCTTTGGCATCAAATAGTTATTAATAATAATTAATAAAATTACAACATGATTCTTAATCTTAATGTCCTCAGAATTTATACTGAAGTAATGAATGTTTTTTCCTTTAGCATCGAATAGTTATTAATAGTAATTAATAAAATTACAACATGATTCTAGATATTTTGCCCTTTAGGTTTTACTTTTCTACTTTTCAGAGTTTTCAAAATAAGAGACTCGTAAATCATAACCGTCTTTCATTTCTTGGACAAAGTTATAAACCTATAAATTGAGGGAGATTCAGAAACAACTACTAGATTGAGGAATGCAAGTTGCAATAGAGACCATCTGTGCCAGTCTAGTGAACTAGAAATTCCAATTTCCGGGTAAAATTTAGAACACCTACATCCCACCTTTTTTGATTTTAGTAATCTCATGGTCCAATTTGAGGGTTAGCATTTTCAGGTTTTTATCTAGCATTATTTTGAATTATTAACAATAATAGTAATGGGGAAAACAAGAAGTAGTAGTTCAACAAGAAGCCAAGTGAAAAAAAATGCACCTAACCGAACTGGTTAAAACACCAGGTTCCACTGATGAATACCATGATATTTATGACCTTGCTATCCATGGTAAAAAGCATATCATAGATATTAGATATACATTGTCTAGTAAGGCGACAGATGCATCCAAGGCAAAGTTTACTATTTTCAACCCAATGTTAAAATAAAAAATAAATAAAATCGCATTGTGGGATGTTGGATTGGGAAGCATGGTGTTACCTCAAGTATTCCCTTGCCCTGATTTTGTCATGGTCTGCACTGAAAATTATGATGAAGATAAAAAAACAATTGTCAATAAAAATACAAGAGGAAATTCTATCCATAAATGAGGGAGAATTTTCTCGTTTGTTGAACCTAGGATTTGAAGCCCAAAACTCAAACGTCCAAATTGACCTTGAAAAGCTGGCAGGGAATTATGAGAGTCTCGATCCAAGTTGCAGAGATTCATTTATCAAAGCTCTAATAAATATTGGTACTGGTATTGTGTTGGATCAGAATCATAAGCCTCCATATGATTCTAACATTTTTGTTCCATGGGTTGGGGATACTATTTCCTTGCTATCATTTTGCCTGGCATTGGAAAATGATAGGGAAGTGGGTGCAAGCCTTCTTGAAATGATTTATAATATCCATTGTGTAGGTCAGCCAGTAAGATATAATTTTATTGAGCACATTGTAAAATCCATGCAAAAACAATTATCGATGGTCAAAAAGGGTTCCTGTAAGACATTTAGGTTCTCATCCTACTTGTGCTATCTCCTCCTATCCAAGTATCACGCAATATTAGAGACCAACAAGCTTCAAATTGTGAGCTATAAGATTGATGAGAAGACCAGGAAGAGAACAAACTGTCCAATATATGATTGGACCCCAAAGATAAGGATGCATGATAACAGAAAGAACTACAACCATTTTGTAGACTTCTTTTTGGCACCAATGTATAATGAAATTACAAGCACTCCAATGCCTAGGTTGCCTATGTCTTGTAGAGATTGCATTCAACTCAGAAGTCAAATAGAATTGGCTGACTGGTTCTTCATGGAAGAATTCATTGTGTTAAGGTTTTATGGATCGACAATAAAACCATACAGACTTCCAATACTTGTGACAGACAGGGTATTTGGATTAGAGTATGTACGACAATTGGAGAGCACAGATAGGCACTTCCATGGTCAGCAAAATAAGAGCATATTTCCTTCCTTGTCTTTCTCATTTGGAGGGTTCACATTTGAGAGAAAAACATTCAATGTGGCACATGATTTTTTGACAGTTTTTAACTTTGGTGATGAGGGTCTCTGGCAGTATGATCCAATTGGTGTAGTTCAAGAAAGGCTTAAGAAAAATGGGAACTCTTCAACGTTATGTCAACATGAAATTAAACCATTTCTAGAAAAGCTTAGAAACATGGACTCCTGGGATGAGGTTAAAAAAGAGATGGAGAAAATTACAGCTGACAAAAAAATTTCAACAGAAGAAATTTCATCACAAATTATGGCATTGCAAATGCACACAGAGAGGACAATAGAGGAGGACTAGGGCATCCAAAATAGGAGGTCCTACAATTTCTACCTAAAATCTACTAATCCATCTAAAAAATCTATTCCCAAATCAATTCTGCACGAATGTAAAGAGAATTATTTCACTCAAACCAAAATAAATGATTTTTGGACTACGAGGAGGAATCTCGGTGAACCAAAGACAAGTGCAGAATTTGAGAGCATCGACGAGGATGCAGAGTTTAGCAAATTGTGGGATATGGAGCATGGCGAGACTGAAGGTGATGATGATGAGCATGAGGTTTCTGTTGAGCCCCCTCCAACAGCTACTACAATCCCTAAAATATTAGGTGGAGTTAGTGAGTCCATGAAAGAAAAATATAGCAAAGGGACAAACCTTGTGGAAAAAATGGGTTTTGAAGGTGGTGGTCTAGGTGCCAGAGGAGATGGCATTTGGTATCCACTTCAGGTACAACTTCCATCATAGTCAAAATCAAAAGGTCATCTTAAACCAGTCATTGGACTTGATTCTTCAGATTCATCACAGATAGGTACTACTCATAACCCTCAGGCTCGACCTACATTTGTTTTAGGTTCAAATCCACAACCACCACCACATCATGGTATTCCCATTGGTGGTGAATCAAGTGCCACTGCCACTAGTGGGGAATCTGGGGATAGTATTCCTATTATTGTTCAGTCAAGTGTCGCTATGATTGGTGGGGTTGGCATGGGTACTACTACTGATACTAGTTGTCTTGGTGTTGGACAAGGGCAACAACAAAATATCTCTTGCAAGAGGCCACTAGAGGTAGATACTCAAACTCATACTATTGAGAATCCTATATCAAGTGCTGCTGACACTACAAATCAATCATTTGTAGCTTCAAGTCACACACCTCAAAAGACTATGAAAACTACACATGAAAGTGTTAGTGGGAGTGGGACAACATCAGGAGCTGTTGTTGATAATCCTGGTCAAGCATTAGTTAAAACCAGAGGAATAAGTGGAACTGGAGCCTATGGTATTCTTATGTCACCTTTCAAACATTCAATTGCTTCAACAAGACCAGATTTTCAATTTCGTGATTACTATGAAAAATATGAACACACAACAAAAGAAAATAAAGAAAAAAAGAAAGCATTTCATAGGAATTCTGTGTCTGAAGTTGTAAACGAACAACCTGCAAGGAACAGGGTATTTCCAACATATGAACCACATAAAGATATGATGGAGTTCATGGTTGTTATGCCCCCGGGCACATCTAAAGATAAAAATCCACCACACAGTCAGATAGATCCCTCTCAATTTCAAGTTAGCACCCTCCAAATGGATTTTTCCAATGTACATAATGTGGACAAAATTAGTGTGTCAAAAAGGACTAACAAAGTGGTCTACACTTCATTGCTAAAGGTGGAGAGAGAAAAAAAAAACCGGAGAAACAAATAGAAAAGTTACAGGCAGACCTAGAAAATGAAAAATCAAGGAGGAAAGCAACAGATAGCAAGTGCAATGATTTACAGAAAAGGATAAAAAATTTGGGCAGGAGAAGAAGGATGCAGAATTGAAGGACTTGACAAAAAAACTGGTTAAAAGCAATAAAAAAATTGTTGAGGAAAAAGCCAGTTTTCAAAAATTATACAAAAGTTATGAGTCTGCTGCCACCGAAATGAGAAAGTTACAGGAACTATCGGATCATGGGAAGGAAAAAGAAAAACATTTGCAAGAGGAAGTAGAGGAAGAAAGAAAAAAATGTGCACAAATGAAAAAAGACCTGCACAATGCAAATGATAAAATAAAAACTTTGGAGGATAGATTGAAAGATAATATGAAAAATACAATGAAGTATATACAACAAAACATTTGGCGGCAAATAATGCAGAGGAGTGAGAATTTGTGTGAATGGTTTCAATTGACTGAAAGTATGAGACACATTTTTATAAAAATCAAAGGGCACTATGAGAAGAGCACACTTGTTTATTCAAAAGAGGAAATGACAAAAAAGATTCTGAAAGTAGTCTACAGTTCCAGTGTCAGCTACTTGGCATCCAAGGGAATTAAGAGCCACATTGATGCCATAGTTAAGACATCTTCTATCATTCAAAAATGCCAGAAGCTAAGGGAAACATCAGAAGTTATGGACAGTTGTGGAAAAAAGATAGTGAAGCTGCAAGAAAAGAAAAATAATTTGATTAAACTTGGTTTGCCTAAGCATGTGGATACATCAAATAAATTCATTGGAGAAGAAGCTTTCAAAAAAATCATGGAGATAAAAATGAAGTCTAATTTAGACTTGCTTCCAAAGGACACAACTCCCAAAAGCTTTTTGGAATTCATCCAACCATTTACAACTCTAAATTTGGTATTGGATGAAACAGTGATGTCAAGTAAATATTATAAATATGGAATGTTGACGAAGTTGGAGTTGACTTTCCATAGTTTACAGAATATTGACCTTCCATCAGACGAAGAGTGGAGCACCCTACAAAAACTAACACATAATTCTTCAGAATCATAGTATGTATTGCACAATTTTCTTCTTTTATTCTTAATTTCAAGGTTTAATGTTTTTTCTGTTTGCTATTTTGCTAATCCAGCCTATGAATCTATGATGCACTTGCTAATGCTATTTTGCTAATCCAGTCTATGAATCTATTTTATTAATAGGAAAAAAACAACACTTGCTATTGCTATTTTTCTAATCCAGCCTATCAATCTATGATGCACAGTGCAAAACTTTAGCCAGTAAATTTGTATTCTCAAATTCTCCCTTGCTATTACATTTATGCATTTCTCTATTTTTGATTAGTAGGTTTTAGGCAATGCTATTATCTATGTTTAATTTGTCATGGTGTGAATTAATATTTAATTTTGAACTCTATTTTTTGAACAAAAGACATCAAACATGTAGCATATGTTAAATTGCTAATACGACCTGTGATGGCCATATAAATATGTGCTGATTTTGTGATTTTGATGTTCAGTGTTCACATGTTGCAAACTTGCAATTCGACCTAAAGCTGTTGTTGCTCCCTTGTTTCTATAAAAGGGAATTCAGGGTCATTTGCAAAGGGTTATGAAACTTTGTATTCACTTTTGCAATTGGCATGGAGAATCATACAGATTGGTGTATTACTATTGAATGAATTGTATCATATGGCTATATTTTGAAAGAATTAATGAAAATCTAAGTTCTTGACATGTGTATTACTATTGAATGAATTGTATCAAATGGTTTTGAAATGTATCACATAGATTTGAGACTCAAACATGTATAAATAAACAATAAACATCTCTGTATCAATAAACACATTATGGTTTTTTTTTATTATGCTATTTTAAATCTAGAAATAGAAAGTTGAAAAATACAATTACAAATCAATATTAAATTCTAATTGCAAAAAGTAATATGCTTTTGTAATATGAATGATGAGATACAGTAATAAGATTAATAAATACTAATCTCTTATAGTTGCCATTCATCCTCATCAAATTCAGTGCTTTCTTGATTCTCGTCCGTGGTTTCTTCACTCAGAGTCTGCATATCTTCGCTGAACTGCATCTCAATGCTACCAGTAGGTCTAGTAGTCCCATTGGCACCTTGGTTTGAAGTGTTTCGCAAACCTCTTCTTTCACATTTGGACCTCTAGATTGCCAGTGCCCTATCGTAAGGAAAAGTGTGGACATCATACCTAGATGTATAGAGCCTCAAGCAATTTTCCAAATTTTTGTCTAGTTTGTTTCTTAGCTTTGATTTTAGGAACCCCAAAGCACTGAAAAACTCTCACATCTTCCACCAAACCCAATATCATGGTAAGACATAAATCAACAAGCTTCACATATTCTGGCATTGAATCACACAAGGATGAGTTCTCAGCTATATATTTGCAAATCCTTGTTACTGATCCCTCTTTGCGGGGGTTCTCCATTTTGGCATATTGTTCTTTCATAGTGTATGCAAAATGAGATGATTGCTCTTGAAGATGAGTTTCGTCTAATATTCCATTTATAGTTACTCCATTTAATTCTCTTGATATGCAAAATTGTTTTACCAAAGTCAGTAGCTTAATTCAAAAATCAGATGCACTATTGAGGCTCCAATAATGAGGAAACACAATAGACATGGCTTCGAGTAGGTTGTCAGGAGGGAATTTGCTTCTAATTTGTGAGGAAAGATCATATGCAATTTTCTTCACATAAGTAGTTACAGTCTCAACAATCTTGTCAAAATCTTCCTTTGTAACTCTTGCTAGTTTCTTCTTGGGGCGCTTTCCTGGTTCCTCGGGGTCGATTGTGGCATAGAAGTGCATTGGTATCTCAACTCCCCGTAAATTGGCACATACCTCCCCATATGCACTAATTTGTAAAAAGTTATCAGGATTGTTCAAATCTGTGAGTGTCCGCCACTTAACAAATTTTTCATCAGATAGTGTTGGTTTATTTCAATAGAGATTGTTGAGGGTTAGGCATGTCATCTTACACAGTGTAGCATATTTTTCAATATACAGAGCTCTTTTTTGGGTAGCCTTCATAATATTCCTCATTTCCTCTAGCATGGGCAGAAGAGCTGCTAAAGTTAAGATTGTCTTTAAATTACTTAACTTGCCAAGAAGTTCAGGAAATTTTGGTTGATCTAATTCATCGCGAGTTGTGTGAAATATTCCAATCAAGGATGGATATTCTGAAAACACTTGACGTGCTATCCAAAGAGATCCATCTGGTATCATTATCCTTGAGAAGCTTGTTCCCATCAGTTAATCCATCAGCAACGTGTTGAAATTCCATAAATCGCTTGGGACTTCGAGAGAAGTGTGAGTAGAGCTCTCTGATTAAAATTTCAATTTTTTTAACTGAAGCAAACTTGCTCACAATTCCAAAAGCTAGATTCATTCTATGAGCCATGTAGTGAATTGCAGTAATGTACAGTGCAAATGAAGTTTCAATCTTTGAACAAAGATCGTTTCTGTGACCTTGCATTACTGAAGCTCCATCTGCTCCAACACAAACCAATTTTTTGGCTACCATCATGTCATCCATACCTCCATATTCAATTAAACTTCTCTTTACTAGTTGAAATAAATTTTCCGTTGTCGCACTCTCCTTCATTTTAGCAATAGATAGTAGATGATGTTGGCGGGTATGATTCTCTACAGTATAAACATGCATGCATACCCATGAAGTATTGCCTACTATCATAACTTCGTCTAAATAAAATGCAATGAAGTTTGACTCTCTTATTTTTTCCTGTACATCTTCTTTTTCAACCTCAGCAAGGCAACTTGCCCATTCCCATCCACTGTTTACTGACCAGTGTCTATTAGGATAGTTAGGAACTTTCAAAAAGTGTAATAAACCATTAATTGATGTGAAATCTATCATAGCACGCCCTCTGCTCAAAATATGAAAAACAACGGTTAACTCAACAATTTTTCCCAGTTGTTCTATTTGCATTACTTTTCCAAAAACAACTTCAATAGAACCTTTAACTTCAGTAGGCTTCATCTATAATTTCTCATAAAAATAATACTCTTCGGCATTCCTCACATGCTTACATTCATCCTTTGTTTTCTATCTTATCACTGATTTTTCAACCCCATCTATCATTTTTTTTTCATAAACTTTACCCATATGCTTTTCTATGGTGTCAAATTTTAGCTGCAACATAATTTCCTTGTTATGTTTCCAAGTGCAAATCTTACACTTGCATTCTATTGGAGGCTCACCTTCAATTGGATTCTCCACTGGTTCAATGAATGGATACTTTGATGCCCAATTAATTTGAAAATTCCTCACTGACATATCCCACTCCCGATCCTTTTTTGATTGTGGTTCACCCTTTTTTGATATGGCTTTTATTTTCCCCTTTCGTGCATTATCATCAATGACATTATCACCCAAGTCAATTATATCATTTTGGCTAACTTGGGTATCTACTAGATAATCTTCTTCAAGATCATCCTGATCTGAGATATCAGGTTTGCCGCCGTCTTCAACATGCAGTGTAGGTGGCGTATTTTGTACTTATACTTGTGATGATGTACCTTTCTAATTTTCACCAGTACCACAATCTTTTCCAATGCCAAAGTATGAAGACAATGTTCTTCTTTTTGTTGGCCTCTCCTGGCCTTCCCCGCATTCAAGTTTCCTACCCTTCTTCTTGTTCGACATCTCCAACGAAATAAAGGCTGCCAAAAAAATATCAATTTGTTGAAGAAGCAATAATAGACTATAATGTATAATATACCACTTCAAAAATATGATCGCTCACCTTTAGGCTTTAGGTCACTAGCAGTCACCAATACAATCAACAATAATGATTTTCCTTGGTCTGAAACTTCGCTATTGATCAAAATTCAGAGCCTAGAACCCACCAGATTGTGTTGAGATAGATCTGATCTTTGCATGTATTTATACCAATCCTTATATGGCGAATTCCGTGAGAATTTAATATGGTATACAAATATTTGGCGAATCCCACGTAACTATAACACAACTTATATAATTTTCGAGGCAATTATAGGTCGTCCAAATACGACTTATGTAATTTTCGAGGTGATTATAGGTCGTCCAAATAATAGGCGAATACAATATAGTTGGCGAAAGTTGGGGTGAATGGTGACACACGTCGGCAAGATGTCAGGCAAATTGGGTCCCCCTGGCTAACAAATCTTCACATGCCTATAGGCGAATTAAGGTCATCTATTAAGGCAACCTTGGAGACCATAGGCGAAACAATTAAATTTACCATGTGTCCACCATATATTGTATTGGTGAAATCATCGCATATAAACATTTAATTGCATAAAACATATGGCAATCAGGCCATGAATTTGACAAAAATTGATAATGTTATGGCGACATGGCCACCTCAAGACGGTACAAAATATTCGCCATTTCCGACATGGCCGACATGAAAAATTTGCCATTGGCGAATATTTGCCACTAAAGTAATCTTTGATAGTGTCTACTACTCCTCCGCCTGGATGTTCAATAACTACCAAATCCTTGATATCCAGAAAGCCATAAGGTAGTACCTTTGGTCTGATGGCAAAGGTGGGAGAAAAATGCGTGCAGTTAAGTGGAAATGGTGTCACATGACTAAAAAAATGATTGGCCTTGGGCTAAAGGATCTCAAGATCCAAGGTATTGCCCTTGCTGTGAAATGGATATTTCATGACTTAGATGGCATGAAGCCCTGGAAAGTCCTGATTAGAAATAATATTGAGAGAGGTGTCCCTAAGAATGCTAAGTCATGGAAAGCCCTTCCCTTGACTGACCTGGTGGCAGGTCACTTTCCTGTTTTCGTGCAAGGCTCATATGTTTTTAAATCCATTTGGAAGGTCTGGGAGCATATTGGACATCTTATTGACAGCCCTAGTTTTAGCAGCAATGGCACCATTCATGGGGAAAGGTTGATTTGGTGGAATCTCTTTCATGCTAGTAAACCTTTAGCCCTCACTCAAGGCTGCTTGGCCAAACTTTGAGTCAAATCCGACATCAGGATCTTTGAGGACTTATTTGAGAGTGGTGTCCTAATCAGCTGGGAAGAGCTTAGCGTTGCCCACAATGTCTCTCCCACCCAGAAAATAACTTACCATATGATAAAGAACGCCTGTGCTGCTCTTGCCTTGCCTTCTAGTACTAATCTGGACTCCCACCGATTCTTGACCCTCAAATGGAAAGATGGCTCTCTCCTTCCCAATACCAAATGTCACGCCATCTATGACCTGATCTTCAATGATGACTCTATTATTAAACATGTTAACATTCTGTGGTACTTGGATCTGCCTGACAACTCCTGGTATAAATGCTTTACTCATCTATGGAAAAGCCTGATTCCCCCTAAAATACAATGCTTTAAATGGCAGCTTATTATTGACAGACTCCCATTAAGGAGAAACCCTCTTAGTACTAATATGTGTTCCATTTGTAGATTACCTAAGACTGGCAGACACGTTCTTTTTTATTGCTCCTTCGCCAAGGAGGTTTGATTAATGTTTGGTTTTTGCATTCCTAATCATGTGGATACCCTTAACATTATTTCTGGTTATATTAATGGGCTAAAAAAGGATGCTAATTTTTTCTAGTTTATCTTATCTTCTTATATCATTTGGTTCATTTGGAAGATGCGAAATGAGGGAAAGTTTAATGGCAATGGCAGGTGTCTTACTGA
Organism: Cryptomeria japonica; assembly: GCF_030272615.1. Taxonomy (NCBI): domain Eukaryota; kingdom Viridiplantae; phylum Streptophyta; class Pinopsida; order Cupressales; family Cupressaceae; genus Cryptomeria; species Cryptomeria japonica. The sequence goes on along the minus strand of NC_081408.1, from coordinate 2,859,938 downwards.
GTCTCTTCGTAGACTCACTTTTTTAAAAATTGCCTCGCAGGTCTCCTTCATTATGAATGTCGAAAGGCATAAGTTCCTCCAGTTCCTACAAGATGGTCACGCAACTATGTTCATACATGAGATGAAGGATGGCTATGAATGGAGGAGGCTCACGAAAAACCAGTCTTCCTTTGAAGAGGCTCTAAAGAAACTGCACAAAGAGATCAACAACAACAGGATGCCTGAGGCTGATCTCATTGCCATGCTAACCCAGATCCAGGACCGAAAGAAGGTGGTTTGGATGGAAGGGGCCCAAGGGTGGACCACTTGGATTGATCCTTTCAATCACATGTTGCAGTAGTGCTTATACTTTCCCTTTTTGCACTGTTCCTTTTTTGATATCGGACTACTCTCTAGTGAAGTAACACAAATCCTCAGTGGTTTTGATGGTTGAGGCGTAGCCTCCCCTGTCTACAGCTGATTGCATTTTTTTTGTTCTCGATCTTTAATATATAAAAAATATTTTAAAAAATTGCTATACAACAATATAAAGTAGATAACAATAGATTTTTGTTAAATTTATGAAACACTAAGAATGATTTTACATCCATGGAATCAAACCGATGACTGTAATATATTCAATCGTGATCATGGTGGAAGAAATAGGGAAGATGGGGATAGGGATGGCGATGGTGGTGCAAAATCAGCTGTGCAGTTCTAGCAAAGTTCTGCAACTTACGGCTAGCCAAACACTTTGGACTTGAAGTCTTCTAGCTTCTCTCACATCATTACATTCAGCCACACTTTTACAAAACTCTGCAAGCTCATACAATTCTCTATCATCCAAATCACCATCAAATGGCTTAACCAAAATGCCATTCTCTGGTTGAAATTTGCACCTTGGATTAACGTCAACCATGAAAACATCTTTCAAATGCAAATCCCTAATCCTATGAGAAGGATTAATCTTGGTCAAATATTTAACAAAAACATCATCTAGGTGAGTGCACGAATCTCTATACAAATGACCCTCTATAATGAAATCGACATCAACTTTGTCCGGTATAAGATCTGCATATTTTTTCTGGGCATCTGTAAAAATAACAATTTTATAATTCAGCCAATTCCGACAAGAAACTTTCCATGCCAGGCCACGAATGAATGAAATAACAAAGTTATAATATTGCAGAGGCTCATGGCATGCCTTCACCAAAACATCAAACAATTCCAACACAATAATTTTCTTCCCACTGCAATGGGGGTTAACATTATAGCTCCCACTCGAAGCTGCATATGTCCGTATGGTGTTCCTCACGTCACTACACATTGCTTCTATATTACAGAAATTAGAGACCCTTAAAAGATCTCTGTCGGTAAGCTCACCATAAAATGGCTTCACTGGGAAAGCATTTTCTGGCTGCAGTTTATAGCTTTCCGGCTCGTCGTCCACCATGACAACATTCTTTAGATCTCTTCCAAGTTTAGAAAGATCTTTGACGGGCACTCCTTGAGCATCTATATTACAGGAGTCTCTGTAGAGTCTCAGATCTATTGTGTTATTAATGTCTATTCTGTCTAGAATTGGGTCTGCGAATTCTTTGGTAATTTGAAGTGAAAATTACTATTTTGAAATTGGTCTAGTGCAGGCCTTTTCTGGATGTAGCATGTAATGTTGGAATGTTTATAACTATGTTTTCCATGTCCAAGACTATGGTTTTGGCTTTTCTTGTAGTGGTGTACAGATGCGTTGTTGATCTTGTGAAGAAGAGTTGAGATTCCAGAAAATGCCATGGTTGCTAAAATTCCTAGCGAGAGTAGTGCAACAAGATGAATAATACTGCGTTGCAGGTAGTCTCATATATAAAGGGTTCAAAAACACTACGCCTTCATTGGGTAAGACGCGACCCTTGTTGGCTTTACTAATCATTATTCAACGTTTAATCAATTTGTCAATTAACTTAAGGGATGGGAATTCATTTGTTCAGTGGGTAGTTCGAAACAACTGGCAATAGAAACGATCCAAAAAGTTTCCTTCAAACAAAAGATTGGGGAAAGATATCTATGGAATTGTCTTATAGTAAAGTTTCTTATTGAGTATACAAGGTTTCCTGTTGGACTAGATTTCAATATTATTTTGGGTGTATGAGATAGATAAAGGAAAGAAACCCAAAGCACAAATGATACTATGACTTTTGTATTCTAGTAACCTCTTTGAAATTCAATCAAGGGCACGGATATGCTTAGATAAAGTGTATTTAGTTCTAGGTTTAAAGGTAGGTGATTTTGAAATGGTTTAAGATTTTGTCTATCTATATATTAGAATTCAAATTTGTTTTGTTTATGTTTCACATTTGATTGTATATAGATATTTTAAAATGTTAAATCTAGTGGTTTGGATCAAATATGTTGTGTTTAATTTAATCTTGTAACTTTTGTGCTTCTACTCTTTAGGTCATCAAATTCATTTATGTTGGCTTTGCTAAAAGGTTTGGCAATACTTAAAAATACCTTTAGAGGGTTGTCAATTCACTAGGGACATGTTCTCCTAGCTCAAACATTAACAAGGACCAACTTTATAGTTGTGTAAAGGATTGGAAGGCAACAAGCAATCATGCAAGTAGCATAGTTGATAATGTTGAGGTAAATGTTATTTTTTTAACTCCACTAATCAAAGTGTTCTTCTAATAAATGCACCTTGAGTGCTTTATAAACCTGAATCATCTACAATGAGACAGGGTTAGAAATGAATGCAATTGAATGTCTTTGAATACATATGCATATCTATATATAACTCAAATGTATGTTTCGTTGGCTCATATAAACTATTAAAATTTTAGAAACTCAGCCAAATTTAAATTTAAATTTTAGAATTTTAGGGGATAGATTTGTAGACAGATGATCAATCAAGCGCCCATGAGAATGAACTAGCAAGTTGATGAAACAAAAAATTATATGTAGAGAGAAAATGTTCAAACATTGGGGAAATGGTATGCATGATAAATTTAAAATAATGTATAACTATCTAGGTACAAACAGGATAAGGTGGATAGTGTGATAATGTGTGTAAATGAGGATAGATGAAGGCTAGGGGAATGAACCTAACTTCACATTTAATATAAATTAGTTTGTCAATTTATAATATTATTAATAACAAGGATCTAGATAAATGATGCAAGAGCATCTAGGGGTGTAGGGAAATCCTGCATCGTCCAAAAAAATATTGTAAATTTTAAATTTTACTCAATGTTAGGTGAATAAAAATAAATTCAACCATCTATGGGTCTCTAGGCAATTAGGAAAGTGTCTAAGGGGGTATATGGGATTGAAAATATTCAATATTTGTGGCTTATGTGTAAAGGAAATTGTAATTTTCAAGACTTGGGACACCTTTTTCTATCATTTATAATGCCAAAATGATAAAAATACTCTTTTCGACATGGGAACAAGGAAGAGGAAGAGTCATGCACTCATATTCATTAAATAACTACATAAAAAATGGAAAAGACACCTTTTTAGGAACTCACTTGGGAACATTGAAAAGACGTCTCTTTAGGTGGCCCCTAGGAAAGTTGAAAGATCATACATTGACTATGTGTTGCATGTCTCAATTGTCATGTGTTGTTCTCTTAGAGAGGGCATGAGAATCACAAGAGGCATAAGAGAACTATAAATAATGGCTCAGGATAGAAGTTTAAGTGTCCAAATTTGGGTGGATCATTGAGAGTTGATCTAGAGTTAAGTGGATCATTGGGAGTTGATTCAAAGTTGTGTGGATCATCTAGAGTGGTGTGGAGCATTCAAAGTGGAGTGATAATCTAAAGTTGAGAACAATTATCCTTTATTTGAGAGTTGATTTATATTTTTTCTTACAAGATTGATAAATCCCATGAGGCTAAGAAAATGTTATAATTTTTGAATATTTGTGTTTCTTTATACTGAAGTAATAAAAAATTATTTATCTATATTCTTGCAATTTCTATGCAATTTATTTGTTATTCTATACATGAATATTGGGCTGAGTAACCCTCATATAGTGTAAAAGAGCATGTATTTTGGGTGTGTTAGGGGAGTCCCTTGCATCAATAAATTCAAAATAATGTGGATCTACTCTATGAACCTTAGATTTGGTTTACCTAGATGTGTTTTGATGCTAACTCATGCCTCAAATTCTATCTTCAATAATTTTTAAGGACTAATTTTTAAAAAAAATATACTTAGTAGATCATCATATCACCGAGGTTAAGTTATCTTATGTCAACCACCTTAATTGGACTAGCTTTGTGCATATAAAAATGATTTACAATAACAATGAAACATGTAAGTGATTTACATGTTATTTTTAATATAATACTTTAACTCTTTTTATTGATTTTATTGAAATTCTCCTAAAGATTCTCCTTAAATTATCTAAGAACTCAAATGACAATGAGGTGTTGAAATTTTGGGTCAAATATAAGTTACATACAAAACTTGCATGTTATTGTTCAATGGCCAATGGTAATTGATTCAAAACATAGGAATACAATATGAATATATGGAAATTTAGGTGACAAATGATTGAAATGTATGTGAAAAATGTGAATAGTTTAAGCACAAGGATAAGTGCATAGGAAATGCATGTGTAAGTGAAAAGTAAATAAGAGTAGATAAGTGTTAAAACTAACTCAAGAATATAGTACATATCACATATAAATGTATAAAAAATTTAAAAATAGACTCAAAAGTGAAATTTTAATTAGCATAGGTATGCCAATTTAACTATTACAAATTTAACCATTAAAAAATACTATATCTGAGAATCATTTTGAATATGAGTTTAGCACAAACTTACACTTTATTATTAAACAACCTCATTACAAATTACAACGATGGGCAGGAACGAGCAAGCTATTGGGAATGGGCGAGCTAGGGTTTTTGTGGGTGAAGACTCATGTGAAGAGGATGAGGACGATCATCCAGATGGGCTAGGAGAAGGTCTTTTACCTCTAGGTTGTGCTTGCTTCTTAGCCTTGCACATCAATTTTTCTCTTGGATGCGGTTTTCTGATAATCTGGGTTGAGTGTGGTGGAGAAGGAGGTGATATTTTCCTCCAGTTTCCCCCTGATCTCCTTGGCAAGGATTGGGGACTACAAGTTTTTTTGGATTTTGGAGGCAAGGCTACGTCTAGTTACAAGAAGGTGTGGTTGTGTTGGTGAGTTCTCTTGGCTTTGGGTGTGAGAAAAATGCATTGCTCCTTCGGAGATGGAAGTGTTAGGATTCCCAAAGATACTGTGAGGGGGGGGGGGGGGGTGAATCAGTATCTAACCGGTATCTCAAATTACTTGATTTAAAACATGAAAAGCATATTAAACTAGAGTACCGGTAAACCATAAATAATGCAGTAAATAAGAACAATAACAACAACATGAGAAGCACACCATAACACAATATTTTAACAAGGAAACCTGGTGTGGGAAAAATCTCGGTGGGATTTTTGACCCACAATATTCGCTTACTGCCCAATAAGCGAATATTACTCTTACAATAGAGGCCTGCACATGCAGGAAGGCCACGTGCCTAGAGCTCATTGCTCAATTACAAAAGAAGTCACACTGACTTAAAAAATGGATTATACTAATCCAGTGTCTTGTATTGCTTCAAATTAGCATCTGCTATGCCAGATTCAGTATCCGTTTAAGCTCTGCTACAACATAAACCTTTAACCAGTAATTCGCATATTAGGTCTGGTATTACTTTTCCATACTTCGCATCCTATCTCATCTCTACAAAATGATCTACAATGATCTCATACATATATGTGTCACATTACAATCCGCCATGTCAGCTTACAAAATATTTTACAATTAATTACAAAATACATTAATACAAAATTGTTGTCAACCAGGATGCCGGTATTCTTCCTTTTGCTGTCGGTGTTTTGTATGTCGGTGTAGAGTCTGCTGGTATCGATGCCTGTGTCTGCCTGTCGGTATCACATAATTGCAAGGTTTCCATCAATGACAATACCTTCAATCACCTACAATTTCTCATTGGAGTGTGCATTTGCCAACAATATCCCCCTTTGGCATTGATGGCAACACTCCTGAAAAAAATTTCAAGAATGTATCCAAAATTTGAAGTCCAAAAAGTTTGCCACAAATTGTACCAAAAATTGTACCAGATGTGTACTCAAAAATGTGTGCTGCTCCCCCTGAGCTGATGATGTCTTTTTCTGATCATTTTTCTCATCTCACTACTCCCCCTTTGACATCAATGACAAAGGTTGTCATTCACTGTCAGTGGAGTCCTGCCTGAATTCTTGTAACCGGTGGGTTACAATCTGAAAGATATCTGTCAAAATCAAATTTATACCATTATTGAATGTTTTGCTATCTTTTATTGCCTCTTGTGTTCTCTACACTGTACCGGTGAGTATGTGCATTTGCTCTTCCAGTGTCTCAGTCTAGGAACCAAAGCCTCATATATTTATTTTCTCAAAGAAATGAGGTATTCTAGTCTTGGACCAAGTCTGCATTTCAAGTCCTTTGCTTTATCCTTTATTCTTTGTTTGTCATTCTCTAACTTCTTGATTTTCTCTTCTAGCTCTGCAATCTTCTTTTCTATCTCCAAAAATGAATTCGATGATCCTATCAGATTGTCAGCAATATTGTTAATCTTATCTTGTGCTTTGCTAATTTTCTTGTCAAGGTTTGTCTTATAGGTGTCCCTGTACAGTTTCTTGAAGTCAAAAATTATTTCTCCAAGTTCGGGTAATAGTTTATCCATTTTCTCCTTGTTCTTCTTCACAATTTCTTCAAAGAATTTCTCTTTTTCTTTAACCATTCTTTACTTAAATGTATCCTCATTTATTTGATCAACAGTCAATATGTTGTCGGTGATGAACTTAGACAATGTCTCTAGTTGACCTAAAGAATCCTTATTATCAACAATGCACTTTGGTGCTATCAATTTAAGAATTGGAATTGTATTATCAATAGCCTTATAGGCTTGTGCATTACATTTTGTGATCTGCTTTATTGAATCTAACAAGACCTTTGTTATATTTGTAGGTCTGAATTCTGCCATAGAAGTACTAGATGTTTGTCCAACAATATTTACAATAGCCATGCTACCGGTTGTGGTAAGTACCTTTCTTGATTCAACCTCTGGTAGGTCAGTCTGTGTTTGCATTTCTACAAACAAAGGTTTATGCTTTTCAGTTTGGGCCGGTGGCACTATCTCTGTCTGAACCTATGTTTCAACCTGTACCTATTTTGGTTTCTCTCTCTTTGTCTCAGAGGGTTTCTTTGAGCTTTCAACTGCCAGTTTCTCAGATGTAGTCTCATTTTGTACCTGTGAACTCTCTTTAGCTAGTTCTTCTATTGGTTTTTCAGTTGTATCTACCAGTTTCTCTATAGTATTCTCAGACGGTTGCTCTGCCTGTGTAGGTTTTTCAATGCTTATCTCAAATTTTGCAGCCGGTGACTCAGCAGTCATATCTTCCTCCTTATCTTCAGTGGTTTCTCTATCAACCACAACATTTACTTCTTGGGTGTCTACATTCACAGTATACAAAATTTCAGACTCAGGATTTGTATCCTATAGTGGAGTTTTCATACTCTCTATGGCCGGTTGACTGTCAGTAGTAACTATTGGTGGAGTATCTGAAAGAGGTGGGGGCATATTGTCAGTTATTTTAAGGCTTGGAGGACCACCTACCTTACCTTTCCCCTTATCTTTGTCCTTTTGATATACTTTAATAGTTTTTGGTCTGAGTAATTCTTCCTGTTTTTCTTTTTCCACAAAGAATATATCCCATGCATCTGCTATTTCCTCAGAAACTTCCTTTACTCTACCTGCCATCAGTGCTACATGCTGGTGAGCAATAGAGAATATTGTCTAGTTTTCTTCACCGATTAGTTTATCAATTTCATCAGTTGAGTTGACTGGATGTACTGCAAGTAGTTTTTCAATCTTAATTTTCTTGTCCAGCTCAATGATGGCTAACCTTCTATCTTTAAGTCTCCTATATAGATAATTTGGAATTTCATCATTAATTTCCATAAAAAATTTATTGTATATATCTAAGTGTAAAATTACACTGTTCTCTATGCTTTCCTTGTCATCAGCCGATAGTGTATTGTATATTTTGTTGATGTTCTTCAGCTTACCATGCTCTGTAATTTCACTAAGAAGTTTGTCTATTGGGGCAATATCTTGTTTTACCTTCTTCTTCTTAGAAGTCATTTTCTTTGCTGGAGGCCTTATTGCCTGTTGTTTTTGTCTAGTTCTTTTTGGTGTAGGAGAGGGTACCGATGTGGGTTTTCTTTTCCTTTCTACCCTTTTAAATAATGCCAGTATATCACTCTTAGAAGAAGCTCCAACCAGTGAAAGATGAGTTTTTGGTTGAGGTGCTTCCAACTCACTTTCACTTATTCAAATTTGTCTCAAAACATCTTCCTTGATTGCTTTAGCCTACCGGGTTCCTTTCCTTACGGTTACTTCAACCTTCTTAACCCTTTTCCTTGATTGAATTCCACTTTCTATTGTTTCAAAATTTCCAAAAACTTCCTCAGTAGGTTCCTTGGGTGCTTCAAGGAGGGATTTTACATAAGTTTCAATGATATTGTCATTTGTTTCATAACCCATTTCAGTTACCTAGATAGTTCTAGGGACAACTACCTCCATCCAGATTTTATCTTTCTTGATCACAAAACAATTTTCCTTCTGATATTTATCCACAATAGCTTGTGACAGTCTTACTCTAGTTTTCATTCGAGTCTTCAATGCTTGAAAGTGTTCATTTAAGTTTTTCTCTTAGTTTTCTCCCATGTTGTTCAATAGATCCAGCAGTTGTTTTCCTACCAGAATGTCAAAACCAAAATCTCTTGCACCAATACCGGGCACTTGTTTTGTTATGTACAACATCAGACAAACAAGCAAATTTTCAAATTTGAATGTTCCTTTCTTATCTCTTTTAATATTTCCTAGATTGTCTATCAACTTATCTTTGAGCCATTCACATACATCTATCCTTGCATTATCATTAACCATATCATAGGCACTTTTGATACATAGGCTAGAAACTGAGTTCAACCTATTTGCATGTGTAGCCTTATAACTTAAGATCATACTGATAAATTTGACATTGATTTCTTTAACATCGTTTACCCTTAGAGACCTTTTATCAGATGTTGCACCGGTTAGGTTTATTACTGTGTCATTTGAGACCTTCTTTGTTTTGTCAAGTTTATCACCAGTGGAAGTTAACCCTATTACAACTTTTACCGCTTCTTTTGTGATTTCATGGATTGAATCTAAGCAAAAAAATTTACCATGTACTCTGCTTAACACAATCCTTATAATATCCTTGGGAAAATTTGGGATACTAAGGATTTCAATAAAACCTAGGGTTTCCACTATTTTATGTTCCGGCTTGACATTTCCAGACTCATCACAAATCATAGTCTTATACATATTCTTGATCTCATCATCACCTAATTCCTCAATATTACAATATATATACATCCTAGGGTCTTCAACATATACTACTCCCTTAGGAATTTGAGAAAATGCACCTATGCTATCATCTTTCTTTACAATTTTGGGAACCAGTTGGAATAAGGGTCTAGGGTGCTTAACAACTTCAACAAGAGTAGGGTTTGCAATAAATTCAGGAGTGGATGAAGATGCCATATCTATAAATACCTCAATCTGCCTTAAGGATGAATGCTTTGATGGATTGCTTCACTTCTTCGCTTAGAATGCCTTCGCTCAGGAATTTTTGTGCTCTCAAAGATTTGAATGCTCGGTGAATGAAAAAGGAGCCAAAACATTTGCTTTATAATGTTATTTTCTCCAACTACCACATTTAATGCTCGTCGGTTAAGTCACAACTTAACTCATCTACCGGTATAGAAGTAATTTCAACTTCTCACCATCAACCAAGGGAATAATAGCATGTTTTTGATTTTGTTGCTAAACTCTCAAAAATATTTTCCTTCAGTTAGATGAAGAGTCTCCTGTCGGTGGAGTGTTACTCTGTTCTACCGGTGGAGGGGTATTCCCTTCAACATTCTGATCCATTGTTTTGAGAATTCTTTCTTTACCTCTTCAACCTTTTCTTTACCTTTCAAACTAGGACCTTTGGTTTTTGCCGGTGATGCCTTACTTCTACAAAATTTAGCAATATGTTCGATCTTGTTACAGGCATAACAAGTCACATTGTTCTTCTGAATAGCTTTCCCATATCCTATGTCGGTATGTGTTCTGCATTGATTAGATAAGTGTCCAAATCTTCAACAAATATAACATCTTACATTCATTCTGCAATTTTCTGAATTATGACCAACTTTATTGCATTTAGAACATTGACCGGTGGGTGTATTAGTATTTTGATGATTTCTAGATCTACACTAATTTGATCTATGACCATACTTGTTACAGTTAAAGAATTTGCTGTTAAATTTGTAAGCAGTAGGTTGTCTTACCGGTTTGCTATGATCATGATTGTTTCCAGTATCAGAGCTTTCACCAATTTCAAAGCCAAGTCCATTTGTATCATAATTAGGTTTATGATTCTTCAGCATGTCACCAAGATCTTCTAAACTTTTCTTGAATTTCTCCTTGTGTTGATTTGCAACAGTCAGTTCATTCTCCAAGATTTCTTTATGTCTCATGAGTTTAGTTCTATCATTTTGTGTATGCATCAGATCTATCTTCAACATATCATTTTCATGACTGAGTCTTGTGTTTTCATTTCCAAAATCATTTAGTCTTCTAACCAATTCTTCTTCATTCTTCTTCCAATTTTCATTTTCTTTACAAAATCTCATAGTCATATCTTGCATCTCATTCTTTATTGTGGTGTTTTCTTGTCTAAATTTGTTCACCAGATCATTAAGAGTTTCCTTTTCATCTTCATTATTCTGCATCTTTTCACAAAGTTCTCTTCTCTTGTTTCTTGCAATAGTAAGATTTTCTTGAAGTGCTTGAATAATATCCCAAGCAGCCTTCAGATCATTTTCTAGTTTGATATTCTTCACTTTTTCTGCATCATAGTCTATAAGAGCTATTTCCAATTGCTTTCTCAAGTTTTCCATCTCTACCGGTGACAAGATCTTCCTCAAGCTGTTAGGCTTTTGAAAATAGAGGACTAGGCTTTGATACCAATCGTTAGGATTCCCAAAGATACTGAGAGGGGGGGGGGGGTGAATCAGTATCTAACCGGTATATCAAATTACTTGATTTTAAACATGAAAAGCATATTAAAACAGAGTACCAGTAAACCAAAAATAATGCAGTAAATAAGAACAATAACAACAACATGAGAAGCACACCATAAAACAATATTTTAATGAGGAAACTCGGTGGGATTTGTGACCCACAATATTCTCTTACTAGCCAATAAGGGAAAATTACTCTTACAATAGGGTCCTGCACATGCAAGAAGGCCAAGTGCCTAGAGCTCATTGTTCAATTACAAAAGAAGTCACACTGACTTAAAAAATGGATTATACTAATCCAGTGTCTTGTACTGCTTCAAATTAGCATCTGCTATGCCAAATTCAGTACTGGTTTAAGCTCTGCTACAACATAAACCTTTAACTAGTAATTTGTATATTAGGTCTGCTATTACTTTTCCATACTTCTCATCCTATCTCATCTCTACAAAATGATCTACAATGATCTCATACATATATAATTCATATTATAATCCACCATGTTGGCTTACAAAAGATTTTACAATTAATTACAGAATACATTAATACAAAATTGTTGTCGGCTAGGATGCCGGTATTCTTCCTTTTACTGCTGGTGTTTTGTATGCCAGTGTAGAGTCTGCCAGTGCCGGTGCCTGTGTTTGCCTATCGGTATCACATGATTGAAAGGCTGCCATCAATGAAAATACCTTCAATCACCTACAATTCCTCATTGGAGTGTGCATTTCCCAACAGGAAGTCCCAATATTTTGGGGTTGGGGCTTTATGTTTCTTTGGTTGGCTTGCTGCAAGTTTTCCTCTTCTCAAGTTTTATGGGGCTTCAACTCTTACGGGTGGTTTGGCTATTTTGGATGGCATGCTACTTTTGTTCATTAGTTTTTATATGTGGACCCTCTATTCTCTCCTGGTTTATTCCTTAGTGAGATTTTTTATGCTCTTCTTGTCTATTCTCATGGATCTCTATATGAGGCGTTTTGGTCTCCTATGGAGGTGGAGTGGTGACATGGGTTCTAGGCTGAGTTTAGGCTATCAGGGTAGTTGAGTTTCTCTCCTTCTTGTCCTATTGAGGTGGCCCTTTCTCCTATTAAGGTGGAGAGTAGGTGTGGGGGAGTTTCTTGGTTGTTGTTGTTTGTGTTTCTGGTTGAGGGAGTCGGTCAAAACCCTCATGGTATTCATCACACATGGTTTTGGGTTTACATTTTTATTCTTGTTTCCCATAATAGTTTTCTCATTGTGGGATCCTATAAAAACCCTCTTGGCCAGATTTCTCTTTCAAGGCAAGATGTTGTTCTCTAGGCCTTAACAAGTTGTGGGAGCCTTGTAAAACCCACTTTCGTATCGACTTTTTTTCCTTCTTTTCCTATTGAGGTGGCCCTTTCTTCTATTGAGGTGGAGAGTAGGTGTGGGGGAGCCTATTGGTTGTTGCAATTCATCTTGCTAGTTGAGGGAGTTGGTCTTAACCCACATGGTGTTCTTCACAGATGGTTCTGGGTTCACAGTCTTTTCATTGTTTCCCAGAATAGTTTGTTGGTTATGGGAGCCTATAAAAACACTCTTGGCCAGATTGTGCATACAGGTCGTGCTATTGTTTTCTATACCTTAGAAGGCTATGGGAGCCTTATAAAACCCACTTTCAAGGTTGAGGGAGCCTAGAAAAACCCTATGTTTTTAGTTTCTTTTTTGTGCTAGCAATCTTCAAGGGCCCAGTCTGGCCAATGTTTGTTTTTAGTTAGATATTGGTTGTGTGGTCAATTGTGGTCAGGAGCTTCTATTATAGGTTATGGGAGGTTGGGAAAACCCTTCTTGTTATCTGAGGGTTCACGTTAAAACCCTTGTTCCATGTATTTTTTGGTCTAGTGTCTGTTGATTTAGACCATTTGTTCATGCCAGCTTGTGTTCTAATATCTTATGTGTATGATGTACCTGGTGTTTGGCTGCATGTGGATGTTCTAGTTTTTTAATTTTGGTTTGTCTAGTCTTTGGGTTTGGACTCTAGATGTCTGTAAGTCTAGAAGGTTTCAGGTCCTTTTCAAACCTGTTGTTTGTTGTCAGTTAGTTTAGTTGATTTCTTGTTGACAACTTTCTGGTTGTATGGGTTTCGGGGTCCCATCAAAACTTGGTTTATCCTAATAAAAAACTTACACTTTATTAAATTATAAAAAAAAAGTTAGCTTAATTTTGTTTAGGTTTTAAAAGGATAAGAGGCATTTGACAATGATAAAAAGTGTCTCATGGCATAATCATGTAATTTTATGTCATGAGCATGTAAATAAGATGATGATACACCTTAAGTAAATGAAATAAATCTTAAGAATATAATTTTTATTTTTTTTAAAGGTAAGTGCTATCAGCTGTGGGATAGTGCCCTATATTAATAAAATAAAATATATACATAGTTATGCTATCACATATCCAATAAAAAAATCTCTTCAACTAAGGAGAGAGCATAGCTACAATTAGAACTCGTCTACAAAAAACCCTAGCAAATACACCCCAAACTGCCTGAACACTAGTATCCTATTCCCTAATTTTGTCTAATAAATCAAAGTATTTCCACCACTGCATCCCCTATGCTAAGGAGATTGTCAGTTGACCCCTCAAAAAGCCACCAATCATCTGAATCTAGGAGCCTCCTGAAATTGTTGAGGTTGCCACTCAACACACCTGCCTTGAAAGTGCACCAAGCCTCTCTCACGAATAGGGCCTTTCTTCTTTTCTATGCTTTGCGAGATGCCTCTCCATCAATCTCCTCTTCCTCTCTATTATCCAAGTCTATCTCCTCTTCCATTTCCTCTTCCATCTCCTCTCCCTCATATGCTTCCTCCTCTTTCTCTCCTTCTGCATCCATTTCCTCGTCTTCATTACCATTGGACTCCTCTTGCCCATTTCCTGATGATTCCTCCATATCAGATGTGGAAGAAATGTTATCAGAAGGCTCAAAATACAACTTTAGGATGCTCTCCCTGACCCCTTCTTGCAGTTCAAAAATTGCATCCGCCATGACATGGATGTTCACCGAGTTAACAAATCCTTGCATCAAAATGACACCTTCCACCCATGACTCTAGGATATCCACTATGGGAGTGATTACTGCTCCATAAACAAGCCCATCACACCAATGATGATCTAAGCTCAAGGAACAATCCACCAAGGAGATAATTGCCCCACAGATTTCTTCCTCAAGCACGAATAGGTTGAGGCATTGTTGCTCAAGAGAGTTCCCATAGTTAACACAACTCAGACCCATAAAAGGTGGCATTTTGACAATCCAATCATAATACATCTGTCTCTATCCTATTCCTCCTTAAATAGAATGCAGACTACTGGAAATATCCAAACTCCCATTCCAAATAAATCTTATGGGATCCCTGCACTGCTCTCTTAATTGCCATCACATACTTCGATTTGCCAGAGGTATGACTAACTCGTACCTGTCATCGCCACTTTGTGTAGACAAGGAATCATGAGGAGCCGAAACATAGTTCTAATTTCCCTTTTATCACTCAACTATGCCACCTATGGTTTGGTTTGCGAGAGGCGTTAACATCAATCAATGTCTAACCAACCCCTGTACGAGTCAAATCTGGGATCTCATTTAGAATGGCTTCCAAAACTACTTTGTCTACATCCTCTTTGTCGAATATGATTGTACTAAGATCCTTATCAATCCCAACATTGGCTAAAAAATCTACCACCTTATTTCCTTCCCTAAAAGTATGTTTGAGTTCAAAAGAGTTAATAGATCCCAGAAGCTTATTAATATAAGGTATCCACTTACCTAGTTTCCAATTTTGAAGGCTAGATTTTAAAATACCATTAATGATAATTTGTGAGTCTCCTTCAATGATGACTTTGTCATACCCTTTCTGAACACATAAGTCCAATCTAGCCGCCAATGCCCTTATCTTTGCTTCATTATTTGTGGCAAAGCCCGAACTCCCAAACAAGCCTCCCATCAATTGTCCCAAGGAATCTCTAATGATCGCACTAATACTTGAAATCCCAGGATTCCCTCTGCTCGCTCCATCAAAATTCAGCTTCACCCAATCACATTGTGGAGGAATCCATCTAACTAGATTCATATTGGTTTTGGGAATTGGAGGGTACCCCAAACCCCAGTCCTTGAGTGACCAATTGCGTTCCATATCCCTGTCCCAACTGCAATACCTGAATGATTTAACTTTGGGGGGCTTTCCATTAATCACTTCTTTAATTGCCTCCTTGATTTTGAAAATCACCTCCTCCAACGAATGACAAGATTCTCTGAATATCCTCCTGTTCCTCTCCTTCCAGATGTTCCAAACTAATAAAGTAGGGGTAATCAACCACAATCCACTCCACTTCGAATGACCTGCTTTAGGCCACGCAAGAAGGAAATATTTAAGGAGCTTATTTTTAACCAGAAAGAACTGCAATTTATCCACGAGCCAATCCCAACATGCATCCGTGAGGGGAAAATGAAAGAGTAAATGATTAGTTGTCTCTTCACTCCCTTTCCACATAACACACCAACTCGGTCCTAAAATCCCAATATGCTTCAATCTATCACCAGTTAGAATTTTGCCATGTAGTGAAATCTACATAAAGGCTCTAGATTTAAGAAGACCAATGTTGTTCCAACAAAAATAATAAGGCCACTTGCTTCCTCTCAATCTATGATGTTGAATCTCGTACCCCAATTTCACACTATACTTATCCAATTTGGAGGCACACCAAAACATGGTGTCCTCTTGTTTCGACTGCAAGATGCATCTATTTTTCAAAAGATCTGCCAACTTTAAACATAACATTCTCTCTCCAATATTAATAGTTTTCCACCCCAACACCCCACCATTACTCAAGTTGTCATCAACATAATCTTTAACAAAAAGGCTGACCTTGCTTTCAACCTCTTTGACCCATTCCCCTTCTGCAAATAAGTCACCAAGCACCTGCTCACCTTCTCATGAGTCACGTCAGAACATAGTCATCTGGTCATTGCCAACGTGATAAGAAATATGATCAGTAATGATGTTCTTGCAGTCCCACAAGAAATTCCAAGTCAAAGAACCTCTAGCAGCATCGACTATGGTAAGGATCCTATTCGGATTCTCCAAATCCAAATATTTCCTCCTAAAGAGTCTACACCATAACTTGTTCAAATGTTCAAACATTTTCCAAGTCAATTTCACCCCCAATGCAAGGTTTTGAAGTTCTATCTTCCTCAGCCCTACTCTACCTTCTTCCTTGAGAAGGCACATGGTATCCCAGTTGATTAGGGGAATCTTCCTCTGATCTTTGACACCTTCCCACACAAATTTCTTGATAAAACCATCCAACTTCCTCCTAGCCACATGCAACATCTTGAAACAAGACATACTGTAAATTAGAATAGCCGAGAGGACAAATCTGATCATAGTCAAATGTCCCGCTTGCGAGAGCCATTTGTTCTTCCACTTATTAGACTTTGATTGGCATGAATGAATCACATCTTCCCAGATATGACTCTACCTACAACTAGAGATAATCCGAACCCCTAAGTATTTGATGGGGAACACCCCAATTTTAAACTCTAAGAAGTTTGCAATTTTGGTTTGAAGAGGTTTGTTGGTTTTGAAGAAGAAGACCTGCGATTTGTCCCTGTTCATCACCCATCCCAAAGATTGAGTGTAAATGTCCAAGACATTCTTTATTTCCTTCACTTCTTTCATGGAAGCTTCACCAAACCAAATTGTGTCATCCGTGAATTGTGAATGCGTGATGGCCTTGAAATTTTCATGCACCTTGATTGCTTTCCAATAACCTTCACTATTTCTCCTTTTGATGAAATTTCCCAACACCTCTGCCATTTGGACAAAGAGAGAAGGGGAAAGAGGATTCCCTTGGCGCAGCCTATTTGTGGCCTCAAATAATCCATAGACCGCTCTATTTACAATCATAGAAAAACTCACCAAAGAAATACAAAATGTAATGCAATCAATCCAATCTTTAGGAAAGCCAAATTTATCAAGAACATAGACAAGAAAATCCCAAACCACCCTGTCATAAGCTTTTAACATCAAGTTTAATGGTCATACCTTTTTGTTAACCTTTCTGCATGGAATGCAACACCTCTGCTACCACAATGATGTTGTCCACTAACTCTCTACCAAGTGTGAAACCATTTTGGTTTTCAAAAATTAAATTAGGCATGATTTTCTTTAGTCTATTAGCCATAGATTTCAAAATGATTTTGTATATCATGTTGCACAACAAGATAGGCCTAAAATCTACCATGGTTACACAATCTTCTTTCTTTGGAATCAACACAATCATGGTGTGATTCAAATCTCTAACAAATTTATGTTTTTTTTTTCTGAAGTCTTCAACAATCATCTAAATGTCTCTTCCCATAAAATACCAGTAGTTTTGAAACAAATTTGCAGTCATCACATCTAGACCAGGGGCTTTATTTGGGTGTAGCCTAAACGTCACAACCTTAACTGCTTCCATGGTGTAGGGAGCTACCAACAATTCTGCATCCGAACTGGAAATCAGATTATTATTAATATTCGCGTCGACAAGGTGCTCAAAATCAATTCCTCCCAAGTCAGCATTCCCTAGAACTCTTTGGAAATGATTAAGGGCAGTATGCTATATCTCCTCATCTAACATCTTCCAGTGACCATTCTCATCCTTGATGGCATTGATCTTATTATGGATTCTTTTGGCTTTTGAAGATGCATGAAAGAATTTGGTGTTACGGTCACCCTCTGAAATCCATAGCTCCCTAGACTTATCCCTCCAAAAAAATTCTTCTCTTTTCAAAACTTCATTACACTCCTCCTTCAAATTATTTTCAAGCAAAAATTCCTCCTTATTCATCCTGGCCAACATCACTTTTGTTTAACGCTTCAAGTTCTTCCTCTATTCTCAATTTTTCTGAAAAAATGTTTTTGAAGCTTGATTTATTCCAGGCCTTAATCTTATGTTTTAATGAATGAAGCCTTTTAACAAATCTGAAACTAGGGGTGCCCACAAAAGTGTCTCCTTCCAGCCACCACACCTTGAGTTTTTCTTTAAAACCCGGGTCACACCACCACATACTGAGGAATTTGAAGTAGCTCCTTTGTTTGTGAGTCTCCTTCTCGATTGATAAAGAAATTGGTAAATGATCAGAGCCACACTGGGGGATAATGCAAGTAACCAATAACAAGTCCCCTGACAACCACAAATCTCCAGCAAAAAACCTATCCAGTCTTTCTGATATTTTAGAGAAGTTCAACCTTCTGTTAGTCTAGGTAAATTTACCATTTTTTAGAATAATATCGATAAGCTTCTTGTGTTCATTGAAATCTCTGAAGTCCTCCATCACTTTTGAGCATTTTTTGAGATCTCCTTCTTTCTCATCGACATCCAGCAAAACATTGAAATCCCCTGCTATGATAGCTTTATCCTTCTCAACTAGAGATGCTTGCACTGTAATTTCTTTCTAGACCTTCAATTTGTCTTCAGTCTTCGTTGGGCCATATACATTAAAAATTGGAACATGAAAATTTGTACCAATGCCTTTGACCTCACATGCCATCCAATTCTCATGGGAGGCAATGGGTACCACCTTGACATTTACTGGATTCCATACCACACCTAGGCCACCAGCAGTGTCGATTGCATCTTGAAATAAACCATCCCATTTAGAACAAGAATTAATGAACTTCCTAGTTTTATCTCCACCAAGCTTGGTCTCTTATAAAAGTAACACATCAGGATTGTGAATACTCAAAAAATGCTTGACCAAACATTTCTTGTCAGGGGCCGATAGACCCTTGACATTCCAGGATGTGATTTTCATCTCTTCCCAAGGGAGATCCCTTCTCCCTTGGCTTTCTTCATAAAATCCAATACACTAATGATGCATTTTTCCCTTGCTCTCTCCTCTCTTTTCTGATGACTGCTCCTCCTACCTCTAAACCTTTTGGCCTTCCCCAATAATGCATTAGCCAACTGACTGATATACCTTGGATCAATGTTTTCCAATTCATCTTCTCCAAACAAATCATCATCCAAAACCTTTTCAAATTCAAATTCAGTGTCTGAAATTCCTTTGCATGAAGGGGTGAATCTCAGGGTATTTGAGACCGCATCATTCTCCCTCCCTGCATTAATATTCAATCTCTAACATTCACCATTATCACCTAGGACCATGATCGAATCTTCCTTTCTTGTTTCCTTCAAATTGCAAGAGGCTGATTTCAAGGAAGTCGAAGGGTTCATCTCTTGGTTGTGTGTTTGACCAACATCACCAGATCTCTTCCCTTCTTGATCTATAACCGTTTTTAATGAGTTCTCCAGCTTCCACCTCCAAAACTAGGTTGGCTTCCTGAGGACATTCCTAGCCTTCCTCACAAACATCTTGCATTCATCCAATCCATGATACTTACTCTCGCATCTAGGACATTGTTTAATTTCTTTTTCGATTTCCACTTGTTGGGGCCATTCATCGCTTGAAATTAAAAATGTGACTGGCTCAGGAATCCTTTTAACCACTGCAATCCTCAAACGGGCATATTTGCAGAGATCATCCTCATCATCAAAATCTACTTCCAATAGAGTCCCCAAGGTTCTGCCGATCTTTTCCAGAAGATCCTCACTCCAATATTCAATGGGTAAATTGTACAATCGAATCCATACTGGTGCAAAGTATACAACCAATGGTATTGGATCAAAGTTTGAGGACCATGGTTGCAAATATATTGCATGATTATTTGCAAACCAATTCTCCTGATTGAGAATTTGATTTCTATCTTCGCCATCTTCGAACAAGACCACGAAGAAGCCTTTTGGAATGAATTTAATGACAGTCTGCAACCCCCAATTTCCTTCCACCCATTTTTTAATTTATTTTCTTGACCAGTTCAACCCAATAATCCTTGCAATAACAGCATGCTTTTCCCAGAAGAACATATCCTCCTCCAATTCATCTGTAAAGTCAATGCATATCTCCTCTGAGTTTAGCCTTTTCCCTCCAAGGCCACCATTAATGTCTAATAACATTTGCAGAGCAGATATTAGATTATGATTTTTTAAATATGTATCTGTTTGTTGATTCTTGTTGAATGAATGGAATGGAAGAAAGAGCGTCTATTATTGTTGATTTTGTGGAACTCTTAAGAATATAAATTATTTCTTATGTAAATAAAATAATTCTTAAATATAATTAATTTTAATATATTTTATTATTATTTTTTAATTTCATAAGAAGACATAAATAATTATAATAAAATTTTAACTTAACAAAAATTAATCCTTAAAATAAGAAGTAGAAGAATTGAAATACATTAAAAAATAAGAATATAAAAGAAATAATATTAATTTTCTCCCTACTGATCTCGAGTTCGACTCTGCAAATCTCGTGTTTATCTGGTGTGTGTAATTCACGAGCCCTTACCCACACCCCAAACGGTTAGTCTTGCCTCAACTTGCCTCAAAATGGGCATCGTGCTAGGTTGTAGGATACCCTTCAACAACAACAAAAAAGAAATAATATTAAAAGAATTTTTTATCAAAAGAAAATAAGAATAAAAGGTAGATTTTTCCATATATACATCAATTTTGAACCAGTGATTAACGCCCAGAGGAATCCTACAATGGCAGCAAAAGGTGGAGTGTAATGGTGTGAGCATGTAAATATTAACTTTTACCTTCTAGCTTAAATTTGACAACTATTCACATGTTAATATATTAATATTAATATTAATTACAAACTTAATATCTTCAAAATAAACATCATATTAAACAAAATATACCCTCATCAAAATAATAAGTTGTGTGTGTGTGTGTGTACATATACATACATACATACATACATATTTATATATATGTTTGTTTGTTTGTTTGTTTAATGAGTTTTTTGAATAATAATAATCTTAAAAGTAAAATATAAAAAAATAGATGTCAATTATCAAATAAAAAATTTGTATTAGAAAAAAATTAATGTAGATACAATACAATTTATATGTTTTCTATATAATAAATATAATTTAGAGTAAACTAAAATAATTTTAAGGTAAATAAAATAGTTTCAATTGATATTTTGAGATTTCTTTAAATAAATGTATTTAAGATATATATACTATTTTTAAAAAATAGATAGTTTATTTCATATAGAAAATGTCTTCGTCATATAAATAATTAAAATATTCTCAAATTTATTTAATATAAATATGTTACTAATTTTGAAAGTTCTATTTCATCTTGCATTATTAAAACTAATCAACATGATATTGAACAGTTCAGCATAAATTCATCTTTATCTTTAATAACAGAAAATGGTAGTAAATCAAAATGACAATGAATCCATTTGTGTGCGATCCATGGTAATTCAAAAATATCACTAATATTCTCATGCTTTGTACTATGCATGAGATCCATTTAAAAGAAGCTTCATGTTGAGGAGAAAAAAATTGTTCCTTGTGCTTTCAATGTAGCATGTGATGTTGGAATGCTCTTGGAGTGGCAATGTGAAGTCATGGTGTGGGAGAGGAGTGAATCTTATGTTTATAACTATGTTTTCCATGTCCAAGACTATGGTTTTGGCTTTTCTTGTGGTAGTGTTGTTATTATTGTCCATTTCAGGCTCTTAGTTCAAATGCGCCATCGATGACTGCGTTGTTCATCTTATGAAAAAGGATTGAGATTCTAGACAATGCCATTGTTGCTAAAATGCCTAGCGAGAGCAGTGGAACAAGATGAATATTACAGTTTGTAGGTGGTCTCGTATATAAATTGATAAAACACTACAACTTTGTTGGGTAAGACGCGACCCTTGCTGGCTTTACTAATCATTATTCAACGTTTAATAAATTTCTCAATTCACTTAAGGGATGGCAATTCATTTTTTCAGTCCATAGTTCAAAACAACTGGCAATAGAAATGATCATAAAAATTTCCTTCAAATGAAAGATGAAAGGAAGACATGGGGAAAGACATCTATGGATTGCCTTATAGCGAGGTTTCTTGCTGTAGTAGATTGCAATATTATTTTGGGTGTATGAGATGTTGGACTAAATAGTTAACTAGATTAAGTTTAATTTAGATAGAAGCCATATTTTAGTTCTATTTTGTATTTCCTAGGTTGTATTATTGTTTGCATCACGGTAGATATCAATGGTAGTTATATCCACCTTATCTACTACCACACTTTATTACAGGCTATTGTACATTGTATTTTGTAATATAATTTTAATTTAATATATTTCATCTAATTTGATGATATAATTGGTTCTCCTATAAAGATTTTTGCAAATTGTGATCCTGACTAAGTCCTTCGACATGATATTGGAGTCCTTTAGCATGTAACTCCTTCCATTGAGTTCTCACAAGCTTTGATTGGTTGCATTTCATTTGATGCACATTTATCCAGTTTCACTCTTAGTTATATTGTTGTTTATATTGGTTGAGTTGAAGCTACCGCATCATAGCAGAGTTTCATCCATCTGTGAAGTCGTACCTCAGTATTGGAAGAGAAATTTGTTTGGTGTCGGCTGTGATTTTATCATGGCCCGTATTTCTTTGTTTCTAGTAGTGCTTTGATTTCTTTTTTAATCTTGCAAATCTTGAGGTGGATTGTTTGTAGAATTTGATTGCTTAATCTCTCAAATCTTGGGGGACCTAAACAATGCACAAAGACCGTTGTCTCAATTTTCAAACTGTTGGGAACAAGTCCACAGAAAATAAACTCAAAACACATAAAGAAACATGCAAGTTTGATTTGCTTTATATTAAAATGAATTAGAAATGACAAAATACAAACTGTAAACTAAGTATGAACTTTTTAATCTATAGACAACAATTAGGAGCTACATACAAATGTACAAAATAGAGCTTCTCTGAGCACACTACAAACATATGCTCACTTGGAACTGCTTACAATCAAGATCAATCATTGCTCAACTGACAGACCACGAAGTCAAGAGCTATCTTTTCTCAACTGACAAAACACACATAGAATGTTGTTGTTAACCAAATTCTATGCACTCACACTAGAGTTGCACTTCTTCTATGATTTGCTGATGTGAACTAGACTAGACATACTAACTGGAGAATATTCTCACTTTTTGTCTTATGTCCGTTCACTCAAAAATTCCCTCTCAAAATTTCAAATTCAAAATAACCTACCAAACTAATTTCTATTGCCAATCTGCAATTCACGTTAGCGGTTGTTTGATCTTGATCCCAAAATTTGCTCAAATATATCTCTAGGTTGTATCTGTTGTAGCTGCTCTCTTGATAGGTAGATGGAGAGATCTTCATTGGGGGTTGACTTGTTGGCCAGGATAATAAATTCCAACACTCCCCCATTGTCTTGAGCCAACAAACTCAATCAAAATCTAAATAAACTAAGCCCATATTTCTCCTTAGACGTACAAAACTGTCTCCGCCCAAAGGTGGTGCAGGAGCACCCTTCCAAGCTCTCCCTCCTTCTTGTTTTGTTGGTTTTATGCTTCTTATGAAACCATTGTACATAAAATAATGAGCCATGTGCTCATAGGTCCTAGTTAGGGTCCTAGTGGAGATCTTAGGGGTCATAAGTCAAGATTGTGATTTTCTTGAAAATGGAGGGTATGTGTGTCTTTGTGGTGTTTAGGGGTCCTTTATAACATGGTGGTGTCCTTAGGTTGGCCCAATGTGGGTCTAGGAGTCATGAAAAGCAACATTGGGAAAGTTGCTCAAAAGTTGCAAAAGTTGCATGACAACTTTTAAAAGTTGTCACGCAACTTTTCCACCAGGAGGCCAAAATCCTTAGGTTGGTGTGGAAAACCCTAAATTTAGCACACAAACCAAGGTATATGTGGTATAATTATTTTCAAACCCCTAATGAATGGTTTGGATGTCAGAGATTGTACGACCCAAGCAAGAAGAGCTTGACTGTGACTGTTTGTTGGTTACCAGTCAGATTGAATGAAGTTACCGAGCAAGTAAATGGATTGAACTACGTGAAAAAATGTGTGAAATTTCTTCTATGGTGTAAATAATTTCATTGTGAGTGATTAGTTTAGGTTTTTGTTTACCGGTTGAGTGTGTTTGTAAATAGTTTGTAATTTGCAGTCTCACTGTCCAATTTTGGACTGGTTGTGCGAATGAAGTCATAACTCCATTCCCCATTATGGAATCACCATGAAACCATGGGGAATGGAAGTGAAGAATTTGTACTATAGTCCCATGCAAGAAGGGACCTTGAAAATGCAAGGAAGCCATTTGAAGACCCATTCCTAGGCGAGACTGGACAGTGCCTGGTTAGGAATGATTGATGTTGCAGAGGTCTTGGAGAGCAAGGTTGGTTAGAGGAGAATTCACCCTTTGGAGGAGGTGTAAAGGAGTGTGAGAAGCACCACTGGTGTCAAGGAGAAGTCACCACCAATCCAAACAAGGTGGCTAAAACATAAAACATTCACTGTGACCCTGGCAGACCCTACAAAACCCTCACAAAACCCTTAAAAACCTCAAAATTTGCCCAAGGCACTGTACGACCACTTGGAGGCCCAAAAGCAGAGAAATCCTTGAGCCCTTGCCAAATGAATGGTAGTCCATTTTGGGAGTTTGGGTTTTCTGTGCAACATTTGTGAGAGGGATCCCTAAAAGATCGGTTAGGAGGCCTAATTGGTCCTAATCCTTGTAGCCCTATTTTGTAGGAAAAACACAAAATAGTGAAATCGGTAAGGGGTTGAAGGCTTGAAACCTCTTGGAGGAACATGAATGGGTGAGAAGACCATGAAATAGACCTGTTATAACCTTGCTAAGACCTTGGAAGGTGTGGAACAAGCCTAGCCCTTATTATCCATAGTAAGGGGTTTGAGTCTCATGAGTAGGTGAGACCTTAGGAGCAGCATAGCAACTCATTGGTGGGTGGATTGGGAAAGGTTAGGGGATTCCTCAAGAAAAGGAAGTCCTAGAGACCCTAGGGTGTGAGGAGAACACAGGGTGATCCAAGGAAAGGATCCAAGAGCATAGATTAGGCTAGTCTATCCCAAGCACCAACCCATCAGATTGGTATTAGAGCAAGTAAAAGACTTGTTGGACTGTGTATGTCTCTATATACTAGTGAATTAGTAGGGGAGAGCAGAATGGTCACTAATGCAGAGCTGGCTAGAGAGGTGGAAGAAAAAAAGGAGAAGAATAGACTCCTTGAAGAAGCTATGAGTGAGATAAGGGATAAACTGTAGGAAGTGGTGGATCAGAGGACACAAGGACCTTGGGATGAAGACACCAAGGGTAAAGACAAGAAGACTATCGACATAGATGACATTATCCTTGAACCAGATCCCTTGTTCAATGAAGAACCTTTTGTGGAGGCTATTAAGGCCTTGAACACCAAAGCCTTTGAAGGATTGCCACATTTCAGTGGAAGAATGGACATAGACACTATTATGGAATGGATTGAGGGCATGGAAAACCACTTTTAGTGTGAGGGAGTGACAGAGGCTCAAAAGGTTAAAGTTGCCAAATCAAGATTAAGGGGAGCAACTTTGACATGGTGGAAGTACCTGCAAGAAGAAAGAGTTGGTATGGGAAAGCTACCTATTGCAAATTGGAAGGCCATGGTGAGTAAGGTTAAGGAGAACTACTTACTAGAGGATTATGAAGTCCAACTTCATAAGAAGAGACAAGGATTGAAGCAGAAGGAAATTGATGTGACCTCCTACACAGAGGAGTTTCAAAAGCTATGTCTTAGATCCAAAGTCCAAGAAGATGAATCTATTAAGGTGGCTAGGTATCTAAGCGGCCTAAAGTGGAACATTCAAGAGGAGATAAGCCTATGGACTCCTACTACTATCCAAAAGTGTCATCAGCTTGCTATCAAGGTAGAAGAGAGGAACAAAAGGAAAGGAGACTCCAATAATAGGGGTAGAGGCAGAGGTAGAGATCAAGTGAATCACCAAGGTGGTTACCAAAGCAAGGCAAATGAGCAGAGGAACCAAGGAGAAGCCAAGTTGACTGAGCATGGCAATGAAACCAATCTCAGAGGAGGCCAATATAGAGGAAGAGGTGCACAAGGTGGTTCAAGTAGGGGCAGAGGTACCAGTAGAGGTAGTTCCTACTTTGCAACCATGAAATGCTACAACTGTGGACAATTAGGACACCCGGCTTATAGATGTCTTGACAAGCCTACCTCATCCAATAGTTGAAAGACGGTTGCTTATGCTCATGAAGACTCATCAAGCAACAAAGCATCGGATGTGGACCAGATTGAATTAGAAATTGGTGAGAATCTGATGTTCAATAGGATTTTGATCAGATAGCTGGTTAAGGAGGAACCCAAACATAGGAGAGCATTGTTTAAGGTGAGATGCAAAGTTATTGGTAAAGTGTGCAAGGTGATAGTTTATTCAGGCTCAACTGACAACATCATATTAGATGACGCAGTTAGGAAGTTGAAACTCACAAGAATACCCCACACCAACCCTTACAAGATGACTTGGTTGAACAAAGGACAAAGTGTGCTTGTCAATGAACAGACTTGGGTAGAGTTTTCTATTGGAGGATATAAGGATAAAATCCTTTGTGATGTGTTACCTATGGATGCATGTCACTTATTGCTAGGAAGACCCTGGCAATTTGATAGAAAGATGATCTATGATGGAGGAGAGAACTCCATTTCTTTCAAGAAGGATGACAAAACCTTCAAGATTCAGCCTTTGATAGAGGATGATGAAGGAAGCTCAAGAACACCTAGTGTCTTGTTGAACACTGGTAAAGAGTTCTTACACTTGCTGCATGAGGAAGAGATAGTGGGATGTGCCATTTTTGTGAAGCCTAAAGAGGAGAGTAAGTTGCAGACAGAGGTACCTAAGGAGGTAAAACAAATGTTGCAAAAATATAAGGATATAGTGAGTGATGGAGCACCTGCAACTCTCCCACCTAGAAGGTCTATTAGCCATCAAATAGACTTTGTCCCTGGTGCATCTTTTCCTAACAAGGTAGCATATAAGCTAACACCTGATCAGAATAAGGAAGTAGCAAGGCAAGTGCAGGAGTTATTGGACCAAGGATTAGTTAAGAAAAGCATCAGCCCATGTGCAGTTCTGGTAGTGCTAGCATCCAAAAAAGGAGGTAAGTGGAGACTTTGCACTGACTCAAGAGCAATCAATAGGATTACCATAAGGTATAGGCTTCCTATTCCTAGAATAGAGGATCTAATCGACTGTTTAGGAGGGGCTATGTATTTCACCAAGCTAGACCTTAAAAGTGGTTATCACCAAATAAGAATTAAGGAGGGTGATGAGTGGAAGACTACTTTTAAAACCACAGAAGGATTGTATGAATGGCATGTGATGCCATTTGGACTCACCAATGCTTCGAGCACCTTCATAAGGTTGATGAATGAAGTGTTGAAGGACTTCACAGGCATATTTGTGGTGGTTTACCTAGATGACATTCTCATCTATAGCAGAACCAAAGAGGAGCACCTTCAGCATTTGAGGTTAGTCTTAGAGAGGTTGCATGAGGAGAAGCTATCCATCAACCTAGAGAAGTGTGACTTCTTGAAGCAAGAGCTGGTCTAATTAGGATTTGTGGTGTCTAAAGGAACCTTGAAGATGGATCCAAGCAAAGTGGAGGCAATCTTGAATTGGCATGCACCTAAAACAGGGACTGAGGTTAGAAGTTTCCATGGATTAGCCCAATTCTATAGGAAGTTTGTGAGGAACTTCAGTGGCATATGTGCACCAGTCCTTGACACCATCAAAGGAGGCCTTAAAACCAAGTTTAAATGGACTGAGTAGGCTAACAAAGTATTTCAATTGTTGAAACAAGAAGTAGCCACAAAACCTATCCTTCTCCTACCTATGTTTGATAAGCTATTCACTTTGGAGTGTGATGCAAGTGGAATTGTAATAGGTGGTGTGTTGAGTCAAGAGGGAAGATCTGTGGCATTTTTCAGTGAGAATCTTAATGAAGAAAAGAAGAAGTACTCAGCGTATGACCTAGAGTTGTATGCATTAGTGCAGTCACTAAAGAAATGGAGGCATTACCTACTCCCAAAGGAATTTGTAGTGTTCACAGACAACCAGGCATTGAGTTACATTAACACTCAAGAGAATCTTAGCAATAGACGTTTGAAATGGATGAAATACCTCCAATCCTTCACCTTCACCATCAAGCATAAGAAGGGGCAACTTAATAAGGTGGCAAATGCCTTAAGCAGGAAGTTGTTGACAGTTCAAGAGTTACAGTTGCAGAGCATAGGCATAGAAGGTTTCAAAGACCTCTATGAAGGAGATGAAGACTTCTCATCCGCTTACAAGGTTTGCAAAGAGTTTGAGAACCATTTCCATGGTGAGTATGCATATTACACTCTCCAAAATGTCTCTTGTTCAAGGGTAACCAGTTATGTGTACCTAGAGGATCCATGAGGGAGAACCTCATCCAAGAGAAATATAATGGCAGTTTGAGTGGACACTTTGGGATTAATAAGACCCTAGATTTAGTACAGAGGTACTACTATTGGCCAAAGTTGCCAAGAGATGTAAAGAGGTATGTAGAGCAATGTAGAGTGTGTCAAAGAGAAAAAGGAGGATCAAGCAATGCTGGTCTTTATCAACCATTACCGGTCCCTAATAGACCTTGGGAATGTATAAGCATGGACTTTGTTGTAGGACTTCCCAAGACTAAAATAGGTATGGACAACATCTATGTAGTAGTAGATAGATTTTCCAAGATGAGTCATTTCATACCATGTAAGACTACACATGATGCTAGCTATGTTGCACATCTCTTCTTCAAAGAGATTGTTAGGATTCATGGACTCCCTTTAAGTATTGTTTTAGACAGGGACAACAAGTTCATGGGTCATTTTTGGCAAACATTATAGAGGAGACTAGGAGCTAACTTGTCATTTAGCTCATCTTACCATCCACAAACAGATGGTCAAACTGAAGTCATCAATAGGGTGTTAGGCAATTTGTTGAGGTGTCTAACTAAGGAATATGGTCAGACATGGGACCTAATCATTCCTCAAGCAGAGTATGCATATAATGACAGTGTGAATAGGACTACTGGTAGAAGTCCCTTTGAGGTCGTGTATGGCAGACATCCAAGGGGAGTATGTGAGTTGAGAGACCTTAGTACTTTGGAGATGAAGAGAGAGCAAGCAGAGGACTTCACTCAAACCATCAAGGAAGTTCAAGAGCAAGTTAAGAAGAACATCCTTGAATCCACTCAAAAATTGAAGGCCAAAGTGAATGAGAGAAGGAGAGAAGTTCAATTCAAGGTGGGTGACTATGTGATGGTACATTTGAGCAAAGCTAGGATGCAAAGTGGTAAGCCTACCAAACTGCAAATGAAGAGAGTAGGACCTTGTCAAATTCTGGCAAAATATGGTGAGAACGCCTATAAGGTTGATTTACCTTCAGACTTAGCCATTTCACTAGTCTTTAATGTTGCTGATCTGGTAATGTACAAGGGAGAGATAGTAGGGGAGACTGAGAACCAAGCTAAGGTATTACAAGACTTGGATGTAAATAGCTTACCTCAAGTGAAGAAGCCTAAAGAAGAGGAGATCTTGGAATCAAGGGTGAAGAAGTCTACTAGACACCAGGTCTACATGGAGCACTTAGTGAAATGAGCAGATCAACCAGTATCTAAAGCTACATGGATGGAGGAGAGCAGGTTCAAGACACTTGGAATAGACCTGACTCTCATTTCTTCTTCTTTTTCTTAGTTATGTGTAGAGGGGGAGTATGGTGTAGGAGCACCTTTCAAAGCTCTCCCTCCTTTTTTTGTTGGTGTTATGCTTCTTATGAAGCCATTGTACATAAAATAATGAGCCATGTGCTCATAGGTCCTAGTTAGGGTCCTAGTGGAGATCTTAGGGGTCATAAGTTAAGATTGTGATTTTCTTGAAAATGGAGGGTATGTGTGTCTTTGTGGTGTTTAGGGGTCCTTTATAACATGGTGGTGTCCTTAGGTTGGCCCAATTAGGGTCTAGGAGTCATGAAAAGCAACATTGGGAAAGTTCCTCAAAAGTTGCAAAAGTTGCATGACAACTTTTAAAAGTTGTCAAGCAACTTTTCCACCAGGAGGCCAAAATCCTTAGGTTGGTGTGGAAAACCCTAAATTTATCACACCAACCAAGGTATAGGTGGTATAATTATTTTCAAACCCCTAATGAATGGTTTGGATGTCAGAGATTGTACGGCCCAAGCAAGAAGAGCTTGACTGTGACTATTTGTTGGTTACCAGTCAGATTGAATGAAGTTACCGAGCAAGTAAATGGATTGAACTACATGAAAAAATGTGTGAAATGTCTTCTATGGTGTAAATAATTTCATTGTGAGTGATTAGTTTAGGTTTTTGTTTATCAGTTGAGTGTGTTTGTAAATAGTTTGTAATTTGCAGTCTCACTGTCCAATTTTGGACTGGTTGTGCGAATGAAGTCATAACTCCATTCCCCATTATGGAATCACCATGAAACCATGGGGAATGGAAGTGAAGAATTTGTACTATAGTCCCATGCAAGAAGGGACCTTGAAAATGCAAGGAAGCCATTTGAAGACCCATTCCTAGGCGAGACTGGACAGTGCCTGGTTAGGAATGATTGATGTTGCAGAGGTCTTGGAGAGCAAGGTTGGTTAGAGGAGAATTCACCCTTTGGAGGAGGTGTAAAGGAGTGTGAGAAGCACCACTGGTGTGAAGGAGAAGTCACCACCAATCCAGACAAGGTGGCTAAAACACAAAACATTCACTGTGACCCTGGCAGACCCCAAAAAACCCTCACAAAACCCTTAAAAACCTTAAAATTTGCCCAAGGCACTGTACGGCCACTTGGAGGCCCAAAACCAGAGAAGACCTTGGAAGGTGTGGAACAAGCCTAGCCCTTATTAGCCATAGTAAGGTGTTTGAGTCTCATGAGTAGGTGAGACCTTAGGAGCAACATAGCAACTCATTGGTAGGTGGATTGGGCAAGGTCAGGGGATTCCTCAAGAAAAGGAAGTCCTAGAGACCCTAGGGTGTGAGGAGAACGCCAGGTGATCCAAGGAAAGGATCCAAGAGCATAGACTAGGCTAGTCTATCCCAAGCACCAACCCATCAAAAGGCTTGGTGAAAATGTCTGCTAGCTACTTCTCAGACTTGCAAAACACCAATTTGATTTCACCATCCTCAAATAGACTTCTAATGAAGTGATACCTAATTTCAATGTGCTTTCTTCTTCCATGAAACACAATGTTTTTGTTCAATTCAATTGATGAAACATTGTCACAAAAGATTGTTGTTCCATCCTCTTATTCTTCCTTCAAATCCTCCAAGATTCTTCTCAGCCAAATAGCTTAACGTGCTACTGCATTTACTACTATATACTTAGTATCAACTGTTGATAGATAAATAATGGGTTTCTTCTTAGCAGCCCATAAGATTACACCCAAACCCATATGAAACACATAGCCTGATGTGCTCTTCCTATCATCTACACTTCCTACCCAATCACTATCTGTGTAACCAATCAGCCTAAAATCACTTAGAACATTATACAATATGCCATATTGCTTGGTTCCATTCACATACCTCAGGATTCTCTTACCCACTTGCCAATGGTTTTCGTTTGGATTCTCCATAAATATGAAAATCAGACTCACTACATGCATTATATCAGGGCTAGTTGTTGTCAAATAAATTAAGCTTCCAACCAAACTCTTATACCTAGTCGAATCAACACTATTGTTGCAATCTTCCTTGCTTAACTTAAGACCTATGGCTATTGGTGTTGGTGCAAGCTTGTTGGTGTAGGCTTGCTACCATACATTTTAAATCTCTTCAAGATCTCATTAGCATACCCTTCTTGAGAGCTAAATATAACATCATGCATTTGTTTTACTTCTATGCCTAGAAAATACCTCAAGAGACCTAAATCTATCATTTCAAACTCTCTTTTCATGGCCTCTTTAAAATCAACAATGAGAAAACCATCATCCCCAATGAAAACTAAATCATCAACATACAAGACAATAATGACAATCTTACTATTAGCTATCTTGATGTAAAGAGTGGGCTCACCATCGCTTTTGCCAAAGCCTTTGCACATTAAATATGAGTCAATCTTGTTGGACCATGCCCATTGAGCTTACTTTAGCCCATAAAGAGTCTTTTTCAGCCTATATACCTTGCCTTCATGACTTAGAACTTCATAACCCTGTGGTTGCTCCACATAAACCTCTTCTTTCAATACTATATTTAAGGGAGGCAAACTTCACATCCATTTGAAATACCTTCCATTTGTGTTGGGTTGCAATTTCTATGACTACTCACACAATCTCCATTCTTGCAATGGGGGAGTACGTCTCATCATAGTCTCTACCAAATTGTTATTTGTACCCCTTCACAACCAATCTTGCCTTACGCTGCTCTATTCTTCCTTCGGCATTGCATTTGGTCTTATAGACCCATTTAACCCCAATAACTTGCTTGTTGGAAGGTAAATCAGATAACTCCCAAGTATCATTCCTCTCTATTGCATCTATTTCCTCATCCATGGCCTCACACAATTTTTCCTCTTTAATAGCATCCTCAAAATAAATTGGATCAATATGAGAAAATAATACAAAGTTTGCATTTTCTTCAAACTCTTCTTCATGCCTTTCATTTTGGTAGATCTCCCTTAGAATCTTGGTATTCTTTGGCATTAGGGAGATGAGAGTTGGATCTAAACTCTCACTACTATTGCTACTTTGTTGTGCAGACTCCGATCTTCACAGTCGAGAGAATTCAGGAGTCGATTCTCTGGCTACTTGTCTTTCTACCTGTTTCTATTAGAAGCTATCTGGAGCTGTTGAGAGCTATCAGGAGCTATCTGGATCTAACAATAGCTTACTTAAATTTGAGAGTTATGTGATAGTCTGCTTGACTACCTGTCTGCATCAGGAGTTGTCATGATTTGTTGGGAGCTATTAGGAACTATCACAACATCTTCCCGATCTTCATACTCATCATCATCATCATCATCATCATCATCATCATCATCATCAATGGGCACATTTTGTGAGGTGGATGAAGAGGTATCCACTAAGCCATCCCATGAATCGTTCTCCAATAACTCAATGTCTCTACTTATGATGATCTTTTTGATGAAGGGGTTGTACAATCTATACACCTTGGACTTAACACTATAGCCCGTGAAAATGCATTTCTCACCCTTGTCATCCAACTTTTGCCTCTTCTCCTTTGGCACATGAGCATATGCCACACACCCAAACACTCTAAGGTGCTCAATTGTCCACTTGTTCCTAGACCATGCCTTTTGCATAATCTTGTCATGAATCGCCTTGGTTGGACTTCTATTTATCAAATATATTGTTGTTGCTACATCATCTCCCCAATATTCATTTGGAAATCCCTCTTCTTTAAGCATTATCATTTCCATTTCAACAATGATCATATTCTTTCTCTCAACCACACCATTCTGCTACTGAGTATAAGCAATTGTTAGCTCCTTCTTGATGTCATTTTGCTTGCAAAAATTCACAAAACCATTGGAGGTATACTTTCCTCTATGATATGACCTTAGGACCTTTATGTAATGTTCATCTCCTTTTCAACTTGGGCTTTAGATAGAAAAAACTTATCAAAAGCTTCAAATTTAAGCTTCAAAAAATAAACCCATGTTCTATGACTCAAATCATCAATAAAGGTCATAAAACATTGGCTGCTACCAATGGACATGGTTTTTATAGGGCCAACCAAATCGGTATGCACCAGCTCCAATGGTGTTCTTTCCCTTCTAGAGTTATCTTTTTGAAAGGGTAGCCTATGTTGCTTACCCAAAATGCAAGCCTCACACTTGCTACTAGGCTCTTCTATGCTTGGCAAGCCATCTACCATTATTTTCTTGGACATTAAACTCAAACCAGTATAACCAAATTGTCCAGACCTTGAGATGTCATAGTTTGGAAGGGTCTTCAATTTTCTTCTTCAGGGCCTTTAACTTCTGTGCTCGCCTTCTTGGGAGGGTAAGTGATGGATTGAGAAGAGAAACATATCTCTACTCTCAAAAGAAGCATCTAATTCTTTGTCTTTTCAACTACTGCAACAACTTTCTTACTCCCATCTTTATCAAAAATGACACACTCACCCTTCTCCATTAGTATCTTATATCCATTTTGGATTACCTGACCAACACTCATGAGATTGTGTTTACTGTCTGGGGCAAAATAAGCATTCTCAATCTCCTTCTTGTCACCTTACTTGGTGTGGATCATAATAATAGATCATTTGCCCACAACTGGAACTATACCATTGTTCTCCGTTTTGATTATAGATTTGACATTATTGTCAATAAAAGAGAACAAACTCTTATTACCACTCATGTGGTTATTGCAACCATTGTTCAAATACCACACTTCAGGGTTGCCTTCTTCACCAATGTTGCACATGATGAAGGTTGTGGATTGATTATTTTCACCCACATTCACATCGGCCACATTAGTGCTTTGCTTTGACTGATTTCCTTGTTTTTTCCAGCAATCTCTTGCATAATGTCCAAATTTATGATAATTAAAGCATTCCACATTGCTCTTGTCATATCTCTGATTCAAGTTGTTGTTCTTCTTTCCTTGTTTGGAGTTATTTTGAGAGCTACTTGCTCCCTCTTGGCTCTTTGCTCATCTAGAGCCATCTTTAATGTCACGTGGCCTCTGCCTCCTTAACTCTTTCCACTGTTTCTTCCTCTCCCCTTGCCTCTTGCATTGGTTTGAGATTTGAAATCTTTCTCTTGGGAAGAAGTAGCAGACCTATTTAAGCATTGCTCATGGGTTTGAAGAGAGCACATCAACTCATCAACTGTCAATATTTACATATGCTTTACCTCTTCAATAGCAACCACTATTGCATCAAACTATGATGTAAAACTTTGAATTATTTTCTCAACAATTCTATGCTCCTCCAGGGTTTCCCCATTTGATTATAGCCGGTTCAACAAACCAAAGACTCTTATATGAAATTCTAAAATGGACTCACTGTCCTTCATTTGAAGATTCTCAAAATCTCTTCTAAGCATTTCGAGCTTCAGCAATCTCCTTGTAACTAGTTTGGAGGATTTCCCACGCTTCTTAAGCATAGTTAGTTGTTGCTATTTTGGGAAATATTGCCTCTGTCAAGGCTTCTTCAATCAAACTCAATGCCTTAACATCTTTCCTCCTTGTCTCCTTCAACTCATTCTTTTGATTGTTTGTGAGGGCAACATATTGAGTTGGATCAGTTGTATCCATAAACCCAATTGCAAAAAGTTTCCACAAATCATTTGCAACCATGATGGTCTTCATCTTTTTTGACCAAACTTTATAGTTTTGTCCATTAAAGGACAGAGGTTGCTGCTAGATCTTTCCTTCATCTCCAGCCATGTCTCCTACACAAAACTCAAATATCCAAAAAATACAAATGCCCTTCTCACAAGGATTTAGGCTCTATAGCTCTTATACCATGTAGAGAGACCAAAATCTCTTAAAGTTGGATGTACCCAAACAGTGCACAAAGACTGTTGTCTCAATTCCCAAACTACTGAGAGCAAACCCACAGAAAATAAACTCAAAAAATACAAGGAGACATGCAACCTTGATTTGTTTTGTATTAAAATGAATTGGAAATGACAAAATACAAACTGTAAAATAACTATAGACTTTTTAATCTACAAGTAGGGATCAAGCGCTACATACAAATATACAAAATAGAGATTCTCTGGGCTCACTACAAACACATACTCACTTGGAGCTGCTTACAATCAGGAGCAATCACTTTTCAATTGACAGACCACACAATCAGGAGCTATCTTTTCTGAACTGACAAAGCACACAAAGGTTGTTGTTGTTTACCAAATTCTCTACACTCACTCTGGAGTTGCACTTCTTCTGTGATCTGTTGATTTGAACTAGACTGGACACACTGACTGGAGAATGTTCTCTCTTTTTTTCTTGTGGTTGTTCACTCGAAAATTCTCTCTCAAAATTACCTACCAAATTAATTTCTACTACCAATCTGCAGTTCTCGTCAGGGGTTGTTTGATGTTGATCCCAAAATCTGCTCAAATTTATCTCCAGACTGTATCTATTGTT
Source organism: Cryptomeria japonica (assembly GCF_030272615.1). NCBI lineage: Eukaryota > Viridiplantae > Streptophyta > Pinopsida > Cupressales > Cupressaceae > Cryptomeria > Cryptomeria japonica. Next base: position 2,823,706 of record NC_081408.1, on the reverse strand, counting down.
TCTTCTATTGTGACAGATAGGTGGGTAGATATCCGTGGGGGTTGACTTGGTGGCTAGGACAATAAATTCCAGCATCTGTTGGTTGGCATTGTATTCTAATCAACTTTTATAATAGGATCTAGCTGTTGCGTTACAAGTCGGCCTCTATAAATTTGATGGTCATAGGCCCATATCAAAGGCTCTTAGTCAATCTACACATTGTGTATTTTTTTTTTCTCTTGATTTATAGGTTAGTTGGAAGCTCGGTCTTGTTGGATTGATTATTGCACCTAGCACCCCGAATGTTTTGACCAGGGGATCACATTAATCAGAGTTTTTCAAAGAAAAGTTTAATATGAGAAGACCTAATTTCCATTGTGCCATCATTAAATCTCTTCCATTTTGTATGGCGAGAGAATCCTTGATAGACGACCTTCTACTCATATTGCTTGCATTTCAGATGGTAATCACTACATTTTTTGAGGCCGTGAGCATTATTCTTCGGTAATCGGATCCTCTCATTTCCTAGCACAAGTATCTCACCACCGTCGGTGCTTCTCCAACATTGACGACTTATCATATAAACCTTACCTAGTGTACGATTCGTGCAGGCTCCTTGACTCAGGCTGTCATAGGCTCAGAGTTTCAACCCATGTGACACTGGCAATTGGCTCGTGCAAGTCAGATCGCTCCCTGCACAAGTCAAATCTAGACTACACCTTCCCCAAACTTTAGCAGAACCGTTTAGTAGTTTTCCAACTTCAATTCAAAATAATGAAACTCAACATAGAACACAAAATATAAGAGGCAACACAACTTCCTTATGTCATTCACCAATCCAAAATTACATGATACAAAGCCAAGTTGTGCTCCAACAAGTAGGTTGGGCTCCACCGAAAATGCCTACATTGTTCACAGTTAACAAGAATCCTTAACCTTGCCCCTAAGACCAATGCTAGTCCCAACCCAAGACTCAACCTAATTCACACAATAAGACTTGTCACAACAAAGGAACCTTCAGCTAGCTCCTCACTCGCTCCTTCACATTCCTTCTCGCAACTCGCCTATTCAACTCACACTCTCTCTGAATGTCTTCCAATATCCTTAAGATCTCTCTCGTGGCTCACTTATAAAGGAACACCACCAGATCGCCTTCGAAACTCGCATAGCATCCGCACCATTAGATTACATCACATGGCTCCTAAAATTCCCCAAGGAGCGTGATCCACTTTTCACGCCTTGAGTTTACAAACTCGCTCTATAGGTCCTAACCTACCCCACACACGTAAGCACTATGGGACCAATAACGGATGTGACCTATCTGATCCACAAGAGTTGAATTAAATCCACAGTCAGATCATGATCCGCACTAACTTCTTGACATCTGGGCCATTGCGCACCCATCTCAATGCAAAGTAAGGCAGACATATAAACTCAACAGTTGACTCAACCACCAAGGCAATGTTGGCTTTCATTTCAGACATTACACCCTCCCCCACCTAACTCGCAGCGACGCCCTCGGTGCCGATGTACCTTCTATCCCCAAGATGCATGAGAGGTATCGATACAACTTAATTGCACTAAGCCAAGTTCCCCTAAAGGAACTCCAAAACCTTCTCTTCGTCTCTCCACAAAGAATGACCTCTTTCCCAAGAAGCTGTAAGGAAGTTAAGTAGCGGAAACAACTTCCTACACTAACCTTGAGAGGAGGGTAATGCAAAACTTTTTCAGATCGTTACAATAGTTACAGAAAATAGAAATAGATATAATAACATTCATACCACAACACAGTGATTTACGTGGGGAAAACCCTTTCGGGAGAAAAACCCCACCCTCCAAAAGCAGCTCAATATTTTATTCAGCAATCAAAAACAGATTACAAAATACTTGCAGAGCAAGCTCTTCGCAGGAGTAGCACTAAACAGAGATTCAGAGGCAACTCAATAGCCATAAGACTCATACACACAACCTCTATCTCACACACCTCATAAATAGGAGATACAATACAAGAAACCGTCAAATGGTATTACAAAACCATGGGCTAAAACCACCCAATAAGGTGTAGCCGACCTTATCTCCCTTCTATGACATGTTAAAGCACACATCAACACGTGTCGCTCCCTTTTATAGCTCATTTATGTATCCGATACAAATTATTTTTCCTATTTCAGGAGTACAAACTTCCGGAGGCCATAACTTGAGAACCGGGTGTCCGATTGACGAACCGTTTGAAGCGCCGGAAAGCTCGTGAAGTGCTCTATCACCTCGTAACCCGCTTCGCCGGTTACGGCAACTTTTCAGGGAATTTCGGAGCCTCTAAAGTCCCCAAAATTAAGTTTAAACATTTTATTGCACCCCTCCAAGATGAAAACTTTAATATCTTCAAAACTAGCTGTGACCTTGCGACGAAACTTTACCGGAATGCTTATCTAGCCAACCAGAAGCTTCAGGGAGAGTTTCGCACCATTTTGTGCTCAAATAAAAACTTACTATAAATAGTAACCTCACATAAATGCAAGGTTGAGACACCATTTTTCCCAACAAATCTCCCACTTGTCGAACACCTTGCATGAGCGGAAGGGAATGTCAACACAATGAATCAATTGCTAGGGGCCATAAGGCCCATAGACTCTGAACACCATCTGAACTTCTCTGTGCTCACAACCTTAGTTAAAGCATCTGCAACATTCATCTAAGTGTCCACCTTAACCAGCTTCACCCTACCATCTTCGACCATATCTCTAACAAAATGATACTGAATATCAATATGTTTGGTCCGGGCATGAAATGTCGGGTTCTTAGCTAGGCTAATTGCACTCTGACTGTCACAGTAAACTGTCACTGTACCTTGTTTTATTCCAATATCCGAACACAATCTCTTAAGCCAAATGGCCTCTTTACAAGCATGAGTAGCTGCCATATACTCTGCTTCAGTAGTGGATAAAGCAACCACAGCCTGTCGCTTACTCATCCAACTAATTGCACCACCAAACAAAGTAAACACATAAGCACTGGTGGATCTTCTGCTATCAATATCACCTGCCCAATCTGAATCCACATAACCATGGATATAAAGGGAAGTCATGTCTCCAACTGAATTACCATGATAACACAAAGAATACTCTGAAGTACCCTTCAAATATCTGAAGACTCTTTTGACTGCATCCCAATGAACTCTACCAGGATTAGACATATATCTAGAAAGTACTCCCACTGCTTGGGCAATGTCTGGTCTAGTACAGACCATAGCATACATCAAGCTTCCAACTGCACTCTGGTAAGGCACTCTGCTCATGTCTTCCATCTCCAATGGGGATGTAGGACAATCTGAAATAGATAGTTTCGTTCCAACTGTAAAAGGAACACTCAATGGTCTACAATTCTGCATGTTGAACCTCTGTAACACTGAATTCACATACTTACTCTGGCCTAGCCATAGCTTTCTGTTCGCCCTATCTCTTCTAATTTCCATCCCAAGAATGTGCTTTGCTGCACCAAGATCTTTCATTTCAAATTTAGCAGCGAGCTGAGACTTCAGTTCTGAAATCATACCTTTCCCTTTACCAATGAATAACATATCATCAACATACAATGCAATAAATAAGAAATGATCACCATAAGATTTATAATAAACACAGTGATCTGATTTAGAACGTTCAAATCCCAAACTCAACACATATGTATCAAATTTCTGGTACCACATCCTAGGACTTTGTTTGAGGCCATACAAAGATTTCTTCAATTTACAGACCAAATTACTTTTGCCTTTCACCACATAGTGCTCCGGCTGTGTCATATAAATATCTTCCTCCAAATCACCATGAAGGAAAGCAGTTTTCACATCCATTTGCTCAACCTCTAAATCATAAGCAGTAGCAATAGAAAGCAAAAATCTAATGGACGTCATTTTTGCAACAGGAGAAAATATCTCACCGTAATCAACACCCTCAACCTGAGAGTAGCCTTTTGCAACCAACCTTGCTTTATACTTCTCAATGCTTCCATCTGAACCAATCTTTTTCTTGAACACCCATTTACAACCAACAGGTTTTCGTCCTTCAGGCAATGGTACAAGATCCCATGTATCATTCTTTTTCAAAGCTGCCATTTCTTCCTCCATAGCAATCTTCCAGGATTCTGCATCATTCATACCTAATGCCTCTTCTACAGATTTTGGTTCATCCACACTAGTATTCAGAGCAAAAATACATCTCCAATCATCAGGTGAATACCTTTCAGGTGGTTGTCTATGTCTTGTAGACCTTCGAACAAGCTGAGTTGGAGGTTCTTCCTCCTCTTCTGAAGATTCAGAGCTAGACGAGCTCTCCTCAAATTCTTGCCTATCTAGGGGTCTTGATTCAACTCTTTCAGGTGTAGAAGGAAGTTGAATCACATCTTCTTTTTTAGTCTGTTCTGGCTGCAATGTAACAGAAGGAGACTTAATTTCTCTAAAAATAACACTTCTACTGTGAATTACCTTTTGTGCAACAGGGTCCCAAAGCTTGTATCCTTTCACACCATAACTATATCCGATGAAGATACATTTCACAGCCTTGTTCTCCAACTTTGTTCGCTTCTCCTTTGGCACATGTGCATATGCCTCGCAACCAAAAACTCTAAGATGTCTCAATGAAGGCTTGTGACCTGACCATGCTTCCATAGGCGTTTTATCAACAAGAGCTGATGTAGGAGACCTGTTAATCAGGTAGCAAGCAGTGGCAACAGCTTTAGCCCAAAACTTTTGTTCAAGACCAGCACCACTCAACATACTCCTAGCCTTTTCCATCAGTGTCCTGTTCATTCTTTCTGCAACTCCATTCTGCTGTGGAGAATACGGAGTTGTCTTCTGCCTGTTAATTCCACAGTCTTTACAGAATCTATCAAAATCATTAGAGCAAAACTCACCGCCATTATCAGTTCTCAAACATTTTATTTTCTTTCCAGTCTGCAACTCAACCATTGCTTTAAATTCTTTAAAACGACTAAAAACTTCAGATTTACTCTTTAGAAAATATACCCATGTCCTTCTACTAAAATCATCAATAAATGAAACATAATATGTGGATTTTCCAATCGAAGAGACATCTACTGGACCAAACACATCAGAATGGATAAGATCCAAAACACCACAAGTTTTATGAGAACTCGAGTAAAACTGAACGCGGTTTTGTTTTCCATAAATGCAATGCTCACAGAAATCAAAGTCAAGGTTACAATCATTCAAACCTTCAACAAGATTTTTATTTTTCAAGGTTCTTAGACCCTTTTCTCCAATGTGGCCAAGTCTCTGGTGCCATAACATAGTCTTCTCTGCAGGTAACTTTGCTTCAGACGAAAGAGCACCCTTAGGTACCCAAAAACCATTTCCATCTGCTGAAGGTGAAACCTTCAAATCTTCCAGTGAAGTATCCGCAGATTTACTTTTTACAGAAGTGCTATTACACTCAATAGTGTATGCTTCAAGCTTATACAAAGTGCCAAACCTGACACCTCTAGCAACTACCATAGCACCCTTAATCATCTTACATCCTGTTTCAGAAAAGACTACCTGCACACCTGCATCTATTAGTTTGCTCACAGATAACAGGTTTCGTTTTAATCCAGGGATATGCAACACACCATTAATCCTTTTTATTCTACCATCAGAAAACCTGATTCTAACTTTACCTCGACCAACAATGTCTAGATGTGAATCATCACCCAAGTACACCTTGCCTCCATTAAATCCTTCATATTCAGAAAACCAATCTTTATTGGAAGTCATATGAAAAGATGCACCTGAGTCAATTAGCCAGGCATCATTACCTGCATGAGTCGCCAAAGCCGCAATAAAGGCATCACCATCTTCCTTGTCGGACTCAGAATCAGAATCGAACTTTTTCTTTTTCTTCTTCTTTTCTTCTTTGCAGTCCTTACGGATGTGACCCGGTTTACCGCAATTCCAGCAAATGACTTTGGACTTTCCAGGAGATTTTGATCTCCCTTTGGATTTGGACTTGCCACGCTTCTCATTCTTCTTGCCTTTTTCCTTAGGTCTTCCACGAACGGTTAGGGCTTCCTTTGAACTGATGGATACCTTCCTTCGCATCTCTTCACCGAGTAGGGCACCCACCACGTCTTCAGATTTCAAAACAACAGAAGTACTACCGATAGCCATAACAAGAGAATCCCACGAGTCAGGCAAAGAACAAAGCAAGATCTGACATTTCTCCTCCTCGTCCATCTTAACACCGACGGATACTAATTGAGCCACAATCATATTGAATGCTTCTAGGTGGTCTGCAATTCGTCCACCCTCTTCCATCTTTAAGGAATACAATTTCTTTCTTAAGAAAATTTGATTTAATAAAGATTTCACTTGATACATCTCACCAAGCTTACTCCATAGCTTCTTTGCAGAGTTTTCTTCATGGACATTGATTAGAACAGAGTCTGCCAGGCACAGTCTGATTAGACCCTTGGCTTTTCGGTCCATAACATCATACTGAGCTGCCGCAGTAGGATCTGAGGGCCTTTGGACATTCGCATCAACAGCATCCCAAAGATCTCGATCTATTAGCAGATCTTCCATCTTCAGCTTCCACATCTCAAAATTACTTCCATTAAATTTCTCCACCTCTATTCTCCCTGACGAACTCGCCATCTGAATATTCCTGCAACAAGATCAAAAAGTGTCTTCTGCACAAGCTCCCACTCAAATCTGGATTAGTTCAAAAAACCCAACTGCCCACAATTGAAACCAAAGGTGATCAGGCTCTGATACCACTTGTAAGGAAGTTAAGTAGCGGAAACAACTTCCTACACTAACCTTGAGAGGAGGGTAATGCAAAACTTTTTCAGATCGTTACAATAGTTACAGAAAATAGAAATAGATATAATAACATTCATACCACAACACAGTGATTTACGTGGGGAAAACCCTTTCGGGAGAAAAACCCCACCCTCCAAAAGCAGCTCAATATTTTATTCAGCAATCAAAAACAGATTACAAAATACTTGCAGAGCAAGCTCTTCGCAGGAGTAGCACTAAACAGAGATTCAGAGGCAACTCAATAGCCATAAGACTCATACACACAACCTCTATCTCACACACCTCATAAATAGGAGATACAATACAAGAAACCATCAAATGGTATTACAAAACCATGGGCTAAAACCACCCAATAAGGTGTAGCCGACCTTATCTCCCTTCTATGACATGTTAAAGCACACATCAACACGTGTCGCTCCCTTTTATAGCTCATTTATGTATCCGATACAAATTATTTTTCCTATTTCAGGAGTACAAACTTCCGGAGGCCATAACTTGAGAACCGGGTGTCCGATTGACGAACCGTTTGAAGCGCCGGAAAGCTCGTGAAGTGCTCTATCACCTCGTAACCCGCTTCGCCGGTTACGACAACTTTTCAGGGCATTTCGGAGCCTCTAAAGTCCCCAAAATTAAGTTTAAACATTTTATTGCACCCCTCCAAGACGAAAACTTTAATATCTTCAAAACTAGCTGTGACCTTGCGACGAAACTTTACCGGAATGCTTATCTAGCCAACCAGAAGCTTCAGGGAGAGTTTCGCACCATTTTGTGCTCAAATAAAAACTTACTATAAATAGTAACCTCACATAAATGCAAGGTTGAGACACCATTTTTCCCAACAGAAGCTTCCTTCCGAGTCAAGCCTTCCCAAATCACAAGGAACTCATGGATCATCCTCTTTCTATAAACTCTCTACCGCATCACTAAAACCTACCCAACTCGCCTATTTGGTTTATCTACTACATTGGCCGGTCCTCGATTTGGAATGTTCCTCAACAAATCCCCTTCATCAGGATGATGAGCTCACAACCGATATACATGGAACACAAGGTGCACACTCAGATGTAAAGGAAAATTCAATTTATAGGCAACTGGACCTACTCTTTGCACAACTTCAAATGGACCATCCTATCTCCTCACCAACAAAGCATTTAAACCCTTAGGAAATTTGAACTGGTTCGGATCCATCTATAGTAGAACCTTATCGCTAACATTGAATTCCAACTTTCTCCTCTTTTCATCTGTGAACTTTTTCATTCAGTCTGCATCCTTAGTGAGATGATATCTTGCCAAGTCAACTCGCTCAATCCATCTCTTCAAGAGTTCTTCTACATCCGTGTCACTAGCCTGGTATCCCTGCATCACTATATGTGGATTGAGTGGTCGTTGTCCTGTAGCCAACTCAAAAGAACTATATTTCAAAGAACCACTTTTCTACAAATTATAACTGAACTGGGTCGTATCCAGCAATCCTGGCCAATTTCTCTGATCAGATGCAATGAAATTCCTCAAGTAATCTTCTAACACTACATTGATCTGCTCAGTCTATCCATTAGTTTGAGGATGGAAGATGGTGCTCATCAACAACTGCGTTCCAATCAACTTAAACAATTCAGACCAAAAGTTTGAAGTGAACCTTGAATCTCTGTCACTCACAATACTCAAAGGAACCCCCTAGTTCTTTACAATGTTCCTAAAGAAATATTTTGTCATAGTCTCGACTGAACAAGGTTGTTGGCAAAGTATGAAAACCGCATACTTGCTAAAACGATCCACCACAATGATACTAGTGAATCCATCCATATTAGGCAACTGAGTAATGAAGTCAAAACTGACACTCGCCCAGGGTCTTACCGGAACTGGTAGAGGTTGCAACAGACCTCCTGACTGCAAGTTAACCACTTTATCCTATTGGCAAGTGAGACAAGTTCTCACATACTACTCAACGTTATCTCGCATGCTTAGCCAGTAGAACCCTCTTTCGAGCAACGCCATCGTCCTCTTCCAGCCTGGGTGTCCTACCCAAGTTGAATCATGGAATTCACGTAGTATTTCCTTCCTCAGTTTTCTCCATTTCAGGATGTACAACCTGCTCTCGGTGTAATACAACAACCCTTTCTTCAAGGAAAACTTCCTTGTCTACCCAACTCAGACTTGGAGCACAATATGGTGAGCTTGGGTGTCATTCTCCAAACCTTCACAAATATAATCCATCACTTCCTCAGCAAGTGAAACCTGACTGGAACCTTCCCCCAAAGTCTGCAACATGTTGAGTTGAGCTTTCTTGCTCAATGCATCCACAACAACATTGTACTTCCCCAGGTTATACCTGAGTTCGAAATCAAATTCAGCTAAGAACTCCTGCCATCTATCTTCCTTTGATGTCAACTTCACTTGAGTTTTGAAGTAGGTGGAGCTGATATTATCCGTCTTGACCACAAACGGAACACCTAGAAAATAATGCCTCCAAATTTGCAAGCAGTTGACAATATCAGTCATCTCCTTCTCGTGGGTCGAGTAGTTCCACTCTCTGTCATTCAATTTTTTGGATTCAAATGCAATTGAGTGTCCATTATAAATAAGCACACCGCCAATCACATAGTTAGATGCATCTTTCTGAACTTCAAAGGGTTCACCATACCTTGGCAAAGCTAACACTGGCTCCACAGTGAGCTTTCTCTTCAATAGCTCGAATGCTTCTTGTTGTCGATCGCCTCATTTCCAACCATTGATCTTTTTCAATAGATTTGTCAAGGGTCCTAAAATCTTAGGGTACCTAGCCACAAAATTTTGGTAGTAATTAGCTAGCCCAAGAAACTGATGCACTTCATGCACATTACACAATGACTCCCAATCCTGAATTGCTGCAAGATTTTCTAGATCTGGTTAGATTTTCCCATGTCTGACAATGTACCCAAGGAATGGCACTTCAACCTGGTCATGCATCTCCAGTAGACTGAATACCTCAACAAGGTGCTCCTTATGCTCCACTAGCATCTTGCTAAAGATCAAGATGTCATCCAAGTACACAATGACACACTAATCCAACAAAGGTCTGAAGATGTCATTCATCAGAGTACTGAATGTAGCAGGGGCATTTGTCAAGCCAAAAGGCATGACAAGAAACTTGTATGACCTATATCGATTTGTGATGACTATCTTTTCCTCATCACCTGGTGCAATCTGAATCTAGTAGTATCCCTACCTCAGATCCAACTTAATGAAGTACCTGCCCTCCACAAGTGTCAAATTTATCCGCAATAAGCAGAAGAGGATACTTGTTCTTTATCATCAACTTGTTCAAAGCTTGATAATCCACGCACAATCGTAAGGTTCCCTCCTTGCATTGAGACAACATAGGGGTAGCATAGGGAGAGCATGACGGTCGCAAGAAGCCTACCTCGATGAGTTCTTTCAACTGCTTCCTCAGTTCTACCATCTCGGGATTGGACAGTCGATATGGAGCTCATGCAGGTGGCCTCGCTCCAGCCTCCAACTCTATCCTACGATCCACATGTCGTCACGGTGGTAATATTGCAAGTAGCTTATCTGGCATCAAATCAGTGAATACCTCCAAAACTTTGCGAATAGTAGAGGTGTTCGAAGTCCTAGAAGACTCTCCTTCATGCCATCCACCAAGTGAAGCCACCAAGAATAGTTTGTTGTTGCCTTTCCTTCCAACCCTCTTCAAAATCAACACGCTCAAGACCCGATCCGAGTCATTACAACGCAGTATAGGAATCATACACAACCTTGTGGGATCTAGCACCAGTATGCAACTGAGATGGGGTGCTATGACCGCTGCAGCCTACCTCAAGAATTCTTGCCCCAAGATGAGGTCAAAATCCTTCATCTCAATCACCACAAGATTCATGGGTGCTTGCGAAGGACCGACTCACATCACAACATTCCAGATATCACCACTCACCTTCTGTATGGGTGCATTCACTTCCTTAAAACTCATCTGAGTAGGATCCACCTTGAGCCCCAAGTTCTTATCTTAGCTCACTGATATGTAGTTATGAGTCGCACTAGAATCGACCATCGCCATAACTTTCTTCCCACCAAATAATTCCTCAACATAGAACAGTTCATGTCGAGTTGCACTGGAATCATCCAATTTACGGATCATATTCAACAACTACAATACCCCCATCTCAGGTACTTTCTTGTCGTCCGCCAACAAGGAATTCACCCGATCCCGCTCTAGACACTCTCGCGCCCAGTGGTCAGGTTTCCCAAAATAAAGCAGTTGCGATCCTGTCTCACCTTCTCCTTCGCAGGAGTAGAATGTTTGGATTTCTTAGGAGTGTTCCCTTCACTCTTGCATTTTCCCTTCTTATCGCCACCTTTTAGGTTTTGATAATTGTTCTTCCCATTCTTTGTGAATCTGAAGGATCGACGCCGCTGCACACCATTGGACTTCACCCCTATGAATCTTTGGCAACATTGCCCTTGTAATCCAACAAGCCATCTGCAATGGTTATCACCTCAGCGATAATCTGGACCTTTTGTCACCGCAACTCCTCGATAGCCCAAGGTTGAAGATTCTTCATCAACAAATACAGCTTCTCAAAATCATTTAATTTGGTGCACTCCAGATCTAGCACTTTAAAAGCACAAACATAATCATAGATCTTTCCTGAGTGCTTCAACTCATCAAACCAAGCTTGCATCACCCAGTCAGAATTGGTCTTGGAGAGCCGCCTTCAGCTCGAGCCAAGTTTTCATCGATCTCACAGGATTCCTAGCTCGCTCATTAGCCAAATGAGTCCGCCACCAAAGCTTCACACTCCCTATGAAGCACAATGCAACCTTCTTCACTTGTGCCTCATCAGTCAATTCAGGAGAGTTTGATAGATATTCTTCCACATCCCAGAAGAAGTTATCTAGAGTCTTATCATCTCGATCTCCATCATACACCTTGATCTACATAGAGGTCTTCGATGCCTGAGTTCCACCTTGCAACAATGCACTCTGAAGTGACTGGCCCTCCTTTAGGAACTTCACCTCTTCCTTCTGGATGTCGACCTGCTCGACCAACTTACTCATCTCCTCGCGATTCATGGTGTAGCCCGCCTCTCAATTAATAACTTGATCTTCCAAGTTAGCAACTTCTAGGTTGTCAAATTGGTGCTCATGATCTTGCAACCAGTCCCAATAACACTGAGACCCATGCCCAGTATTCACATTCATGTTTTGCTCCTATGTAACATCATCGACATCCGCCATACTACTAATCTGCTCTGATACCAATTGTTACGGGCTTAGAGCTTCAACCCTTGCAACAATGGCAATCGGCTCGTGCAAGTCGGATCGCTCCTTGCACAAGTCAAATCCAGATTACGCCTTCCCCAAACTTTAGCAAAACCATTAAGTAGTTTTCCAACTTCAATTCAAAACAATGCAACTCAACATAAAACACAAAATATAAGAGGCAACACAACTTCCTTATGTCATTCAACAATCCAATGTTACATGATACAAAGCCAAGTCGTGCTTCAACAAGTAGGTTGAGCTCTGCCAAAAATGCCTACGTTGTTCAAAGTTAACAAGAATCCTTAACATTGCCCCTAAGACCAATGCTAGTCCCAACAAAAGACTTAGCCTCATCCACACAATAAGACTTGTCGCAACAAAGGAACCTTCAGCTAGCTCCTCACTCGCTCCTTCGCATTCCTTCTCGCAACTCGCCTCTTCAACTCACACTCCATCTGAATGTCTTCTGATATCCACACCAATTTCCTTGCATCTGGGCCATTGCGCACCCATCTGAATGCAAAGTAAGGTGGACCTATAGGCTCAACGGTCGACTCAACCACTAAGGAAAAGTCAGTTTTCATTTCGGACGTTACACGAGCTTAGCCTTATCCAGGTTCCTTAGTCAGCTTCATCATTAGGCAAAGCGCTTCATCAGTGGGGGCTTCATCAGTGGGGGTTTGTGCTTTTATCTTTGAGGCATTGTTTTACAACTAATTTCATTAAGGCTCTAATCATAACATGTTATCAAACTCATATTGTGGTTGGAGTGTTTTCTTATTAGAGGTAGCGATCATCCTTGGTGGCTTGTTCGACTGGCTACATCTTTTATTGGCAGATCCGATGGTATATCAGCCATTAAATTACTTTATGGGTTTCGTCAAATCAATCAATACTACATTGTTCTTGTGACTTGTCTATCAAGGATTCTCAGACATTTGCCGACCCTCCATCCCTTCGCATGCGCTTGACGGAATGTTTATGAATGGTCGGGGTTTTACATTGTACCAAAATTTGGGTAGATCCAGATCTCTCTACAACTTCATGCCTTTATTGGCACTTTTACTTATTGGCCTTATATTCATGTCGGCCTCATATCTATCTTCTCAATGTCAGTGATTGGTCTATGTTATTGTTCAATGGTGCAAAGCCCTGCGTTGGAGAAATCGCGTTTCACATTGGCATTTGATTGGTGTGTTTATTACATTATTTGTATCATTGATTATGTGCAATGTATATAATGTTATTGGGGTTTATTTCATAATCAAGGGCTTATATCTCGACCGCGGCTATTCTGGCTCCAAAACAGACCTTTCGTACAACGTGTTAGTGACAAGTTAGTCAATCACGACCGTTAAATGCAAAATCGACGGTGTAAAACGCGCGACTAACACGCATGTTAGTCCCTCCATACTGCCTTTTTGGAGCTAGAATAGACGCGTCCTTATATCTCTAGGTAGTGCAACCTATGGCCCGCCACCCTATCACTATTATTACTGTCGTCCGCCCCGGCAGCGCCCCTCATTGCTTGTTGTTGGCTATTTTTTTATTTTTTTTCCTCCATTAAGAGTGTGGTGACATAGGTATCTAGGGGGCCAGCCCCTCGATGCTAAAATTTTTATTTTTGAACTTCTTTTGCCCATTCTTAGTAGGTGGTCATGTATGTGACCAAGGGTCAATTTTCCCTAGATCTTCATCTAGCTCTCTTCATTTGTTGATTGGGCTTCATATCAACAACTTATTTAATTAATAGTGGAGCAAGTCATTCTACCTGATTTTCCTTCATAGTGAAGTAGCTTAATCCAGCTGATTTCATCGTTTATCAAGTCAATCCACCTAATTTGTCTTTTAGATTTGGTTGAGGACTAATTTATTTGATGACTTAATCTAGTTGTCAATTTCATCTTTGGAGCTTGTTCTACATCAGTTCCAGGTTGTCACCTTCTTCATTGATTAGGCATGTACCTTGGACTATGACTTCATCAACATGGACAAGGAGACATGAGCAATTTAGAGACATCACCTTCAGATGTCTACTATTTCCCATCTAGATGGGGAGGCATTCCTGCATTTCTACATGGGTTTGTTTCTTCCTATGGGAGACAAGTTGTTTGTATGCATGACATCATATTCAAACACTTACCATTTTGTAGGTGATTATTCAATATGGGGGGCTACATAATTTCTCTTTTTTTCTCCTATGGGGGGACATCATTTGTATCTTCGTGATTCATGTAGTTCTTGGGGGTATTGATGTTGAGACCTCCATACATCACTCATCCTATCACTTACCTTGATTTTCATATCTTTTTTGAAGAGGGGTTTCATCCCATGAGGTTTTCTCTTTTTCTTTATTCGTAAGAGATTAGTTGCATGATTGGTTGTACATGGGTACCTAACATGGCCTAGTTGTCGATATCCATCATCATATCATATTGCATCATTCACATAATATTCTTCTCCCTAAGTTGCACTTAAGGGGAGTTGTTGGAGTAAATAATTAATTCTATTTATATTTTTAAGTTTAACATAGGTAAAAGTCATATTTTAGTTGTATTTCATATTTCCTAGGTTGCAATATTGTTTGTACCAGGATAGTTAACAATGGTAGTTTTACCTACCCTACCTACCCTCACACCTCATTGGTGCTCTCATTATATTGCCTTCCCTATATAAGCAGGCCATTGTACATTGTAATATAATCTCAATTCAATATATTTCATCTCTTTTGGTGATATAGTTGGTTCTCTCATGAAGGTTTCTATAGGTTGTGATCCTAGTTAAGGAACATTGCTCCAATACAACATAGATAGAGGAAAGAAACCCAAAGCAGGAAGGATTTTATGAATTTTGTATTCTAGTGCTCCTTGAAATTGAATCAAATGAATGGATATGCTTTTCCATCTAAGTTAGTTCAATAAGATCTACATATATTAATATAATTTTGTCTAGATACTTAATAGGAATAGATAATTCAAAATTAAATGTGATAGATAAAGTGTATTTATAGCTAGGTTTAAAGGTAGGTGATTTTGACATTGTTTTAAGATTTTGTCTATCTTTATATTAGAATTGGATCTTCTTTTGTCTATGTTTCACATTTTATTCTAGATATATATTATAAATTTTAATAGGCTTAATCTAGTTGATTGGATCAATGTTATGTTGAATTTAATCTTGCAACTTATGTGCTTCTACTCTCTCGGTCATCAAATTCACTTATGTTTGCTTTATTAAAAGGTTTAACAATATTTAAAAATAACTTTAGAGGGTTGTCAACTCACTAGGGACATATTCTCCTATGTCAAACCTTTAAAAGGACCAACTTTATAGTTTTGTAAAGGATTGGAAGGAAACAAACAATCCTGCAAGAGGCCTAGTTGATAATATTGAGGTAAAAGTTGTTTCTTTTAACTCCGACAATCAAAATTTTCTTCTAATAAATGTACCTTGAGTTCTTTATGAACTTAAATCATCTAGGATGAGATAGGATGTGAAATGAATGCAAGTGAATGTCTTTGAATATATATGCATAGCGATATATAGCTGAAATGTGTGTTTAGTTGGCTCATAACAATTATCAAAATGGGAGAGAGTGAACCAAATTTAAATTTAAATTTTAGAATTTCAAGGGATATATTTATAGATGGGGGATAAATCATGTGCCCATGACAATGACCTAGAAAGTTGATGAAACAAAAACTTATATATAGGGAGAAAATGCTCAAATGTGGGGGAAATGATATGCATAATAAATTTAGAATAATGTATAACAATCTACGTACAAATTGGATAAGGTAGTATATGAAGATAGATGAAAGCTAGGGGAATGAATCTAACTTCATATTTAATATTAATTAGTTTGTGAATATGTAATATTATTAATAATGAGGATCTAGATAAATGTTGCAGAAGCATCTAAAGGTGTAGGGAAATCCTACATCATCCAAAAAAATATTATTGTTTTAAATTTTAGTTAAGTTTAGGGGATCAAAAATAAATACAACCATCTATGGGTCTCTAGATACCTAGGAAAGTGTCCAAATGAGCATAGCAGGTTGAAAATATTCAATATTTGTGGCCTATGTGTAAATGCAATTGTTGTTTTAAAAAAGGGACACCTTTTTCTATCATTTACAATGTTAAAATCATAAAAATACCTTTTTAGAAATGGGAACAATGAAGGGGAAGGATCATTCACTCATATTTATTGAATGATTGCATAAAAATTGGAAAAGACATCTTTTAGGCAACCACTTGGTAAAATTATAAAGACACCCTTTTAGGTGGCCTCCTGGGAAATTTGAAAGGTCATCTATTGGCTATGTGTTGCATTTCTTAATTTCCATATGTTTCTCTCTTGGAGGGGCATTATAATTGCAAGAGGTATAAGGGAACTACACATAATGGCTTGGGATGGAGGTTTAAGCATCCAAAGTCTAGTGGATCATTGAGAATTGATCCAAAGTTGAGTGGGTCATTGACATTTGATTCAAAGTTAAGTAGACCATCTAGAATGGTGTGGATAATTCAAATTGGAGTGAAAATTTGAAGTTGAGAAGAGTTTTCCTTCATTTGAGAGTTGAGTTGTAGTTTTTCTCGCGAGATTGGTAAAGCCCATGAGGCTAAGAGTTGTAATATTCAAATATTTGTGTTTCTTTATATTGGAGTAATAAAAAAATGTTTGCTTATAATCCTACAATTTCTATGCAATTTATTTTTTATCATATGCATGATTTTGGGGTGAGTAGCTCTTACATAGTGTAAAATAGCATGTATTTTTGGTATGTTAGGGATCCCCTTGTATTAGAAATTCCAAATAATGTGGATCTACTCTATGACCCATAGTTTTGGTTTTACCTAGATGAGAGTTCGTGTTGACTAATTCGCTCAAAGTCTACCTTCAATAATTGTTAAGGACTAAAAAACTTTAAAACTATACTTAGGAGATCATCATATCACAAGGGTTAAGTTATCTTAAGTCAATAACATTGATTGGAGTAGCTTTGTGCTCATGGAAAAGATTAACAATATCAACAAAACATGTAAGTAATTTATATATTATTTTTAATACATACTTCAACTCTTCTTAGTACTTTTATTGAAGTCCTTGTAAATATTCTCCTTAATGTATATCTGAATTCAAATGACAAAGAGGTGTTGAGATTTTGGGTCAAATATGTGCTAATTTTTATTCTTGCATGTTATTTAAATGACCAATAATAATCGATTCAATATATGAGAATACAAGATGAATATATAAAAATTCGAGTAACAAATGATTGAAATGTATGTGAATAAATTTGAATAATTTAAGCACAAGGATAAGTGCATAGTAATACATGTGTGAGTGAACAGTTAATAAGTGTAGATAAAATTAATAAATGCTCTAAAACTAACTCAAAAATAGAAAAAATATCACTATATAATTGTATAAAAATATTAAAAAATAGACCCAAAAGTGAGTAGCAACTAGCATGGGTATGCCAATTTCACTATTATAAACAACCATTAAAAAATTAAATATCTTACATTCATTTTGAATATGAGACTAGCACAAACTTACACTTTATTAAATTATACAAATAATTAGCTTAATTTTGTATAGGTTTTATTAGGATCAGAGGCATTCAACAATGAAACAAAAATGTCTAATGTCATAATCATGTAATTTTATGTCATGAGAATGTAAATAAGATGACGATACACCTTAACTTAAATAAATGAAATAAATCTTAAGAATATAAAATAAATTTCTTATGTAAATAAATTAACTCTTAAGAACATTAAAAATTAATACAACTAAAAATATTTATAATTATCTATATATCATATCATAATACAATAAACCATTGCAATTGTGTAAAAAATTAAAAAGTAAATTAATAACTCTTAAGTAAGAGAGTAGATGTTAATTTATTCTACAACATTATCTTAAAATAAATAATCCTTAAACAATTAAAAAAAAATTGTATTTTAAGATAAGTAAAATACTATTTATCCCTTTCAAATTTATGTCACAAATATATATAAATATAAACATTGAATAAGAAAAGAATAGAAAAGAATAACTATTATACATCAAGAATATCTATTTATCCTTTGGCTGACATTTCACTAGAGGTTGGTTGTAGGAAATCTCTGAATATCTTTTGATCAGTTGTTTCATGTTGAGTTTTGGAAGCTGGTTCATCCAAGGGGTTTTAGATCCCCTTAAAACCTGTTGTTCAGGGTTTCGGATCCCCTCAAAACTATTATATATCAAGAATAAAACACATAAGAAAGAAGAAAATAAAATATCAACATATTTATTTTATATAAATTTATGTAAAATACATAAAAAGAACACCTATTTCACTTAATTCTCAAATCTAAATAAAGAAGATAAGTAAAATTATATCTCTTATATTTAAAAACTAGAAATTGCACCTTGGTGTGCAATGGGTATACTGAAGAGGTATGTAAGGTTGATTAGGAAAAAATTGGCCTATTTTTGCATATTTGAGCAGTTAATGAGGTCAATTGGTATGCAATGTTGTTGTTTATACAATAAAAGGTATCAATGGAGAAGCGATAGCTTCAAATTAACTATGCGTCCACTTACAAGGATCCAACCATAACTAAAATGAAACATTTTAATTGAGAATATAATTAAGTTCCATTACCAAAAGCTAAATAGTTTAAGTGAGAGAGAGATGGAGATAGAGATAAAGAAGATAAACATATTGATAGAGTTGGAGGTATAGATGCAGAATGAAGAGAGAAATATGAATATAAGGAGATACATATATGGAGAGATAAAGAGAGAGCATAGAGGAATAGATAGAGATGGGAGAGAAAAATAAATAAATGGTCAAAGAGAGCGAGAGGTAGAAATATAAAAATAGAGAGAGAAAGTGATATACATGGAGAGATATAATTGTAGAGAGATAAAAATAACGAGAGAGAGAGAGAGAGAGAGAGAGAGAGAGAGAGAGAGAGAGAGAGAGAGAGAGAGAGAGAGAGAGAGAGAGAGAGAGAGAGAGAGAGAGAGAGAGAGAGAGAGAGAGAGTATAACTCCCCAATGTCACATGCCATCCTTAAATTGTTGGCATGAAATGAGTAATCAAAAGCTAGATTCTATCTCTCTTGCTCTCTTGCTATAAACATTTAATTGAGGTTCAAATTTATTTTATTCTATAAATTAAAATAAAATATTCTACAAAATTAATTTTAATATCTTTAGTTATTATTTTTAATTCCATAAAAAGATAAAAATAATTAAAATAAATTTTTAATTAAATAAAAAATAACCCTCAAAAGAAAAAGTGGAAGAATTAAAATACATTAAAAAACAAGATAGAATATCTAATAAAATAAAGTAACATTAAAAGAGAAATAATTATAAAGTAAATTAATTTTAATAATTTTTATTCATAATTGTAGAAAAAGATATAAATAATAACTAAATAAAAAATAGCCTTAAAAAAAGAAGGAGGAGAAAGCTAATTCATTCTTTTTAAATATTGTTTTTTTTAGAAACTTAAAAAACAAGATAATAAAAAATATTATTATTTAAAAAATAATAATAAAAAGTGGATAAACTTTTATTATGGAATTGTTAGTCCACAATTCATCAATAACAGGCCTCACACCTCAGAATAACATTAACTTGTCATTAAATCATTTTCAAGTCAACATTTAGACACTCTGAAATCTGTTGAGCAACTTTTAGCCATAAAAAAAAAAAATAGTAATCAAAAGATCTTCTCACTACTGATAGATAAGATTGTTATGATTTTGTGCATTAATATCTACAGATTTGTTCTAATTGTTAATTATTTCAAAGATTTTGTATGGTCGTCCACAATCACTTTTTCTGGCACCACCCTTGATCACCACTCTATTGGCATTTTGAGTTTTTTGGCATTTTGAGTTTGTTGGCATTTTGCATAGAGATTGCATTAATGATATGTTGTCATTGATGTCAATTGAACCGGTAATGGTAATCATGTTATTGTTGATATTGTTGTTTTTGATATTGGCTAGTAATTGTTAAGAAGAGATTTGTGGAAGATGTTGTAAACTGGTATGTAAAGTTTCTAAGTTGAACCGGTGAATTGGTGTAAAGGGTTAAACCATTCTATGTAATGTAACCAGTAAACCCTATTAGCTATTAAACCCTAACCGATCAAGTTTGATGGTTTATTATTTGATAACCGGTAATGATGGAGACACGCGTGATCATTGTATGAGGATATGTTTAAATTATTTTGGTGCGTTTGTTTTTTGTCTAGGGAAGGAGCACAGTGGATTGTATCTAATGCACAATGCGTGATGAGGTACAAAGTCCGATGAAGCGGTGATCATGGAGCGGTTGGAATTTTCTTGAAGAAAGTGAAGATATTGTCATGATTTCTAATGGTCAAGATTGTATCGACTTGTTTGTAATCTCGATGATGAGAATTAGGTTTTTGTTGTGTTACCAACCTAATTGACTTGTATTTAAGGTTGATGAAGTTGTTCGTAAAGAGTGTTGGAAAGATTGATAGAAACCTATCGAGTGTGTAGTTGCCTAACCAGTGAATGGATCTGCACTTTCAATAAAGGCAGATTGAAGCTTAGAATAATCTGATCAATCAAATGTAGTGCTACTCAGATAGATCAAGAAAACCAGTTGTTTTCTAATAATTATAGAAAAAGTGAAATCCCTTAACCGGGCAATCTCTAACAAGATTGGTTACTCATTAAATCCTCTAACAAGGTGGTCCATTAGCTTGGATTCTTAAATCCTCCAGCAAGGTTACTCCTAATAGGGTATTGTGCTTTTCATCAAAGTATATTTGTAAATCCCTTAACCGAGTGATTCCTAACTAGAATTAGTTCTTAACAGGACTTATTGTAAAGCTTTAACATGCTTGGCTCCTAAAAGGGTGAACTTTAGAAGAGTTCAAATAACTATCCTCGTGTGTCTCATCTCACTATGGTTTTTACCTATTTGGGTTTTCCACGTATAAACATTTGTGTCAATTGGTTAATGCTTTTGTGGTTGTGATCTTATTTGTTGATTTGGTTAACTTCTGATAAGGCATGTTAAGTAGAAGCATTTAGAGTTGAATATGTTGAGTTATGATTAAACATTGTTGATGTTTACAAGATTGAAGTTTTTTACTGTTAAAGTTGTCATAACAGTTAAACCGATTGATGTCAAGTATTCTTTGAATATTGATCTTGACTGAGATATGTTTCCTTTGTTTGTCTGAGTTTGAGTTTGGGAACTTTGTATCAGTTTTTCAATATACTGGTTCACCCCCCCTCTCAATATTCTACCAGATACTTATTCTTTCATCATACCATCAATTGGTATTAGAGCATCTCAGGTCCTCTTAATCTAAAAGCCTAATAGCTTGACAAAAAGATCTTGTAGATCATGATGAAGAAAGAAGGTCCAAAGTTCAACAAAGATAACTATAGAATATGGAGTGACAGAATGAAGATTTACATTAAGAGTCTTGGTAGTCAGTATTGGGATCATATAGAAAATAAGTCTACTACACCTACTGGACCCCTGATTGATGATCAAAAGAAAGAACAACAAGAAAATCAACAGGCATTAGAAGTTATTATCAGTTCCCTGTCTGATACTGAATATGTAGATGTTCATGGTCTTGAAACTGCATATGAAGTATGGAAGAAATTAGAAGAGATTTATAGCGATGATGAACATGTTAAGATTACCAAAGAGGAGAGTTTAAGAGGAAAGTTTGACAACATGAGGATGTCCGAAGGTGAGAATATCCAGTAGTATGGTCAAAGGATTAAAGAGATAGTTGGTGAGATAAAGAGTGCAGGAGGGAAAGGGGAAGATGCCATAGTAATTAGTAAGGTACTAAGAACCTTGCTACCGGTCTATGCTATCTCAGTTGTAGCTATTTAGGAGCTGAAATCCATTGACAAGACAAAGGTAACTCTTGACTCTATTATTGGCAAAATTATTGCTTTTGAACTAAATGGCTATGATGGTAGTGTACCGAAATCAGAATCTGCATTTAGAGCTTTTGTCTCTAACCCATCTATGAGAAGAAGTAGAGATACCGGCCATAACTATGAATCTAGATCCAGCAGAGATGTTGAAGATGAAGAGAACTTAGTGGAGCTTGAAGCATTGTTGACAAAATGACTGCCTAGAGGCACTGTTAAATATAGTAGTTAGCTACCTTTAAAATGTTTTTCATGCAATAAGATTAGTCATATAGCAGCAAATTGCCCTAATGGTAAAAATTAATACAAGAGAGACGAGTTTAAGAAGTACAAGGGTAAAGGTAAGAGAGATTAGCTTGTAGCTATTGACAGTGGTATTACTGATGAAGAATTTGATGTTGATGCTAGTGAAGATATTGTGTTTGTAGCTATTAAGGAAGAAATATCAGATCAGAAGGCACTAGTATCCAAAATGGATAACTCTGATGATTGGATCATTGATAGTGGTTGTTTACATCATATGACCAGTGATTGGAGCAAAAATTTTTCCCTGAAGGAATTTGATGGCGATGTTGTCAGATTTGACAATGACTCACCCTGTATGGTTAAAGGTAAGGGAGTTATTTCTCTTAATGGGAAGAACACTGCTGACGATGTCTATTCAGTTGAAGGCCTAAAGCACAATCTTTTAAGTGTGGCACAACTTAATGACAGAGGATACCCAATGGAGTTTAGAAATGGAATGTGCAAAATATTTGACAACAAAGGTGAATTGATTGCAACTGGGAAACAGACCAGAGGTAATCTATTTCATCTCAATCCTAAAGTTAGCAACTGTTTGATTGCAAAAATAGATGATAGTTGGCTTTGGCATGGGAGATTTTGTCATATAAATTTTCACAATATTGTTAAAGTAAGCAAGTCTAAGACAGTAAGAGGTCTGCCTCAGCTAGACAAACCGGTTAGTGCTCTTTGTAAAGAATGTCAACTAGGAAAGATGACTTCTTCAACTTTTAAGAGCAAGTCCTTCTCAGCAGAGCACTTGTTAAACTTGGTTCATACAGATCTATGTGGACCAATAAGAACAAGAAGCATTCAAGGTGACATATACTTCATGATCTTCACTGATGATTGTTCAAGGGTGATCTGGGTCATATTATTGAAGGATAAGAATGAAGCTTTTGGTAAATTCAAGGCATTCAGAGCCTTAGATGAGAAAGAGGGTGGCAAAAAGATAAAATGTCTAAGAACAAATCAAGGCGGTGAATTCACTTCTGTGGAGTTCACTAAGTATTGTGATGATAATGGTATAAAGTGGTAGATTTTTGCACAAAGGACACCACAACAGAATGGTATAGTAGAAAGAAGCAACCGGTCAGTGGTTGAAGTTGCTAGGACTATGTTGATACAAGGAGGTGTAACAAAAACATTTTGGAAAGAAGTTATAAGTATAGCTGTCTACACAATGAACTAAAATTTGGTGAAAAGAGGTAAGGACAAGACCCCATATGAGTACTGGTATGGGAGATCACCTGATCTTAGCTATTTTAAGATTTTTGGAAGCAAATATTTTATTAAAAGAGGTTATTGCATAAGCAAGTTTGAAGCTAAGAGTGATGAAGCCATATTTCTTAGTTATTCCACCAAGAGTAAGGCCTATAACTGCTTCAACAACTAGACACAAAAAAATGTTGAGAGTGGTGATGTTCATGTAGATGAATGTCCTGAAGTTTTAGATGGACCGGTTCTGAGAAGAAGGATGAAAATCCTTGCATTTTTCTTTTCGAACCTGAAACTATTAAATCAAAAACCAGTAAAGCAAATCCCGATGTACTTGTTCAACCGGAACAAATAAATTCAAAGGAAGATGATAATAAAGAAACTAAACCTGAAGAGAATGATCAAGTTATTCCTAGGTATGGGAGACTGAATCACAGTCCTAAATAGATAATTGGGAATAAGGATGTCGGTGTACTAACTAGAAGGAGAATAAGAGAGAACTCTTGCATGATCTCTACCTTTGAACCTAGAAGTGCTAAGGAGGCATTTTGTGATGATCATTGGGTGAAAGCTATGGAGGAGGAGTTGGATCAAATTGAGAAGAACAACACTTGGACCCTGGTACCCCAACTGGTAAATAAGAATGTTATAGGTACTAAATGGGTGTTCAGAAACAAATTAAATGAAGATGGTGTTGTACTTTGCAATAAGGCAAGATTAGTAAGAAAAGGTTATGCGCAAGAAGAAGGAGAGGATTATGGAGAAACTTTTGCACCAATAGAAAGACTGGAAGGTGTCAGATCATTGCTTTCATTTGCATCTCATAAGAAGTTCAAGGTAAACCAGATTGATGTTAAGTCTGCATTCTTGAATGGGATACTGGAAGAAGAGGTTTATATAGAGCAGCCTGATGGTTATGCATTGACAGATAAGAAAGACATGGTATGCAAACTGCATAAAGTCTTGTATGGATTAAAGAAGGCACCCAGATCACGGTATGAATGGCTTCATACTCATCTAATGAAGATAGTCTTTTCTAGAACTAGTGATGACAACAACATTTATCTCAAGTTTGAAGAAGATGAAATACTAGTCAGTGAAGTATTTGTAGAGGACATTATATTTGGAGGTAATGATGACATGAGTAATGTTATGCAAATAAAATGAAGAATGAATTTGAGATGTAATTAGTAGGGGAAATAAAAAAATTCATAGGCTTAGAGATACAACAGATAAAGAATGGTATTTTGATTACTCAATCCAAGTATGTGAAAGAGGTTTTGAAGACTTTCGGTATGAGTGACTAAAAACCCGTTGGAACCCCAATGGTTACAAGTTGTAAATTATCCAAGGAAGATGCATCTAAGTCTGTAGATGAAAAGGACTACAGGTCAATGATTGGCAAATTACACTATGTTGTTCACAGTCGACCAGATATTGCCCATGCAGTTGGTATTGTTGCTAGATTTCAGAAGAATCCAAAGGAGGCACATCAGATGGCAACCAAGAGAATTTTTAGATATCTGAAAGGTACTATTGACTATGGGCTATGGTATCTATAGTCACATAAATCTGTCCACTTAATTAAATGAATACTTAGTATTTATTTGATTATTTAACCATCAATTAATAATTAATTAAATTAATATTTAATTAATTCATCTTAACCCTCTTCTCCTATTAATTAAATAAATTATTCAATTTATTTGATTTAATTCACTTAACCAAATTCAGACCATTAATTAAATAAATAAATCATATTTATTTAATTAAATCTTCTCTCACATTTAAATAAATTAATATTTATTTAAATCCCCCAAAATCCCACCTCTCACATTTAAATAAATTAACATTTATTTAAATCACCTTTATCCTCCACCCACTTGTATTTTCCTACAAAAGCAAGTTGCACAATTATTTTAAATAAATTATTTATTTAAATCACCTTTATCCTCCACCCACTTGTATTTTCCTACAAATGCAAGTTGCACAATTATTTTAAATAAATCATTTATTTAAAATCACCTTTATCCTCCACCCACTTGCATTTTCCTACAAATGCAAGTTGCACAACTATTTTAAATAAATTATTTATTTAAAATCCTATTTTTCCTCACCCACTTGAAACCTTTAATGGTTTCCCTTAAAGTATTCAAACTTGATGGCTTTAAAGTCTTCAAACTTGATGGCTTCCTTCTATAGTCTTCTTAAGACTTTAATGGTTTTCCTTAATGTCTTCAAGCCTTTAATGGTTTCCCTCAAAGTCTTCAAGCATTTTAATGCTTTATCTTCATTTTTCTCATTTAAATAAATTAATATTTATTTGAATATTTATCCAAATGCAAATTACACCATTTAATTGAAATAAATGATTTTATTTTAATTGAAAATACCAAAATTTCTCTCACTTGCATTTTCCTACAAAATCCACTTGCATGCCTAAACCCCTTCTAGAATTTTCTAATCACTTCTAAATAACCTAACCCCTTCTCTAAACTTTGTCACATTCCTAAGCAAAAGGGAAGTCACTTCTCAAACCCTCAAAGTCTTTGATAACCATTAAAGGCTTTCAACCTTCAACCACTAAATGGCTCAAAGTCTTTGATAACCATTGAAGGCTTTCAACCTTCAACCACTTAATCCCCAAAGTCTCCAATAACCATTAATGGTTACCTCAAACCCTCCCACATGGTTAAAACATTTGTTTTGACTCAACCTCTACCCAACCCAAAGGTCTCATCAGGCCATTAATGCTTTGACCATGATTATCTCTTAAACATTTGCACAAAGGTTTATCCTTGGATTAACTCTTAATCCAGTGGGTAATCTTAATTTGGACTTGACCCTTAGCCTCTAGATAACCATGAGGTCTTCTCAGGCCTTTAATGCCTCCAACCTCTTCTCTCAACCCAATCCTATGTTGACACTTGTCACCATTTTATTGGTGCCAATTGTGCACATGGATCCCCAACTTTCAAACTTGGCCCTTGATTAAACCATTCAATCTTAACCCTTCATTTCCCCATTTCTTCTATAAATAGAAACCTTCTCCTCAAGCAAAAGGAAGCATTTAGAGTATTGTTGTTATACTGGCATTAGCATAGAGCTTTTTCATAGCATCACTATCTACTCTTGCATAGTATTTGCTTATCATATTCAACCATCTTGAATCTCCATATGGCATCCATGGCTAGTGCTAAAAGCTGAGAGCTACACTCATTTGGGACTTGGAGAGGAGAGGAACAAGGGAGGAGCAACTATGAGCATCTTGATTAGCTATTTTATTCTATGTTTATATGCTTTCTATTTCATGCTTAATATCTCTCTTGATATGCCTATTTAGGATAATCTTTTGTTGCTAACACTAACGTTTGTTTCTTGTGCTCTTGTGTGTGTTGCCATCAAACAGATTTTCTAATCCTTTTTGCAGAGCATCATTTGGTGAACCTGACGTGAAATCCAAACACCAAAAAGATCAACTTTTTTTTTTTTTAACCAATAACATGTTTGAATGTTGAAAATGTCACACAGGTTGCATTTTTGACACTGTTTTGGCGCGTTTGACATTATTTTGGTGCTATTCACCCTGTTTCAGTGCTTTTGCCTTCTCTTGTCTTTCCCTTTCTTTTAGTGCGTTTGTGTTAAATAGCGCCTCTGTTCAAACGCAGACTAGCGCTATTGTAACAGAACATTGTACAAATAACCTTGTAACCGAAAAAAAAAAAAAAAACCAAAAAAATAAGATAAAAATTAGGCTTGTAGAAGCCCACCAAATAGGCGGATTTTACTAACTATTTTTCTCTTTTGTGCAGATTTAAATTAGATTAAAAAGTAGATTTATATTTTTTACTAACTTGTTTTTGAAGTTGGTTTTAAAAATGAATTCACTTTTTATTTTGGTTTAAAATTAACTTCACATTTCAAATTTGGGCTTTTAAAAAAGAATCACACATATGTTTGGGGCTCTTAAAAAGAATTTCATTGTTCCAAGGTAAAAAGAACCACAAACTTATACAAAACAACTTTATTTCTTGCAAGTTAGGAAACAAACTTCGTTTTGGTGCTTAAAATCAACAAAACAAAATTTATTTTCTTGCATCAACTTAAAAGAAATTTACAATCAACACTTTGTTTTGGGCGATCTAAAAAGAACAAGCCATTTTTCCTTCAAGCTCAAAAACAATTTTACTTCAAGCAAGATGTGTTTTCAATTCAGATGACTAGGATTTCAAAGTTCCTAGTTTACAAAATATTTTGCCTTTGAAGTTAAAAAGAACACCATGACTGTTGGAGCAACATCTCCAAATAGTTAGATCACATTGCAATGACAGATTAAAAAGAACAAGTGTATTTTGTGTTTGGCACACTTGTGCAAAAGAGTTGGTCGAGTGGTCCTACTTCTAACACACACTATCCTCTCCCTTGGCTTTCGTGGTCCTAGGTGCAAGAGAAAAGTGTTAGTAACACTCAAAATTTTATCTTTTTAAGAGAGGCCTACCAAGAGACACATCACTCTTGGGAATGACCTCGAGCGGTAAATCCTTCGAGCCGCTATAGAAATCAGGTGTGAGCGAAAGTTGTAGCCTTGGGTATAGCTGTTCCTACAGTGTAACTGGCTGAAAGGACAAATGGGCCCCACCACCAGTTACAAGGCTCTTAAGTGAGTCACTGCAGAATGAACTTATGTCCAAAAATGTCAAACATGACTAAACACCTTTAAATAGTATCCCACCCGTTCTATTGATTGAGGATATTTGAGATATAATTTAGTGCAAGAGCATAGATGGTTTTGCTCCCAAGATACTCACCATACATATTTCCTTGAGTAGAAACATAGCTTTTTGAAAAGTCACTTGTGGCTTGATAAAAGTGGTGACTCCCCCATCATAGGGATCATCTATTTGTTATGCTTGTGCAAGACTTAGTATATCACATCCTTACCTGCCACATCAGGATTCATAAGGTATGTAGTACCAAAGTCGAAGAAATATCAAGATGTGGGCTAAATTTATCACAATTGGCCATTTGACCTTAGGGATAAAAAGTGTTTGAAGTGTGTTCATTTTAAAGATCTAGTGCAAATTGAGCCGACTTCAGGCTTTGGAAATACACCTTAAAATACATCTAAAGGAAGGGTCATATACAAGTCCAAGGATTGGGTTGATCTAGACCCATACTCATTTGCACCTTTTCGGCAACATTCTTGTGTTTGTGTGCTTGCTTTGTTTTCTTGTCAAAGAAAAGTCAGAAGATCAATCCCAAAAGAAAAGTATTCATCCAACATTTCTCAAAAACAACCTAAAATACCAAAAACAAAGTGCAAACAACAAAGAGACAAATTTTATGACCATTCTTCATATCTTGCGAAAGAAGAAGTGTCATCAGAATATCAACTTGAAAAGGAGACCATTAAGTTCAAAGGCTTTGATCAAAAGGAGGAAATTCTTCTATCTCAATAGACAAATTTTTGTCTCACATAGAGTCTTTCTACATCGCATGCGTCTATACCTTCAAGGTAAAACAAACGAGTTTGATTCAGAATCATTGAACCACAGAGCTTTTATGCAATATAGAGCTCTGAGTTATCACAAAAATCAAGGAGGAAAGATTAATCCCAACTTCTTCCCAAACATCTGTATCACCTACAACACAGCTCGAGAAATACCACCCACACCTGAAAGGGAAGAGGTAGAGTTTGTCCCATTCGTAACACAAAGTTTTTATTGAAAGTTGAAAATGTTTCATCTATCATCTTACTCATACATCATCATTTCATCATCAATCCATCCCAACTCTCGAAACATTAAGAGGTTCTTGTCCCAAGTTCTCTTTTAGATATTGCTTGAAATCAAACACATCACATCACTTTTTAGATTGTTTCTACATCTAGGATAAGCTCATCCTAAGAGACACATCTACGCAGGGTAAAACTAGTTCATGAGTGAATCCTCTCATTACTAGGTAGTCAAAATCTGTAACACATCTCAGATTTCTCTACACCTTATCACATCCAAACTCCTCAAAACAAACAAGCAATTCAAAGAAGGAATTTCGGTTACATCTACCTTAAAGTGCTAGAGATCCCCATACAATACAAATCACCAACCATCAATCTTTCATTTCATCGACAACTCATCATCATCTTCAATCAACTTCAACAAAAACTTGCAAGCAAAATGGCTCAAACCCGATCACGGTCAAGGCAACGAGAAATAGAAATTGAGGAAGAAGAAGACGAAAATCTCAATGAATTTCAAGAAGCACTTGGAGGAAATATAAATGATGAAAACCCAAGTACTCCCACTCCTTCAACAATCGAAAGGGTTCAACATAACCCTCACTTTAACAGATTGTTTGATGAAATACTCAGGAGCAATGCGGATGCTCACTTCTTAAAACTCGCTCAAGAAGGAGCCAAACTCCCCTCTGACTTTGATCTTGCCCAATTAAGACAAGCATCAGAAAGACAAAGTCGCCATGAGGAGGAAAGAGGTAGAAATCACATCAGATATAACATTCCTCGAGGTAACCCACCACCTCCTCCTCCAAATGAAATGGAGATGTTGCGGCAACAAGTCGAGAATCTCGCCCAACAACTTCATAGTGGTGTTAAGACCAATCAATTCTCACTTAACGACATCTGTCCCTATCCTTTTGATAGGAATCTTTATATGCCACCCTTTCCACGCGGGTTCGAAACACCAAAATTCTAAAAATATAGAGGAAAGGGAGATCCTCGTGATCATGTCAGAGAATTTCATTCCGCTTGTCTTGAAGTGGCATATGAAGACACATACCTAATGCACCTTTTTCCCCAAAGCTTGGGAGGAACAACCACATCATGGTTTTCCCGACTACCAGGTGGCATTAGAACATTTGAGGAACTCATCCGGAAGTTCCTATCTCATTACTCTTATAATATTGAACGCGACATCACCATGGCTGATCTGTGCAATACCAAACAAAAACCAGGTGAACTATTCTCAGTATTCCTGCAACGATGGCGCCAAATGTCTAGCAGACGTTCTCTTCAGTTACCTGAACGAGAACTAGTGGAAATTTTCATTTCCAACTTAAACGAAGAAATGGAATTTCACCTGGATGTCAAAGACACAGACTCTTTTAACGATATGATCACCAAGGGTTTAAAATGTGAAAAGGCACTCATCAAGAAAGGACTCATCAAAATCTTTAATGAACCAAAAGATGGTCCTCGCCCGCGCTTCAATAGTGATAAACCAAACTTCTGGAACAAGAATAAGAATATCGTCAACGATGGGGTTGTGGATGCTCGAACTATCCAAAATGCACAACCTGTGGTTCGGTTTGCAGGACAAAATCCTCCACCTCAGAACAACACAAATGTTCCTTCTAATCAAGGTCGCATCACATCTCACGATGAACCTAGACCTCGTCGGCAAAAACAAAAATGCACATACACTCCCTTAGGGGAACCCATTGAAACAGTGTTGCGACAACTCATTTCTCAAAATTTGATCACTCTACCTAAGCTATCAAACTATGAGCCTCAGGTCAAACCGGCATGCTGGAGAGATACTGAACACTGTGAGCTCCATCAAGGAAGAGGACACAAGACAAGTAATTGTCACCGATTGAAAGATCTCATTCAGGATCTTACTGATCGAGGAGAAATTGAAATTGAAGGACATGACCCAAAAACAACCAATAATGATCATCTGATGTTCAAAAATCCACTTCCATCACAAGATCAAAGGGGTCCTTCCACTTCTAGGCGAGGCACTGATACCACTGATTATACACAGGCTACGTATAATTACACTGTAAATCATCTATATGATGCCAATGAACAAGTTGCAACTATAACCTTCAAAAATCCCAACTCAAATTGCAATGTTGGTACGCGTCGCGGCAAAGTTACCATAAAGGTAGCTCCACAAGGCACCACCTCCATCCCAAAGCAGTACAATCTTGTGGAACAATTAGACAAAACCCCTGTGCTTATATCCATTTTAGAGCTTTTGCGCCTCTCACCATCTCATAAAACTATCTTGGATCAAGCACTCCAAGAGGCATCAGTCCCTGCAAATCTGAATACAGACCAATTTCAAGCCATGGTTGGAAGTCTCAAGTCATCACCTTGTCTCACTTTTTTTGAAAGTGACAACTCTTCCTTCCAACAACCGCATAACGCCGCACTCCACATCGAAGGATTTATCAACCAGCATCGGATCAAGCGAGTCTTGATCGATAATGGAGCAGGCCTGAACATTTGTACACTACAGTTGGTCACAGCATTGGGATATGCAATAGAATCAGTGGATCCTCGCAAGAAGATCACCATCAAGGCCTATGATGATGCAGAGTGTTCATCCAAAGGAGCTGTGGTACTACCAATCCGAGTGGGCCCTGTGGTAAAGCACATCATCTGTCAGGTTCTGGACCTTCCTCTGCCATATAATCTATTATTAGGGAGACCTTGGATACATGCCATGCAAGCTATTCCATCTACCTACCATCAATGTATCAAGTTCCCACATAACGGTACAGAGATCACAATCCTGGGCGATGCAAATCCCTTTGCATTTTGCCATAATATCAGCCATCAACCAGAAATTACTATTCCTAATAATAGGGAAGCCATTTCCTCCACATCATATGTAAGTCCCGCCTCTCTTGCCAGTTCAAACACCCCTATACCCAAGCAAGAAAATCTTAAGATGAAAGTAGCAGAGGAAGGTCCTGGAGAATACAAATTGAGTTAGCTCTTTTGTGTGGGACAAATGCCCACTTCTCCTAGAACACATGGTAAACCATAGCAGTTACTCCAGCAACCACTAATCATGCCAGCATGTGCCTTGATGCCTTTCATCCTTGGAAAGAGTCAAGAGGAAGAGACACAAGATGAGGACCTAGCGGAATGGATCTATAAAGATCCCATCACCATTGATAAACCGCAAGTTACACTTCCTACAGAATAGTATGGCAAAGGCCTCCTCATTATGCAAAGAATGGGATATGATGGTCAGAGTGCTTTGGGATACTGCAAACAAGGACGACATGAACATCTACTACTAGAATTCAAGCCCAAAGGTAATACAGGCCTAGGTTTTGAAAAAGAGATCCTTCCTAAACTCAGATTCAAAGGAAAACCCAGCAAACCATTTTGCCCACCTACTGCAAAGAGGACATTTTTCATAATCAAAGCACCATCAAGCACTATCCCCACTGCCCAATCGAGGCTCACAACCCCACCGCAACCATCACCAATGTCATTCATCCCACCCAACGAACCAGTAAACCCATCAGCAACACCATTTGTAGCAACAATTGTATCAGAACCTGCAATAGCATCTATGGCACCAGCCGATCCAACAAAAGCCACTAAGTCAACACTGTCGATACTTCCAGTAACAAATCCTTTAATCCCCATCACAGTTCCTATAGCACCAATTACTACAAAAAAACATAAACCAATCACACCTGCCGTGTTTAACCCCAAAGACATCCCAGTATGGTATAGCAATCAGATGCTGGAAAGTGATTTAGAGACCGACTCACATGAGTGGGAATTTGATTCTGTACAGCTTAACACTTCAGATGAGGAAGACACATCACCACCTCCGCCACGCAAAGACATCCCTGTTTACGGAGAAGCACAGATAAAGACCACTTGGGTACCTGAGCTGGAAATATCTTCCACAGACCCTACGTCTCATCCTACGCCTGATTCTGACAGGGAAAGTACCATCAACGACCTTCGCCACACTGTCTTAACCCTCACTGATACCTCTAATGAACTTAACCTAATCGATGATGTAATGCCCATTATCCACCCTAAACTCATCGAATGGAACCAACCAACTCCCCCATGTCTTGACTTCTTCCAAAACGATGAGGCCATCATTGACTTTTTGGAATTAAGGGATAACCTACCAAGCGGAGATCACAAAGCTGGATTCGCCATTGAACTTAATAGCGTAGCATACTTTGGGGTGGATGCCAAACCTTTCAGCTGCAAAAATATAACAATAAAACATGGATCTTCCAGTGAAACCCACACTGTGGCATTGTTTGATCCGACAAAAGTAAAAAGAAAGAGCGTATCCAATGGTGAAAACCTCTCTGAGGCACCTAAGGATGAAGGGTTTGACATTCTCCTTGCAAGCACACAACAGGAATGATCAACGATTCTCATCAAGGAAACCAAAGAATACAATGTGGGGACTCCTGAAAATCCTCATATCATACATCTGGCATCTCTTCTCACTCCAGAGGAACAACCTCAATTTATAGAGTTCTTCCAGAAGCGTCAGATCAACTTTGCATGGTCATATGCAGACATGCCTGGGCTTGATCCTGATTTAGTCATGCATCACCTCACCGTAGTAGAAGGAGCCAAACCTGTCAAGCAGAAGCTTTGTAAGATGCATCCCCAGATTGCAGTGCTAGTCAAAACAGAACTCAAGAAACTCCTGGATGTTGGTTTCATTAGACCAATTGATTATGCAGAATGGATCTCCAACATCGTGCCAGTTGGCAAACCAAAAGGGGGCATCCGCATTTGTACTAACTTCAGAGATCTGAATAAAGCATGTCCTAAGGATGACTTCCCCCTACCAAATATCGACATCATAGTAGATCTGACAGCAGGACATGCCATGCTTTCACTCATGGATGGCTTTTCAGGATATAATCAAATAAAGATCGCACCAGAGGACCAACATAAAACAGCCTTCACATGTCCATGGGGCACATACTGCTGGAATGTAATGCCTTTTGGTCTAAAGAATGCAGGAGCAACCTACCAAAGAACAATGACCACCATCTTCCATGACATGATGCATACTATGATGGAAGATTATGTGGATGACTTATTAGCAAAATCACTCACTAGAGATGGGCATCTCCACATCTTAGATAAAATCTTTGATAGACTGGAACAATACCATGTTCGACTCAACCCAAAGAAATGTGTCTTTGGAGTGACCTCTGGGAAGCTTCTA
Source organism: Cryptomeria japonica (assembly GCF_030272615.1). Classification (NCBI taxonomy): domain Eukaryota; kingdom Viridiplantae; phylum Streptophyta; class Pinopsida; order Cupressales; family Cupressaceae; genus Cryptomeria; species Cryptomeria japonica. The sequence continues at coordinate 2,789,212 of NC_081408.1, read as the reverse complement.
GGATACATTGTCTCAAGCAAAGGTATTGAGGTTGACCCAACAAAAGTAAAAGCAATCATGGACATGCCACCACCCAAGAATATCAGTCAGCTAAGGACACTACAAGGACGGCTTCAATCCATTCGAAGATTCATTGCACAACTGGCTGATAAGTGTCACCCATTCACACATTTGCTACACAAGAACATCCGCTTTCAGTGGGATGCCCGATGCCAGCAAGCATTTCAGGTGCTTAAAGACTATCTCATGAATCCACCATTGTTGATGCCACCAGATCCAAGTAGACCGTTGTTACTTTATATCTCAGCGACAAGTACATCATTAGGTGTATTACTGGCACAACATAATGCAAAAGGCAAAGAGTGTGTTGTATACTACATCTCTCGCACACTGGTTGGCTATGAACTCAATTACACACCTATTGAGCGAGCTTGCCTAGCAGTAATCTTAGCAGCCACTAAATTGCGGCACTATCTGTTGACACACAAGGTACAACTCATCGCAAAGATTGATCCACTCAAGTATTTACTCAGCAAAGCAGCATTGACAGGTCACTTGGCCAAATGGGTAATGATTCTAAGTGAATTTGACATTGAGTATGTAGACCATAAAGCTATCAAAGGTCAAGTTATTGCAGATCAGTTGGCTGATGCACCACTCATAGGTGATCATCCCCTCATTTCCAATTTTCCAGATGAAGAGATATTTATGATCACACCTCAAGGTGATAGCATCCCGAAGTCTTACAGGCTCACATTTCCATGCATAAACAACATAGCAGAGTATGAGGCCTTGATCACAGGACTCAGGTTAGCCGTACAATGGAAATTACAAGAATTGCAAGTATATGGCGACTCACAACTGGTCATTCGACAAGCAACCAATGAATATCAGACCAAGGATGATAAACACATGCCATATAAGCAAATGGTGGACACTCTAAAGACATCATTTACTACTATCACTTTTGAGCAGATACCAAGAGATCAGAATTGAGCTGCTGACGCCATGGCTACCATCGCATCTCTACTAGATCTTCCACATAATTCAACACGCTACGAGTTCTTGGTAGGACAGCTTTGGATGCCCGCTTATGATATCCCCGAATCTGAAATGATATGTCGCCTTGTTGGTTCCAAATCCCCATGGTACGGTGAGTTCTACACCTATCTCCGCGATCATACCCTTCCTCCCAACCAATCAAATAACCAACGAAAAACCTTCATTCGCCAAACTGCTCGATATACCATTATTGCTGAAACCCTATACCGATGCGGTCTTGATGGTACTCTCCTTCGATGTCTGGAACAGGATGAGATAACAAAGGTTTTGGAAGAGGTACATGAAGGAATTTGCGGGACTCACTCAAGTGGTCCATCGCTAGCCAAGAAGATCATGCGAGCTGGATACTATTGGCCATCTATGGAAAAGGATTCCTACTAATTTGTCAGGAAATGCAAGAAATGTCAAGTTCACGGCGACCTGATACATGCACCAGCACAGGAACTGCAACCAATCACGACACCATGGCCTTTCTGTCAATGGGGCCTTGACCTTGTGGGTAAGATTCATCCATCTTCATCCAATGGCCATAAATTCATTATTACCGCTACCGAATATTTCACAAAGTGGATTGAAGCTGTTCCACTTACCCAAGTCACCGGCAAGCAGATCGCCTCATTCATCCTCAACTACATCATCTGTCGATATGGTGTACCCATGTCCATCATCACATATAATGGTCTTCCTTTCAAAAATTAGGATGTCCGTGAACTTTGTGAGAAATTTCATATCCAACACCGCTTTTCCACTCCCTATTACCCACAAGGCAATGGTCAGGCCGAAGCATCCAATAAAAACATATTGAGGATCCTAAAGAAGACAGTCAATGATGCCGGCCGTGATTGGCATGTTCAACTAAATCCAGCACTATGGGCATATCGAACTAGCATTCGAACCCCTACAGGTGCAACTCCTTATTCATTGGTCTATGGTGCAGAAGCTATCTTGCCTATTGAGGTTGAGATACCATCATTACGGGTTTCCTTGCACAATCTCATCGATGATGAAGCATATAGAATATCCCGTCTTCAGGACTTGGAGTTACTAGATGAGAAGCGACAAGCTGTATACAATCACCTCAAAGCCTATCAGCAGCGCATGAGTAGAAGCTACAATCACCGAGTTAGACCTCGTACATTTGAGGTAGGTGATCTTGTTCTTCGAGAGAATCCTCACAACCAACCAAACAGAGAACATCAAGACAAGTTTGAATCAAACTGGGTCGGCCCATATGTTGTCACTGCTGTATTCGGGTCCGGGGCATATCAATTGGCTACATCAGAAGGAGGATCGCTTGCAGATCCAATCAACAGCATGCACCTCAAACGGTTTTATACCTAAGCTGAACAGAGCATCAGGCTCCCGTGCATATCAGAAAATACCAAAAACATTCAGAAAATGTCCTAAAGAAAATACAAAAACATTCAAAAAAGTAAAGAAAAATCATGCATCCAAATGGTGAACAACCACTCCGGTGGCACCTTGGGTAAGTGCGATGGCGAAAACCTGGCAAACAGGCGCCACTCGTAAAGGCAATGGCTCCAGTATCTTTCAGGCTCGTTGCGATCACATTCATACATACACACATCCATCCATCTAACCATGGCTTGTTATTTGATCTGTAATCCAAGAAAGTACTTCATGCATCTGACATCCCACTTTTTCATAAATCATGTCCAACTTGGGGGCAATGCCCTTACAATCTAGATGATGGAAGTGGATTCTACATTACTGGTGATTCATTGGCAAAAACATTCAAAAATGACTCACAAAATCCAAAAACATTCAAAAATGTCTCGCAAAATCCAAAAACATTCAAAAATGTCTCGCAAAATCCAAAAACATTCAAAAACTATTACACAAAATCCAAAAACATCGAAAAACCATCGAAAATCACCCAAAAACATGGCAACACATTGTACATACTCATCCACGCAGATACCAAACAAACATTGTGATATACTCCATAAAATGACCACTTATCAATTGACCACACAATCAACATCAACAATCAAACTGTCTTCAACAAGGATGCATCCTTCCTTACCAAAACAAAGACAAAATGACATTTTCTTTGACAAGAAAATTGTGTTAAGCTATCAAATGCTTGGTTGATTCGTGAGTAATTCATTGGTTTATCTGTATCGGGATCTTTCAGTATTGTTTTGTATCATTTACGCATTATTTCCGATGAAGTTCTGGGGCATGTACTAATGGTGTCTATGTGGGAAGTTCACCAAGCTACGTGATCATAGGCAAAAATGCAGTCCTAGATCATTACGGCTTGCTGACTACAGCATATACCTCGACCATATGGACATGAACCATTACCAAGGATCCATATTCTTTATTCTTTATGTATATATTGTTTGTTTACAAGTACAATGCTCATTCTTTGGTTCCTCCTCATCCAAATTGGATAAAGGTTTTATTTTCTTAGTACGGTATGCACTTGTCTCAGGATCTGATCAGCCTAAGATCAAGGAGGACGATCCAAGTCATGCATGAATGGAGATAATCCTTGCCTATTCTACAAGCAATACTCAGGTCAACTTGATCCATTATATCAAGTTGCTTGTATTAACTTGCTATATCAAAATCCATGTAAGAAATACTCTGGTCATCTTGAATCTTTATGTCAAGTTGCTTGTATTTTCTTACAACATTTTAAAGCTCAATGATGAAAAATAAAGCACCATGGATCATCATTCCATCTCATCTGTATATATTGCATTTCATTGCATTCCACCCATCCCTACATTCATAATAGCTGCATATCATGCATACATAGTCATAATAATGCGTACTCTATTTTACTCATCTTCTTCCATAGGACTCGGTCCTAGTCCTCCATATCTTCTATCTAACATCAAATCCCCCCTCACCCTCCCTATCTTGATCATCAACATCATCCTAATCCCTTCATCGCTTCCCATCCTCACTCATCCAAAAAAATTAAGCCAATTACTCTGTCTACACAGATACATCAACTCACGCACACCTAGACTACAACAGGCATTTATCATAATGACCTAGTCTCAATGGGGCTGCCATGATTCCCCACAACCATCCATCACACACACATACATATCAATTGATCAACCAATCAAACACAATCCAACAGACAATTACATCAATTGTCTACGTCTCAACGAGTATTTTGCTTCATATACCTTGACTTCATCGGGCAATTACATCAATTGTCTAAGTCACCATCAGGTCACTTTGATTCACTTACTCAGACTTTATCATGTCCAAGCGACCAACTGACATCAACTGTCACGCTTTGACTTGACTGGGGTAATTAAACCGATTGCACCAGATTGTCCAACCAATTTTGATCAATTGTATAGCATCAATCCAAACCCCACACTACATCTGCTATGTATCTCTTGCATGACCTCAGGGTACTTGCTGGCTTGTTGTTTCTTCATATTCACTCCATTTTCTCCCATTCTTTCATCATTAGTTCTAATTTCTTCTATTCTACCTCCCTTCCACTTTTCATTCTTTTTCAAGAGACCGCCCAATTTTTCAAAAAAAAATAAAAATCAGCCCATCTCTCGAGGGGGCATACCACCCATTAAATTTACATTTTATGGGGCATTTCTTCACACCTGTTTTTCTTTCTTTGAAACGATGCGATAAACCGCACCGTCTCAAAGAGGGGCAAATGTAGTCACATAAATCTGTCCACTTAATTAAATGAATACTTAGTATTTATTTGATTATTTAACCATCAATTAATAATTAATTAAATTAATATTTAATTAATTCATCTTAACCCTCTTCTCCTATTAATTAAATAAATTATTCAATTTATTTGATTTAATTCACTTAACCAAATTCAGACCATTAATTAAATAAATAAATCATATTTATTTAATTAAATCTTCTCTCACATTTAAATAAATTAATATTTATTTAAATCCCCCAAAAACCCACCTCTCACATTTAAATAAATTAACATTTATTTAAATCACCTTTATCCTCCACCCACTTGTATTTTCCTACAAAAGCAAGTTGCACAATTATTTTAAATAAATTATTTATTTAAATCACCTTTATCCTCCACCCACTTGTATTTTCCTACAAATGCAAGTTACACAATTATTTTAAATAAATCATTTATTTAAAATCACCTTTATCCTCCACCCACTTGCATTTTCCTACAAATGCAAGTTGCACAACTATTTTAAATAAATTATTTATTTAAAATCCTATTTATCCTCACCCACTTGAAACCTTTAATGGTTTCCCTTAAAGTATTCAAACTTGATGGCTTTAAAGTCTTCAAACTTGATGACTTCCTTCTATAGTCTTCTTAAGACTTTAATGGTTTTCCTTAAAGTCTTCAAGCCTTTAATGGTTTCCCTCAAAGTCTTCAAGCATTTTAATGCTTTATCTTCATTTTTCTCATTTAAATAAATTAATATTTATTTGAATATTTATCCAAATGCAAATTACACCATTTAATTGAAATAAATGATTTTATTTTAATTGAAAATACCAAAATTTCTCCCACTTGCATTTTCCTACAAAATCCACTTGCATGCCTAAACCCCTTCTAGAATTTTCTAATCACTTCTAAATAACCTAACCCCTTCTCTAAACTTTGTCACATTCCTAAGCAAAAGGGAAGTCACTTCTCAAACCCTCAAAGTCTTTGATAACCATTAAAGGCTTTCAACCTTCAACCACTAAATGGCTCAAAGTCTTTGATAACCATTGAAGGCTTTCAACCTTCAACCACTTAATCCCCAAAGTCTCCAATAACCATTAATGGTTACCTCAAACCCTCCCACATGGTTAAAACATTTGTTTTGACTCAACCTCTACCCAACCCAAAGGTCTCATCAGGCCATTAATGCTTCGACCATGATTATCTCTTAAACATTTGCACAAAGGTTTATCCTTGGATTAACTCTTAATCCAGTGGGTAATCTTAATTTGGACTTGACCCTTAGCCTCTAGATAACCATGAGGTCTTCTCAGGCCTTTAATGCCTCCAACCTCTTCTCTCAACCCAATCCTATGTTGACACTTGTCACCATTTTATTGGTGCCAATTGTGCACATGGATCCCCAACTTTCAAACTTGGCCCTTGATTAAACCATTCAATCTTAACCCTTCATTTCCCCATTTCTTCTATAAATAGAACCCTTCTCCTCAAGCAAAAGGAAGCATTTAGAGTATTGTTGTTATACTGGCATTAGCATAGAGCTTTTTCATAGCATCACTATCTACTCTTGCATAGTATTTTCTTATCATATTCAACCATCTTGAATCTCCATATGGCATCCATGGCTAGTGCTAAAAGCTGAGAGCTACACTCATTTGGGACTTGGAGAGGAGAGGAACAAGGGAGGAGTAACTATGAGCATCTTGATTAGCTATTTTATTCTATGTTTATATGCTTTCTATTTCATGCTTAATATCTCTCTTGATATGCCTGTTTAGGATAATCTTTTGTTGCTAACACTAATGTTTGTTTCTTGTGCTCTTGTGTGTGTTGCCATCAAACAGATTTTCTAATCCTTTTTGCAGAGCATCAGTATCCATATGGTGGAAATTTTGATTTGAAAGCATACATAGATGTTGATTGGGCATGAAATATTGATGACCAGAAGAGTACTACCGGTGGAGCATTCTTTCAAAGAGGAGGGCTAGTTTCATGGAGTAGTAAAAATCAGAGTTGCACTTCACAATCTACTACTAAAGCTGAGTATGTAGCAAATTATATGAATTGCACACAAGCTATGTGGATGAGGCACATTTTGGAAAGTTTGAAGATGGAAATCTTAGAACCAATAAAGATTTTGTGTGATAGGACAAGTGCAATAAATATTTCTAAAAATCTTGTTTTGCACGCAAGGACTAAGCACATTGAATTGAAATATCACTTCTTGAGGGAAAAATTTCAAAGTAAAGATGTTATCTTGGAGCATGTTTCTACCAAGAAGCAGCTTGCAGATATCCTTACCAAACCTCTACCAAAGACCACTTTCGAGTATCTTAGAAGTCAATTGGGGGTTGTCCCTCTTCATGAAGTTAGTTGACCATGATGCTGATTGCATCAGTCCCTAAACCACTTGCAAAATTTTACATGGATTGATGAAGAAGTGAATGTATTCTACAGGGGGGGCATCAAGTTGCAAAATGATGTTGATGCATAGCGAGAGCAAAATTACATGTTTTACTTTCACTTTGGCATTGTTGTCAAAGGGGGAGAAGAATTATGTGATTGAGGAAAATAATTATGTGTCTGATTAGGTGAACCAATGGTAGGCTGAAGACAAACAAAGCAAGCTGAATAATTGGTAATGTAAAATAGGATTCCTATTCACCAATCTCAACAGCAATCAAAGGTGTTGATATTTGTATTGCCCTCAATGCCAAAGGGGGAGATTTTTGACATTTTGAGTTTGTTGGCATTTTGAGTTTTTTTGGCATTTTGTATAGAGATTGCATTAATGATATGTTGTAATTGATGTCAATTGAAATGGTAATGGTATTCATGTTATTACTGATATTGTTGTTTTTGATATTGGCTAGTAACCGGTAAGAAGAGCTTTGTGGAGGATGTTGTAAACTAGTATGTAAAGTTTGTGAGTTGAACCAGTGAACCGGTGTAAAGGGTTAAACCTTTCTATGTAATGTAAACGGTGAACCCTATCAACTGTTAAACTCTAACCAATCAAGTTTGATGGTTTATTATCTGATAAGCGGTAATGATGGAGACATGTGTGATCATTGTATGAGGATATGTTCAAATTGTTTTGGCACATTTTTTTTTGTCTAGGGAAGGAGCAAAGTGGATTCTATCTAATGCACAATGAGTGATGAGTTACAAAGTCCGATGAAGCAGTGATCATGGAGCAGTTGGAATTTTCTTGAAGAATGTGAAGAGGTTGTCATGATTTCTAATGGTCAAGATTGTATCGACTTGTTTGTAATCTCGCTAATGAGAATTAGGTTTGTGTTGTGTTATCGACCTAATTGATTTATATTTAAGGTCGATGAAGTTGTTTGTAAAGAGTGTTGGCAAGATTGATAGAAAACTGTTGAGTGTGTAGTTCCCTAACCAGTGAATGGATCTACACTTTGAGTGAAGGCAGATAGAAGCTTAGAAGGATCTGATCAAGAAAATGTAGTGCTACTCAGACAGATCAAGAAAACCTATTTTTTTTGTAACAATTACAATAGAAGTGAAATCCCTTAACCGGGTAAGCTCTAACAAGCTTGGTTACTCATTAAATCCTCTAACAAGGTGGTCGATTAGCTTGGATTCTTAAATCCTCCAGCGAGGTTACTCCTAACAGGGTATTGTGCTTTTCATCAAGGTATATTTGTAAATCCCTTAACCAGGTGATTCCTAACCGAAATTAGTTCTTAACAGGACTTATTGTAAAGCTTTAACAGGCTTGGCTCCTAACAGGGCAAACTTCAGAAGACTTTAGATAGCTATCCTTGTGAGTCTCATCTCACCGTGGTTTTTACCTATTTGGGTTTTCCACGTATAAAAAATTGTGTCAAGTGGTGAATGCTTTTGAGGTTGTGATCTTATTTGTTGATTTGGTTAACTTCTAATAAGGCATGCTAAGTAGAAGCATACAGAGTTGAATATGTTGAGTTATGATTAAGCATTGTTGATGTTTATAAGATTGAAGTTGTTTACTGTTAAAGTTGTCATAACATTTAAACCGATTGATGTCAAGTATTCTTATGAATATTGATCTTGACTGAGTTTGAGTTTGAGAAATTTGTATGTTTTTCAATATATTGATTCACCCCCTCTCAGTATTCTACCGAATACTTATTCTTTCATCATATCATCACACTCAACATGTTCATAAATATCTGTGAGTATAGTTGTTTGTAGATATGAAAATAATATTTACATTTGATGGCACTAGATATCCCTCAATATTTCTTTTAGCTTGCTTGATCAAGAAAACTACAAGATCTTCAACCAGACTTTCTAAACCCAAACAAAAACTTCATGAGCTCATCTCTACGAGAGATAAACTAACGAGAGTGGAAGATGACTTTATATGAGAGGATGTATGTGCAGGAAATAAAACGCTGAGAGATAAAGGATGACCATGTTTCTGCTCCAACATAAAACTACGATACTATTGATATCATCCTCCCCTCTTTGTTCTATGCTTAGCTTGATAGTAGAAGGATGATCATGTTTTTATCCAATCTAAATCAGCAAGATTTCTTTTGGTAAATAAATATAAACTTAAACATACAATTGAATTTGATTTTTCAAAATTTTGAACATTAAATTGAGAAAAAACTCATTTTTATCATTAAAAAGAAAATAATAAAATCAAAATGACATGAATCCATTTGTGTGTGATCCATGATAATTCAGAAATATCACTTAATATTCTCAAACTTTTGTACTATGCATGAGATCTATTTTAAAGAAGTTTCATATCGAAGAGAAAATTTTCATTCCTCGTGCTTTTAATTATAACAACCTACTTGTTTAATCTTTTAAAAGAATTCTTATATAACAATATAAAGGTGTCAATAGCAATAGAAATTGAGAACAGTTTGAATTTCCTAAAACTAACAAGGTGACCTTGTATTTCTGTTTAGTCATTCAAAGCATGGAAAACTCGTAAACATTAATGTGAAACAATTTTTTTTTTGTTAGATATATAAAACTTGCAGTGCTATTGCATCCATGGAATCAAACTGATGACTGTAATATATTTACTTGTGATCATGGTGAGAGGAGTGGGCAAGATGAGGATGGCGATGGTGGTGCAAAACCAGCTGTGCAGTTCTAGTAAAGTTCTGCAACTTACGAGTGGCCAAACACTTTGGACTTGGAGAATCTGTATGAAGTCTTATAGCGTCTCTCACATCATTACATTCAGCTGCACTTTTACAAAACTCTGCAAGCTCAAACAATTCTCTATCATCCAAATCACCATCAAATGGCTTAACCAAAATGCCATTCTCTGGTTGATATTTACACCTAGGATTAACATCAACCATAAAAACGTCCTTCCAATGCAAATCCCTAATCCTATGAGAAGGATTAATCTTGGTCAAATCTTTCACATAAACATAATCTAGGTGAGTGCACAAATCTCTATGCAAACGACCCTCTATAATGAAATCAATATCAAGTTTGTCTAGTATAAGATCTGCATATTTTTTCTGTGCATCTGTAAAAATAACAATTTTATAATTCTTAGCCAATTCAGCCAAGAAACTTTCCACGCCAAGCCTTTTCAAGACATAGTAAGGGACTATTTCTCCCAATCCAGTTGCAGTATCACGAATGAATGAAATAACAAAATCATGATATTGCAGAGGCTCATGGCTTGCCTTCACCAAAACATCAAACAATTCCAACACGATTATTTTCTTCCCACTACAATGGGGGGCTAATTCCTTAACATTATAGCTTCCATTCAAAGCCTCATATGTCCTTATGGTGTCCTTCACGTCACTACACATTACTGCTATTTTACAAAAATCTATGACCCTGAAAAGATCTCTGTCGGTAAGTTCGCCATAAAATGGGTTCACCGGGAAAGCATTTTTTGGCTGAGTTTATAGTTTTCTGGCTCATCGTCCACCATGACAACGTTCTTTAGATATCTTCCGAGCTTAGAAAGATCTTTGACGGGTACTCCTTGGGCTTCTATAGTGTAGGAGTCTCTGTAGAGTCTTAGATCTATTGTGTTATTAATGTCTATTCTGTCCAGAATTGGGTCTACGAATTCTTTGGTAGTTGAAGTGAATATTACAATGAATCCATCTGTGTGCGATCCATGGTAATTCAGAAATATCACTTAATATATATTCTCAAACTTTTGTACTATGCATGGGATCTATTTAAAAGAAGCTTCATGTTGAGGAGAAAATTTTCATTCCTTGTGCCTTCAATTATAGCAACGTACTTATCTAATCTTTTAAAAGAATCCTTCTACAACAATATATAGGAGTAGATAGCAATACAAATTTAGAAATGTTTGAATTTCTTAAAAATCACAAGGCCAGCTTGTATTTCTGTTTAGTCATTCAAAGCATGGAAAACTCATAAACATCCATGTGAAACAATAATTTTTTGGATATAAAACTTGCAGTGCTATTACATCCATGTAATCAAAGTGATGATAGTAATATATTTACTAGTGATCATGGTGAGAGGAGTGGGGAAGATGAGGATGGCGATGGTGGTGCAAAACCAGCTGTGCAATTCTAGCAAAGTTCTGCAACTTACGAGTAGCCAAACACTTTGGACTTGGAGAATTTGTATGAAGTCTTATAGTGTCTCTCACATCATTACATTCAGCTGCACTTTGACAAAACTTTGCAAGCTCAAACAATTCTCTATCATTTACATCACCATCAAATGGCTTTACCAAAATGCCATTCTCTGGATGAAATTTACACCTTGGATTAACGTCAACCATGAAAACATCCTTCAAATGCAAATCCCTAATCCTATGAGAATGATTGATCTTGGTCAAATCTTTCACATAAACATCATCTAGGTGAGGGCACAAATCCCTATACAAATGACCCTCTATAATGAAATCAATATCAAGTTTGTCTAGTATAAGATTTGCATATTTTTCTATGCATCTGTAAAAATAACAATTTTATAATTCTTAGCCAATTCAGCCAAGAAACTTTCCACACCAAGCTTTTTCAAGACATAACAAGGGACTATTTCTTCCAATCCAGTTGTAGTATCACGAATGAATGAAATAAAAAAGTCGTAATATTGCAAATGCTCATGGCTTGCCTTTACCAAAACATCAAACAATTCCAACATGATTATTTTCTTCCCACTGCAATGGGGAGCTAATTCCTTAACATTATAGCTCCCATTCAAAGCCTCATATGTTCGTATGGTATCCCTCAAATCGCTACACATAACCACTATTTTACAAAAATCTATGACCTTGAAAAGATATCTGTCAGTAAGTTCGCCATAAAATGGCTTCACTGGAAAAGCACTTTCTGGGCGCAGTTTATAGCTTTCTGGCTTGTCGTCCACCATGAAAACTTTCTTTAGATCTCTTCCGAGCTTAGAAAGATCTTTGACAGGTACTCCTTGGGCTTCTATATCACAGGAGTCTCTGTAGAATCTTAGATCTATTGAATTATTAATGTCTATTCTGTCTAGAATTGGGTTTGTGAATTCCTTGGTGGTTGAAGTGAAGATAACTATTTTGAAATTGCTTTCTATTAGTTGTTGTAGAAGTTATTCTAACCCAAGCCTTTTCTGGACGTAGCATGTGATGTTGGGATTCTCTTGGAGTGGTAGTGTGAAGTCATAGTGTCGGAGAGGACTAAAGCTTACTTTTATAGTTATGTTTTCCATGTCTAAGACTATGGTTTTGGCTTTTCTTGTGGTAGTGTTGTTATTATCATTCATTCGGGCTCTTAGTTCAAATGTGCCATCAGTGACTGAGTTGTTCATCTTGTGAAGAAGGGTTGAGATTCGAGACAATCCCATGGTTGATAAAATGCCTAGCGAGAGAAGTGGAACAAGATGAATATTACCATTCCACTACTCTCAAATATAAATTGATAAAACACTATGCCTTCATTGGGTAAGACGCGACCCTTGCTGGCTTTACTAATCATTATTCAACATTTAATAAATTTCTCAATTCACATAAGGGATAGGAATTCATTTGTTCAGTGGGTAGTTAGAAACAACTAGCAATAGAAACAATCATACAAATTTCCTACAAACAAAAGATAAAAGGAAGACGTGGGGAAAGACATCTATGGACTGCCTTATAGAGAGGTTTCTTATTGAGTAGACAAGGTTTCTTGTTGTAGTAGATTTCAATATTATTTTGCGTGTACGTGATGTTGGAGTAAGTAGTTAATTAGATTAAGTTTAATTTAGATAGAAGTAATATTTTAGTTGTATTTTATATTTCCTCGGTTGTATTATTGTTTGCATTAGGGTAGTTATCAATGGTAGTTATATCTACCTTATCTTCTATCGCACTTTATTGGTACTCTCATTCTATTGTTTATATAAACAGGCTATTGTACATTGTATTTTGTAATATAATTTTAATTTAATATATTTCATCTTATTTGATGATATAATTGGTTCTCCTGTAAATATTTCTGCAAATTGTGATCCTGACTAAGTAGCATCTCCAACATAATATTGTAGTCCTTTGGGGGGCCTCTACAAATTTGTTGGTCACATGCCCATATCAAAGGCCCAATTTCCATTGTGCCATCAATAGATCTCATCCACTTGGCATGGTGAGGGCATCCTTGATAGACGACCTTCTACTCATATTGCTTGTCTTTAAGGTGGTGTTCACTACATTTTCTGGGCCTGCAAGTATTCTTCTTGGGTGATCTATCTCACTGTGACAAAAATAACAAGTGCAGAAAATTGCATACTAAACAGGTAAATTATCTTTTGTATTAATTTTTAGGAATTATAGAGTTACAACAATTTATGAAATTTGGATATCAAAACATTACTTCGAACAACTTAAAATAGTCGCATTGCAGAGTCTTACTTGGAGACAACTTACTAAATATAGTAAGTATGACTCGCACAACTACATGTAAAACACATGTTAAAATTACTATTTATAATATGTTTCCTAACAAAACTTAGAAGGTCGTGATCAATCACACAACCAGCTAAGAAGGCCATGATGACTCAACCATTGCTAGATGAGAGCCCAATTTGAACTTCACATTCCAACACTCCACCACCGGTGCTTCTCCAAAGCTGACAACCTATCGTGTAAACCTCACTTGGTGGATGATTTGTGCAAACTCAGCCTGGGTCGGGCCTAGCCTTGTCCAGGCTCCTTAGCCAGCTTCATGGTCGGGCAAAGCGCTTCAGCATTGAGGGTTTTTTGTTTTATATTCAAAGCATTGTTTTTTAAATAATTTTATTTAGGCTCTAATCATCACATGCCATCGAGCTCCTATTGTGGTTGGAGTGTTTTCTTATTGGAGGAAACGATTGTACTTGGTGGCTTGTTCAAGTGGCTACATCTTTCATTAGCATATCCGATGGTATATCAGCTATTTAATTACTTTAAGGCTTTGGTCAAACTAGTCAATACTATGTTGTTCTCATGCCTTGTGTTAGATTGGGTAGCTCAGACAGTTATTTCCATACCCAGATTTAGATATAATTTGATTTCCCTAGGGACTTCTAGAAAGTTCTTACTGAAATTTTCCAAAAAGTTGTTAATTAGAAATTTTTAGAAATTCATTAATTATAGACTTTTGGAAAGTTGTTAATTAGAGTCCAAAATAATCTTAGCCGTAATATTAATCATGGCCATTGGTTTCACAATGAGAAGGTTATAAAAGGGGATCAAAGGGTATTTGGAAAACATAATTTTGTAAAAAGATTTGCACTAATAGCAAAGGCACAATGAGAGCGTAGGATACAACAATTTAGAGGAATTACAATGGTAAAAATTGAGGGAAGAATTTTTGGAGACAAAATATTGTCAAAGCTTTGCCAGTAGGAGGCAAGTGGTATATGTATCTCTTGATTTGTTGAAGTTTAATCTAATCTCTCTCCTACTGAACTGCTTTTCCCTTTGAGGATTTTCTAGGGACAATTTATCCAAAAATATCATGTTTATTATTTTGCAGATTTTTTGTTCTTGTTTTTTTATTTGTGAAATTGCAATTGTGTTATTTTTTATATTAGCTATGAATTAATTTTTCAGCAGTCAAATAATCTATATAGATAGGAGGTTGATAATCAGTAATTGCAATAGATTTTTCACATGGTATCAGAGCATATCTGAGGGCAAAAAAAGTTTAGCGTAGGCACAAGAAGATAAAATTGAGGGTTTATAAAACCTAATTCAGCCTCTTCTGAATTATTTTGGGTTTTACTCTTTTTGAGATGGCCTTAGTAGGTTTAAGAGGTTAGGACAGATTGAATGGAGCCTTAAATTTTGGTGTTTGGAAAGCCAAAAAAAATTAATTGCTAGAAGAGAATGGTATCAAGGAATATGTTACCAGTGTTATCCCTATACCTTTAGATTCAACACATCTCTCAACATACAAGAAGGATGATGCCAAGGAAAGGAGGCTAATCCATGACAGTGTTAAGGATCATATAGTTTTGCATATCGCAGAGTTAGATACATCGAAGAAGATGTGGGACACCATTCTTAATCTATACCAAAATGCTACCACTAACCGAAAGCTGACTCTTAGGGAGAAGTTGAGGAATAACCAGATGAATAAGAGAGAAGATTGCACAAGTTACCTCACTATACTTATACTTGTCAAGGATGAGTTAGCAGTTGTCAGAGATAAACCAAATGACAATGAGCTACTATGCATAGCCCTAAATGGGTTTACTAAGAAGTGGGATGTCTTTGTTCAAGTTATTAATGGACGAGACACCTTACTAAGTTGGGATCAACTTTGGAGTGATTTCACTTAGGAGGAGCCTAGACTAAGTATTGTTAGTGGAACCAACAGTAAAAGTCAGAAAAGTGAGGTGGAACAAGAAAATGTGGCCCTAGCAGGAAAAGGGAAAGCGAAGAAGGGGTATAACGAAGGATAGAATACAAAAGATGAGAAGAAAAGAAAGTATTTGTCTAAGATCAAATGCTATGGTTTTTTAGGAATTTGGCCACTATGTCAACGATTGCCAACAAAGGAAGAAAAATGAAAAGAAAGGAAATAAGCAGACAACAACTTCACTAAGTGTAGATGAGATTTCTAGTAGAATGGAGGATGAGTTTGCTCATGGCTTGTCTGACTAGCTCAACCTCAGAAGGTGTTTGGTATATAGACAGTGGGGTGTCATTTCACATGACAGGAGTTAGAGAGTACTTCTCCATTTATAAGGAGGAGGACATCAAAATTTAGATTTCTATGGGGAAAAACTCCAAACTTAATCCAATTGGGAAAGTGACTATTTTATTTCAAAGGGAGAATGACAAGTTGATTCCCATTCATGATGTTTTGTATGTGTTAGGCTTGGGTATGAATCTGATTTTTGTATTTGTCCTTCAGCATAAAGGGTACAATGTACTTTTTAGACGGGCGCATGTGTTAATCAAGGATAAGGATTGTAAATCACCCATAGTTATTGGAGTCAGGAGCAGTCAACTTTACAGATTGCAGTCTGACACTCCTAAGGCACTTATGAGCAGCAATAATCCTAGAGCTCAAGGAGAGCTATGGCATAGGAGGATCGGCCATATATATCATGGATCACTTAAATTGCTTCATGAAACAATGATAGGAGTTCTAGAGATGAGAACAGATAATGATGATATATGTAAGGGATGTGTGTTGGGAAGTTTGCGAAAGAAGCTTTTCCAAGGAGTAACACCACATCCAACGGTGTTCTTGATCTAGTACATTTAGACATATGTGTATTGATGTCGATGAAATATCTCATAAGATACGAATACTTTGTAACTTTTATTGATGATTTCTCCAAAAAGAACTAGATATACTTCTTGAAGACAAAGGATGAGGTCTTTAGTTGCTTCCAAGAGTTCAAAGCTCTTATGGATAATTTGGCAGGCAGGAAGGTGAAGGTTCTTAGGTTAGAAAATGGAGATGAGTACAAAGGGAAAGAGTTCCAGGAATTCTATAACAAGGAAGGAATCAAGAGAGAGTGGACCATTCCTTACAACCTGTAGTAGAATGGGGTTGTTGAGAGGAAGAATCATTCTATATGGGAGGCAGCAAGGGCTATGTTGTATGACCAAGATATCTCATGTTACCTATGGGTAAAGGCATACAATATGACAATATACATACAGAACATGGTTTCACATAAGGTACTAGGGAAAATGACACTAGAGGAAGAGTTGACTGGGAAGAACCCAGATATCAGTCACTTCAAAATATTTGGGAGTTTGGTGTATTGTCACATTCTAGTGGAGACACATTCTGAGTTAGATAATACTATAGAGACAGGGTACTTTGTGGGATATAGCGAGACTTCAAAGGTATATCAGATTTTTATTCTAGAGATCGGGAGGATTATAGTAGGGCATGATGTCAAATTCATGGAGGACAAGGCATTTATGAGGTCCAAATATTTGCCAATAGATGATTAGAGTGAGCATCCAACAGAAGCTACAAGGATCGTTCAACAGGCTCAGTGGAAGAAAAGAACGAGTACAGTTACTAGCACAAGCACAGGCTCTGGTGTTGAGTTCCAAAAATATGGAGCAATAGATGCAGTGAATCCAAGCAATACAGTAGGAAGACATGGGGGTAGATATTTCATCCTCTATAGTTGGTAGCAGGAACTGTGAGGTTCAACAAACACATAGGGATACACAGGAGTTTGTGGGTACTCCTAGGACAAGCAATAGACAATGGAGACAATGTGCTAGATTTAATGAATATATGACTTTAATCAATGAGTTGGTAGATGGAAAGCCTTCTAGTTATTAGGAGGCTGCACAACAATAGGTGTGGCGAGATGTGATGGTTGAGGAGTATACCTCAATAATGTAAAACCATGTGTGGGAGGTTGTTCCTAGACCAATAGATAGGGCGGTGGTTGGATCACGTTGGATCTATAAAATCAAGCATGGTGCAAATGGTATCATCAAGAAATACAAGGAAAGGTTTATGGCTAAGGGGTTCTCTCAAAAGGAGGGAATAGACTATGAGGAGACATTCGCTCCTATGTCTAGGTATACTTCTATACAAGTTCTAATCTCACTTATAGCACAGATGGGATGGCAAATCCATCTAATGGATGTCATGGTGATGTTTCTTAATGGAGAGTTGAAAGAAGAGGTATACATAGAACAAACAGAAGGCTTTGTAGCATACAGCAGCAAGACCCATGTGTGCAGATTGAAGAGAGATTTGTACAGGCTCAAGTAGGCTCCCAAGACGTCGTATGAGTGCATTGATAGTTACTTGTAGGGAATGGGCTTCATGAAGAGTGAGGCAGATGCTAACCTCTACTACTTGGTGGTTCGGGGTGAGGTTCTCATTCTTTTTCTATATGTAGATGACTTGTTTCTAACAAGTTCATTGGGGCTCATAGAGGAGTGCAAAAGGGACCTTGTAGAAGAGTTTGAGATGAAGGATTTGGGACTTACACACTAATTTCTAGACATGGAGGTGTGGCAAATAGATGGAGAGATTTTCCTTGGGCAAGGGAAATACTGCATTGAAATCTCAAGGAAGATTGAGATGGAGGATTGTAGAGCCATGTCTACACCCATGATCATGAATTGGAAGAAGGTAGACACATCGAGTGAGAAGGATGTAGACCCCACCTTATATAAGAAGTTGATTGGTTCTCTCGTGTATTTGGTCAACACTAGGCTAGATATATCCTTTGCAGTAAACTCTCTTAGTCAATTTATGGAGCCAAAGAGAGTGCATTAGACAGTGACAAAGCATGTGTTTCTTTATTTGCCTGATACAACCAAGTATGGAATTAGATATGCTCGAGGTGATGGAATCAAGTTGATAGGCTTTATTGACGCAGACTGGGCAGGTAGTACAATGGATAGGAAAAGCACTTTAGGGTGCTGCTTTAGTTTGGGATCAAGAGTTGTCTCTTGGTGCAATAGGAAGTAGAAGTCCATGGCTCTAAATTCTGTAGAAGTAAAATACATAATAGCTAGCATGGAAACTTGTGAGGCTATTTGGATTTGAAAGTTGCTAATAGCCTTGTCTAGTTAGAAGGTTGAGACTACGGTGATACATTATGACAATCAGAGTTGCATCAAATTATATGAGAATTGGGTGTTTCACGACAAGTCTAAGCATATATACATCAGGTATCACTTCATCAGGGATTGTGTAAAATAGAGGATTATTTAGCTACAATATATACCTATAGATTAATAGGTAGCATACATCTTGACAAAGGAATTAAGGAAGGCAAAATTCATCTTCTTTAGAGATAAGTTGGGTGTTATGCAAAACACCTTCTTCGCTAAGAGGAAGTGTTAGATTGGGTAGCTCGGACAGTTCTTTCCATACCCAGATTTAGAAATAATTTGATTTTCCTAGGGACTTCTAGAAAGTTCTTAATTAGAATTTTTAAGAAAGTTGTTAATTATAAATTTCTAGAAAGTCATTAATTATAGACTTTTGGAAAACTATTAATTAGAGTCCAAAATAAGCTTAGTCATCGATTAAGATTAATCATGTCCATTGGTTGCACAATGAGAAGGTTATAAAAGGGGATCAAAGGGTATTTGGAAACATAATTTTGTAAATAGATTTGCAGTGATAGTAAACATATTTGCAATGATAGCAAAGGCATAGTGAAAGCATAGGATACAATAATAGAGGAATTGCAGGAGTAAAATTGAGGGAAGACTTTCCAGAGATAAAATATTATCGGAGCTCTGCCAGTAAGAGGCAAGCAGCATATGTATCTCTTGATTTGCTGAAGTTAAATATAATTTCTCTCCTACAAAACTGGTTTTCCCTTTGGGGTCTTTCTAGGGACAATTTGTCCAAAAATATCGTGTTTATTGTTTTGCAGATTTTTTGTTCGTGTTTTTATTTGTGAAATTGTAATTATGTTAATTTTGATATTAGTTGTGAATTAATTTTTCAACAGTCAAATAATCCATATAGATAGGAGATTGATAGTCAGTAATTGCAATGGATTTTTCACACCTTTTCCTTCAAGGATTCTTAGAAATTTGTCAACCCTCCATCACTTTACATGCACTTGACGACAAGTTTATGAATGCTCGGGGTTTTACATTATAACAGAATTCGGGCAGATCCAAATCTATCTACGACTTCATGCCTTTATAGGCTCTATTACTTATTGGTTTTGTATTCATGTCAACCTCATACATATCTTCTCACTGTCAGTGATCAGTCAATGTTATTGTTAAATGGTGTAAATTCTTATGCTGGAGAAACCACGTTTCAAATTGGCATTTGATTGGTATGTCTATTGCATCCTTTGTATCATTGGTTATGTGCAATGTATTTGTAAGGTATGTTGGGATAAGGTGTTTCAACGTTCGAGTCTTAATATTGGTTATTTAATAATATATTTATTTTAATTTGTTAATTTCTTAAGTTGCCATTCATTTTGTGGTTCTTCTTGGTGAGGTGGCATTCTACATGGTAGTGATGAGATGGCATAATCTTTTTTCAAATAAATTGGTGTCCATGTGGAAGATTCTATATTTTGGGAAGGTAGTGTCTAATCAAAGGATTTTAGTCTGAAAAATAATGACCAATAATGTTTTTTAGAGTTTATGAAGGATCATTGTTCTCATATAACCACTTTTAATTTCATAAAGATGATAGCTTTGAAGTGATTTTAAGATTATGGAGTATAATCTATCTTTTTTTATTAATATGAGATTAATTTCATAATAATTCTAAATGATTGTTTCAATCTCGTGTTCAATAATGCCCTGGTCTCTTTCAAAATTTCTTGAGGTTTTTATAGAAGATATTGAATTAGGTCTACCAAAATAATGATATATCAAAAGCTACACCCCTTCTAAGAATATAAATTGACCTAATGGTATGTAGAGGCAAGCCATATACTTGAGGTCTCTTTGTCATTTTAATTGGAAAATTATTATGGGAATATCTTAAACTACATTTTGATAGGGTAATTTTTGGTATCCATTGTCATTATCGTATAATTTGTCTACCTATGACATTTCCCATCTACTTTCAATATTAAAAAAAATACAATAAAGAAAAGGATGTCTTCATATATATTTAAGACCCATGGAATCAATTTTGAATCAATGTGTCCCATTCCCTTCAAGTGGCCCTTTCAAATTACTTATTATTATCTATATTAGTGCTTAAGTTGCATTTAAAAAGTAACATATGAACTAGTAGGAAAAAAGGGAAGAAACATCATGAATTATCTCAAATTAATTTGTTATTTGCATATGATATGTATTATATTAACATTGAGGATATTCCTACTTGTACTATGTTTGATGAACAAATGATTTACTATTATATTATAACAATGATCATCTATGGATAGAGGATAAAATATTCACCTATGAAATATAAAGGTTATTAAATATGCATAAGTAAATTTTTTAAAATTATGATTAGCATTTTTGGAGATCAAAGAGAATTAATTGTTGTTTTATTTTGTATTTGATCCATTTTTTAATTATTATATTATGAAAAATGAAACACCTTATATCGATCTTATAATGGCTGGCTATCACCCTTATAAACTATATGGGGAAAAAACATACAAAGGATAGCTCACCCGTTGCCTAATTTTTTTATGGATCATTACTATATGTAGTATTATGTCTATTTACAAACAAGATAATTAATTATCCATGCCTATTCTTATGAAAAGATTTGTTGATCCCATTGCTACCAATCATTGGACTATATTTTATATTTATGTGGAATATTATATGATCTTTGGCAAATGAAAAATTCATAATACTATATTTTTTTTTTGTTTTGTTTTTCTTGCACCATGAAACAAGTTTAACTGATTACTCTATTACTAACTATATTTTTTCTTGTATGGTGAGATTATGCTTTAAAAACATATGGTGTGGGTGCTCTTACATGGATGGTGCAACATCTTAATAAAAAGGCTATCTTCTATGTGTCTTTGAATCAAAATGGTGAAATATGGAAGTAGCTCTTGAAGAATAAATATAGCTTTGTAGGTTTATGGAAGAATTAATGTTGGATACATGTTAAACTACCATATTACTTAATTATATTTAACTCTTTCCAAATAATATCATTTCTCAAGATCAAAATGAACATTGAAGATCATGGGCACCTCACTCAAGTGATAGTATTCCATAATAAAGGAACCTTGAAGATCATCAACACCTCACTCAAGTGAAATCATTCTATAATGACACTTTGAAGATCATGGGAACATACTATAGATTGTAATTTTAGCCATCACTTTGAAATCCTCTATGTAGTGATTGGCTTTGAGGTGATGTCATTAAGAGGGAGTGTACATGACAACACCTAGTGGCTAAATCCTAAATGTAAGACCCAATAGGCATAAGACCTTTAGGCATTATATTGCTCCAAATTCAAATAATACTTGGCCTTGGGTGATACCATTGTGGGGGAGTGTACATGTCAATGACACCACCTAGTGGCTAAATCCTTTAAGCCTGCAGATAGGCATATGTAAGTCCTTTTTTGTTTAAATACTATAGGTAGGCATTACTAAGTTCTATAGGCACATTTGTGCTTAAGTCCTATGGGCATATTGTAAAATCTTCTCCTTGTAAATCTTCTACTTGTAAAAGCATTGTATTAAGTCCTATGGGCACATTTGTATTAAGTCCTACGGGCACTATGTAATAAACTTGGGGAAAGGCTAATTTGAGGAGACCGCGGCTCCAAAATAATTTTTTAAGACCTCACAACATCATTTTCAAAAAACTGGGATTATAAATTATGACAAGATGACTTTCACGTAGTCTGAAATGGACGATCTTCATGTTGGCATATATTTGTGTCCCTGTTTATCACTATCAAAGAAGACCTATGTTACTGGGGTACTTCATTTTTTCTTTTATGGAAATTGAGATGTGATCCCCTACTAACATTAAGGGGGAGTATGAGAACATAATGTTATTAGGGATCACATCCTTATAACATTTATATATAATGTTCTAATATAAGGTTATAAAACCTTATATATTATATGCTTTATAAGCATATCCCAATTGAAATAATTATAATCTAATAATTATTAGATTATTGATTATTTATGAGTGGGGGTTATTGAAAATGTGTGACTAGTGAAGCCACCCTTCCTCCTATATTTAAGGAGGTTCCCTCTCATTTGAGAGATGTGTGAACTATGGTGAGTTGCATCCCTATGCACAAGAGGTACTATTGGCCATGTAGAAGTATTGGAGGATCCCCAGGTTAATGTCTATTTTATGATAGACTATATTTGTAAGTGTTTTAATTAAATGATTCTTTATGGGGTTTTTTATCTGAAAGGGTTTTCCCCATGTATATCTTGTGTAATCTGCACATTTATGGATGTATGTTTCTCATTTCATTTACTTTATGATCTTGTTTATAATGATTAGTATCCTAAGATCCTAATTTCTAACAAAACCCGATTAAAGGAAAATCCATGATGGGATTCAAACCCACAATATTAATATACTCTTATAGAAGTATAAAAATATTACATAAGGGGAATGCACATGCATTCAGGCACACTACCTAGAACTCACTGCTCAATTACAATAAGGGATACAACTCTTAAAGACTCACTACCTTAAAAAATGATTACATAAGATAATTTGAGTGTTTGAACTAGTAAAAAACATATACAAATACCAAAAATAGTTCCGGTTAGGCACAAAACTCTTTATCTTACTAAACTCTTCAACACTGCTCTGTTATGATATTTTGCACTGTACCAGAGCAAAAATGTTTACCTTGCACATGTGAAACTGTGCACAATCAATTATACACACCTTGCACATAACCATTGATAATAAAAATGATCATATCAATTGGTCTTATATATCTGCATCATCAAATAAGATCACCTACATGTGGGCTTCAAGAACAGTATGCAAGTGATAGAACGTATACACAAGTCGGCTCAATCTGTTCAAAACCAATCATGTAGACCAGAATAAATTGACCACATGCTTCCCCATTATCAGCTCATCATCAAGATCAAACACACAAACAACTACTAAAATCGATCCGCAAGATCCGCACAATGAGTTCCCTCCCATAACTGTTGATGAACACTATTCTAACCAAAAATATGTCTACCAAATCTTCCAACTTACACAAAACTCAGCACCGGAGGCCAAAAACCTGGAGTAAGACAATTTACACAACCACAATGATTCTCTAAGATCTACAATACTAGATAATCGACCAAAATAATCCACCAACCAACACACTATACACTCTGTCTGATGTCATGTTTTATCCATCAGACCTTACCAATACTCAATCAATCTTCCAAAATGATTGAAATATGGACTCCACATTGAATATCTGACTCTAGTTTCCATCATTGGAAACATTTGAATATTCATGTAGTGTCTCTTGCCAACAATCTCTCCCTTTGGTATTGATAGTAACACTTAGTCAAAAATGACTAAGTGTCAGACCAAAACCAAAATATTGTACATTGCAATGAAAAATCTAATCTTCGGATTCCAAAGAATTAAAGAATCAAGGAACTCCCCCTAAGATCATCATTTTTCACTTCTCTACACTCTCCCTTTGACATCAATGGTAAAGGTAGGGTTCTGGAAACCAAAAGTTCTAGCCAAAAATCTTATTTCCATATGTACACACAAACTTAACTCACAAAAACTTGACGATATTTGCATAGGAATTTTTTAATGCATTTAGGTAACTATCCAAACCCTTATGTAGATTATCAAAAATAGTTATAAGATCGTTGAAAAGATAAGCTTGTACTTCTATAATCTTAAGATATTCCGATTCACTTGCAGTCAGAGTATTATGAGCATCATGCAAGGCAGTAAGAATTATATCCAACCTAGGAACAATTTGGCTCTTAAGTTCTCCAACTTTGCCAATTATCCTTTCTCAATCATGGCTTAGACTCTGGATCTTCTCAAGCAATCATATTACCTGATTTTTATGATTTCTCAAAGAGATTGTCAAAGGATCAACCAACTAAGATATGCTTTCTAACTGATCCTTATACTCCTAAGACTTCTCAATATCCGTAGTGAACTTGTTCAAGGATATACATGATTTATACAAGTTTCCCCATTCGGATATTTGGTACTAATATAAAAATTTCATATGGATTAATACAACAATTTTTTTATATAGCATAAATAAGTGGTTGTGTTATTCAAGTAACTTATTTTAGATTTTTTACTTTAATTTTGTATAAATGTAGGTTTATTTTACTCATTCCTTTCTAATTTATCATTTTTTAACACATTTTATCTCATAACAAGTTTAAATATGATTATACATGTTTCGTATAGATTTTTTATCATATTAAGTATAATAGATAAATAGTACAATTCAATAGATTGGACTAGTAGTAGCCATAGTTATATTTATCCTACTAAGAGACAATATCTACAACTTACATAGATACATTATTATCACATTAGAGTATATACTTGTTTCTCTTATACACAAAAAAACTAATAAATTTTTTACAAAATTAGATCTTTAGTTCGTTTGCCTGACCAATCGTCCATCCATGTTGCCCATCCTAGAGGACCTTCCATCCATACAATGTTTCTATTCCAATTTAGTAGTTTAGTAACTATAGGTTCCACTGCCACTGCTACTTGATGAAGCTATTGTTTTTCCTCCATCTTCCTACCTTGATTAAGCTCTTTGATAAAGGTTTCCAAGGTGTTCACTGTATATGGTGAAAATGGACAACAACAATGTTGAAAGACTAAATGAATTCAACCACAAAACCCTAGCCTAACAACAACAAAGATCCACCATAATATATGAAGATTACCTAAGACAATGCAAATCAAATGAAATCACAAAGATTATACCATCAGATGTCCAATAGGGTTTTGGATCTCCATTCTTCCCATCTCCATTGATCTTGCTTGATATATTTGCTCTCAGATTTTATGTGTGCACAAGAGCTCAACAAAGAATGGAAATGTGGTTGCAAGTAGGATCGCATATGAAAGTGCAAAGCGTAGTCGGGGCTGAATGCATAGTTAGGGTTTAATAATGAAGGAAGCATCTCCTTATATAGAAGACACTATATGAAATGGAGGGATACAATTGAGAGGTGTGAAAGAGGTCGGCTATGATTAGAGGGTAGGTAAAGAAAATAATAAAATAATGAGAGGGTAGGTAGTGTATGAATTAAGAGATGAATGACATGTGTCATAGGTACAAAAGGCTAATGAATTAATTAAATAAATAAAGATTTATTTAATTAATAGAGGAATGGGATCAAATTAAATAAATAAAATATTTATTTAATTTAGGAAAAGGATAATTTAAATAAATAAAAATATTTATTTAAATGAGAAATAAGGCTAGAAGAGGATAAATGAATTAATTAAATAAATAAAGATTTATTCAGTTAATAGAAGAATTAGGCTTAAGTAATTAAATAAATAAAAATATTTATTTAATTAGACTGGACAATTTTAGGTGTCTACATTCACAAATGGTGTTCTTTCTTCTATATATGTAGCCCAAGTGTATTCATGGGAAAGATCAGACAAGTATACTTTGTTGGTATCATCATATAATAACCTTTCAAACTTCTTCTTAGCCAACCTCATGATAATAGTGACCTACATGCCAACATTGTAAAAATGAGTCTTCACAAAGACTCAGTAAGCAACCTACAGTTCCCCTCAAATTTCTCCTCATTCCTAAGAGACTAACTCATTGATAAACTCGGGGAAGGATTTGGCCAATGAACAAGACTCAGTCACAAATGACCGATATCTCCTACACTTTTGGCTCTGCGAGACCAAGGTTGTTGAACCTATGCAATGTCAGAACAACTAACAACTTTAAAAAAAAGACATTGTTAGTAAAATGATAGTTATTTGATTAATCTAATGATATTATTTGGGAAACTAGTAAAAAGAAGACGTTGTTTGGCTACATATGGGAGATTTTACCTTCAAGAATTGTGTGGGAGATTTAAAAGGAACAAAATAGGAGGATATTCCAATGCCTAGAAATAGTAGAAGTTGAGGTGAAAGCTAATTTTCAAGGGCTAGTGGTGAAGCTACTCACAATAGCTACGTGAAGTAGACATTGAGAGAGTATTTTCACAAATTGGGATGACGAGATGACCAAATCATTCATGGGCCTTAAAGCTCCCCTTATTAATGGGGTTGGGAAGGATAATATTCCTAGTAATCTAATAGATAATGTCAAATGAACTGAGTCAGATATTAGATGCACAAAAATGAATTAAAAGGGAATTCAAGATTAAAACTCGGACAACGTGTATAGCGAGATACAATGAGGGTAAAACTGTAGTACCCCTACTCATTTGAACTTATTGGACTCATATTTTATTATTGAATGTTCTCAGTGGATACATTACCATTATTTGTTATTCAGACTTATTTGACATTATTTAAGTGTTTGTAGATGTATTCAACGTTGCAGACCCTCCACCAAGCAAGCAATCAACCATGTTGCAAGAGACCCCTCCTCCCTTTTTGTATACAAATAAACCACGTTGCAATCTGCTTAAACATGTGTGCATGCAAGCGTAGGGAGTATAAACCATGTTTAAAGGATAAACCATGTTGCAAATCCTTCATGGTAGTAGGCAGGTTTAAAGATAAGTTATTTGAATTTATGAAAGCATAAACACCATCGACTACCACTCTTCCTCCATTAAATATGCTAACAAATCACATTGCAACTTTTCTTTCTCATGGACCACATCAACCAAACCATGTACATGGTAGGCATTCATAAATTTTGGTCTTAGAAAACAATACGTGCACATTTGAATTTAGTTAACTTTGCATGTTTTTAGGAAGTTATTTTTAGTAAAATCCTCATGGATAATCTATAAATATGGACTTAACCACTTTAGAGGTGTGGTGTCACATAAGAAGTTAATTTATAACTTTTCATGGTGAACACATAGGAATTCAAAACCATTTAGGACTATTATGTTGCAATAAAACCTTCAGTGGTGTCATTTAGAATCAATCCACCACTAAGAGAGATAGCCTGAAAGTAGGAAAGAGGGTAGATGAAAACACTATATATAGACCATTGAGTTGGAAGAGAAGGGGGAGGTGAGATGCAATGCAGGATTAGAGAATGGAATGAAGAAGAGAAGGTAGGAAAATATATAGAGGAAGATAGCAAATAGCAAGTTGGATCAGAGAGAAATAAAGAAAAAGAGAGAAAGATAAAGGAGAGAAAGAGCGTAGAAGAGTGACAAGAGATTAGGGAGAATGGAATAGTGGAGATTTTGATGTGTTTATGATCAAGTCGTAAAAGATCAATGATGATCATCTCCGATTTAGTGTCGAACTTAGGGGTTACGCTCTTGAATGAATGTTAATTACTTTATTATTATTAGAGAAATTCTCAAAATATAGAAAGGGTCAGGACTCAGAATAAAGATCTCGTGAGATAGAAGAGCGCTGAGGTGGAAAGTATTGGAACCCAAACGTATTGCAGATAGTTTGAAGTTATCTTGGATCATAATAGCCATGGATCGCGTTTCTTGAGGTAGGCTCAAATCTAGTATGTTTTGTTGAAAGGATTTAAGAGATTAAGAATGATCTAGATTTATATTTATGAAATAGTTAGAGTCACAATATCAATCAATTTATTACGATCATGCAAGTATAGATGCATTAATGATATATTTCATGAAAGTTGGTAGATTAAACTTAGTGAAAATCTTAGAAAATTAGATCACCCAATCCTTTAGAAATAGAGTCAGAGGATAGAGAGAGAAACTCTGAAATTGAACTATGAGAAGATGACACATTAGGTTTATGACTTATTAAATAGTGTATTAATATAGTTGTAATTCTTATTTTGTGGAAGTCTTAATTTGAAAGTTATTTATGCATTTTATTGTTTTAAGAAAAGATTGTTTGTATTAGGATCTTGTGTAAATGGTGTTTTTAGTCAAGTTTAAATTCCGTTGCAATTCTGGTTGAGTTGTCATTGTGTCCTATGTTATTATATTTCCTATGTCAGGTGTTGATGTATAACCTTATTGATGTGAGCTCCATTGTGTGTTTTATCTAAATGGTCAATCTTTGGTTAGTGATTGTGTATCCTTCACCTGTGGTTTGTCAGGATTAGGTATGTTTGTCTATTTCGCCATAAAGTTCTCATAGAGAGACCTTTCCTGTAGTGTCCTATGAGAGAGAGTGGCTTTCAAGCAGGGGTCATGCCCGAAGTGGTTGACAGGATAACCCGTCGGAAGTCAGATAAAAAGTGATAGCCTAATAATTGATTAGGGGGTGGTTAGAATAAATATTAATTAAGATAATGTGCCTCGTGCATAGGTGTAGTGCTTGTACAAGGCTCATAATGTTACGAGAAGGCCTAGAATGGAAAACTTACCACCTTGTCTTCATGAAAGTATTGGTAGGATCGGCATGAGACTTAGTTGGAGCCGGAAGTCGGGAGAGGTTACTAGGACAGAGAGCCGGGACCTAGGAGGTTGTACCATGGTATCCATCTTAAGCTATGTGATGACACTCTCTCCTTAGAGTCACTAGTGTTTGTGAGTTGAGTCACATGGATGTTTGTGGAGTCTTGTAGTTCTTTTGTACTTATCTTACTTTGCTTTCTTGAGGGTTTTCTACTATCTCCTAGCATGGTGGGGTGGTTCCATTTCTAGATCACATGGTCGGGTGGTAGTGCCACTTCCCATCAGATGTTCTAAAATGTATCTTCAAGGGAGGAAGGGTTTCACTGGTGTTTCTAGGTTTGTGGTTCATGTACCAGCTCATGTTGGTGATAATTGTTTAGTTGAGACCTTGTGGTCATTGTATCAACTTTTATATAACATTGATATTGTAACTTTGTAATTTGTGGTATTTGTGGTAACCATGTATTTATGGATATTGTAAAAGGGAATCATTGGAATGTTTGTTATTTTAGTTGCCTTAATCTTTTGTATATGTGATCTATGAGAATTGAATGCATTGGAGTACTTTGATTCTTTCATTATGGAATATGGATGTATGTGTAGTTTTTGTCTTAAGCATTTGATTTTCCTATTTAGATGAACAATTGGATTAACCGTAGTGTTAATATAATTTACGAATTAATCTTTGTCGGTAACCCTTAGGAAATCATGTGTTAGTTTTCTACTGTGTTACTAGAAGTGCAATGGTTATAATTAGTGCACTTGTTCTTTTAAAAATTAAAAAATTATTATGCCCTTGTAGTGGCTTAGTTGTACTGTTTTCCTTTAGGGTTTCAGGTGGGGCATTACATTTGGTATCAGAGCATAAGTTTCAACACTGGGTACTCTGGGTTTGTTGTGTGCCTATTCAACTTGACCTTTTTTCTTAGGTCTTAATGTTTGTGTTTCCCTTGTTTATCCTTGCCATAGATTTGAACCATTTTCTCTTTTGTAGTGCTAGGTCATGGCTAAGAAAACTAGGGGAGGTGGCTAGTAGAGTTGGCTATAGGTGTTTGTGTTTCCATAGATGCCTTTGTTCCCAGTTGTGAGTTGGTACTAGGAACCATAGTTACTTCAGTTGACCTTCGAGACATTCCTTTGGGTGCTTATGGAACTATGTTGGGAATGGATTGGATATCTTCTCACAGTGATCATGTAGATTGTCTCAAGAAGACATTGGAGTGTTTAGATGACCTTGGTAAGAAAGTGGAGATTGTTGAACTTAAGAGACTGATATCCCTACGTATGATCTCTACTATGAAACTTAAGCGGTGCATGCGTAGAGGGTATCCGCTTTTTGCAGTTACTCTTGAGGACATGGATGAGTCAGAGAGTCGAGAAATCACTCTTGATAGTCACCCTATTCTTTGAGAGTATGCTAATGTGTTTCTGTTGGATATTCCCAGTATGCCTCCGAAGCGAGACATAGACTTTCACATTGATTTGGTTCCTAGTGCAGAACCTATTTTGAGAGCCCCATATCGGAGGACTACTCAGGAGTTGAGTGAGTTGAAGTTGCATCTAGAGGAATTGTTAGCCAAGGGATTCATTTGTCCTAGTGTCTCTCCTTGGGGTGCGCCTTTTATCTTTGTTAAGAAGAAGGATGGTTCTGTTTGGTTATGAATTTATTACCGAGAGCTGAATAAGGTAACCATCCAGAATTGATATCCATTTTCTCGTATAGGTGATCTTTTTGATCAGGTAAAGGGAGCCAAGGTGATTTTAAGATGGACCTAAAATCTGGATATCATCAGTTGCGCATTTAGGATGCAGTGAAGATGAGAGAGCTGTATTCTTATTTGTTTTAGGCTTCCAGGAGTAAGCCTAGTTTTGGGGGGGAGAATGTAGTACCCCTAATCGTTTGAACTTATTGGACTCATATTTTATTATTGGTTGTTCTCAGTGGATACATTACCATAATTTGTTATTCAAACTTATTTGACATTATTTCATGGATATGAGATGCATAATTTATTTGCAGTATTTCAGAACTTGTGATTTATGGCATTTTATGGATTATTACTATGTACTGACACTTTACTTTATCTATGCAATGTGGAATTATATGTTGTGTGTCTGCAAGTGTATTAGATGCAAGGGGATTATTTTCCTTCACTCATTTTAGTGAGACAGGGAACGTCGCGATTCTCCTTCATCGATGTGTATGTCGTGTTTTCTATATTGTATATATGCATGTGTGGTTCGGTGATGCAGAATAATTGCAGGTACAAGTACCGGGTAGGTACGGGGTATCATCTCCACCTGGCTTCATAAGTCTGAGTGTGCCTTATATTTTCCAATGGAAGTGGAGGAGATAGTAGTTGACCCTATTTTATTCAATTACACTCGTGTGAGTGTCGTAAGTTGGTCATCCTGTCAGTTTGTTTGGCCTTCGTATTTTATTGTTTGATCTTTTATGAGTATTTGCTTGAGGTTTGCTCAGTTTGTGTGTTTAGTGATTTTAATTATTGCATGTTGTGTTTTATTTGTCTATGAAGGGTGAAAAAATTGTTAATAATGTGAATTAAATAGTGACTTTATGATTTAACGTCCTTCGTGTAGAAGTAGGTGAATTATCAAAACTATATTCAATGTTGGTTTTCAAAATTATACTATAGTTATATGTATTTTATATGTATATTCGAACTCGATCATATACATATATATACGTGTAGGTAATTATGATTCATGTCTATTTATGTTGATTATTCTTAATATGATTATTTATAAGTTGAATAATTTGGATTTTACGACCTAACGTTTCATATAAAAATAAATGCATCTTTATTAAGGATCATATTGCTTACAATAATACAAATTTTATATAAATATTAGTTAGATAACTTTGAATTCGATTATATATATATATATATATATATATATATATATATATATATAGATATACAATTATCTTGAAATTTGTTTACGTCAGGAAATTTGTTTTTCACCTACGTATTCATTTGAGATTAAATATATATATATATATATATATATATATATATATATATATGTATATATGTATTCTACAATGTATATAAATTAGTATTATATATTATTATCTATACGTTTAAGTTTATTATTTACATTGCAACTTATAATATAATCGCTTATTATATATTTATATATAATAAGCAAGGTGGCCGGTTTGAGTTAGACATAGGTTAGCGACTATGTCACATGTTAGTTAGGAGCCGATGAGGGTGGCCGACTAGGCACGTAGGCTAGCATCTATGCGTAGACTAAGAGTGTAGATAGCCATCGATGTGGATAATCATGGCAGTAAACTTAACAGTAAAGGCAATAATCTCTCATATAACAAACACTTACGTGTTTGTAGATGTATTCAACGTTGCAGACCCTCCACCAAGCAAGCAATCAACCACGTTGGAAGAGACCCCTCCTCTCATTTTGTATACAAATAAACCACATTGCAATCTGCCTAAACATGTGTGCATGCAGGTGTAGGGAGTATAAACCACGTTTAAAGGATAAACCACATTGCAGATCCTTCATGGTAGTAGGCGGGTTTAAAGATAAGTTATTTGAATTTATGAAAGCATAAACACCATCGACTACCACTCCTCCTCCATTAAATATGCTAACAAATCACGTTGCACCTTTGGTTTCTTATGGACCATGTCAACCAACCCATGTACATGGTAGGCATTCATAACTTTTGGTCTTAGAAAATAATACGTGTACATTTGAATTTAGTTAACTTTGCATGTTTTTAGGAAGTTATTTTTAGTAAAATAGACTTAGTCTTGGAGTTAAAAGCCTCATGGATAATCTATAAATATGGACTTAACCACTTTAGAGGTGTGGTGTCACATAAGAAGTTAATTTATAAATTTGTATGGTGAACACATAAGAATTCAAAACCATTTAGGACTATTATGTTGCAATAAAACCTTTAGTGGTGTCATTTAGAATCAATCCACCACTAAGAGAGATAGCCCGAAAGTAGGAAAGAGGGTAGATGACAACACTATATATAGACCATTGAGTTGGAAGAGAAGGGGGAGGTGAGATGCAATGAAGGATTAGAGAATGAAATGAAGAGTGTGAATTCACTATACTGGTTCCCACTTTTTGACCAACTTTGACACTTATATGAATATTTTGAAAAAAACCTTCACTTTCCGACACCTATAACTTTTAAACCGTTAAGAATTAGAAGATGATATAAACTAGTGATTTTTAACATCTTGTTTGTAGATTCTAAATATATTTTTTTCAAATTTGTTTGAATAAAATTTTATTGATTTTTCCATCTCCCTCACAAAGTAGTTTTTTACAACAAACAACATTTTTTAAGAGTGATGTGTATCCTGAAACGCATAATTTTTTTTCTATAAATGATAAAAACTTAATTCTTTTGAAATTTGTTTTGTAACATCAATACCTAGGTCATGAATTTGGTTTGATAGTTATATGTTGAATATTTTTCATTTTATTAAGTTTTGAAGTTTGACTAATTATAATTTAGATATAGGTGTACGTTTGAACACATGACTTGTTCTATATATATCAAAATTCAATTTTCTTTTTTTTGTTAGAAAGAAAACATCAATACCTAGTGCATAGATATTTTTCAGAATTTTTTTGAATTAGTTTACTATTTTTCCCAATGCATTGAACAAAGAAGTTCATGTTCGGTAAAAAACCTACATTCATAAGAAATAAAATAAAAATATATTAATGAAATTAAATATATTAAAAGTTATACTATTTGGAAATCTTATAATAAGGACTAAATACTTTTAAAAAAAAACTTTTAAATGAATTAATTTGAGCCCCCAAAAGCTAACGTAAAATTGGTTTTTTATCAATATTTGACAGATGCAAAGGAG
This sequence comes from Cryptomeria japonica, assembly GCF_030272615.1. NCBI lineage: Eukaryota > Viridiplantae > Streptophyta > Pinopsida > Cupressales > Cupressaceae > Cryptomeria > Cryptomeria japonica. Next base: position 2,755,171 of record NC_081408.1, on the reverse strand, counting down.
ACTCCATTGCAAGTATGATTTAGAAGTGAGAGGTTCTATCCAAGAAATTTTGATCTAAGATCATTTGATTTAACTCTCTTCAATTAATTACTTAAAATGGGACCTCTTAAAGCTTAAATCATTATATTTTTTTTTAAATGTATCATTTCAGCAAAAATTAGGACGTACCAAAAAGTGGGAACTAGCAAGTTGGAGCAGAGAGAAATAAAGAAAAAGAGAGCAACATAGAGGAGAGAAAGAACTAGAAGAGTGACAAGAGATTAGGGAGAATGGAATAGTGGAGATTTTGATGTGTTTATGATCAAGTCGTAAAAGATCAACAATGATCATCTCCGATTTAGTGTCAAACTTAGGGGTTAAGCTCTTGAATGAGTGTTAATTAATTCATTATTATCAGAGAAATTCTCAAAATATAGAAAGGGTAAGGACTCGAAATAGAGATCTCGTGAGATAGAAGAGCACCGAGGTGGAAAGTATTGGAACCCGGACGTATTGTAGACAGTTTGAAGTTATCAAGGATTGTAATAGCCATGGATCACGTTTCTTGAGGTAGGCTCAAATCTAGTATGTTTTGTTGAAAGGATTTAAGAGATTAAGAATGATATAGATTTATATTTATGAAATAGTTAGAGTCACAATATCAATCAATTTATTACGATCATGCAAGTATAGATGCATTAATGATATATTTCATGAAAGTTGGTAGATTAAACTTAGTGAAACTCTTAGAAAATTAAATCACCCAATCCTTTAGAAATAGAGTTAGAGGATAGAGAGAGAAACTCTAAAATTGAACTATGAGAAGATGAAACATTAGGTTTATGACTTATTAAATAGTGTATTAATATAGTTGTAATTCTTATTTTGTGGAAGTCTTAATTTGAAAGCTATTTATGCATTTTGTTGTTTCAAGAAAAGATTGTCTGTATTAGGATCTTGTGTAAATGGTGTTTTCAGTCAAGTTTAAATTCCATTGCAATTCTAGTTGAGTTGTCATTGTGTCCTATGTTATTATATTTCCTTGGTTAGGTGTTGATGTATAACCTTATTGATATGAGCCATTGTGTGTTTTGTCTGAATGGTCAATCTTTGGTTAGTGATTGTGTATCCTTCACCTGTGGTTTGTTAGGATTAGGTATGGTTGTCTGTTTCACCATAGAGTTCTCATAGAGAGAACTTTCTTGTAGTGTCCTATGAGAGAGAGTGGCTTTCGAGCGGGGACCGTGCCCAAAGTGGATGACACAAATAACCCGTCGGAAGTCAGATAAAAAGTGATAACCTAATAATTGATTAGGGGGTGGTTAGAGTAAATTTTAATTATGATAATGTGCCTCATGCATAGGTTTAGTGCTTGTACTGGGCTTATAATGTTACGAGAAGGCCTAGAATGGAAAAATTACCACCTTGTCTTCATGAAAGGATTGGTAGGGTCCGCATGAGACTTAGTTGGAGCCAAAAGCCAGGAGAGGTTACTAGGACAGAGAGCCGAGACCTAGGAGGTTGTACCATGGTATCCATCTTAAGCTATGTGATGACACTCTCTCCTTAGAGTCACTAGTGTTTGTGAGTTGAGTCACATGGAAGTTTGCGGAGTCTTGTAGTTCTTTCGTACTTGTCTTACTTTGCTTGCTTGAGGGTTTTCTACTATCTCCTAGCACGGTGGGGTGGTTCCATTTCAGGATCACATGGTCGGGTGGTAGTGCCACTTCCTATTGGATGTTCTGGAATGTATCTTTAGGCGAGGAAGGGCTTCACTAGTTTTTCTAGGTTTGTGGTTCATGTACCAGCTCATGTTCATGATCATTGTTCAGTTGAGACCTTGTGGTCATTGTATCAACTTTTATGTAACCTCGATATTGTAACTTTGTAATCCATGGTATTTGTGGTAACCATGTATTTATGGATATTGTAAAAGGGAATCATTGGAATGTTTGTTATTTCAGTTGCCTTAATCTTTTGTATATGTGATCTATGAGAAATGAATGCATTAGAGTACTTTGATTCTTTCATTATGGAATATGTATGTATGTGTAGTTTTTGTCTTAAGTGTTTGATTTTCCTATTTAGATGAACAATTGGATTAACCGTAGTGTTAATATAATTTACGAATTAATCTTCATTGGTAACCCTTAGGAAATCATGTGTTAGTCTTCCGTTGTGTTATTAGACATGCAATGGCTATAATTAGTGCACTTGTTATTTAAAAAAAAAAAAATTATTACGCCCTTTTAGTGGCCTAGTTGTACTGTTTTCCTTTAGGGTTTCTGGCAGGGCATTACAAAAACTCTAAATGAGGTCCATTTGAACATCTGAAAGTGATGACCAATAATGGGGCCAAATTTAGAGTTTCTCTATTGAGACTTAAGTTTGGGTTAGAAATGAGAGCCAACACAATTCATCTTGAAGGAGGCTTCGTCATCACAATTAATGTAAGTAGGCAAGGAATTCAATTCCATATTGGAAATTGAAGAGGTGGCTAAGGCTGATTAAGAAAATTGCTAATAGACCTTAGGAGTTTAGAGTCTAGCACATTTATAGGGAAGGATATCAAGTTGTAGATGCATTATCCAAGCAAGTTGCTAAGGTCTATACTTGGACTAGATAAGAGGTGGGCGATAGTGAGGTGGATAGAGTAGTAAGTGAATGTCCTTATATGTCCAACAAATCATTGCAACCTGCAAGTTGGTCCTTATAAACCAACAAGAATAAAGTTTTATTATTATTTTCATTACCCTTAATTAATCCTAGTTTTACCTTACGGTCATTTTCGATTACTAATGTTGACAAAGAAGAATGGACTTTACTTAGACTTCTTTATTAAAAAAGTAACATTTATTCTATAATTTTTATAAAAATAATTTAATAATAATTTTGATTATATAATAGAGATTGTTAAATCTAATAGTGTTTTAATATTATTTTCTTTACCCTTTATTACTCCTAGTTTTATCTTACAGTCAATTTAGATTATTAATATTAAAGAGGAGAATGGATTATACTTTGTGGTACCTTTTTATTAGAAAAATGAAATATAGTCAAACATTTTTATAAAAATAATTTAATAAAAAAATTAATTATTTAATATAGATTGTCAAATCTATAAAAACTAATTTAAACATATGTGTACATGTAAATATATATCTTCAATATAATAAACATTTTGATGATTTTTTATAAATATTAAAGACTTCAATATATTTTTATTGAAAATTATATAAATCAAATATATTATTTTGTCAAAAGATTGCACTTCAATTGGTTAAGTACAATTGGTGACCATGATGACATGTGACCCCCCTACAGGTGACTAATCAACCAAATGGAACTTGTGGTTTAGACGTATGATACCCACCTAATATTGTTAATTTTGTTATATAAAGATAGAGATGTGAATATCTATGTACTTTAATTGTTTCTCAAAAAAATTAAATTTCTTTAATAAAAACAAAATAACTTAATTTCTTTTTAAATCAATAAATTTAAATATTTCTATATAAAATTATTTTTAATATTAATTACTATTAAATTGATTAAAAAATAAATTAAAAATGTTAGACCCCTCTACATATAGCTACTTAGTCGAAGGCAACTTGTGGTTTAGATATACAATGCCCACCTCATATTGTTGTAATATGCTATATAAAGATAGAGATGCAAACATATATATACTCCAAATTATTCCAAAAAAATTACAATTTCTTAAGTCAAAATAAAAATAAGAAATTTCTTGTTAAATCAATAAAATTAAAAAATTTCCTTCATTAACAGGGCCATCAAGAATGATCTTCCCCAGAATCATTGGAGCCAGTTGACATGGATTGCTCTGGATGAAAAGTGGAAGATCAAGATTGATTTTGATGGAGCATCAAAGGAAAACTCGAGACATGGAAGCATTGGATGCATTAAACATGACTGCAATGAAATTATTCACGCTGAAAGATCAAGGCACCTGAGAGAAACCTCCAATAATTTTGCAGAATTCAAAGTGGCTCTTTTTGTCCTAAATCTAGGGAAAGTAATTAAATGCGAGGTGACTGCATCTTGAAGGATACTCCCTAATTACTATCAATTCCATCATACAAAACTCAACTCTAAACTGGCAGCAAGATCAAATATGGTTGAAGTCAATCTGTGACTTCATCAAGAGATTCAAAGAATTTAAGCTGACAAATGTTTATCATGAAGATAATGACTTGGTTGATGAGATGGCCAAACAATTCATAGAGAGTGGCTCATAGATGACAGGGCATGTGGATTGTGAATGACCCAAAGGAGATATATCGGTGGGTCCTAAATGGATGTCAGCATATCAATACTATTCAAACTAGCAGAAAGAGAGGATAGAGAATGCCTTTTTACATGCAAGCCAAGGTACTGAAATTGTTATGGAATTACTACTTTCAGGGGAATGAGGATAATCGAAGGTTTCCCAAGAGATTAGGTGTAATTTTGCATTGGCCAACGTAGCCTTTGGGCTACAAATATCACCGTTGGGCACAGAGAGAAATCTTATGCATGTGATGCAGTAGGTAAACATTAATCACTCGTCTCATCTGTCGATATGAGTAGATTTACAATATGATGGCCAAACAAAGTTGACATTATAGCAAGAACATGTGAAAATGTGGCTATCAAATTTTGACGATAGATAGCTCAATGCTATTTATACCCCTCGGTAGCACTACTAGTGACTCATGCATATCGAATTGAGTGATACAAAGTATGTCATCAACTATAGACACATAAAATCTAAGAGCAAATATATCAAGCAAGATCAATGGAGATAGGAAGAATGGAGATCCAAACCCTATTGGACATGTGATGGTATAATCTTTGTGATTTCATTTGATTTGCATTGTCTTAGGTAATCTTCATATGTATGGTGGATCTTTGTTATTGTTAGGCTAGGGTTTTGTGGTTGAATTTGTTTAGTCTTTCAATGTCATTGCTATCCATTTTCACCGTACACATTTTGGCACGCCCGGTGGGACTCTTGTCCCGTTTGCATTTAACTTCTTTTGTTGTAGATTTTGTGTTTCTGAAGTTGCAGATGTGACATTTCCGACAACATTTTGATATTTTTGCATCTACGTGCTTTCAGATTGCATTTTTGATTTTCTGTCGCGTCTATGACATCTGGAATTGTGTCTGCATCTTCAACAATATTCTCTCTTTTTTGCAGATTTCTGGAAATGCATTTGTGTTCCCCAGCCACGTCTGTGAGGTCTTTAGGTGCGTCTGCATCTAGAAGCCATGTCTGTGTTCTAGAACTGCGTTTGTGTCAGATCTAAGTACGTCTACAAAGTTTTATAGCGTTTGTGTTTCTTATAACTGCATCTATGTGAAGTTGTTACATTTTGGATTTCTTTGATTCGGTTTTTTGTCATTTGGATTTTTAGATCTGGTTTATTTTGAGCTAACATCTTCAGATCTAGCTAACGAAATTGGTGCAGCTTGTCTTGAAAGCAAAAACATTTTGTCGAAGGCCCCTATTTCACAAAGTCTTTTGGATCTAAAATTTACCTAACTCATGTGCTTGCAGGAAGGGGTGATCATTTGAAAAAAATCCAAACTACTAACAAATCTTTGTTGCAGGACCTTGGCAAGGGTTTTTTTTTAATCTTTATTGTGTGCCTTGTTTTCATAGACTAGCAAACACTTCAATTGGTGCACTAAAATTGAACCATTGTCTTTTGTATCTTGAGCAATAGGCTCTTTTTGTTTAATCTTTAGAGGGCCTATCTCCCTGTGTGGTCATTAGGACTCTAGTGAGGAGAGAACGACCCAAGTGGTAGCAAAAGAAAAGCCATCTTCTTCCAAACCACTATAAATAACTGTATTCATGGTGAAAACTATGGATAACGTGTGTTGATTAGTTCATACCGACACTATGTCTCCCCATAAACCCATTTGATCAAATTTATTTGATCAGTTGTAGGGCATAACCCCTACCGGCTGGGAGGCTTCTGTATTTACAGAGCTGAAAGTGTCACATGTATGGCCACACGAGCAGATGCCCTTACTAGCACCTTTTTGTTGTAGAATCCCAAATCCTTCTAGTTGTTGGGGTAGGAGGTCGGACCTCTGGTAGCGGCCCACACACATATGGTTCTTCGTAGAGATACAAAGTTCGCCACGAGGATTTTTCATGGGGACTGATGCTTGGCTGCCTCGAGAAGTGAGTGCCGAGGGTGGAGCCAGTAGGGTCAAGCATCTAAGTATCCGCTCTGAATAGCGTAGCCTTAGGGGAAACTCCATGTGGGATCAACAACTATTGTCCTGAACAACCATAATAATTGTGCTTGTCTTATTTTGAACAATCAAACATTCAAGACCAAACATCAAAACATTGTTTCTTTTGTGTCTTCAAGTGTATGCAAAACAATTTTACATCAAACAACACACTTTTCTTTGGAGTCATTTTTTAGTCTAAACACTTGCAAACATTGAGTCTTCATCAACATTGTGTCCTCTTGTCACGAAAAAAAAGTCAAACGGTTAGATTTGGTCACAACAAGAAACTTCATAGATTGGAAAATTTGCACAAAGTTTGCATAAACGCGTCTATGTCTGACAGAACCACGTATGTGTCATATAATTGCATCTGTGAAGGGTAGAAATGCGTCTGTGTTTTTTGAGAAACATTGCATTTACAACATCTCAGAAATGCGTCTATGTCTGATAGAATAGTGTCTATGTCATTTAAGTGCGTCTATGAAGTATACAAGCACGTCTATGTTCGGGATTGAAAACTTTCATAATTCAGCAAACAAGAACAGTCAGTTTCAGACTTATTGAGCTTCCCAAGTTATCTCTCTGGGTTTTTCATCTAGCATTCAACCTGTCTTTGGGTCTCACAAGGTCCATCATTGTTTTACACCTTACATTACATTCACATTTGTCTAAACTTGAGTCAAAAGGTCACTTGCTTGTCCTCATCTTACTTTGTCAACACACTACATACAACAACATTTTGCTAAGTGGTCCCTCATCAAGGTCTATCACCTTTGGGTCTCATTTGGTCTTACTTAGAGTCAAGGTCAACTTACCTCATCAAGAGAAACTGTCATCTCTTTGGAAGTCACACCTACTCTACTACATACATACTTGGTCTTACACTTTGGACATTGCAAGTACACTTCAGATTCATTTACATTCCATCCAACTCTTGGTCTTCCATACTCTCTCCATTTTCATCTAGTCTCACACATCTTGTCAATACCTAGTTCATGGTTGAAACCCATTCCCAAAAATCTAGGAGAGAAGCTAAAGAAGCTCAAGAGTCCACAAACATGAGTGTCTATGAGTATGACAATGATGTCTTTTTTAATTATGATCATAACACATTACCTGACATGGATGCTTATAGAAACATTCCAAATGTTGAGAACATGGACACTACAAACAATAATGATACACACAATGACAATATGGACAAATTTTTCATACATTCAGCAGAAGTGGAAGACTCCATTATGGATCCCAGTTTCAATCAATTGGTTGAGGCAATAATGAGGAGGGATAGACAATATTCCTTACAAATGATGGCACAAAGTGGAGCCAAGATACCTCATGATTTTGACATGTCTCAAATAATGGAAAATCAACCTTTGCAACAAACTCACTCCAACATGGATCAAAGGAGGCCTAATAGTGGAGGCAATAGAGGACCACATATGGTGCCTCACCATCATCTTTGTTTCAAAAACCAGAGGTCTCACATACACATGGTCAAGCATAGGATACTCACCTCCGCAAACCATTATGGAAGTCTTATGCAGAAAAATATGCTCAATCACATACCAATGCTAAGGATCAACCACCAAAGCAATTGGATATTCAAAGGCATGCTCAAAATTTGGACACAAGGAAACCCCACATCAAATTTGGGGGCAACACACTAGAACAAAAACACAACATGCCTATAGAGTATGGTATAAATGGACAAAGCAGATATTCCATTCCTCAACGTGACTCTATACCAAGTGGTCCATATATGCAGCATCACTATAGACCTCCTCCATATGAACATTTGTATGATCAATATCATCCATATATGCAACATGATCCTCCACACATTGGTTCAGGCATGGGGTATGGTCCAAGAAGTTGGTCTCCACCTAAGAACAATTTGGAACAACAAATTAAGGACTTACAAAAGAAAATGGAGGACATAAATAGACCAAAGCCAACTTACACAATGAGAGACATATGTCCTTATCCATTTGACAAGAGAATTCCAATGCCTCCATTTCCTACATACTTTGTGACACCTAAGTTTGATAAGTATAGAGGCAAAGGGGATCCTAAGGCACATATAAGACAGTTTTTCATAGCTTGCATTGAGGTAGCAGCAGAAGAGACATATTTGATGAGATTATTCCCACAAAGCTTAGGTGATCAAGCTATGGAATGGTTTTCCCAACTTCCACCTGGTATTAAGTCATGGGGTGACTTAGCAGAATCATTTATCCAACATTTCTCATACAACATAGAGACAGACATATCAGTCACTACTTTGTGCAACACCAAACAAAAAGATGGAGAGTCTTTTTCATCATTTTTACAAAGATGGAGGAATCTAGCCAGCAGATGCTCTTGTGAAATTCCACAAAAACAAAAGGTAGAAATGTTCACCCAAAATGTTAACAAAGACATTGGTTATGACTTAAGAAAAGCTTGTTTGTCCACCTTCAAGGATGTGATTGAAAAAGGCTTAGTGATAGAAAAGGTCCTAATTGAACAAGGAGTCATTAAGATATTCAAGGAAAACAAAGATGACTTTAAAGGAAAAGATAAGACAAGATTTTGGAACAAAAACAAGAACATAGTCAATGATGGTGTTGTGGATGCCAATACAGTACAACCCAAAATCATTTTTTCTAGATCAAGCTCCACAAACAATCAAGTGAATACTCAAACAACTTCAAAGTCATGAAGGAAGTACAGTCCATTGGGAGAGCCACTTGAGTCAGTTTTCAAGAAGCTAGTGGCAAACAAGGTAATCACAATTCCAGATTTTCCTCCATATGAACCAAAGGTCAAACCAAATTGGTGGAATGATGATGAGTATTGTGAATTTCATAAAAGCAAAGGACATAAAATAGGAAATTGTCACCGACTGAAGAACATCATACAAGATCTCATTGATAGAGGTGACATAGAGATTGAAGGACACTCACCCAACCAAGAACATGAAATGTTTAAGGAACTATTCCCAAAGCATGACAAGGGAAATTCTAAAGCCACAGATGACCAAACCAACTATACCAGAGTAGCCTATAACTATGAGTCAACTATCAATCACATTTCGATGGGCAATTATGTCTCTACTATTATCATCAAAGACAAAACGCCTGAGAATTCTACCCAAAGACCCAAGATTGTCCTAAAAGGCATTGGATCTTCTTCCGAACCTACCTCTGAATGTAATGTCACAACTTGTTGAGGTAAATTCACTTTGCAAGGTGCTCCAGCTAAAAATGCCGCTTCCTCATTGACCAAGCCTGAGTATGACCTTGTAGAATAGTTAGGGAAGACACCCACGCTTATCTCCATCCTTCAGCTCTTACGCATATCCCCCACATATAAAGCCATTCTTGACAAAATCTTGAGATACACTGCTATTCCCACTGATCTGAATGTGGACTAGTTTCAAGCTATGATGGGATACCTTTCCATTCCACACTCTCTTACATTCACAGAAGCCAATGACACCTCTGTAAGTCAGCCACATAATGCACCACTACACATTGAAGCCTTCATACACAAATATCAAATAAAACAAATCCTGATAGATGGAGGAGCAGGTCTAAACATTTGTACATTGAGCACTATTAAACAATTGGGATATTCTAACAAAGCTGTGAATTCTACAAACAAAATTACCATCAAAGCATATGATGGTGAAGAGTGTTCATCCAAAGGCACAGTAACCTTGCCTCTCAGAGTTGGGCTAGCTACAAAGGATATGGTTTGTCAAGTCGTAGACCTGGATCTCACATACAATATATTACTAGGACATCTTTGGATTCATGAAATAAGGGCAGTCTCATCTACATATCACCAATGCATTAAATTTCCTCACAATGGAGTTGAAATAATAGTTAATGGAGATCCTAATCCATTTATATACTGCAATAACTTGAGACCGAAAACTGAGATGATCATTCCAAGTAATCGAGAAGTTGTTCCTTCTTCTGCATACATTGATCTTGAATCATTAAAACCTTCGACATCAAAACAAGGTGAGCTTAAAGGAAAATTCCAAGACAAGGGCATGGGTGAATACACTTTGAATCAAACCATGTACTAACAACAAGTCATGAATTCACCAAAAGAATATGGACGACCACATCCTACTAAGTGGGTATCCATCATTACACTTAAATGGGATCCTACAATCTTCCAAAAATGGGGTGAAGTGGAAGAAGAAGACTTATACAAAATGCTTTACAAAGACCCTGAAAATGATATAGAAGATCATATCAGCATACCATGTGAAATGTATGGTAAAGGGTTCAAGATTCTACAAAAATTTGGGTATGATGGCAAAAGTCCTCTTGGATTAAGAAAAGAAGGCATCATTGAACCCTTACAACCGAAATTGACATTCAAAAAGGAACACTCCAAAGGACTTGGTTTCATGAGTTCCAAGGTAAATGCTCAAAAGATAGGAGAAGCATTACAAATCAAAGCTGCCAAAATTCAACAAGGAAATCGCTATTCCACAGACTCCAATGAATGGGAATGGGGTTCAGACAAATCCACCAGTGATTATGAGCTCACCAAGACATTCAGAGAACCAGATGAACCCACAGAAGAAGAGGAATTTTATAGAAAATTCAAAGATGGTCAAGAAACAACCCCGGAGGATCCCATATAGTCCTTGCCTCTAGGTCCTAGGTTGAAATCACATAGAATGAGAACACCTGTCCCGGAATGCGCTACTAGTGATGATAATTTGGATTCATTCATGATCGAGACTGATGAGGAGAGTGCCAATGATGACCTCGATAACTACCTCGACATACCTGAATATAACTGCATCTTCACTCTTAACCCCACTAACTTCGAAGACATCAAAGGCCTTCCCCTTGTTCACCACCAACTCATTGACTGGGACCATGAAGGACCTGCATAGTTTGACACATTCCAAAATGATGAAGCTTTTATTGACTATCTTGGCATACGAGATGATCTTCCCCCCGGGGACCATAAGGCAGGATACATTATAGAACTCAATAGTGTGGCATATTTTGGTGAGGGTTTCGGGCCTTCCAGTCGCAAAAATATAAAAATAAAAACAAATCAAGGGTCTTATGGTGAAAACCACGTTGTGGTGCTATCTGACCCCAAAAAAGTTAAAAAAAAGGATGTATCTGAAGGTGACAACCTCTTTGAGGCACTCGAAGATGGAAGGATCGACATTCTCCTGGCATCATATGAGGAAAATTCATCCATGTTGGTAGAGGAGACTATCAAAATAGACATTGGCACAAAAGAAGTTCCACACAACATATTCTTGGCTCAATCTTTGACAGAGATAGAAAGGTCAAAGTTCATAAGTTTCTTCACAAAACGACAAATCAATTTTGCATGGTCATACGCTGATGTGCCTAGATTGGATCCGGATTTGGTAATGCATCATTTGATAGTTAAACTGGGGGCAAAACCAGTGAAACAAAAATTAAGAAAGATGCATCCACAAGTGGCATTATTAGTCAAAGCAGAGCTGGAGAAATTATTGGATGGATCTCCAACTTAGTGTTTATCAGTAAACCAGATTGTAGTATCAGAATATGTACAACTTTCAGAGACATCAACAAAGCTTGTCCTAAGGATGACTTTCCATTACCAAATATTGACTTGATCGTTGATCTCACAATAGGTCATGCAATGTTATCTTTGATGGATGGATTCTCTGGTTACAATCAAATAAAAATTGCATCCGAGGATCAGCACGAAATAGCATTTACTTGTCCTTGGGGAACTTTCTATTGGAATGTCATGCCCTTTGGGCTAAAAAATGCAGGCGCTACATATCAAAGACCCATGACTACTATCTTTCATTATCTCATGCACGTTACTGTGGAAGATTATGTTGATGACCTCTTGGGAAAATCAATAGATAAAGATACACATTTGGACATACTTTCAGTCATCTTTGATCGGTTGGACAAATATAAAGTAAGATTAAACCCCAAGAAATGTGTCTTTGGAGTAACCTCTGGGAAACTCCTGGGATTCATTGTCTCAAAAAGAGGAATCGAAGCCGATCCAGCAAAATTCAAGGCCATCCTAGAGATGCAACCACCAAGAAATATCAGTCAACTTCAATCTTTGCAAGGGAGAATCCAGTCCATACGAAGATTCATAGCGCAACTTGCAGATAAATGCAATCCTTTTCAGCACCTGCTACACAAAAACATCAAATTCAAATGGGATGATAATTGTCAACGAGCTTTCCAGACACTCAAAGATTATCTTTTGAATCCGCCAGTTTTGATGCCACTAGTTCCAGATCAACCTCTATTACTATACATATCAACTACTTAAACAGCACTGGGGGCACTCTTAGCACAATAAGTTGTTGAGGGCAAAGAAAAGGCAGTATACTACATCAATCGCACATTCGTGGCATATGAGCTAAATTACACACCAATTGAGTCTGCATGTCTCACTGTGGTCTTTGCTTCGCAAAAATTATGACATTACATGCTAACTCATAAAACTAAGTTGGTTGCAAGGATCGATCCATTGAAATACCTTCTCAATAAAGCAATGCTTACTGGGCGACTAGCCAAATGGGTGATGCTTCTGAGTGAATTCAACATTGAGTATGTGGACAGAAAAGAAATAAAAGGATAGGCTATTGCAGATCAGTTAGCAGATGCTCCCATGATAGATGATGTTCCTCTAATTTCAGAATTTCCAGATGAATCCATTTTAACAGTGTCACATGCAAAGCCTTAGCGACTATACTTTGACGGCTCATACACATAGCATGGGGTAGGAGCTGGCATCCTCTTCATAACTCCTCAAGGGGATTCTATACCAAAATCGTATCGACTATCATTTCCCTACACAAATAACATAGCAAAATACGAGGCATTAACAACTAGATTATGAATAGCAGTTCAATGGAAGATCCAGGAACTTCATGTTTTTGGGGACTCTCAACTTGTAATTCGTCAAGCAACTGATGACTACCAAACAAAGGATGAGAAATTAATGCCTTACAAAAGAATGGTGGATGACCTAAAACAACATTTCACAAAGTTAGACTTTGAGCAGATACCAAGAGAGCAGAATCGAGCCATAGATGCCATGGCTACAATTGCTTCACTAATCAATCTACCTCCGAATGAGACCCACTATGAGTTCTTGGTGGATAACCTTTTAGTTCCCTCATATGAGATCACTCCTACTGAGATGTTATGTGTTGTCAGTCTTGAGTCCCAATTATATGATTCCATTTTCACATACCTTCGTGACAATACCCTTCCTCCTGATCTATCCAATAACCAACGTTGCACTTTCATTCGCCAATCTTCTTGATATGTCATTTTAGCCAATATCCTATACCATCGAGGTCTAGATGGCACTCTTCTTAGATGTTTAGAAAGAGATGAAGCTCAGATTGCATTACGTGAAGTACATGAAGGGATATGTGGTCCACATTCTAGTGGTCCTACCTTAGCCAAGAAACTCATCAGGACTGGATATTACTGGCCCAACATGGAAAAAGACTCATATCAGTTTGTCAAGAAATGTAAGCAGTGTCAACTTCATGGAGACCTCATTCATGCGCCAGTGCAGGAACTTCAACCAATTGCAACTCCTTGGCCCTTTTGTCAGTGGGGACTTGATCTCATAGGCAAGATTCCCCCTCCTTCTTCCAATAGTCATAAATTCATTTATCACTGCCACAGAGTATTTCACAAAATGGATCGAAGCTGTGCCTCTCAAACAAGTCACTGGAAAACAAATTTCTACATTCATCCTCAACTATATCATTTGTCTATATGGTATTCCTGTTTCCATCATCACTGATAATGGGTGTCCCTTCAAAAATCAGGATGTTAGGGAACTCTGTGACCACTTCCATATTACTCATCATTTTTCCACACCTTATTACCTCCAAGGTTACGGTCAAGCTGAGGCGTCTAATAAAACAATCCTTAAAATCTTAAAAAAGACAGTCGAAGATGCTAGCCGTAATTGGCATATCCAACTTAATCCCACACTTTGGGCTTACCGCACAAGCATTCGCACACCTATAGGAGCTACACCCTATTCACTTGTCTATGGTGTTGAAGCTATCTTGCCTATTGAGGTTGAGTTACCCTCTTTACGAGTCTCTTTGCAAAACATTATCCGTGATGAAGACTAGAGGGTCTCTCGCTTACAAGAACTTGATCTATTGGATGAATGAAGACAAACTATTTTTAATCATCTCAAGGCTTATCAATAATGAATGAGTCGTAGCTACAATCATAAAGTAAAGCCTCACACATTTGAGGTGGGTGACTTAGTTCTTAGAGAAAATCCTAGAAATTAGCAAGACAGAGAGAAGAAGGGCAAGTTTGAACCAGACTGGCTTGGTCCTTACATCGTCACAGCAGCATATGGATCTGGTGCGTATCAACTCTCAACCACAGAGGGTGAACCTTTTAAGGATCCTATCAACAACATGCACCTTCGCAGGTTTTACACATAGCTCTTCAGAGTATCCTAATTCAAAAATACAAAAAAAAAAAATCAAAAAAATACAAAAATACAAAAAAAAATCATAAAATAAAAAAAATCGTTACTTGGTGAAAACCTGGCAAACAGGCGCCTTGTGACACAAAAAAAAAATATTGAAAAATAGAAAAACATTTCATCCAATAGTGAAAACCACTTCGGTGGCGCCTTGGGCAAGTGCCATGGTGAAAACTGGGTCACCAGTGCCATATGTAGAGAACTTGCTCCTCCCTCCTTCAGGATTCTCTTTCATCCTTCACTTCACACACACTTACAACCTATCCATTCATAATAAACATACACATTCCCATCATGGCTTGTTATTGATCTACCCAAGATTAGTTCGCCATTCATAATAAACCTCCCTTTTCATCCTTTTCCATCCATAATAAAGAAGCTCCTATCTATGGCTAAGGCAAATCCTATGTCTAGTAATGGGTGTGGAACTGAGAGCATCACATATTTTGAGGAGTACAGTTTCTTCCACTTTTCTTCAGTCTATCCGCACACAATCCGTAATAAAGCAGTACTTGCATCGCCAATCCGCAATAAAGTTCCATCTTCTTTGCAATAAAGTATCAGTTTCATGGATTCAGATAGTTTCAGATGAGACACAGCAGCAACAATGGGCTTCAACAAAATCAAATCTTTAAACAGACTCAGACAACATTATGGTTCAATGCTATCTATCCTTTTTGTGAAAGTAAACATTGTGACCACAATCAAATAAGACTTATACAAGTGACAAGAGACACTAAACTTGAGGACTACAGTGGATATTGGTGTCGAGTCTTGGTTTTCTTTTGATTTTATCTTTTGGTGACATGTCTTTTAGCTTTTCTGGGATGTCTTTGACTAGAGATTCTATCTCCAGGATGTCTTTGACTAGAAAGGCGAGGATGGGGTATCATCACCTATTTTCTTTGTTGTCTGTGGATTGTCTCTTAGTAATGCTATGACTTGTCCAAGGATATGAGGACACTGTGAGTCTAGTATGAACTGGGGCATTCCTTGTTTACAACTGTCTTATCTCCATGCAAATAGGTACAATGACTTTCTGGGTTGAACATACGCCTCGATTGTCATAGCCTACTTGCCATAATAAAGCTCAATGATGATAACACACAAGAAGCTCTTTCACTTTCATATTAACTATCTTTCATCCCCTTTTCTTGATTGACTTCCATCGTCCTTCCCGAGTCTGTGTAGCCTGCTATCACATGACTAAGTATAATGACACACAAAAAACATTTGCATTTCATGTAGTTGCACCTACATTACCATATATAACCATTTCATACATATATATAGATATCACAATTGCATCACATCTTGCATACCACACATGTTAGCACATCTTACATTTTCATCATGTAAATAATCATTTGCATTATCATATTCATACGTTCGCATTGGCATAACACTTAAAACATAAAAGAACAAAAATATTGCATTTCATTATGTACATATTTGCATTCGTATCATAAACCATCACATAGACACATACATCATGAATCATATAAAAGCATCACATAGGTACACATGCATATAGCTGCCGCAAAGATGAGTCATCTCATATATATATAATCATAAGTGTAATGATACAACGATGTCAAAATCATATGGCTACAATCACCCGAAGGTGTCTACATCATAATATGAAATGGTACAAAACTGATACATAGGGAGCCCTCTAAGGCTATGATGAACTCCCTCCCTCAGAGCCACCTGGCCTCAACGGAGTTTGAGCCCTAGAAGGACCCACCCCAGGATCATCTCTCCTGCCTCCCCTATTTGGTGGTGGTGGAGGACCCATGACCCCACCACTAGACACATGTCTCCTGTGACTCCCTCTAGTGTCCGTCGTTGTCCGTGATGGTCTGCGGAAGCTCCTAGCCCGCTGCTCTGGTGGCACTGCCCCATAGTATAGGTCTCGACAATAACCTATCTCCTCCCCTGCCTGCAAAACATAGGTGTATCCAACCCCTGTGTCCTTTGTCGCCTGCCTCCCAGCCCTCAATGCTATCTCAGCCTCAGTGTAACGCTGGATAGCCTAATCTCACTCTCGCTCAATGTCCATGAGTTGTCTCCTGAGTCGATCCCTCTCCCCCTCCAGCTCCTGGATCTCATCTGCCTGTCCCTAGCAGATCTCCCTCAGCTCTAATAGCTCATCCTCCTCCTCCTTAGCCCCCTGTACTAGTGGCTATACCTCTTCTTGTACCTGTGACTGCTCATGTAGCTACCCCTACCCCTGTCCTCATCCCTCTACCTATCCCTGCACCTGTCTGGGACCCTATGCTGCTGGCACCTATAATGGCAACCCACCTCGTTCCCTCACTACCCGAGCCTGTCTCTCCTCTCCACCCTCTCTCCACGGAGCCACTCTCCTCTCTCCTACTGCACCCCGCCTCCTCTATTGGCCTCTACCCCCACCATTTCCATCATCATCCTCATCCCCTCCGCCATCTCCATCTATCAACTCTCCCGAATTTGTCAAGCATGGAAATGGATGCTCTGCCCAATATGCAGTATACTCTGTATCCATCCCTGCATCCTCAATCTCAGGCCACATGTCCCATGGAAAGGGAACCATCTCCACCAACTGCATCACTGCCTGATCATACGACAACAGTGGCCCAAAGTATGCCTAGTCCCGCACTGTCTGCGCATACATACCGGAACCCCGTGGCATCCACTGGATCCTACCAAACTGCCTACATACCCTATCCACCAACTGCCTCTCTAGTACATAGGGCATCCGCCCAATCAGATATCTGCTCCTAAATGTATAAGGTAGCTCTACTGCATCATCCTCCCACTACTTGCACTCTTGATACGACCTCCATATCACACTGTCAATCTCATCAAAGATTCGATGCCAGTGCTCCAACCTGCCAATCTGTGGCTGTGAGGTAATCATATCATATAGATGAACAAAGTTGCGTCCATGACCCCTGCCTCTGAAATGTATCAGTCGTGTCATCGACAAATGCTCATATGCCCAAACCTATAGCAATGTAACTCCGCAGCCCAATCCTACAGATCCATGGTAGACGAACTAATGAAGCTCATAGTATAAGTGTGCCAGCACAAACGGTCCCCAGGCATATCTGGTATGTTGTGTAACCAGTGTCTCCAAGGTGCTCCCCCAACCCACAGCCAACCCTCGTGTCACCCTGTCTGGACACAGGAACCCACTGATCACTCCTCCTAGCACTACTAGTAGCGCCAGTCCTATCACTATCATCATGTCCCATGCCACGTGTCCAGCCCTCATCTCCAGTCCTGGATCTTGAAACACTCATCTCAGTGCATCCCTATCTCCGTCTTGATCATAAGGTATCAACACCCCATCGATCGGTATCCTTAGTATCTTGTATACATCCTCTAGGGTGACTGTCATCTCACCCATCAACAAATGGAAAGTGCAAGTCTCTAAGTGCCATCTCTCAGCTAAAGCAGTCAGCAACCCCATGTTCACCCGAAAATCAGGCACATACAGAATGAATCTCAAACCCATAACCTCAATGGCGGCCCTGTCCTCAAACGTTAGCTCTGGTCATAACATCTGAGTCGACAGGAATCTCTCTCATGACTCCAACATAGGTAGGTACTCTTCTAGTCAAGAAAACCAACTGTGTCAGTCAAAGTGGTATTCACTGTTCATCACAAAATGCTACTTATTATCCTAAGTACTTATGATACTCTATCAAAGTGACACTCACTGTTCATCACAAAGTGTTGCTTCTATCCTAGTGACACCCACTGTTCATCACAAAGTGTTGTTGTTTATCCTAGTGGTACTCCTTGTTCATCACAAAGTACTACATGTTTTTGACACTCACTGTTCATCACAAAGTGTTGTTGTTTATCCTAGTGGTACTCCCTGTTCATCACCAAGTGCCTTGATCTACCCTAGTCTTCCCTAGAGGACCTGCTTGAGTGTATCCTCTCAGCAGCTTATCCAATCGACAGCGTATGTTCACCACAGAACTACCGATTTTCCCTAGAAAACATAAATGCACATTTTTGACACAAACATGCCTTCATGACATAAACGCACTTACATACTGCATAAACGCACCTGCTCTGCACAGACGCGCCTGAAATACACAGACGTGCCTCTACTCTGCACAGGCACGTCTGCACAATGCAGACGTGCTCGCATTTGACATAGATGCCTTTTTCTGGCACAAACGCACCTGGCACAAGCACAGACATGCCTAGCACCAACGCCAATGTGCCTTAGCATTTTTTGACATTTTTTGACATTTCCTAAAAGCACATTTATTGCACTACTGATGGGTTGGTACTTGGGATAGACTAGCCTAGTTTGTGCTCTTGGATCCTTTTCTTGGATCACCTGGTGTTCTCCTCACACCCTAGGGTCTCTAGGACTTCCTTTTCTTGAGGAATCCCCTAACCTTTCCCAATCCACCCACCAATGAGTTGCTATGCTGCTCTTAAGGTCTCACCTACTCATGAGACTCAAAACCCCTTACTATGGCTAATAAGGGATAGGCTTGTTCCACACCTTCCAAGGTCTTAGCAAGGTTATAATAGGTATATTTCATGGTCTTTCCACCCATTCATGTGCTCCCAAGAGGTTTCAAGCCTTCAACCCCTTACCAATTTCACTATTTTGTGTTTTTCCTACAAAATAGGGCTACAAGGATTAGGACCAATTAGATCTCCTAACCAGTCTTTTAGGGCTCCCTCTCACAAACGATGCACAAACAACCCAAACTCCCAAAATGGAATACCATTCATTTGGAAATGGCTCAAGGATTTCTCTGGTTTTGGGCCTCCAAGTGGTTGTACAGTGCCTTGGGCAAATTTTGAGGTTTATAAGGGTTTTGGGAGGGTTTTTAGGGTCTGCCTGGGTCACAGTGAATGTTTTGTGTTTTAGCCACCTTGTCTAGATTGGTGGTGACTTCTCCTTCACACCAGTGTTGCTTCACACACTCCTTTACACCTCCTCCAAAGGGTGCACTCTCCTCTGACCAACCTTACTCTCCAAGACCTCTGCAACAACAACCATTCCTAACCGGGCACTGTCCAGTCTCACCTAGGAATGGATCTCCAATTGGCTTCCTTGCATTTTCAAGCGCCCTGCTTGCATGGGACTATAGTACATGGTCTTCACTTCCATTCCCAATGGTTTCTTGGTGTTTCCACAATGGGGAATGGAGCTAAAACTTCATTTACTCAAACTGGTCCAAAACTGGACAGTGAGACTGCAAATTACAAACTATTTACAAACACACTCTACCGGTAAACAAAAACCTAAACTAATCACTCACAATGAAATTATTTACACCATAGAAGACATTTTACATAGTTTTGCATGCAGTTCAATCCATTTACTTGCCTGATAACTTCATACAATCTGACTGGTAACCAACAAACAATCACAGTCAAGCTCTTATTGCTTGGGTCGTACAATCTCTGACATTCCACCCTTTAACTTAGGGTTTGTAACCTCTTATACTACCTTTTCCTTGGTCAGTGTGCCAAAATTAGGGTTCTCCACACTCAATAAGGGTTTTTGATGTTTTGGGTGGAAAAGTTGCTTAACAACTTTTAAAAGTTGTCATGCAACTTTTGCAACTTTTGAGCAACTTTCCTAATGTTGCTTTTCTTGACTCCTAGACCTATTTTGGGCTATCCTAAGGACATCAACATGCCAATAAGGCATAAAACACATCCAAGGCACACTCAACCTCTCCTGCACTAGACATCACAACAAAATCACTAAGGACCTACAACTAGGACCTATGAGCACATGGCTTATTATTTTATGTACAATGGCTTCATAAGAAGCATAACACCAACAAAAAAAGGAGGCAGAGCTTGAAAGGGTGCTCCTGCACCATACTCCCCCTCTACACATAACTAAGAAAAAGAAGAAGAAAAGAGAGTCGGGTCTATTCCAAGTGTCTTGAACTTGCTCTCTTCCACCCATGTAGCTTCAGATACTAGTTGATCTGCCCATTTCACTAGGTGCTCCATCTAGACCTGGTGTCTAGTAGACTTCTTCACTCTTGATTCCAAGATCTCCTCTTCTTTAGGCTTCTTCACTTGAGGTAAGGTATTTACATCCAAGTCTTGTAATACCTTAGCTTGGTTCTCAGTCTGCCCTGCTATCTCTCCCTTGTACATTACCAGATCAGCAACATTAAAGACTGGTGAAATGGCTAAGTCTGAAGGTAAATCAACCTTATAGGTGTTCTCACCATATTTTGCCAGAATTTGACAAGGTCCTACTCTCTTCATTTGCAGTTCGGTAGGCTTACCAGTTTGCATCCTCGCTTTGCTCAAATGTACCATCACATAGTCACCCACCTTGAACTGAACTTCTCTCCTTCTCTCATCCTCTTTAGCCTTCAGTTTTTGAGTGGATTCAAGGATGGCCTTCTTAACATGCTCTTGAACTTCCTTGATGGTTTGAGTGAAATCCTCTACTTGCCCGCTCTTCATCTCCAAAGTACTAAGGTCTCTCAACTCACATATTCCCCTTGGATGTCTACCATACACAACCTCAAAAGGGCTTCTACTAGTGGTCCTATTCACAATGTCATTATATGCACACTATGCTTGAGGAATGATTAGGTCCCATGTCTGACCATATTCCTTAGTTAGACACCTCAACAAATTGCCTAACACCCTGTTGATGACTTCAGTTTGACCATCTGTTTGTGGATGGTAAGCTGAGCTAAATGACAAGTTAGTTCCTAGTCTCCTCCATAATGTTTGCCAAAAATGACCCATGAACTTGTTGTCCCTATCTGAAACAATTCTTAAAGGGAGCCCATGAATCCTAACAATCTCTTTGAAGAAGAGATGTGCAACATATCTAGCATCATGTGTAGTCTTACATGGAATGAAATGGCTCATCTTGGAAAATCTATCTACTACCACATAGATGTTGTCCATACCTGTTTTAGTCTTGGGAAGTCCTACAACAAAGTCCATGCTTATACATTCCCAAGGTCTGTTAGGGACCGGTAATGGTTGATAAAGACCAGCATTGCTTGATCCTCCTTTTGCTCTTTGACACACCCCACATTGCTCTACATACCTCTTTACATCTCTTGGCAACTTTGGCCAATAGTAGTACCTCTTTACTAAATCCAAGGTTTTGTTGACTCCAAAGTGTCCACTTAAATTGCCATTATGTTTTTCTTGGATGAGGTTCTCCCTCATGGATCCTCTAGGTACACACAACTGGTTACCCTTGAACAAGAGACCATTTTGGAGAGTGTAATCTGCATACTCACCATGGAAATGGTTCTCAAACTCTTTGCAAACCTTGTAAGCTGATGAGAAGTCTTCATCTCCTTCATAGAGGTCTTTGAAACCTTCTATGCTTATGCTCTGCAACTGTAACTCTTGAACTGTCAACAACTTCATACTTAATGCATCTGCCACCTTATTAAGTTGCCCCTTCTTATGCTTGATGGTGAAAGTGAAGGATTGGAGGTATTCCATCCATTTCGGATGTCTATTGTTGAGCTTCTCTTGAGTGTTAATGTAACTCAATGCCTGGTTGTCTGTGAACACTACAAATTCCTTTGGGAGTAGGTAATGCCTCCATTTCTTTAGTGACTGCACTAATGCATACAACTCTAGGTCATAGGCTGAGTACTTCTTCCTTGCTTCATTAAGCTTCTCACTGAAAAATGCCACAGGTCTTCCCTCTTGACTCAACACACCACCTACTGCAATTCCACTTGCATCACACTCCATAGTGAATAGCTTATCAAACGTAGGTAGGAGAAGGATAGGTTTTGTGGCTACTTCCTGTTTCAACAATTGAAATGCTTTGTCAGCCTGCTCAGTCCATTTAAACTTAGTTTTAAGGCCTCCTTTGATGGTGTCAAGGACTGGTGCACATATGCCACTAAAGTTCCTCACAAACTTCCTATAGAATTGAGCTAATCCATGGAAACTTCTAACTTCAGTTCTTGCTTTAGGTGCAGGCCTATTCAAGATTGCCTCCACTTTGCTTGGATCCATCTTCAAGGTTCCTTTAGACACCACAAATCCTAAGTAGACCAGCTCTTGCTTCAAGAAGTCACACTTCTCTAGGTTGATGGATAGCTTCTCCTCATGAAACCTCTCTAAGACTAACCTTAAATGCTCAAGGTGCTCCTCTTTGGTTCTGCTATAGATGAGAATGTCATCTAGGTACACCACCACAAATCTACCTGTGAAATCCTTCAACACTTCATTCATCAACCTCATGAAGGTGCTTGGAGCTTTAGTAAGCCCAAATGACATTACAAGCCATTCATACAATCCTTCTGTGGTTTTAAAAGCAGTTTTCCACTCATCACCCTCCTTAATTCTTATTTGGTGATAACCACTTTTAACGTCTAGCTTGGTGAAATACATATCCCCTCCTAAACAATCCATTAGATCCTCTATTCTAGGAATAGGAAACCTATACCTTATGGTAATCCTATTGATTGCTCTTGAGTCAGTGCATAGTCTCCACTTACCTCCTTTTTTTGATGCTAGCACTACCGAAACTGCACATGGGCTAATGCTTTTCTTAACTAATCCTTGGTCCAATAACTCCTGCACTTGCCTTGTTACTTCCTTATTCTGATCAGGTGTAAGCTTATATGTTGCCTTGTTAGGCAAAGATGCACTAGGGACAAAGTCTATTTGATGGCTAATAGACCTTCTAGGTGGGAGAGTTGCAAGTGCTCCATCACTTCCTATGTCCTCATACTTTTGCAACATTTGTTTTACCTCCTTAGGTACCTTTGTCTGCCACTTACTCTCCTCCTCTTTAGGCTTCACAAAAATGGCACATCCCACTGTCTCTTCCTCGTGCAGCAAGTGTAAGAACTCTTTACCATTGTTCAACAAGACACTAGGTGTTCTTGAGCTTCCTTCATCATCCTCTGTCAAAGACTGAATCTTGAAGGTTTTGTCATCCTTCTTGAAAGAAATGGGGTTCTCTCCTCCATCATAGATCATCTTCCTATCAAATTGCCAGGGTCTTCCTAGAAATAAGTGACATGCATCCATAGGTAACACATCACAAAGGATCTTATGCTTGTATCCTCCAATAGAAAACTCTACCCAAGTCTGTTCATTGACAAGCACACTTTGTCTTTTGTTCAACCAAGTCACCTTGTAAGGGCTAGTGTGGGGTATTCTTGTGAGTTTCAACTTCCTAACTGCCTCTTCTTGGTATTCTTGGGTATTTTGGGCTATCCTAAGGACATCAACATGCCAAAAAGGCCTAACACACATCCAAGGCACACTCAACCTCTCCTGCACCAGACATCACAACAAAATCACTAAGGACCTACAACTAGGACCTATGAGCACATGGCTCATTATTTTATGTACAATGGCTTCATAAGAAGCATAACACCAACAAAACAAGGAGGGAGAGCTTGAAAGCGTGCTCTTGCACCAACTACCTAGCCTGCATTAATGACAACACTTATTGTGACAAAGTACAAGGAGGTTTTGCGGTAATTATTGGCTCTCCTGCATCTACCGGCCTCTGACATCAGCGAACACGATCAAATCTATGCACCAATGCCATCGCTGCTGACTGTTGCTGCTCTATTCTCTCTCTGCACTCTGATCTCTTGGATGTGTGGATGACAATGAGGATGTATTCCCCTCGTGGTCTATTTTATAGACTGCCCTAGCCCCAGCCCTCGTCTCCCAAGTCAGTCTTGATTATCCCGTGACTCTGTCACTCTATCCTATCCGATCAGTCCTTTCTAGCCTTTCTCTCTTATCAAGAGATTGTCTGCGATCTTTCCACACATTTTCATCCAATCTCTCAAGGGGGCATATCATTCCCATCTTGGGGTAACTTTGTATCAGTTCATATTATCTTCTTTGAAACAACGCGACAAGCTACATTGTCTCAGAGGGGCAAAATGTAGACACCTAAAATTGTCATGTCTAATTAAATAAATGTCTTTATTTATTTAATTACTTTAGCTTAATTCTTCTATTAATTAAATAAATCTTTATTTATTTAATTAATTCATTTATCATCTTCTAGCCTTATTTCTCATTTAAATAAATACTTTTATTTATTTAAATTGCCCTTTTCCTAAATTAAATAAATATCTTATTAATATAATTGATCCCACTTCTTCTATTAATTAAATAAATCTTTATTTATTTATTTAATTCATTAGCCTTTTCTACCTATGACACATGTCATTTATCTCTTAATTCATACACTACCTACCCTCTCATTATTTTATTATTTCCTTTACCTACCCTCTAATCCTAGCTGACCATTTATCGTTTACACCTCTCAATCTTATCCCTCCATTTCTTATAGTGTCTTCTATATAAGGAGATGCTTCCTTCATTATCAACCTCTCAACTATGCATTCTAACTACTTGATCAATTGACGACTACACTACACTTTTGAACTTTCATATGCGATCCTACTTGCAACCACATTTCCGTTCTTTGTTGAGCTCTTGTGCACATAAAATCTGAGAGCAAATATATCAAGCAAGATCAATGGAGATAGGAAGAATGGAGATTCAAACCCTATTCGACATGTGATGGTATAATCTTTGTGATTTCATTTGATTTACATTGTCTTAGGTAATCTTCATATGTTATGGTGGATCTTTGTTATTGTTAGGCTAGGGTTTTGTGGTTGAATTCGTTTAGTCTTTCAATGTCATTGTTATCCATTTTCACCATACACATCTACAATAAACGTCAGATGTCATTTTTGGGGGAAGTCTCTGAGATGAGACTCATAAGCATCCTTAACTCCTCTCACTATCTAGTCATCCATACAGTGGAGAAAATCTTGGGGGATGATTTTTTGAGGGCATGTCATAGGCACATGGTCAACACTGATATATCCCCCATGTTACTGGTGATAGTCAGGTAGAAATGGGAGAAATGAATGTTGGGAAAAAAATTATATGCCAGAACGTGTTTAAGAACCCTTATCTAGGGAAAATTGGTGACATCCTAGAGAACATGGATGAGGAGAAGAGGATTCGTGTCCTTCAAGACTGTTATGTGGTCAATAGGAAGGTGAAAAAGCTACCTCTAGTCAACACTACAAAGCCAGAATTGATCGAAGGAAAGAAGCTAACCATTCCTAGAAATATGGCTTTCTCAAGAAATTATTGGTACTTATGTTGAATAAGGGCATATGAATAAAAGAGCTATTTATGAAGTGAGAATTCAGAGTGCGATAAGGAGGGAGAGATGGAATTCGACATTGTGATAAAAGAGGAGATGGCGGAGGGCAATGAAGAAGATGATCCCTCTCGCATTGTGAAACTGTTAGCCCATCAAGGTTGTAGCCCAGAATGCCCAATCAAAGCTCGTGCCAAGAAAAGGAGGAGGATGAAGAAACCATAAAGACCCTATTAATAGGATAGCGATGGTGGTAATGCCCTACTCTGAAACTATTAAAATCAAATGAACTAGTGTCACCACTTTGGAGTGAAACCATTTTGGCTATGTATGGATAGATAGGAGTTTAGTTGCACCATGAGCACCAATTTTGGACATTATAGTAATGCAAAGCTCGATCTTTGGTAGCAGGACAAATAGACAACATGAAACTGAAGAGGTATATAATGCTGTCCCATAGCAATTATTAATTTAGCCCCCAACAAACAAAAACAAAAACAAAAAACAAAAAAAACAAAAAAATTGCTTGTAAAAATATTCTTAATCTTTATTATTATTAAATCAACAAATGTTTTTCAAAAATATCATTAAATCATTTCAAAATATAGTTGGTTTTTATGGGCCAAATAAAATAGACGCCTCCTTTCAAATCAAATAATGGTAACCTTTGGAGGAGTTATATCAAACCTTAGGTCGGCCACTCCTATTCCCATTGCCATTCCTACCCGTATTCAATTTGAAGGAACGAAAGTTAAAAGAGAAAAAATGGAGTCAATCCTGGAGAAAATTAACACAAGGAAAAACGTCGATGAGATCAACAGAGAAATGATACTTCCTCCGCCACAATCTCAGAAAGCCAAAACAATCGTATTGGACTTGGATAACACTCTGATCAATGCAACATTCTCTGCCACACCATCCCACTACGACTTCACGGTCCTGGTCGAAGAACTTCAAGAACAACCAGCTCTCTGTTACGTACAAAAAAGACCCGCAGTTGATAACTTATTACTCCAACTGGCCAAAACCAACTTCGAAATCATAATTTTCACTTCTGCTGCAAAAGAATACGCAGATGACGTTCTAAACAAACTCGACGTCCACAACAGCATAAAACACCGCTTGTACAGAGATTCATGTAGTCGAAACAGAGGCATAGTTTATAAAGATCTCAGTAAGCTGGGAAGAGACCTCAAGAACGTAATACTAGTTGATGATAATCCTCAAAACTATAAAATGCAGCCAGAAAATGCATTTCCCATTAGACCTTTTTATGGGGATTTATCTGACAGAGAGCTTTGGAAAGTCATGGCGTTTTGTAACATGGCGGCAAAATGTGAAGACGTGAGGGAAGCCATTACTATACATTATGATGTGAGTAAGACTGCTGATACAGAAATACAGAGCTTACGTGAACGTGAGAGGGAAAGAGAAAGGCCTGTGAGTTTATTCGGGCTTAACTGGAATCTAAATATGAGATCTTTGGGAAGAAGAAAACAGAAAACAAAAGCCAAAACAATTGTTTTGGGGTTGTTTGATGTTTTGATCAAGGCAAGCCTTGAGCCTCTTCAGCGCAATGACTTCATAATTTGTGCCCAGAATCGGCCTTACTATGTCATGAAAAGGCCTGGTGTGGATAACTTTTTGTCCGAATTGGCAAAGATTTATGAAGTTGTGGTCTTTACTGAGGCACCCAAAAAGGATGCTGATGTTTTTCTGGATAAGTTTGATGTTAACAGGTATATTGACCGGCGGCTGTACAGAGACTCGCCTTGGACTGGTAAAGATCATGTGAAGAGTTTGAGTAAGGGGACTCTCAAGTGTGTTTTGGATGTGGATTTGAAGGACGTTATTGTTGTTGATCATGAGGGAGTCGGGTATAAGTTTGAGAAAGAAAATGGGTTTTTGGTGAAGAGATTTGAGGGAGATGTGGAGGATGGAGAGTTGTATGAGGTTTTGGAGATTTGTAAGGCTGCTGCTGGGTATGAAGATGTGAGGGAATTTAGAAGGGGAGTGCCCATCAGATTTAGAAGCGAGAATAGGCCTCAG
The DNA here is from genome assembly GCF_030272615.1 of Cryptomeria japonica. NCBI lineage: Eukaryota > Viridiplantae > Streptophyta > Pinopsida > Cupressales > Cupressaceae > Cryptomeria > Cryptomeria japonica. Next base: position 2,727,210 of record NC_081408.1, on the reverse strand, counting down.
AAAAGAGCTTCGAGTTGTACAGTGCAATGATTCAACTCGCCTGTAACGTGTTATGATGAACAGACTTTATTAGATTATGGTATATCTATTATACACGTTTAAAAAAAAATTGTTTTCTCTCCTTTCGAGAAATTTTTATTTTTAAATTGATGTTGTGGGTCACATAGTGCAGCGAATCATGTTCTTCTTCTCTTCTCTACTATTGTTAAATCGTCATTCCTTATGTTTCAATCGTTGATGTATAGATTTATTTATTTTTTCATTATTAAAAAATATATTATTAATTAATACTACTAATATTATAATTTTTATATTTTCTATTGTTCCCATGTATTCTTATTTTTAAATCGCACTCACTTCAATGGTTAGAGGTAAATTTTGGTCCATAAAAATAGTAAATTATTTATCATTTTTTGATAGAAATGATCTTTAAAATTTCTTTTGATTATTTATTTGATAGTTAAAGAATGTGATATTTAAGTAGAGTCCCCATGCACCATCATATATGTCAAGATTGTCAACTAACAAGAGAGAATAAGAGAGAAATACAAGCTAACCATTCATTTGTAGACTGATAATATAGAAAATGAAATAATATTTTTTCATAATTGGAAAGAAAAATAATGTTTTATTGTGTTCAACATATATTAATTTAATAAGATGCACATATAAGTATACACTAGTTTAGATTAAATATTATTAGTTATGAGACTGATGGCATCAAGCTATCAAATGTTATTTTAGGAAAGTACTTGTGAAAGATGGGTGTACTTACTTTTAACGTTTGACACTTTAGGCTCATTGCTTCTTTTTGGTCACTAAGGATTGACCTATTTAAAAATACCATAAAGATGTTGTGGATCCTAGGGGAAAATTCTCCTAGGTCAACCCATTAGATAGTGACTTTACAAATGTGGTAGATCAACATACAATATAATAAATATCTTAGATGATGATTCACTAGTAAATGATATTCCTTTAGTGCATCAATCAAAGTGTTCCTCTAGAGTAAATGCTCATTGAATTCTCTACGAGGTTAAATGATTCTAGGATGATGAATTAATGATCCAAATGAACATCTTTAAATATCATAGAAAAAATATACAAAATGTGTACCAAATTAGCTTTATTTAGGGTTGACAAGGAATGATCCCACTAAGCCAACCATAAATACAAATTATGGTGAAAGTGGTCCAATACAAGAGATAGAGAGGACCTAAAAATTTCTTATTATATCTTGGAATGCACTCTCAAACATCACACATGCTTGGTGCACATCCTCAAAGTTAGCAACAAGGTAACAGGTAGATAAACTTGTGTAGCACATATAACCTGTTGGCTCAAAACACATCTTCCAAATGAAATTACTTAATGTGGATCCCCCAAAGGCAAAATTGGAGCCAAGTACAACTCAACACAATGTCCAATACTAGAATGGACCAACAAAGATATAGCACAAGCAATAGAGTAAGTCATGTCGATGAAATAACTACAAATTACTCTAAAACCCAGATCCAAACATAATACAACACCAATAGATCAATGCCACATAAATAAGTTCATATAACATCCATCAACGCCTTTACATACATCTTTTATATACTCAAGCCAAGACAAGCTGGGGAAACTAATATAATATAGAGTTCTTCATTGCCAAAATACTAGGAAACACAATCATGAGATAAGATAATGACAAGGACACTTGCAAAATACTTCATCACCTAAAATATACCCTGAGATACTGCTCAAACATTGTAAGCATGTCCTATAAGTTGTAGTATCAAAAAAATCAATGCAAATCAATGTGGAGCATTCTCCAAGACAGACCTAACAAGCCATCAAACTTCTAGCATACTACCTTAACTAGAAACATCAACTGCAACACTGGAGACTTGAAATGATAGGAGTGCAACATCCATAGAGCATACACATTATATCGAAAACCACAAGACCATAAAGCCAAATAGGGATCTAGACAGTCTTCAACATACATTCACGCACTTATTGACTTCTAGAGACTAGAACACCTTGTAGCACCATTTTATTACTCAGGAGCAACAGAAAAGAAATCACAACAACTTGTAGTGAGCATAAGACCATCAACACCATCAGAAAGAAAATCTACTTAATCGTCATGCTTCTAATCCTTATTTTAATGCTTCTAATTTGAATATGATATCATCATGGTAGCATCTCTAGAATCCAAACATGAGCATCAATAACATCACTATTATCCAACATTTCCCATCAACAACATACAAATTATAGACATGAATACCAAGAAGGTGGAAATCCACGACCATCAACCATCTACACATTCATATAAATCTGCAACACTCTATCGGCGCCTAAGACATCAATATACACCATCCAACAATCATAGTATATCAACAACATATACTTCCATAATTAGCAATAATCCTAGTCATCAATGGAAATGATTCCAACAATTTATATCATAGAAATGCACACAATTACATCATGTGACAACAATCACCATTTTATCAATTACACCATACAAGGTGAGGGTTGACATCAATGAAAACACCAATTCATCAATGACTATAACTTCCAATAATCTTCCCCTTTGTCATTGACGAAAACACCCACACAACATAATAATTTCTCTTCCTCATTATTTTTTACTTTTTGTACTTTCTCTCCCCCTTTGACATCAAGGACAAAGGGTAATGGTCTCCACTAAACTCTACACTTTCTCTCCACTAGTATAATAGTCTTCTACATTCTAAACTTTAGTCTTTCCTTTCCTAGCATTCACCTAGACTCACTCATTTGTATTAACTTTCCCAAAATAGTCATACCTACTCCCCCTTACACCTGCTTCTTCTATGAGCAACAACTATCCAACTACCCACTCCCCTGAGGGGTAAACAATATCAATCTAGGAGACAAAATATGTACCTTGAATCTCCATCTAGATAGATCTACCAAATTATGTATCTAGACTAAAGAAGGAGAGAAACTAACCCATAGCTTCTACTTGAGACATCCAAATGTATCTTTTAATACAACCTTTGTGAAAATGTACAATTCAATCTTTTGTAAGAGCATACTTCAATCTAACTTCCTACTCTACAACCTTCCCTCTTAGAAAATGATATCGGATAAAGATATGTTTAGTCCTTCAATGCGTCGCCAATTTAATTGAAATTTTTATAGCACTTGTATTTTCACGTGTATTATAGGAATAGGCTCACTATATATCACCTTGATATCCTTAAAATTCTGATTCTTTCATAGCACTTGGGTGTAGCAAGATATTGTAGCAATATACTCGTCTTCTACTACTGATAAAGATATTGAATCTTGCTTCTGACTACATCAAGAGACCAATCTGTCCACAAAGAAAAATGAACTTCCACTTGTACTTCTTTTTTCATCCATGCATTCAACCCAATTAGCGTTAGTATATGCCTTCAAAGAGAAGTCATTGTCCTTTTTATACCACAAAACATAATCGAGAGTGTCCTTCAAACATCTAAATATCCTTTTAATAACCTTCTCATGAGATTGGTTAGGATTCACTTGATATCAACTCAAGAAACTCAAGAAGAAAAAAAGAAAAATAAAACAATAAAATAAATTATAAAATAAATAAATAAAAAATACAAGAAAAAAGGGTAAATAGAAACAAAAATACCAAAAATTAAAAGAGTAATAAAAATTTGTGCCTAATGCAGAAAACCATTCTTATTGTGCCTTGGGCAAGTATAATTATTATGGAAACCTATTTATAGGTGTCATGCAAAAATAAGTTATCTATATGTTCCCTACTCTCTTACAATTTATTTTAGTAACTTAAAAAACATCTTTTTAATGACACATACATTATCAATTTTATAATCATTTACATTTTTTGGAATTCCTATAATGTTCCTCATGCAAATGTTAATAAGAACACATTTTATTTATTTTAACTATGTTGTTAGGGAACTTGGGCTTATCACTGGACTACCTAGGCTTCAATCTCATCATGCATAATTCTAATTTTATCTAGTAAAGCTATATTTTCATCTAAAGCTTTTTCTAATGTTATATAAATTAGGCTAATATGGTTCTTAAACATCATGAAAGGAAGTTTAATGTTCATTTTAATTTTCATGTGAAGGAGAAAAGGAGGTGGTAATTGAGCCAACATATTGACCTTTTCTTTTATTAAGATCGAAAAGACCTAAATTGTGTATATCTTCATGTTATGAGTTCTCTCCCTATTTCTCCCTTGTATACGTATTTTTCTTCAAACATGATTATCAAGTCTTTGATATCTTCCATTACTCCTACCTCCAATAATGTATTAATCTCTCCAATCTAAAAAATAGCTTCATTTTTAAAGATGTATCTATTTTATTTCATAAAAGAACATTTCTACTAATTGATCTATTTCTTTAGCTATTGACATTTTTTGGGTTGTGCTAGGGGTATTCCTGCAACCTAGTCCAACAGCCAACTTGCCTTGCCTTGGTCTTACTTACTACTAAGTTGGAATCTGGAAGGGGCAAACTAGGGAAAGACTAATCCTATAGGGATCCATGCAATCACCTACAAGCCACATTCATCGGGTATGCCTAGTCCTCAGAGTTGAACATGAAACCAATGTGTGTAAGGAACTTAAGTAGGGGAACAACTTCCTACACTAACCTTGAGAGGAGGGTAATGCAAAAATTTTTACAAATCATTACAACAGTTATAGAAACTTAACATAAATTTTTAAAAAACCATGCATACCACAACGCAGCAACACAATTATTTACGTGGGAAAAACCCTTTTGGGAGAAAAACACCACACTCCCAAAGAAGCTCAATATATTATTCAACAATCAATTACAGATTACAATATACTTGCAGAGAAATCTCTTCACAGGAGTACCATTAATCAAAGGCTCGGAGGTAAATAAATTATAGCCATAAGACTCTTGCACACAACCTCTATCTCAAACAGCTCATATATAGGAGATACAATACAAGAAACCATCAAACAGTATTACAAAACCATGGGCTAAAACCACCCAATAAAGTAGAGCTAATCTTATCTCCATTTTATGCCCTATGACCTATCAAAAAACACATAAACACGTTTTCCTCCTTTTTATAGATCAGTTATATGTTCGATGCAATTAATATTTCCTATTTTAGGAGTCCAAACTTCTGGTGGCCATAATTTGTGAACCGTGTGGCCGATTGACGAACTGTTTGATGCATCGAAAAGCTTACGAAGTGCTCTATCATATCGTAAATTTCTATTTTGTTTATTATCACTTTTGGGGGTGTTTCAAACCCTCTAAATTCCTTAAATTGATTTTAAACCTTTCATCGCACCCTTCAAAAATGAAAAGTTTAATATATTCAAAACTAGCTATGATCTTATGATAAAAATTTATCGGCATGGTCATCGAGCCAACTAGAAGCTTCGGGGTTAATTTCACACTATTTTGTACTAAAAAAAAACTTACTATAAATAGTAACCTCATGTAAATGAAAGGTTGAGACATCATTTTCCCAACATTTTCCCACTTGTCAACCACCTTGCAAGAGAAAAGGGAGTATCAACACAACAGTTTAATTTCTAGGGGCCATGAGGCCCATAAACTATAAACACCATCTAAACTTCTCTATGCTCACAACCTTAGTTAAAGAATCTGCAACATTCATCAAAGTGTCTACCTTAACCGGCTTCACCCTACCATCTTCAACCATATCTTTGACAAAATGATACTAAACATCAATGTGTTTGGTTCGGGCATGAAATGACGGGTTCTTAGGTAGGAAGATTGCACTCCGACTCTCACAATAAACTGTCATTGCACATTAATTTATTCTAATATCTGAACATAGTCTTTTAAGACAAATGGCTTCTTTAAAAGCATGAGTAGCTACCATATACTTTTCTTTTTTAGTGGACAAAGAAACCACAACCTATCACTTACTTATCCAACTAATAGCACCACCAAACAAAGTAAACACATAAGTACTGGTGGATCTTTTGCTATCAAAATCACCTACCCAATTTGAATCCACATAACCATGAATATAAAGAAAAATAACGTCTCCAACCAAATTACCATAATAACATAGAGAATACTCTTAGGTACCCTTCAAATATCTGAAGATATTTTGACTACATCCCAATGAACTCTACTAGGATTAGACATATATCTAGAAAGAACCCCCACTGCTTCAGCAATGTCTGGTCTAGTAAAGACCATAGCATACATCAAACTTCCAATTACTCACTAGTAAGGTACTCTGCTCATGTCTTCCATCTTTGATGGAGATGAAGGACAATATGAAATAAATAATTTTATTCCAACTATGAAGGGAACACGTAACGGTCTACAATCCTGCATGTTGAATCTCTGTAATATTGAATTCACATACTTAATCTGGCCTAGCCATAGCTTTCTGTTCACTCTATCTCTTATAATTTTCATTCCAAGAATGTGTTTCATTGCACCAAGATCTTTCATTTCAAATGTAGCAGCAAGTTGAGACTTTAGTTCTGAAATCATACATTTCCCTTTACCATTTAATAACATATCATCAACATATAATGCAATGTACAAGAAATGATCACAATCAAATTTATAATAAACACAGTGATCTAATTTAGAACACTCAAATCCCAAACTCAACACATATATATCAAATTTTGGGTACCACATCCTAGGACTCTGCTTGAGGCCATACAGAGATTTCTTCAATTAATATACCAAATTACTTTTACCTTTCACCACATAGTGATCTAGCTGTGTCATATAGATCCTCCAAATCACCATGAAGGAAAGCAGTTTTCACATCCATTTTCTCAACCTCTACATCATAAACAGTAGCAATAGAAAACAAAAATCTAATGGATGACATTTTTTCAATAGGAGAAAGTATCTCACCATCATCAACACCCTCGACCTGAGAGTAGTCTTTTGCAACCAACCTTTCTTTATACTTCTCAATGTTTTCATCTAAACCAACATTTTTCTTCAACACCCATTTGCAACTAGTAGGCTTCTATCCTTCAAGGAATGGTACAAGATCCCATGTATCATTATTTTTCAAAGATATCATTTATTCTTCCATAGCAATCTTCTAGGATTTTGCATCATTGAATACCTAATGCCTCTTCTACATATCTAGGTTCATCCACATTGATATTCAAAGAAAAAATGCATCTCCAATCATCAAGTGGATACCTTTTAGGTGGTTTCTATGTCTTGTAGACCTTCAAACAAGTTGATTTGGAGGTTCTTGCTCTTTTTCTGAAGATTCGGATCTAGATGAGATCTCCTCAACTTCTTTCCTATCAAGTGGTCTTGATTCAACTCTTTCAAGTGTAGAAGGGAATTGAATCACATCTTCATGTTTAGTCTGTTCTAGCTGCAATGTAACAGAAGGAGACAATTTCTCTAAAAATAAAACTTATAATATGAATTACCTTTTGTGCAACAGGGTACCAAATCTTGTATCCTTTCACACCATAACTGCAATTGATGAAGATACATTTCACAACCTTGTTCTCCAACTTTGTTTACTTCTCCTTTGGCACATGTGCATATGCCTCACAACCAAAAATACTAAGATGTCTCTATGATGTCTTGTGACCTAACCATTCTTCCATAGATGCTTTATGAACAAGAGTTGATGTAGGAGACTTGTTAATCAAGTAGCAAGCAGTGCCAATAGCTGCAGCCCAAAAATTTTGCCTCAAGCTTATATAAACTGTAAAACCTGACACCTTTAGCAATCACCATAGCACCCTTATTCATCTTTCATCCTACATCAAAAAAGACTACCTGCACACCTGCATCTATCAGTTTTCTCATAGATAATAAATTTCATTTTATTCCAAGGATATGCAACACACCGCTAACCCTTTTTATTCTACCATCAGGAAACCTGATCCTAACTTTACCTCGAACAACAATGTCTAAATGTGAATCATCACCCAAGTACACCTTGGCTTTATTGAATTCTTCATATTCAAAAAACCAATCTTTATTGGAAGTCATATGAAAAGATGCACGTGAGTCAATTAACCATGCATCATTACCTACATGAGTAGCCAAAGTTGCAATGAATGCATCACCATCTTTCTTCTCAAACTCAAAATCAAAATCGGGCTTTTTCTTTTTCTTCTTCTTTTCTTTTTTGTAGGCCTTACAGATGTAACCTGAATTACCGTAATTCCAGAAAATGACTTTGGACTTTCCAGTAGATTTCGAGGTTCCTTTGGATTTGGACTTATTACGCTTCTCTTTCTTCGTACCTTTTTTCTTAGGTCTTCCACAAATATTTAGGGCTTCCTTCGAACTGATGGATACCTTCCTCCACATCTCTTCACCAATTAGGGTACCCACCACATCTTCAGACTTCAAAACAATTAAATTACTACCGATAGTCATAACAAGAGATTCTCACAAATTAGAAAAAGAATAAAGAAAGATCTAACATTTCTCCTCTTCATCCATCTTAACACCAACAAATGCCAAATGAGCCACCAACATATTAAATGCTTCAAAGGGGTCTATAATCCATCCACCCTCTTCCATTCTCAAGGAATACAATTTCTTCCTTAAGAAAATTTAACCCAATAAATATTTTGCTTGATACATTTCACCAAGATTAGTTCATAACTTATGTGTAGAGTTCTCTTCATGGATATTAATCATAATAGAGTCTGTCATTCACAATCTAATTAGACCCTGGGAATTACAGTCCATAACATCATATTGAGCAACTATAGTAGGATCTAAGGTTCTTGAGATATTTGGATCAACAACATCCCATAGACCTCGATCTATTCAGAGATCTTCCATCTTTAGCTTCCACGTCTCAAAATTAATACCATTAAATTTCTCCACCTTTATTCTCCTTGACGAACTTGCCATCTAAAAATTCTTGCAACAAGATCAAAAAGTATCTTCTACACAAGCTCCCACTCAAATCTATATTAGTTCAAAAAACCCAACAACCCACAATTGAAAGCAAAGGTGATCAGGCTCTGATACCACTTGTAAGGAAGTTAATTAGTGGAACAACTTCCTACACTAACGTGAAGAGGAGGGTAATGCAAAAAAATTAACAGATCATTGCAACAGTTACAGAAAATTACAAGAAATAAACAAAATATCATGCATGCCACAACACGTCAACACAGTGATTTACTTGGGAAAAACCCTTTCAGGAGAAAAACCCCACACTCCAAAAGTAGCTCAATATATTATTTAGAAATCAATAAAATATTATAATATACTTTTAGAGAAATCTCTTTATAGGAGAACCACTAATCAAAGACTCATAGGTAACTCAATAGCCATAATACTCTTACACACCACCTCTATCTCACTTACCTCATATATAGGGGATGCAATAAAAGAAATCGTCAAATGGTATTACAAAACCATGGGCTAAAACCACTCAATAAAGTAGAGTCAACCTTATCTCCATTCTAGATTCCCAATGACATATCAAAACACACATCAACGCATGTTCCTCCCTTTTACATCTCATTTATGTGTCTGATGTAGTTTATATTTTCTATTTCAAGAGTCCAAACTTCCGTAGGAAATAACTTATGAATTGTGTGTCTGATTGAGAAACTGTTTGAAGCACCGGAAATCTCGCGAAGTGCTATATCACCTTGTAAACCACTATACCATTTATTTTCACTTTTTAGGGTGTTTAAGAGCCCCTAAAGTGCTCAACATTAATGTTAAAACTTTCATTGCACCCTCCAAAAACATAAACTTTAATATCTTCAAAGCCAGCTATGATCTTGCAACAAAAATTTACCAGAATGCTCATCTAGCCAACAAGAAGCTTCGGGGAGAATTTCGCACTATTTCATGCTAAAAAAAAAACTTACTATAAATAGTAACCTCATGTAAATTCAAGGTTGAGACACCATATTCTCAACAATGGGGAGAAAACCCACTACCTAGGAACATTACTTTTTTTCTCATTGTAAGTATATTTTATCTTCATATATTTTATTTTGTCTAAATTCATATCAAAATAGGTTTGAGTCATTTAAATTTATTTGCTACTTCCTACTTGCAAAGAAAATTCAACCCTCATAGTAATAAAAACAAGCAAGATTCTTATATAGATGTATCATGGCAAATATAAATGATTAAAATTTTATTTATGGACTTTTCAAGGATTCCAAATCAATGGTAAAATTGAATGGCTTTGAAACTCCATACACAAGAAAAAATGACATAGTGGTATTGAAAATACAATTATTTGTAAAATAAAAATTTGGTCTCAATAATCAATCCCTCAAAATAGGATCTTTTTTTGTTCCAAAGATTGTATTCCCAAAAAATCCAAAAGACAACATAATAAACTAAGGTCAAGGAAAATGAGCATAGGTGGTTTGGTGGTCATTTTGTTTGATGTTAGGAAGTTGTATCTTATCTCTTAGATTCTTATTTTGTTTCTTGACTATGGTACTTGGATGTGAACATGTTTAGAAAATCAAATCTGATGTTGATTTGGTGTTTGAGTCATTTGGTCTATAGGATTATTCTATTTAATATCTCAATTTGTATGTTACTAATGTCATGGTGATTTTGCATGCTTAAGTGTGTATGGTTTATACTTAAGTGTGCATGTTGCAATATCCCTTATTAAATTATTAGATTATATTTAAATAACTCTTTAATATTTTATTTGAAATTTATAAAATTAAGAAAAACAACAAATCAAGTAAACTACAAAGTTTATCAAACAAAAAAAATGAGATATTATTGAAATGTCAAGTACTAAATTGTATTACAACATAAAAATATTAGCAAGATATGTTATTAAAATCAGAAAAACTAACTAAAACTAACTTTCACAATATGCAAAAAGCTATTACAATAATCTACAATTGTAGAGCATGAAATATAAAACCCTTGAGTGAGATTGCCCAAGAGAACCCTTAGAACCTCTTCCTTTGAGTCTCTAAAATCCTTTCTTTATCAGCCCTGGAGATGAATTCTTCATTGGTTTATTAGCCACCAAATAAAACAACATAAGCTTGTTAGCAAAAATGAGATAGAGTGAATGAATGTTGAAAACTCCAACCAACTAAATAGAATCTTATTCAAATTTAAAAATGGGTGTCAAAGTCTAATTCTTAGGAGGGAAAGATGTTTTAAAATCAATTTAGGGACATTCACTTGCCATTTGACAACCACCTTCCAACATTCTATTCGAAACTGCCAATTTTATCTCTTAAATTGACAACTTCCATTTTGTAGTTTGGAGGATAAAGTTACTAATTCAAAACTCACACCATCTAAATTGGATTCTAGGAACATTTCAAATAGCATGTATTTATCTCCATTAATTCTAATTTAGTTAATTTATTTCTATAATTTGAATTTTCTAGTTTATTTACAAGTCATGAGTTACTATTTATAGATAAGCATGTTTATTATACATAGTAAGTACTAAAAATAGAAATGAGACATGAAAAATCCTCCCTTTTTAAATTTTCTTGTCCCCAATAAATTATGAACATGTGACTCCAAGATCATGTTGCCAAGCTGATCAATCATATCAAGTTGCATACCAAGCCTTGATCTTGAACTTGCAGGATGTTGCACCTTCCTCTCAAGCATTCTAGAAAATATTTGGAAGGTGTACTTGTGTTGAGTATTATTACATAACAAAAAAATTAATGTGAAACCTTAAATACCATATTACTTGTGTGTTTGTATTATGCCTTGCACCTTCCCTAATCAACAACCAATTTCTTTTAGCTTGTCCTTCCCAAAGATGATTGCACACTATCACAAGACAAGTTAAATCTGGAACTCATGTGACCTATTAAAATGATATATCTTTTATTTTTCTATTGTTCCATGCATCCTTCATAACATAAATCATATATTTTTTAAGAAAATATCTCTTTTACCTTTGAATTGTGAGGATGCACCTAGTGGAAATCACCATTGATTATGTCATAATTTTCTTCATCATGAAGGATGTTAGATATAACTTTAGGATTTGATATTGAATAGAAATGGTACTTTTGAAGAGAAATAATTACCATCATGTAACAATAGAAAATATACCACCATTTTCCAACTATTGTATCTACAAGAAACAGTCCATTCTCGTAGAAGATTATGCAGCTTTTGTATCCATTTACTAGGACATACTAATCATCAACATACGTGATAGTAAAAAATATATTTATGTGATATTATAATATATTATAACTCATTACCATACTTATTAATTCTTTTCTTGAATAATTCCAAAAATAAACACTTTCTCATTTTCCTGCAATTCATAATATATCATGGGTCCCTAGCTATTACTATACTCATATTAGGAAACATGCACTTGACACTTCGGAGGTCTTTGATGATGATATAAATTTGGTTTGCGTAGCATAAAATATTATGACAATAGACAATATAGCCTTATAATAGCAAGTACCTTTTTTAAAACAATAGCTACTTTGAGCTTGAAACTACCAAAACATACATAGCTGATAAATAATAGTAGTAGGATCATGCTTTAGACCAACTTGAGATATCATTTATTCATCTTTATTGGATGATCTGTGATAAAAAATATTATGTAGAGGTACAAAAATAAAATCATGTAATATCAACTTTTGCACCACCGTTTTTTGAAAACTAAATCTATAACTAATAATCCATTTTTTGAAAACTAAATCTATAACTAATAATTCATTTTGGTAGGAGAACATGCACTTTCCATGCCCTTTCACAAACACAAACTAAACACACAAAACACTTTGCAAAGAGATAGTGGAAAGTACATTATTACCATAATCTCTCATTTTAATTTTACTCTAAATTTCTTTATCTACAAATACTTCCCAAGTCACTTCATCAACTTTTCCAATTCCATTTGAGTTTTAGATTCTTTCATCACAATCAAATAAGAAGGGACATTGTTTGACTCTCTGCATATAACTCATAAGTTGCAACCATTGTACCATTTGTTCATTCTTGTGTAGGATCAATTTGGATTTCCAACACATTTCAACTTTTGGGAAATATTGAAATCTTTTGTTTTTTAAGAAGACTTTTTTTTCTTTTTTTTTTTCCTCTTAATTTGAATGGATCCACATCTTTGTAGTAATAGAGTCCAATTACCTTCTCCTAAAACAACACATTCTACTACATATAGATAAAGATATCTGAAATGAAAAGTGTAAAACGTGAGTGGATTACATTCATAAGCTCATCAAATGCTTCATGTGATGCCTTGTTATATGTAAATATTGAGTAATATGTATATGACCCAAGTATGAAAACATTGTAAGCCTCTTGATACCATGAAAAATGAAACCATCTAGTAGAATCTTAATTTTCCACAATAATAATCTCAATGTGAATATCTCCCTTTGGCTACCACCAATAATCCTATATCCAGCTGTAAGGTATAGCTTCGAGGAGTGGTATATGAATTATAGGCATTAATTTTCATAGTATGGCTTGAATAAATGAAAAACCATACAGACTTGAAATGAGTGTAGAACTTAGTAGTGATAGTAAAGTCTATCTTTTATTTCTATTAAAGTGACATTTGGAACTAATATGAAAAAAAATATTGAATTTGAAACAAGGAATCTACATGCCCAATTGTGTAAATTCTAAACTCATTTTTAATATGCCTTCTTTGGTGAAAATAATTTTGTATTGGTATAGAAGGAAGAGACAAACCTATAAATGGGAAATATTTTTCATACCTTAGGCTGCACACCAAAATTTGATCCTCCATTGAAAAACTAACAATTAAGAGATACCATCATGCTTCCATTGTGCTACTCTGGGACTGCAATCCACTTGCTTATCTAGAATTTGCGTGCTAGTTTTGTTTAATGCACCCAAATCCCACAACCTCGTCCATGAGATATTTTGAGATTGAGAAAAAGAATTTCTCTTCCACTTTGTACCCCTCATCTTATCTTTATTATTATAATGCTTCTCATAATGATTAAACATATGCAATGATGTGAAACAAAGTTGATCTAATAACTCTTCTCCATTATTATCTCTTGTATTCCTTGAACTATAATTAAAGAAACAATTGATGATTTTACCTTACATTGTTGATGTGAACATCCTCAAAATATTTGTACGAACACTTCATCCTTGAATTGAAATTTGTTAATAGAGAGATTCATCCAAATCCTCCTTGACTTTGTTCCCAAAATTAGCATGGTCCTCTTTTGAAACCTTTAAAAAATTAGCTTTAAAGTCTTCTTTTCCTCGCTTCTTCTTTTCATTTCCTATAATCTCAATGGTTAGTCCACAAAAACAATTAAAATTCATGGGACTAACCTTTCCAATTTTGGGTACTTCATATTAAACATGCAATATTGATCTTAAATTAACTTCATTAAATAAAACACATTCTTGTTGTGAAATCTCATTCACTAAAATATCTTTCTTAAATAAAAATGCATTATTATCTTCAACGGTGGCTTTGGTTTTTATTCTTCTACATGATATTTAACTTGAAACAATGTATCCATAACCCTTTATAGTTTAACCATCTCATTTGTGCATGGTTCTTTTTCTCCTCCATTGCTCCCACATCTATAACTTGGTTTCCAATGTTCCTTGCATGTAAAATAAAGTGTTTTTCTTTTGAGTTCACTTCTAGTGTATTCCTTCATCTTTGTAATAATTGGACTTGTATTGCTTTGTGCATGTTATGTTGCATGATAATGCTTCTTCATTTGTTGTCTTATTTGGATCCCTTTCATGAACCTTTATAAATTTATCAAATGGAAGAGCTGATTTGAAAGCATTTGATTGCTTAACATAATCCTCATACCATTTGGGACTAGGGAATTTTTTGTTAAAATGATAGGGAAAACTCTCGTTTGTTGTATAGATAAGAAAATGTTATTGGTTGTCTTTGAATTGGGGATTTATTTGTTTCCCCTTTATTAAAGCATCCTTTCAAAATAGTAGCAAAATTAAATAGGAATAAACATGTCTATGCCAATTTCACCATTACAAATAAATATAAAATCTTGTTCGATTCATAATTCAATATTTGTCAATCATTTTGAATGTAGGATTAGCACATAATTGAACATTTTGTGAAGTTAATTAAACCTAATTTTATTTATATATTGTTTCTATATATTAATATAATTATAAGTATATATAATGTTTCTATATATTATATCTTAAATAAATGAAACATTTTTTAATAAAATAAAAATATTTCTAATTAAGTAAAATAACTTGTAAGAAAATAGATGCTACTTTAGTCCCCAACATTATTTTAAGATAAATAATGCTTTTATATAAGTAAAATTGATTACTTTACGATAAGCAAAACATTACTTATGTCCTTCAAGATTTTGATATAATATTCTATCTTAATTTGTTTATTATTAAATTTTTTTTGTTAGACATTGTACTATACATAAATATCATTATACTTATAAATAATCATTACAGAGTCAATAGAGACAATGAAACAAGAAAATATAAAATTAAAATAAAATATTACAGATTAAGATTAAAACATATAAACAAGGAAAACATATAAAAAAAAATTACTTATTTATCTATATTGAATAAATAAATATATAAATATTTAGAAATATCATAAACCCTTATTTCATTTCATAAATCCAATAAAAATGACACCTCAAAAATGCTATACCAATGACATTTTAAAGCTTTTGTATTCCTCAAGCTTTTTATTATAACAACCTATTTATCTAATATTTTAAAAAAATAAAAATTAGGTATTAATTTTTTAATTTGAAATCTGCGAAAAAAGATGTTTTAAAGGCATCTGCGAATCTGCGACTGCGAATCTGGAGATTAAAATGGAGGACACTGTGATTAATTGGAACGACGATTACTGCGATTAATTGAAACAGCGATTACAGAAAACTTAAAAATGTCTTAAGAGGAACAAGTTGGGAGGATTGAACGACGATTACTGCCAATGTGGAGACTGCAAGCTAGGTCAACGGTGATTCTCCCCTGCTAATGTGGACACCCCCTACGTACGTAGACCAGTGAAGGTGGTGGAGGAGACCGCTCTCCTCCACGTGGTTTGAGCCTCCTAAATTAAAACATCCACTTCATTTCAGTTGTGTGTTTATTTTATTTTATTTTTTGCTCGCTAGATGTTTTAGTAGTTGATTGCACTCACATTTAATACTGTAACGCTCTCGCGTGAGCGCTGCACTTGGCCTTTAATGGAACCTGAGGACGTTATTGTCCCAGACGCACCGCCTAACCCTAAACTCTCACCGTCGAAACCTAAGAGGTCTTTCTCAGACGTCATCGCGGGTCCTAGAGATGGCGTTACCTACGATAGGAACGCTAAGTTCGTGGCTGGCTTCGCTCGACCCGACGGAGAAGGTAAGACCTCAGCCATCTCCATTGATCTCTCCTCCATTTCGCCTAATGATGTTATGGCTAAAGAAATCTTGCATGAGAAAGATAGGTTAAGAAACACAACAATCTTCTTTGCCGCTGTAGATGTTGAAAAATGCCCCCCCCCCCCGGGAATTTTTGGATGACTGGTTTCATAATTTTTGGAATTTAAAGCTTGGTTTCAGATTTTTGTTTTGTAGGCAAATTCAAAAGGGCTTATTTATCATTTTTTTCACCTCACCGGAAACACAGGCTGAGGTCCTAAAAAAACAATATTGGGCCATAGGAAACACTTCCTTCTGTGCCCTTTCTTGGTCACCTGAAGCAATCAACGAGGAAATTATGGCTCTCTCATGCCCCAGGTGGCTTCTTCTTAAAAACGTCCCACCATTCCTATGGCACTTCCTACCCCAAATCATCGAACCTATGGGCAAATTTATCAGGATGGACGATTCTAACAGACTTATCCCCCATCTTGATGCAAGAATGTTGGTTTCAATCAAACTAGGAATTGATATACCCGATACCCTGAATCTTAAGATAGAAAATGAGGTATATTCATACCCTTTAGAAACCCTAGGAGGGCTTAATGCTTGTTTTCTATGCAAGAAAGAAGGACACCAGCGTAAGAATTGCCCTATTATTAAAAAAAGAACTACAGAAAACAAGGTCCATCCCTCCAAGGGTGACCCCCGAAATCCTAAAAGCACTGATTCAATGTCATCGGTGAATGGAACCGATACCACCCCTCCGCCTGCTAACAACCCCCTTGTAACTAGCATGAACAATCCGCTTAATGGGATGGTTGGGTGTGGAAACTCTACCTCGGGCCTAAGCAACAGATATCCTAGCCTGGGTTGCGCCAATATAAGCCCCCTCCAACCAATGCCCACCCCCCCTGAGGCCTCTGGCATGGACACCACCGAAGCCCGCTCCAATGATGGCTTCCAATTAGCTATCAGCAAAAAAAGATGGAGGAAAAATGCGTAGGAATTGGTGGCTGATAAAATCTGATCTGGAATTAAACAGAGCAACTCTAGGAAGAATACCTCCTCCCATCCTTCAGACCATCCAAACGTCAAGTCTATGATTAAAAACCTTGAGGGCACCATCCTTGGCAATGCTACTATAGATTCTGGATCTGGCTCTGTTGAGATGGCTCATAGACCTAGAACTCCCCTAAGTTCCTCCTCTACAATTCCCACTCCAGCACGTCCTTCGGGTCTTGATAACACTACTGACAAGTGTGGTGTCCCCAAGGTGTTTAGTGAAATTGATGACTCTTGCGTTATCCAAATCATTCCTGCTAACACTACAACTGCCCCTGAGATGTTCCCTAATGCGCTCCCCTCTTTCAAATAAACATCTGAGCACGGGATACAGTAAATCGAGTGTTCTGGGCTAGAATGGGGAAGGGATCATTGTGTTGTTCATCAAAACTGATTAACCCAAGCACACTTGCAATTGATCTATGAAGTAGCCAATTCAATCTATGAAGAACCTCAGGGCTTGGACAACATGACAAGGATCTAAATCCTTCTACTCTTCAGGCTCTACAAAACCTAGGCGGGTATACCTTTGATGCTTAAAATTCAACCTATTACACACCTATGACAACATCAACGGAAGTAGATAGATCTCACCAAGGCTCTATAACAAGTAGTTTATTGTAGATAGGCTAAATCTACACATAAAACTTAGCTATGTTTGAGCATGAGATAGATGAAACATTTCAAAACATAACATAAACTAAAGATATTCTCATTGGACTTTTGAATGGTTTGAGAATCCCCTTAATTGCAGGATCAGTGCCTTATCCAAGGGCAACAGAGTCACAAATCAAACTATAGATGAAAACTTATACTACAGATCCATCTTAATTCTTAAGTATTCCTGCATTTAATGCCTTTCATAAATGCATTACTCATCTCATCCACAGAAAATATCAGATCCAAAAACACAATCCCTATTTTATTAATGTTTGTTCACAGAGTTTAAAATCTTCCTTGAAGATTACCTACAAACCAACATTACACTCATAGACACAGTTGCTCATGACCAACTTGATCCTCCTTAAGAATCAGATTTGAATAAAATGAGATTACATTTTAGAGACAAATTCTGTATAAATTTGTGCATGCCTTACATACACAAGAACCTGCAACTAAGAGCACCTATAGCAAAGAATTGAACTCCATTACTGAAAGAAAAGCCCTGCCCTGTACAATCTTGAAAAGAACTCAGAATTAGAAACCAAGAAAATATGGAGCCATTCCCCAAATTTATGGAACCCTTACAATGAGAAGAAAATTGGAATAATAAGGAAGAGGGAAAAGATTAGATCTGCATACACACTGCCAAGTGTCTCTTTTCTCTAACTGAAATTCTTTATCTTCTTTTTTCCTGTATAAACTACTCCAAAAATATCCCACATTTGTTGAAACTGACTCCATATCTGCATTCCTCATCTTGAGAGCTTTCCGGCAACATATAATACTTGGTATTTTGGCCAAAAATAAGCCCCTGAACGAATTAATCATTTTGTGTGCACAATCATTTTAATTTTTTAATTTTTTAATATAGTTTCAACTATACAATTTAACTTTGATTTTTGCTCTGATTTCGCCACATCATCGCCATTGGACAGGACTTGCAAGCTGGACCGCCATGTCACAGTGCCACATGTCTTTCGCTATTTCACGATGAGTAAGTTTCGAGCAACTTCAGGTCACGAAATCACGCACACCGTTGGATCTCCTTCAACCTACGTGATCTTTACCTCAATTTCCATGCACGTCTTTTTTCGCTATTTCGCAAAGGGTATTTGGTGTGCATCTTCCCTTCGCAAATCCATGCGCACTGTCCATCTTTTTGGAACATGCTCACTGGTTAAGCCATCTGTTTCCTACAAAACTCGCCTGCCTGCCTCGGGATCTGTGCATGTGTGGGGTCCACCTATCGACACTTGTTTGCCTCCTCAGTCGCTTCAAGAAGCATTCCCATGTGCATGGGGTCCATTTAGTTTCCCAACTGGCACATTGTGTCAAAAGCCTTTGAGTTTTGATAGTATACTTGGGTGGAGATTTGTATTTAAATACATAAACTTTCCGATGCACAGCCAATGTGGGATAAATGCTCATGCCTGGGAATGCATTTTTTGAAGTTTTCCTGAGTGTTTTAATGGTGTCTGGTTTTCATTTTCTGCTAATTTCATTTTCTAAAGGATTAAAATGCCTTCTCCACACCATTGCAATGGGTTCGATGCCTTCTAATGCATTTGTTGAGGTTTATAATGGCTCCTTTATTAACCACGCAGGAAGCTCCCATTGCAATTTGGTTGAAGTTTTAACTATTTTCATTTATTGCACTCCAAAGGATTTGGCACTATGCATGCCCACATGCATTTTCTTTGAAGTTTAATTTAAAACCTTTCACCCAACCACCAACGCAGAGGGAGATGCTGGGAAGTCTCTGAGGTCTTTTCACCATTTCTTTTAATAGCCATCACGTGCCATAGGTAGGGAGGACATTGGCACTAAATTTGTATTTACATAAAGGTTTTAAAACCCCCACGTACCATTTGCCAAGGGTCTAAAATATTTCTGCATTTTCTAAATTCCACTCCACGTGAAGGGAGGATGCTGGCAAAGAACGATGGAGAGTGGGCTTTACAATAGCCAAGTGCATTTGCTCCCAGTTTCTGTTATTCGTATTTTGCCTGAGACCTTCAACGAATGCCCCTCCAAACACCACTCCACGTTTCAAGTATTTGTCATTATACTTGGGTCTACCATTGCATTTAATGGAAGTTTCTAATTCCTCTTAACCATCACGCCACACTGGGGAATGTTTGATCTTCCATGTGAGGGAGAAGAGAGAACTGTTGTTGCATTTGTTTTAAACTACTCCTTGCCCATTCAATGCCACGTAGAGGAGGGGGAGATTGGCTTTCACAACAGTCAATTTGTATTTGTCTCAAGCTTCAATGCCTTCCTCACCTTTCATATTGCTTCTGCTCATAGGGGTTTCTATATTCCTGTTACTTTCAATGCCACACACACAGCAAGGAGAATTTGGCATTTGCTAAAGTTTGAAGACTCTCCAAACTCAATGTGGGAGGGGAATTTAATCCTGTTGTTTACACTTTACCTGAGGTTTCATTGATCCTTCTCACAGCTGATGGAAATTACTGAAGTTTGAAATACCCCCACGTACCACAACAGGGAGAACTGGCAAAGTCACATGGCACTTGGGAGGAGAGTATTACTAATTGCATTTGCTCTGGACTTCAATGCTCTTTATCCACTTCATCCACACAGTGAGGAACTGCAAAGGTATTGGAATTAAAAGTTACCTCTATCCAATGAATTTACATGAAGACCTTTTAAAACCTTTACCCACACTCAACATTGGGAGCTTAATGGCTTTCTCACTATCCAACTGGCGAATTGCAATCAAGCCTAGTCAGGCCCCAAAGTGGGTCTGACTAGAAAAAATTTTGTTTTCATGCAACTGACCTCTTAAATGCCTCATGAACCTTAAACATACCTCTGGAAACGATCGGCAATGTTTTCGAATCACCAAATTGAGTTTTGCAACTTTCAAGCGCCTGCGCCACATTTTCGCATTTAATCGCGAAGACGTATTTTTCAAGTCGGTCAAAACACCTTTCTGGACCTCGCCATCTGACATGTGTGTACTCTAATATACAAGGATGAACTCTGCCAAGCGATTTTTCAAGATGAGTCCCAAGCAAAGAGATATGAATTGGCAAAAATGACCAACTGACTTTGTTGATACTGTGGATCTGATGGAGTCAATGTTCTGGCAACACATGATGCCTCTCTTAAAAATATCAAACGACCTCCGTAGACCCTCAAATTTGAAACACAGGTACCTTGAAGTACATATTAAATATTTAGATTCTCAGTTTGACCAAAAGTATGACTGGATGCAAATGGTGCACTCATGAAAACGGCTACTTTAACTGATACGGCAACAAAAGTACGGATAACTTAAAAAGATGGCTCAATAGACTCTTTTGAAAACCGATCAAACGGATTGGCAAAGGCTTGAAATTTGAAAAATGACTCATCATTTATACCAACAATAGCCTGGAATAAACATTATGTCATGATACTTACTGAGGCAACTTTTACACTTATGTGAAATAGGGCTTCGACTAGGCGCTAAAACAGGGACTTGTCAAAACATACAAATTGCAAACATATTGAGCTTTGAAAACTGAGCAAATGAATTCATGAAGACTTTAAATTTTGTACGAAGGCACACTTTTATGCATAGAATTAAATCCATTTTTAATTTCATCATGACAATCAGTAGGGCAAAAGATATAAACACCCAAAGTAGGCTACTTAGTAAAATATGTATTTGTGCCTAAAATGCACTTTCAGCTCACCCCTCGAAGTGGGTACCTGGTACACTTATCCAAACTGAAATATAAAAGTTGCACATCACTGCATAGGCCAAATGAAAGGTGTACAACAAGTTTCCAAAGCCTTACCCCCTGAAAATCAACTAGCTCCATTTTACCCCCTCTCTGACTAGGCCATTCAAACTGACTCATTTGGAAATGCAAAGCAAAAATTTGAATTGGGCCTCAAAACTTGACTCAATTTTAATGAGTCCCAACACATTGATCCCCTAACTGGTTCCTCCCCTAGTGGGGAGGAGGAAGACCAATTGGATCATGGCTCCATGGCCATGAAAAAAGGGAGGCCCTTTGGATCCAAGAATAATAAGAAGGGGACTAATCCCCCCACAATTCCTGACACTCCCATGAATCCTTCCAGCTCTAAGGCTGGCAGCTACTCCTTAATCCCCTCCTAGTAATGATGAAATTTATTTCTTGGAATGTGTGAGGGTTGGAGTCACCCGACAAAAAGTTTATCGTGAAAAGACTCCTTGACTTACATAAGGATACGGATTTTCTACTATTACAAGAACTAAAAGTTACTGAGTTTATTCTTGAAACTACACTTAACTATGTCTGGAAGGACGCCATTAAAATCTGCTCTAATCACCCCAGAGGCAAGGGAGGTGTTGGACTCCTTATCAATCCCAAGTGGTCCAATCTCATCACTGACAAGGGTATCTCCCCATGCAATAGGGTTGTCTAGACCTCCACCAATCTGAAAGGCACTCACTTTGGGATCTACTTTGTGTATGTTGCTAATGATTATAGAGACAGGACTACCTTATGGGATTGGCTTAGATCTCTCCTAGACATCCCCTTAATAATTATGGGGGATTTAAATATGGTTGAAAATAGCTTTGACAAAACTAGTGGCCTACCCTTTGCATGGAACAATTCGGAAAGAGAGCACTGGTACGGGCTGAAACTGCATAAATCCCTGTTTGATCTATTGGAGGAGCTTGGACATTCCCCTCTTGACCTCTGGCATACCTGGTTTAACTATCAAAAGGGGAAGAGTAGAATCTACTCCAGGCTGGACCGATTCTATGCTAATTGTATGCGGGAAAAGTGGGCTGATAAAACTTAATATGTGAAAATTTAGTTAGATACTAGTCCACACACACACACAGGACTTCTTGATGCAAGCTATAGAGTAACGTAGTATTACTCAGCTTCCCAAGGTGGGTCCCATGGTTCTCTATCTCACAATGTCCCTCAAACCAATGTTTTTCTCTCAGATCACTGAGCAAAATGGTTTAGGGATGGCAAATGCAAGAACGAGGGATGCATTGATAGTTTTTAGGATGAGATGTGTTAAGCTATGTATGATAATAAACTAAATGATAAGATGACAAGATTAGTATGAATACTATCCTATCATACTATATTTAGTCTATGATTGAACTAAGATGATAAATAAAGTACTCTAGCATGCATATTTAGACTAATTTCTATTCTAAAAGAGGCTAAATGATGAGCATATATGAAATGAGAAAGCTTGAAAGAATTTGAGCATAAGTGTAATGCTTCAAATTTGGAAGATGATTGTTAAGAATGGAGGAATGAGAGCTCTATTTATAGCACAAATAGGGCAATGGATGGTCAAGATTGAAAGGTTTAATCAAGGGCTAGGTTTGAAAGTTGGGGATCCATGTGCACAATTTGTACCAATGAAATGGTGACAAGTGTCAACATAGGATTGGGTTGAGAAAAGAGGTTGGAGGCATTAAAGGCCTGAGAAGACCTCATGGTTATCTAAAGGCTAAGGGTCAAGTCTAAGTTAGGCTTATCCACTGGATTAAGAGTTAATCCAAGGATAAACCTTTGTGCAAATGATTAAGAGATAATCATGGTCAAAGCATTAATGGCCTGATGAGACCCTTGGGTTGGATAGAGGTTCAGTCAAAACAAATGTTTTAACCATGTGGGGAGGTTTGAATTAACCATTAATGGTTATTGGAGACTTTAGGGATTAAGTGGTTGAAGGTTGGAAGCCTTTAATGGTTTTCAAAGACTTTAAGGGTTTTAGTGGTTGAAGGTTGGAAGCCTTTAATGGTTTTCAAAGACTTTAAGGGTTTTAGTGGTTGAAGGTTGAAAACCTTCAATGGTTATCAAAGACTTTAAGGTTTTTGAGAAGTGACTTCCCTTTGCTTAGGGATGTGACAAAGTTTAGGGGAGGGTTAGGTTAATTAGAAGCGATTAGAAGATTCTAGAAGGGATTAGGAAGGGGTTTGGGGATTTTGCAAGTGGATGGAGGGATAATAGGATTTAATTGAATGATTTTATTCAATTTGGTTGCAATTTGGAGAAATTAAATAAATTAGATTTATTCAATTTGGGATAACTATTTAATTAAATTTGGATTTAATTAAAAGTGGATAGGGGGGAGTTAATTGAATAAAATGATTTATTCATTAAATGGATATAGTGAATTTTATTTAAATAAATTGAGTAATTTATTTAATAAAATAGAAGACTGTGGATAATTTAATTAAATTGGATTTAATTAAATAGAAAAATGAACATAAAATATTCATTTAGGAATATGGTCATTTTTATATGTCTACATTTTGCCCCTCTTTTAAGTGACGTGTGTGCACATGTTATTTCAAAGAAAATGATGTCCTATTATGATTTATGATTAAATGAGTTTTTGTTGTGTCGCTCTTTTGATTTGCAAGTTGTGCCCCAGATTCAATGTGTGATGCCCCCTCGGGAGATGAATCAAGTTTGAAAATTTTTGATTTAATTTGAGAAAGGTCGTATGATGTGTAGGATGTCGTGCATATAAAAAGTGTGCAGATTGATTCATCTCCCGATAAGTTATAGCTGTTTTGGTATAGGGGAGACCGCAACCATATTACAGGGCCAGTCGGCTAACCCTAATTTCATTTTCCTCCTATAAAAGGGGAAAAGGGTTTGATTTAGGTTCATTTGTGCTTTATTGACTTTGGAGAAAGAGAATTTGCTCTGGAGAGAAAATGTCGATTCCTTATCACAGACACCGTTTCGAGCGCGTTCGGAGGTACCGGAGGCCTGTAGCGCATGGACCACCAGTAAGTCAACGTTTTTGACCCCTTTTTGATTTTTTGTTTTGTCGTTTTTGGTCCTTTTTTGAATTTCAAACTTCGGGTATTTCGTTTTAGCGCGTCGAAGGCTTAGTTTAGCGCATACGAAGTTTAGAGTAGCGCATCGAATTCAATTTTAGGGGTTGCGTCCGAAAAAAATAGGCTAGCGCATTCACTCAAACAGTTAGCGCTTGGCAGGCCCAGTATAGCGCGTAGCTTTTCCAAACAACTTAACAGCAATTTTCAACAGCCTGAATTTTAGCGCGTGAAAGAAACAGCTTAGCGCGTTAAAACCAAAATTTAGCGCATAAGGCTAGACAGTTAGCGCTTGTAAGACCCAAGATAGCGCATAAACTTTTCAACTGTTAGACCGTCATTTTCCAAAAAATCAAATTTTAGCGCGTGTCTAGGGGCAGATTAGAGCGTATGCTGAATATTTTAGCGCATCAAAGAAATTCAGTAGCGCATATAATCTCTGTTCTAGCGCATGATCAAAAGCCGAAAACAAAGAGTTAAAACTGGAAAAATTTTGAAAATTTCAAAAACATTTTAAAAGACTTTTTCATCAAAAATTCATCTTTTATCAACCCAGAGTGACAAAAACAAACCATTGAAAACTTCTTTTTCAAGCTAAATTTGTGTCAAACAAAGTTGTCAGAATCTGAAACGAATCGCACAATAGAGGACGTCTCTCCTATCAATATCCGGAAAATTTTCATCATCAGTATCAATTACATCCTGTAACATCTTACAGATTTTTATCTCACAAACACTTGTCTAAAAAATTTTCAAATTGTCAAATCTAGTTTCCAGATTGGGAACCCTTTTATCCATATCATTTGACACGCTTTGTCATGAAGGGACAGCTAAACCTTCACTCTGATAAAGTAAGATTTGAAAATTTCCCAAACAAGAATCAACTGCATCCAAACCAATCAAAGGAAATCATTGATCACTCTTGCATGACTAATCCCCTTATTCTGAGAAGAAAGAACCTCTATCGTAACATCACGTTGAAGAAACAACAACCTAGCTTTTCCAAATTCATCAAGCGAAATAAGTTTTTATACATCAATCGTCAACTCTTCAAATCTCATTGGGTATTCCTTCATCACGTCAAACGTTATATCCAAAACAAATCTAGCGAATTTGACAAGGAACCCTTGAAGACAAGAGCATACTGTCAAAAGTCTGCTTTTAATCAAACTATAAACCGCGGTGGAAAAATCAATCCAGCATTCTTGCCCGACAAGTGCATCACATATAACACATCTCGACCAGAACCACCAATGCCCGAACTACACATTGAGGAGGCTTTTGTACCTTTCATCACTGAAAGCTTCTATTAAAATGCCTGTTACTCGCTCTCAACGAGACAAACAAAGCGAGGCACACGCTGAATCAAGTATGAATCACAGATTATCAAATCCTTTTGAAGTTCCACCCGTAGAAGAACCTGAAATTACTGAAACCCTTCTTAGGGGATGTCAAGTAAATCCCGCCTTCCAAAAACTTGTTGAAAAGCTCATGGAAAATGACAAGGAAAAATATCTGTTGATGCTCACAAGCAAGGGCGTTAAACTTCCTGAAGATTTCGACCCAAATCTTTTTCAAACCGGATCTCGGCAATATACATCTCAAGAACAAAACCGAGAAGAAGAAACTCACATACCTGAACAACATGACTTTGAACAACACATTCCAGAACAACGCGTACCAGAAATGCGTATACCTGAACTAGAAACACCAAAGCAACATATACCATTTACCACTCCTTTTCAGCTGAGAACCAATACAAGGCAAGAACTTTTTCCTCGGCAAGACAATGCACCCTTGATTGCTCTTACTCAACAAATGCAAATGTTGCAAAGGCAAATACAGGATATGCAACAAGGGACAACAGTGCGGTACTCTTTAAACGAAATCTGTCCTTATCCATTTGACAGAAGCTTGAACATGGTGCCTTTTCCTCCAAACTCCGACGTTCCCAAATTTGATAAATATGATGGGAAAAGTGATCCCAGAGATCATGTTCGAGAATTTTGCACACTAAGCCTTGAATTTGCTCATGATGACACCTATTTGATGAGGTTATTCCCCAGAAGCTTGGGAGGGCAAACTATGGAATGGTTATCCAAAATTTCGCCGCCTGTTAGATCATTTGATGAATTGGTTAACAAATTCATAACCCACTATTCCTACAACATCTGGCATGCCATAACCATGCTAGATGTTTGCAACACCAAACAAAAGAACAATGAAACATTTATGGCATTTCTGCAACGCTGGAGATGCATGGTCTCCAGATATCCTCGAGATATTCCTGAAAAGGAGAAAATGGAAATCTTCATTGATAACTTGAATGGCGAAATGAGTTACAGACTAAAATTTCAATGCATACCATCTTTCGTTAAATTAATTGAAAATGGCATTCAAGTGGAGGAAGCATGTGTCAAAAAGGGAACACTCAAATTCTACAAGGAAGGAACAAATTCATCAAACTACAATAACCAAAACAACACCAACTTTGAAAAATCTCGATTTTGGACTCGAAACAAAAACGAAGGCAACAACGAACCACATGATCCTAAGTCGAAACAACCAGTGCTTGCATTATCTGGAAATCCTCAGAACATGAAAAAATGCTAAAAATGCTATTCCCAGTGCTAACACATATGCGCAAAACACTGATCAAGGACAATTCAACACAAACAACACCAACGATAATCCAGGCAAAAACATGAATCCAGGACCTAACAACAATCCACGCAACAACACGAACAATTTCCAAAAGCATATCTTCACACCACTGGGACAATCACTAGAATCCGCATTCAGAGAACTTTTGGCAAACAAGGTTCTTTCTTTACCACCACTCAACAATTATGAACCTCCAATCAAACCACCTTGGTGGAATGATTCACACTATTGTGATTTCCATCACAACAAGGGTCATAGAACAAACAAATGCATGAGATTGAAACATATAATACAGGACATGATTGATCGAGGTGATTTAACGGTCGATGGTCTCAAAACAAATGGTGATCATGGAGCCTTTAAAAATCCTCTCCCAAATTACAACAAAGATGGAGCATCTACTTCAGATGATACACGCAGAGCTCGTATTAATCACATCTACAATAACACTATCAACCATATATCAGCTGAAGATCATCAAGTAAATGTCATCACCATCCGAGATCGGCGTAATCATGAATCTGTCAATGTAACAACCCGCACTCAGAAATACGTCTTGAAAGGACATACTGCACCTGCAACTACCACACCTAAAATCCAATATGACTTGGTTAACCAACTACGCAAGACTCCAGCTCAGATATCTATCCTGGAATTATTAAAACTATCACCCAACAACAAGGACATATTGGAGCAAGCATTATTGGAAACAAATGTACCTCAAAATCTGGATACATACAGATTTCAAGCCATGGTCGCCCATATGACAGGACCTTATAACCTCACCTTCTCAGAGCATGACAATACCTCATTGAGTCATCCGCATAATACCCCTCTCCATATTGAAGTCATTGTTTGTAAACACCGAGTCAAAAGAGTCCTAATAGATGGAGGAGCCGGTCTTAATATATGTACTTTAAAGCTTATCCGTGCATTAGGCTTCTCAGAAGAATCTATTGATCCTTGCAAGAAAATTACCATAAAAGCATATGATGATGAAGAGCGGTCCTCTAAAGACACAGTAATATTACCTATTCAAGTAGGCCCAGTACAAAAGGATACTATTTGTCAAGTCTTAGATATTGATCTAACCTACAATATTTTGTTAGGACGACCCTGGATACATGAAATGCAAGCAGTCCCTTCTACATATCACCAGTGTGTCAAGTTTCCTTATGATGGACAAGAAATCTCCATATCTGCTGATCATAATCCATTTCAACATTGCAATGCAATGGGGGCAGCCCAGGACAGTTTGGTTCCTCATAATAGAGAAAAACAGCAATCTTCCACATCAGATCCATACACAGCAAAATCCAATTCCTTATGGGGAGACTTCAAGCAGAAAATGCAAATCAAAGACCAAGGCATGGGAGAATATTCTTTGGAGCCTTTATGTTGGGCAAAATTTCCAACCTCACCTAGATCGCATGGTTTGCCTACTACATCAACACAACTGGCTACTCAGCCCATCACTAAATTTGATGGTACCTTCATCCAATTGGGTACTCTAGCACATGAATCAGAAGACAAAGATATTCTTAGCTGGTTATACAAAGATGAAGAAGAAAATCATAGAGCAACTGCTCTGGACATTGTTCTACCAACACACATGTATGGAAAAGGCTACTTAATCATGAAGCAAATGGGATATGACGGTAAAGGACCCATTGGCAAACGCAAAGAAGGAGTCACTGAACCTATAAATCTTCCTTCACAACCTAGCAGAAACAAAGCAAGATTGGGTTCTAAACTCACGTTCCTATTGAAGCGGCCGCCTCACCTACCTATCAAACCTCAATGGAAAGTAAAGACACCGTACAAAGAGGAATCCTGGCAGGAAGCACTTTTTGAATCAGCAGAAACAATCTGCAAGGCACGGGAACGTCAAGATCAGAAGTTACATCAGGAAAAACTTCTAAGTCATAAGAAGGCCC
Organism: Cryptomeria japonica; assembly: GCF_030272615.1. Taxonomy (NCBI): domain Eukaryota; kingdom Viridiplantae; phylum Streptophyta; class Pinopsida; order Cupressales; family Cupressaceae; genus Cryptomeria; species Cryptomeria japonica. Next base: position 2,697,665 of record NC_081408.1, on the reverse strand, counting down.
TATCTGCAGCAGTAGCTCATATTCAAACACCAATATCTCAAGAACAAATCAGGTCATCTCCAGATACCGTTATTTCTCCTTGACGAAGCACCGTCTATGAACACATCCAGCAAGTAGAAGACGGATCTGATACAGAATCTACAAAAACCATCAAAATGGTATCTATCATCAAAGATTTGTGTTCACCATACAACACACCTGTTTACAGCACAGATAGAATCTGGGATGATGCCTATGAGACAGATTCCAATGAATATGAATGGGGTACCTACTCCAATGCTACTACTGATATCCTGGATGATACTAATTCTATATCCCTTTCTCAGGAAGAACATAACGCAGAGGATAGACCTCTTGAATTTGGACCGCAACATATCTATGATGCTCCGGAAAGTGAACAGAAACATTATGAACAAGTCTATGTGGAAGATGATACCATCGAGGACCTCGACGAAATCCTAAATTTCTTTAAACCAAAAACCCAGCACGATGAAAACTCTATCCTAACACTTACGGTAGCCAAACTTGATCCACCCAACGATTCCTTACCACTTGTCTTTCCTGACCTCATCAACTGGGACAAACCTGAAATAAATGATATACCTATTTTCCCAGATGATGCATCTATTGTCCATTACCTATGTACCGTAAATCCGGAAACAGGCTCTACCAGTGAACAAAATAATGATATCTGTCAATCAGGGAGTGCCAAGTCTCTCAGTCGCAAAAATGCATCAAATAACGAATCTAATGCTGAAAACCAGTCAATGGCAGCTCTAGATCATAAAAAAGTAAAAATCAAGGATGCATCGGAGGGTAAAAACCTTTTTAAGGCACCTAACGATGGGAGACTTGACACTCTTCCTGAGCACTTTCATGAGCGATCGCCCATATTGATTGAGCCTACTCAATCAATCAACATTGGTACCACCGAAGCAGCCAGAAATATACATCTTGCAGAATCTCTGACAGAGGAAGAAAGATCGGCATTCATCATCTTCTTTAAAGAACAGCAAATCAACTTTGCTTGGTCATATGCTGATATGCCCGGAGTAGATCCACACTTAATCATGCATCACTTGTCCATCTCTACAGGAGTTAAGCCAGTCAAGCAAAAGCTATGAAAGATGAATCCACAGGTGGCACTCATGGTCAAAACTGAACTAAAGAAATTATTAGACATCGGATTCATCTGACCCATTGACTATGCAGAATGGATGTCCAATATCGTTCCAGTATCAAAACCGGATGGTAGTATCAGAATATGCACTGACTTCAGAGACGTTAAGAAACCTTGTCCAAAAGATGACTTTCCTCTGCCAAGTATCGACATAATTGTAGATCTCACAGCAGGCCATGCAATGCTCTCACTAATGGATGGTTTCTCAGGCTATAACCAAATCAAGATAGCTCCTGAAGATCAAGATAAAACAACATTCACCTGTCCTTGGGGGACGTACTGTTGGAATGTCATTCCTTTTGGCTTAAAAAATGCAGGGGCCACTTATCAAAGAGAAATGACCACAATATTCCATGACATGATGCACACATTTATGGAAGACTATGTAGATGACTTACTAGCTAAGTCCTTCACCAGAGCAAAACATCTTGGCATCCTAACAAAGATTTTTGATCGATTGGAGAAATTCCAAGTCAGGCTTAACCCTAAGAAGTGTGTCTTCGGGGTTACATCAGGCAAGTTACTAGGCTACATAGTCTCAACTAAGGGTATTGAAGTTGATCCAGCAAAGGTACAAGCCATTATGGAAATGCCACCACCACGGAATATCAGTCAACTCATATCTCTACAAGGACGACTCCAATCAATCCGGCGATTCATTGCTCAACTAGCAGATAAAAGTCTACCATTTAACCATTTGCTACACAAAAATGTACCATTCAAATGGGAGGCTAAGTGCGCAAAATCTTTTTATCAAATCAAACAGTACCTGATGAATCCACCAGTTCTAGTACCACCAGTCGCCGGAAAGCCACTTATTCTATATATCTCAACAACAGATATTTCATTGGGGGCATTATTGGCACAAGAAGATCAACAAGAAAAGGAACGTGCCATATACTACATCAGTAGAACATTGAATGGCTATGAGCTCAACTATACATTCATTGAAAAAGCTTGCCTAATAGTGGTCTTTGCATCTCAAAAGTTCCAACATTACATGCTAGCACACACCATCAAGCTAGTTGCAAAAATTGATCCTCTCAAATATCTACTCAGCAAAGCCGCTCTTACAGGTCGATTGGCTAAATGGGTCATGATTCTCAGTGAATTTGACATCCACTACACAGAAAGACGAGCCATCAAAGGACAAGCAATTGCAAATTAGTTGGCCGAAGCACCGCTACCAGGAAAACAAACCATGGAGGTTGAATTTCCAGACAGGGATGTTCTTGCTCTTTCTACTAAACAATGGACCCTATACTTTGACGGATCCTATACTCAACATGGTTCAGGTGTTGGCATTCTGTTCATCACTCCTGAAGGACACACTATGCCAAAATCATACAGACTTATGTTTCCATGTACAAATAATGTGGCTGAATATGAAGCACTGGTCATAGGCATCAAAATGGCCGTAGAATGGAAAATCACAGAGTTAAAAGTCTATGGCGACTCACAACTGGTCATTAATCAAATCAATAACAACTATCAGACAAAGGACGACAAGCTACTACCTTACAAATGAATGGTGGATGACTTCAAACAGTATTTTGTGCACATCACCTTTGAACAAATACCAAGGTTGAACAACAAAGCAGTCGATGCAATGGCTACGATCGCTTCATTACTACAAATTCCAGAGCAATAGAGTCGTTATGAGTTCCTGGTAGAGCAACTGTTCTCCCCCGCCTATGACCACTCTGAATCCCAGGTTATATATGCCTTGACTGGTTCAGATTCTCCGCTATATGGACCAATATATGACTACCTCAAGCATAATATCTTACCCATTGACCAATCCCGTAACCAAAAACGTAACTTTATCCGACAAGCTGCCCATTACACCCTTACCGCTGATACTTTGTATCGTCGAGGTCTCGATGGTACTCTTCTTCGTTGTCTTGATCATAATGATTCCGATTTGGCTTTACACGAGCTTCATGAAGGTATTTGTGGCACACATTCAAGCAGCACTACTCTTGCTAAAAAGCTTCTACGGATGGGATACTACTGGCCTACAATGGAGAAAGATTCATATCACTTTGCCAAGAAATGTCCTAAATGCCAAATCCATGGTAATCTAATACATGCACCAGCACAGGAACTGCAGCCCTTTACAACATCATGGCCCTTTTGTCAATGGGGACTGGACCTAGTTGGCAAAATTCATCCGTCCTCTTCAAATGGACACAAGTTCATTATAACAGCAACAGAATACTTTACTAAATGGATAGAAGTTTTTCCCATGACCACGGTGACCGGGAAACAAATTGCCTCTTTTATCCTCAATTATCTGATCTGCAGATATGGTATTCCAAGTTCAATCATCACAGATAATGGACGACCCTTCAAAAATCAAGATGTCCAAGAACTATGTGAAAAATTCAAAATTCAACATAGGTTCTCTACACCATATTACCCATAGGGAAATGGTCAAGCAGAAGCATCTAACAAGACAATACTGAAAATCCTCAAGAAAACAGTGAATGATGCAGGCAAAGATTGGCATGTACAACTCAATCCAGCACTTTGGGCATACAGGACCAGCATCCGCACACCTACAGGAGCAACACCATATTCATTGGTATATGGATCCGAGGCTATTTTACCCCTGGAGGTAGAGATCCCATCTCTTAGAGTCTCTTTGAAAGGCTTAATCCCAGATGAAGAGTATCGAGTTAACCGCCTACAAGAACTTGAGCTATCAGATGAAAGACGCCAACATGCTTATACTCATCTCAAAGCATATCAACAACGCATGTGCAGGAGCTACAATCACAAGGTCATTCCCCGCAACTTCAAGGTTGGTGACCTAGTCCTCAAAGAAAATCCAAGAAATCAGCAAGATTGAGAAAAGAAAGGGAAATTTGAACCTAACTGGTTGGGTCCCTATGTCATCATATCAGTCTATGGATCAGGTGCGTATCAGCTAACAAATTCTGAAGGAGATGTGCTCGATGATCCAACTAATAGCATTCATCTGAAGAAGTACTATACTTAAGATAGCCTAATGCACGGAAAAAGCCAAAAAAAAAATCCAGAAAAAGCAAAAATACAAAGTACAATAAAAACAAATGGTGAAAATCTGGTAAATAAGTGCCCTTGTGAAAGACCGGTTCCTTTATCTATATCCATGCCATTTTATCCATCAAAACACTATCGGCCATCGCCCGACACTTAGCATATATCCATTCAAGACATACTTAGTGTAGTCACTATCCTGGGTTATCCACCTATATCTATTCTCTTATCGCATTCCACCATGGCTTGGAAATCAATGTACATAATCATATCCAGAGGTACACTCAGCTAGGGGCATTAAATTGTTCAACCACTTGCAAACATTCAAGACGTTCCAACTATTGCAAAACTAATAAAGAGAGTTTTTCCTTCTCGTCTAATGCCCAAGGTAGGCCTATTCTGTTTGGCCTACATCCCTGTCCGACCATCACCCTGTTATGGCTCTTATTAATGTTAGAAATATTATGACTACCCAAGTCAACAAATCCTGTAAATTTATGCTTAACACCTCCCTCCTCAAGGATCAGGATGTTTTGATCGCCCTGCATCTCATCAAACTCCTCAACTGTCGGAACAAACTCCTCCCCTCTCATATTGATAGATGGAACTTTAATGTGAATTCTTGGCAAAAAACCCTACAAACTATAGGGAAAAAAAAGGCAAAAGACTTCAGATTTGCTGAAAAATCGCTCATTAGCCAGCTCTAATCCTCAAAACTCGATATCCAAAACAACTCTAGTTGCACTCATAAGGTTGCTCATGTTGTGCTTGCTAGAGAAGTTCTTAGAAAACACCAGCAAGTTAAGATCCATGGGGCTATGGTGAGGGCTCGCACCCACTGGCTACAATTTTGGGACAAGGGCTCCAAATTCTTCTTTAACCTACTTAAGCACAAACAATCCAAGGAAAAGATTGATAGGTTGATTATCAACAATAAAGAAATTATTGACCTCCCAAGTATCAAAGATGCTTTTGAACTATTCTACAAAAACCTGTTAACCTCTTAAGACAATGCCAAGGCTAAGGACATTAGAGACAAGTGCAAAACCATGATCCCTGATGGGATCTCCCCTAAGGACTTCATCCTCCTCAACCAAAGGGTATCTGTTGAGGAAATCACTACTGCTATCAACTCCCTGAAATCTGACAAAGTATCGGGCTTGGATGGCCTCCCTATTGAATTCTACAAGGCCAATCTAGAATGGATTGCCATTGACCTACATGGTGTTTACTCTGTAGCTTTTGACAATGGCACCCTTGGTGCTAACATTAACAAGGGGATCATCAAACTAATACCCAAGGATGGGGATAAGGCCTTAATCAAGAACTGGAGGCCTATCACCCTCCTCAATGTCTCCTACAAAATTTTGGCTAAGGTTATTGCCCTTCGACTTGAAAAGCTCCTCCCTAAATTAATTTGCCCCACCCAAACAGACTTTATCAAGGGCAGATATATCCTCAAAAACCTCATTACAAGTTGGGAAGCCATGGATTGGGCTAGAGCCTCTAACCAAGACATTGCTATGTTCCTACTGGATTTTGAAAAAGCATATAACCATGTGGAATGGGACTTTGTCATCATGATGCTACAAGCCTTTGGGTTTCTGGTTAACTTCTGCAAATATGTTAAGGTCCTTCTCTAGGATGCCTCGGCTCAAATTGAGGTCATTGGATCCTTATCCCAGAACTTTCAACTTAGTAGATCCATCAGGCAAGGTTGTCCGCTTACACCCGCTCTATTTGTCATTGTGTCAGATGCTTTGTACTATCTTCTCAGGGACAATTCTCTATCCCCCTGTGTCAAAGGAATTAAGCTCCCTAATGACTCTAGCCTCCTCAACATCCATTTTGCAGATGATACTGCCCTTTTCCTTGAACTTTCACCCCAGAATATTGACAACCTTGTTCAAAAGCTTAAAACCTTTGGTATCATGTATGGAGCTAAAATCTCCCCTGTCAAATCTACTCTCCTTGGCTGGAAAGAGAAACCCCTGGACTGGTTTATTCCCTATGTGTTTCAGTGGGGAGGCCCCAACAAAATCGTCTGGTACCTTGGCATCCCTTTCTCTGTTTCTCCCTCTCTTAAAGAGATGTGGCAATGGATAAAGAATAAGATTGACCAAAAACTACATAGGTGGGATAATAGATTCCTCTCACTTGTTGGTAGGATCCAAGTCTTTTAGAAAATCCTCTCCTCAAATAGTGTCCAAGGATAACTTTAAGAAACCACCCCCCGGGCAACTGCGTAAAATCCTGGCGAATCAAACATTATTTTCGAGGGGAAATTTTCATATGGATGGCGAATTTTTTTTTTTAAATGGGGAAAAAAATTATTTTGTATTGGCGATTTTTCTTCTAGGGTACGAAAATTCCATAAATTTATAGCGAATAGTACCTTATTCTATTGGGAAAATATTTATTGTGGGAGGCGAATAATTTTTGTTTAAAGGAACAAATATATAATTGTATGAGCGAAAAATGTTTACTCCAAAGGAAAAATTATTTAAATGTATTGGCGATTTTTATCCACCTCTTGAAAATTATTTAAATGTATTGGTGATTTTTATCCACCACTTGAAAATTATTTAAATGTACTGGCGATTTTTATCCACCGCTTGAAAATTATTTAATTTGTTTTGGCGAATATTTTGTTATTTATGGTACAATATATAATTTATTGGCAATTTCATGAATCATTGCCATTAATAGACAAGGCACATCACATCACATTAGTACATCACATCACATAATACATTGAGTCTGGACTCTGCACGATGTATCAATAAGCACGGCCTCTTTGACACGTGAAGGGTGACACATACCTAAAATCTATCAATGATTTTAAACCGTTTGATGATCGTAGATCAATAGCTGAAGTTTTATTTCGGCCCAATTTTTTGAACAGAACATAGCTCACCAGAAAGTGCCCGAAATGGAATTGAATTCAATAGACTATTAGACACGTATCAAATGTCACGAATCATGATCGATAATTTTATTCATTTAATATATATCTATTCACTTACAGCAATCCACTCTGTCCCCACGACTTCCAATGTGATACTTGCCAATTTGGTACTAGTTCATAGTTGTTTCTATTTTCGCATAATAGTGCATTTATGGGAAAGATTTGTAGAGATACGAAAGATTTAAAAATTTTATAGCAGTTAATATTGTTAAAGAATTAATTATTACAATTAAGAGCTTCAACAATTTATATACGATCTTTGCTTCTTTCATCTTCAATTAGCCTTTGCCATTTGGTAGATAAATCGTCAAAGCTCACGGTATTTTAAGTTTATAGGCTCACTACTCAAGTTGTTTAATTTGTTAATCTATTTTCTCAAGATAGACACTCCCATTCGCTTGAGAAGCATTTCTGCAGAGGACCAAAGGGCCTTTATAGGCTCCTTTAGAGACCCAACCCTCCAATCAATCTGCAAGGAGGTTGGGTCGTTCACCAATGAGGTTGTGCGGATGGTGTTGGGCAGAGAATTTCTATGAAACGAAAATAGGTACCATGTTAACACGGACCTTACATCCTGCTTCTTAGCGTCTCTTCTGGACCTGGGAGGAGACAAGGTGGATATGTTGATGTTGTTGAGGAAGGTTTTTAAGGAAGACTTCCTCGGAGATGACATTACTCTTGTCGTTCTTGCAGAAGTAGGGGTGGGGATCACTGGGCGAGTGATTTATCCAAGCTTCTCCTCCCTAACCAAACAGTGCCAGTGGCTAGGCAACTGTTTCTCCTAAACCTGAATGCGGAGCAGCTGACGCTTCACAAAAAATGGGCACGGATTGGCAGGGACTTCCTCTGGAAATGGTTCCTCCTGGACCACTTTCCAAACTACATGTGGCTTGAAGAATTCTCTTAGCTTATGTTGTCTGAAGAATTCTACATGGAAGGAGGGCCAGATTCTTAGGGCAAAATTGTAAACAATACCACTACCTGTGCCCTAGCCCCGCCCCCCTGTAATTTTATTTTCCTATGTCCTCAAATCCTAACAGGCTCAGTGCCAGTGGCTCACTCATTTTGGGTTTTAAGTTTTTGGGGGACTCAAGTCTCAGACGAAAAAATTGTAAATTTTAAAAGCATAAATATTAATGATAATTTTTCAAATTCCAGTTTGTTTCAGTTTGCCTCTTACAGTCTTATGGATATAAAAATGCTTTCTATAATTCTATTTCATTTTTATTAATTAATTTCTTTCAAATGTTTTTTGTATATGAGCTACGTTATTTCAATTATTTGTTAAACAGTGGAAATAAATTTAATACTGTGATCTTTTTTATGTAATGCTATGAAAAAAAAAATCCAGTTCGTTCCATTAATTATTTGTACATTGATTATGGTTTATTATAATTTTATAAATATATACTATATAGTCATTCAAAATACAAAATTTCAAAAGTTTCAAGATACAAAATTTTATCGATAAAGGTTTTTCCATTCTATTAATTCAAAAGTTTCAAGATACAAAATTTGCAGTCATTCATGAATAAACGCAGACAGAGAGAAAACCCTACTGCCCACAGCTTATAACAAGCAGACAAAAAAACTAGTTCATTACCGATAGGCTGCTCACTCGGTCTCACTATCCCCCTGGGTCACCTCCTCCCAGTCCTTCCCTCCTCGCAGGTCAATGATTTGGCTTTCACTTTTGCCGCTTCAGCTTTCATTTTTGGAATGCAGTTTAGGCACCCAAAGTCGAGGTCGCCCTCCAAGCTTGCCAGTAGCTGTATGGTCCTTCCTTCTTCAGCCCTATCTCTCAATTCCCTACCAACCTCTATCCTTGCCACCACATGCAAATCCTTCAGGACTTCATCCACCCTGGTTAATTTTACAAAGAGTTTCATCGCTTCCCACCCCACTCGAGCATGTTCACGGCACTGGTATTTGATTTCATCCTCTGGGCCACGAATAAAAGGAAGCAACTCCTCCTGGTCATACTGTGGAGGGTTAGGTTCCGACTTACTCCTGGAAGTCGTAAAGCTAGATGGAGAACATGTCGTACGCATCAGCCCTGAAACTCATTCAACAAAGATCAAATTGCACATAGAAAACTTTCCATAAATAAATGAAATATTATTTGCAAAATCCTTTACAAACGCCATAATCCATTGGCAAGATACATCTAAAACCATACATTCCTTGCAATATTCTAGGAATCATCCACAATCATAGCAGAGAAACAGGAAATTCCTTCCTTTCATTACACCAAATTAAAAACATTACAAAGAGGTATACAACAATTACCATAATCATCGATCACAAATGACAGAAAGACATGCCATAAGATCAATTTTCCCTTACCAATCCATCTTTATCATAAGATTTAATAACATAGAACTAGCTCAAAATATCAATTTCTACAGCCAAATTAGCTTTCAATAGATAGGAGCGACATAAATAACTGAATGGTTACACTTGCCAGGCACAAGACAACCTTTCCAAAGACTATGTCCCATAACATAGCGACAAGCTAACACAATTTACTCCATGATACAAATAATAACCATCCACATAACTGGAATGCATAACAGAAAAGGCCACATGTGAGCATGTCTAATGCTCGGTCAATGATAACATGCACGATCAGCATCTCTATGCCTGATCTCATAACAACAATATGATCATAAATATCCAATATCTCACTCAAAGGCTTGATGGTGCTAGGTACACCATAGCGGTGCTACCTTCCATACAAGACCTTTGTGAATATCCCTTGTTGTACAAGGTGGTTAGCCTCCAAGAGATAGTCACCACACATAGGTAGGTAGTGGATACTAGCTGCATCACAGCCTCACATACCCCCTATCCTCACGGTTCCCTACAACAACTTCCTCGCACACACTCTACCAATTCCGTATCATACGTCCTTGGAGAGGAATTTCACATTTCGACACAAGATCAGCATCCGAAAACAATAAGGATAAACCAGTTCAGCCACCAAAGTACAGATGAATAAAGATAATAAATCATCAATTCCAACAGTAAGGTAAGAAAATAATCCGGAATTTCAACACCAAATCAAAGTGCAAAAGATCACAAGATCGTGGCTAAACCTTCAAAGTCAAAGTAAAATAAATTGCTGATCCCCAAAGAAATATAAAGAATATCACAACTGCACATAACAGCACTGTGTGACTAGCATCTAGCCACCAACGAGGAAGGAAGGAACAACTGACTAGCTATTGCAGTAGCTCATCATGTGGTGCGACATAGTCACACTATCCACATGGCATGGCGGTGTGCACCTCGACATCACCCCGCATCACGTCGTCACGTGGCATGGCAATACCCCAAGTGGAGAAAACACACAATGGACGTATCCCGCATGGTAGTGCACCTCGCGGAAAAAGCACGCGCAAGCCACATCCCGCATAGCGACGTATCTAGAAGGATACTCGCCGTAAGTCAGAGGTATACATGACTCTGGTCCACCCACAAGTCTACCAACACAGGCCAGTTGGCAACTTATGTAAGAATAATAACACGCCTCTCAAGAAGACAAGGCAACAGATACTCCAATAGAATCCAACAATATGCACAAAAACTACCATCTATATGCTCAGATAAGGAAGAGAATAGGCTGACACACATAAACCTATAAATAGGTTCATCAAAGGGAAAGTATTGAGTACACCTTGATACAGTTTAGTAGTACAACTATATCATTCCTCGAAGTAGAGAAGCTAAAGTCGCTTCGTGTCGACATTACTCGCACGCCAATCCATACTATTCAAGGAACGGTCGCTTCGAATACTACCCCTTAACATACCGAGTTACCCACAACCCGAGGTTTGGTACTCAGTAGGGAACAAATAAGCAACATTACATAACAGTATGGTTTCCCATACTCATAAACAACATATCCTCCATGGTTGATTACTTCACCAAACCATGGGCACACAAAATAAGCACTGGTTTCTTACAATACACACAAATACACCAGCACTGGTTTAGTCACAATACAGGGAGTACTTTTCAGTACGCTAACATCTATACAAGGAAGATTTCAATTACGCTTTCTATACAATTAACAGAATCGAATTTACTCTAGATCCAAGTACTGAAATTATTAACAATTCACAATTTTATAAGGAAATAACATCATTCCTATATCTTTCTCGAATCTCACTAAGCATTCATAATTAAATTACTAGCTAAGCAAATTCATTTCTAAAGCTTAAGACTTTCATCTATCACTATGAAGCCAAAAGCAAACAAACAATTTCACATGTTTTATAAACATTATATTTAAATCCATGCATTCTTAATATTATTTCTAAAAATCTCATGATTAGGCAAAGAGAAGGGAAAAGGAGTTTGATAACCAAACCATTTCCTACAAAACACGCAAGATCAAACAAGATCACGCTGCAATATTAAATTTCCCACTATAAGCCTATCATTTAATTACACGTTTTTCATTTCGCTACCATTAGAAGGATGACAATCAGCCTAACAAAAACATTTTCAATAGTTATGGTTGCAACAGGAGGTTCTAGTTTTCCAAACAAAGCAGAGATCAAGAGAGGCAATCTTTTCGATAATGCAAGACCTCATAAGAACACTCACTTAATAATACAATATAGACACATGTCATAATTGCAACCTATTAGAAAAGATCACATTACGATCAAAGATAAGCAAAGAGCTATTGACCAAATAGAACATATTAATGCATACACATCAAACAGCTTTCCATTCGCACTTTCTAAACACATTAAGGTAATTTCACATACCCAAAAGCGAGTTCAATGGAGCATTTGCTAAAATAAGTCTTCAATCAAACTGGTTTAATGAGACAATTAAGACAATCTTTCGGAAAACACATTATTACTTTCTCGAAGCTACAATAACATGCTCCTTTTTAACACTTCTTCTACAAACCAAGCAGTTTCACATAATTCAACTATTCGCATAGCAATGCACCTTACTAAGGTAAAATTTAATCATGCTACTCCTACAAGATACACCTGGAGAATTTCTTAAATGCACACATATAGTTTTCTCCCAATCACCCAAAATAAATTTTAAACCCATAGCCCTTTAATAATCTAAAAACATAAACGTCATAAGGCTCGCACAAGGGTTCAAGAAGTCACACCCTTTTTCTCTTGCAAACAAGGAAACTTGAATCAAAGATAATTACTCATATCCTAATCATTTAATTTCCAGAAAGAAAGAGAGAGAGGAATAGTGATGATCATTTAATTTTCTACAAAATAAGCATTCAATAATTGCCATATAAGTCCTTCAAGTGGACAACACTAAGCTAGATCATAATCTTAAACAGACACGAAATGCACTTTCAGATTCAAGACAAGCACGGACCAATCCAAACGGATTAGTCTAAAGAGTACAACACTCACTAAGGGAAAGTACATACGACTCTCTTTTTCAAATAAGAGTAATCGTAGACCAAGACATCAATAAACAACCAATGCACAAATAAGCACTCAAACACCAACATCAAGAAGGCAAAAACAAGGTGTGAACACACATGTTACACACTCGATAAGGTCTGCTCAATCACTCACATGCAAAAGGAGGACAAGCATACACATAAGGTCGATACACCTCACACAAATAGAGGGCACACGCGACACCAGAGATCCCAATGTTTGCAACATGGGCTCTGATACCAAATGTAATGCCCCGCCAGGAAACCCCGAAGGGATAAGCCAAAATAACACAAGAATGGAGTGCAAATTTTTTTTTTTTAAAGTTACAACACATAAGATGCAACGAGATATCAAAGATTCAGATTACATAGCGGAAGACATTAACAACAATCTCCTAAAGAGTTTCCCAACGAGATTACTTAAATTTCACGATTCAGTAACTCACACAATTAATCCAATAGCTGAATATCCTAATGACGAAATAATTCACAATCAGGATAATTTCTTTCGAAGGATGGAAATATAAATCACAAGCAAGATTCGTCACTTAAGATCCATTCATAAACTTCATTCAAGCTTTTCATTTAAAATTACAAACCATACATATAACATTCTAATACACTAGGATTTCATCAAAGCATAAGAGATCTCTCCAAGCATATTTAAATTCGTTAACAACAACTGAGTATAATTCGTTACTCTAAGTTACATTCATTCATATTCTAGCTTATTGCATTAAAAGGACGATTTCACACATGCATTACGATAAATCGCATCTCAAGCAATTATGCATTCGATCCACATGGCATTCAAGATAGAACTGAATATAAGCATTTAAAGTTAATTCCATTATCCACTTAACCATTCTAACATAAATTAATCATACATGATAAAGCTGAATAAAGGAACATAAGAGAATACACCACATAACACCATAATGATCTCGGAGTTCACCCCTAATGGGCTACATCTCCGGGTCTGCTCAACTGCAAGACCCCCTCGGATAAATAATAAGGTTAAGAGTACAAGAGGTTACACTATACAATCCAGCCATCAAGGCGATACATAAACATTATACAAGCGACCACATCGGTCAATAAATACATAAACGATCCTTACAAGGAACAGGATCCAGCTGAACATAATCAAAGCTAATGACATAAGAGTCCATGAGAGCCTCCATAAAACTGAACCATCACCACCCAAGGTCTACATGAAACCGACCCTCACAAGGGCAGAGACAAAGGACGACTCACAAAGGTACTCAAAACAGGACAAAACGACAACACACTAGCGAACGTAGGGACAAGTGTCATCACACAACCTGGTATGGATACCATGGCAAGTCTTCATAGGTCCCGGCCCATACACTGGTAACCCTGGCAACCTAATCCGAACTTCCGGCCCATCCAAGCCTCATGTGGACCCACACATCCTCTCGTGATGACAAGGAAGGTAGTTTGCCATTTCAGGCCTTCTCACAGCATGCCGAATCTATGATAGCATTCGTCCCATGTGTGAGGCACATTATCTTATTTAGAGATTATTTTCTAATGTACTTAGGTTATCACTTATTAGACTCACTTTCGACGAGTTATCCAGCAGCCACTTTGGGCGCGGCCCCCAATCAAAAGCCACTTTCCCATACGACACTAGACTGACTCAAACGAACTCAAACCACGGAATACACATGGTAAGACGAACGGAGTTCAAGAAGGAGAACAATCATCTGGTCAAACACGACTCAAGGGTAATCACTTACTGACGGTACTCTAACTAGAGACCTGACAACTAAGGTTAACCACGAATCATTATTCGACTCACACAACGAGGATATGACCAACTATGACAACATCACAATACCATAGTCAACTCAAAATTCGAGGACTGAAACAGGTACACCAAGTCAATCCATACGACAGGGTCCTTTTACACCAAGCAAAACATGCCATTTCCTAATTAAAGCGAATACAGTAATTAAACTCGCAAGACAATAATCAGAAAAGACAATATTCCTCAAATTGATTTAATCATTAAAATCGATCAAGTTTCTACAAATTCCAAATCATATTACCGTTATCTACCTCAACTGGGGATAAGTTGTTCTTGGTTTCCTAACTCCTAAGGTTCAAGCATTGAACAGGCAATTTAAGCCGTAATGAGTTCTTAAACCAAATTCATAACATTACATCTCGGACAACCATTAATCTATTAAAAATAAGATATTTAATCTCCAACAAGCATCATAGACATACTGGTTCAAAATCAATCTCTACAGATTCATAATTTTCAATCCCAGATGTACCATACGGATCATGGAAATATAAATATAAAAAAAAAGGAGTCCAAATGAAGATAATCGTTATCAAAGCATATCGTTTAAATTTTTACTGCCCAACGATAAATATTTCACTACTTTTCAATTACTCAAATGATGAGAATAAGGCAACAATAATCAATTGCGAAACAACAGTTGTAAAACTTAATTAGAAAGGGGCAAAGTCACGAAATGAAGTTTGAATAATTAATCCACCTATAAACTCCATTACCAAGTTAATCAATACCCAATTACGTTTATCATTTTTATGCCCCTTAATCATCATTAAGCATCTAATTAAAGCTTAGCATTTAAATAATATTTAAAAATGTTATATGCTTCTTTATTTTTATTTTTTGAATACTAAATAAATACATTATTAAAAAAAAAAACACGATTTATACCCTACGTTTAAACAAAACGTAATTAACAACAAAAAAAAACATGTTCTTTTCTTCTTTTTTTTTAATGGAAAAGCATTTAAAAAATGCGGGCCGCCTTAACCCTAGATGCAGGGGTGGAGGCACTCGGGCGGCGCCCGCGGTGGTGCCCGCAGGTGCCGCGGCGCCCTGCGGCCACCGCCGTGGGCCGCAGCCTCATACACTATGCGGCGAGAAGCGGGGAACGGAGGAGGAAGTGGGGGAAACGCGCGGGGGAAGGGGAGAAGGGGGGAGGAGCGGGTGGAGCTCCGCTCCCCGCCCTCCAAACCCTAAACCCACAGTCCGCCAAAAAAAAAAAATACGCACAGCCCCGATCAAAAAAAAACAACGCCCAGCTCAAAACAAAAAAAAAGAATAAAAATATATCTTCCTTAACACAGTTCGGTATTAAATTCCCAGAATGAAAATTTAATTAAAAAAAACACATTTGATTCAAACGCCCAAACCCAAGAGGAATTAACAGCACCTCTAAATCACTTCCAGCCAAGCTGGTAATTTACCAAATCGATCCATAAACATGGCATTCGAAGGAGAATTTAAAACCAAGATAAAATCTTCATTTTCATTTTAAACCAAAAACTAAAAAAAAGAGTTGGATCCTACCTGATCTCGCAATCCTGGCAAGATCGGTTGAAGAATCTCAATCTCAGCTGCCAAAGCCTCCAATTTTCCATCTCCAATCCAAACCTTCCAAAAATGTCCATCCTCTCCAAATTTCCCAAATTGGGTTATATGGAGGAGTTGACCCAAAATTTTCTATTTTTGGAATAAAAACTTTTATTTAAAAAAAATAATACTTAAAAATTAATCCTTTTCCACAATATCGACAATATAACTTGCCTTATCAATACAAAATTCGATTTTCTCAATCAATCAAATTAAGTCGTTCTAAATAATAATCCAACAGAATACAGTCAATCTATTGCGATAATAAAAACAAAACTTTCTTTTTCGACAGCATATATAAATAATGCATTTAATATTCAAAATCAGTCATTTATATTCAAATTTACTTCCAATCTAAAACGAGCAATTCATTAACAACGAAAAACGCATAACGAATTCTCAATCAATTTAATCCATTAATCTTCACTGCACAAACGCATAAATACTCAAAATAAAGCTAAGGACTAATTCATCAATTAACCAAACACACCAGGCACGCAAACCGAGAAGGTCAACCAAACAGACGACTCGCAAATCCAAACAAGAAGGGATTACCGACGACGACTGGCAATGCTCACTTGAGCACGACTAAGGCCGACTAAGGTCTTACGACCACCTAATCCAACTCTAAGGATTAACAAGGGTACACTCAAACCTGCAAAACCAGGTGACGACGAACCTCGCACTCATGCGACTTCGTACCTGGAATCTCCTGCAACAAAAGATCATACATGCATACATTTATAAAATCTAATGAAATCATTAGTCCGATACTAACATCACGAAATAGGTACACTGAATAACCTGCATACAACTAGTGTGAGAACCACATCAATAGCTATGCGTAAAATCAACATCTGATTATAATCATAATATCAAGATAACTAATCACGATTAAACCCAGGTTAGAGATCGATTACGGTAGGGGTACTACATTCTCCCCCCCTAGGTTCCGACTTACTCCTGGAAGTCGTAAAGCTAGATGGAGAACATGTCGTACGCATCAGCCCTGAAACTCATTCAACAAAGATCAAATTGCACATAGAAAACTTTCCATAAATAAATGAAATATTATTTGCAAAATCCTTTACAAACGCCATAATCCATTGGCAAGATACATCTAAAACCATACATTCCTTGCAATATTCTAGGAATCATCCACAATCATAGCAGAGAAACAGGAAATTCCTTCCTTTCATTACACCAAATTAAAAACATTACAAAGAGGTATACAACAATTACCATAATCATCGATCACAAATGACAGAAAGACATGCCATAAGATCAATTTTCCCTTACCAATCCATCTTTATCATAAGATTTAATAACATAGAACTAGCTCAAAATATCAATTTCTACAGCCAAATTAGCTTTCAATAGATAGGAGCGACATAAATAACTGAATGGTTACACTTGCCAGGCACAAGACAACCTTTCCAAAGACTATGTCCCATAACATAGCGACAAGCTAACACAATTTACTCCATGATACAAATAATAACCATCCACATAACTGGAATGCATAACAGAAAAGGCCACATGTGAGCATGTCTAATGCTCGGTCAATGATAACATGCACGATCAGCATCTCTATGCCTGATCTCATAACAACAATATGATCATAAATATCCAATATCTCACTCAAAGGCTTGATGGTGCTAGGTACACCATAGCGGTGCTACCTTCCATACAAGACCTTTGTGAATATCCCTTGTTGTACAAGGTGGTTAGCCTCCAAGAGATAGTCACCACACATAGGTAGGTAGTGGATACTAGCTGCATCACAGCCTCACATACCCCCTATCCTCACGGTTCCCTACAACAACTTCCTCGCACACACTCTACCAATTCCGTATCATACGTCCTTGGAGAGGAATTTCACATTTCGACACAAGATCAGCATCCGAAAACAATAAGGATAAACCAGTTCAGCCACCAAAGTACAGATGAATAAAGATAATAAATCATCAATTCCAACAGTAAGGTAAGAAAATAATCCGGAATTTCAACACCAAATCAAAGTGCAAAAGATCACAAGATCGTGGCTAAACCTTCAAAGTCAAAGTAAAATAAATTGCTGATCCCCAAAGAAATATAAAGAATATCACAACTGCACATAACAGCACTGTGTGACTAGCATCTAGCCACCAACGAGGAAGGAAGGAACAACTGACTAGCTATTGCAGTAGCTCATCATGTGGTGCGACATAGTCACACTATCCACATGGCATGGCGGTGTGCACCTCGACATCACCCCGCATCACGTCGTCACGTGGCATGGCAATACCCCAAGTGGAGAAAACACACAATGGACGTATCCCGCATGGTAGTGCACCTCGCGGAAAAAGCACGCGCAAGCCACATCCCGCATAGCGACGTATCTAGAAGGATACTCGCCGTAAGTCAGAGGTATACATGACTCTGGTCCACCCACAAGTCTACCAACACAGGCCAGTTGGCAACTTATGTAAGAATAATAACACGCCTCTCAAGAAGACAAGGCAACAGATACTCCAATAGAATCCAACAATATGCACAAAAACTACCATCTATATGCTCAGATAAGGAAGAGAATAGGCTGACACACATAAACCTATAAATAGGTTCATCAAAGGGAAAGTATTGAGTACACCTTGATACAGTTTAGTAGTACAACTATATCATTCCTCGAAGTAGAGAAGCTAAAGTCGCTTCGTGTCGACATTACTCGCACGCCAATCCATACTATTCAAGGAACGGTCGCTTCGAATACTACCCCTTAACATACCGAGTTACCCACAACCCGAGGTTTGGTACTCAGTAGGGAACAAATAAGCAACATTACATAACAGTATGGTTTCCCATACTCATAAACAACATATCCTCCATGGTTGATTACTTCACCAAACCATGGGCACACAAAATAAGCACTGGTTTCTTACAATACACACAAATACACCAGCACTGGTTTAGTCACAATACAGGGAGTACTTTTCAGTACGCTAACATCTATACAAGGAAGATTTCAATTACGCTTTCTATACAATTAACAGAATCGAATTTACTCTAGATCCAAGTACTGAAATTATTAACAATTCACAATTTTATAAGGAAATAACATCATTCCTATATCTTTCTCGAATCTCACTAAGCATTCATAATTAAATTACTAGCTAAGCAAATTCATTTCTAAAGCTTAAGACTTTCATCTATCACTATGAAGCCAAAAGCAAACAAACAATTTCACATGTTTTATAAACATTATATTTAAATCCATGCATTCTTAATATTATTTCTAAAAATCTCATGATTAGGCAAAGAGAAGGGAAAAGGAGTTTGATAACCAAACCATTTCCTACAAAACACGCAAGATCAAACAAGATCACGCTGCAATATTAAATTTCCCACTATAAGCCTATCATTTAATTACACGTTTTTCATTTCGCTACCATTAGAAGGATGACAATCAGCCTAACAAAAACATTTTCAATAGTTATGGTTGCAACAGGAGGTTCTAGTTTTCCAAACAAAGCAGAGATCAAGAGAGGCAATCTTTTCGATAATGCAAGACCTCATAAGAACACTCACTTAATAATACAATATAGACACATGTCATAATTGCAACCTATTAGAAAAGATCACATTACGATCAAAGATAAGCAAAGAGCTATTGACCAAATAGAACATATTAATGCATACACATCAAACAGCTTTCCATTCGCACTTTCTAAACACATTAAGGTAATTTCACATACCCAAAAGCGAGTTCAATGGAGCATTTGCTAAAATAAGTCTTCAATCAAACTGGTTTAATGAGACAATTAAGACAATCTTTCGGAAAACACATTATTACTTTCTCGAAGCTACAATAACATGCTCCTTTTTAACACTTCTTCTACAAACCAAGCAGTTTCACATAATTCAACTATTCGCATAGCAATGCACCTTACTAAGGTAAAATTTAATCATGCTACTCCTACAAGATACACCTGGAGAATTTCTTAAATGCACACATATAGTTTTCTCCCAATCACCCAAAATAAATTTTAAACCCATAGCCCTTTAATAATCTAAAAACATAAACGTCATAAGGCTCGCACAAGGGTTCAAGAAGTCACACCCTTTTTCTCTTGCAAACAAGGAAACTTGAATCAAAGATAATTACTCATATCCTAATCATTTAATTTCCAGAAAGAAAGAGAGAGAGGAATAGTGATGATCATTTAATTTTCTACAAAATAAGCATTCAATAATTGCCATATAAGTCCTTCAAGTGGACAACACTAAGCTAGATCATAATCTTAAACAGACACGAAATGCACTTTCAGATTCAAGACAAGCACGGACCAATCCAAACGGATTAGTCTAAAGAGTACAACACTCACTAAGGGAAAGTACATACGACTCTCTTTTTCAAATAAGAGTAATCGTAGACCAAGACATCAATAAACAACCAATGCACAAATAAGCACTCAAACACCAACATCAAGAAGGCAAAAACAAGGTGTGAACACACATGTTACACACTCGATAAGGTCTGCTCAATCACTCACATGCAAAAGGAGGACAAGCATACACATAAGGTCGATACACCTCACACAAATAGAGGGCACACGCGACACCAGAGATCCCAATGTTTGCAACATGGGCTCTGATACCAAATGTAATGCCCCGCCAGGAAACCCCGAAGGGATAAGCCAAAATAACACAAGAATGGAGTGCAAATTTTTTTTTTTTAAAGTTACAACACATAAGATGCAACGAGATATCAAAGATTCAGATTACATAGCGGAAGACATTAACAACAATCTCCTAAAGAGTTTCCCAACGAGATTACTTAAATTTCACGATTCAGTAACTCACACAATTAATCCAATAGCTGAATATCCTAATGACGAAATAATTCACAATCAGGATAATTTCTTTCGAAGGATGGAAATATAAATCACAAGCAAGATTCGTCACTTAAGATCCATTCATAAACTTCATTCAAGCTTTTCATTTAAAATTACAAACCATACATATAACATTCTAATACACTAGGATTTCATCAAAGCATAAGAGATCTCTCCAAGCATATTTAAATTCGTTAACAACAACTGAGTATAATTCGTTACTCTAAGTTACATTCATTCATATTCTAGCTTATTGCATTAAAAGGACGATTTCACACATGCATTACGATAAATCGCATCTCAAGCAATTATGCATTCGATCCACATGGCATTCAAGATAGAACTGAATATAAGCATTTAAAGTTAATTCCATTATCCACTTAACCATTCTAACATAAATTAATCATACATGATAAAGCTGAATAAAGGAACATAAGAGAATACACCACATAACACCATAATGATCTCGGAGTTCACCCCTAATGGGCTACATCTCCGGGTCTGCTCAACTGCAAGACCCCCTCGGATAAATAATAAGGTTAAGAGTACAAGAGGTTACACTATACAATCCAGCCATCAAGGCGATACATAAACATTATACAAGCGACCACATCGGTCAATAAATACATAAACGATCCTTACAAGGAACAGGATCCAGCTGAACATAATCAAAGCTAATGACATAAGAGTCCATGAGAGCCTCCATAAAACTGAACCATCACCACCCAAGGTCTACATGAAACCGACCCTCACAAGGGCAGAGACAAAGGACGACTCACAAAGGTACTCAAAACAGGACAAAACGACAACACACTAGCGAACGTAGGGACAAGTGTCATCACACAACCTGGTATGGATACCATGGCAAGTCTTCATAGGTCCCGGCCCATACACTGGTAACCCTGGCAACCTAATCCGAACTTCCGGCCCATCCAAGCCTCATGTGGACCCACACATCCTCTCGTGATGACAAGGAAGGTAGTTTGCCATTTCAGGCCTTCTCACAGCATGCCGAATCTATGATAGCATTCGTCCCATGTGTGAGGCACATTATCTTATTTAGAGATTATTTTCTAATGTACTTAGGTTATCACTTATTAGACTCACTTTCGACGAGTTATCCAGCAGCCACTTTGGGCGCGGCCCCCAATCAAAAGCCACTTTCCCATACGACACTAGACTGACTCAAACGAACTCAAACCACGGAATACACATGGTAAGACGAACGGAGTTCAAGAAGGAGAACAATCATCTGGTCAAACACGACTCAAGGGTAATCACTTACTGACGGTACTCTAACTAGAGACCTGACAACTAAGGTTAACCACGAATCATTATTCGACTCACACAACGAGGATATGACCAACTATGACAACATCACAATACCATAGTCAACTCAAAATTCGAGGACTGAAACAGGTACACCAAGTCAATCCATACGACAGGGTCCTTTTACACCAAGCAAAACATGCCATTTCCTAATTAAAGCGAATACAGTAATTAAACTCGCAAGACAATAATCAGAAAAGACAATATTCCTCAAATTGATTTAATCATTAAAATCGATCAAGTTTCTACAAATTCCAAATCATATTACCGTTATCTACCTCAACTGGGGATAAGTTGTTCTTGGTTTCCTAACTCCTAAGGTTCAAGCATTGAACAGGCAATTTAAGCCGTAATGAGTTCTTAAACCAAATTCATAACATTACATCTCGGACAACCATTAATCTATTAAAAATAAGATATTTAATCTCCAACAAGCATCATAGACATACTGGTTCAAAATCAATCTCTACAGATTCATAATTTTCAATCCCAGATGTACCATACGGATCATGGAAATATAAATATAAAAAAAAAGGAGTCCAAATGAAGATAATCGTTATCAAAGCATATCGTTTAAATTTTTACTGCCCAACGATAAATATTTCACTACTTTTCAATTACTCAAATGATGAGAATAAGGCAACAATAATCAATTGCGAAACAACAGTTGTAAAACTTAATTAGAAAGGGGCAAAGTCACGAAATGAAGTTTGAATAATTAATCCACCTATAAACTCCATTACCAAGTTAATCAATACCCAATTACGTTTATCATTTTTATGCCCCTTAATCATCATTAAGCATCTAATTAAAGCTTAGCATTTAAATAATATTTAAAAATGTTATATGCTTCTTTATTTTTATTTTTTGAATACTAAATAAATACATTATTAAAAAAAAAAACACGATTTATACCCTACGTTTAAACAAAACGTAATTAACAACAAAAAAAAACATGTTCTTTTCTTCTTTTTTTTTAATGGAAAAGCATTTAAAAAATGCGGGCCGCCTTAACCCTAGATGCAGGGGTGGAGGCACTCGGGCGGCGCCCGCGGTGGTGCCCGCAGGTGCCGCGGCGCCCTGCGGCCACCGCCGTGGGCCGCAGCCTCATACACTATGCGGCGAGAAGCGGGGAACGGAGGAGGAAGTGGGGGAAACGCGCGGGGGAAGGGGAGAAGGGGGGAGGAGCGGGTGGAGCTCCGCTCCCCGCCCTCCAAACCCTAAACCCACAGTCCGCCAAAAAAAAAAAATACGCACAGCCCCGATCAAAAAAAAACAACGCCCAGCTCAAAACAAAAAAAAAGAATAAAAATATATCTTCCTTAACACAGTTCGGTATTAAATTCCCAGAATGAAAATTTAATTAAAAAAAACACATTTGATTCAAACGCCCAAACCCAAGAGGAATTAACAGCACCTCTAAATCACTTCCAGCCAAGCTGGTAATTTACCAAATCGATCCATAAACATGGCATTCGAAGGAGAATTTAAAACCAAGATAAAATCTTCATTTTCATTTTAAACCAAAAACTAAAAAAAAGAGTTGGATCCTACCTGATCTCGCAATCCTGGCAAGATCGGTTGAAGAATCTCAATCTCAGCTGCCAAAGCCTCCAATTTTCCATCTCCAATCCAAACCTTCCAAAAATGTCCATCCTCTCCAAATTTCCCAAATTGGGTTATATGGAGGAGTTGACCCAAAATTTTCTATTTTTGGAATAAAAACTTTTATTTAAAAAAAATAATACTTAAAAATTAATCCTTTTCCACAATATCGACAATATAACTTGCCTTATCAATACAAAATTCGATTTTCTCAATCAATCAAATTAAGTCGTTCTAAATAATAATCCAACAGAATACAGTCAATCTATTGCGATAATAAAAACAAAACTTTCTTTTTCGACAGCATATATAAATAATGCATTTAATATTCAAAATCAGTCATTTATATTCAAATTTACTTCCAATCTAAAACGAGCAATTCATTAACAACGAAAAACGCATAACGAATTCTCAATCAATTTAATCCATTAATCTTCACTGCACAAACGCATAAATACTCAAAATAAAGCTAAGGACTAATTCATCAATTAACCAAACACACCAGGCACGCAAACCGAGAAGGTCAACCAAACAGACGACTCGCAAATCCAAACAAGAAGGGATTACCGACGACGACTGGCAATGCTCACTTGAGCACGACTAAGGCCGACTAAGGTCTTACGACCACCTAATCCAACTCTAAGGATTAACAAGGGTACACTCAAACCTGCAAAACCAGGTGACGACGAACCTCGCACTCATGCGACTTCGTACCTGGAATCTCCTGCAACAAAAGATCATACATGCATACATTTATAAAATCTAATGAAATCATTAGTCCGATACTAACATCACGAAATAGGTACACTGAATACCCTGCATACAACTAGTGTGAGAACCACATCAATAGCTATGCGTAAAATCAACATCTGATTATAATCATAATATCAAGATAACTAATCACGATTAAACCCAGGTTAGAGATCGATTACGGTAGGGGTACTACAATACTATTGAGAATCCTATATCAAGTTCCACTGACACTACAAATCAATCATTTGCAGCTTTCAGATCACACACCTCAAAAGACTATGAAAACTACACATGAAAGTGTCAGTAGGAGTGGGACAGCATCAAGAACTGTTGTTGGTAATACTGGTCAAGCATTAGTTAAAACCACATGAATAAGTGGAACTGGAGCCTATGGTATTCCTATGTCACCTTTCAAACACTCAATTGTTTCAACAAGCCCATATTTTCATTTTCGTGATTACTATGAAAAATATGAACACACAGCAAAAGCAAATAAAGAAAAAAAGAAAGCATTTCATAGAAATTTTGTGTCTGAAGTTGTAAACGAACAGCCTGCAAGGAACAGGGTATTTTCAACATATGACCCACAGAAAGATATGATGGAGTTCATGGTTGTTATGCCCCTGGGCCCATCTAAAGATAAAAATCCACCACACAGTCAAATAGATCCCTCTCAATTTCAAGTTAGCACCCTCCAAATGGATTTTTCCAAAGTACATAATATGGACAAAATTAGTGTGTCAAAAAGGACTAACAAAGTGGTCTACACTTCACTGCTAAAGGTGGAGAGAGAAAAAAATAAACTGGAGAAACAAATAGAAAAGTTACAGGAAGACCTGGAAAATGAAAAAATCAAGGAGGAAAGTAGCAGATAACAAGTGCAATGATTTACAAAAAAGGATAAAAAATTTGGGCTCTGCAGTAGAAATTGCAGAGCAGGAGAAGAAAGATGCAGAATTGAAGGACCTAACAGAAAAACTGGCTAAAAGCAGTAAAAAAATTGTTGAGGAAAAAGCCAGTTTTCAAAAATTATACAAAAGTTATGAGTCTGCTTCCGCCGAAATGAGAAAATTAGAGGACCTATTGGATCATGGGAAGGAAAAAGAAAAACATTTGCAAGAGGAAGTAGAGGAAGAAAGAAAAAAATGTGCACAAATGAAAGAAGACTTGCACAATGCAAATGATAAAATAAAAACTTTGGAGGATAGATTGAAAGATAATATGAAAAATACAACGAAGTATATACAAGAAAATATTTGGCGGCAAATAATGCAGAGGAGTGAGAAGTTGTGTGAATGGTTTCAATTGACTGAAAGTATGAGACAATTTTTTATAAAAATCAAAGGGCACTATGAGAAGAGCACACATATTTATTCAAAAGAGGAAATGGCAAAAAAGATTCTGAAAGTAGTCTACAGTTCCAGTGACAGCTACTTGGCATCCAAGGGAATTAAGAGCCACATTGATGCCACAGTTAAGACATCATCTATCATTCAAAAATGTCAGAAGCTAAGGGAAACATCAGAAGTTATGGACAGTTGTGGAAAAAAGATAGTGAAGCTGCAAGAAAAGAAAAATAATTTGATTAAACTTGGTTTGCCTAAGCCTGTTGACACATCAAATAAATTCATTGGAGAAGAAGCTTACAAAAAAATCATGGAGATAAAAATGAAGTTTGATTTAGACTTGCTTCCAAAGGACACAACTCCCAAAAGCTTTCTGGAATTCATCCAACCATTTACAACTCTAAATTTGGTATTGGATGAAACAACGATGTCAAGTAAATCTTATAAATATGGAATGTTGACAAAGTTGGAGTTGACTTTCCATAGTTTACAGAATATTGACCTTCCATCAGATGAAGAGTGGAGCACCCTAAAAAAACTGGCACAGAATTCATAAGAATCATAGTATGTATTGCACAATTTTCTTCTTTTATTCTTAATTTCAAGGTTTTATGTTTTTTTTGTTTGCTATTTTGCTAATCCAGCCTATGAATCTATGATGCACTCGCTAATGCTATTTTGCTAATCCAACCTATAAATATATGATGCACTCGCTAATACCATTTTGCTAATCCAGCCTATGAATCTATTTTATGAATAGGAAAAAAACAGCACTCGCTATTGCTATTTTGCTAATCTAGCCTTTGAATCTATGATGCACAGTGCAAAACTTCACCCAGTAAATTTGTATTCTCAAATTCTCCCTTGCTTTAACATTTATGCATTTCTCTATTTCTGATTAGTAGGTTTTAGGCACTGCTATTATCTATGTTTAATTTGTCATGGCGTGAATTAATATTTAATTTTGAACTCTGATTTTTGAACAAGAGACATCAAACATGTAGCAGATGTTAAATTGCTAATACGGCCTGTGATGGCTATATAAATATGTGCTGAGTTTGTGATTTTGATGTTCAGTGTTCACATGTTGCAAACTTGCAATTTGACCTGAAGTTGTTGTTGCTCCCTTGTTTCTATAAAAGGGAATTCAGGGTCATTTGCAATTTTGCAAAGGGTTCTGAAACTTTGTATTCATTTTTGCATGGACATTGGAGAATCACACAGGAGTTGTTTTTGCTCTCTTGTTTCTATAAAAAAGAATTCAAGGTCATTTGCAAAGGGTTCTGAAACTTTGTATTCACTTTTGCAATTGGCATGGAGAATCACACAGATTGGTGTAATATTATTGAATGAATTGTATCATATGGCTATATTTTGAAAGAATTAATGAAAATCTAAGTTCTCAACATGTGTATTACTATTGAATGAATTGTATCATATGGTTCTGAAATGTATCACACAGATTTGAGACTCAAACATGTATAAATAAACAATAAACATCTTTGTATCAATAAACACATTATGGTTTTTTTTTATTATGCTATTTTAAATCTAGAAATAGAAAGTTGAAAAATACAATTACAAATCAATATTAAATTCTAATTGCAAAAAGTAATATGCTTTTGTAATATGAATGATGAGATACATTAATAAGATTAATAAATACCAATCTCTTACAATTGTCATTCATCCTCATCAAATTCAGTGCTTTCTTGATTCTCGCCTATGGTTTCTTCACTCTGAGTCTGCATATCTTCGTCGAACTACATCTCAATGCTTCCAGTAGGTCCAGTAGTCCCACTGGCACTTTCGTTTCAAGTGTTTCCCAAACCTCTTCTTTCACATTTGGACCTCCAATTTTGCAGTGCCCTATCGTAAGGAAAAGTGTGGACATCATACCTAGATGTATAGAGCCTCAAGCAATTTTCCAAATTTTTGTCTAGTTTGTTTCTTAGCTTTGATTTTAGGAACCCCAAAGCACTGAAAACTCTCTCATCTTCCACCCAATATCATGGTAAGACATAAATCAGCAAGCTTCACATATTTTGGCATTGAATCACGCAAGGATGAGTTCTCAGCTATATATTTCCAAAGCCTTGTTACTGATCCCTCTTCGTAGGGGTTCTCCATTTTGGCATATTGTTCTTTCATAGTGTATGAAAAATGAGATGATTTCTCTCAAAGATGAGTTTCGTCTAATATTCCATGTATAGTTACTCCATTAAATCCTCTGGATATGCAAAATTGTTTTACCAAAGTCAGTAGCTTACTTCAAAAATCAGATGCACTGTTGAGGCTCCAATAATGAGGAAACACAATAGACATGGCTTCGAGTAGGTTGTCAGGAAGGAATCTGCTTCTAATTTGTGAGGAAAGATCATATGCAATTTTCTTCACAGAAGTAGTTACAATCTCAACAATCTTGTCGAAATCTTCCTTTGTAATTCTTGTTGGTTTCTTCCTAGGGCGCTTTCCTGGTTCCACGGGGTCGATCGTGGCATAGAAGTGCATTGGTATCTCAACTCCCCGTACATTGGCACATACCCTGTCTGCACTGATTTGTAAAAAGTTATCAAGATTGTTCAAATTTGTGAGTGTCCACCACTTACAAATTTTTCATCAGATAGTGTTGGTTGATTTCAATAGAGGTTGTCAAGGGTCAGGCATGTCATCTTACGTAGCGTAGCATATTCTGCAATATACAGAGCTCTTTTTTGCGCAGCCTTCATAATATTCCTCATTTTCTCTAGCATGGGTAGAAGAGCTGCTAAAGTTAAGAGTGTCTCTAAATTACTTAACCTACCAAGAAGTTCAGGAAATTTTGGTTGATCTGATTCGTCGTGAGTTGTGTGAAATAGTCTAATCAAGGATGGATATTCTGAAAACACTCAATGCGCTGGACCATCCAAAGAGATCCATCTGGTATCATTATCATTGAGAAGCTTGTTCCCATCAATTAATCCATCAGCAAAGTGTTGAAATTCCATAAATCACTTGGGACTTCGACAAAAGTGTGAGTAGAGCTCTCTAATTAAAATTTCAATTTTTTAAATCGAAACAAACTTGCTCTCAATTCCAAAAGCTAGATTTATTATGTGATCCATGCAGTGAATTGCAGTAATGTATGGTGCAAATGAAGTTTCAATCTTTGTACAAAAATCGTTCATGTGACCTTGCATTACTGAAGCTCCATCTGCTCCAACACAAACCAATTTGTTGGCTACCCTCATGTCATCCATACTCTCCTTCATTTTAGCAACAGATAGTAGATGAGGTTGGTGGGTATAATTCTCTACAGTATAAACATGCATGCATACCCATGAAGTATTGTCTACTATTGTAACTTCGTCTAAAGAAAATGCAATGAAGTTTGACTCTCTCATTTTTTCCTGTACATCTTCTTTTTCAACCTCAGCAAGATAACTTGCCCATTCACATCCACTGTTTACTGACCAGTGTCTATTAGGATAGTTAGGAACTTTCAAAAAGTGTAATAAACCACTAATTGATGGGAAATCTGTCATAGCACGCCCTCTGCTCAAAATATGAAAAACAACACTTAACTGAACAACTTTTCCCAATTGTTCTATTTGCATTGCTTTTCCAAAAATAACTTCAATAGAACCTTTAACTTCAGCAAGCTTCATCTATAATTTCTCATGAAAATAATACTCTTCGGCATTCCTCACATGCTTACATTCAGCCTTTGTTTTCCATCTTATCAGTGATTTTTCAACCTCGTCTATCATTTGTTTTTTTATAAACTTTACCCATATGCTTTTCTATGGTATCAAATTTTAGCTGCAACCTAATTTCCTTGTTATGTTTCCAAGTGCAGATCTTACACCTGCATTCTATTGGAGGCTCGCCTTCAATTGGATTCTCCACTGGTTCAATGAATGGATACTTTGATGCCCAATTAATTTGAAAATTCCTCACTCACATATCCCACTCCCGATCCTTTTTTTATTGTGGTTCACCCTTTTTTGATATGGCTTTTCTTTTCCCCTTTCGTGCATTATCATCAATGGAATTATCACCCAAGTCGATTATATCATTCTGGCTAACTTGGGTATCTACCAGATAATCTTCTTCAAGATCATCCTGATCTGAGATATCAAGTTCGTCGTCGTCTTCAACATGCAGTGCAGGTGGCAAATTTTGTACTTATACTTGTGATGATGTACCTTCCTTATTTTCACCAGTACCACAATCTTTTCCAATGCCAAAGTACAAAGACAACGTTCTACTTTTTGTTGGCCTCTCCTAGCCTTCCCCACGTTTAGGTTTCCTACCCCTCTTCCTGTTTGACATCTCCAACGAAATAAAGGCTGCCAAAAAAATATCAATTTGGTGAAGAAGCAATAATAGACTATAATGTATAATATACCACTTCAAAAATATGATCACTCACCTTTAGGCTTTAGGTCACTAGCAGTCACCAATACAGTCAACAACAATGATTTTCCTTGGTCTGAGACTTCACTATTGATAAGAATTCAGAGCCTAGAACCCACCAGATTGTGTTGAGATAGATCTGATCTTTGCATGTATTTATACCAATCCTTATATGGCGAATTCTGTGGGAATTTTATATGGTATACAAATATTTGGCGAATCCCGCGTAACTATAACATGACTCATGTAATTTTCGAGGTGATTATAGGTCGTCCAAATACGACATGTAATTTTTGAGGCAATTATAGGTCGTCCAAATAATAGGCGAATACAATATAGTTGGTGAAAGTTGGGGTGAATGCGGACACGCGTCGGCAAGATGTCAGGTGATTGGGTCCCCCTAGCTAACAAATCTTCACATGCCTATAGGCAAATTAAGGTCATCTATTAAGGCAACCTCGGAGAGTGTAGGCGAAACAATTAAATTTACCATGTGTCCACCATATATTGTATTAGCGAACTCATCGCATAGAAACATTTAATTGCATAAAACATATGGCGATCGGGTCGTGACTTTGATGGAAATTGATAATGTTCTGGCGACATGGCCACCCCCAGTCGGTACAAAATATTCGTCATTTCTGACACGGACGACGTGAAAAATTTGCCATTGGCGAATATTCGCCACTAAAGTAAACTCTGGCATCAAGTGCTCCGCATTCAAGTTCAAGAGAAATGGTTGCCTGGCAACTAGCACTATTTGGTTAGGGAGGAGAAGCTTGGATAATTCACTCGCCCAAGGGATCCCCACCCCTACTTCCACAAGGATGACAATAGTAATGTCATCTCCAAGGAAGACTTCCTTAAAAACCTTCCTCAACAGCATTAGCATATCCACCTTGTCTCCTCTGAGGTCCAGAAGAGACGCTAAGAAACGGGATGTAATGTTCGTGTTAACACGGCATCTATTTTTCATTTCATAGAAACTCTCTACCCAACACCATCTGCACAGCCTCATTGGTGAATGACTTGACCTCCTTGCAGACTGATT
This sequence comes from Cryptomeria japonica, assembly GCF_030272615.1. NCBI lineage: Eukaryota > Viridiplantae > Streptophyta > Pinopsida > Cupressales > Cupressaceae > Cryptomeria > Cryptomeria japonica. Next base: position 2,666,270 of record NC_081408.1, on the reverse strand, counting down.
GAAGGGTTTGGTCCTTAACAGAGCCCAGAAAGGCCCTCTGGTCCTCTACAAAAATGTTTCTCAAGCGGATGGGAGTGTCCATCTTGAGAAAACAGATTAACAAATTAAACAACCTAAGCCTATAAACCTAAACCAGAGGAAGAATTTAAATACCGTGAGCTCCGACGATTTATCTACCAAATGGAAAAAGCTAATTTAAGATGAAAGAAGCAGAGACCGTATATAAATAAAGCTCTTCATTGTAATAATTACTTCTCTAACCATATTAATTGCTTTAATTTTTTTAAAATATTTCGTATCTCTGCAAATCTTTCCCATAAATGCACGAGTGTGCGAAATTGGAAACAGCTATAAACCAATACCAAGGTTGCAAGTACCACATTGGAAGTCATGGGGATAGAGTGGACTGCAGTAAGTGAATAGATATATATTAAATGACCGAAATTATTGATCGTGATTCATGACATTTGATATGTGTCTATAGAATCCAATTCTATTCCAGGCACTTTCTAGTGAGCTATGTTCTCTTCAAAAAATTGGGCTGAAATAAAACTTTAGCTATTGATCTACAATCATCGAACGGTTTAAAATCATTGATGGATTTTAGGTATGTGTCACCCTTCACGTGTCAAAGAGGCCACACTTATTGATACATCATGCAGAGTCCAGACTCAATGTGATGTACTGATGTGATGTGATGTGCCTTGTCTATTAATGGCAATGAATTCATGAAATCGCCAATAAATTATATATTTTTCCATAAATAACAAAATATTCGCCAAAACAAATTCAATAATTTTCAAGCGATGGATAAAAATCATCAATACATTGAAATAATTTTTCCTTCGAAGTAAAATTTTTCGCCCCTACAATTATATATTTGTTCCTTTTAACAAAAATTATTCACCTCCTACAATATATATTTTCCCCATAGAACAAGGTATAATTCGCCAGAAATTTATGGAATTTTTGTACCCTAGAAAAAAATATCCAATACAAAATAATTTTTTGCCCTATTTTGAAAAAAAAAATTGTCATCCATATGAAAATTTTCCCCCGAAAATAATGTCTGATTCGCCAGGATTTTACATAGTTTCCCGGGGGTTGGTTTCTTAAAGTTATCCCTGCTCCCACGTATTATTCTTTTCAATCTGATCTAATTCTTCTTCCATAGCTCTCATCTAATTTTCATCTTTGCAAGCCTCAACAATATCTTTAGGTTCAATTTTAGAAATCAAACATACCTCTTCAGCAAGTAGTCTTCTTCTAGTCATCACACCTTTATTTTTATCTCCAATAATCTGATTTTTTTAATGATTCAATCGTACATACCTCGAAGTCTTCTAATTGTTCTGATTTTCAGGTTCCTGCACCTCTCCACTGACAACAAGAGCATCCATATTAACTGTCTCTACCAGATCAAACTGCTTCAACTCTCTCGTCTGAATAGGCATTATAACAACATGTTGACCATCATCATATCTGTATGCTCTAATCTCTTTTCCAAGGTTTGCATCAACCTTCACATTTGCACTCTCTACTATCCTCCTCAATCTCTTATTGTAGCACCGGTAGGATTTACTCTTTGTTGAGTATCCCAATAAAATTCCTTCATCACTTCTCGCATCAAACTTTCTTATATCCACATATAACACTTGCTACCAAATATTCTGAAATATCTCATTGTAGGAACATGGCTAAACCACAACTCATAAGGAGTCTTACTGATATAATCTTTAATATGAACTCGGTTGAATGTATAAACAACAGTGCTAAAAACTTCTCTCCAGTAGATCTTTAGAACATTCCCTTCAATAAGCATAGTCCTTGCAAGATCCAAAATAGTCTTGTTCTTCCCTTCAACAACTCCATTTTGCTGAGAGGTTCTAGGAGTAGATAATTGTCTTCTAATCCTACGCTTCTCACATAATGAATTAAACTCACCAGAACAAAATTTTCCTCCCCTGTCAGATCTCAGACATTTCACCTTCAATCCCGACTCAGCCTCGACCTTTGCTTTGAATATCTTGAATTTGTCTAATGCTTCAAATTTATCCTTCAAAAAGACAACCCACATCATCCTGGAATAATCATCAATTAGAAACATAAGATATTTATCTCCCTGCATACTTCTAACACTTGTAGGTCCACATAGATCAGTATGCACAAGATATAGCAATCCATCGGATGTATATTGCTTTCTCTTGAAAGAAATTCTTGTTTGCTTACCCAATTGACATTCCTTACATATTAGATTAGCAAGCTTAACAATCTTAGGAAAATCTCTAACAACTTTTGTAGAACTAATCTTAATCATTGAATCAAATTTGACATGACATTCTCCTATGCCATAACCAACCTTCATCAATCTGAGCAATCAAACAACTTTTCTCACCAGCATTCAAGTGAAAGGTATTACCATTAGTCTTAGTTCCAGATGCAATCTCTATAACAGAGGCATTTAGGATTTTGTATTTACCATTCTTGAACCTTTGTCAACCATCTGTCTAACACTCAAAAGATTATGCTTCAAACCTTCAACATACAAGACATCATCAGTGTTATGCTTACCATCAAAGGAAATAGAACCTCTAACGTGGATCACATAGGCTTTGTCATCTCCAAGTCTTACTATTCCACCATCACACTTTTCCATACAAATTTTATTTTATCACCAGTCATATGATGTGAACAACTGTTGTCAATTACCCATTCATCTTTCTCTTCAACTTTAGCAGCTAAAACTTTCTCCTCAATAGTGCAGCTTGTGGAATCAATAGGTACCGGTCCATCTTCTTTGATAGCAATAAACACAACTTCATCTCCTTCTGATTCTTCATTTGTAACACCTTCATCAGCAACATAGTAACAGTTCTTCTGATACTTATACTTCCATTTAGACTTGTAAGGCTCATCATACTTCTCATATCTATCACTTCTATCATGCTTATCAAATTTATCATGCCTATCATATTTAGAAATTCTCTTCGGGCACATAGAAGCAAAATGTCCTATCTTATTATAAGAGAAACATTTCAAAGGCAATTTTCCATCATACTTATCGGCTCCCTTAGACAATCTTTGGGTAATCAATGCTTCAAGCTCTTCCAATTATCTTTCTTGCTCTTCCATCTCCCTTCTTTCTCTTTCATATCTAGATATTCTGCATTCTTCAAGATCATATTTCTGCTTTCCAGATATATATGCTCTAAATGTTGTCTCAGACTTTCCATGCGATTCACCAAACTCGCTTAGTTCAGATGCAATAATCTTTCCAACCATCATATCTCTTGTCACAGTAGTCACACTCTGGATCTCATCAATAGCAGCAACCTTATGTTTGTAAGCAAGAGGCAATGATCTCAGCACCTTAGCAACAATTTCATCTTCTTCAAGGGCTCCACTAGCACATCTAATACCTAGGACAAGTTCATTCACCTTAGCCATGAAAGTGTTTATGTTTTCATCTTCTTCCATTTTCAACATCTCATACTTCCCTTTCGTTGGTTAACAGATTTGTCCTTCTTAAATACATTTCAAAAATGATTCATAAATGCCCAAATTGAAAGACAAAAATAAATAACCAACAATTGAGTCACTTGCAATAGTATATGCAAGTGCTCTCTGCTTATTTTACAAGGCACAGCCACCTTCGAAAGTTACGCAATGAATAAAATTGCAGGTTATGCATTTAACCAGAAGGCAAAGAAGACAAACAACCATGTACCCATAGCCATGAAATAGATGTGAAAGTTTATATTCAGAATTAAATGAATGCAGAGAAGTAACACATAGATCACCCCTTCCCACACTCATGGATAAGAAACAATGAAAATGATGAGAAACAAACTTTATAATAGATTGATTATTTTGAATTCACAAATTCAGAAACATAGTCCCCTTTGTTTGATATAATGGAATTTGTATAAAAAAATGATTACAGAGACATTCAAAATTTGCAATCTAAAGAAAACACAAATGAATATACAGATTAATCTGCATTGTCTTATTCCTCAATGCAAAATCGAGCCCACAGACTCAGATCCATGTACATCAAAACAAAATGGTGACTGATAAAAGAAAACTACACCCTTTCTCCTTTACAACATCAAATTAACAACAACAAAAATATAGATTACAGCAGCAACCTCCCTTTCTTCTCTTTTCAGTTACATATATATAATTCCCTTTTTTGTTTGAGATTTTCAGTTTTATAACTGATTCTTGATAAAGGGAATAAAATTCACATTCCCGTGAAATTTTTTCTCTCAAACATATTTTAAAACATCTAAAAATGTTTTAAAATATTATACGTAAATAAGTAAAAAAATCTAATTTTCCTTGTAGCCACTTTTTACTAAATTCACCCCGGATTAACTGAGCATCTTGGAGCCATGAAAATTTGCAAGAAGTTATGATATTTAAAATTACAAATGGGTTTTTAACCATTTTTTAACAGCTCACCAAATCAGGGTACTTCCTTTGTAAATTGACGTTGCCAATCATATTGCATGCACTGAGAAAATATTAAAATAATACATCATATGAGCTCATATAGTCATAAGATTAAATCTCAAAGCATTTGATACCAAAATATTAGGTGGGTTGGCTTTAGATTTTTGAAATTTTCAACTTTGTTTGGGCTACATTTTTTTGGTTGGCGAATATATGTGCAGAATTAGACTGTCAGACTGAACCGTTGAACCTTGAACCTTGAACCACTGGGTTCAATCAGAAGGTTCAAAATTACAGATTTTACCCACAATATGCTTCATTAATCACTTTTCATTTGCATTCTTCTGCTCATTGAACCTTTGATTTGAACTTTGAACTTGAACCAGAACTTTGAACTCGAACTTTGAACTTGAACCCGAACTTTGAACTTTTTGAAAAGGTTCAATAGTTCATGTTCAATGACAATTGTTACAAAAAAAATTTACTGTTTTTAAAGACAAGGTCGTGATGCAACATACTCCGCTTGAACTCGAATCTTGAACTTAGATGAGGTTCAAGTGAAAGGTTCAGTTCAAGAAAAACTTCAACAAAACAAAAACCAAGACTTACACAAGTCCAAAATAAATAAAACACTTAGTTTTTTAATAACATGAGAACAAAATGCCTCAGGAAAATGAGGAGGCTAACATTGGCTCTGACTGGGGACCAAACTGTAAAGGACTAGGGAGGAATTCTGAATCTCTGGTTGAGACCAATGCTTTATCCATTGGGCAATAGAGTCAAATAAATTGCAGGAATAAAGGGCGTTGTTTTGCAGAGGGGTGGAGGGGAACATGGCAAGAATTGAAAACTAACAAGCCAAAACCACTAAAGCCTACAACAAACCAAAAACTTTACTTGTAAATATGTACAGGGGTGGAAAAACCCCTTTGCATCAAGAAAACTCCAGGCTGCTAATGCAAAGCCATTAATTGGCTGGAAGAAATATGAGCCGGTGTGGAAAAGTGGTCGGTAAGAAAGAAGCTCCATTCCCAGCTGCCAGCCTGCAACCATCGTGAGAAGAGACCCAACAATAATGCATTGTAAAATATTTTCAAATAAAATATTGGGTCCAAAAAGCCACTCTACATTGTAAATTTTTGAAGCCAATTGAGATGTCTTAACATTATGTTGTGCATGTTGATTTAAATTTACATTAAAATGTTCTGCCAGATTGTCTAAATAATTAACTAGACTCTGAATTGGGCAGTCTCTATAAAGATTTTGAAAGGAACACTCATCCTCATGTGTTGGTTTATGAGACAGAGCCGATATGACATCATTCTCAAAATAAAAAGACTCTTCTAGGTAAAATCTATTTTCAAAACCCTCATCACCAAATTTGAATGTTTCAAAGTCTGGTTGCATATTAGATATTGTATCAGCAGTAGATAATTCATTGCCTTCCACTTGTTTTCTGACGCTCTCATAATTTCTCAAACACTCAGTCTGCAAGTGTCCTTCACCATAGCTACAAGTGAATCGAAGTCATAATCCATTTGCGTAGCAACCTCGAGCTATCCACAACTATCTATTTCTTTCTCATGCTGGTCCTTTATGCTTGCTTGATCATTTTTTAAAACTACATCAAAAAATTTAAATGTGAAAGATTCAAAATCAAAAGAGCAAAAATTTTCTAGAAAATTTTTGTTTAGTTCCTCATTATACATATCATCAAAAGTGTTTTTAATTAAAGATGTGGCTGTGCAAGCTGCCAATTCTTTTGGTTGAATGACATGATCATCTGCATCTCCAGAAAAATCAAATCCATCAGCATGAAAATAATAAACTCTTGCAATGTTAGAAATGTCATTCTCGGTCTCAGAGGATGCCCAAAAATCTTTTTCATTAAAAACTATCAAGTTTTGACAACAATAAATAGATGATGTTGACTTTGTTTCTTTTGTGACAAGATTATTTTGTGAAGGCTTCTTTCTTGGGTAAAAATTTTGATTATGAAAGTAAATTTCAGATTCTGGAACTTTCACAACACATTTACTCATGCATTTCATTACACTCAAAATCATATCATCCTCTATCTCAACAACTTCCTTCTGTGCATCTTTTAGATTTTGCACCTTCTTACCTTTCAACAAAAACTTAATCTCAGAATGTAATGCAACAATAAATACACATAATTGATTATTTTCAGTCGGTTGAGACCCATGAGGAATCTTTCCAACACACTGATTAAATCTTTCAATGAAACTTCTAATGGGTGCATCTTCTTTCTTTTGCATTTGAAAGAAATTAAGCAACAAATCATATGTATCAATCACAATTTTGAATCTTTCAAAAAAATTGATCTTTAAATCATTCCAGCTGATAATGTATCCACATTCTAAATTTTGAAACCATTCTACAACATTTCCGGTGAGGCAATCTCACAAACACATATTCTTCTTGCACTCCAAGAATTCCACAGGCAAGAGGAACTGCTTTAATACGATCATCTGGATCTTGAATCTTCTCTCCAACAAACTTTGGAAAGCATACGCTTGATCTTTTAGGTAGGGTTGAATATTATGGATGAGCAAATGGACCAAAATGAGTTCCCGATGGCAGTGTTACAGCCAAAGCCATGATTTCAGACTGAAATTCTTCAACCAGACATAAACAGAGTCGCCAATATCCTTTCACATAGAGATGTCTTTAAAACCTGAGGAAATAAAGGATTGATCTTTTGATTTCGAATCCCCAATAGAGTTGCCAAAAATCTATTGGTTAACAGATTTGTCCTTCTTAAATACCTTTCAAAAATGATTCATAAATGCCCAAATTGAAAGACAAAAAAATAACCAACAGTTGAGTCAATTGCAATAGTATATGCAAGTGCTCTCTGCTTATTTTACAAGGCACAACTACCTTCGAAATTTATGCAAAGAATAAAATTGAAGGTTATGCCTTTAACCAGAAGGCAAAGAAGGCAAACAACCATCTACCCATAGCCATGAAATAGATGTGAAAGTTTATATTCAAAATTAAATGAATGCAGAGAAGTAAAACACAGATCACCCCTTCCCACACTAATGGATAAGAAACAATGAAAAGGATGAGCAGCAAACTTTATAATATATTGATTATTTTGAATTCACAGATTCAGAAACACAATCCCCTGTGTTTGATATAATGGAATTTGCATAAAAAAAAGATTACAGAGACATTCAAAATTTGCAATCTAAAAGAAAACACAAATGAATACACAGATTAATCTGCATTTGTCTTATTCCTCAATGCAAAATCGAGCCCACAGACTCAGATCCATGTACAACAAAACAAAATGGTGACTAATAAAAGAAAACCGCCCCCTTTCTCCTTTACAACATCAAATTAACAACAACAACAAAATAAATTACAACAGTTTCTTCTCTTTTTCGTTACATATATATAGCTCCCTTTTTTGTTTGAGATTTTCAGTTTTATAAATTATTCTTGATAAAGAATAAAATTCACATTCCTGTGAAATTTCTGCTCTCAAACATATTTTAAAACATCTAGAAATGTTTTAAAATATTATACATAAATAAGTAAGAAAGTCTAATTTTCCTTGCAGCCACTTTTTACTAAATTCACCTCAGATTAACCAAACATCCTGGAGCTATGAAAATTTGTGAGCAGTTATGATATTTAAAATTACAAATGGGTTTTTAACTGTTTTTTAATAGCTCACCAAATTAGGGTACTTCTTTTGTAAATTGACCATGCCAACCATATTGCATGTATTGAGAAGATATTAAAATAATACATCATATGAGCTCATATAGTCATAAAATTAAATCTCAAAGCATTTGAGACCAAAATATTAGGTGGGTTGGCTTTAGATTTTTAAAATTTTCAACTTTGTGTGGCCTGCATTTTTTTTGGTTGGCGAATATATGTGCAAAATTAGACTGTCAGACTGAACTATTGAACCTTGAACCTTGAACTACGAGGTTCAATCAGAAGGTTCAAAATTACATATTTCACCCACAATATGCTTCATTAATCACTTTTCCTTTGCATTCTCCTGCGCGTTGAACCTTTGAACTTTGAACTTGAACTTTGAACTTGAACCCAAACTTTGAACCCGAACTTTGAACTTTTTGCAAAGGTTCAATAGTTCAAGTTCAATGACAATTGTTACAAAGAACTTTAAATTTTTTTAAAGACAAGGTCGTGATACAACATACTCTGTTTGAACTCAAACCATGAACTTAGATGAGGTTCAAGTGAGAGTTTCAGTTCAAGAAAAACTCCAACAAAACAAAAACTAAAACTTACACAAGCCCAGAATAAATAAAACACTCCTTGTTTTTTAATAACGTGAGAACAAAATGCCTCAGGAAAATGAGGAGGGTAACACCTTTCAAACTCTGCAACTTAGCAACTTTGACTTGTTTATCTCCTTCATAAAGGGTTTCAAGCTTCTCCCAGATCTCATGTGCGGTCTGAAGTCCCATTACATTAGTCATCTCTGGATCAGTCAGGGCACTCAACAATGCTTCATTTTCTCTAATGTTATTTTTATCTTCCTTGATCTCATCAGTAGTAATCGATCCATTCTAAGGAATAGAATAAGCATTCTTTGTAATCTTCTAGTAATCTTCTTCAAGACATCTCAAGTGCACTTCCATCTGGTTCTTCCATATAGCATAGTTACTACCATCAAATCTCAAACTCTTATTTTTAAAGATAACACTTCCACTTCCATTTGTCATCTCGAACACCTCAAGTGGTTAAGCTTCTTCCAGAGGATCTAGCTCTGATACCAATTGTTGCCAACAATAATGAAGGAAAATTGAGAGGGGGGATGAATCAATTTTCACCGAATCAACTAACTTAACCACAAAAACAAATTTGATAAACTATAGCAACAACAAAGATAAGCAAATAAACAACACAACACACAACACTAAGATTTTGACGTAGAAAACTCGGTTAAGGGAAAAACCACAAAGGGAACCTACCAACAATAAGATGATAGTCTGCAGTAGTATATGAAAATATTACAATGGGGAATGCACTAGCATTCAGACACACTGCCTAGAGCTCACTGCTCAAAAGATAATGACCCAGAATGCTACAACCCTTAGGGAAGTCTCAATGACTTACAACAAGATTCAGACTACAATCCAGAACAAATGAACTGAAATAATAGCATCTCCAAATGTTTGATGACAATTCCGGTTAAGCACAATGTCTGCTCTACAACACCAATCTCTTCTCAATAACAATGCCGAAAGATGAATCACTTGTTCACACATACACCACTCTGATAATGCAGACACAACCATGATACCTAAATTACATGACAATATCACCTATTTATACAAATCATCAACCTTGACAACAAGGTCGGCTAAACCCTCAACTCACAATTACAAAATTACATCACACAATACAAAGATCGACCACTGGACCAATATAATGATATACATGACATAACATGTCCCTAAACCAAATTCCCAAATGCTCATCACCACCGGTAATCATGCCAAGATTAACCGCAACATGCTACACCACCACGAAAATTGTATAACATGAAGAACATCACCGATTTAATAAAATCACCAAAAACATGCACAACGATAAATGCTGATCATCAAAACAAACATGAAATACTTAGGAATCACCAACAAGCACGTTAGAATCATCAATAACAACTATACCAACACCACTTATCAAATATTCATCGATCAACATCTGAAACTCAAGAAAACTCAAACAACAACTGTCATGACGAAAAGATAACTTGCGGAGCACCAAATCACGAACCATTTGGAAATGAAGAAACACAAGAACATCCCAAACAATCTCCCAAAATATCAGCTCAAGATCCGATCCCACTAAAATATACCGGAAGAAATACTGCTCTGCAAAGCGTTGATTAGATAAACAAACTCCAAAACCGGATCATCTGGTATGATCAATTAGGCTTTCTGAAAAACCAAAACCAATACAAAAGAATATAATAATAGTAGAGATACTCCATACACCAAACCATAATCACAATAAACCAATCTACAAGCACCGGAGCACTAAATCACAAGAATATGTTGACATCAATGACAACAACATATCCTAGCAGCAGCAATGCCCAACAATTCTTTCTTCACTAATCACTATTATGCACTTCTTCTTTTCACAAATATGTTGACTATCATGTACTTCTTTTTTTCACAAATCTTATTCATAATCTTCATTTACAGCCCTCTTATAATCACGTACATGTATGTGTAGTGTTTGTCTTCAAAGAGCATACATATGGCCACACACTTGCATATATCTTCTCCAAAAAATTGGTGCAAAATCTTCATCAATCAGCCCTCAATAATCTAGCATAACATATGATAGTCTTTAAAGAACATATACATAGCCACTCACATCATATCACTCTTCACTTCAAACTCTTATAAATCTGATTACCAGTCTGCTACAAAAGAAAACAATTTATGCCTTGAACATTATTACTTTATCATCTTCTACAAATATGATGAAAGAACAGTTGCTAAAAAAGGATCTCCAAAGCTTCAATAAACTGCTATTTTTTTTATAAATCTGACGTAATTCCACCTTCAAAAATTTGTAACCTTTCTTTTCAATAATAGCTTTTGTTGTATATGCTATATTTCCAACCTTATCTTGTAACACTCTTTTTACACAATAATAACCTTAATCTGCTATTTGTATTTTCCTTATATATATGTTTCCTTAATGAGAGAGTATGTCTTTTGATAAAAAAGACACATCCTTTAAAAAATTGTTGCACAAATTTAACTAACCTTTGTTAACAACCATTGGAGGAACGTGACAATGACTAGTTCATGTCTAATAAGAAACTACACCCAATCTTCAGGCTTAACAAATCCTTTTTTTTTTTACTAGGGGAGAGGGACGAGTAGGTGATAGGGGTACCAATACATGTTATAGTACATAGATACTTTTAGACCAATAGTGGTGCCCTAAAAATTCAAAAAAAAAGCCAATGATGTGATACCACATCAGCACAAAAGTAAACATGATATAGTGCACACCTATGGGTCTTATGACAATTTGGGACCATTTTAGACACCTTCACAAAAAAAACATGCTGATGTGGCATCATATTTGACCATATGAACTTGAAATTTTGTTTTGGAGTAGGGGACTTGACAAGTAAACTGCTGTGTAAAATTGAATTTTTTTGAAATGTCTACATATGATTTTGAAAAGTGTGAAGTTAGGGTGAACATGTTCAGGCTCCTATGTTCAGGCTCCTTACTGTGACTTTCTTTAATCAAAACGATAATTAACAAAGTCTTTTACTAAATGTATCTTTGTATGAAATGTGACTTTCTTTATTGATTTATTTGTGTCACTTCAAAATTACACCCTTTGTCTTTAATGTTTATTCATAAATTGTTGACTTTGACTTTTAATTTGTTCTTTGTTTTCTTTGACCGCTAACACAAGTCTTTTACTAAATGTATCTATGTATGAAATGTGACTTTCTTTATTGATTTATTTGTGTCACTTCAAAATTGCACCCTTTCTCTTTAATGTTTATTCATAAATCGTTGACTTTGACTTTTAATTTTTTCTTTTTTTCTTTGACCGCTACTCTAATCATATTACTCTTGCGCGACTAACACGCGTGTTAGTCAATTCGTACTGCCATTTTGAAACCAGAATAGAAGCGTCCATTATCCTTCTACCCTTCTACGTAAGAAGACTTTTGTCTTTTGGTGGGACCACTTACATAAGGAGGTGGGCCCCATAACTTTTATCTTTTAGTGAAACAATTTTGCCCTCTTAAATAAATCACACTTCTTTAATCATACTATTGGTTGATTAATATTAATGTTTGTTTGTTGTTCTCAGTGACCCCCACACATGGAATAATATAAATTCAAGTTTTCATTGACAGACATTCAATTTATTAAAGACCCGATACTCTAATGTTTGCCTTCAATAAATCAATCCTTCTCTAGAAACTGTTAACTTGGACAAAATAGGAAACACCTGCAAATCCTATTATATTTCTGCATCTATGTGCTCAATTTAGTGATCTTGAATTATCATTCAATGTGCACAATATAGTTTTCAGATATGTTTCTGTATCTACCTTTGTATTTGGTACACTCAATACAAAATGTTTTCATCTGATTAATTGCTGATAGATGTATCCTTTCCATCTGATAATCCCTTCTGTGGATTTTAAATCTGATTTGATATATTTATTTATTCTCTTAATAGTTCGAACCTGGTTCCTTGAATTTGTCATGAATCACTTGTTCCTTCTCTGTATAAGGATGATCATAAAACTGCTACGTAGTGATCTTATTTGTTATTAATTGCTGCTTTGTCAAAGGTTCTTTGTGTACGTAAAGTCCACAATCTCATCATAACATTTGATGCTCAATGTAATATTCAGAATAACAATAACTATGAAGGATGTTTCAACCTGTATTGTCTCCAGCAACAAAGGAGTTCCAATGATAATGAAGAATATATGTAACAATGGCAATGAGATTTGGAAGATATTTCTGAATAAGTCCTTGATATCAATGACAAATTTGTTATCACAATTTTGACATCAATGACAATATTTTCAACATTCCCTCGCAAACTAAAATGGAGTTAGTTTAATCTTTCTAAGGCGTGATATGTATAATAATGCTAAGTAGAAAGAAAAATTATTTTGTCTCCATATTTTTTGTATGAAGGTTAATAAATCTTTGTGTTATGAAGAAACTTGTTTTCTATCACTGTCTTTCGGAATAGGGGTAAGTAGTTTTGTTCACGATCATCTCATTGATATGAATAATATGTTTAAAGATCATTGATGTGATCTTGATTATGATTATGAAGGTAGATTATGTTGGAAAAAGATTGTGACTAAATTATATCCCTTGATATACTTATGAGGTCATTATCAACTTGATAATGTTAATATCCTTTTAGTTGAAAAAAGAGATTCGTTTATTTCATTACTAGCAATTGTATTTATTATTACATCTTTTATTTTGGTATTGATAAATTCAACACAAGCATTGTAAAGTTTCTTTAAGGTCTTTTCTAAGAGGCCTATGTCAAATATATTAGATGGGAAGTATTTGAGGTGATATGATAACATTTATTTAGATATCTCATTACCACTTTGGGCATAGTTCTATGTTTGGTCTTATTACCATATCCATTGAGAATATCATGTTGAATTTGTTAGAATTATTAGTGACCTAGGTTAATTGTGAGATGTTTGATTGACTTCATAAATTAAGTCTTTTTTTAGCTAACTTGGGTATGACCTGATTACTATCCATGACTAAGAAAAAGATTCACCTATGTTGTAAGACCTATAAGGTTGCATGTACTTACTTTATGGCATGTTGATGTATATAGTTGGCTTATATAATAAAGGTCAAAATATTTGATTGCAAAAAAAGATAATTTCTTGTTGATAAATAATCAACCTAGCTTCTATGTCAATGGCATGAACCTATAAGAGATTTTAGGATGTCCATAATTGATGTGATCTTGATTAGGATTATGAAGGTAGATTATGTTGGAAAAAGATTGTGACTAAATTATATCCGTTGATCTCCTTATGAGGTCCTTACCAACTTGATATTATTAATATCCTCATAGTTGAAAAAAGAGATTGTCTATTTCATTAGTAGAAATTGTAGTTATTATCACACCTTGTATTTTGGTATTGATAAATTCAACACAAGCATCTCAAAGTTGATTTAAGATCTTTTCTAAGAGGCCTATGTCAAATATAATAGATGGGAAGTATTTGAGAGGATATGATGATATTTATATTTAGATATCCCACTACCAATTTGGGCATAATTATATGTTTGGTCTTGTTACCATGTCTATTGAGAATTGCATGTTGAATTTGTTAGAATTATTAGTCGCATAGGCTAATTGTGAAATGTTTGATTGAATTCATAAATGATGTCTTGTTTAGCTATCTTGGGTCTGACCTCAATTCTATCCATGGTTAAGAAAAAGATCCATCTATGTTTTAAGACCTATAAGGTTGCATGTACTTACTTTATGACATGTTGATGTATATAGTTGGGTTATATAATAATGTGTGTTGATAAATAATCAACCTAGCCTCTATATCAATGGTATGAACCTAGAAGAGATTTTAGGATGTTCATATTGAATAATAAAAAATAAACATGATGAGGTATAATTTGAGATCTCAATTTCCTTAGATGGAAATATTATAATTGCTAAATTGACAACTTGGTTTGATTCTCTACTTACCATTAAGTATTATTATCTTTTGGGAATAAATGAAAGGAACTTTGTTAGGATATGCAATAGTAATCAATAAAACTCTATGAACTAGGGCCTTATAATGGGTATTGGTAAATGGTGATTTGTTACATTGTTTGGACTTAAACCTTTTTATTGTTTTCTTGCTATAGTTTTCTTTCCATTTAACTTCCATGAATAATCCTATTTGAGTGGTTAAGAAACCTTGGGTATAGAAACCTATATGTATGTTCCTTGAGAGATAATAGTGAGAAATACATGGGACTACAATCTCATTTGAAAGGAGGTCTATAGGTATTCCTTGGGTGAAGAAAGCCCCTATGACCTAACGCTATATGGGAGAGGGGTATGTGCAGGATCATGTTGTGCCAAAACAGGCCCTTAAGTGGCAATGAAATTTCAAAAAATCAGAGTTATGCAACTTGATATGAAAAATTGAATAAGTTATGAACATTATTTTTAAAATATGTAAGAAGAGAATCTATAGAAAATTGAATGCAGATTATAAGCTACTAGTTGTTTTTTGGAAAGAAAAAAAAATCCTGTTTGATGAAAATTTCAAATTTCAATGCAGTGGTACAAAAATTTCAAGAAAAAGATAAGAAGTGGGTGTATGTCTGACCACCCTAATCACAATCAAATCATAATATTTTTTTATGAGATTTATAATATAAGTATTAGACTCATGTCCGAATGTGACACATATTTTTTTATAAAGTAAATAATTATTTATGATTTTTTTACTACAACTTTTTCAGAAATTCAAAAACTCCTACGTCTAACCACCTTAACTTGGTCAAAACCTTATGAAATTCAATTTTTTTTTAATTTTTCCCTATAGTAGACGAATCATAAGATGTGACGTGTGTTTTAGATTCAAAAAATGTTATGCAGTTTGAAAGTTATGAGTATTTTTCAATCAATCTATCAATCAGGACTTTTGTCAGAATTCAATTAAAAAATAAATAATAATTATTTATTAAAGTTGAAATAAGACAAGCCTTATATTTTTGGAAATTTGAGAACGTCCTTAAAAAACCCTTTTCGTTTTATCAATTTTGGCTATAAAAAAAGTCGTCAGCCACCAGTGTAAAGTCTGGAAAATCAAGGAATACTGAAAAACACGTTTTTTCAGTTGACTTTCCAGGCTTGTCA
This sequence comes from Cryptomeria japonica, assembly GCF_030272615.1. NCBI lineage: Eukaryota > Viridiplantae > Streptophyta > Pinopsida > Cupressales > Cupressaceae > Cryptomeria > Cryptomeria japonica. The sequence continues at coordinate 2,650,367 of NC_081408.1, read as the reverse complement.
CTTCCAAGACAAATCCCAAAGAAAACCCGAACCAAAATATGGAGGGAAAAATTTATGTTTTAAAATCGGATATCCGATCTTTGAAAAAATAAAAAAATATATTTTAGTAAATTGGGCATAACTTTTGCGTTTTATATCGAAATGTTGATTTTTTATAGGCGTTGGAAAGGTAATTAAGAGCTCTATGATATGGAATAGGTACATTTTCAATTATTTGTTTTAAAAATTAATTATAATTCATTTAAATTAATCCTTCATTTTTAAAACATAAAAAACTCATGACTTTTTCATATGATTTCCCTGTTGCATGATTTTTTGTAATAATCATCTCAAAATAAACTAAATAAGTAATTAATTAATAATAGAAAATTTATGAATTTTATTGAGTTCGATAAATTTTGATAAACCATGTTATCTATGTTTGTTCCTTTCTCCACCTCTCTCTCCTAAACCTATCACTCCACCTATTTGTTTCTTCCTCCCTCTCTTTTGTCCATATTTATACATCTCTCTCTAGACCTATATCTCTAACTATCAATGAATACCTCATTAAATCTCTACAAGGTGCTTATATTTCTACCTCTTCATAATTTCCTCCTCTATGTCACTCTCTCTTCCCTAAGATCTAGACTAGTCTCTCTGCATTTCCTTCTCATCTCTAGCAACAAAATTCTGAGGGGACGAGGAGAGGCGTGGGGAAGTATCAAAAAAAGGAGAGGGGGAGAGAGGTGAGAATGAGAGATTAATTGGGGGAAGAGAGAGTGTGTGAGAGAGATCTATAGTTAATTAGGTGGAAGGCGAAGAGAGAGAGGGAGGGGATGATTAGGGTGAAGAGAGAATGAGAGGGAGAGTTTGAGATTATTAGGGGGGAGAGGGGAAAGTATCAACAAAGAGAGAAGAGAGATGGGGACAGAGGTGAAGAGAGGCATAGAGAGTAATTAGGGGGTGGGTAGAGGGGGGGAGGGAAGTATCTATAAACCCATAGGAGGAGAGAGGTGATCGAGGGTAATTGAGGGAAAGAAATAATGTGAGAGAGAATATGGTGTCCTAAAGGGTCATATGGTGTCTCATGAACCTTTAGGACACCATATGACACCTTAGGACACCATATGATGTTGTTATAAGTCTTATGGTGTTCTAAGGGGTCATATGGTGTTCTATGAGCCTTTAGGACACCCTATGGTGTCATTAGGGGTCGTATGGTGTGTTAAGGGGTCATATGGTATCCTATGACCCCTTAGGACACCATATGACCCCTTAGGTATTGTTAGGGGTCATATTGTGTCTGAACGGGTCATATGGTGTCATTGGGGGTTGTATGGTGTGATAAGGGGTCATATTGTGTCCTAAGGGGTCACAAGACATCATATGACCCCTTAGACACCATATGATCGATTAGGTTTTGTTAGGGCTCATACTATGTCCTAAGAGGTCATATGGTGTCCCATGACCCTTTAGGACACCATATGACCCCCTTAGGACATCATATGGTGTCATTATGGGTCTTATGGTGTCGTAAGGGGTCATATGGTGTTATATAACCCCTTAGGACACCATATGATACCTTAGAACATTATATGACCCCTTAGAATACCATACGATATCTTGGGACACCATATGGTGTCGCAAGGAGTCGTATGGTGTCCTAAGGGGTCATATGGTGTCCTATGAACCCTTAGGACACTATATGACCCATTAGGTGTCATCAAGGGTCTTATTGTGTCTTAATGGGTCATATGGTATCGTATGACCCCTTAGGAGACCATATGCTTGGGAGACTATATGATGCTATGGGTCGTATGGTGTCCTATGACACCTTAGGACACCATATGACCCCTTAGGATACCATTTGGTGTTGTTATGTGTCATATGGTGTCCTATGACCCATTAGGTGTCATTAGGGTTTATTTTATGTCCTAAGGGGTCGTATTTTGTCCCAAGGGGTAATACAGTCGTATGGTCTCCTAAGGGGTCATATGGTGTCCTATGACCCCTTAGGACACCATATGGTTTCATTATGCAACGTATGGTTTCCTAAGGGGTCATATGGTATTCTATGACCCCTTAGGACACCATATGGTGTCATTAAGGGTTGTATGGTGTGCTAAGGGGTCATATGGTGTCCTATGACCCTTTAGAACACCATATGACCCCTTAGGTATCGTTAGGCATCATTTTATGTTGTTAGGGGTCATATGATGTCCTATGACCCCTTAGGACACAATATGACCCCTTAGGTGTTGTTAGGGGTCATATTGTGTCCTAACGGGTCATAAAGTGTCCTACAACCCCTTAGGACACCATATGGTGTCGTTTGGGATTGTATGGTGTGCTAAGGGGTCATATTGTGTCCTAAAGATTCCTAGGACATCATATAACCTCTCAGAACACCATATGACCCCTTAGATATCGTTAGGGGTCATATTGTGTCCTAAGGGGTCATATGGTGTCTCGTGACACCATATGACCCCTTAGGACACCATATCGTGTCGTTATGGATCTTCTTGTGTTCGAAGGGGTCATATGGTTTTATATGACCCCTTAGGATACCATATGACCCCTTAGGACACTATATGACATCGTTAGGGGTCATATTGTGTCTTATGACCCCTTAGGACACCACATGGTGTCGTTATGGGTTGTATGGTGTTCTAAGGGTTCATATGGTGTTCTATGACCCTCTAGGACATCATATTATGTTGTTATGGGCCTTATGGTCTCCTAAGGGGTCATATAGTTTCCTATGACCCCTTAGGACACCATATGGTGTCATTATGTGTCGTATGGTGTCCTAAGGGGTCATATGGTGTTATATGACCCCTTAGGACACCATATAATCCCTTAGGACACCATATGGTGTTGTTAGGGGTCTTATGGAGTGCTAAGGTGTCATATGGTGTCCTATGACCCCTTAGGACACAATATGACCCCTTAGTACACCATACAATGTCCTTAGGGGTCATATGGTGTTCTATGACCCCTTAGGACATAATATGACCCCTTAGGTGTTGTTAGGGGTCATATTGTGTCCTAACAGGTTATATGGTGTCCTACAACCCCTTAGGAAACCATATGGTGTCCTACAACCCCTTAGGATACCATATGGTGTCGTTAGGGGTTGTATGGTGTGCTAAGGGGTCATATTGTATTCTAAAGGTTCCTAGGACATCATATAACCCCTTAGGACACCATATGACCCCTTAGGTATCGTTAGGGGTCATATTGTGTCCTAAGGAGTCATATGGTGTCTCATGACACCATATGACCCCTTAGGACACCATATCGTGTGGTTATGGATCTTCTTGCATTCTAAGGGGTCATATGGTGTTATATGACCCGTTAGGATACCATATGACCTCTTAGGAAACCATATGGTGTCGTAAAGGGTGGTATGGTGTCGCAAGGGGTCGTATGGTGTCCTAAGGGGTCATATGGTGTCCTATGACCCCTTAAGACACTATATGACATTGTTAGGGGTCATATTTTGTCCTAAGGGGTAATATTGTGTCTTATGACCCCTTAAGACACCACATGGTGTCTTTATGGGTTGTATGGTGTTCTAAGGGGTCATATGGTGTTCTATGACCCTCTAAGACACCATATTATGTTTTTATGGGTTGTATAGTCCTCTAAGGGGTCATATGGTGTCCTATGACCCCTTCCGACACCATATAGTGTCATTATGCATTGTATGGTGTCCTAAGGGGTCATATGGTGTTCTATGACCCCTTAGGACACCATATGACTCCTTATGACATGATATGGTGTCATTAGGGGTCATATGGTGTGCTAAGGGGTCAAATAGTGTCCTATGACCTCTTAGAACACCATATAACCCCTTAGGTATCGTTAGGTGTCATTTTGTGTTGTTAGGGGTCATATGGTGTCCTATGACCCCTTAGGACACAATATGCCCCCTTAAGACACCATATAGTTTCATTAGGGGTCATATGGTGTCCTATGACCCCTTAGGTGTTGTTAGGGGTCATGTTGTGTCCTAACGGGTCATATGGTGTCCTACGACCCCTTAGGACACCATATGGTCTCGTTAGGGGTTGTATGGTGTGCTAAGGGGTCATATTGTGTCCTAAAGGTTCCTAGGACATCATATAACCCCTTAGGACACCATATGACCCCTTAGGTATCCTTAGGGGTCATATTGTGTCCTAAGGGGTCATATGGTGTCTCTTGACACCATATGACCCCTTAGGACACCATATCATGTTGTTATGGGTCTTCTTGTGTTATAAGGGTTCATATGGTGTTATATGACCCCTTAGGATGCGATATGACCCCTTAGGACACCATATGGTGTCGTAAGGTATCGTATGGTGTTCTAAGGGGTCATATGGTGTCCTATGACCCCTTAGGACACTATATGACCCCTTAGGTGTTGTCATGGGTCATATTGTGTTGGGTCATATGGCGTTCTATGACCCCTTAGGACACCATATGACCCCTTGGGACACTATATGGTGTTATGGGTCGTATGGTGTCCTAAGGGGTCATATGGTGTCCTATGACCCCTTAAGACACCATATGACCCTTTAGTATGCCACATTGTGTCATTAGGAATCCTATGGTGTCCTAAGGGGTCACTTGGTGTCTTAGGACTCCTTAGGATACCATACGGTGTCATTAGGGGTCTTATTGTTTCTTAAGGGGTCATATGGTGTTTTATGACCCCTTAGGACACCATATGACCCCTTAGGAGACAATATGGTATCGTTGGGGGTCATATTGTGTCCTAAGGGGTCATATGATGTTCTATGACCCCTTAGGACATGATATAACCCATTAGGAGACCATATATACTAAGTTTCAAATAAGGAGAGATATAAAGAAAGAGAAAGAGATAGGTAAAGACAAAGATAAAAAATGAAGATAAAGGGAGAGGGAGATGAATAGATATAGAGAAAGAGAGAGGTAAAGACAAAGATAAATATATGAAGAGATGGAGAAAAAAGGATAGAGAGGGGTAAAGAGAGAGATTAAAAAAAGGAAGAGATAGAGAGATATTAAGGAAGAGAAATATCGATAGATAGAGAGATATAAATAGTGCAAGAGAGTGAGAAAGAGATATAGAGATTATAGATAGGGATAGATAGAGAGGGAGAGAGAGAAAGAGGAAGAATAGAGATATATAAAGGCACTATAGAGAAGGATGTGGGGAGAGAATCAAATATATATAAAGATGGAGCAAATAAAGAGATAAAGGTAGAGAAAGGGAAAGATACTTCAAGAGGGCAATAGAGGAAGAGACAAAGAAGTAGATTAATCATGTATAGAGGAAGATATATAAAGATAGAGGAACATATAAAAAGAGAGATTGATAGGGAAAAAGATGGAGATGTGAAGATGGAGATAGACATAGAGATAGATATGGATAGAAAGAGATAGAGAGAGTAAGACAAATGGAGGGAGAGATGGAGTTAATAAGTGAGATAATGAGATAATGAGATATAAATATACATGAAGACATATCTATAGGGATATAGAGATAGAGAGGATAATATAGGGAGAGAAAGGAGGTGATAGAGACAATTAATATATAAGTATAGGTAGGATAAGGTAGAGGAGGGAGATAAATAGAGAGAAGAGATATTATTAGAGAGAAATATAGAAATAAGGAGTGACAATGATGGAGCGGGAGAGGGAGAGATAGGAATAGAAAGATGGAGATATATGCAGAGATGCATGTAACTTGGGAATTTTTTTTTTCTAGATGGGATGAGAAAATAAGTGACATAAGTAGAGAAGAAAGAGATAGATAAAATATATTATATAATTATAGATAGACAAGTGATAGATAAAGCAGGTGATAGGAAAAAAATGAGACTTTGTATGCAAAATTTGTGAGTGTTTAAAGTTTTAAAATTGAAGAAATAACTTCAAATGATTATAATTAATTTGTGTTCTATAATATCATCAAAAATACCACATCCATTTGGTAGGTCTCTGAATTACCTTTCCAATGCCTATAAAAAATCAAAATTTCGATAAGAAACACAAACGTTATGCCCATTTTACTAAACTGTGTTTTTTATGTTGAGAAAAACGGATATCCAATTTGAAAAAAGTATGACATCACAATAGTGACATCACAATGGTGACATCACAATAGTGACATCAGAAATCGGATATCCGATATCTAATATTAACAGATATCTGATTTGGTTTGGTATTACCTGTAGACGTATAAAAATGACCACATTCCTAAATGAATATTTTATGTTCATTTTTCTATTTGATTAAATCCAATTTAATTAAATTATCCACATTCTTCTATTTTATTAAATAAATTACTCAATTTATTTAAATGAAATTCACTATATCCATTTAATGAATAAATCATTTTATTCAACTAAATCCCCCCTACCCACTTTTAATTAAATTCAAATTTAATTAAATAGTTATCCTAAATTGAATAAATCTAATTTATTTAATTTCTCCAAATTGCAACCAGATTGAATGAAAATCAAATAATTCAATTAAAACCTATTATCCCCTCATCCACTTGCAAAATCCCAAACCCCTTCCTAACCCCTTCTAGAATCTTCTAATCGATTCTAATTAACCTAACCCTCCTCTAAACTTTGTCACATCCCTAAGCAAAGGGAGGTCACTTCTCAAATGGCCCAAAGTCTTGGATAACCATTGAAGGTTTTCAACCTTCAACCACTAAAACCCTAAAGTCTTTGAAAACCATTGAAGGCTTCCAACTTTCAACCACTTAATCCCCAAAGTCTCCAATAACTATTAATGGTTAATTCAAACCCTCCCACATGGTTAAAACATTTGTTTTGACTCAACCTCTATCCAACCCAAGGGTCTCATCAGGTCATTAATGCTTTGACCATGATTATCTCTTAATCATTTGCACAAATGTTTATCTTTGGATTAGATCCTAATTCAGTGGGTAAACCTAACTTAGACTTGACCCTTAGCCTTTAGATAACCATGAGGTCTCCTCAGGCCTTTAATGCCTCCAACCTCTTCTTTCAACCCAATCCTGTGTTGACACTTGTCACCATTTCATTGGTGCCAATTGTGCACATGGATCCCCAACTTTCAAACCTGGCCCTTGATTAAACCTTTCAATCCTGACCATCCATTGCCCTGTTTGTGCTATAAATAGAGCTCTCATTCCTCCATTCTAAACAATCATCTTTCAAATTTGAAGCATCACACTTATGCTCAAATTCTTTCAAGCTTTTTCATCATCTTTATGCTCTTCATTTAGCCTCTTTTAGATCAGAATTAATCATGAATATGCATGCTAAAGTAGTTTATTTATCATTTTAGCTCAATCATAGATTAAATATAATATGCTAGGATAGTATTCATACTAACTTTGTCATCTTATCATTTAGTTTGTTGCATTTCTAGCATCTCATCTAGCTTATAACACATCTCATATTAAAAACAGTTAAAATCTCTCTCGTTCTCATATTTGCCATCCCTAAACCATTTTGCTCAGTAATCTGAGAGCAAAACATTGGTTTGAGGGACATTGTGAGATAGAGAACCATGGGACCCTCCTTGGGAAGCTGAGTAACGCATCGTTACTCCATAGCTTGCATCAAGAAGTCCTGTGTGTGTGTGTGGATTGGTATTTTACATATTTTTCACATTTTCAATTCTAACAATCCATTTTTCCCACATACATTACCAAACCAAATTCAAATTTTGGCCGACCCAAACAAAAAGTCAAAGCGGATTTTGGTGTGTTTGGAAAGGTTTAAAGCGCTTTTTTTTTTCCATTGCCACTTTTTGGCCCCCCATGATCTTGCACATACCCAAAGTTTACATAATAGTTTCAATGGCTTAGAGGTTGTTCCTAAACTTGATTATTTTCCCCTCTTGAGTATGCTTCATTATGAGGAATTTTTTTTTATTGAATGATTGCAAACTCATCTTTTTTGTAGACACCTAAAATTGTCATAGCTTAATTAAATAAATATTTTATTTATTTATTTATTTTATCCAAAGCCTTCTATTATTTAACTAGATTTTTATTTATTTAATTAATTCACTTATCCTCTTCTAGCCTTTCCTTATTTAAATAAATAATTTTATTTATTTTAATTATCCTTTCCCTCAATTAAATAAATCTTCATTTATTTAATTAATTCAATAGTTTTTTTTAGGTACATGACACTTGTCATTCATCTCTTAATTTACCTTTAACCATCTCTCTAATCTTTTCTTATTTTCTATACCTACCCTTTATTTTGAGCCGACCATTTATCCCTCCACCTCTTAATATCATCCCTTAATTTCTAGGGTACTCTCCATAAAAGAGGATCCTTTTGAATCCTTATCAATCCTTAATCTGAATGCTAATGCTCATGTGAATCCTAATAACCGATCAATCACTCAAGTGACTTCACAACCACAATTTGTTCTTTGTTGAGCTCGTGTGCACACATAAAATATGAGAGCAACAATATTAAAATCAAGATCAATGAAGATAGGAAACAATGGAGATCAAACCCTACTAAGAATGTGTGCATTTGATTTTATTATTGGAACGTTTGAGTTTATTATCAAAACATATTTGTATCATTTCAATGCGCCTATGATTGCAATATCTGATAGTTCTTGACTTTCTTAACATGTTTTTTTATATATTTTTGTGTCTGGGTTGTACAAAGTTGTGTATATATTATTTTATGTTGTGTATGTGACATCTTATGTTGCATATGCGATCTATATTGTCGTGTGAGCGTTTTATGTGATTTTGCAGGTTTCAGGTTTTTGACAAGTTTGAGTTTGGGTCTTTTTGTGTCTGTGTTTTTTGCATTTTCTTTTTGTCTTTCAAATTAGGGATAAATTTTGGATTTGATTTTCTTTTGTCCTAACCCGTCTAGCCTAATGAAGTGGTGTAGTTGTTTCTATCATTTTTTGTTGAACGCCCCTTGCACTTTTCATTTTGGGATTTCTAAAATTAACCTAACAAGTTTTCTTGCAAGTTGGGGTATTCATTGAAACTACTAATCATTGGCTTGCAGGGGTAATTTAGAGGTGTGTTTGTCTTTTCTAGTTTAATTAGGCTCACATTGTTTTCATTCATCATTTTCTTTGTTTTTTGAGGGATAAATGAACTTTCTTGATGTGTCTTGTGCTTTTGGCATGCTTTGTGTTTAGATTATAACCCTAAGAAATAACAAAAGTATCATCTCCCCTCACCTTCCATTGGATCTTAGGTGTAAGAGAATTTGTGATTGTCTATAGGGGGCCTGCCTCTTGTCTTGTGAGAGGGAATGATCGAAGTGATACTTTTTTTCAATCCACTATATAAATAATTATGATTTTTGATGAAATTCACTTATCACTTGGTGAGGATGTGTTATACCGATGGATGTCTCCTCCGGTATCATTGTGATGCATAAAACCTGAAAGGGTTGGTCAATTGAGTGAATTGTTGCATGTATATCCACCAATATACCCCAAGACATGACTAGACACCTTTAGATTAGTGGCCCACCCTATTTTTGTTTGAACATTGTGGTAGTTTTAGTGCAAGGGGATAGTTTTTTTTCTCCCAAAGATACTCACCATCAAGATATTTAAAGAGAACAAAGATAATTTTAATGGAAAAGACAAACCCTAATTTTGGAACAAAAATAAGAATACCATCAATGGTGGGATTGTGGATGCCAATATAGTTAAGACAAAGATAAATTTCCAGGTGCTAGTTCGTCTAACAATCAAGTAAATACACAAAGAGCTCACCAAGACCTCCAAGGAAGTACACACCTTTGGGAGAACTAATTGAAAGTGCATGAAAGAAGTTGGTTGCCAATAAGCTCATCACATTAAACCATATAATCAATGATTTGAGCCAAGGGTAAATCCTTCATGATTAAATGACAATAAATTAAATGTGAATATCACAAGAGCAAGGGCAGTAAGACTAGTAATTGTCACAAATTGAAGAATCTCATTCAAGATCATTTAAAAATAGTAGAATAGAATTTATTGGTCATACTTCCAATAAAAAGAATGTGATGTTTAAGGAAACATTTCTAAAGCGTGATAAGGGAAAGGCCCCCAAGATAGACAATATTTACTATTACACCAATGTGGCCTATGATTACACCATGAACCATTTTCAAAATTAAACAACTATGTGTCTACCATAACCATAAAAGGCAAACCCCACGAATTGAATGTCTCTACTCAAAGGGGTAAAGTTACTTTATAAGGTGCTACATCCGAAATAACTTCATCATCTACTAATATCCAATATGACCTTGTAGAACAATTGGGAAAAACACATGCTCTTATTTCAATCCTTGAGCTTTTGCACATTTAACCCTCAGACAAGGATATTTTGCATAAAATCTTGCAAGAGACATTTGTTCCTACTAATCCAAATGTGGACTAGTTTCAAGCCATGGTGGGATACCTTTCTACCCCCCATTGCCTTACATTCACCAAAACGGTTGACACATCTCCACAACAACCACATAATGCACCACTTCACATTGAAGCTTTCCTCCATAAACACTGCATAAAACAAGTCTTGATAGATGGAGGAGCAGGTCTCAATATTTTTACATTAAAAGCTATCTTAGCATTGGGGTACTCTGAAAAGGTTGTGAATTCTAGAAAGAATATCACCATAAAGGCATATGATGAGGAAGAATGATCCTCCAAAGGAATAGGCACTCTACCTCTAAGAGTTAGACCAGTAACGCAGGACATGGTTTTCCAAGTCCTTGATCTTGATCCCACATACAATATACTTTTGGGATGACCATAGATACATGCAATGAGATCAGTGCCTTCAAATTATCACCAATGCATCAAGTTCCCACATAATGGAATCAAGGTTGCAATTAAAGGGGATCCAAATCCATACATGTATTGCAACAATCTTCGACCGAGACCTGAAACAATAATCCCAATAAATCAGGAAGATACTCCATCTTCTACATATATTGATCCAACAACATTAGAGGCCTACACCTCAATGTAAGAAGAGATTAAGGGGAAATTAAAGGACAAAGGCATGGGAGAATATAATATAAATCAAACAATGTATCTAAGGAAATTGATGGATTCTCCTAAGACTTATACTAGACCACATCCTTCAAAGTAGATATCAACAATCATCATAAAATGAGATCCTGATAAGTTTTCAAGAAATGGGGTGAAATGGAAGAGGAAGATATCTATAAGATGATTTACAAAGAACCAGAATGAGAAGAACAACCTAATCAAGACCACATCACAATACCAGTTGAAAACTATGGAAAAGGTTTCAGGTTTCTGCAAAAGATGGGATATGATGGAAAAAGTCCTCTTGGCCTCCAAAAGAAAGGTATTATAGAACCATTACAACTAGACTTAGTACTAAAGGTGCACTAAAAAAACACCAAATAAAAGGACCTAGTTTCACACCATTGAGATTACGTGGTCTTGATTCTCAGGCAACATTGCAAATTACTCATCTCACTTCCACTAATGACCAACAACAAGAAAGATGATATTATATAGATTCAAATGAATGGGAATAGGGTTCAAACAAATCATCCAGTGATTATGAGCTTGTAGAAACTTTCAGAGAAACTGGGGAAGCTATTGAAGAAGAAAAATTTAGAGAACTATTCAAGGTTGATCAAGCGACATCATCAAATACCACACCTCAAAATAAGAAAGATAGTGGTAAAGTGTGTATAAATACCTTTTGGGATCCTGAACCCTCTATGTCTCGAGGTTCTAGGTGAAAACCACGAAAAGTGAGAACTCACATTGTTGAGTGTCTTTATGGTGATGTTGATTTAGATTCTTTTATGATCAAGACTAATGGGGGGAGTACTAGTGATGTCCCCAATGAATTTATTAACATACCCGAAGGTTCTTGTGTCTTTACCCTTACACCTACCAATTTTGAACATAATGATGACCTTCCCTCATTCACCCTCAACTCATTGACTGGGACCAACAAGGACCTCCACCACTTGACACATTCCAAAACAATGAGGCCTACATTGATTACCTTGGAATAAGAGATTATCTCCCCCTTGGGAACCATAAAGCAAGATACATCATTGAACTAAATAGTGTGACGCACTTTGGAGAGGGTGCCAAACCTTCCAATCACAAAAATATTAAAATAAAAATAAATAATGGGTCATTTACTAAAAACCACACTACGAAACTTTCCAACCCCAAAAAAGTAAAAAGAAAGGATGAATCCAATGGTGAAAACCTCTTCGAGGTGCCAGGGGATGGAAGGTTTGACACCCTCCCCATGACATCAAATCAAGAGAAGTCATCTATGCTGATGGAGGAAATCATCAAAATAAACTTTGGGATAGAAGAGGTACTACATTATATCTTTCTTGCACAATCATTGACATAAATTGAGTGACCAAAGTTCACAAAGTTCTTCATAGAGAGATATATAAACAATGCATGGTCATGTTGTATATTGTTGTTGCTGCTGCTAGGATATGTTGTTTTTATTGGTGTCAACATATTCCTAAGATTTATGGTGTTTCGGTGGTTGTAGATTTATTTGGATTCGATCATTGGGATTATGGTTCGGTATATGGAGTATCTCTAGTATGCATATTTCATTTTGTATTGGTTTTTGTGATTTGGTAACTTGATTGATCATATTATTTGATTCGGTTTATAGTCTGGTTTCTCAATATTCAGATTTACAGAGTTCGGTATTTGCTCCAGTATATTTCGGTGTGATCAGATCTTGAGTTGAGATTTTGATATTATGTTTGGTATGTTCATGTGTATCTTCATGTCAGATGGTTCGTAATTTGGTGCTCTACAAGTTATCTTTCCATGTAGTAGTTGTTGCAGCCTGAGTTTTCCTGAGTTTCAGATGTTGATAGATGAAGATTTGATAAGTGGTATTGGTGCAGTTGTTGTGGATGACTCTAATGTGTTTGTTGGTGTTTCCTAATTATGTCCTATTTGTTTTTATGATCTACATTGATTGTTGTGCATGGTTTTGGTGATTTTCCTTATCTTGTGGTGTTGTTTATAGTATGTGAGACCTATTTGGTGGTGTAACATGTTGCGGTTGATCTTGGAGATATTTTCAATGATGTTGCGTGTTTGGGAATTTCATTTGGGTCCATTTTATGTCATTCATGTCATAATATTGGTTTGGTGGTTAATCTTTGTATCGTATAGTGGATTTTTGTAATTAGGTCATATTGGTTTGAGCTGACCTTGTTGTCAAGGTTGATGATCGGTATATATAGATGTATTATTCATGTAATTATGGAATCGATGAAGTGTCTGAATTATCAGAGAGTTGTAAAAGTGCAAAAACATGATTAAATTCTTCGATGTTGTGTTTAGGCAAAGATTGAAGTTTTGTAGAGCAGACAAATGTGCTTAATCGGAACTGTCATCAAGATCTCACAGATGCTATTCTTTCAATTCATTTGATTCTGGATTGTTGTCCAAATATTTTGTAAGTCAGTGATACTTCCTTGTAAGGTAGTGAACCTTTCGTGAGGGTTGTATCCTTGTAGTTTATTGTATCTTGAGCAGTGAGCTCTAGGCAGTGTGCCTGAATACATGTGCATTCCCCATTTTAATTATTTTGCATACTATTGCAAAGTATCATTTCATTGTGGGTAGGGTCCCACCATGGTTTTTCCCTTAACTGGATTTTCCATGTCAAAATCTTGGTGTTATGTGTTGTGGTATTGTTTTTCTTATCTTTTTTATTTTTGTAGTTGATCAGAATTGCATTGAAGGTTAATTTGTTGATTCTAGTGAAAATTGATTCACCCCCCCTCTCAATTTTCCTTCATTGTTGTTGCCAACAATTGGTATCAGAGCTAGATCCTCCAGAAGAAGCTTGACCATTTGAGGTGATTCAGGATGGCAACTGGAGGTGTTATCTTTAAGAAGGATAGTTGGAGATTTGATGGAAGTAATTACGTTGTATGGAAGAACCGGATGGAAGTTCATTTGAAATATCTTGGAGAAAATTATTGGAATATTACAAAGAATGTCTACACTGTTCCTCAAAATGGGGAAACCACTCCTGATGAGATCAAGGAAGTTGAACATAATATTGGAGCAAAGGAAGCATTGTTGAGTTCCCTAACTGATTCAGAAATGACTAATGTGATATGTGACTTCAGACTGCATATGAGATTAGGGTGAAGCTTGAAACCCTATATGAAGGAGACAAACAAGTGAGTTGCTAAATTACACAGTTTGAAAGAGAAGTATGAGACACTAAAGATGAATGAAGATGATATAACATCCTTTATGGATAGGGTGAATGAGCTTGTTCTAGGTATCAGATATGCCGGTGTAACTCTTGAAGAAGATGAGATTGTTGCTAAGGTGTTGAGATCTTTGCCTCCTACTTACAAACATAAGGTAGTTGTTATTGATGAGATCCAGAGTGTATCTATTGTAACAAGGGACATGCTGGTAGGAAAGATTTCTGCTTTTGAAATGAACGGATTTGGAGAATCACATGGAAAGCCTTTGACTACATTTAGAGCATCTATATCCAGAAAGAAGAAGTATGGTTTAGGTGAGAGTTCATGCAGAATATCAAGATATGAAAGAAATATAATCTGAGAGATAGAAGAGAAAGAAAGAGAATTGGATGAGCTTGAAGCATTGATTTCCCTAAGATTGCCTAAAGCTATTGGTAAGTATGATAAAAAATTTCCCTTGAAATTTTTTTCTTGCAATAAGATAGGACACTTTGACTCTAGGTGCCCAGAGAGAATGTCTAAATATGATGGGCATGATAAATGTGATAAGCATGATAAGAATGATAGATATGAGAAGCATGAGAAGTATGATAATCCCTACAAGCCTAATCGAAAGTATACGTATCAGAAGAATTTATATTATAGTACTAATTAAGGTGTTACAAATCCTGGAGATGAATTTGTCTTCATTGCTATCAGAGAAGATGGACCGACAGCTGTTGATTCCACAAGTTGCATTCTTGAAGAGAAAGCTTTGACTGCTAAGTTAGAAGAGAAAGATGAATGGGTAATTGATAGTGGTTGTTTATGTTGGTCATTTGGAGGAATTTTTTATGTGTTGCATTGATGTTTTGTTATTAATGCCAACACTAGCTATTTGGATGCTTTACTAGCACCCTTCTGGTCCCGGTAGGTTGAGTAGTTTCTAGTTGGTTTAGATCCAGCATGATCCGGTATGGTTTGGTTATGCAATTGTCTTATTCATGATACTCATGTTCATATTTAGTAAGTTGGTTTTGGTCTGGTGATCGGATGCTATCCTGTTTGCTTGGAAGCTTGGTTTGTGGTTCCGGCAAGGGTTTAACTGACAGAGCTTTTGATGAAGATATTTGATGATATACATAAGTGGTGCTGGTGCAGCTTCTGGTGGAGATTCAGGATGTTGTTGGTGATAATTTTCAAGACTTGGCGGATGGAGATCATTGCTTTAGCGTGTGGACCTATATTGGGTCCCGGTTGATCTAGGTTATGGACCAGCTTAACATAATGTGTGGATTGGACCTCTTGATGTGTTTCTAGGATGTCTTATGTTTTGGATATTATTTGTTTGGTCTAAGGCCAACATGTTTTATAATTATGTAATTGGTTTATTATCTGGTGGTCGACTTTATTGTTTATGGTCGAGGGTTTGTATATATATGTTGTAAGATCTCATTGTAGATAATCAATCGTGGGATAGGATAAGGATATAGGAATGGGAAATGGATATGTACTATGCGAATAATGTAATATCATTCAGATAGAATATTTGGTTGACCTTTGGAGATCGAATTGGGTTTATGTAAGAGGATTTAGTCCTTCGATATAGAGCTTAACCAGAACTTTACTCAAGCATAGGAAATGTTATCTTTGCAGTTCAAACACTTCTCCAAATTGTAGTCTGGATTTCTATGTAGTCAGTGAGACTCCTTTTGTGATGACTAGTGCGCTCTATATTGTTGGCCTTCCTGCACGTGCAAGCCCCTCAATTGTAATTCACATACTTACTGCAGAAGTATTTTCTGACTGTGGGTAAGCTTCCCACCATGGTTTTTCCCTTTACTGGGTTTTCCATGTATAAATCTTGGTGTCATGTGGATGGTATTTATTATGTGATTGTTGTTTATTCTTAATTGGTTTAACTGCTATTCCGGTATTTGGTTTAAGCATTCCAATATTAAAGTTTTAATTGCTAAATGTTCTGGTAATCTGAGACAACTAATTCACCCCCCACTCAGTTGTCTTCCGGTTATTTGAACTATCTAACAATTGATATCAAATCTTTG
Source organism: Cryptomeria japonica (assembly GCF_030272615.1). Taxonomy (NCBI): domain Eukaryota; kingdom Viridiplantae; phylum Streptophyta; class Pinopsida; order Cupressales; family Cupressaceae; genus Cryptomeria; species Cryptomeria japonica. The sequence goes on along the minus strand of NC_081408.1, from coordinate 2,634,094 downwards.
ACCCTCTCTGCAAAAAGCTTAACTGCTTGAGAAAGATCCTATGGCGACTAATAGTTCAAGTTCATATAGTTCATCTGGAGATATCTTTCAGAGAGATATTCCTAGGCTTGATGGAACAAATTACACAATATGGAAGATTCGGATGGAGACTCATCTGAGATATCTTGGCAAGGAAATTTGGGAGATCACACAGAATGTTGTTACACCTCATAATCTGGCATCTAGCAATCCTCCTCTGGAAAACTTGGATAAGGATCTTGAGAATGATTGTAGAGCAAGAGAAGCCCTCTTGTGATCACTTTCTAATCAGCAAATAATGGGTTTAACTGACAAATCATCTGGAAAGGCTATATGAGATAAGTTGGAGACTCTTAATGAAGGTGACCCTATAGTGAAGATTGCTAAACTTGATGGTTACCAAGTGAGATATGAAAACCTGAAGATGGAAGAAGATGAAAGGATTATTGCATTCATTGAAAGGGTAAATGAGATTGTTATGGGAATTCAATGTTGTGGTGGAACTATGAGTGAAGATGAAATTATTTCTAAAGTTCTAAGAGCCCTACCATTGGCTTACAAGATGAATGATACTACTATTAATGAGTTGAGAACAATGTCTAATAAATCTATCAACGGAGATACCTTGGTTGGGAAATTATCTACTTTTGAGCTTGAAGCTTTTGGACCCTTTGGAGCTGTTAAGATTGAACCTGCTTTTCATGCATCTGCATCAGCAACCGGTAAGCAAGATTGGAAAACTTTATATGCAAAGGAATTGGATGATATGAAGAGAGAAGATGATGGGTTTGATAAAGTTGAAGCACTATTTTCTAGAAGGGTACCTAAAGGACAGGTAGGAAGTAAGTATGAAGGAAAAGCACCTTTTAAATGTTTTGTATGTAATAAGATTGCTCATTTTGCATCTAGATGTCTAGAAAGGAATTCAAGATTTGAAGGAAGAGTTAGAAGATATTTTAAGCCTAATCCTGGATATCAGAACAAGTATACGTACAAGAAAAACATAGGCAAATCATTCTACATAGCGGATGAGGAAGGCATTATTGATTCTAATGATGAACCGACAAAAGACTCTGCTAGTGGTTCCAGCAATGGAAAGGAATGGGTGTTCTTGGCTATCAAGGAAGATCTTTCGGCACTAGAAGAGAATGTACCTAAAGAGAAGACTCTTGCTCCTAAAATTGAAGACAAGGATGAATGGGTAATTGACAGTGGTTGTTCACATCATATGACTAGAGATAAAGGGAAGTTTCTATCTTTGCAAGAATATCATGGTGGTCTCATTAGATTTGGAGATGACAAAGCATGTATGATCAAAGGAAAAGGAACTATATCAATGGATGGTAAGAACAATACTAACAATGTTTATTATGTTGAAGGTTTGAGGCATAATCTTTTGAGTGTAGGACAATTGGTAGATAAGGGATTTCAATTATAGTTCAAGGATGGAAAATGCAAAATCATTAACAGATCAGGTTTGGAGATTGCAACCGGTACACAGACAAAAGGTAATATATTTCATTTGAATTCCGATGAGAAGACATGTTTGATGGCACAAATTGATTAGAGTTGGCTATGGCATAAGAGGTTGTGTCATGTAAATTTTGATTGCATTGTGAAGATTAGTTCAACTAAGGCAGTTAGTGATATACCTAAGATTGTGAAGCCCTATAATCTAATATGTAAAGAATGTCAAACTGGTAAACATGTCAGAACCTCTTTTAGGAGTATACAAGATAAATCTAATGATGTTCTTGATCTTATTCATACTGATTTGTGTGGCCTTGCTAGAGTTAAAAGTTTTCAAGGTGATAGATATTTCATGATAATCATTGATGATTATTCTAGAATGATGTGGGTTACTTTTCTAAAAGAAAAATCTGAAGCATTTGAAAAGTTTAAAATATTTAAGGCTAAAGTGGAAACTGAGACAAGATTCAAGATTAAATGTTTGAGGTCAGATTATGGTGGAGAATTCGCATCCGGTGATTTTAATAACTTTTGTGAGAAGCATGGTATAAGGAGACAATTTTCTGCTCCTCGGACACTTCAAAAGAATGGAATTGTGGAAAGGAAGAACATAACTATCTTGGATGTTGCTAGAACAATGATGATGGAAGCTAATCTACCTCATATCTACTCGAGAGAAGCAGTGAGCACAATGGTTTATACATTCAACAAAGTACATATCAAAGGAGAAACCGGTAAGACACCTTATGAATTATGGTTTGACGATACACCTACAGTTAAGTATTTCAGAATCTTTGGTAGTAAACGTTATATCAGGAGAGATTATATCATTGGCAAATTTGATCCTAGATGTGATGAAGGCATATTTCTTGGTTATTCTAATGAAAGCAAGGCATATAGATGTTATAACAAGGGATTGCAAAGAATTGTGGAGAGTGCTAATGTCAAGGTGGATGAGCTGAATAGAGGTCAAATCAGAGTTTATGAGAAGGAACCGGCGGTGGAAATGATTATATCTGAACCAGTAGCACCTTTACTGGAACTGAGTGTTGAACCAGTTACTCCGGCAATATTAAAAAATTCTACAGTAACTGAAGAATCGGGAAGAGGGACAGAGAGTTAGAGGACTCTTAGGTATGTGAGATTGAATCAATAAGAATATCAGATCATTGGGGATAAGAACAATGGAGTGATGACAAGAAGAAGATTGACAACTAATGAGGTATGTTTAATTTCACAAGTTGAACCAGTATTAATAATTGAGGCATGTAAAGATGAATATTGGTTGAAATATATGGAAGAAGAATTAGATGAGATTGAGAAAAATAACACATGGACTTTGGTTCCCTGGCCTAAAAATAAGAATGTTATTGGAACTAAATGGGTTTTTAGGAATAAATTGAATGAGGATGGTCAAGTTGTAAGGAATAAGGCTAGATTGGTTTGTAAAGGATATTCTTAGAAGGAAGGAATTGATTATGGTGAGACTTTTGCACCTGCAGCTAGGATTGAAGTTGTAAGATTATTTCTTGCCTATGTTGCCCATAAAAACTACAAGGTTTATCAAATGGATGTTAAGTGTGCATTTTTGAATGGGGATCTTGATGAGGAAGTTTATATTGAGCAACCTGATGGTTTTTCACTATCAGATGATACAAACATGGTTTGCAGGTTAAGGAAAGCTTTATATGGATTGAAACAAGCACCTAGAGCTTGGTATGCAAGGTTGGATAAATATATTTTGAAGCTTGGTTTTACTAAGGGTAATGCTGACAATAATTTATATTATAAGATCACTCATGATGATATATTGATTATTGAAGTATTTGTTGATGACATTATTTTTGGAGGTGAAGATAAGTTCTGCATGGAATTTTCTAAAAATATGGAGAAAGAATTTGAAATGTCTATGATTGGGGAAATGAAATTTTTCTTAGGTTTGCAGATTACTCAGACTGACAAAGGTATTTTCATCTGTCAAACTAAGTATGCTAGGGAATTGTTGAATAAATCTGGTATGGGAGATTCTAAACCGGTAAGTACTCCTATGATTATAAATAAGAGATTGACAAGGAAAGATGTTTCTGCACCGGTAAATCCTACAAGATACAAATCTATGATTGGAGGTCTACTTTATTTGACTCGGACTAGGCCTGACATAATGAATGTTGTTTGTATTGCATCTAGATTTCAGAGTGATCCTAGAGAAAATCATGAGAGTGCGATGAAAAGGATTTTTAGATACTTGCAAGATACATCAGAATATGGTTTGTGGTACCCTAAGGATGATGATTTTACTCTATGTGCATAAATAGATGTTGATTGGGTTGGAGACATTAATGACTGGAAAAGTACTTCCGATGGAGCTTTCTTTCTTGGAAAGAAATTGGTTTCATGGATCAACAAGAAACAATCGTGTACTTCTTTATCTACTGTTGAAGATGAGTATGTTGTTGTTGCTACTAACTATACACATGATTTATGGATGAAGCAAATCTTGAACGATATCAAAGTGCATTGCACTGGGCCGGTAGTTATTCACTGTGATAACTCTGCTGCTATTGACATATCAAAGAATTCGGTATTTTACTCTAAGACAAAGCACATATCTATCAAATATAACTTTTGAAGGAGAAGGTGGAAGAAAATGAAGTTAGACAGGTTTATGTGAACACTAAAGAGAAGATTGCAGATATTTTCACGAAACCTTTTCCTAACGAACCATTTGAGTACCTGAGAGAAAGGTTAGGGGTTTCTGCCCCTCCGGCAAAAAATCGATTGATGATTTTTGACATCAGTCCGGTATGCATTATCAGAGATATTTTTCATTCTGGAAATAATGTTGGGATACTACTGCTCAGGGGGACTAGTCAGTTTTGTGATTCAATGGTTTATGTTTTTTCTTTGATATTTTTGTCAAATTTCTGGCATTGATGTCAAAGGGGGAGAGATATTGATGTGAAAAAGAAAAACTTAAGGATTTGTATACATTAGGGGAGATATATGCAATTCAGATCTTTATAGAGATATCATTCACTGGGGATGTTTGGTCTTTGTTTCAGAACTTCATTGTTATATCTTTATGCAGGAGATTGTTGATTGTCTTCCATTGGGGGAGACTTGTTTGACATTTCTTGGTACTTAGATGTTTTTCACATCTAGTATTGCCAACAATGCCAAAGGGGGATATTGTTGGCCATTTGGAGGAATTTATGATGTGTTTCATTGATGTTTTGTCATTGATGCCAACTCTAGCTATTTGGATGCTTTACCGACACCCTTGTGGTCCCGGTAGGTTGAGTAGTTTTTGTTTGGTTTAGATCTGGCATGATCTGGTATGATCCGGTATGGTTTGGTTATGGAATTAGCTTATTCATGATACTCGTGTTCATATTCAGTAAGTTGGTTTTGGTCCGGTGATCGGATCCTATCCTGTTTGCTTGGAAGTTTGGCTTGTGGTTCCGGCGAGGGTTTTATCAGCAGAGCTTTTGATGAAGATCTTTGATGATATGCATAAGTGGTGTTGGGGCAACTTCTAGTGGAGATTCAGGATGTTGTTGGTGATCATGTTTGAGATTTTGTAGATGGAAATCATTGCTTTTGCGTGTGGACCTATATTGGGTCCCGGTTGATCTAGGTTATGGACCGACTTAACATAACGTGTGGATTGGACCTCTTGATGTGTTTCTGGGATGTCTTATGTGTTGGATATTATTTGTTTGGTCTACGACCGACATGTTTTATAATTATGTAATTGGTTTATTATCTAGTGGTCGACCTGATTGTTTATGGAGGTTTTGTATATATATGATGTAAGATCTCATTGTAGATAATCAATCATGGGATAGGATAAGGATATAGGAATGGGAAATGGATATGTAATGTGTGAATAATGTAATATCATTCAGGCAAAAGATTTGGTTGACCATTGAAGATCAAATTGGGTTTATGTAAGAGGATTTAGTCCTCTAGTATAGACATTAACTGAAACTGTACTCAAGAATAGGAGATGTTATCTTTGCAATTCAAAAACTTCTTCAGATTGTAGTTTGGAGTTCTATGTAGTCAGTGAGACTCCTTTTGTGATGAGCAATGCACTCTAGGCTATTGGCCTTCCTACAAGTGCAGGCCCCTCAATTGTAATTCACATACTTACTGCAGAAGTATTATCTAACTGTGGGTAGGCTTCCCACCATGGGTTTTCCCTTTACTGGGTTTTCCACATATAAATCTTGGTGTCATGTGGATGGTATCTATTCTATGATTATTGTTTATGCTTAATTGGTTTAACTGCTATTTTGGTATTTGGTTTAATCTTTCTGGTATTAATGTTTTGGGTTCTGGTATTAAAGTTTTAATTGCTAAATGTTTAGGTAATATGAGACAACTGATTCACCCCGCCTTCTCAGTTGTCTTCCGGTTATTTGAACTGTCTAACAGTTTACACCATATGACAAGTGATAAAAATAAAATTTGTGAATATGGAAAGATATGATGGTTGTATAGTAAGATTTAAAGATGAAAAGGCTTGTGTGATCCATGGTAGAGGTTCAATTTCCCTTGATGGTAAGCATAGCATTGATGATGTCTTGTATGTTGAAGGTTTGAAGCATAATCTTTTGAATGTAGGACAAATGGTTGATAAAGGCTATGATTTACAATTCAAGAATGGAAAATGTAAAATCCTAAATGCCTTTGGTATAGAGATTGCATCAAGAACTAAGACTGAAGGTAATATCTTTCATTTAAATGTTGATAAGAAAAGCTTCTTGATTGCTCATATTGATGAAAGTTGGTTATGACATAGGAGAATGTGTCATGTTAACTTTGATTCCATGATCAAGTTCAGTTCTAGTCAAGTTAGAGATTTTCGTAAGATTCTTAAACCTGCTAATCCAGTATGTAAGGAATATCAGATGAGAAAGCAAACAAAAATTTCTTTTAAAAGCAAGCAATATACATCTAATGGTTTGTTATATTTTGTGCATATTGACATATGTGGACCTTCTAGAGTGAGAAGTGTGCAGGGTGATGGATGTTTCTTGTTGTTGATTGATGATTATTCCAGAATGATGTGGGTTACCTTCTTGAGAGAGAAATTTGAAGCATTGGACAAATTCAAGTTATTTAAAGCTAAAGTAGAGAAAGAGATAGGATTGAAGCTGAAATGTTTGAGATTAGATAGAGGAGGAGAATTTTGTTCTGGTCAGTTTGAATATTTATGTGAGAAGCATGGAATTAGAAGATAGATATCTACTCCTAGAACCCCTCAGTAGAATGGAGTTGTTGAAAGGAAGAATAGAAGTATTTTGGATGCTACAAGGACTATGTTGATTGAAGGGAATATGTCGAAGATCTACTGGAGAGAAGCAATTAACATTGTTGTCTACACATTCAATCGAGTGCATATAAAAGCAGATTCTGATAAGACTCCTTATGACCTATAGTTTGGTCATATTCCTACTGTAAGACTCCTTATGCCCTATGGTTTGGTAATATTCCTACTGTCAAATACTTCATAATTGTTGGAAGTAAATGATATATCAAGAAAGATGAAGATATAAGAAAGTTTGATGCAAGATGTGATGAAGGAATCTTCTTGGGTTATTCTACTAAAAGAAAACCCTACTAGTGTTACAATAAAAGATTAAGAAAGATAGTGGAAAGTGAAATGTGAATGTTGATGAAGATTATGGAAAGGATATCAGAGCATACAAATTACTCTGATTTTCTTCTTCACTAGCAACAACAATATTTAGATTAATTGTCTCCACCGGATCGTTCTGCTTCAATGCTTCAGTCTGATTTTGCTTTGAAACAACACTCTGAAGACAATGAAAACTAATTGAGGATATATATATCTCAATTAGTTTTCATGTATGAGTAATTTTTTAACCTACCATTTATACTTGAACCAATAAAAATAAAGAAAAATAATATTTTTTAAACTATATAAAATACTCCATGTATTTTCAAATGTTTGGTACCTAAAAATATGCAAAACCAAATGTACAATAATAGATACATTTGATGTCAATTTCAAAATAATATATGCCTTTAACCTTAATTTACACATGAAATAAACAAGCTTCAAAATCTTCTCTGTCTTTCAAATGAGAACCCAAGCCTTCAATTATAAACATCTTGATAACTTTTTGGAATTTGCAATGATTTATATTACTCACATCATCCTCATATTTGTATGCTCTGATATCCTTTATTATTAGGGTTTATATTACTCACATTATGTGATCATCAGTCATAACTTAACTTAGATTTATATTCAAAGAAATATATTATATTTCTTTGCCCAATAATTCCATCACTTGATGTGTTATTTTTTCAAGTCATTAGATTCAAAACTAATATCATTGTACAAATAAATAATAAATCAAGGCATATATGACGTATGAGCTCATATATTTAAATATAACCCTTAAACGGAAAAAATAACTATATATATATATATATATATAATATTAATTATTTATATATATATTAGTAAAAAATTTCTTCTAGTTTGGTTAAAAAATTATCATCTAACTAGACTATCTTTTTAATTAAGTAACAGTTAAATATCCACAGTCAAATATAATTAAATAAATATAATTAACATTTCTATCATATTAGCCTAGTTCTTATATATTCCTCATTATACAACATATTTATATAATGAGTAATATAAATCATTGCAAATTCCAAAAAGTTATCAAGATGTTTATAATTGAAGGCTTGGGGTCTCATTTGAAAGACAGAGAAGATTTTGAAGCTTGTTTATTTCATGTGTAAATTAAGGTTAAAGGCATATATTATTTTGAAATTGACATCAAATGTATCTATTATTGTACATTTGGTTTTGCATATTTTTAGGTACCAAACATTTGAAAATACATGGAGTATTTTATATAGTTTAAAAAATATTATTTTTCTTTATTTTTATTGGTTCAAGTATAAATGGTAGGTTAAAAAATTACTCATACATGAAAACTAATTGAGATATATATATCCTCAATTAGTTTTCATTGTCTTCAGAGTGTTGTTTCAAAGCAAAATCAGACTGAAGCATTGAAGCAGAACGATCCGGTGGAGACAATTAATCTAAATATTGTTGTTGCCAGTGAAGAAGAAAATCAGAGTAATCAGAGGACTCTGAGGTATGTAAGATTGAATCATTCTGAAAATTAAATCATTGGTGATAAGAATAAGGGTGTGATGACTAGAAGAAGACTTGTTGTTGAAGAAGTATGTTTGATTTCTAAAATTGAACCTAAAGATGTCGTTGAAGCTTGTAAAGATGAAAATTGGATAAAGGCTATGGAAGAAGAGTTGAATCAGATTGAGAAGAATAACACATGGGAACTAGTGCCTAGACCTAAAGACAAGAATGTGATTGGTACTAAATGGGTATTCAGAAACAAATTGAATGAAGTCGGTGAAGTTGTTAGAAACAAAGAAAGACTGGTATGCAAAGGTTATTCACAAAAGGAAGGAATTGATTATGAGGAGACTTTTTCTCTGGTAGCCAGACTTGAAAGTGTTAGATTGTTGCTTGCATATGCTGCTTATAAATATTTCAAGGTATATCAGATGTATGTCAATTAATCTTTTCTAAAAGGTGATCTTGAGGAAGAAGTTTACATGAAACAACCTGATGGATTTTCTCTATCAGATGAAGGTGATATGGTGTGCAAACTAAAGAAAACTCTTTATGGATTGAAACAAGCCCCTAGAGCCTGGTATGATAGATTAGATAAGTACTTATTGAAATTGGGATTCATTAAAGGTACTGCTAATAGTAATTCTTCAAGATTGATAATGACAACATTTTGATTGTTGAGGTCTTTGTTGATGATATTATTTTTGGAGGAGATGATGATTTGAGCATGAAGTTTGTCAGTGATATGCAGAAAGAATTTGATATGTTTATGGTAGGTGAGATTAAATTTTTCTTGGGATTGTAGATTGCACAGACTGGTAAAGGTATTTTTATATCTCAAGCTAAGTATGTTAAGTAATTGTTGAAGAAATTTGGGTTAGATGATTCTAAACCGGTTGGAACTGTTGGCATTATGTGAACCGACATGAAGACATAATGATATTGTATGTTGTCATTGATGTCAATATGTGACATGGTGTGAACCGGCACATGTGATAGGTGAAAAGAGAGAGGAACAGGCATATGTATGAACGGGTTTATATGCCAAAGTGAAGCGGCATATTTGTTCAAGATGAACCGGCATGCAGTTATGGGAACCGGCACATGGAAGCATTGTGTTACTACCGGTTGGTAGGTAGTTTCCACTTCAGAATTTCCGGTTGGAGTATCTCAAGCCTGTGTGACTCAATTGGTGATCTTTGTGTGATGAGTTAGCAGTATAATGGAGAACAGATCATGCTGCCACATAATCTCTGTGCGCATGAAGGATCTTGCATGAAGAAGACTATTCCTATCTACCTCGAGAATGTGTGAAGTCTATCAAACGGTGATAACGCGTGATGGGTTATCAGCCGCCATGAAATCGGTGGAAAAATGGATGATGGAGAATGTCTTGAGATCGATTCAAGATTGTTGCATTTAATGCAGTATGATTCAACGGTCAGGATTGAACCGCTTGAATTGCTTAACCTAACAGGTTTAGGGTTTAGGGTTTTTGCTATCAACCTGTCTGTTTCCTATAAGGTCGATGTTGTGTTTCTTTCTAAGGTTGTTGGAAAAAGTTGTGAGTGTGTATCCAAGGGAAGAGATACATGATTCTTGCCAGACCAAAGGAGAGAAAAGATACCTGCAAAGTGAATGTGCAAAAGGTGAAGAGGAGCCAAAACGGATCTACATTAGCATTGAGTGTTGTTACTAGATCATTGTAATTCTTGTTGATCTCTAACCACTTCAACAGTTGTGAAATCCCTTAACAGGGTAGCCTTAACTGGGCTTGATGCAAAATCCCCTAACAGGGTAGCTTTAACCGGCTTGATTCAAATCCCTTAACAGGGTAACTCGAAGTTAATGAGTTCTGAGAAGCTATAGAGCTCTGGAGATCCTTTAGCTATTGAGTTCTTGAAATCCTCTAGCAAGGTAACCCTACCGGGTTTAACCCTTAACCGGGTATTATAGCCATCCCTTAACCGGGTGATCCCTAACAGGATCGGTTCCTAGCAGAACCTATTGTAATGTCTTTAACCAGACAAGGCTCCTAATAGAGCGGACTTCAAAAGAGTTCAAAAGCAACTTGTGGGTATTCATCCCCACCGTGGTTTTTCCCAGTTGGGTTTCCATGTGAAAAATATGTGTGTCATGTGCAATGCTTTTATCTTGTGGTGCTTTGTTTTACCTGTTGAGCATATGATGGTTCTATGTTTTATGCCTATCTATAAAACATATTGAACTCACTGTTGTGAAGATCTGATGTTAAGTTTACCTGTTCATGCATGAGAGTGTAATGATATTGTAGTATTGAGATAAGAGGAAAGCTTAGTGAGTGACCGGTTCATGACTGATTGAGCTGTACTGGATGTTACCGGTTGCACTCTGTTTTAACCAGTATCCCTGTTTGTCAGTCATTTGGAGTATTTGCTGTCAAACCGGTTTTGGACTATATTTGTGTTTGTACTGATTCACCCCCCCCCTCTCAGTACCGGTTTGGTACTAGTGGTTCATCATTGAGTTATCAGGAACTCCTATGGTGACTAGTTGTAAATTGTCCAAGAATGATGAATCTTTGAAAGCTAATCAAACTTTGTATAGATCTATGGCTGGTGGACTACTATATTTGACATAAACTGGACTCAAAATTATGCATGTTGTGTGCATGACTGCTAGATATCAAGCTGATCCAAAGGAAAGCCATGTAACTGTTGTAAAGAGGATATTTAGATATCGGAAAGGGACTGTTGATTATGGTTTGTGGAATCCAAAGAATGATGATTTTATGCTTTGTGCCTATATTGATGTAGATTAGGGAGGTGATGTTGATGACCAGAAGAGTACCTCTATTGGTTGCATTCTTTTTGGGGAAGAAGTATATTATTGTTGCTACTAACTGTACTCAGGTGGTTTGGATGAAGCAAATGTTGAAAGATATCAGAGTTTTATATGATGAACCTATTGTAATAGATTGTGATAATTCCAGTGCTATTAATATGTCTGGGAATCTGGTCCAACATTCAAAGACAAAGCATGTATCAATTAAGTATCATTTCTTGAGGCAGAAATTCAGTGAAGAGGAAGTGAAGCCGGAGTATGTGTCTACAAAGGAACAAATTGATGACATTTTTACTAAGCATTTTCTTGCAGAAATATTTGGGTATTTGAGAGACAAGTTAGGGGTCTCTGCCCCTCCTGATGAAAACTAGATGCATTGAGTTGCATCAATTCGTCATAGTCTTATCTTCTTGTCTGGATTGATGAGTTGGTGTTTCTCCTTTGGTGTAATTTTTTTATGGTTCAGTTGAATTGGTTATGCATTTTAGGAGGAGAGAATCATGATTTATTCTAAAGGGGAGAGTAAGTTTGGTTTTCTATTTTAAGAACCTTTGTCATTGATGTCAAAGGGGAGAGAGTGCATGCGAAAAACTGCCTTAACTCCTATTGATGTGCTTGATCTTAGGGGGAGTTTGTTGGAGATAATTTCTTTCTTTGCATTGATTGTTTTTCACATCCATGTGTTGCCATCAACGCCAAAGGGGGAGATTGTTAGATATTGTTGCTTCTGCTAAAATATGTTGTTGTCATTTCAATGTCAACATATCCTTGCGATTTATGGTGTTCCGGTGGTTGCAGACCTATTTGGATTAGATCATTGGGATTATGGTTCGGTATATGGAGTATCTCTAGTATTCATATTTGATTTTGTATTGGATTCTGTGATCTGGTAACTTGATTGATCATATTATTTGTTTCCTTTTATAGTCTAGTTTCTCTGTATTTAGTTTTGTAGAGTTTGGTATTTGCTCCGGTATATTTTGGTGTGATAAGATCTTGAGTTTAGATTTTGGGATTATGTTTGGGATGTTCATGTGTATCTTCATGTCAAATGGTTCATAATTTGGTGCTCTGCAAGTTATGTTTCCACATGGCAGTTGTTGTTGTCTGAGTTTTCATGAGTTTTAGATGTTGATAGATGAAGATTTGATAAGTGGTATTGGTACAGCTGTTGTAGATGACTCTAATGTGCTTGTTGGCATTTCCTAATTATTTCCTATTTGTTTTGATGATCTACATTGATCGTTGTGCATGGTTTTGGTGATTTTCCTTATCTGGTGGTGTTGTTCATGGTATGTGAGACCTATTTCGTGGTGTAGCATGTTGCGGTTGATCTTGGATGTATTTTTAGTGTTGTTGCATGTTTGGGCATTTCATTTGGGTTCATGTTATGTCATTCATGTCATAATATTGGTTCGGTGGTTGATCTTTGTATCATATAGTGGATTTTTGTAATTAGGTCTTATTGGTTTGAGCCAACATTGTTATTAAGGTTGATGATCGGTATATATAGATATATTATTCATGTAATTTTGAAATCAGTGAAGTGTTTACATTATCAAAGAGTTGTAAAAGTGAAAAAAAATGATTAAATCCTTCAGTGTTGTGTTTAGGCAGAGATTGAAGTGTTGCAGAGCATACAAATATGCTTAACCGAAACTGTCATCAAGCACTTGCAGATGCTATTCTTTCCGCTCATTTGATTTCGGATTGTTGCTCGAATATTTTGTAAGTCAGTGAGACTTCCTTGTAAGGTAGTGAACCTTCTCTGAGGGTTGTAGCCTTTTGGGTTATTGTATCTTGAGCAGTGAGCTCTAGAAAGTGTGCCTGAATGCATGTGCATTCCTCATTGTAATTATTTCACATACTACTGTGGAGTATCATTTCATTGTGGGTAGGGTCCCATTGTGGTTTTTCCCTTAACTGGATTTTCCATGTCAAAATCTTGGTGTTATGTCTTGTGGTATTGTTTTGTTTATCTTTGTTATTGATGCAGTTGATCAGAATTGCATTGAAGGTTAATTTGTTGATTCTGGTGAGAACTGATTTGCCCCCCCCCCCTCCCTCTCAGTTTTCCTTCATTGTTGTTGCCAACAAGTCATACACATATATGTTGAACACAATGTACCACTGAGAGGGGGGCGAATCAGTGGTTCCTAAAATATTTTCTTTTTAAACCAAGCTTGGAATATCGGTTATCAACCTAAACACTAAACCAACAAACCAGTAAGATAAGAATGGATATCAAAAGAGGCAAACACACAAAAACATAACTCACAACACCAGATGTATGAGGAAAACCTAGTATGGGAAAAACCTCAGTGAGAAATGTTGTTGGAGTCTACTGCTCTAATCCAACCTCACAATAAAACAATAGATTATAATGATTTAGAGCACCAACCCAAGGAGCACAAACCCCTACACCAAGCACCAACTCGGTGTTGTATAATGAAATACAATTTTGATACAGTTATAGCACATGGTTGCAAATGAGTTCTGCAACACCCGATCAATGGATTTCAGCCGGTTAACAACCTCCTCTTCTTCACCGATTCTCACACTATCAGTTATCAAATTACTCTCTTTGATCACTCACTGGTTACTCCTAGCCTCTTCTTTCTCCCTCAGCCTCACACCACACTGTGTCACTCTTGGATGCCTTCTGAACCAATCACTCCTCACTGGTTTGCTTGACTATTAGACTACAAAAGTTTACCAGTTACTCTATCTCTACTGGTTAGACCCTCTCACCGGTTTAGCCTACTAACCCACACTGCAACTTTATGAGAATAAACTCTAAGAAAGATAATCTTTCTTCTTACTCAGGCTCTCTTCTCTCTCACACCTCACATCGAGCATCAGCTCATTCCAGTCTCGAGCTCATATATTTATCTTTTTTAGGGTTCTCGACAAAACAACATTCAAACAGTGTCATGTTAGGTTTTACCTTCACCAACTTGATCCGTATTAGATTTGATCTGATATGATTTTCTGGAATGGTGATCTGCATCACACCAAACAACACCGCCATCTTCTCGCTTTTTGATGTGTGTTTTCTAGTTTTGGATGTTTGCAACATGCTTTTCTTGCTTTTCTCTGTCAAACGCCATTAATGGCTTGGTTATTTCCTTTAACAAATGGGTACGAAGATCAGATCTTCTTGCAAGATCAGTTCAATCACTTGCCACCTTGTCTTCCTCAAGCCGTAACTTTCTACCATCCTCCCATGATTTGTGGGTTCTTCATAAAGGTTAACCTGCTTGCTGACTATTACATTGATGAATACTTCACCAACCTCTTCATGATCACCACCTGGCTTTCACCTGTCATCCTTCTTGACATCCACCTATGCTTGGTTTGATATGTCAGTTTGACATCCTTCACCGACCAAGATTGACTACTAGTTCAACTCACCTTATGGGTATAACCTAACTTCACTGGTGGGCCTTCATACCTGCAGATCTCTTATTTGTCGGTGGATCAAATTTTCCTTCCATCAAACCTGTTGGTCCTAATACTCAGTCCATTTATCGCCAGCATTAATCTTCCTTAAGTATATCGGTTTACATCCTTCATTTCTTCTCGTGCTTGCTTTTTTTGCCTTGTCAATGGTCCTGCTTTACCGGTAGATGATGCATTTCATGTGCATCAGTAACCTACCTTCTATCTACTTACATACATATGGATTTACATCATCATGTCTTACTTCACCCATATTGGTCATGGCTACTTACTCACCTATGACCATGCCAAACCAGTTGACATCAATGACAACCTAATGCCAATAATGCCAACAATCTCCCCCTTTGGCATTAATGTCAACTCAATGCAAGACTTCACACCTGTATATTTCTCCCCCTTTGACATAATGACAAAGGGTCAGGGTACTACATTCTCCCCCCTTTAATTCATGATTATCTCCCCCTTAGTCAAATCTTCACTTAGTGATTACAGTTGGTACTGAGACATACAACCCGTAAATTTCCCTAGGGTCAGCATGTGCTTCAAGAGATGGAGATGTTACTATAAACTCCCCCTGAAGCATATATCTCCTTACAAAATTAAGTACACAAGGCAGGCGACACAACTCCCAACTTGTGTCTTAAGTACTCAAAAGTGCTTACCAACAATGGTTTGGTGAAGATGTATGCCACTTGTTCTTCTGTAGGGACATATTCCATCTTTACTTTCTATCCTTCAACCTTATCTCTAATAAAATGATATTTGATGTCTATATGCTTTGTCCTTGAATGCATCACTGGGTTCTTTGATATGTTGATGGAACTCGAATTATCACACTAGATAGGAATCGGATCAGAAAATGTCCACCTGTATGTCCTTGAGGGTTTGCTTCATCTAAAGCACCTAAGAGTAGCATGTAGTAGCAACAATGTATTCTACTTCAGCATTTGATAGAGAGACTGGATCTTGCTTCTTGTTATGCCATGAGACCAACTGGTCACCTAGGAAGAATGCACCACCACTTGTGCTCTTCCAGTCATCAATGCAACTTGCCCAATTAACATCAGTATATGCTTCCAAGATGAATTCCCCTTGTTTGGGGTACCACAATCCATAACTAAGTGTTCCTTGCAGGTACCTAAAAATTATGCTTACAACATTCATATGTGACTGCTTAGGTGCAACTTGAAATCTAGCCACCATGCACACTGCCTGCACTATATCTGGTCTAGAAGTAGTAAGATACAATAAGATGCCTATCATGGATCTATACAATGTCTGATCCATCACTGGTGATTCATCATTCTTGCTTAATTTGCTTCCAGTCACAATGGGGGTACTCACCAATTTGCAGTCCTCCATTTGAAATTTCTTTAACATATCCTTTGCATACTTGGTTTGTGAGATAAAGATTCCCTTATCTTGTTGTGATATCTGCAAACCAAGGAAGTATGTCAATTCTCCAAGCATTGACATCTCAAATTTTGACTGCATTTGATCGGCAAATTCTTTGCAAAGGGTGTCCTTGTTGCCTCCAAAAATAATGTCATCTACATACACAACCACAATGATCATGTGATTTCCATCTTTCTTGATGTATAAATTGTTGTCACCACTCCCCTTTTTGAATCCTTGCTCCTTCAGATACTGATCTAGCCTTGAATAACATGCTCTAGGAGCTTGCTTTAAACCATACAAGGATTTCTTCAACTGGCACACAAAGGTTTCATCATCATGTAATAGAAACCCTTCCGGTTGCTCCATGTACACTTCTTCCAAATTTTCATTTAGGAAGGCAAATTTTACATCCATTTAATATACCTTATAACCCTTATAGGCAGAAAAAGCTAGAAACATTCTAATTGCTTCTAATCTAGCTACCGGTGCAAATGTTTCTTCAAAATCAATGCCCTCTACTTGAGAGTATCCCTTGCACACAGGTCTTCCCTCTTGACTCAATACACCCCCTACTACAATTCCACTTGCATCACATTCCAATGTGAATAGCTTATCAAACGTAGGTAGGAGAAGGATAGGTTTTGTGGCTACTTCTTGCTTCAACAATTGAAATGCTTTGTCAGCCTACTCAGTCCATTTAAACTTAGTTTTAAGGCCTCCTTTTATGGTGTCAAGGACTGGTGCACATATGCCACTGAAGTTCCTCACAAACTTCCTATAGAATTGGGCTAGACCATGGAAACTCCTTACCTCAGTCCCTGTTCTAGGTGCAGGCCAATTCAAGATTGCCTCCACTTTGCTTGGATCCATCTTCAAGGTTCCCTTAGACACCACAAATCCTAAGTAGACCAGCTCTTGCTTCAAGAAGTCACACTTCTCTAGGTTGATGGATAACTTCTCCTTATGCAATCTCTCTAAGACTAACCTCAAATGCTCAAGGTGCTCCTCTTTGGTTCTGCTATAGATGAGAATGTCATCTAGGTACACCACCACAAATATGCCTGTGAAGTCCTTCAACACTTCATTCATCAACCTCATGAAGGTTCTTGGAGCATTAGTAAGCCCAAATGGCATCACAAGCCATTCATATAACCCCTCTATGGTCTTAAAAGTAGTTTTCCACTCATCTCCTTCCTTAATCCTAATCTGATGATAACCACTCTTAAGGTCCAATTTGGTGAAGTACATAGCACCCCCTAAACAGTCCATTAGATCCTCTATTCTAGGAATAGGAAATATGTACCTTATGGTGATCCTATTGATTTCCCTTGAGTCGGTACATAGTCTCCACTTACCTCCTTTTTTGGATGCTAGCACTACCGGAACTGCACATGGGCTGATGCTCTTCTTAACTAATCCTTGGTCCAATAACTCCTGCAGTTGCTTTGCTACTTCCTTATTCTGATAAGGTGTGATCTTATATGTTGCCTTGTTAGGCAAGGATGCACCAGGGACAAAGTCTATTTGATGGCTGATAGACCTTCTAGGTGGGAGAGTTGCAGGTGCTCCGTCACTCACTATATCCTTATACTCTTGCAACATTTGCTTCACCTCCTTGGGTACCTTTGTCTGCAACTTACTCTCCTCCTCTTTAGGCTTCACAAAAATGGCACATCCCACTGTCTCTTCCTCATGCAACAAGTGTAAGAACTCCTTACCATTGTTCAACAAGACACTAGGTGTTCTTGAGCTTCCTTCATCATCCTCTGTCAAAGACTGAATCTTGAAGGTTTTGTCATCCTTCTTGAAAGAAATGGAGTTCTCTCCTCCATCATAGATCATCTTTCTATCAAATTGCTAGGGTCTTCCTAGCAGCAGATGACAAGCATCCATAGGAAACACATCACAAAGGATCTTATCCTTATATCCTCCAATAGCAAACTCTACCCAAGTCTATTCATTGACAAGCACACTTTGTCCTTTGTTCAACCAAGTCACCTTGTAAGGGCTAGTGTGGGGTATTCTTGTGAGTTTCAACTTCCTAACTGCCTCTTCTGATATGATGTTGTCAGTTGAGCCTGAATCAACTATCACCTTGCACACTTTACCAAGAACTTTGCATCTCACCCTAAACAATGCTCTCCTATGTTTGGGTTCCTCCTTAATTGGTTATCTGATAAAAATCCTATTGAACATCAGATTCTCACCAATTTCTGATTCAATCTGCTCCACGTCCAGTGTTTTGTTTCTTCATGAGTCTTCATGTGCATAAGCAACCCTCTTTCCACTGTTTGATGAGGTAGGCTTGTCAAGGCATCTATAGGTCGGGTGTCCTAATTGTCCACAGTTGTAGCATTTCATGGTTGCAAAGTAAGAACTACCTCTGTCAGTACCTCTGCCCCTATTTGAACCACCTTGTGTACCTCTTCCTCTAGAATGTCCTCCTCTAAGATTGGTTTCATTTCCATGTTCAGTCAACTTGGCTTCTCCTTGGTTCCTTTGCTCATTTGCCTTGCTTTGGTAACCACCTCGGTGATTCACTTGATCTCTACCTCTGCCTCTACCCTTATTATTAGAGTCTCCTTTCCTTTTGTTCCTCTCTTCTACCTTGACAGCAAGCTGATGACATTTTTGAACAGTAGTAGGAGTCCATAGGCTTATCTCCTCCTGAATGTTCCACTTTAGGCCGCTTAAATACCTAGCCACCTTAATAGATTCGTCTTCTTGGACTTTGGATCTAAGACAAAGTTTTTGAAATTCTTTGGTGTAGGAGGTCACATCAAGGTCTTTTTTCTTCAAACCCTGTCTCTTCTTATGAAGTTGGACTTCATAATCCTCTAGTAAGTAGTTCTCTTTGATCTTACTCACCATAGCTTTCCAATTTGCAATAGGTAGCTTCCCCATGCTAACTCTCTCTTCTTGCAGGTACTTCCACCATGTCAAAGTTGCTCCCCTTAATCTTGATTTGGCAAATTTAACCTTTTGAGCCTCTGTCACTCCCTCACACTCAAAGTGGTTTTCCATGCCCTCAATCCATTCCATAATAGTGTCAATGTCCATCCTTCCACTGAAATGTGGCAATCCTTCAAAAGCTTTGATGTTCAAAGCCTTAATAGCTTTTACAAATGGTTCTTCATTAAACAAGGGATCTGGTTCAAGTATAATGTCATCTATGTCAATAGTTTTCTTGCCTTTATCTTTGGTATCTTCTCCCCAAGGTCCTTGTGTCCTCTGATCCACCACTTCCTGCAGTTTATCCCTTATCTCACTCATAGCTTCTTCAAGGAGTCTATTCTTCTCCTTTTGTTCTTCTACCTCCCTAGCCAACTCTACATTAGTGACCATTTTGCTCTCCCCTACTGATTCACCAGTATATAGAGACATACATAGTCCAACAAATCTTTAACTTACTCTGATATCAATCTGATGGGATGGGGTTTGGGATAGACTAGCCTAGTCTATGCTCTTGGATCCTTCCTTTGGATCACCTGGTGTTCTCTTCACACCCTAGGGTCTCTAGGACTTCCCTTGCTTGAGGAATCCCCTGACCTTGCCCAATCCACCCACCAATGAGTTGGAATGCTACTCTTAAGGTCTCACCTATTCATGAGACTCAAAACCCCTTACTTTGACTAATAAGAGCTTGGCTTGTCCTTCTGCTTCCTAGGTCTTAGCAAGGTTATATCAGGTCTAGTTCATGGTCTTTCCACCCATTCATGTTCCCCCAAGAGGTTTCAAGCTTTCAACCCCTTACCGATTTCACTATTTTGTGTTTTTCCTACAAAATAGAGCTACAAGGATTAGGACCAATTAGGCCTCCTACCCGATCCTTTAGGGATCCCTCTCACAAACGATGCACAAAATACCCAAACTCCCAAAATTGACTACTATTCATTTGGCAAGGGCTCAAGGATTTCTCTGGTTTTGGGCCTCCAAGTGGTCGTACAGTGCCTTGGGCAAATTTTGAGGTTTTTAAGGGTTTTGTGAGGGTTTTTAGGGTCTGCCTAGGTCACAGCGTATGTTTTGTGTTTTATCCACCTTGTTTGGATTGGTGGAGGCTCCTCCTTCACACTATTTGTGCTTTACACACTCCTCTGCACCTCCTCCAAAGGGTGCACTCTCCTCTCATCAACCTTGCTCTCCAAGACCACTGCAACTTGACCTCTCCTAGTCGGGCACTGTCTAGTCTCGCCTAGGAGTGGGTCTTTGTATGGCCTCCTTGAATTTCCAAGGGCCCTTCTTGCATTGAAATATGGTACAAGTTCTTCACTTCCATTCCCCATGGTTTCATGGTGATTCCACAATGGGGAATGGAGTTATGACTCCATTTGCACAGACCAGTCCAAAACTGGACAGTGAGAATGCGATTTACAAACTATTTACAAACACACACAACCTGCAAACAAAAACCTAATCTAATTGCTCACAATGAAATTATTTACACCATAGAAGACACTCCACATAGTTTTGCATGTAATTCAATCTATTAACTTGCTCGGTAGCTTCATTCAAACTGACTGGTAACCAACAAAACTGTCACAGTCAAGCTTTCCTTACTTGGGCCGTACAATGTCTAACATCCAACCCATCAAATTAGGGTTTGTAACATCTTATACTACCCATACCTCGGTTGGTGTACCAAAATTATGGCTCTCCATACTACATTAAGGATTTTGACCTCACGGTGGAAAAGTTGCTTGACAACTTTTAAAAGTTGCCATGCAACTTTTGAGCAACTTTCTCAATGTTGCTTCTCTTGACTCCTAGACCCACATTGGGCCAACCTAAGGATACCACCATGCTATGAAGGACCCCTAAACACCTTAAATGCACACATACCCTCTATTTCCAAGAAATCCTCAATTTTGACTCAAGACCCTAAGATCTCCACTAGGACCCTAACTAGGACCTATGAGCACATGGCTCTTATTTTATATACAATGGCTTCCAAAAAAGCATAACACCCACAGAACAAAGAAGGAGGAAGAGCTTGGAAGGGTGCTCCTGCACCAAGTATATATTCAAAAAGTTCAAAAAAATGTGTATTGAAGCTATAGGGATATTTTCCTTGTATTTGGTATACTATCAAAGTTTTGGGTTCTTGGTGGTCTCCATATTGTTGTGTCCCTCATATTGATTTTAATGGTCCATTCACACTCATGTCAAAGTTTTTTCTAAGTGTTGGATTTTTCAATGTTTTGGGTAATTGATAATGTCTCCCCATCCATCCCAAGTTTGAAGTTTTATTTTTTCCTTATATTTGTTTACTTATTTATTTTCGAGGTGTTATACTTGTCTCTTTTCTTGTTCCATTTCCTTGGCATGTCTAACCCTTGATCTTTAGTCCTTTGTATTTATTTTTTCTATTTATTTTTTATAAGGACATCCATTTCTCTTGTACCTTCTTCCATGTTTCCCTGAACTCTAAATCTTGTTTCATTTTGTCCTTGTCCTTTGGAGTTGGAATTTTGGCCAACTTTTAACTTAGTATATATTTTATTCAGCCCTGTAATGTATAAGGTATTGTACACCTTGCATAATAATAATTGTAATATTTTATTCATTATGTGATGTTGTGCATGGACATGTAGCATGTATAGATTCCTTTAGAATATTTTCGAGGCGACTATGATGTTGTATTGTAACATTGTAATATTATATTGTAATCATTTAATATTGGGGAAAGATAATTAAAAAGAGAAAACTTAGTACCCAATATCAAATGTGGGGTCAAGGGTTAGTTGTGAACACATGCCTTTAATTTACCACTAGTTGTTTTTGTGTGAGATTTTGCCTATAAAAGCAAGCACATGTTTAGTGGTTAAGGTTGGTTGGTGGTTTTGGGTTGTCATTGTATTGAGTCATATGGAGGATTGCATATGTGGAGCATGGCATGGGATGTGTAGATTCATGCTTGGACACATAGGAATGCATTGGAGGGCTTCATGGTTTGAAGGTATTCATTGTAACTCTGTATTTCTTTATGGCTGATTAATATGATGGAGTATGGATGCTTTTGGAGGTTGTTTGTTTCCCTCATGATGGTTTTCTTAGGATATATCTTGTCTTATTTTGTGGCTTGTCTATTTGATATATGCATTATGATGATTTTGCAAGCTTGTATGAATGCTTTTCTCTAATAAATTATAAAGGAAATGGATTATTTAAATGTGGGTTTAAGGCATTATTTTCTAACAACTGGTATCAGAGTTTTCATGTTTTATTTCAAACTATAATCTTATCTTGAGTGGAATAGGTGAAAAGTGGAAGCCAGGACTATGCATGAAATGATTGAGACATTACAAGGTATGGAACACACTTGCAGATGGTTTTATTGCATATCTAAGGGCTTTAGGTTTGTTGTTGTGCTAGGTTGTTTGCAGATTTGGGGCTTGGAAAATATTGGATCAAATGGATTTCCTTTCGATATGCATTTAAATGAGGTTGGGGGGCAGGGTGCGTGGGGGTGGGGGAGCGGAGTTTGCATAAATGAATTCTTGGTAAAAAATGAACCTCACCATTGGATCTAGGTTGGCCAAGAAATGAAAATTGATATATAATTTGGCTTGTTTTTCATACAATTGAAAAAATGTAAAGACCTCCATATTATTAACACAATAAAATGCACAAATTACACATAATTAATCATTAATTAATATAACTTGCTTAATATACACTAAATAGACAAGAAGTTACAATTTGTTACAATGTTTCAATACACAAGCCAAGAGATTGGCAAAACATAAGGAAATTATTTTAGTTACAAAAGACCATTAGGTCGATTACATTGAACATATAAAACATAGCTGATAATCTTCTTGACAAGAGCTCCCACATCTATCTCCCACGAGCATACCATGAGCGAGAACATTGTTGGAGCACTCTACCACCCAACCATGAAGCATATGTTTCCCTGAAGTTCTTGATGACACAAAGAACCACTAACCCAACACGAGGATGCTTAGCGACTTGAAACTGGCAGGGTGATGGAATCTGGTGCAACTTAGTGTATCTACAATCTAAGATGTTATTGTAATGACACCAATATATGGAAGAGAGTGAAAATATAATTATTCAATTAGCAAGCATATACTAAGAGATCAACATAAACTTTGGCCAAAGATCTTTTTGGGCGGACTACCGACAGATAAGTTAAAGCAGAGACTTAAATCTCTCTATAAAATCACCCTTCTCTTTTGATCCATATTCAACACCCATCCAATACTCACATAATACACATTGAAAACACAACAAAGCATACACAAGCTTGCAACAACATACAAGAGATTACACAATCATACAAGAGTATACAAGAACAATGAAAAGAATTTAAAGACATACAAGAGTGCATAAAAGCATACATATGGATTAGTCTAGAGACATGTACTCAAATCTACAAAATAATTAATCACAATGTTTGTCCAACCATGCAAGAGAGAGTGTATCTAAACTTGATATAGCAAGTATAGACATACAAGAAAAATAGATATAGATCAACATTAAGGAATATATTGAGACCATGCACAATTCAAGTATTAATTCATTCTCAAACCCTAAAAAAATAAGGTTAGCCACTAACTCATAAGTCATACATCATTGACAATTGTTAGTTTCCATTGCAAAATCATGAATTATTCCTTAAGGTATTATCAACTCAGCTAGATATGTTATCACACATTTCTACCACATTCTTCCATTTATTTAAATAATAATTTCATGCAAATGGTCAATATGGTACGAAACCCCTTCGCTAAATAAGTCTATCAAAAGACAACTCATAATGGTTGATACTCTATACAATCTTTTATATTTCAAATCTATCATTGCTTTACTTATCGCCATGTTCATAAAGGTTAAAGATAAGTACACCTTGGGCTTCTAATGTCTTGTGACATTCATTATCTTAAGCTCATAATTAAAGAACTTGATTTGAATCTTGACTAAAAAAAATATTTATATAGATATTACTCTAACTCTTGAATAACTCAATAAGATTAGTATACTAAATCATTTGCTATCCAAAAGATTTAGAGGAGTTAGAACTAATGTCATTTATCTTATCCAAACTTCACCAATATACCTAAATCCCTTTCCAATTAAACCTTATAAGAAACTATGGAATGATACCACAAATATATTTGGTGATAGTCTATGATCATAAAAGAAAATAATCTACTCGATACTTTTCTATCCCATGACTCTTTTATTGATTTGTGATTTTTTTAATAAAGTTTATTATAAGAATAATGATCATTATGCTAGGTGCCAAATCAATACTTTTAATAATAAAAATCAATTACTTCTTAAAGTCATAAAACATTATATACTTGTTTGCCCCTCTACGACCATCATTAGGACAAACTTATACTATGATCTTTACAAACTTCAATCCTAAAAGATTACAATGCCAATATGCTAGCTTTCCACTTCACTAATGTTCACACACTCTTAGCTCATAGGTCAACCTCTATATGCAAATCATCATTTCATTGAACATTACCGACTCATATGTTTGACCAAGGAAATGTTAGTTTCATTCCCATTGAAGATTCAAGCAAGAATACTCAACAAAAGATAATTTCTTCGAAAATCTAAATGCAGAGAGATGCCTTTGATATGTGGAAAAGCAAATCAAGAATAAAGTGAAAAAATCCATACTACTACAGACTTGAGCATACTGGTTAATAGTCACGACGACTGTCAAATTTAATCGTAGTTCTTTTACATTTCCTTTTTTAAAGTTTATGAATATATAAATATAAAATAAATGTTATAAACTTAAATCATTTTATGATATAATAATTATTCAAAATATAAATAAATTTTAATGATATAAAAAATTTAATTTTGTGACAAGAAAAATTGCTAAGTTTTTGGTTAATAGTTGTGACGACCATCAAATTTAATCGCAGTTCTTTTACATTTCCTTTTTTAAAGTTTATGAATATATAAATATATAATAAATGTTATAAACTCAAATCATTTTATGAGATAATAATTATTCAAAATATAAATAAATTTAATGATATAAAAAATTTAATGTTGTGAACAAAAAAATTTCTTTTTTTTAATAGTCGCTATGGCCGTCAAATTTAATCCCAGTGTCTACAGAAAATAAAAATATATATAACCCCTCGAATTTTTTTTTCCTGCACTTTTATTGAATTAAAAAATAGTAATAATTTGTCGGGGAAGCATTTTTTATGGTTTGCAAGAAAAAACAATAATTAAAAAAATTAATATAAAAATGGTACCAATAGCGCAGTACCAAGTACTACATGACTGCTGCAGTAGAGTAGTTCCAAGGTACTGCGGCTGCTAGTACCAGCCAATAAAATTAAATTAAACTGCTAAACTTTTTTTAAAACCCACATTTTATTAATTGAAAATTATTAAATATTTTTTCATGCGGTGACAAATAATTAAAAGCCCACCTAAAATATTATTAATTAATTTTGGTATTTTTATGTATATGTTAAAAAAAGATGCCACGGAGATGGGTCAGGCTAGTAGATCCCATGGAGGAAAATGATTTTAAATTTTTATATAAAATTAAGTTCAATTGGAGATTTTTTGAAATTCATAAAATGTTGTTTATATAGTGAAATTGGACTTTTTCTTCCAACTAGCATAACTTTCATTATTTATATCAGATTTTTGACTTCTTATACTCATCAGAGAGCTGGTTTAGAGCACTACAGTTTGATATAGATTTTGTCTCATGGTTTTTCTATTTTGATTAGTTTTGGGGGCCTAAAAGCCAGATGTTCTTTATAACATAATTTTGGTCATAATTTTTGCATTCAAAATTAGATTTTCTATTTCAAATAGGCGTTGCAGAGCATGTTTAGTTGACTATTCGATGTTGTTAGTGTGTCAATTTGATGGGTATGGAGAGGTTTGTACATTTTTTATCACTTGTAGGTGCCTAAGATTTGGGGTGTGAGTGTGAGTCCATCAAGACGAGTAATGAGGCAAAACCTTGAGAGAGTACATGTTTCTAAGAGATGTTTATGATGTTACAACTAATTATCAAATTTGGTGCTCCTTGGTACAAGTTTATGATCAGTTTTCAGAGTTGGACTTTTATGGTGACAAGTATATGGGTTGTTCTCAATTTGAGGACATAGTTGGACATGGTTTGAGACTCGTATTTTTCATGTGGGTGATCATTGAGTGTAGGTATAACATTGGTGATGATTATGGTGTCATGGGTATGCAAGTACACGTTTTGCATTGACATGACATAGTCATGTTTGTGGTGATTTGGTTTGATGTTAGGAAGTTGTTGCTTATCTCCTAAATGCTATTTGGTTCCTTCACTATGTACTTGATTGTGGACATGCTTGGCAAATCAGATCAAGTGTTGAATTGGTGTTTGAGTCATTTGGTCTATAGGATTATTCTCTTTGATATCTCAATTTGCAATTTACTATTGTGATGATGAGTTAGCATATTTTAGTGTTTGACCTACGAGTTATGCAATTGTGTGGGTTGATCACGTATTTAGTTGCGGTGGGATGATTTGGATGTGGACTATCTATATCTACCAGGTTTGATTCATTGTGGTGCATACTATTAGTTGGCCTTGTCTAACGTCATTAGTGCATTGGTATGTTTGTTTGAGATGAGAGGATGGATGATGTTCATAATATTGGATAGTTAGTGCTAGGACTTGTAGCATGCGGTTTATCATGATGTCATTATAACTTGGTTATTTATTGGTTACACTTTTAGTGGGAGCTTTGATAATGATGTGTTGGTGGTCTAGGATTGATTCCTAATTGGTGGTTTGTTGGCGGTTGTATGTATTTTCTTGGCTTGGAGTTCATGGTTGCATTTGATATTGAATTTTTAGTTGTATGTATGTAGACTTAGGTGTTATTCATTTAGGAGATGGTTTTCATGATGCCATGTATGACTTGATATCATAGTTTAGTGGGAGTGTGTATTCACCATTAAATGGTGGATGATCTTCTTAGTGTGCACATGTTGGGTGAGATCTTTCTCCTATTGTTGCAGAGGGTCTTTCACATTTGTAAGTACAGTAGTAGGAGCTAGTGATCTTCATGATATTTGAGGATGTGGACATCTTGGAGGACTCAAGGATTCCTTGGCAGAGGTCTGGTTTATGGTTTCATTTAACATGTTATCATGGTTTATTCTTGATGTAAATTTAGAGTTTTAGCATGATACGATTATTTGATATGCTCATATGGAGCATGTTATCTCCTTGGAGGAGATGATTAGATCATGTTTTCATGCTTATGTTCATGATTCAGCTATTGGATTTTTGACATTGATCTTAGTTGGTTGTCTTTGAATTGAGTGTATTATCATTTTCTTGATACTTCGTGATGGTGGTATGTTGCATTTGGAGTTTGGCATGGATTGATTGATTACAATTGCTCATGGATAGATAGAGATATAGGTGATATTGATATTATCTTGTGATTAGAGATATGTGTTGAGATAGTTGGTTGTTTTAGCAAGAAGTCCAATGAGAATTCACCTAGCATGGACTTGAGAGAATATTGTTATTACTTGGATAGCTTGATGAGAATTCTCATTCCCCACTCTTGGTCTTCTCGGTGGTTTATTACATGAGAGGTGTCGCCCATTATTCCTTCCAAGTGCACATTATGTTTATGATTATCTTTCATAGATATGGATCTTAAGCTATGGAGATGTTTCATTCTGGAGGATTGATTTTGAGATATGTATAGCATGGTTATCTCCTTAAGCATTTGGTTTGGTATTATGATACAATTATGAGGATATTAGGAGATGGTTTAGTGGGTTGATTTCCTTCATTGGGAATGGTTATTATGAGTTTGATATTCTTGGTTATGAGAGGCTTACATCCATGTTGGAATTACATGGTACTTATGTTGGTTTGCTCTAAGAGATTGAATGAGAGTTTGGGTGTTGTTTTGGCTTCTCTTTTGGGGTGTTTTGGAGGAGATCATACTTAACACAACATTGCCTATTTGAAATGTTGGTAGAAGGATATGTAATGGTTTATAGGTTGTCTCTGTTCATCCTATGTTTTCTCTCATGTTTTGGGAGGATGGTAATATATTGTGGGAGAGTATGTAGCAGCTGGGTTGCATGTGTAGCTCATTGTAATTGTTCTTGGTACTACAAGTTTTGATTTACTTATCAGACCTTGATATGAGTGGTTATTGGTAGATTTGATATGCTTTGAGCTTCATTTCAGATTTGGTATTACCCATAGTATGGGAGTTCTTGGATATGTATGTACTTTATTGACATGTTTTGATACGGGGAGCTTGATTATGGTTTTTAGGTTGATATAATGTTAGCATGAGTTTACTAATGTTCTTTATACCTAGGAGGTATGGATGGTTGGATGTATTGGCATGTGTTGTGGATGTCGTTTTTGATCATGTGGATTTTTACTTAATGACAACAACTTGGAGCCTTTGTTATCGCATTGGATTTTATGCTTGTGTTCTTGGGTTAGTGCATCTTCATCTTGGCTTGTTCCTTTTCTTCCATAGGTGGCATGTTGGAGGATGAGAGGAGTTATTGCTTGAGATGGTGGTCACTTGGTTTTATTGTAGGTATCTTGATGGAGCACGAGAGCACGTTGGAGATTCAAGTGGTTACATGTATGTCTATGATGATGCATTTCATTCACTAAACCTTATGAAATTTATACAACAAGTGGGGAAAAAATGAGAAATAAGGTGATGTACACCTTACATAATAATAACTATAATAATTTATTTATTATGTGATGTTGCACATGGACGTGTAACATTTAGAGATTTCTTTAGAATATTCTCAAGGCCATTGTGATGTTGTATTGTAACATTGTAATATTATATTGTAACTATTTTAATATTGGGGAAATATATTTAAAAAGAGAAAACTTAGTAATCCAATATGAATGTGGGGTCAAGGGTTAGTTGTGAGCACACGGTTTTACTTTACCACTAGTTTTTTTTTTGTGAGATTTATCTATAAAATCAAGCACGTGTTTAGTGGTTAAGGTTGGTTGGTGGTTTTGGGTTGTCATTTTATTTAGCCATTTGGAGGATTGTATTTGTGGAGCATGGCATGGAATGTGTAGATTCGTGCTTGGGAATGCATTGGAGGGCTTGATAGTTTGAAGGTATTTATTGTAACTATGTAGTATTTTATATTTCTTTATGGCTGATTAATATGATGGAGTATGGATGATTTTGGAGGTTGCATTTTTCCCCCATGAGGATTTTCCCAAGTTATATCTTGTGTTATCTTGTAGCTTGCCTATTTGATCTTTACATTATGGTGACTTTGTATGATTGTATGCATGCTTTTCTATCATGGGTTATGTAGGAAATGGATTATTTAAGTATAGGTTTAAAGCATTATTTCCTAACACCTAAAATTTCACAACTCTAGCATTCCTTTGTAAAAGTCCATAAAAGTCAAATTCTAGTCATTCTAGGATATCTTGATATTAATAAGAAATTTGTCCCAATACCCTGATCCCAACATCTCGAGAGCCTTTTCATTGTTAGTGTTTTCCCTTTAGACCTACCCATTCCCCCCTCTAATTTTGGGAGGACTTATTGACCAACTCTTGAATTGATTGCATTGCCTATTTTTCATCAATTTATCCATGTTTAATCAAAATGGTATAGAAAGCCATGTGGAAACTAGAAAATGGTTCAACATAACAAAGAGAGTATGGATAGTTCATAGTGCCATATTTTTTATTAATTGAGGCAATTAGAACATTATTTTGGCATATGATTTGAGTAGTTTCAATAATAATTTGATAAAAGACAGTTATGGTTTTATTTATGGTTCAATTTGGCCCCAAACCTAACATGAAAATCCAAAATGTTTACTCCCTATGATGAATATGGTTTAACTTCACAGAATAAACAGAGAAACAATAGTGTGCATATAGAATAAATAACAATCACAACAACATAGGCAGAATGATATAACTTTGCTGCATAATATAATGGACAGTACAACAGTAAGCAAAACATATCTTCAATCATAACCCCCTGTTCTTGATACAATAAAAAATATATATACCACTTGATCGATTGGCGAAGAGGCTGACCATTAGCAACTACCAACTACCTATGGGAACTAATTACCCATTGTATTTCCATTTCAAAACATAACAAACATACTTTATTTAATTGCGGCATAATAATCATCTACATCAACTCTCCCAAAAAGAAATCATCTTCTAGGTGACTAAAACAAAATAGGGCTAACACTATCATACTCGGGCTACTAAGGACTAGGAAGGTGAGAGGACATCCCTGGAGTAGATGAGGATGTCAAACGCTACTATAGGCATTGGAGTTTCTTCGTACAGAGCTGCAAGTCTCTCTCAGCCACTAATTGACGCTCCTAAACGGTCTTCACCATCACTACTGCCTCCTACATATCCTTCCCCTTCTGTTCAAGCTTAGCTATGAGGGAAACCATGCATTCCTTCAACTCCCCCACCTTGGTACTTTTCTTAGTCACAAGAGTCTTCTCGCACCCTACCTCCTCCTCCAGAGCAGCTCATAACTTTTGGTCAACCGTTGTGAGTTCCATTCATCGGTCCAACTCCTTCTGGATGAGTGCCACCTCTGCATTGGCAACTTCTTGCTCTACCTAGGCCCTATGCATCTGGAAAAAAATATTTGTAGGAACTCTTCATGCCTTGGACCATAGGTCCAAGTATCGCCTATCCCTCTATGTTGTGCATCTGGCGCCAATGTTCCACCATCTACCGAGTCTCGGCAGCTAGCCAACCATGCTGTGTGAAATGGTGTGTAAACTCCTCCTAGCACCCAATCTACGTGAAATGGAGTAGCTTCTATACCTCAGTAACTACACCTACATCCACCCATTAGGCCAAGTCCACAATCCCCCTAGCAACATTTATGAAGCCTTCTAACTCTGCCAAGAATTTTTGGATAACCCCAGTGCATCATGTGGGTTTGTTTGGGACACCCGAATGCTATCACTCCTCATTCTCGTCTCTCCCAATCGAATGATTTCATCCTCAATTTCGATAATTGTGTTTGTTGTCTCTTTCTCTCTACATGACATTTTGGCATTTACCACTTCCTACACACCTCCCCCTCCTTCTTCCATCAAGTTCTCATCCATAGGGTTCTCCATTGTGTGTGGGGAGGGAGGTACAACTGTTGGCATTTTGAGTTTATTGGCATTTTGCATAGAGATTGCATTAATGATATGTTGTCATTGATGTCAATTGAAGCGGTAAATGGTATTCATGTTATTGTTGATATTGTTGTTTTTTATATTGGCTAGTAACCGATAAGAAGAGAGTTGTAGAAGATGTTGTAAACCGGTATGTTAGTTTGTGAGTTGAACCGATGAACCGGTGTAAAGGGTCAAACCTTTCTATGTAATGTAACCGGTAAACCCTATCAGTTGTTAAACCCTAACCAATCAAGTTTGTTGGTTTATTATCTGATGAGCGATAATGATGGAGACACGTGTGATCATTGTATGAGGATAAATTCAAATTGGTTTGGCGCGTTTTCTTATTGTCTAGGGAAGGAGCAAAGTGGATTGCATTTAATGCACAGCATGTGATGAGTTACAAAGTCCAATGGAGTGGTGATCATGGAGCGGTTGGAATTGTCTTGAAGAATGTGAAGAGATTGTCATGATTTCTAATAGTCAAGATTGAACTGACTTGTTTGTAATCTCAATGATGAGAATTAGGTTTTTGTTGTATTACCGGCCTAATTGATTTGTATTTAAGGTCGATGAAGTTGTTGGCAAGATTGGTAGAAAAATTGTTGAGTGTGCGGTTGCCCAACTAGTGAATGGATCTGCACTTTGAGTGAAGGCAGATTGAAGCTTAGAAGGATCTGATCAAGCAAATGTAGTGCTACTCAGACAGATCAAGAAAACCTATTGTTTTCTAACAATTACAGCATAAGTAAAATCCCTTAACCAGGTAAGCTCTAACAAGCTTGGTTACTCATTAAATCCTTTAACAAGGTGGTCCATTATCTTGGATTCTTAAATCCTCCAGATAGGTTACTCCTAACAGGGTATTGTGCTTCTAACAAGGCATATTTGTAAATCCCTTAACCGAGTGATTCCTAACCGGAATTAGTTCTTAACAGGACTTATTGTAAAGCTCTAACAGGCTTTGGCTCCTAACAGGGTGAACTTCGAAAGAGTTCAAATAGCTATCCTTGTGATTCCCATCTCACCGTGGTTTTTACCTATTTGGGTTTTCCACGTATAAACATTTGTGTTAAGTGGTGAATGCTTTTGTGGCTGTGATCTTATTTGTTGATTTGGTTAACTTCTGATAAGACATGTTAAGTAGAAGCATTGAGAGATGAATATTTTGAGTTAAGATTAAGAATTGTTGATGTTCACAAGATTGAAGGTGTTTACTGTTAAAAGTTGTCATAATAGTTAAACCGGTTAATGTCAAGTATTCCTAAGAATATTGATCTTGACTGAGATATGTTTACTTTGTTTGACTGAGTTTGAGCTTGGGAACTTTGTATCATTTTTTCAATAAACTGATTCACCCCCCCTCTCAGTATTCTACCAGATACTTATTCTTTCACCATACCATCAATGACCACCGTAGCATGCTTACCCAACCACCTATCCAAAGAGGTATCTACCTCCACATCCCTGCTTGCAGTCTCAGTTTCGGTTGCTGGTACAGGTATGGGTTGATGCATGCTCATGGTGGGTATGATCTCGATCGACACGGTGCCCAGTGATACAACCCTCTTCACATGTTTATCACCCCATGCTATGGTGACTAGAGTCACCTCTCCTGTAAACATTCTCAATCATCCTGGTGTATTCAAATGTGTTGTAGGGGAAAACTACGTCGGCGCAAACATCACTTGACTCCCACAACCCCTCGATATCATAGGGATTTTTATGGTATGGTAGGTCGTGAGAGCTCTCTCCCTTCGGCAACATCCTCTTCCCTCTCTTCAAAATAATCCTTTGTGGATGCCTCCTCACACTCCATTACCTCGCCCTCCAAATGTAATTTCCTTCTCTCTCTGTGAAAGGTCATATGGAAGGAATTATCTTCACTCTCACTCTCAGCTGACTCCACCTCTATTATGCCTTCCTCTTCACCCGCGCTACTCTCTCCATCCACACTCGACTTCATATCTTGTCCATTAAGTCGTCGTCGCTTCCATTGCGATTGTTCTTTTAAGAGTGTGTCCTGATTCATCCAATAGAACATAGGTGGCTTATTTGGCTCGACATGGTTGAGAGGTTGGAATGAGCCCCAACAATATTATGGTACCTTCTTTCACAATGCTTCTAGAAAGAGGCCTATGGCTTGGTACCCATGTAAAAAAAGTCTTATGCTGCAAATTGAGGAACTCCTTGATCCTCATAGATAGCATCATTTCCCAATCATACACAACACACATCATAATCCCATTCATCAGTTGAATCATCCACACGACTATGTCAGATGATCAGCTAGCTCCCATCAGACGAGATTTTGATGAGATTCATGATGCAGTTCCATTCAACCATTGCAATATAACTCTTCTTCACCCCTCAACTATTGGAACTATTCCACACCCCCTTCCACTGAGCATCGACGAGATCATTTATGCACACTAATCGCAACAAAAAATGCTTGTCCTCCTTAATTTTTGTAGCTAGTTTGGCCACCTTAACTCCTATGGATGGGATGTTGAATACCCTTGTGAACTCACTCGACCCATAGAATAGAGATACTTGGTGCCACTAGAATTCAACGATGGACCGGTTAGAGAGATCGACATATCCTACAACTAGAGTTCACAAGACTGGCTCAAATTCCTACAAGTTAAACATCAGCATTTGAATAAATTTGTCCACCTCTTCTCTATGCATGGATTCTTTCAATGGGTGGTCGTCGGGATCCTCTGGCCACTAGGTATGACATTCTATTCTAGTCACGCTTTCGAATGTCACAATATGTGCAGTCACTGGTTCATCTTTCTACACATGGGGGTGAGTTTTATTTTTACTACTACTAGCCATGTTTGCAATGCTTGAAGTCGTTGTTACATGAATGACTAGCCTTTTATTTTCTCCTAGCATACCGTTATTATAACAATTTTTATTTCCCTTATTGGGGTTTCCAATGCTTGTGAGCACCATTTCAAATTTTCTTGCATATGGCCTCCAAGTAGTATAGATGCTCTCTTCTTCACTGCTTGCGAGCTCCACTTGCACAACGTACGATATCAATGTGCTGGAATTTGACCTCCTTGATTGTACGGAATTTTTGCACTCAACTTCTTTGGTTTGTACGATGTAGCTGGGGCTCTCAGCTTTGGGCAGTAATCTCCTGACGTCGGCATAACCTGGGCTCTCAAGAGCCCACTTCTCTTGACTAATGTTAATTTTTATGATGCACGATATGAATCTAGTGAATCCCCTCTGGCTTCTTATGGATTGTATGGCATACAATCCATACCCTTCAGCATATGTGAGCAACTTACTCTCGGCTCTAG
Source organism: Cryptomeria japonica (assembly GCF_030272615.1). Classification (NCBI taxonomy): domain Eukaryota; kingdom Viridiplantae; phylum Streptophyta; class Pinopsida; order Cupressales; family Cupressaceae; genus Cryptomeria; species Cryptomeria japonica. The sequence continues at coordinate 2,599,252 of NC_081408.1, read as the reverse complement.
GTCGTACAGTCAATGTACCCTCGGCTCTTGTGGGTTGTAGGGTTAATATACTCTCAACTCTTGCGCTCTCAACTTCTATAGTCCATATGGCATACAATATTAACTCCTTGGCATTTTCTATACAACTGTAATCAATTTCACAAGACCATATGGTGTACGATATCCACTTTCTTTTGTTGGCTTCACAACATCATACGGCATCCACCAATTCCTTACTTTGTGAAAACACACTTCCTCTTTCTCAGTCGACACTCCGTGTTCGTACGATGTACGGTCTTCTGGAACCCTTTGTCCATATGGCATAAGGTCTTCTATGTTCCCAACCTTCCGTATGGTGTAAACTTTGCTTCCTATGCGTGGCAGTGTGACTTCCCCTCTGTACGGTTTATGGACTTGCCTATGGTCAATCCTTCATTCTCACTTGGCTTCCCTTCTTTTCTCTATGTCGTAAATTTCCAGTTGGTTGTCTACATAACGGCCGAGTTGAGGCACTTTATTCTTTTTCTGGCTTAGGGTTAGGGCTTCAATAATACATTTTATTGCTTTAATAAAAAATAATTATCTTTATTATTATTTTCACTTTTTCCCTTTTTTGACTTTACTATAGTACCCATCTTTTTTAAATTTTTAATAAAGTCGGACCTTTTTGTTTTAATTTTTCCCACAACCTTTATTTCTTCCATTTTTATCATTCTCTTTAAAAAATACTTCTGCCAATAGTTTTGAACACGGGAATTTTTAAACTTAATCTTCTATACCTTGAGTGGTTTATGAATATTTTTCCTTAGTTTGGATTTATTGGGCTTACTTTTGTGCATTTGTATTTCTAGCTTTGCTAGATCAATTGATCTTTTTAATTTTATCTTTTTTCTTCTTGAGTTGTCTTCCAAATTTTTTTGGGTTCTCCTACTGCCAGCCTCTGCCTTCTATTTTTTTCTTGATTCCTCTTCGGTGCTGGTTACAACCTTTTGTTTCACTCCCTAGGGTCCCCCTCTTGCATCTTTATTTCTGAGTCGTGCCGCCACCAACAGGTAAATGGAATTCGCTTGAAGCATTCTTGTTCGTAGCATGTGCCCACATACTCCAAGTCAAAAAAAATTATCCAGCAAGGGTGTTGATCCCACCCACTTGTACCGTTTGTCAATGTATCATCTACCATACTACTGGTACCAGGTCACTATTTCGCCTTTAATTTGCAGTGGGCCCATAGGAGTGGGAATTATCCACTAGAGTGAGTTGGAGGATGGCTCCCTCTCTCTTGGGTTCATTTCTACCATGTAATAATCTTCCCCTTTAATCACCACTTTTTGGCATGGCCTGAGGGTTGCATCGTACTCTTCCAGGTCAACTTCCTCCTCTAGGTCAAGTGACTCTTCTTCTTTTCCAACTATTTCCTCCTTTTGTCATGCATCAGCCTCCTCATCGATGTCATAGGATATATATCCTTCTCAGATCCCCTCATATGAAGCCTTTCTCCTCCAATGTCCTTTGTACCTTTCCCACAAAGATGGAGTACCAAAAAATGCATTAGTGAGATGTTTATGTCTTCGAGGTACTGTGATGCCTTCAACATGCTTGGGCACCAGTCTTTGCTCTAGAAATGTGAGTAGATCAACCCAATTCTCATCAAGTCTATATGGTTGTATCACAATCACAAGATCTTCTTTGATTTCATTACTTTGGCCAACTATCCAATCTCCTTTGGTATCGTAACCCAACATGTTGATTGAAAGCAAAGGCTTATCTCGTTGTCTATAGAATTTCAATTTGGAACCATTCATCGGGTCTCAGATGAGATTGTCATCGAATGTGGAGAGTTTCACTACACTATTTTTCCCACCTCCCTAATTTTATATAGTCCAAGCCAACAAACTCTGAACTTCCTCGGTCAAAGTTTGTTACGACCGTTTTATCTATGAACTAACTAGCCCAAATGAAAGTTCACCTATCAGAGGTGTTTATCTTGCCAAAACATTTGTCTCCTTTGGGAAACCTCTGTTACCCATTGCGTCAACATACATCATTCATCAAGTCATGTAAGATTTAGGAGGCATTCATTTAGACTCTCGACATCCCCAAGCTGGTTCTCCACTACGATCTGTAGGCTCGGTACGATGTACTTGGCTGGTACTACAACTTCTTGGTCGTACATGAGCTGGAAGGGAGTGTGGCTTGTCATTACCTTGTATATCGTACGATATGCCCATAGTACCATCAGAAGCTTCTCCTTCCAATCTTCTTGCTCCACTCCACATGATTTGTCAATGATCAATACTAGCACTTTGTTGGTTGAGTTTGCTTGGCTGTTCACTTGAGGGTAATTCAGGCTTGACAAATTATGAATTTTTTTGAATTCAGATGTCATTGTCCTAATGGCCTAATTGACAAAATGAACTCCCCGATCATTGGTGATTTGGATGGGAATACCGAACCTTGTTACAATTTTCTCATAAATAAACCTTGTTGTACTGACGGTTGTATTATTTGGGAATACTCTCGCCTCCACCCACTTTGTAAGGTACTCAATGGCTACGATAATATATCAACATCTATGCATGTTGCTTACCTTTAGTGGCCCCACAAGTCAAGACCCCACCTCTCGAACAACTCATGTGGCTGAGAGGGGAATAAGGGCATAAAATCCCTTTTCAGTAGCTTACCCGCCCGTTGGCATGTCTCACACCCTACGACCTACTCATGAGAGTTTGTGTGTAGGATTGACCACCATAGCCCCACCAATAAAACTTTTCATGTGGTGGCGTCGGGTCCCATGTGGCCTCCGACAAGTCTTTATTGTGCCTCCTTCAATACGCCAGGGATTTCCTCCTGCATCATGCATCTTCGGAGTATTTGATCAGGTCCCATCTTGTACAACAAGCCATTAATTAACTTTAACATCTTTCTTTTCAGTGCTAACTTCCACTATTCTTCTAGAAGCATATCCCTCGAAAATATTGAGGTAGATATGTATTCACCAATTTTCTTGTACCACGGGGTAGTGTTGCTATCTAGAACAAATGTGCATCCAGAAAATATTCATTTACCCTCTCTAAAGGCTCTTTGTACTTGATTCGAGACAACTGGTTTTTTATCACATGGTTTTCCCCTAGTCATACTATAATAGTGAAAGAATTATTGGAGCAGCAACAACCACCTACTCATGCCCTTGAATGATCGGCTTATTTACCAGGTACATGAGATCATGATGGTCCACATAGAATGTGAATGGTGTCGTCAGGAGGTAATGATGGATTTTTTGCACTGAGTATACCATTTCGAGTGACTCCCTCTCTGTCGTGTTGTAATTGCATTCGACCTTGGAGAGTAGGAGGATGGCAAAGAAGATGGAATGGTCAAGTCCTTGTATGACTACCTGTGTCAGAGTAGCACTTATGGCATAATTAGAAGCATCCATGTGTACATAGAACTCCTTATCCCAGTCTAGGTGAGCCAAGATCGATGTACTCACCAATTAGGACTTAAGCTCTTTGAATGCATCTTCCTGCTCTATTCCCCATATGAATGGTTCACCCTTCCTTGTCATCCTATCAATTGGGTAAGAAATCTACATGAATTTCTTAATGAACCTTTGATAATAGCCCACATGTCTAAGGAAAGATTTGATTCTCATCACATCCTCTGAACTCTCCAAGGTTATGATGACCCCTACTTTGTCAGGGTCTATCTCCAGCCCTTCTTTGCATATAATGTGGCCTAATGGCTTGCCTTGCAACACCATGGATCAACACTTCTTTAAATTAAGAGCCAATCAAGCTCATTAACACCTTTCCATACACTCTTGTAGTACCTTCAAATGGGTTTCTTCCTCACTATAGATGGACCAGCCACCGAGAAAATATTTAAAATTTCCTATTGACATCTTGTAAAAAATGTGTAATATTATCAGGTAGAAGGTGGCCAGAGCATTGCATAGACCGAAGGGCATCCTGTTGTAGGTGTACACTTTGTCTTTCACTAAGAAGGTGGGTTTTAAATTGTCCTCATCGACGATGTTGATTTGAATATAACCAGAGAGCTCATCCATGGATGAATATATTTCATGACCCACCACCTCCTCCAAGATATTGTTCGTGAATGGAATTCGAAAGGGATCCTTGATGGTCTCCGCATTTAGGCACAAGAAGTATTCACATATTCTGATATGGTTTGCCTCCTTTTTTAGAGAGATGAATATGGGTGATCCCATTCACCTTTTTCCACTTTAAAAATAATGTCGGCTTCTAGCATCTTTTCAATCTCCTCATTTAATTTGGTTGCATATTTTTTGTTCATTCTTTATGACCTCTTCCATATGGACTAGACACAAAGTACAATGGGTATTCGATGTATGCACAACTCTGGAGGTATCCACTTAAGGTCCTTATATGTCCATGCAAAAATGTCTTTGTACTCCAAGAATATTTTGAACGTTGTATCTTTTAGTACAAGATTCTAGTCATCCCCTACGATGATCACCTTAGGGTTTCCATCATCTCCCAAATTTACTTTCTTTATATTTGGTTTCTCATACTTGTTAGCCTTGTCTCTTTCAAACCAATGAGCGGGTGTATTGTCCACCCATTCCACACCTGAACTAGGCACTCACTGTACTCTAGAGGGAAGGTCACACTCTTTGTACCTTTCTCACCGGTTTCCTCAATCTCATAGATTTATATCATGTTACACTTCGGGTGGAAGACCTCATAGCCCTCCATTTGCTAGTGGAAGAGCCCACTGAGAGGACTGGTTTCATCCTTTGAGAAACCTTCTACCTCTAGTACCCCTTCATCATTGGGTTCCATCTTTCCTTTTCCATCCTCTAAACCCCCTTCATAATCATGATTCATCTAAGTTTGAGTCGGATGATGCCAACTCCTCACTTATAGCTTGATTCTTCAAATTAATGACATACTTGTGTCCTTCACTCTCAATGGAGAGTGTATTCTTCTTCCAATTGTGATTCACCTTGGCCATCATTAGCCAACCCTATCCAAGGAGAGTGTCATATGCCTTTTCTCTAGTGGGACGACCATGAAGTCTAGGAGGAAGGATTGAGTGTCGATCGTGACCCTTCTGTGCCATTAGTGTCTTGAGAGGTTTGATGTTGTGTTGGTCGGCACCTACCAATTGGAAGGTTGGTGGTTAGAGTGTTGTCTTACCGAGGCCCTTCCAGGTTTCTTTCGGCAACGCATTCACTCTCGAGCCTCCATCGACAATGGTGTCTGTTAACCTTTGACGTCCCGTGATTTCCATTTCCACCATTGTTAGTTTCCTTTCAATCCCTGTTGTGAGTAGCATGGGGTTAGTAGCCAAGTTATGAGTTAATTTTTCCTTTGGTTTACTTCGATCCTGGTTGATTGGTTCAACCTCCACTATATTATTGAGGGCTAGTTTCAATTGTGGCATTGTCTATAGAAGGTCTGCCACTTGTATAGGTACTTTGGTTTGCAACATCTGTTGCATTATGGTTTTTTTGAATTCTGCCCATAGTGGGGTACTAGAAGCTTCATGTGAGACTCTTCGTTCCTCCACCATCACCAGTTCAACATTTTCCTTTGCCTCTCAGAGCCTTTCCTTCTTTGTATGTAGATCTGGGTACAATTTTTTTTTGTTTGGAGTTTGGTGATTGCTAGTACTTCCTTGTCTGACTCTTTGGTGCCTAACATGTTCACTCCCATATGCTTTGGGCAGTTTGTATCTTCATGGCTTCCTGGTCCACACCATTTTCATAGAAAACTTATGTTGTTGTTAGTGCTTTGACATTCGCTAGAAAAGTGACCCCACTCATTTCACTTTTGACATTGGACCATGGGTCTCCCTTTGGCATCATACTGAATTTTTCTTCTTGGCATGTTGTTGTTAGAACTATTGTTCCCTCGCTGGTTATTACGGTACCCTCTAGGTGAGATATCTAAGTTTTTTGGTGGTGTGGTTGGCAGGGTAGCCTATTGCCCTTGGGCGTTGAGCACTTGTGTTCTCCTTTTTTTCAAGTTGTATAGGCATTCCTTGGTGGCATATTATAATACTTGATAGATGTCATAGGATAGTTTTTTCTGGCAAGTACCATTGGTATGACCTTCTACTTTTCAATCAGTACACCACACTTCTTTACTTTCCTTGGCACTCTCCCTCCTTGTGGTCAATTCCTTCATCATCCAAAGCATATCCCTCAGTAGGTCTTGTATGCTTTTTTACTCTCTATCGCTATTTCCATTTGTATTGTCATCATCACTCACCCTTTTGTTCCTTTTGGATGTTTTGCTTTCGCTCTCAATATCCATTTCTCAGTTATAGGCTTCATTGTTCGATGGTGGAGGGACCACTTTCATTTTCCTTCTCAGGGATGGAACAAGCCCTTCCATGAACCATCTTTTCTTCAAGGCATCAACCGACTAGTGTTCCATTTTGTTCAACAATTCTTTTAGCCTATGATTGTAAGCTTGGACACTTTCAATTTTGCCTTGCTTGGTATTGTATATTTCGGCCACAATCTTGTTGTCATCCCTTAAGAGTTTGAATTACTCTTGGAATGCCTTCTTTAGATCATTCCCTCATATTGTGTTGAGCGTCAAGGTCTGTGTATTAGTTAATGGCAATCCCCCGTAGGGTAGCAAGAAACACCTTCAACCAGTATTCCTTGCCATCTTGGCCATTTGCCTCCCATATCATTATACATGTTTTACAATGCCACACAGGGTCCTCCGACCCGTCACTTGTGAATCTTGGGAGTTTTTGCCTCTCCAAATTATTTTTATTCTACAACATTGTCCTTTCCTGGAAGGTATCGTGTGCCGCTTGGAAGGTACTATGTGTCGCCTGGAAGGTACAATATGCGTGTGACCAAATTGGACCATTCTTCTCTTCACATTCTATTCCCTCTCTTGCACTCTTGCCCACACACAAGCTCTTTATGCATCCACCTTCTATGTCTTCCACACCTTGGTCACCTTCATTTCTATATTCTCTCCTTCCTAGAGTCTTTGGCTCAAACCCTCTTGTTTTTTACTACTTTGCCAGAGATAGATATTTTATTGTATACAAATTGGTTTCAAAAATTTCAACAACCTCACCCTCAAGGTCCTATACTACCTCTTCATCACATTGAGAGTGTTCGGATAGGTTGTTCTTAGACTTGGTTCTGAAATCTTCACTCGATGTCAAGTGTGTGGCCCGGTTGGAGAGATCTTCCTCCACAACATCTAGAAGTGGTAGGTTCCTCCCAACCTCTACCAATTGGTTCCATGCATATGGTTTTTGCCTCTCCCGACTACAATTCCGACTCACACTTCAACTCTTCACTTTTCCAAACTCTTCGAGCCCTCAACAATTTCCCTTAGCCACCATCACCACTCACTTTCTTCTCTTATATAAAGAGATATTTGTATTGATCCTTCCTCTACCTCCTGGGTGGTACTACTATATTATCAATCTTTGTTCAATCGTAGGGGCATTAATTGCCAAGGGTACGACATCTGCTCAAATCCCTCTCTTCCTCTTCTCTACGGTTATGTTCTTTATACCTTTGCAATATCTACTGCCAACAACATTCACGATTTCTTTGATCCCTTTGGTCTTGTAGTTCAATGAGGTTTCACACCAACAACCTTGAAAGGCTCCCAAAAAGATCAAATACAACAAGGTTGACCAAGAGTTCACTACGTACCATACCTTCAGGGACAACTCTCTCCCGAGCTTCCCTCTACACGTACTGGGTGACTAAAACCTCCAATAGGTCCACCAAATATTTTGTCAGATGAACCTCCCATGCTTCCACCTGTGTCACCTCTTCAGGCGTATCACTTTCACTTACTATCAATTGTTGGTTGAATGGTCATCCCATTAGTGCTTAATGCCTACCCCCATATTGATCTCTGAATTCATATTGGAAAAAACACCAAAATGTTTACTCCCTACAATAAATATGGTTTAAATTCACAAAAATAAATAGAGAAAGATGTGCATAAAACATAAATAACAATCGCAACAACATAGGCAGAATGTGTTGGCAACAACAATGAAGGAAAACTGAGAGGGGGGTGAATTAGTTTTCACCTGATTAAACATTTTAAGCACTATCTCAGATTTGATCAATTGTAGTAAAAATAAAGATAAGTACAATAACAACAACACACTTAACACCAAGATCTTTGACATGGAAAACTCGGTTAAGGGAAAAACCACGGGAGGAGCCTACCCACAATAAGATGATACTTTGTAGTAGTATGTGTAAATATTATAATGGAAATGTGCATGCATTCATGCACATTGCCTAGAGATCACTACTCAAAAATATGAAGACCCAAAAGGCTACAACCCTCAGGGAAGGTTCACTACCTTACAACAATATTTGGACTACAATCCGGTTAAAATGAACTGAAAGAATACATCTCCAAATCCCTGATAACAGTTCTGGTTAAGCACAATTGTCTTCCCTACAACACACTTTTCTCAATAAACCACATCGAAAGATAAATTCATGTTTTCACACATACACCACTCTCTAATAATGCAGACACAACACTCATTCCAAAACTACATGAATATAACACCTATTTATACAAATCATCAACCTTGACTACAAGGTCGGCCAAACCCTCAACACCTAATTACAAAATTACATCACACAATACATAAATCAACCACCAGACCAGTACAATGTCATGACAACATAGCATGGACCCAAATCAACTCCTCGAACGCGCAACACTACCATAAATCTCACCAAGATCAACCGCAACATGCAACACCACCGAAAATATCACATAACATGAAGAATATCACCAAACCCATAAGATCTTCAATAGTGTGCACAATGGTCAATGCAGATCACTAAAACAAAGAGGGCATGATTAGGAAACACCAACAAGAACATTAAAACCATTCGCAATAGCTGCACCAACACTACTTAATCAAACTTCATCGATCAACAGGCTAACACTCAAGAACACTTCAACAACAGCAACTCAAACAAGAAAGATAACTTGTGGAGCACCAAACCATGAACCATCTGAAATGAAGATACACACGAACATCCAAAACCCTCTCCCAAATCAGCAACATAAGATATACTCATTCCAGAGCATAATGGATCAAACAGTAGAGTACTGCAACACTCAACACTAAAAAGCAATCTTCATACCAGAATCCTCAAGTCGATCAAATCATCACATAGCATCATGAAATCAATGTGAAATGAAGTATCTTTAGTTGATTCAACATATCAAACAGATAAACCAAACTAATCAACGCATTGCAAAAACTGAATCACCAAAACAACTCTTTGCAACACCAAAACACATGAATATGTTGACATCAATGACAACAACATATCCTAGCAGCAACAATATCCAATAATCTCCCCCTTTGGTATTGATGGTTGTACATAATAGCTACACTTTTGAGGGCTTATGATCAAGGCATTGGTTGAGACATGTCAAAATCAGTCCAAAAGAGATCCGGAGCCATGTAGAGGTGATAGACCGATCAAAGGTGAGAAAACTGAAAATCCACAATTTTGGTATTTTGTATATGCTTCAGTATTTTGCATTTTTGAAGGCCTTCAGAGTGAGATTTGGGGTCAAGACTGTTTCCAATCCCTTAACTCAATAATCGAAGGCATGGTGTTAAGGGACTAGAATTAGATCTTTTGAAGATCTTTCCAACGGTGTAAGTGGCTTAAAATTTCGAGCATCGGGCGGAAAGTTATGATCTCGCCAAGTTGGGACCAAATTTGTTGATGTGAGAAGAGAAGAAGGAAAAGTGCGCCACATGTCAACATGTCACGGTTTCTAGCAGGTTCACGGCTTCTTTCTCTTCTGAAGGTGCGCGAGGGTGCCTCATGTCAACACCGCGAGGTTTTCAAAGGCAGAAGGAAAGGAAGACTCTAAAGGTTCTGCCAACATGTCACGCGTCGACAAAGCATGGGCCCATAGGTGTTTTGAACCTAGAGAGATTTAAAAGCGCACCTTTGTTTCTTTCAAAGGCGGAAGGCAACAAGAGGTACCACATGGCAAAACTGGGAAGCACGAGTGCAAATAAAATGAGAAGCTCACATGATCAAGTAGTTGCAACGGAAAAAGGGAATTTCCAGGTGGCATTCATGTCGCACACATGGGAGGAAAATAGTGATGCAAAAATCAAGCTCTCGATAGCTACAACAACCTCCATGATGACGGTGGACACACGACAGATATGTAAGGGTTTTTTCAGTTTTAACCACAATTTTGGATCAAAGGGGTTTTTTTCTATATAAGCCCGAGGGCACATTGTAAAAACGATTTAGAAATTTTATTCTTGAATAGGCATAACAAGCATTCTAGATAGGAATTTGGCTTTAAATCTGTGTTTGTATTTCTGAGAAGGGGACAAACAAACTGTGCCCGTGACCTCTATGATTTCTATTTTTCAGTGTGCATTAATGGTTTTTATTGGAATCTAATAACACTGAGAGGGGGGGGGTGAATCAATGTTATACCATAATGATTAATTTCAACCTTATTAAAACATGCATACACCAACCGGTATACCGGTACATATAGAATTGAAAGAAGTAAAGAAACCAATAAGCCAATCACATAAATGAGAACCATAATACATAGAATTATATTTGGAAAACCTCAAAGAGGAAAAACCACGGTGGGATTTGTGACCCACAATATTGATCCACTGGCCATATGAAGAGATATTACAAAATATGAGGGGCCTGCACTTGTAGGAAGGCTTACAGCCTAGAGCACACTGCTCAATCACAAAAGGAGCCTCACTGACTACATATAAATCTAGACTACCATCCAGAGAAGTGTTGAACTGTTAAGATAACATCTTCTATGCCATAATATAGTTCCGGTTTAAGCTTCGTCTATTCTGGTATGTAACCCAAAACCCTTTACCGGAATAACCCTTACATAACGTTCCACACATACATAATCTCTCTGAAATATTTCGTATCATATTACATTTGCATATCCATAATCTCCTATTACATGTCTCTTCTCAAAATGATCTATCAAACTGAACTATATACCCTATACAAATTACCATGTCTTATGTTGGCTTATAAAGATATGTACAATATCAAATTACATGTCGACCAAATAACATAAATGCATAAATATTAAAACCAATTGCTAATGTCGGATCCAAGAGATGTCGGCCTCTAATACTAATAACCTTTTACTGAACCATGTCGGCCTGTATTGCTGGTTACCAAAGAAATCCTTCTATCCTACTAGTGCTGGTGTAGAATCTATGAAGTGTCTGTCGGTACACCACTGAACCAAAACATGAAGCCGGAACACAATACCATGGTGCCATCAATGATAACATAGTGAAACCAACCAATTGAGTGTCAATTGCCAACAATCTCCCCCTTTGGCATTGATGGCAACACTCATGTGAAAAATGGTCAAGGTTTCATCTTGCCTACTCCCCTTGAGCTGAATATCCATTCCACATCTCCATATCTTATTTCCATAACTCCCCCTAATGTATACAACCCTTTTTTTTTCTTTTTCACATCTATATCACTTCCCCTTTCTTTTTCTTTTTCTCTTCCTTTTACGTTTTCACATCAATCACTCCCCCTTTGACATCAATGCCATCAAAAATTCTAAAAAGAATGTCAAAGATTCAAAAAATTGTACAATGAATATCCCAAAATATATTACCGAAGCTTAAAATTTTTTAAAGTTTTTGGATAAGCCTTCTCCAATAGCTCAAGATAGGTATCCCAACCTATTTTGAAAGTGTAAAAAATGGATACAAGTCCATTTAGTATATGTGCAAATGACTCTTTCTCATTTACCTCTATCGGTGTGGGCTTTCCCACCATATCCATACACTCTTTCTTATGTACACTAAGTGAATCCAACTGGAGACTCACCAAGCCTCTCAAACTTCTGGTTGTTCTGATAATTTTGTCTCTTTCCTTCTCAAGAACAAAAAATTGGTTTTCCAAATTCAAAATTTGACCATCAATGGATGTAGTCAATGAAACCAATCCGTCAAAATAATTAGTTATATTTGCAATTTTCTCATGTAGTTCTTTTATCTTTTTATCTATATTATCTGTAAGTATATCAGTGTTACAACATACTTGATGCAGAGAGTTTTGGAGTTAATCCTATTCACCTTCTTGTCTTACTTGCTTTACTCAACCCACTAATTCCTCAAGCCCATCCAATGGAACTTGGTAAGGGTTTTTCCATTTATACCTCCAAGGTCTTATCCACTTTGTCTTGCCTCCAAGGTATAGCCATTGATCTCTAATAATCTAACTTCCTATTGTGGGTTCCACCTCAATCACCACACCACTCCTAAGGGCTCCAACAACCTCTGCAAAGGATCAAAATACATCAACTCATTCTCGGTGGGTAAAATGAACTTACATAGGGTCGTGATGTCTTTGAGGGGTTTTATCACCTTCAATCCCATCGCCAAGCCTTCTCAACCTCACTATGTCTCTACCGGGCTCCAAATAGACCTAATACAATTAGCCCTCCTATCTCGGTTTTCAGGGCTTAGTTTGAAATCTTCCCACACAAGGCCATAAATAAATTATATTTATGGACACCCTTTTCAGAGTTACATACAATATCTCAAAATTCCATCTGGGTTCTCCGTACACATGGGGTAACCAAAACTGTCCTATTTTTAAGGGTTTTAGGCCTACCCAGGTGACTTGGAAAGATGGTGTTGGAAAGCTTCACCAGTCAAAACTTATACCCAAAATGATTATGAACTATTTAAGGGTGCTCTTAGGGGTCTCCAACCATGTGTCAACTTTTCTTCTACCAATCCACCTGTGCTCTGAAATCGCACATCTTCTGTTGTCCTAGCCTCACCAACTCCTAGTTGTGAGCCTAGGGCATCATTGTAGAAATACCACAAAGGCTTGAAAAACCAAAAAATATACTCTAAAAATATGTATAGACCCTAACCTATCATTCCACATTATTTCAACTGGTGCCATCAATGGATGCTCTGGTTATAGCCATTTTTCCCTTAAACCCTACTTTACAAGGGTTTTACACCTAATCACATAGAATGGTTCTAATCTCCGCAACTAGACACAACCAAGCTTGGATATCTAAATTTTTGGAAAGAATATTCAACATAATCTCATTCCCTACGATGAGGTTCTTCTGACAAGTCCGTATAGGACCATACAATGCAATAAAAACAAAGAAAACTGTCAAAATGGTGTCAAAACAAGATTTCCTTACAACTCAAAAACTTGCTTTTGCATTCCAAATCTTCTAACCCATACAATGAATTTTTTTTTGTCTTATATGCTCATGATTCAATTGGTTGAACCAACTTTCACCGCCAATCAACAAAAAATGCAACTTTTTGCAAATTGCCAAAATGTTGCTTAGCAACTTTACATCTTTTCCTCTTGAGAATGCAACTTTGCATTTGAGTGTCCTACAAGGCTCCAAAGGCCCTCTATGCACTCTAGGAGACCTAATAACAATGCATTGCACCCTATTACATGATGACTCTATTCTAGAGCAGTGCAACTATAAAGAACACCAACATTACAACCTTCTAGGATATCAACATTCTGAACATAACAAAAGCTTGGACAACTCGACCGTGACTCCATTGAGTCCCAAATGGTTGGTCCATTATTACAACTTGAAAAACAACACTAAATACTTATAAAAAACCAAAATTTCTTGGAGTGATGTGTGCCCTGCACCAATACTCTATAAATATTTGTGCACCGCTTCAAGGAATTTTCTATTAGTTTCAGCTTCTCATCAATCTTTTTCTTCTCTGATTCAATTACCTAATCAAATGCAACTCTCTTAGCCTGAGTAAACCTCTCCAATGCTTGTCAGTTTAAAAATTGTTGTAAGGATTGAAAATCCTTTGAAATATGCTTAGTGATTATTTTAAGCTTGTTGGATGGGCTCGCTTCATTGTCAATCTTGCACTCCTGGAATAGTCTGTGTAAAACAGTGATTGATTGATCAATAATCCCTTTATCTGTAGATCCTTCCTTCATCAGTTTTTGTGTTGCCATCATCATGAGTTCAATTGGACTCATCTTTGTTATGTTTTTCTTTTTGACCTGAGAGGTGTCAATTGACAACAATGATGAACCAACTACCAGTTCCCTGCCAGATTCCCCTATGTTCTCCTCTGAAGATTTATCCTTTATAACTTCCTCACTTGCACCGGTGGCTTCACCACTTGGTGCAGTCTACGTAACTATCGGTTCCTCTATAGGAACTATAACCTCAACCTTTAGATTTGTAACTGGAGGATTGTTATCCTCAACATTAGTATCCTATACAATATTAACTTGTTCACTTTCTGTGTTAACCGGTATCTCAATGTTTGTCTGTACACCTATGTCAATCGAGGGCTTGATTTCCACTATCTTAATATTTTTCAGAACTAAGGGTGAAGTACCCATAACCCCCTTTCCTTTTCCTTCAACTGGGGTGTCAATAGTGTTTGTCTTGGTTTCCGATGAAGTAAAGAATCATCTATTCTCTCCAAGGAACTTAACCAATGTAGTTTGAGTTTCCTTTATTATTTCATTTACCCTTCCTAACATCAGACTAGTTATTTTGTGTTTTCTATTAAAAAAATTTCTATCTGCCACCTCAATTGTCTTTTCCATTTCATCTAGAGAAATAGTAACACAAATAGATAATAGCTCTTAAATTTTAATATGTTTATCTTCTTGCATAGCTGACAGTCTTCTAGCATCTAGCATATTATACAAATCATCCGGTATTTGATTTTATATTTCTATTAAGGCTTTCTTATAGATATCTAAGTATAATAAGATTGCTTCCTCTACCTCTCTTTGTTCACCCTCTTCTAAATGATCATAGTAGAACTGTACATTATTTAACATGCCATCCTTAGTGATTTCATCTACTAATTTTGCACAAGTTTTAGGTGGAAACTTACCAGAATCAGTGTCATTCTTCTTCTTCCTCTTTGTAGTACCGGATGCAGCTGAAGTGGTTACCTTGGGTGCTTGTGTCTGTGCCGGTATTTTGACTGTAACCTTCCTAACTGGTTGCTTTTTAGCTTCAACCTTTGTTTCCTCTTTTTTCTTTCTCACAACCCTCTTGAATGCCAACGGTGTGTCATCCTTATATTCAGACTCAACAGTAACAGGCTCAATGTGTACTTCTAGATTCTTCCTCTTTCTGCCTTGCTCCAGGGCAACATTAGTTAATGCCTTGATATCTGGTGAGACCTTCTCAACAAATTTGCTTGCTTTTCCTTTTTGCTTCTCTCTCTTCTTCCAGTTGAACTTTGTTTCAACCTCATGTGTTTTCTGTTGTGCAGTACCACAGGGCTTCTCTGCCTCATCAATCAACATTTTTGCATAGGCATCAAGAATCTGTGCATTTACCTCATAGCCCATTTCCTCAATCCAAATATTTTGAGGTATAACTGCTTCCACAAGTGTTTCATCCTTCTTTACCATGAAGCATATGTCGGTTGAATATTTTTCTACAATATGCTTAGATACCCTTACCCTAGACCTCATAGATTTCTGGAATGCTTTGAAATATCCCCATACTTTTTTATCTCTCTGACTTCCTAAAGAAGCAATTGACTGTTTCAATTGTCTCCCTACCAAGATGTCAAATTCCCATTGTCTTTTACTGAAACTGGGTGTATCTTTCATGAAATATAATATTAAGCAAACTATAAAGTTACCATATCAGAATGTACGTACCCTTCTTATCTCTCTTAATCTTTCCTAAGTTTATTAACAACTCATCAAGCATCCACCCGCATAGATCCAATTTCACATCCTCTCTCATCATTTTGTATGCAGCTAAAATGCATGAACTGGAAACAAAATTCAGTCGGTTTGACTGACTTACCTTATACCTAATGATCATGCTACCGAATCTGATGTCTGTGTCAGTAATAGTGCTCACTCTCATAGATCTTCTATCAGATGTCACGCCAATGATTTTTTCAGGAAATCATTTGAAACCTTCTTGTCTGGATGTTGCCCAACTGATGGTAAACCAGTGATTTCCTGGATGACTTCCTTGGTGATTTTATAAGGTTTGTCTAACGATATAAATTCCCTATGTACTCTGCTCAAAACATATCTGATTATTTCATCTTCAAATTCTGGAATATCCAGAATGTCGATAAACCCTAAGTCTTCAATTTATTTGTGTGTCGGTTTGATCTTTACAGATTCTCCCATCAGCTCACTCATATACATGCCCTTAATTTCAGAAGTTCCCAAGTCCTCAATGTGACAGTGAATATATGCCTTAACATCTTCTACATAGACAACTCCCTCTGGAACACGAGAAAATGCTCCAACTGAATCTTCCAGGGTAGCCACATGTGGATATATCTTGAAAATTGGTCGGGGGCGGTCCTTAACCTCTACTACAATCAGGTTTGCAACAAAAGTAGGAATAGATGATGATCTCGCTTCCATGTTTAAAGATAAATACCTTTTGATCGCTCTCGATGAAAACCTCCAACAAATTCTTCCAAACACTGGTGAAATCGCTCAAGAAGAAATCTGATTGCTCTGTAATGCCTTGATCGCTCTTAGTCTCTCTTTAATCGCTCTGAAATCGCTTTGAATGCAATGTGATCAATAATGAAGTGAATTCAACCTTTTAACCTCCATGAAAAAACCTAATCTTCCATTGACATAAATGAATGTCAGTGAAAGATATCGGATCTCGCACACAACATATCCATCTTGGATAATTATCTCCAATGTTTGGAACATCTTTCCGGGGCATATGCAGCATCTTCATGAATTTTGCCTACCCCTAAGGCATTTGCCTCAGTTACCAGATGAGCTACCTGTCGATGCAGGAGCAACCTCTTCTGTCGGATAAGTAATTGGTGCATTTCCATATAATGATTGTTCTTCAGTCTTCCTAACCCATCTCTGAGTATGATCTTGTCGGATTTCACTAACCTTCTCTTTCCCTTTCTCATTTGATCCTCTATTACCAACCGGTGGGTTTTTATTTCTACAAAATTTAGCAATATGTCCAACCTCATTACATTCATAACATGTAACATTGTTCCTTTGAATTGCTTTGCTAAAACCGATGAAATTGCTTAACCTGCACTGATTAGCCATATGTTCGAATTTTCTACATGCATAGCAATTAACATTCATTCTGCAATCCTCTATCTTATGACCATACTTATTGCATTTAGAACATTTACCGAGAGCAGAATCAGGGTTCTGATTTGCTCTGTTTCTACATTGCCTAGCCATGTGACCAAATTTATTGTAAACAAGACATCTACCATTAAATTTATAAGTATTAAATTGCCTTGCCGGTGCCTTATGGTTTTGTTCTTCATTAGTAGTACCGGATCTCTTTCCTTGCTCAATGTGTTGAGCTAATCTTGATTTTTTCTTTATACTCACTTGCAGTAGTTAGATCTTCTCTCAAAATTATCATTTCTCTCTCAAGTTCTTGGTCATTACTCTGGGATTGTACTAAATTAGCTATCAACATATCATTCTCATGAACCAACCTACCACATTCTTCAAATTTGTTCTTCAGGGATACAAAAAGATTTTCTTCCTTCTTCTTCCGGTCCTCAATCTCCTTAGACATCCTCATAGTTATAGCTTGCATTTCATTTTTCATAACCATGTTCTCCTAACCCAATTTTTGACATTGTTCCTTAAGTGTATCTTTCTCTTCATCATCTTGACTTTGCAAAAGTTCCTTCCTTCTATCCTGAATAGATGACAGCCTGTCTTGTAGGACAAGAATGAATTCCTTAGAAGAATTCAATTCATCTTGTAACTTTAAGTTCTTCAACCTTTCAACATCATAATCTTCAAGTGTCATCTCAAGTTGCTTCTCCAAAGCCATATCTATGGATTCCAGATTCAAGATCTTCCTCAAGCTGTTAAACTTCCTCTGAGGCACAAGGCTCTGATACCAATTTTTGTAATCCAATAACACTGATATGGGGGGTTAATCAGTGTTATACCGAAATGATTAATTTTAGCCTTATTAAAACATGCATACACCAACTGGTATATCCGTACATACAGAATTGAAAAAAGTAAAGCAACCAATAAGCCAATAACATAAATGAGAACCATAACACACAAAGTTATATGTGGAAAACCTCAAAGAGGAAAAATCATGGTGGGATTTGTGACCCACAATATCAATCCAATGGCCATATGAAGAGATATTAAAAAATATGAGGGGCTTGCACTTGCAGGAAGGCTTACAACCTAGAGTACACTGCTCAATCACAAAAGGAGCCTCACTGACTACATATAAATCCAGACTACCATCCAGAGAAGTGTTGAACTGTTAAGATAATATCTTCTATGCCAGAATACAGTTCCGGTTTAAGCTTTGTTTGTTCTGGTCTGTAACCCAAAACCCTTCACTGAAATTACCCTTACATAACTTTCCTCACATACATAATCTCTATGACATATTTTGCATCATATTAAATTTGCATATCCATAATCTCCTATTACATGTCTCTTCTGAAAATGATCTATCAAACTGACCTATATACCCTATACAAATTATCATGCCTTATGCCAGCTTACAAAGATATGTACAATATCAAATTACATGTCGGCCAAATAACATAAATTCATAAATATCAAAACCAATTGCCAATGTCGGATCCAAGAGATGTCGACCTCCAATACCGATAACTTTTTACTAAACCATATCGGCCTGCATTGCCAGTTACCAAAGAAATCCTTGTTTCTTGTCGGTGCCAGTGTAGAATCTGTGAAGTGTCTGTCGGTACACCACTGAACCAAAAAATGAAGCCGAAACACAATACCATGTTTCCATCAATGCCAACATAGTGAAACCAACCAATTGAGTGTCAATTGCCAACAATTTTTTGTGCAACTTTAAGATTCTGACATAACTTTAGAAATATATGCCTAATACTCTGTCGATTAAACTATGTTTTTGCACTTGTTATCTGGTGGATGCATGGTATGTATTGCTTTATATTGAAATATCCTTGGTTATATCTTATCCATTTGTTTTGGGCATGTAGATTGTTGAATGGGCCTCAGAATGACATGTATGTGAAGTTCTTTGTGCTCCCTAGTGCAACAAAAACCAATTCAGTGTATCGCTTAGAGTATATTTGATTTTATATTTCTTTCTTTCCCTTTTCTCCCCCCTCAATGAATAAAGAGTCAGCTTCTAAAATCCTGAAGGTCACTCAGTGTAAATGCGTTGGTCCCCCATCATTGAGTTTCCCATAAGGTTGTTTTCATAGAAGCAATTTTATCGATCAACAACGACAAGATATGAATGTGAAAAATAATCAATTCAAAGGAATAAATCAACACAAGCAATATCCCCCTAAGATCATGTAGACAAAGCTTCCAAGGCAATTTTTCGCATGCTTCTCTCCCCCTTTGATAGCAATGCCAAAGACATAAACAAATCATGCTTCTCTCCCTCTAAGAAGGACAATTTCTCCCCCTGAGGATAAACTCACACACTGAACGATACACTGACTACCTTGAGTGAGTAGAAACACTAACTTATCAACCCAAATAAGAAGATAAGATTGTGAAGTCCACTGAATTAATGCATATCAATGCATCTAGTTCTCATCAGGAGGGGTAGAGACCCCTAACTTGTCTCTCAAGTAGACAAATGTATTTGCAGGAAAAGGCTTAGTAAAAATATCTGCAATCTGATCCTTTGTGGAGACATACTCCAATTTGACTTCTTCATCATTGACTTTCTCCCTCAAGAAATGATACTTAATTGATATATGCTTTGTTTTAGAATGCAGTACCAGATTCTTAAAAACATTAATAGCTCTTGAATTGTCACAATATATAACAATAGGCTCATCATACACAACTCTAATATCCTTCAACATTTTCTTCATCCAAACTACCTGAGTACAGTTGCTAGCAGCAGAAATGTATTCAACTTCAGCAGTAGATAGAGATATAGCATCTTGTTTCTTACTCGCCCATGAAACCAACCTCTTCCCCAAAAAGAAAGTTCCACCAGTAGTGCTCTTTTGGTCATCAACAACATAACATGTAATCATCATTCTTCGGATACCACAAACCATAATAGACAATACCCTTCAGTATTTGAAAAATCCTCTTCACATCAGTAATATGACTCTCTTTAGGATTTTCTTGAAATCTAGCACAAAGACAAACAACATGCCTAATATTTGGTCTAGTTTGAGTTAGGTACAACAATCCACCAACCATATATCTATACAAGGTCTAATTAACTTTCAGAGATTCATCTTGCTTAGACAACTTGCATCTGGTCACCATACAAGTTCCAACAGGTTTGAAATCATATAACCCAAACTTTTTTAATAGTTCCTTCACATACTTAGATTGAAAAATGAAAATGCCTTTAGTAGTCTTGTAATTTGCAATCCTAAGAAGAATTTCATCTCAACTATCATATACATCTATAATTCTTTTTGCATATTATCAACAAACTTCATACTCAAATCATCATCACCTCCAAAAATAATGTCATCAACAAACACTTCAACAATCAAGATGTTATCATTATCAACCTTAAAATGTAAATTACTATTAGCAGTACCTTTGCAAAATCCCAACTTCATCAAATACTGGTCCAATCTAACATACCAGGCTCCAGGGGCTTGTTTAAGTCCATACAATTCTTTCTTCAATCTGCATACCATGTCTCCTTCATCTGATAATGAAAATCCATCTAGTTGCTCAATGTAAACTTCCTCTTCCAAATCTCCATTCAAAAAGGTTGACTTGACATCCATCTGATATACCTTGAAATTCTTATAAGAAACATATGCAAGAAGTAATCTAACAGCTTCAATTCTAGCTATCGGAGCAAAAGTTTCTTCACAATCAATTCCTTCCATCTGTGAACATCCTTTACATACCAATCTTGTTTTCTTTCTTACCACTTCATCGACTTCATTTAATTTATTCTAGAACACCCATTTTGTACCAATCACATTCTTATCTTTAGGTCTCAGAACAAGTTCCTATGTGTTATTCTTCCCAATCTGATTCAACTCTTCTTCCATATCTTTTTATCCAGTTCTCATCCTTACAAGCTTCAACAACGTTTAATTTTGGAAATCAAGCATATTTTTTCAGCAGCAATCCTTCTCCTAGTCATCACACCTTTATTTTTGTCACCAATAATCTGATTTTTTGAATGATTTAATTTCACATACCTCAGAGTCTTTCGATTATTTTGATTCTCAGGTTCTTGAACTTCTTCATCGACAACAACAATATCCAGATTAACTATCTCCACCAGAGAATTCAGCTTCATATTTTCAGTCTACATTTTCTTTGAAATGATATCCTGATCATCAAACTCATATCCACATGCTCTGATCTTCTTTCCATGGAATTCATCTACCTTCATATTTGCACTTTCCACTATCTTCTTCAACCTCTTATTGTAACACCAGTAGGCCTTGCTCTTAGTAGAATAACCCAAGAAGATTCCTTCATCATGTCTTGCATCAAACTTTCTTATATCCTCATCTCTTTTGATATAACATTTGCTTCCAAAAACTTTTAAATATCTAACTATAGGAACATGACCAACCATAACTCATAAGGAGTCTTACCGAAATCACCTTTTATATGCACCCATTTGAATGTGTAAATAACAATGCTAACAAATTCTCTCCAAAAGATCTTTGCAACATCTACTTCAATCAACATAGTTCTAGCAGCATTCGAAGTGATTTTGTTCTTCCTTTCAACAACTCCATTTTGTTGAGGGGTTATAGGATCAGATAACTATCTTCTAATTCCATTCCTTTCACAAAATGAATCAAGATCATCAGATGTGAATTCTCTTCCTTTGTCAAATCTCATGCACTCCAGCTTCAACCCTGTCTCTATCTCCACCTTAGCTTTGAATATCTTGAATTTCTCCAATGCTTATAATTTCTCCCTTAGAAAAGTAACCCACATCATTCTAGAGTCATCAATCAACAATATGAAATATCTATCACCCTACACACTTTTCACTCTTCTAGGACCACACAAATCAGTATGAACAAGATCTTATAATCCAATAGATGTATACTACTTACTCTTAAATGAAATTCTTGTTTTCTTTCCCAATTGACATTCTTTACATACTAGATTAGAAGGTTTCAAAATTTTAGGCAAATCTCTAACAACTTGAGTAAAAATTATCTTAATCATGCAGTCAAAATTAACATTACACATCCTTCTATGCCACAACCAACTTTCATCTATCTGAGAAATCAAACAACTTTTCTCACCAACATTCAAGTGTAAGATATTACCTTTTGTCTTAGTCCCCGATGCAATCTCTATACCGGAAGCATTCAAAATCTTGCATTTACCATTCTTGAATTGAAAATCATATCCCTTATCAACCATCTATCCAACACTCAAAAGATTATGCTTCAAACCTTCAACATATAAGACATCGTTAGTATTATGCTTGCCATCAAAAGCGATAGAATCTCTACCACAAAGCACACAATCTTTATCATCACCAAATCTTACTATACGACCATCATACTTCTACATATTCACAAATTTACTTCTCACTTGTCATATGATGTGAACAACCACTGTCAATTACCATTCATCTTTCTCTTCAATCTTACCAACCAAATCTTTCTCCTTAACAATGCAGCTTGTAGAATTCACTATTATTAGACCATCTTCCTCGATAGCAATAAATACAAATTAAACTTCTAAATTCCCATTCTCTGATTCTTCATCTATCACACCTTCATCATCAGCATAATAACATTTCTTCTGATATTTGTACTTCCGGTTAGGCTTATAGGGCTTATCATACTTATCATGTCTCTCATATCTATCATTCTTATCAAATTTACCATGCTTATCATATCTTGACATTCTTTCAGGACACCTAGAGGCAAAATGTCCTATCTTATTATAAGAGAAACATTTCAAAGGTAACTTTCCATCATACTTACCATCTCCCTTAGGAAATCTATAAGCAATAAGTGCTTCAATCTCATCCAACCCTTTTTCCTATTCTTCCATCTCTCTCATTTATCTTTCATATCTGGAAACCCTAGATGAACTCTCACCTGGATCATACTTCTGCTTCTTGGATATAGAGGCTTTAAATGTAGTTTCAAATTTACCATGCTATTCTCCAAATTCACTCAACTCAAAAGCAATAAGCTTACCAACCAACATGTCTCTTGTCACAGTAGTCATAGTCCAGATCTCACCAATAGCAACAATTTTAGATTTATAAGCAGGAGAAAAAGATCTCAACACTTTAGCAACAATCTCATCTTCTTCAAGAGTTCCACTAGCACATTTGATGTTCATAGCAAGTTCATTCACCTTAGCCATAAAGGTTGATATGTTCTCATCATCTCCCATATTTAACATCTCATACTTTCCTTTCGAGCTTAGCAACTTAGCAACTTTGACATGTTTATCTACTCCATAGGAGGTCTCTAAATTCTTCCAGATCTCATGTGCAGTCTGAAGTCCCATCACATTAGTCATCTCTGAATCAGTCAAGGAATTCAACAATGCTTCCTTAGCTCTTATGTTATATTCAACATACTTGATCTCAGCAGTGGTAACTAGACCATTTGAAGGAACAATATAGGTATTCTCTGTAATCTTCCAATAATCTCCTCCAAGACACTTCAAATGACACTCTATCCGATCCTTCCATATAGTGTAATTGTTTGCATCAAATATAGAACTCTCTTTCTTGAACACATAGGTTGTCATCCCAGATCTCCTCAAGCGGTCAAGCTTCTTTTGGAGGATCTAGCTCTAATCCCAATTGTTGGCAACAATAATGAAGGAAAACTCAGAGGGGGGGGGGGAGATGAATCAGTTTTCATCAAATTAAACAATTTGAGCACTTTCTCATATCTGATCAACTGTAGTAAGAATAAAGATAAGTACAATAACAACAACACACATAACACCAAGATCTTTGACATGGAAAACTCGATTAAGGAAAAAACCACGGTGGGAACCTGGTGCAGGAGCACCTAGAGTTTAGTTGCTATGTAAGTCAGATGTTTGAGTCTTAGGAGTTAGGGTTCATGTCATTTTGATTCTGATTCCCTCCTAAATGACAACAATGTTAGTCTAAGATCAATCAACACAAAACACACAAGATGTTAGAGTTAATCAATCAAAAACTAAAACATGAAGGCATTCCAAAGGAGACACTAAAAACACATGCTAATGAATCTAACTAAAGAAGTAAGACAATGAGACATCTCCAACTGTCTCTTAGCATGAGATTAGCTCCTTTCTCCCTTGTTCCTCTCCTCTCCAAGTTCCAAAATAGTGTAGCTCTCAGCAGCTTTTTGCACTATGGATGCTTATGGAGGATTGAGATTGTAGAATAGCTCCAAACATGAAATGAAAAGCTAATACTAATGCTAAAATGATGTATTTTAACCAAAAAGACAAGATTTAGTTGTTTATGCTAAAATGCTCTCTAAAATGGCTATAGTCTAAATGCTTACAAGTTTTTCAGGATCTGGATTATGAAGGAATGGGCTCTATTTATAGGAAAAATGGAGCAATGGATGGCCAAGATTGAAGGGTTTAATCAAGGGTCAAGCTTGAAAGTTGGGGATCCATGTGCACAATTGGCACCAATAAAATAGTGACAAGTGTCAACACAGGATTGGGTTGAGAGAAGAGGTTGGAGGCATTAAAGGCCTGAGAAGACCTCATGGTTATCTAAAGGCTAAGAGTCAAGCCTAAATTAGGATTACCCACTGAATTAGGAGTTAATCCAAGGATAAACCTTTGTGCAAATGATTAAGAGATAATCATGGTCAAAGCATTAAAGGTTTGATGAGACCCTTGGGTTGGGTAGAGGTTGAGTCAAAACAAATGTTTTAACCATGTAGGAGGGTTTGGGTTAACCATTAATGGTTATTGGAGACTTTGGGGATTAAGTGGTTGAAAGTTGGAAGCCTTTAATGGTTTTCAAAGACTTTGGGGTTTTTGGTGGTTGAAGGTTGAAAACCTTCAATGGTTATCCAAGACTTTGGGCCATTTGAGAAGTGACTCCATTTTGCTTAGGAATGTGACAATAATTAGGGGATGGATTAGGCTAATTAGGAAGGGGTTAGAAGAATCTAGAAGGGGATTAGATTTTGCAAGTGGATTTGGTGGGTGAGGGAAAATAGGATTTTATTAAAATAAAAATTCATTTATTTCAATAAATATGTGCAAGTTGCATTTGTAGGAAAATGCAAGTGGGGTGGGGATAATGATTTAAATAAATGTTTTATTTAATTTATTTAAAAGAGGAATAGGGGGATTTAATTAAATAAATTGATTTTATTTATTTAATTGATTTGTATTTGGTTTAATGAATTAATTAAAATAAATTGAATAATTTATTTAATTAATAGAAGAATGTTTGGGGATGAATTAATTAAATATTAATTTAATTAACTGGTGGCTAGTGGATTTTTAATCAAATAAATACGAAATATTCATTTAATTAAAATGGACAGATTTATGTGACTACATTTGCCCCTCTTTGAGACGGTGCAGTTTATCGCATCGTTTCAAAGAAAGAAAAACTGGTGTGAAGAAATGCCCCATTAAAATGTTAATTTAATGGGTGGTATGCCCCCTCGAGAGATGGGCCGAAAATTTTTGAAAAATCGGGCGATCTCTCGAAAAAGAATGAAAATTGGCAGGGTGGTGGAATAGAAGAAATTAGGTATACTGGGGAAAAATAGAAGAAATTGGAGGAAACATGGAGAAATGGGGGGCTCGAGAAGTTCACGGGGACCACGGCGATGAGCGGGGCGAAGTTACGGTGACGGCGGGGGGTATAAATGGGGTGAAAGGGGTGAAAACATGATCATTTGTGACCGCGACCAGTTGAGAACTATAGCTCTGACAGTGACATTTGGAAGAGCAAGGAGGAGCGACGATGCCGTTTCCGATCACCGAGCACCGATTTGAGCGAGTCCGCCGGTACCAGCGCCCAGCCGACTATGGACCAGCGGTACGCAAATTCGAAAACTCACTTTTTATGCATTTTTGGTATGTTTTGAGCTAAGTTCAAGTCAAGTCGGAGCAAGAGCGCTGGAACTATGTTTTTAGTGCTTTTGCTCCATAAATTAGCGCTATTGTGCCGCAATAGCGCTTTTGTAGGCTAGTTGTAGCGCTTTTGCAAGCAAGTTTGAGCGCTTTTGATAAATTAGCGCTACGGTAGGGTCAATTGAGCGCTATTGATGTTTAATAGCGCTATTGTATAGAGGTTTTAGCGCTTTTGATTAAAAAGCGCTATGGTGTAGTTAATTGAGCTCTATTGCATTTTAATAGCGCTATTGTAGAGCTTTTTTAGCGCTTTTGTTTTGATATCGCTATTGTAGGGCTTTTTGAGCGCTATTGATGTTGTTGTAGCGCTATTGTGCAGAATGAGCGCTTTTGTAGGTTAAATAGCGCTTTTTCTTTAGGATAACAAGATGCCCCAGTTTTGGACAAAATAAAACTCCGGATGCCTAACGATTGATGGATGGTGAGGTGAAGTGGGAGTTGTTTTGAACCATAGCAGCCCGATGAGACTTAGGTCATTTGTTAGGAGAAATGCCTGTTGAAGTCTAGGCGGCCATGATTGCTTACCTGTTGAGACTCGAAGATACTTGATCAAAGTATCTGATGATAGTCTAGGTTTAAACTTAAGAAAGTTTGATAACAAAACAACTGATGGTGGTTTGATGAATGTCTATGTGCAGGAGGATCTACGCGTGTTGCAGTTACGCGAGCGCCACCCCGCGACACAGGGGTTGCGAGATCGTTTGACTCAGATCGAGATAGATTGTATTGCGGCTACTGGGCTCTATGAGGTGATGCATATGCCCGTGATTCGGATGAATCACGGCCTGATTACAGCTTTAGCAGAGCGATGGCATAGTGAGACATGCACGTTCCATCTGGCTCAGGGCGAGATGACGGTGACTTTGGAGGACGTGTGGCGTATTCTTCGGATTCCGATTCGAGGGCAGCTGGTGACGTATGATCGATCCTGGGGGACAGTGTCTTGCCAGAGGATTTTTGATGAGGACGTATTCATTGATGATGGGTCGATTGCCTGGGAGGATATAGCAGCACTATATGAGCCCCTTCCAGCAGTATTGTCAGGGATCGTGGGAGGGCTTCTGTGTCCAGACAGGCGGTCACATGGATTGGCGGTCGGATGGGGACAGGTTATTGAGATGATGGTGACAGAGGGGACCCGATATGCCTGGGGGCCGTGCGTGCTAGCGCACATGTACCAGGAGTTACACGAGGTAGTGTACCGGGGGAGAGGTTCGCTTGCAGTAGGCATGACGCTGCTGCATGTGTGGGCATGGGAGCATCTACCAGTGACTCGACCAGTGAGTCTGAGATTCCGAGCCGTAGACCAGCCCTATATGTTCATGTATAGTGGTATGATGAGCCAGCCCCACTTGGGGAAGCTAGAGTGGTGGAGGCGAGCATTAGATGACCTAGATGCAGTGATCTGGCGGCCATACTTGGAGTGTGAGCCATGGGAGGATGATGCAGAGGCACTACCTTATGTCTTCATGACCCGATTCCTCATTGGGAGGACCTCTTATCACGTAGAGAGACAGGTGCCAGGACGGGTTATGAGGCAGTTTGGACGGCAGTAGGGACTGCCGAGCGGATCAGGAGAGTATGCTCGAGTTATTCGAGAGCGGTATGCATGGGGTCCAGTGCTACCGTATGATCAGGCATTGGCAGAGTTCCGGACATTGCAGGCGAGGCCATGGGATCTACGACCGAGGGTCGTTGATGCAGGGGTTACAGCAGAGTATACCCAGTATCGGGCGGCGCACCCGATCCGACGGATATCAGATCCAGCGGAGCCGATCCCAGCGTTTGAGGATGAGAGGGGACGAGGACGGAGAGGAGGAGGTCGAGGAGGAGGTGGTGGTGGTGGAGGAGGAGGAGGAGGAGGAGGAGGAGGAGGAGGTGGTGGTGGTGGAGGAGGAGGAGGAGGAGGTGGTGGTGGTGGAGGAGGTGGAGGAGGGATGGGGATGCCGAGACAGCGGAGAGGGAGAGGGGGACTACCTCTACAGATATCACAGGGACCGTTGATGCAGGGAGGAGTGCAGCTGAGTGGGAGGGGGATGGAGAGAGAGATACCGATGGATACAGGTGCAGGAGAGGGTGGTGCAGGGGAGTGTGGTGCAGAGGAGGGACCTAGTGGAGGGGGTGATACAGGTGCAGCAGCCATGGATATAGGGGAGTGTGGTGCAGGGGATCTGCGGGAGCACATGATAGGTTATTTGCAGACCCGGGTAGAGAGATTAGAGGCAGAGATAGCAGCTAGAGATGTGCAGCTATTTGCACGTGAGGCAGAGCTGACAGTGGTGCTGCGGGAGAGAGATACTGCGGTGGAGAGTTTAGCGGAGCTGCAGGAGAGAGTCCGGACTGGTGCGCAGGGGCCGTCAGGGGAGATTATGAGAGAGATACGGCGAGCATAGGCGGAGATAGAGTACTGGCGTGGGTTATATGACCAGGTGGTACCGATTAGCCAGCGAGCTCTCAGCTATACCCAGATGCGGCAAGCCAGATCCGAGCGATCACAGAGGATGCAGAGCAGTGGGGGAGTGATGGGTCCTTTACGGCAGGATAGATCAGGAGATGCAGGAGGGAGTGGGGGTTCGATGAGGCCTCCACGGAGAGATGGATCAGGTGGGGCCGGTACCAGCGGTGGAGCAGGTAGGGGGGTGCAGGTACAGCATCTGGCCAGAGCGGCATCTGAGAGAGCATTTTTGCATACATGTATTGTATCATTGTCTATGTTTGGGACTGTATCTTGGATGGCTCTTGGTAGCCGATTTTGTAGACTTCATTGTACTCTGATATATGATATGATATATATGAGGAGATCCCATATTTGTGATGATTATGCATGTGATTATGTATGGACGCTTATGCATGATGATGATTTATTGCTTAGAGGTATATGTGTTCATGGATGCATTTGATGAGATGTTTCTTTTATGCATGTTTTTATGATGATTTATGATGTGAGATACTGACATATGAATGCAGGTTTATATGTGTATGATATATGTTTTTATGACGAGTTATGATGTGAGATACTGACATATGAATGCAGGATGATATGTTCTTATGATGAGTTATGATGTGAGATACTGACATATGAATGCAGGATGATATGTTCTTATGATGTTTGTGAATTTTGATGTGCTTCATGTATGGAATGCTATGATGATATGTGCTTATGATGAGTTATGATGTGAGATACTGACATATGAATGCAGGATGATATGTTCTTATGATGAGTTATGATGTGAGATACTGACATATGAATGCAGGATGATATGTTCTTATGATGAGTTATGATGTGAGATACTGACATATGAATGCAGGATGATATGTTCTTATGATGAGTTATGATGTGAGATACTGACATATGAATGCAGGATGATATGTTTATTGATGTTTGTGAATTTTGATGTGCTTCATGTATGGAATGCTATGATGATATGTGCTTATGCCGGATTTTATGAATAGGTTTTGATGATGTTTCCTATTGCAATGTAATGATGAGATGATTTATTGCAATGGTTGAATAAATGATTTTATGTATAAATATACTAGGATGATATATGCTTATGTTTTTGATGGATGAACAAGATTGTATGATGTTTCCTTTTGCGATGTAATGATGAGCTGATTTATGTGATGATGTCAATGCAATGGTTAGATGAATGATTTTATGTATGGATATGCATCTAGATGTGTTTAGATGAATGTAATATGGATAAACAAAATGTTAAGTGAATGCATATGGATAAACAAAAGGTTAAGTTCAAATGTTGATATGATGATGTCGAAATGAATGCAGATGGATAAACAAATGTAAAGTGCAAGTGTTTATATGATGATATTAAAATGAATGTAGATGAATAAACAAATGTAAGGTACAATTGTTTATATGATGATATTAAAATGAATGTAGATGAATAAACAAATGTAAGGTACAAATGTTTATATGATAATGCCTAAATGAATGTTTCTAAATGCGTTTTAAATATGTTGGTAAGTGCAAATGATATTGGGATGATATGATAACTAATGGGGATAATAACTGCACCTTAATGTAATGATAATAAATGCAATGTGAATGAATTCTAAAATGAACATAATAAGATGCTTATTAATGAATGAATGAATGCACTGTGTATCTAAATGGATAAATGGATGTGTGTAATAATGAGTTGATAAGATGATAATGGATAATTTACACTGGATGAAATGTTTAGTAAATGATTTAAAACAATCAAAGACAATTTGATCCCATGGATGAATCTAATTATTTATGACTGGTGCAATGATGAAAATGATTTTGTTTAATGAAAACTAATGGCAACAATGAACTATATGCAATGTTTAAGTTTAAAAATGACATGAATGGTCGCAATGCAAGATGCACCTATATGCAAGGATGATATGATTATGCAAGGTTGTTTTAAGACTTTACATAATGCATTGATGATGTATCAGAGTACTCAGTCGTGATTGTATCCAAGACCAGTTTTTATTAGTCATTTTTGCATGTAAAAGCCTACATATGAATGAATGAGTGGATGGGTGATATGCAACGGAATGCAAGATATAAACAGATGAGGTGAAATGACGATCCATAGTGCTCTATTTTCATCATTGAGCTTTAAAATGTTGGAAGAGAATACAAGCATCTTGACATAATGATTCAAGATGACCTGAGTATTTCTTTCATGGATTTTAATATAGCAAGTTAATACAAACAACTTGATATAAGGGTCAAGTCGACCAGAGTATTGCTTGCGGAACAGACAAGGATTATCTCCTTTCGTGCATGACTTGGATCGTCCTCCTTGATCTTAGGCTGATCAGATCCTGAGACAAGTGCATACCGTACTAAGAAATAAAAACCGTTATCCAATTTGGATGAGGAGGAACCAAAGGAAGAGCATTGTACCTGCAAACAAACAATATATACATAAAGAATAAAGAATAAGGATCCTTGGTAATGGTTCATGCTCATATGGTCGAGGTATACGCTGTAGTCAGCAAGCCGTAATGATCTATGACTGCATTTTGCATAAGATCACGTAGCTTAGTGAACTTCCCACGTAGACACCATTAGTACATGCCCCAGAACTTCATCGGAAATGATGCGCAAACAAAACAAAACAATGCTGAAAAGATCCCGATACAGATAAACAAACGATTGTACTCACAAATCAACCAAGTATTTGATAGCCTAACATAATTTTCTTGTCAAAGAAAATGTCATCTTGTCTTTGTTTTGGTAAGGAAGGATGCATCCTTGTTTTAAAGACAGTTTGGATTGTTGATGTCGATTGTTTTTTATTTGATTGATGAGTGGTCATTTGTGAGTAGTTTGTCAATGTTTTGTTTTGGTATCTGCATGGATGGGTATGTACAAGGTGTCGCCATGTTTTTGTGTGATTTTTCAATGGTTTTGTCAAATTTTTTTGGATTTTGTGGAATGATTTTGAATGTTTTTGGTATTTTTGAGAGCCATTTTTGAATGTTTTTGATATGTTTGATGATTGCCTGAATGAAGAGCGTAATGACACATAAGACAATGTAGAATCCACTTCCATCACGAGGGTAAGGGTATTGCCCCCAGTTTGTAGACCTGACTATGAAAAGGTGGAATGCTAGACGCATGGAGTACTTTCTTAATTGCAGATCAAATAACAAGCCATGGTTGGGATGGATGGATGTATGTGTGCATGAATGTGATCGCAACAAGCTTTGAAAGATAATGGAGCTATTGCCTTTACGAGTGGCGCCTGTTTGCCAGGTTTTCACCATCGCACTTACCCAAGGTGCCACCGGAGTGGTTGTTCACCGTTTGGATGCTTGATTTTTCTTTACTTTTTTTTTTTTTTTTTTTTTTTTTTGAATGTTTTTGTATTTTCTTCAGGACATTTTCTGAATGTTTTTGATATTTTCTTGATATGTAGTGGAGCCTGATGCTCTGTATACCTTAGGTATAAAACCGTTTGAGGTGCATGCTGTTGATTGGATCTGCGAGCGGTTCTCCGTCTGATGTAGCCAACTGATATGCCCCAGACCCGAATACAGCAGTGACAACATATGGGCCCAACCAGTTTGATTCAAACTTACCCTGATGTTCTCTGTTTGGTTGGTTGCGAGGATTCTCTCGTAGAACAAGATCACCTACCTCAAATGTACGAGGTCTAACTCGGTGATTGTAGCTTCTGCTCATGCGCTGCTGATAGGCTTTGAGGTGATTGTATGCAGCTTGTCGCTTCTCATCTAGTAACTCTAAGTCCTGAAGACGGGATACTCTGTATGCTTCATCATCGATGAGATTGTGCAATGAAACTCGTAAGGATGGTATCTCAACCTCAATAGGTAGAATAGCTTCAGCACCATAGACCAATGAATAAGGAGTTGCACCTGTAGGGGTTCGAATGCTAGTGCGATATGCCCATAATGCTGGATTCAATTGAACATGCCAATCACGACCGGCATCATTGACTGTCTTTTTTAGGATCCTCAATATGTTCTTATTGGATGCTTCGGCCTGACCATTGCCTTGTGGGTAATAGGGAGTGGAAAAGCGGTGTTGGATATGAAATTTCTCACAAAACTCACGGACATCCTGATTTTTGAAAGGAAGACCGTTATCTGTGACGATGGACATGGGTACACCATACCGGCAGATGATGTAGTTGAGGATGAATGAGGCGATCTGCTTGCCGGTGACTTGGGTAAGTGGAACAGCTTCGATCCACTTGGTGAAATATTCGGTGGCGGTAATAATGAATTTATGGCCGTTGGATGAAGATGGATGAATTTTACCGACAAGGTCAAGGCCCCATTGACAAAAAGGCCATGGTGTTGTGATTGGTTGCAGTTCCTGTGCTGGTGCATGTATCAGGTCACCGTGAACTTGACATTTCTTGCATTTTCTGACAAAGTAGTAGGAATCCTTTTCCATAGATGGCCAATAGTATCCAGCTCGCATGATCTTCTTGGCTAGTGATGGACCACTCGAGTGAGTCCCGCAAATTCCTTCATGTACCTCTTCCAGAACCTTTGTTATCTCATCTTGTTCCAGACACCGAAGGAGAGTACCATCAAGACTACGTCGGTATAGGGTTTCGGCAATAATGGTATATCGAGCAGTTTGGCGAATGAAGGTTTTTCGTTGGTTATTTGATTGGTTGGGAGGAAGGGTGTGATCGCGAAGATAGGTGTAGAACTCACCGTACCATGGGGATTCAGAACCGACAAGGCGACATATCATTTCGGATTCGGGGATATCATAAGCGGGAATCCAAAGCTGTTCTACCAAGAACTCGTAGCGTGTTGAATTCTGTGGAAGATCTAGGAGAGATGCGATGGTAGCCATAGCGTCAGCAGCTCGATTCTGATCTCTTGGTATCTGCTCAAAAGTGATAGTAGTAAATGATGTCTTTAGAGTGTCTACCATTTGCTTGTATGGCATGAGTTTATCATCTGTGGTCTGATATTCATCAGTTGCTTGTCGAATGACCAGTTGTAAGTCGCCATATACTTGCAGTTCTTGTAATTTCCATTGTATGGCTAGCCTGAGTCCTGTGATCAAGGCCTCATACTCTGCTATGTTATTTGTGCATGGAAATGTGAGCCTGTAAGACTTCGGGATGCTATCACCTTGAGGTGTGATAAATAGAATACCTGCCCCCGAGCCGTGCCTAGTGTATGAACCATCAAAATATAGTTTCCATGACTGTGCTTCTGTGATCATGAATATCTCTTCATCGGGAAAATTGGAAATGAGGGGATGATCGCCTATGAGTGGTGCATCGGCTAACTGATCTGCAATAACCTGACCTTTGATAGCTTTACGGTCCACATACTCAATGTCAAATTCACTTAGAATCATCACCCATTTGGCCAAACGACCTGTCAATGCTGCTTTGCTGAGTAAGTACTTGAGTGGATCAATCTTTGCAATGAGTTGTACCTTGTGTGTTAACAGATAGTGCCGCAATTTAGTGGCTGCCAAGATTACTGCTAAGCAAGCTCGCTCAATAGGTGTGTAATTGAGTTCATAGCCAACCAGTGTGCGAGAGATGTAGTATATAGCACATTCTTTGCCTTCTGCATTATGTTGTGCCAGTAGCACACCCAGTGCTGTACTTGTTGCTGAGATATAGAGCAATAATGGTCTACTTGGATCTGGTGGTATCAGCAATGGTGGATTCATGAGATAGTCTTTAAGCGCCTGAAATGCTTGCTGGCATCTGTCATCCCATTGAAAGCGTATGTTCTTTGTGTAGCAGGTGTGTGAATGGGTGACACTTATCGGCTAATTGTGCAATGAACCTGCGGATGGATTGAAGCCGTCCTTGTAATGTCCTTAGCTGGCTGATATTCTTTGGAGGTGGCATGTCCATGATTGCCTTAACCTTTGCTGGATCGACCTCAATACCTTTGCTTGAGACAATGTATCCTAGAAGCTTCCCGGAGGTCACTCCGAAGACACATTTCTTTGGGTTGAGTCGAACATGGTATTGTTCCAGTCTATCAAAGATTTTATCTAAGATGTGAAGATGTCCTTCTCTAGTAAGTGATTTTGCTAGTAAATCATCCACATAATCTTCCATCATAGTATGCATCATGTCATGGAAGATGGTGGTCATTGCTCTTTGATAGGTTGCTCTTGCATTCTTTAGACCAAAAGGCATTACATTCCAGCAGTATGTGCCCCATGGACATGTGAAGGCTGTCTTATGTTGGTCCTCTGGTGCGATCTTTATTTGATTGTATCCTGAAAAGCCATCCATGAGTGAAAGCATGGCATGTCCTGCTGTCAAATCTACTATGATGTCGATATTTGGTAGAGGGAAGTCATCCTTAGGACATGCCTTATTCAGATCTCTGAAGTCTGTACAAATGCGGATGCCCCCTTTTGGTTTGCCAACTGGTACAATGTTGGAGATCCATTCTGCATAATCAATTGGTCTAATGAAACCAACATCCAGGAGTTTCTTGAGTTCTGTTTTGACTAGCACGGCAATCTGAGGATGCATCTTACGAAGCTTCTGCTTGACAGGTTTGGCTCCTTTTGCTACTGTGAGATGATGCATGACTAAATCAGGATCAAGCCCAGGCATGTCTGCATATGACCATGCAAAGTTGATCTGACGCTGTTGGAAGAACTCTATAAATTGAGGCTGTTCCTCTGGAGTGAGAAGAGATGCCAGATGTATGATATGAGGGTTTTCAGGAGTCCCTACATTGTATTCTTTAGTCTCCTCAATGAGAATCGTCGATCGTTCCTATTGTGTACTAGCAGGGAGAATGTCAAACCCTTCATCCTCAAGTGCCTCAGAGAGGTTTTCACCGTTGGATACGCTCTTTCTTTTTACTTTTGTTGGATCAAACAGTGCCACAGTGTGGTTTTCATTGGAAGATCCATGTTTTAATGTTATATTTTTGCAGCTGAAGGGTTTGGCATCCGCCCCGAAGTATGCTGCGCTATTAAGTTCAATGGCGAATCCAGCTTTGTGATCCCCGCTTGGTAGATTATCCCTTAATTCCAAAAAGTCAATGATAGCCTCATCGTTTTGGAAGAGGTCAAGACATGGAGGATTTGATTGGTTCCATTCGATGAGTTCAGGGTGGATAATGGGCATTACGTCATCGATTAAGTTAAGTGCGTTAGAGGTATCAGTGAGGGTTAAGACAGTGTGGTGAAGGTCGTTGATGGTACTCTCCCTGTCAGAATCAGGCATAGGATGAGACGTAGGGTCTGTGGAAGATGTTTCCAGCTCAGGTACCCAAGTGGTCTTTATCTGTGCTTCTCCGTAAACAGGGATGTCTTTGCGTGGCGGAGGTGGTGATGTGTCTTCCTCATCTGAAGTGTTAAGTTGCATTGAATCGAATTCCCACTCATGTGAGTCGGTCTCTGAATCACTTTCCAGCATCCGATTGCTATACCATACTGGGATGTCTTTGGAGTTAAACACGGCAGGTGTGATTGGTTTATGTACTTTTGTGGTGATCGGTGTTGCAGGAACCGTGATGGGATATAAAGGATTTGTCACTGGAAGTATCGACAGTGTTGATTTAGTGGCTGCTGTTGGAACGGCTGGTGCCATAGATGTTACTGCGGGTTCCAATGTAGTTGCTGCTACTATTGGTGTTATTGATGGGATTACTGGTGCGATTGGTGGTATGTTTGGCACTGGTGATGGTTGCGGTGGGGTTGTGAGCCTCGATGGGGCAGTGGGGATAGTGTTTGATGGTGCTTTGATTATGAAAGGTGCCCTCTTTACAGTAGGTGGGCAAAATGGTTTGCTAGGTTTTCCTTTAAATCTGAGTTTAGGAAGGACTTCTTTTTCAAAGCCTAGGCCTGTATTACCTTTGGGCTTGAACTCTGGCAACAGCGGTTCTTGTCGTCCTTGTTTGCAGGATCCCAAAGCACTTTGACCATCATACCCCATTCTTTGCATAATGAGGAGGCCTTTGCCATACTGTTCTGTAGGAAGCGTAACTCGCGGTTTATCAGTGATAACGGGGTCTTTATAGATCCAGTCTGCTAGGTCCTCATCTTGTGTTTCTTCCTCTTGACTCTTTCCAAGGACGAAAGGTGTTAAAGCACATGCGGGCGTGACTATGGATTGTTGGAGCAACTGCTGGGGTTTACCATGCGTTCTAGGAGAAGTGGGCATTTGTCCCACACAAAAGAGCTGACTCAAGTTATATTCCCCGGGACCTTCCTCTGTGACTTTCATCTTAAGCTTTTCTTGCTTGGGTATAGGAGTGTTTGAACTGGCAAGAGAGGCGGGATTTACATATGATGTGGAGGAAATGGCTTCCCTATTATTAGGAACAGTAATCTCTGGTTGATGGCTGATATTATGGCAGAATGCAAAGGGATTTGCATCGCCCAGGATTGTGATCTCTGCACCATTATGTGGGAACTTGATACATTGATGGTAGGTAGATGGAACAGCTTGCATGGCATGTATCCAAGGTCTCCCTAATAATAGATTATATGGCAGAGGAAGGTCCAGAACCTGACAAATTATGTGCTTTACCACGGGGCCCACTCGGATTGGTAGGACCACGGCTCCTTTGGATGAACGCTCTGCATCATCATAGGCCTTGATGGTGATCTTCTTGCGAGGATCCACTGATTCTACTGCATAGCCCAATGCTGTGACCAATTGTAGTGTGCAAATGTTTAGGCCTGCTCCATTATCTATCAAGACTCTCTTGATCCTGTGTTGGTTGACAAAGCCTTCAATGTGGAGTGAGGCGTTATGAGGTTGCTGGAAGGAAGAGTTATCACTTTCGGAAAAGGTGAGACAAGGTGATGACTTTAGACTTCCAACCATGGCTTGAAACTGGTCCGTATTTAAGTTTGCAGGGACTGACGCCTCTTGGAGTGCTTGATCCAAGATAGTTTTATGAGATGGTGATAGGCGTAATAGCTCTAAAATGGAAATGAGCGCAGGCGTTTTATCTAATTGTTCCACAAGATTGTACTGCTTTGGGATGGAGGTGGTGCCTTGTGGAGCTGCCTTGATGGTGACCTTGCCGCGATGTGTAACAACATTGCATTTTGAGGTGGGATTTTTGAAGGTGATAGTTGCAATTTGTTCACTGGCATCATACAGGTGATTGACAGTGTAGTTATACGCAGCTTGCGTATAATCAGTGGTATCAGGACCTCGTCTGGACGTGGAAGGACCCCTTTGATCTTGTGATGGAAGTGGATTTTTGAACATCTGATGATCATTATTGGTTGTTTTTGGGTCATATCCTTCAATTTCAATTTCTCCTCGGTCAATAAGATCCTGAATGAGATCTTTCAATCGATGACAATTACTTTTCTTATGTCCTCTTCCTTGATGGAACTCACAATGTTCAGTATCTCTCCACCAGGCCGGTTTGACTTGAGGCTCATAATTTGATAACTTAGGTAGCGTGATCAAATTCTGAGAAATGAGTTGTCGCATCACTGTTTCAATGGGTTCCCCTAAGGGAGTGTATGTGCGTTTTTGTTTTTGTGGACGAGGTCTTGGTTCATCCTGAGATGTGATGCGACCTTGATTAGGAGGAACATTTGTGTTATTTTGAGGTGGAGGATTTTGTCCTACAAATCGAACCACAGGTTGTGCATTTTGGATAGTTCGAGCATCCACAACCCCATCATTGACGATATTCTTATTCTTGTTCCAAAAGTTTGGTTTATCACTATTGAAACGCGGGCGAGGACCATCTTTGGGTTCATTAAAGATTTTGATGAGTCCTTTTTTGATGAGTGCCCGCTCACATTTTATACCCTTGGTGATCATATCGTTAAAAGAATCGGTGTCTTTGACATCCAGGTGAAATTCCATTTCTTCGTTTAAGTTGGAAATGAAAATTTCCACTAGTTCTCGTTCAGGTAACTGAAGAGAACGTCTGCTAGACATTTGACGCCATCGTTGCAGGAATACTGAGAATAATTCACCTGGTTTTTGTTTGGTGTTGCATAGATCAGCCATGGTGATGTCGCGTTCAATATTATAAGAGTAATGAGATAGGAACTTCTGGATGAGTTCCTCAAATGTTCTTATGCCACCTGGTAGTCGGGAAAACCATGATGTGGTTGTTCCTCCCAAGCTTTGGGGAAAAAGGCGCATTAAGTATGTGTCCTCATAAGCTACTTCAAGACAAGCAGAATGAAATTCTCGGACATGATCGCGGGGATCTCCCTTTCCTCTATATTTTTCGAATTTTGGTGTTTCGAACCCGCGTGGAAAGGGTGGCATATAAAGATTCCTGTCAAACGGATAGGGACAGATGTCGTTAAGTGAGAATTGATTGGTTTTAACACCACTATGAAGTTGTTGGGCGAGATTCTCAACTTGTTGCCACAACATCTCTATTTCATTAGGAGGAGGAGGTGGTGGGTTACCTCGAGGGATGTTATATCTGATGGGATCTCTATGCCTTTCCTCCTCATGGCGACTTTGTCTTTCTGATGCTTGTCTTAATTGGGCAAGATCAAAGTCAGAGGGGAGTTTGGCTCCTTCTTGAGCAAGTCGTAAAAAGTGAGCATCCGCATTGCTCCTTAGTATTTCATCAAATAATCTGTTAAAATGAGGGTTATGCTGAACCCTTTCGATTGTTGAAGGAGTGGGCGTACTTGGGTTTTCATCATTCCCAGTTCCTCCAAGTGCTTCTTGAAATTCATTGAGGTTGTCCTCTTCTTCCTCAATTTCCATTTCTCGTTGCCTTGATCGTGATCGGGTTTGAGCCATTTTGTTTACAAGTTTGGTTTTGAAGTTGATTGAAGATGATGATGAGTGGTGATGAAATGCAAGATTGATTGGTTGGTGATTTGTATTGTATGGGGGATCTCTAGCACTTTAAGGTATATGTAACCGAA
Source organism: Cryptomeria japonica (assembly GCF_030272615.1). Classification (NCBI taxonomy): domain Eukaryota; kingdom Viridiplantae; phylum Streptophyta; class Pinopsida; order Cupressales; family Cupressaceae; genus Cryptomeria; species Cryptomeria japonica. Next base: position 2,559,770 of record NC_081408.1, on the reverse strand, counting down.
ATTCCTTCGTTGAATTGCTTGCTTGTTTTGAGGAGTTTGGATGTGATAAGGTGTAGAGAAATCTGAGATGTGTTACAGATTTTGACTACCTAGTAATGAGAGGATTCACTCATGAACTAGTTTTAACCTGCGTAGATGTGTCTCTTAGGATGAGCTTATCCTAGATGTAGAAACAATCTAAAAGTGATGTGATGTGTTTGATTTCAAGCAATATCTAAAAGAGAACTTGGGACAAGAACCTCTTAATGTTTTGAGAGTTTTGGGATGGATTGATGATGGAATGATAATGTATGAGTAAGATGATGGATGTTTTGTTTTTAACTTCAATAAAAACTCTGTGTCACAAATGGGACAAACTCTGTTTCTTCCCTTTCAGGCGTTGGTGGCACTTCTCGAGCTGTGTTGTAGGTGATGCAGATGTTTGGGAAGAAGTTGGGATCAATCTTTCCTCCTTGATTTTTGTGATAACTCAGAGCTCTATATTGCATAAAAGCTCTGCGGTTTAATGATTCAGAATCGAATTCGTTTGTTTTACCTTGAAGGTATAGACGCATGCGATGTAGAAAGACTCTATGTGAGACAAAGATTTGTCTATTTGAGATAGAAGAATTTCCTCCTTTTGATTAAAGCTTTTGAGCTTAATGGTCTTCTTTTCAAGGTAATATTCTGATGACACTTCTTCTTTCGCAAGATGTGAAGAATGGTCATAAAAGTTGTGACTCTTTGTTTGTTTGCACTTTGTTTTTGGTATTTTTGGTTGTGTTGACAGATGTTGGATGAATACTTTGTTTTTGGGATTGATTTTCTGATTTTTCTTTGACAAGAAAACAAAGCAAGCACACAAACACAAAATTGTAGCCTCAAAGGCACAAATGAGTATGGGTCTAGATCAACCCAATCCTTGGACTTGTTTTTGACCCTTCCTTTTGATTTATTTTAAGGTATAATTCCAAAGCCTGAAGTCGGCTCAATTTGCTCTAGGTCTGTAAAATGAACACACTTCAAACACTCTTTATCCCTATGGTCAAATGGCCAGTTGTGATAAATTTAGCCCACATCTTGATATTTCTTCGACTTTGGTACTACATACCTTATGAATCCCGCCGTGGCAGGTAAGGATGTGATATACTAAGTCTTGCACGAGCATAACAAATAGATGATCCCTATGATGGGGGAGTCACCACTTTTATCAAGCCACAAGTGACTTTTCAAAAAGCTATGTTTCTACTCAAGGAAATATGTATGGTGAGTATCTTGGGAGCAAAACCTTCTATGCTCTTGCACTAAATTATACCTCAAATATCCTCAATCAATAGAACAGGTGGGCTACTACTTAAAAGTGTTTAGTCATGTTCGATGGCTTTGGACATAAGTTCATTCTGCAGTGACTCACTTAAGAGCCTTGTAACTGGTGGTGGGGCCCATTTGTCCTTTCGGCCAGTTACACTGTAGGAACAGCTATACCCAAGGCTACAGCTTTCGCTCTCACCTGATTTCTATAGCGGCTCGAAGGATTTACCGCTCGAGGTCGTTCCCAAGAGTATCGATCCCTTGGCAGGCCTCTCTTAAAAAGATAAAATTTTGAGCGTTACTAACACTTTTCTCTTGCACCTAGGACCACGAGAGCCAAGGGAGAGGATAGTGTGTGTTAGAAGTAGGACCACTCGACTGACTTTTTGTGCACAAGCGTGCCAAACACGTAAAACACTTGTTTCTTTTAATCCAGCATTTGCAAATGTGATCTAACTATTTGGAGATGTTGCTCCAACAGCCATGGTGTTCTTTTTAACTTCAAAGCAATATGTTTTGTAATCTAGAAGTTGAAAGTCCTGGTCAACTTAATGAAAAACACGATTGCATGAAGGAAAATTTGTTTTTGCCAAAATGAAGACAAGTGGATTGTTCTTTTTACTGCACCAAAAATTTGAAGTGTGGATTGTGATTTTTAAGTCCCAATTGATGCAAGAAATAAAGTTTGTTTGGTTGATTTTAAGCACCAAAACCAAAATGTATCCCTAACTAAAAAAACAATGAAACTATTTTTTTGTGTTTTTAAGTTCTTTTTAAGCACTAAATAAAAAGTTTTTTGTGATTTTTTTTTTTTTTTTTTGTTGTGTTGTTAACCTGCACAAAGAAAAGAAACAAGTTAGTAAAATTAGTGCTCAAAGGGGGGCTTCCACAAGCCTAATTTTTTTTTTGATTTTTTCGGTTACAAGTCTAGTTGGGCGACACTCTGTCGCAATAGCGCTATTCTGTATTTTTTCAGAAGCGCTGATTTATGCAATAGCGCTAGTCTGTGTGAGCCGAAGCGCTAATTTAAACAGTAGCGCTGAAAGACAACCAGAATCCCGAATAGTCAAAAGCGCTAAAATATTGTCAGTAGCGCTGAAACTTGAACAATAGCGCTGAAATGTCGTCAATAGCGCTGCAATGTTGTCAATAGCGCTATTTGAGTGTCAATAGCGCTAAAATAGATTTTTCAAAAGCGCTAAAACGCGTTCAATAGCGCCGAAGCGCGACCTGTGTGGCAATTTCAACATTCAGACATGTTAGTTAAAAAAAATGATTATGTTTTTGGTGCTTGGATTCACGTCGGGTTCACCAAATGATGCCCTCCTAAATGACAACAATGTTAGTCTAAGATCAATCAACACAAAACACACAAGATGTTAGAGTTAATCAATCAAAAACTAAAACATGAAGGCATTCCAAAGGAGACACTAAAAACACATGCTAATGAATCTAACTAAAGAAGTAAGACAATGAGACATCTCCAACTGTCTCTTAGCATGAGATTAGCTCCTTTCTCCCTTGTTCCTCTCCTCTCCAAGTTCCAAAATAGTGTAGCTCTCAGCAGCTTTTTGCACTATGGATGCTTATGGAGGATTGAGATTGTAGAATAGCTCCAAACATGAAATGAAAAGCTAATACTAATGCTAAAATGATGTATTTTAACCAAAAAGACAAGATTTAGTTGTTTATGCTAAAATGCTCTCTAAAATGGCTATAGTCTAAATGCTTACAAGTTTTTCAGGATCTGGATTATGAAGGAATGGGCTCTATTTATAGGAAAAATGGAGCAATGGATGGCCAAGATTGAAGGGTTTAATCAAGGGTCAAGCTTGAAAGTTGGGGATCCATGTGCACAATTGGCACCAATAAAATAGTGACAAGTGTCAACACAGGATTGGGTTGAGAGAAGAGGTTGGAGGCATTAAAGGCCTGAGAAGACCTCATGGTTATCTAAAGGCTAAGAGTCAAGCCTAAATTAGGATTACCCACTGAATTAGGAGTTAATCCAAGGATAAACCTTTGTGCAAATGATTAAGAGATAATCATGGTCAAAGCATTAAAGGCTTGATGAGACCCTTGGGTTGGGTAGAGGTTGAGTCAAAACAAATGTTTTAACCATGTAGGAGGGTTTGGGTTAACCATTAATGGTTATTGGAGACTTTGGGGATTAAGTGGTTGAAAGTTGGAAGCCTTTAATGGTTTTCAAAGACTTTGGGGTTTTTGGTGGTTGAAGGTTGAAAACCTTCAATGGTTATCCAAGACTTTGGGCCATTTGAGAAGTGACTCCATTTTGCTTAGGAATGTGACAATAATTAGGGGATGGATTAGGCTAATTAGGAAGGGGTTAGAAGAATCTAGAAGGGGATTAGATTTTGCAAGTGGATTTGGTGGGTGAGGGAAAATAGGATTTTATTAAAATAAAAATTCATTTATTTCAATAAATATGTGCAAGTTGCATTTGTAGGAAAATGCAAGTGGGGTGGGGATAATGATTTAAATAAATGTTTTATTTAATTTATTTAAAAGAGGAATAGGGGGATTTAATTAAATAAATTGATTTTATTTATTTAATTGATTTGTATTTGGTTTAATGAATTAATTAAAATAAATTGAATAATTTATTTAATTAATAGAAGAATGTTTGGGGATGAATTAATTAAATATTAATTTAATTAACTGGTGGCTAGTGGATTTTTAATCAAATAAATACGAAATATTCATTTAATTAAAATGGACAGATTTATGTGACTATAGATTCAATAAGGTCTATGGAGACCATTTGTAATGTCATTTCATGTTTTCAGGTCTATATGTCAGAGTTGGAGTCATAATTCACAAGGTTGGAAAAATTATCGAATGTTGTCATCAAGATAGTTATCCCGATAAGGCATCATTGTTGTAATAAGTTGTCAAATGTGGTCATCGAGATAGTTATCCTGATAAAGTGTCGTTGTTGCAAAAAGTTGTCAAAGTGGTCACTAGGATAGTTATCCTGATAAAAGGGTCATCGGGATAGTTTCTTCTATCAGGATTGCTAAATATTGTTTAACCGACTATGGAAGGTTATGCCGATAGTTGTCCAATTTCCTCATTCGGTATAGCTATGCCAAAAGAAGAACATCAGGATAAGTTTCTTTTGTCGGAGTTGCACAAAAAGGTTATCCCGCTGATAGTAGTTATTCTGATGGGTGAAAAAAGACTTGAATTCAGGATTGCTATCCCGACGTCGATGTCTAGTAGTGTTTTGTTAGTTCGAAATTGTTATTCCGATGTCAATGTTAAAATTTGGTAGTCAAATAGTCATGCAGTCCAACAGTCATGGAGGGAAGGTACAAATTTGGTATAAATTGTATAGAAACATGGGAATACGGATTCGAAAGTGTATTTTGAGAATTTGAATTTCTGAGTTTGATTCTGTAACATAGTTTCAATTTTTTGCAATCATTGGTATTGTATTGAAGGTTTATTTTTCTGCAATTATTTTGTCTCCTTTACATATATGTTGTTGTATGAATTCAACCTGTTTGGACAATAGGAAACTTGGGTTTTATCCACGATTCGACAATTCTACCTATCTTGCATCAAAACTTACCCACAATAAGATGATACTTTGTTGTAGTATGTGTCTCACTACCTAGAGCTCACTGCTCAAAAATATGATGACCTAAAAGGCTACAAACCCTAGGGAAGGTTCAATACCTTAAACAATATTTGGATTACAATCCGGTTAAGATGAACTGAAAGAATAACATCTTTAAATGCCTGATAATAGTTCCGGTTAAGCACATTTGTCTGCCCTGCAACACACTCTGCTCAATACACCACACCGAAAGATAAATTTGTTTGTTTTCACATACACAACTCTCTAATAATGTAGGCACAACACCCATACCCAAATTACATAAATATAACACCTATTTATACAAATCATCAACCTTGACTACAAGGTTGACCAAACCCTCAACACCTAATTACAAAATTGCATCACATGATAGATAAATCAACCACCAGACCAATACAATGTCATGACAACATATCATGGACCTAAATCAACTCCTCGAACATACAACACCACCAGAAATCTCGCCAAGATCAACCACAACATGCTACACCACCAAAAATGTCGCATAACACAAAAAATATCACCGGACCCATAAGATCTTCAATAACGCTCACAATGATCAATGTGGGCCACCAAAACAAATATGAAATGATTAGGAACAAGAAGAAGCACATTAAAACCATCCACAATAGTTGCACCAATACCACTTAATCAAATCTTCATTGATCAACACGCTAACACTCAAGAACGCTTCAACAACAGCAACTCAGACAAGAAAGATAACTTGCAAGACATAATAATTCCGGAGCACAATGGATCAAACACTAGAATACTGCAACACTGAACACTAAAAACCAATCTTCATACCGAAATCCTCAAGTCGATCAAATCACCACATAGCATCATGAAATCAATATAGAATGAAGTATCTCTAGTTGATTCATCATATGAAATAGATAAACCAGCCAGATCAAATCACTACAAACATTGGATCACCAAAACAACTCTCTACAACACCAAAACACAGGAATATGTTGACATCAATGACAACAACATATCCTAGTAGCAACAATATCCAACATAATTATATAACTTTATTGCATCATGTAATGGATAATTTAACAGTAAGAAAAATATATTTCAATCATAACCCCCCTGTTCCTGATACAATTCCAAAATATATACCACTCAGTCGGTTGGTGAAGAGACCAACCGTCGAGAACTACCAACTACCTATAGTAACTAATTACCCATTACATTGCCATTTCAAAACATAACACACATACTTTATTTAATTGTAGTATAATTGTCGTCTACACATTTGTTATTCCATAAAAAGAACATATTCAATAGATTCAGACCCTATGACCTTTCCAAATTTAATGCAACAAATCGTATCTTATGGGGAAACAATTTCCATACCATTTCAAAAGGTTCTTACTACATATTTCATTAATTTTTTTGGCTATTTTTTATGTAGTTTGGGATACAAATGGTGAGAACTTTAATGATAGGCTTCCATGACAAGATCTTGATGGAAACTAGTGTATTGTTGACCTTAGAGATCATGTTTTCATGATTGTAGGATGTAGCTCTTTACACGTGCCCTAATCTGTTGTGATAGTTGAGATCTTATAGCCATAACTTTCATGCCATCTATAGGTCAACATTTTAGTGAATTTAATAGGCATCTTTCTTGTCTCAACACTCAAAATCTATTGTCATTTTATGTGCAAAATGATTTCCTTACTTTCTTAGGGCTTGACAAAGCTTAAAGGGATGTTCTTATGCATGATATTGATGAACTAATGGCTAGGGTACAATAACTATCTATGATTATAGATTTGCATATATCCCCTTCATAGCTCACGACCCTATGGTTGTAGATGTATATATTCATGTTCCTCAATAATTCAAAGGTTTGGTCATTATGAGTTTCTTTATATCAAAGGTGTAGAACTTCCTAGGGTTTATACATTTGTTTGTTAGTTTGTCATTAGAATTGTCACTCAAAACTTTTAGAAGGGTAACTAATAGTATAAAATATTTGTAATAGTATGTCCAAGTCTTGATTAGTTATAAATATTTTGAAAGGTCCTGAAAATTAAAATATGTCAAGTTTGCTATTGTTTAAAATTTTCTATTCACCATAATTGTTGGAGCAAACATAGTAGAGATTTGTAAAGGTCATAACATTTTAAATCGATACAAATTTATTTTTTATGTAGGTCATTTTTGTTTTGCATGGGAATGTTTATAAGTTTGACTAAGGATTATTAAGAAGGCATTCTTTCATAATATCATATCCTTGTATTTTATTATTTGATATTTTTACCATTTGGTCGCGTTTTGCCATTGTTACCCAATAAGGCATTGGTATTGAAAACTTAGACCTTCCACATCATTTTAACACACAAATATTTAAGTCATTAGTAGTATAAGAAGTTATATTAGATTCATATGTGTTGTTTATGATTTGGCTGTCAAAACTAGGGAAAACCTAGAAAAACATAACTATATATTTTCAATGAGTCATATGTAATACATTCATACTTTATCAATGCCTATAGAAATGCAAATGAGATTTTGATAAGAGAGTGAATCATTGCAATCATTTGTTAGCATATGTGCATAGCATTTAACAACTGCAAGGGCATTGAGAGCCTCATAAACATGCATTATGTCACTTTTTGGATTTTAGTGTGTTTAGGTGTTTTGGGGTCTAATAAGGTCATTTAGAACCATTTGGGATCATTTAGATCCATTTTGAAAGTTTTAAGGCCAAATTGTCAAATATTGTCAAAATTGCACAAAAGTTCATTTAAGAGATTCTATGTGCTTCATTATTTTGCAATAAAAATTCATGATATTGAGAGCTTGAAAGAGTAAGAATACTCGTGTCATAAGTTACATCTTTTATGACTGAAATACATCATGTTAGCAACTCTCTTTTGTGTAAACTCTTCATTGATGCTCTAACAAATGTTGGCCACCATGAAGGTTTTCAAATCACTAGTTAAAAGAAACATGGCATGATAACACCATAAAACTCAACCTAATATTAATAAAACTTAAACTCTTTTCACACCATGCTCTCCCTAGAATGTTGCAATGTGGCTTTTGGCAACTAATAAAGTCTTGAATTCCCTTTGAAAAGGTGGAGCTAGCCATCAAATAAACATGCAACCCGCCAAGATTGGCAATAGGGTCATTGAATGCTAAAACACAAAACCTTTATAAAAAAAGGTACTCCCTTGCCCATTTTAAACAAATAAGACAAAAACAATTATTACAAGAACTAACATAAACTATAATAATACATAACCAAAAAAATAGTCATGTATATCTACAATGTTTACAAAAACTATATCTCCAAGTAGGAGAAATTTGAACTTCGAGCATAAGAAAAAAAACCTTAAACAACCTATACTATAAAATACAAACATGGGAAACAATGAAAAAGAGAGCAAAAAGCCTCTAATTTGTTTAATATAGGAAATAAAATAATTGCAAAATTTACAAATTGAAGCAATCTCACTCATTCTACTATTTTTAATTTCCCTATAGCCCTCAACAACGAGAGTGAAGAGAATAACCTAATAATTATTTGTTGTGCAGTTTATGGCATCAACTATGTAAATTTATGTTCTTGACGATTGGGATCAAACTACATGATGATAGATCTTGTAGTTTGATTTGAAACATGGAGAAAATAAGTTTACACAATTGATACTAGAAGATACCCAACAAATATTATGGACTATGGAAACAATACGTCTAATAATTATTTTTCAACAACGACATGGCAATCCACTTGTATTAGGTTCACAATGGTAATTTATTTTAGATCTTACCAAAAAATATTAACTCAATCATGATAATATGAATGCTTTTTTTAGCATAACTTAATATTGGTATGAATATGGTGGCAGAACACAATCTTAATTATACTACTATGTAACTTAATACCCGCCAAACCCCAAAGCATCTAATTTTGTCATAGTTATTTATACCAAAAGTAAAGAAAATGGAGTCGGTAAGAAAAATCATACCTAGGATAAAGTATTTGCAACAATAGCCCGCATAGGTAGTGGAGTTGGCTTGGATTGTGGGTTTGCTTTCCATTGGTCTTGGGTTCAACTCCGAGGCCTAGACTCACCTGATGCACCTAGCTTGCAGGTGGCTTGGTACATCCCAGGGGATTATTCTTGCCTGAACTCACCCCTTCTTGAACCTCAACTTGGCAATATGTAAGTCCAAGGTAAGGCAAGTTGGGTGTTGGGTTCGATCGTGGCGATACCCCTAGCGTAAAAAAAAAGTATTTGCAACAATCACATGGAAAGAATAAATATATCAAACGATATTAAACCTTCAAAACCTTTATGCAAAGCCCCAAACTTTCTTGCTAGTCCAACCCCAAAAAATGCACCATGTGAGGAACAAAATTTGCGCTCTATGCCAATAATACCTTCTGCATACAAGAAAAAATATAGTCATAAAGTGAAGACAAGCCATATTTTTTTAAAGTGGGAAAATGATAGAATCTTGACCATACTATTGTTTAAAAACCTCTAAAACCTAATGATTAACCATTAAAAAAAATCCTCTAATTTTCCTACAATCCTTAACATCAAAAGTAAAGATAACAAATAATATTTCACAAAAACATACAAATAGTATTTTTAACAATAACATGAACATAAGAATTGTATAAAGTGATAATAAAACTTCAAACCTTCACCATGGAAGGCCGCAAACTTTATCTAGAGGTAGGAAAACAAAATTTATGCTCGAGGCCAACCACACAGCCTTTGAAGAAATGTTGATCAATATTTTCTATTGATATGCATTTAGGACTATTGACACTCAATCATGTGATGCCAATTTTCTCTTGAGTTTTTTCCATTTGTATGTATTTACCTTGCTTGTTCCCCCATTTATGAATAGTTTGAGATGTCATAAGTGGGTCTCCCTTGATCAAATCTCGCTATAAGTTGTCCATGTTATTCCTCATGTGTCTATAGTGTGTTGTAGTTACTAATTTTTTGAAAAATGTTTAAGTGTATGGGTTGTACGCTAAAGTGTTTATGTTTGTATAAAATGTCAAATTTGTCAAACTTTCCCTACCCATAATGCCTTCATTCCCATCCTTTCTTTATTTGTTTCTTATTAATATAGTGAAAATTTTCATTCTTACATACTAGTCACTCCTTCCCCACCTTCACTCCATTTTTCTTTCATGTTTGTTGATCTATTAGATTTCCCTTTCCCAAGTACCTGTCATAAGTTATCTTGATACCTTAACCCTTGATATTTCCTACTACATTTTCTCATAAGAATTATATCCATGCACCCCTCTTCCACTTTCCTTAATGGTATGATTTTACCACTAATCTTGAACATCAACATCCTAACCTAAGACATGAATCCCTAACCCCAGAGTGTGATACTCTTTCCATTTTTCATTGTCATGTTCACCTTCTCCCTACATGCATATAGGATCATTTATAACTAGGGATGATGTCATCATTATCTATATTAGGGTTTCTCCCACCCAAAAACCATTATTTATCAAAATAAATAGATATTTTGTGAAAACATCCCAAAAGTATAAAAAAATTACCCATTGAAGCTTTATAGTTGTCATATCTATTTGAGTATCACCTAGAATTTATTGTTCAATAACAAGGGTAAACAATTAAAAGGATTTATTTAATTGTAGGGACAACCCTTATTGGGTATGATGTGGTGGTTTAGGTTTTCTTAACCTATTTTTTCATGACATCCTTTGGTGACACTTTGTAGTAGATTTTTAGCTTGACTAGGCCCTAGCATGGTAAATCCACAAGAATAAAAAATTAAATAAGGATTTTTAGGTCTATTACATGGTCACCTATGCCTCCCATATGAATTTTGGTATTTTTGTAGGTGGTGTAACATACACCCTTATACCTCCTTTTTTTTTTGGTTTGTTTGTAATGTTTGAATCATGTTTTTTGCAAATGGTTTTGATGATGAATTTCAATGTTTTTTCATACCAATAGATTGCAGCAAAATATAATATATTGCATTAATTTTAAAGTCAGCAAAATTTGAACATTACATAGGAAATACATTGCTGAAAATTCCAAAATTTCCTACAAGCTTAAATATTTAATTTTTCAATAAAATATTGACAACCCAGTTCATAAAATAACCCCTATTATTTGAATCCAATATACCTAGAAAATGCAGCAATACTTTGGTTTGAGTTGCTCACAAAATCCACCCAAACAACACTCTAAATAACTAAAAAATCTGCAAATCACTATAGCAACGTTACTGTAGCGACAACATTATAGAAAAGTTATTGTAGCCGCGATACTGTAGCAAAATATTTTTTTTCAATTTTTGGTTGCCACCAATGTTCTCAAATCTGCTCTTACAATCTTCTCCAAAATCAACCCTAAGTGCTCAGAAATCATATTGTAGATATCAACCCAATAATGAAGCCCAACCGTGTTTCCTGAATGAAAACACTCAATAATCCTCTTGATCATATCTTGCAACAACGAATAGAATGCCATTCATGAGGGATTTCATCCTCACAAACCCTTGAGAAATTACCCTAGCAATATACTCACAAATTCTCCAACCAAGCATGCTAAAAGAGATCTCAATGCTTATATTTATTCATTTTCTAAGGAAATTGATCCAATTCACAGGTAATGTGGGATAATAGAAATCACTTTCTATTTTAATATTATAATCTCCTCATTAGGGCGCCCGTGTACCTTTTTAAAGAAAGTGGTGCAGGAGCACCTAAGGGTTGAAATTCCCTTATCCAGTTTTGGTTTTTGAGACCTTCCAGTGGTCATGTACATACATAAGGTCTAGCTCTCAGTCCATTTGTTTGGTTGTTTTTAGCAGTTTTTGAGATTTTCCTTATCGGCAAGACCTACCCTGATCAACAAGTCCTACCCCGATGAGGTCACCAAAGCGAGAGTAGTTGTATTGGGTATCAACAGGAGTGGTTCGCACTTGCTCCGATGACCTGATAAGTCGTTGGTGTTCAGAGAAGTTGTTATCGGGTAGCGGGAGGAAACGTTTCAAGTCACCCCGATGACCCGATGAGTTAGCATTGGCTTGGAGCGGAGCCATCAAAAGGTATCGGCGGGAATATTTTCATGTTACCCCAACGACCCGATGAGAAAGTATAGGCATAGAGTATTGTTATCGGGTATCAAGGAGAGTGGTTTCAAGCTATCCCGCGGACCCGATAGAAAAGTGGACGGACCGGAGTAAGTCATCGACTATCGGAAGGAACGCTTCAGTGTTACACCAACGGCTCGATGACAAAGCACAAGTGGAGGAAGATGGCATCAACCATCGGGCTAACATGTTTGGAGGAGACCTGATGGAAACGCCTAGGAAGCGGAGGAAAGCATCGACCATCGGACGAAGGGATTTCTTTCTATCCCGACGCCTGATAGGAAAGTGCAAAGCGGAAGTGTGAAGACGTCATTCATCGGTAGCCCCATTTTGGTGTTCTACCGAAGACCCGATAGGAAGTGCGACAAGTTAGAGGTTGTCATCGGACATCGGTAACCTTGTTTGGATGTTACCCCGATGTTTTGATGGAACCTATGAGACAGTTACAAATGGAAACCGTTGGTAATGAGGTTTATCTCGTCCAATAGGAGAAGTTCATAACAGAAGAGAAAATCTATAAAAGACCCAACGGGCATCTGTAAGAGATTGATTGCCTCGGAGAACACATTTTGTTTTTCTAAAAAGCAATAGAGAAGTCCATTTTCTGGTTTTCAATTAGTGTTTAATTTTTGTTCATTTCACGTATGTTGTTAATGTAATTGTTTCTTTTCTCTGTTCTGAAGAGTTACTGTTTTGAACCCGTGAATAAATTCAGGATCTGTAAATCAAGCTTTCCCTTTCAGTTTTTGTTCCCTGTTTTCAATAATCATATGGCTCTAACTTGAAACTCCACAAGATCATTGGAGATTGTCAAGCAGAGCTAGACATGTACAGTAGGTTTTCATTTGAAAGAGACCAGGAAATGACTATCATCATTTCTGCATACTGAGCCTAGGCGAGCTTGGTGATAGTCTGGCTAGGTGTCAGTAATTTGAAGGAGATAACTTGTAGGGGAAGGAAACTGCTGAGAACTGGAAGAAGATCCAGAAGGCTATACACCTGAAACTTAGACATTGTGTAACCAAAAGGAGTGTATTTGTCAAACCAAACAGGATGGGTGGTTTTGCAAAGAGAGAATACATGTGTGTGTGTGTGTGTGTCCTGCACCCCTGCAATGACATAGTGAGCAAGCTTACTTTGTGATCTTGAGGAAGGTGAGATAAGAAAACAAATGGTAGGGAAGCCCTTAGAAGTCTAAAGGGATAGACTTGGAACCTGAGAAGGGATAGAAGCAACCATCAAAGAATCCTAATTGATGGTAAACTAAGTAGCCTCCCTATCAGAAAGGGGGCATTTTATTCTTTTAACACTTAAATTTATGGTCCCACTCAAGTTATTAAATATTTATAAAGTTAAATATTTTAATTTAACTTTATATCTTAAACTTTATTGTTAAATAATAAATATTTCTGACTAGAAGTAAATTACCTAGTCGGTATTCAACTATCATCACCAACGTTGTTGACATGTAAGAATGCATTGAAAAAGTTGAGTCATTGCACCCTAGCCAAGTGAGTTACTAAAAGTAGTAAAGTCCCTCAAAACTGCATCAAATCAACTTGGATTAGCCTGAAATTGGAAATGCGTAGGCCAAATATCCTCTGGATCCCTTCAATGTCCAAGTTAGCCCACAAGACCATGGAGAAATAGGCTAACAATGAATCACAAATTAACGGGCTAGAAAAGGGGATATTACAGGTGGTTTCATGGATTTTGGGATGTGAACATTAGATGGGTGATGATTGCAAATAGAGAGTGATGAGTTTATTTATCCTGTCACTATTTTACCATCTCAAGGCTCTAAATTTGTGGATTGGGAATCATGATCAAATATCTATATATATGACTTGGTTGTTCATTTAAATGGTTTGTCATTGAATCAATCTTGTGTTTTGATTATGTCTACAAATATTTTAGGTTTCAAATATAAAGACTATCATAACTATAAATTTAAGGGCATTATTTGTATCATTTTAGGAAGGGCTTTATCTTGTACATTTTCCATATTAAATATTTCCATGATTTTTTCAAGAGAGTATCCCAATCATACTCATGTATTTTCCTTTCTTACATTTATTGGCACATATATATTGAGGGTTTGGTGCGTGTGTGATATTACATAATATATTACAAACATTTTGTAATAACCATTCTTTCAATACATATGGGTTGTTGTAGTCTTAGCCATGGGTAATTAAGCATGTTCAATTATTAAAATGTAATCTTTGCTTTTCATTTTCAAACTTAGTTCTATTGATGTTGCATTAAATTTTACCCTTTTCTCTTTACTATTATGCCTTTGTTTCCTAATCAATCACACACAAATATGTTGATGTAAGATAACACATTTTTATTTAAACATTTTTTTTCTCTGGTTAGATGTATTTTTGAATTAATTTTTGCATATTATTCATGGTTCATTATTATAAACTAGGAGACAATTCAAAGTAAACCAAAACTATATATTTTCAAAGAAGATTGGCGCAGGGGCATTGGCAGCCTCATAAGCATGCATTATGCCACTTTTTGGTTTATAGTGTGTTTAGGTGTTTTGGGTTTGATAAGGTCATTTAAGACCATTTGCGATCATTTGGATCCATTTTGGAAAGTTTCTTGCAAAGCTGTCAAAAAGTTGTCAAAATTGTCAAGTTGTAAAGTTGTCAAATTGCAACATATGTTGTAAAGAAGTGTCATTAGTCTTAACAAAGGGTGTTAAGGTCGGTTGGGAAGTTGAAATTTGATTTTAATGCATAAATATGTACTCCTAACTTTAATCGAGGGGTTGGAGAATTTTGAATGAAAGAGATACATCATTTTTCACTACTTTTTCCTTGTAATTTCTTTGAAATCTGACTGTAATTTGCATTATACGGATTGGTAAAAATTGATATTGGCCCGAAACCAATTGGAAAAGTGAGAATTTTTTTTTATATTTTAAATTATTTTGGTTTGAATGATTTTGATTATGATTGTTAAAGTTATGATCAAATTAGTGATTGCCATTTCTAAAATTTTATTGTTTTACAACAAGAAACCTGTTTGGTACCGATTTGTATGACTTGGTACAGTCAAGTTCACACATGTGGATGATAAATATATGAAATAAAAAACTTTTTCCTTTTCTTTTGGAGTCATTTCATTGAGTTTTGCAAAAGTTAGAGCATTTTTGGTGAAAACAGTCCCAAACTACCTAGGGTTTCTAGAAACACAAAAAAATCACATCTCAAATTTGGTACAATGGAAAATGCTAATTTTTTACAGGAATGTTTGTAATAACATTGTCTTTTATTTCTCCAATTTTTAGGGCTTCAAGTATTGGTTTGCATAAGTTAGGCTATGACAGTCCTAAAGAGACTGTGCATGACAATATAATGGGTAGCAAAAGAAACATTGTTCAACCATATTCAAAGTTGATTGAATAACCATAGTGTAAGTTGTTGAAGTGTTTTGTGAAAGGGTTTTTATAACTATTCCAAGTTGATGTGCCTTAAATTGGTAGTGTGTGTTCCTTTGATCCTCAAGACGACAATATTAATTCTAGCCAAGGGTATATGGAGTAGTCATGCAAAAGTGGTTGCTTGGCTTTGTAATGAATTTTTTCTTGAAACTGTTGGTATTATGTATGTGTTACATTAGTTTTTTCATTGATGTCAACACTTATTCTTCTGGAGATCTATGGTTATGTTGAACCGGTACATTGTGTTCACCAGCATGTTCAGTGACTTATGCACAGTCACCGTTATATTGTTCACCGACAGGTTATCTTGTTCACCGACACTGATGATGACTTGTTATCATCTGGAGATCACTTGGTTATGTCAAAGACATGGTTTGGATACTTTTTTTTGATGTTTTGGTTATTGGTCTAATCGGGTTGACATATTTGCTGTTACTGGCAAATTGGTCTAGGTTATGAATGGACATGCATTATCTATTCTTGATCAGCACGACACGTTATGGAGATGATTTATTGATTGGACATTATTGTAAATGTATTGAGCCGACATGATGCATCACATCTTGATTCATTTGTAATTGATTTAATTGTAATATTCTTAGTTAGCCGACCCACACATTTGGTCTTAGGTTTTGGTATATATGTAAGATCTCATTTGTGATAATAAAACAAAAAATGTAATAGTATATGGTATATGGTATTGTAACATGGTATGTGAAAATATTGAAGATCATATGAGCAGACCATACAGAATGTTCAAGGAAGGTTTGAAGGTGATTATCAGAGCTTAATTGGTATTGAATCCACCATTGGAGATGCTACTTTGAGCAATACATTATCATTGGATTTAACCATCCAATTGTAGTCAGTGTGACTCCTATTTTGTGATTGAGCAGTGAGCTCTAGGCGGTTGGCCTTTCTACATGTGCAGACCCCATTTGTATACACATACTATGTACAGTAGTATCATCTGATTGTGGGTAAGGTTTCCCACCGTGGTTTTTCCCCTTACAGGGTTTCCACGTACAAATATTTGTGTTATGTGTTGTGGATGTTGTTTCTCTTTCTGTTTCATGCATTAAGTTTTACCGATATTGATATTAATTGTTAATCTGTTAACCGACATTAAGTTTGGTTTACTGATATTAAGTATCAAGTTTGATTAAATTATATTTGGGTTGAAATTAATAGACAACTGATTCACCCCCACCCCCTCTTAGTTGCCTCCGGGTCCTAACATTTGGTATCAGAGCTAAGTCTTCTTTTTGCAGAAGTTTAACAGCTTGAGGAGATTCTATGACAACAAACTTTTTTAGGAAGGACAGTCTGAAACTTGATGGAACTAACTATGGTATATGGAAGATCAAAATAGAGACACATCTTAATTGCATTGGAAGAGACATATAGGAATTTACAAAGAATGTCTATGTTGGCCCTACACCAAATCAACCTAATCCACCAACATTGGGTAAAGATCAAGAAAATGATTGCAAAGTAGAAGAATCACTTTTGAGCGCATTGTCAGATCAACAAATCATGGGATTATCAGACTGATCTATTGCTAAATCTATTTGGGATAAATTGGAGACATTAAATGAAGGAGATACCACTGTCAAAATTGCAAAACTGGAATGCTTCTGGGTCAGGTATGAAAATCTGAAAATGGAAGAAGATGAAAGATTTTTTGCTTTTATGTAAAGGGTTAATGAAATTGTTTTGGGAATACAATGTCGTGGAGGATCCTTAAGTGAAGATGAAATTGTTTCTAAAGTTTCAAGAGCATTGCCACCGACATATAAAATGAAAGTAACTCCTATTAATGAGTTGATAACAATGCCTAATACATTAGTATCTAGAGATACCTTGGTTGGAAAACTTTCAACATTTGAGCTTGAGGAATTTGGTCCTGTTGCTGCAATTAAGACAGATTTAGCCTTCAAAGCATCATCATCATTTGACAAATCTGATTGGAAAGTACTTTATGCAAAAGAACTTGAAGATATCAGGAAGGAAAATGAAGAACTAGAAGAACTTGAAGCACTATTTGCAAGGAAAATACCTAAAGGTCCTATTGGAAGTAAGTATGAAGGTAAAACACCATTTCAATGTTTTAACTGCAATAAAGTCAGTCATATGGCATCTAGATGTCCTGATAGACATGCAAGATTGAGAGAAGAAGCTAAAAGAACGTATAAGCCTAACCCTGAATATCAGAGATAAATCTTGTTACTATGCTGATGAAGGAGTTACTAATGATTTTGATGAAGAACCGACGGACAATGGATGGGCTTTCATTGCAATAAAAGAAGATCAACTGACACCTACTGTTCCACCAGTAGAGCAGGCCCTGGTAGCTAAAATTGAAGAAAGGGATGAATGGATTATAGATTCAGGATGTTCATATCATATGACTGGTGATAAAAGGAAATTCTTATCTTTTCAGGAATATAATAGAGGTCTAGTAAGATTTGGGGGATGATAAAGCTTGTTTGATCAAATGAAAAGGCACTATATCTTTTGATGGTAGGCACAATACTGACAATGTTTACTATGTTGAAGGCTTGAAGCATAATCTTTTGAGTGTTGGTCAATTAGTTGAAAATGGATTTTAGTTACAATTCAAGAATGGTAAATGCAAAATCATGAACAAAACTGGATTGGAGATTGCAACCGGTAATCAGACTAGAGGTAATATCTTTTATTTGAATAACAGTGAAAAGACATGCTTGATTGCACATATTGATGAAAGTTGGTTATGGCATAAGAGAATTTGTCATGTAAATTTTGATTGCATTGTAAAGATCAGTTTAACTAAGGCAGTAAGGGATTTACCTAAGATTGTAAAACCTCATAATCCGGTATGTAAGGAATGTCAAATGGGAAAGCAAGTTAGAACAACTTTTAAGAGTATTTCTGAGAAATCCAATAATGTTCTTGATTTAATTCATATTGACTTGTGTGGTCTGACAAGAACAAGAAGTCTACAGGGAGATAGATACTTTATGCTAATTATTGATGATTATTCTAGAATGTGTTGGGTTACCTTTCTCAGGGAGAAATCAGAAGCTTTTGGAAAATTCAAACTATTCAAGGCAATGGTAGAGAATGAAACCGGTAAGAAAATCAAATGTTTGAGATCAGATCAAGGAGGAGAATTTACATCTAAGGAGTTTAATACATTCTGTGAAGTGAATGGAATCAAAAGACAACTATCAACACCTCAGACACCTTAGCAGAATGGAATTGTGAAAAGGAAGAACATAACTATTTTGGATGTAGCTAGAAGCATGATATTGGAAGCAAATCTACCTCATGTGTACTAGAGAGAAGCAGTGAATACAACGGTTTACACTTTCAACAGAGTTCACATCAAAGGTGAAACCGATAAGACCCCTTATGAACTATGGTTTGGTAATACTCCTACTCTTAAATACTTCATAATATTTGGAAGCAAATGTTATATTAGGAGAGATGAGTATGTTGGTAAATTTGATCCTAGAAGTGATGAAGGAATATTTCTTGGTTATTCATCTAAGATTAAGGCATATAGATGTTTTAATAAAAGATTGCGGAAAATCATTGAGAGTGCAAATGTGAAGATAGATGAACATTTTAGAGGAAATTCAAGGTCTGTAGATTCTGAACCGGCAATTGAGATGATCATAAATGAACCAATACAGAGTGCACCAGTACAAAATGTGGATCCAGTCACACCGACATCATCAGAGAATTCCACGGTGACTGAAGAACAACAACAAGTGAATAAACCCAAGTATGTGAGACTAAATCACTCTGAACGTCAGATGATTGGGAATAAGTATCAAGGTGTTATGATAAGAGGAAGACTAACAAATGAAGAGGTATGTTTAATTTCTCAAATTGAACCAACATCTGTTATTGAGGCATATAAAGATAAACATTGGATTAAAGCAATGAAAGATGAACTAGAACAAATTGAAAAGAATAATACATGGACATTGGTTCCCCGACCTAAAGACAAAAATGTAATTGGAACTAAATGGGTATTTAGAAATAAACTTAATGAAGAAGGTAAGGTAATCAGAAACAAAGCAAGATTAGTGTGTAAGGGATATTCACAGAAAGAAGGAATTGATTATAATGAAACCTTTGCACTGGTAGGTAGAATTGAGGCAGTTAGATTATTTCTTGCATTTGCAACACATAAGAACTATAAAGTATATCAAATGGATGTAAAATGTGCATTTATGCATTGTGATCTTGAAGAGGAAGTTTATATTGAACAACCTGATGGATTTTCATTGACAAATGATAAAGATATGGTTTGCAGATTAAGGAAAGCTTTGTATGGATTGAAGCAAGCTCCTAGAGCCTGGTATGCTAGATTGGACAAATATATTTTGAAGCTTGGTTACACTACAGGTAATCCTGACAACAACTTATATTTCAAAGTGACTAATGATGACATCTTAGTTATTGAAGTTTTTGTTGATGATATCATTTTTGGAGGAGAAAATGGATTGTGTAAAGACTTTGCTAATAAGATGCGGGAAGAATTTGAAATGTCTATGATTGGGGAGATAAAATTCTTTTGAAGATTACAGATTTCACAAACTGACAAAGGTATATTCATATGTCAAACAAAATACTTGTAGGAACTACTGAAGAAATTTGGTATGGATAACTCTAAACCGGTAAGTACTCCTATGACTACAACTGATAAGTTGACATTGAAGGATGATTCAACTTCTGTTAATCCGACAAGATATAAATCTATGATTGGAGGTTTACTATATTTGACACAAACAGGACCTGATATAATGAATGTATTATGTATTGTTTCAATATTTCAGAGTAATCCTAAAGAAAATCATGAATCAACAGTGAAAAAGATTTTTCGGTATCTGCAAGGCACAACAAATCTTGGTTTATGGTATCCTAAAGATGAAAATTTTGATTTATGTGCATACACCGATGCAAATTGGGCAGGAGATGTAGATGACAGAAAGAGAACCACTGGAGGAGCATTCTTTCTTGGTAGCAGATTGATTTCATGGTTGAGCAAGAAACAAAGTTGTACATCATTATCAACAGCAGAATCAAAATATGTTGCAACAACAACTAATTGTACTCATGTATTATGGATTAAGAAAATAATGAAGGAAATAAAGGTAAAATGCAAAGAACCTATAATCATTTATTGTGATTGTAGACACCCAAAATTGTCATGTCTAATTAAATAAATATTTTATTTATTTAATTATTTAAGCCTAATTCTTCTATTAATTAAATAAATCTTTATTTATTTAATTAATTCATTTATCCTCTTCTAGCCTTATTTATCATTTAAATAAATACATTTATTTATTTAAATTATCCTTTTCCTAAATTAAATAAATATCTTATTTATTTAATTATCCCACTTCTTCTATTAATTAAATAAATCTTTAGTTATTTAATTAATTCATTAGCCTTTTCTACACATGACACATGTCATTCATCTCTTAATTCATACACTACCTACCCCTTTCATTATTCTACTATTTCTTCTACCTACCCTCTAATCATAGCCGACCTCTTTTTACACCTCTCAATCTTATCCCTCCATTTCATATAGTGTCTTCTATATAAGGAGATGCTTCCTTCATTATCAACCCTAATCAAGCATTCTAATGACTGAATACCCTAATCGACAATTTGGAGGACTTGACTACACTACGATCCTACTTGCAACCACATTCCGTTCTTTGTTGAGCTCTTGTGCATATAAAATCTGAGAGCAAATATATCAAGCAAGATCAATGGAGATAGGAAGAATGGAGATCAAAACCCTATTGGACATGTGATGGTATAATCTTTGTGATTTCATGTGATTTGCATTGTCTTAGGTAATCTTCATATGTTATGGTGGATCTTTGTTGTTGTTAGGCTAGGGTTTGGTGGTTGAATTCATTTAGCCTTTCAATATTGTTATTATTGTTATCCATTTTCACCATATACATTTTGGCACGCCCGGTGGGACTCTTGTCCCTTTGCATTTAACCTTTTTTGTTGCAGATTTTGCGTTTTTGAAGTTGCAGATCGGACATTTTTCGACGACATTTTAGGTTTTTTTCCGCGTCTGCGAACTTTCGGATCGCGTCTCTTATTTTCAGGAGCGTCTGTGGATACTGGAGTCGCGTCTGTGTTTTTGACAAGTTTTATTTTGCAGGTCTCAGACAGGAACGTCTGTGTTTTATAAGCGCGTCTGTGTTGTTTCTGATCGCGTCTGTGCCAGAGAGGGGCGTCTGTGATTTTTGACCGCGTCTGTGAGTCACAGAACCGCGTCTGTGTCATACAGACGCGTCTGCGTCGTAGGTAACAACGTCTGTGTTTTGAATGTTTCGGAATTTTCAAATTTTCATTGATTCGGTTTTCGGATTTCGTACTTAGGGTTTCAGATCTGGTTTATTTTTGGACTAACCCTTTCAGATCTAGCTAACTAAGTTTGTGCAGCTCGCCTTGGAAGCTAAAACGTTTTAGTTGAAGGCCCCTCTTTCACAAAGTCTTTTGGGTTTCTAAAATTTACCTAACTTGTGTGCTTGCAAGAAGGGTGATCATTTGAAACAACCCAAACTACTAACAAATTTTGTTGCAGGTCCTTGGCTAGGGTTTTGAAATTTTGTTGTGTGCCTTGTTTTCATAGATTAGCAAACACTTCCATTGGTGCACTAAAATTGAATCATTGTCTTTTGTGTCTTGAGCAATAGGCTCTTTTTGTTTAATCTTTAGAGGGCCTGTCTTCCGTGTGGTCATTAGGACTACTAGTGAGAAGAGGACGACCCAAGTGGTAGCGAGGAAAACCCACCTCATCCGAACCACTATAATCAAATGTATTCATGGTGAAAACTATGGATAACGTGTGCTGATTAGTTCATACCGACACTATGTCTCCCCATAAACCCGTTTGATCAAATTTATTTGATCATTTGTAGGGCGTAACCCCTACCGGCTGGGAGCCTTCTGTATTTACAGAGCTGAAAGTGCCGCATGTATGGCCACACGAGCGGATGCCCTTACTAGCACCATTTGGTTTTAGAGGCCCAAATCCTTCTAGTTGTTGGGGCAGGAGGTCGGACCTTTGGTAGCGGCCCACACACATACGGTTCTTAGTAGAGATACAAAGTTCGCCATGGGAGTTTTCATGGGGACTGATGCTTGGCTGACCCGAGAAGTGAGTGCCGAGGGTGGAGCCAGTGAGGTCAAGCATCTAAGTATCCGCTCTGAATAGCGTAGCCTCAGGGGTAAAACCCTATGTGGGATCAACAACTATTGTCTTGGCCAGCCATAAGAATTGTGCTTGACTTATGTTAAACATTCAAAACATTCAAGACCAAACAGCAAAACATTGTGTCTTTTGTGTCTTCAAGTGTATGCAAAACATTTTACATCAAACAACACACTTTTGGAGTCTAAACATTTGCAAACATTGAGTCCTCATCAACATTGTGTCCTCTTGTCACGAAAAACAGTCACACAGTCGGATTTGGTCACAGCAAAAACAACTTCACAGATTGGAAAAATTGCACGAAGTTTACAGAAACACATTTGTGTCTGTTTTAACCGCGTCTGAGTCATCTAAGCGCGTCTGTGAAGGGCATAATAGCGTATGTGTGTTTAGAAGCGTCTGTGTCGAACAGAGACACGTCTGTGTCTGGAAATCGCGTCTGTGAAGTATACAGAAGCGTCTGTGTCTAGGATTGAAATTTTTTACAGTCCAGCAAACAAGAGAAATCAGTTTCGGAATACTTGAGCTTCCTAGGTTGTTTCTTCAAGTTTCATCTAGCATTCAACCTGTCTCTAGGTCTCATAGAGTCCATCATTGCTTCACATCTCATTTTACATTCATACTTGTCTAAACTTGAGTCAAAAGGTCACTTGCTTGTCCTCATCATACTTTGTCAACATACTACATACAACTACACTTTGCTAAGTGGTCCCTCATCAAGGTTTCTTACCTTTGGGTCTCATTTGGTTTTACTTAGAGTCAAGGTCAGCTTACCTCATCAAGAGAAACTATCCTCTCTTTGGAAGTCACACCTACTCTACTACTTACATACTTGGTCTTACACTTTGGACATTGCAAGTAAACTTCAGATTCATTTACACTCCATACAACTCTTGGTCTTCCATACTCTTTACATTTTTCATCTAGTCTTACACATCTTGGTCAAACACCTAGTTCATGGTTGAAACCCGTCTTCAAAAATCTAGGAGAAAAGCTAAAGAAGCTCAAGAGTCCACCAACATGAGTTCTTATGAGTATGACAATGATTTATTTTTCAATCCTGAGCACACTACATTGCCTGACATGGATGTTTATATACACATTCCAAATGTGGAAAACGCAGACACTACAAACAACAAGGCTACACACAATGACAATGTGGACAACTTTTCAATACAATTAGCAGATATAGAAGAATCCATAATGAATCCTCATTTCAATAGATTGGTTGAAGAGATAATGAAGAGGGATAGACAATACTTCTTACACATGATGGCACAAAGTGGAGCTAAAATACCTCATGACTTTGACATGTCTCAACTTATGGAAAACCGACCCTCGCAACAAACTCACTCCAACATGGATCAAAGGAGACCCAATAGTGGAGGAAATAGAGGACCACATATGGTACCTGAATCACCATCAGCTTTGCTTCAAAAACCAGAAGTCCCACATACACATGGTCAAACATATGATACTTACCTTCGAAGACCATTATGGAAGCCTTATGCAGATAGATATGCTCAATCACATGCTCAAGCTATGGATCAATCAAAACAATTGGACACTCAAAGGCATGCTCAAAATTTGGACATAAGGAAACCTCATGTCAAATTTGGGGGCAACACAATAGAACCTGACGTGCCTATAGAATATGGTATATATGCACAAAATAGATATGGGGTTCCTCAACATGAAGCTATACCAAGTGCTCCCTATATGCCGCATCAATATAGACCTCCTCCATATGAACATGTCTATGATCAATATCATCCATACATGCAACAAGCTCCTCCTCAAATTGGTATCCCAAACATGGGGTATGCTACAAGAAATCGATCGCCACCTAAGAATAATTTGGAGCAACAAATTAGAGATTTACAAAAGAAAATGGAGGACATGAGTACACCAAAACCAACATACACTATGAGAGACAAATGTCCTTATCCATTTGATAAGAGCATTCCAATGCCTCCATTTCCGGCACACTTTGTGACGCCAAAATTTGACAAGTATAGAGGAAAAGGAGACCCCAAGGCACACATACGACAATTTTTCACAGCTTGTATAGAGGTAGCGGCAGAAGAAACATATTTGATGAGGTTATTCCCGCAAAGCTTAGGCGATCAAGCTATGGAATGGTTCTCTCAATTACCTCCTGGTATTAAGTCACGGGGTGACTTAGCAGAGGCATTTATTCAACATTTCTCCTACAACATAGAAATAGACATATCAGTCACTACTTTGTGCAATACTAAGCAAAAGGAGGGAGAATCTTTTGCGTCATTTTTACAAAGATGGAGAAATCTAGCCAGCAGATGCTCTTGTGAAATTCCCCAAAAACAAATGGTAGAAATGTTCACACAAAACGTTAACAAGGATATTGGCTATGATCTAAGGAAATATTGTTTGTCCACCTTCAAGGATGTTATTGAAAAGGGCTTAGCAACAGAAAAGGTCTTAATTGAACAAGGAGTCATCAAGCTATTCAAGGAAAACAAAGATGACTTTAAAGGAAAAGACAAGCCAAGATTTTGGAATAAAAACAAGAACACAGTCAATGATGGTGTTGTTGATGCCAATACAGTGAGACCCAAGTTCATCTTTTCTGGATCAAGTTCTACAAACAATCAAGTGAATACTCAAACAACTTCCAGATCACGAAGGAAGTACACCCCATTGGGAGAACCACTTGAATCAGTCTTCAAAAAGCTAGTGGCAAACAAAGTGATCACAGTTCCAGATTTTCGTCCATATGAACCAAAGGTCAAACCAAATTGGTGGAATGATGATGAGTATTGTGAGTTTCATAAGAGCAAGGGTCATAAGACAGGAAATTACCATCGACTGAAGAACATTGTGCAAGATCTCATTGATAGAGGTGACATTGAGATTGAGGGACATTCATCCAATCAAGAACATGAGATGTTTAAGGAACCATTCCCAAAGCATGACAAGGGAAAAGCCAAAGTCACAGATGATCAAGCCAACTATACTAGAGCACCTTACAACTATGATTCAACTATCAATCACATCTCAATGGACAATCATATCTCTACTATTACCATCAAGAACAAAAACCCTGAGAACCCTCCTCAGCGACCCAAGATTGTCCTAAGAGGTGTTGGATCTTTTTCCGAACCTACCTCTGAATGTCATGTTACAACTCGTCGAGGTAAAATTACTTTGCCAGGTGCTTCAACTAAAAATACGGCTTCTTCATCAACCAAACCTGAGTATGACCTTGTAGAACAGTTAGGGAAGACACCCGCGCTCATCTCCATCCTTGAGCTCTTACGCATATCCCCCGCTCATAAAGCCATTCTTGACAAAACCTTGAGAGACACTGCCGTTCCTACTGATCTGAACGTGGACCAGTTTCAAGCCATGGTGGGATACCTTTCCATTCCACGCTCCCTTACATTCACAGAAGCTGATGACGCCTCTGTAAGTCAACCACATAATGCACCTTTACATGTTGAAGCTTTCATGCACAAGCATCGAATAAAGCGAGTCCTGATAGATGGAGGAGCTGGTATAACATTTGTACATTGAGCACAATTAAACAATTGGGATATTCCGATAAAGCTGTGAATTCAAAAAATCAAATCACCATCAAGGCATACGATGATGAAGAACGCTCATCCAAGGGCACGGTCACCTTACCTCTAAGAATTGGGCTAGTTACAAAGGATGTGGTTTGTCAGGTCCTGGATTTAGATCTCACTTATAATATATTGCTAGGACGTCCTTGGATTCATGAGATGAGGGCAGTCCCATCGACATATCACCAATGCATTAAGTTTCCTCATAATGGAGTCGAGGTAATAGTCAACGGTGATCCTAATCCGTTCATATATTGCAATAACCTGAGATCACATACGGAGACCATCATTCCCAGTAATCGTGAAGTTGTTCCTTCTTCGACATACATTGACCCTGAGTCATTGAAACCTTCGACATCAAAACAAGGTGAACTTAAAGGCAAATTTCAAGACAAAGGCATGGGAGAATACACTTTAAATCAGACCATGTATTTACGACAAGTCATGAGCTCTCCAAAAGAATATGGAAGGCCACATCCTAACAAGCAAATATCCATCATGATACTCAAATGGGATCCTACTACCTTTCAAAGATGGGGCGAACTAGAAGAGGAAGATTTATACAAAATGCTCTATAAAGACATTGAAGATGACACACAAGATCAGATCAATATACCCTGTGAGAAATATGGCAAAGGCTTCAAGATTCTACAAAAATTCGGGTATGATGGAAAAAGCCCTCTTGGGTTACGCAAAGAAGGCGTCATGGAACCCCTACAACCTGAATTGACTGTAAGAAGAGAACGCTCAAAGGGACTTGGTTTTCTGACTTCCAAGATCCACACTAAAAGGACAGAAGAGGCATCACAAATCAAAGTTGCCAAAGTTCAACAAGAAGATTACTATTCCACAGATTCCAACAAATGGGAATGGGGTTCAGACAAATCCTCCAGTGACTATGAGCTCACCGAGACATTCAGAGAGCCAGATGAACCCACAAAAGAAGAGGAATTTTATAAAAAGTTCAGAGTTGGTCAAGAAACAACCCATAAGGATTCCGCACAGTCTTCATCTCAAGGTTCTAGGTCAAAATCACATAGGATGAGGACACTTGTCCCGGAAGGCGCTACTAGTGACGACAATTTGGATTCGCTTGCGATCAAAACTAATGAGGAGAGTGCCATCGATGACCTCGATGATTGCCTCGATATACCCGAATATAACCATATCTTCACTCTTAGCCCTGCAAAATCCGAAAACATTAAAGGCCTTCCCCTTGTTCACCACCAACTCATTGACTGGGATTATGAAGGACTAGCACAATTTGACACATTTCAAAATGACGAAGCTATTATTGACTATCTTGACATACGAGATGATCTTCCCCCTGGGGACCACAAAGCAGGATACACCATAGAACTCAACAACATGGCATATTTTGGTGAGGGTGTCGGACCTTCCAGTCGCAAAAATGTGAAAATAAGAACAAATCAAGGGTCTTATGGCGAAAACCACATTGTGGCGCTATCTGATCCCAAAAAAGTAAAAAGAAAGGACGTATCTGAGGGCGAAAACCTCTCTGAGGCACCCGAAGATGGAAGGCTCGACATTCTCCCAGCATCATATGAGGAAAAATCATCCATGTTGGTAGAGGAGACTATCAAAACAAACATTGGTACAGAAGAGGTTCCACACAACATATTCCTGGCTCAATCATTAACAGAGTCCGAAAGATCAAAATTCATAAGCTTCTTCAAAGAACGACAAATCAACTTTGCATGGTCATACGCTGATATGCCTGGACTAGATCCGGATTTGGTAATGCATCATTTGACAGTCAAACCGGGGGCAAAGCCAGTGAAACAGAAATTAAGGAAAATGCATCCACAAGTGGCATTACTAGTCAAAGCAGAGCTGGAGAAATTGTTGGATGTCGGATTCATACGCCCAATTGATTATCCCGAATGGATCTCCAATTTAGTACTTGTCAGTAAACCAGATCGCAGCATCAGAATATGTACAGATTTCAGAGACATCAACAAAGCTTGTCCGAAAGATGACTTCCCATTACCAAATATTGACTTGATCGTTGATCTCACAACAGGTCACGAAATGTTATCTTTAATGGATGGATTTTCTGGTTATAATCAAATCAGGATTGCACCTGAGGATCAACACAAAACATCATTCACTTGTCCATGGGGAACTTTCTGTTGGAATGTCATGCCCTTTGGGCTGAAAAATGCAGGTGCTACATATCAAAAAGCAATGACCACTATTTTTCATGATCTCATGCACATAACTGTGGAAGATTATGTTGATGATCTCTTGGGTAAATCAATAGACAGAGATACACATTTGGACATACTTTCAGTCGTCTTTGATCAGTTGGAAAAGTACAAAGTAAGATTAAACCCTAAGAAATGTGTCTTTGGAGTAACCTCCGGGAAACTCCTAGGATTCATCATGTCCAAAAGAGGAATTGAAGCGGATCCAACAAAAGTCAAAGCTATCTTGGAAATGCAACCACCAAGAAATATCAGTCAACTTCGATCCTTACAAGGCAGACTCCAGTCCATACGAAGATTCATAGCACAACTGGCGGATAAGTGTAATCCTTTTCAACACTTGCTACATAAAAACATCAAATTCAAATGGGATGATAATTGTCAACAGGCTTTCCAGACGCTCAAAGACTATCTCCTAAATCCACCAGTTCTGATGCCACCAGTTCCAGATCAACCACTGTTATTATACATTTCAGCTACTCCAACAACACTGGGGGCACTCTTAGCGCAACAAATTGCTGGGGGCAAGGAAAAAGCATTATACTATATCAGTCGCACATTGGTGGGATACGAGCTAAACTACACACCAATTGAGCGCGCATGTCTCACCGTGGTCTTTGCTTCACAGAAATTACGACATTACATGCTTACTCATAAGACTAAGTTGGTTGCAAGAATTGATCCATTAAAATACCTTCTCAATAAAGCAACACTTACTGGGCGACTGGCCAAATGGGTAATGATACTGAGTGAATTCAACATCGAGTATGTGGATAGAAAAGCAATAAAAGGACAAGCCATCGCAGATCAATTAGCAGATGCTCCCATGATTGATGATGTTCCTCTAAGTTCAGAATTTCCAGATGACTCCATTTTAACAATATCACGGGCAAAGCAATGGCAACTGTACTTTGACGGCTCATACACACAACATGGGGCAGGAGCTGGTATTCTCTTTATAACTCCTCAAGGCGATTCTATACCAAAATCATACCGCTTATCATTTCCTTGCACCAACAATATAGCGGAATATGAGGCATTAACAACAGGATTACGAATTGCAGTTCAATGGAAGATCCAGGAACTTCATGTTTTTGGGGATTCTCAACTTGTCATCCGTCAAGCAACTGATGATTACCAAACAAAAGATGAAAAATTGCTACCTTACAAGCAAATGGTGGATGATTTGAAACAGCACTTCACAAAGATAGATTTTGAGCAGATACCAAGAGAGCAGAATCGTGCTGCAGATGCCATGGCTACAATTGCTTCACTAATTGATCTACCTCAAAATGAGACCTGCTATGAGTTCTTGGTAGACAACCTGTTGGTTTCGTCATATGAGATCACTCCTACTGAAATGATATGCGTTGTTGGTCCCGAAACCCAGTTATATGGTTCCATATTCACATATCTTCACGACAATATCTTACCTCCTGATCTATCAAATAACCAACGTCATACTTTCATTCGCCAATCCTCTCGATATGTCATTTTAGCTGATATCCTATACCGGCGAGGTCTAGATGGCACTCTTCTTAGATGTCTAGAAAGCGACGAAGCTCAGATTGCGTTACGTGAAGTGCATGAAGGGATATGTGGTCCACATGCTAGTGGTCCTACCTTGGCCAAGAAACTCATCAGGACTGGATATTATTGGCCCAATATGGAGAAAGACTCATATCAGTTTGTCAAGAAATGTAAGCAATGTCAAATTCATGGAGACCTCATACATGCGCCGACACAAGAACTACAACCACTTGCGTCTCCTTGGCCCTTTTGTCAGTGGGGACTCGATCTCATAGGCAAGATTCACCCTCCTTCTTCCAATGGTCATAAATTCATTATCACTGCCACAGAGTATTTCACAAAATGGATTGAAGCCGTGCCTCTCACACAAGTCACTGGAAAACAAATTGCTACTTTCATCCTTAACTATATCATTTGCCGATATGGTATTCCTAAGTCCATTATTACTGATAACGGGCGTCCCTTCAAAAATCAGGATGTTCGTGAACTCTGTGACCGCTTCCATATTTCCCATCGTTTCTCCACACCATATTACCCCCAAGGTAATGGCCAAGCTGAGGCGTCTAATAAAACAATTCTTAAAATCCTCAAAAAGACAGTCGACGACGGTAGCCGTAACTGGCATATCCAACTCAATCCTGCACTTTGGGCCTACCGCACAAGTGTCCGCACACCTACAGGAGCTACACCATATTCACTTGTCTACGGCGCTGAAGCCATCTTGCCTATTGAGTTCGAGTTACCCTCTTTACGGGTCTCTTTGCAAAACATCATCACTGATGAAGACTACAGGGTCTCTCGCTTACAAGAACTAGAACTGTTGGATGAACGGAGACAAATTGCTTTTAATCATCTCAAGGCTTACCAACAACGAATGAGTCGCAGCTACAATCACAAAGTCAAGCCTCGCACATTTGAGGTAGGTGACTTGGTTCTCAGAGAAAATCCCAAAAATCAGCAAGACAGAGAGAAGAAGGGCAAGTTTGAACCAAATTGGCTGGGTCCTTACATCGTTACGACAGTCTATGGATCTGGGGCATATCAGCTCTCTACTACAGAAGGTGAACCTTTGGAGGATCCTATCAACAGCATGCATCTTCGCAGGTTCTACACATAGCTCGTCAGAATATCCTAATTCAAAAATACAAAAAAAAAATCAAAAAAATTCAAAAATACAAAAAAATTATAAAACAAAAAAATCGTTACTTGGTGAAAACCTGGCAAACAGGCGCCTTGTGACACAAAAAACATTGGAAAATCAAAAAGTAAAGAGAAATAATTTCGTCCAACGGTGAAAACCACTTCGGTGGCGCCCTGGGCAAGTACCATGGTGAAAACTGGGTTCCTAGCGCCATGCGTAGAGACATTGCTCCTCCCTCCTTCCGGATTCTCTTTCATCATTTCACTTTGCACACGCTCACAACCTATTCACTCACAATAAACTTACCCATTCCCATCATGGCTTGTTATTGATCTACCTAAGATTGGTTAGCCATTCACAATAAACCCCCCTTTTTTCACTCCCTTTCCATCCATAATAAATCAGATCCTATCTGTGGCTAAGGCAAATCCTACGTCTAGTGATGGGTGTGGAATTGAGAACATCACATGTTTCGAGGAGTAAAGTTTCTTCCAGCTTTCTCCAGTCTATTCACGCACAATCCGCAATAAAGCAACATTTGCATCACAGATCCGCAATAAAGCTTCGTCTTCTCCGCAATAAAGTATCAGTTTCACGGATTCAATCAGTTTCAGATGAGACACAGCAGCAACAATGGGCTTCAACAAATCAAATCTTTCAACAGACTCAGACAACAATATGGTTTAGTGCTATCTATCCTTTCTGTGAAAGTAAACATTGTGACCACAATCAAATAAGACTTATACAAGTGACAAGAGACACTAAACTTGAGGACTACAGTGGATGTTGGTGTCGAGTCTTGGTTTTTTTTTGATTTCATCTTTTTTTTGGTGACATGTCTTTTAGCTTTTCCGGGATGTCTCTGACTAGAGATTATATCTCCAGGATGTCTTTGACTAGAAAGGCGAGGATGGGGTATCGTCACCTATTTGCATTTGCTGTCTATAGATTGTCTCTTAGTAATGCTATGACTTGTCCAAGGATATGAGGACACTGTGAGTCTAGTGTGAACTGGGGCATTCCTTGTTTGTGACTGTCTTATCTCCATGCAAACGGGTACAATGACTTTCTGGGTCGAACAAATGCCTCGATTGTCATAATCTATTTTGCCATAATAAGCTCAATGATGATAACGCACAAGAAGCTCTTTCACTTTCATATCTTCTATTTTTCATCCCCCCTTTCTTGATTGACTTCCATCGTCCTTCTCGAGTCCGCGTAGCCCGCTATCACATGACTGAGTATAATGACACACCAAAAACATTTGCATTTCATGTAGCTGCACCTGCATTACCACATATAAGTATTTCACACATACATATAGATATCACAATTGCATCACATCCTGCACACAACACGTTTTAGCACAATTTACATTTGCATTATCATATTCATATGCATTACATACATTCACATTTGCATCATGCATCGCATATACAACATAAAAGAACAAAAATATATATTGCATTGCATCATATACATATTTGCATCCATATCATAAGCATCACATAAGAACATCTCATCACATAGGTACACATGCATATAGCTGCCGCAAAAATGAATCATCTCTCATATATATAATAAAAAATGTCATGATACAATGATGTCAAAAAATCATATGGCTATAATCACCCGCAGGTGTCTACAACACAAAAAATGGTACAAATATTGATACAAGGGAGCCCTCTATGGCTATGATGAACTCCCTCCCTCGGAGCCGCCTGGCCTCGACGGAATCTGAGCCCTAGAAGGACCCGCTCCAGGATCACCCTGCCTGTCTGGTGGTGGTGGAGGACCCATGACCCCACCACTCGATGCCTGTCTCCTCCGACTCCCTCCCGTAGCTGTCGCTGTCCGCGATGGTCTATGGAAGCTCCTCGCCCGCTGATCTGCTGGCACGACGCCATAATACAGGTCCCCCCAGTAGGCAATCTCCTCTCCGACTCGCAGGACATATGCGTAGCCTGCTCCTGTGTCCTCCGCCGCCTGCCTCCCTGCCCTCAGCGTTGTCTCAGCCTCAGTGTAGCGCTGAATCGCCTGATCCCTCTCCCGCTCAGTATCCCTGAGCCTGATCCTGAGTCGGTCCCTCTCCCTCTCTAGCTCCTGGATCTCATCTGCCTGGCCCTGGCAGATCTCCCTGAGCTCAATCAGCTCATCCTCCTCTGGATCCCCACCCTCTGCCTCTGCCCGTGGCTCTCCCTCTACGGGTGCCTGCCCCTGTACCTGTCCCTGTACCTGTACTGGTGCCTGAACGGGTACCTGTCTCGGTACATGCCTAGGTCCCTGTACTTGTCTCTGTCCCTGTGCCTGTACTGGCACCTGTCCCTGCACCTGTCCCTGTCTCTGTCCCTGTGCTCTAGGACCCTGTGCTGCTGGTACCTGCAGGGGCACTCCACCGCGACCCCTCACCACCTGGGCCTGTCCCTCCTGTCCACCCTCTCTCCGAGGTGCCACCCTCCTCTCCCCAACTACTCCCCTCCGCCGTCGTCGGCCTCTACCCCCATCACCCCCACCATCATCATCATCATCATCTCCTCCTCCATCTCCATCCAGTAGCTCTCCTAGATCTGTCAATCGGGGGAATGGATGCTTTGCCCAATACGCTGTATACTCTGCATCCATCCCGACGTCCTCAATCTCAGGCCACATGTCCCAAGGAAAAGGTATCATATCTGCCAGTTGTGTGACTGCCTGATCATATGACAATAAAGGCCCGAACTGTGCCTGATCCCTAACTGTACGAGCATACATACCCGAGCCTCATGGCATCTGCTGGATCCGGCCAAACTGGCGACCAATCCTGTCTACCAGCTGCCTCTCCAGTATATAGGGCGTCCGCCCAATCAAATACCTGCTCCGGAAGGTGTAAGGCAGCTCCACTGCGTCATCCTCCCACTCCTCGCATCCCAGATACGGCCTCCAGATGACGACATCAATGTCATCTATCACTCGCCGCCAATACTCTAACCTGCCAATCCGAGGCTGTGAAGTGATCATGTCGTACAGATGAACAAAACTCCGTCCATGACCTCTCCCTCTGAAGTGTATCGGCTGCGTAATAGGCAGATGCTTGTATGCCCAAACCTACAGTAGTGTCACTCCACAACCCAGTCCCACTGACCCATGGTAGACAAACTGGTGAAGCTCATAATATAGGTGGGCCAAAACATATGGACCCCACGCATATCTGGTGTTCTGCGTCACCAATATCTCCAGTGCTCCTCCCCAGCCCACTGCCAACCCCCGTGTCGCTCTGTCCAGACATAGGAACCCACTGATAGCTCCTCCAATCACAGCTGGCAAAGCTAACTTTGTCGCAGTCATGGTATCCCATGCCACATGTCCTGCTCTCATCTCTAGGCCGGGATCCTGAAACACCCATCTCAAAGCCTCTCTGTCTCCGTAGCGATCGTATGGAATCAGCTCTCCATCGATCGGTATCCACAGAATCCTGTAGACATCCTCAAGGGTGACTGTCATCTCACCCATCGGCAAATGAAATGTGCATGTCTCTGAATGCCATCTCTCGGCCAGCGCAGTCAGCAAACCCATGTTTGCCCGAAACTCAGGCACATACAATACGTGTCTCAAACCCATCTCCTCGATGGCAGCTCTATCCTGAAAAGACAACTCCGGTCGCAACCTCTGTGTGGACGGGAATCTCTCCCGTGACTCTAACATAGGCAAATACTCCTGTAGTCAAACAAATCAATCATGTCAGTCATGGTGGCATTCACTGTTCATCACAAAATGCTACTCGCTATCTAAATGCATATGGTCATCTATCTCAGTGACACTCACTGTTCATCACAAAGTGTTGCTATCTATCCTAGTAGTGCTCCCTGTTCATCACAAAGTACTACGTGTGTGACATTGCCTATTCATCACAAAGTGTTACTAACATTTTGCACTCCCTGTTCATCACAAAGTGCTGCTCATACTTTGGGTACTCCCTGTTCATCACAAAGTACTCTATCTTGGTACTCCCTGTTCATCACAAAGTACTCTATCTTGGTGCTCCCTGTTCATCACAAAGTGCCTTGATCTATCCTAGTTTTCCTAGAGGACCTGCTTGAATGTATCCTCTCAGCAGCTTATCCAATCGACAACGTATGTTCATCACAGAACTGTCGATTTAACCTAGAAGACCAAAACCTTGCATTTTCAGACACAAATGCGCCTATAGACTGCACAAGCGCGCCTGAACAACGCAAACGCGCCTGTTTGACATAAACGTGCCTGCATTATTCATAAACGCGACTTTGGCACACAAACGCCCCTTCAAGACGCAGACGCGCCCGCATTAGACACAAACGCGCTTCCAGACGCAGACGCGCCTGGCACCGACACAGACGCGCCTGACGGACACAGACGCGCCTGGCACCGACGCAGACGCGGTTGCACGTTTTTGCACTTTTTTTGTGCCCTATTCCTAAGCGCATTTATTGCTAACTAGCATGCATTAATGACAAAATTGAATGCGTCAAAGTACGAGGAGGTTTGGTGGTACTTACCGGCTCTCCTGCCTCTGCTGGTCTCTGAAATCGGCGAACGCGGTCGAATCTGTGTACGAAAGCCATCGCTGCTGACTGCTGCTGCTCTTTTTCTCGCTCTGCACTGTGATCTCGTGAGGGTGTAGATGACAATGAGGATGTCTTTTGCCCGTGGTCTATCTTATAGCCTACCCTAGCCCTTGCCTTCATTTCCCGAGTCAGTCTTCATTATCCCGTGACTTTGTCACTTTATCTGACCATTCCATTCTAGCCTTTCTTTCTTATCGAGAGATTGTCTGCAATCTTTCCAGACTTTTTCATCCAATCTCTCGAGGGGGCATATCATTCCCATTCTAGGACAACTCTGTATCAGTTCATCTTATCTTCTTTGAAACAACGCGACAAGCCGCATTGTCTCAAAGAGGGGCAAAATGTAGACACCCAAAATTGTCATGTCTAATTAAATAAATATTTTA
This sequence comes from Cryptomeria japonica, assembly GCF_030272615.1. Classification (NCBI taxonomy): domain Eukaryota; kingdom Viridiplantae; phylum Streptophyta; class Pinopsida; order Cupressales; family Cupressaceae; genus Cryptomeria; species Cryptomeria japonica. The sequence continues at coordinate 2,523,548 of NC_081408.1, read as the reverse complement.
TTTATTTAACTATTTAAGCCTAATTCTTCTATTAATTAAATAAATCTTTATTTATTTAATTAATTCATTTATCCTCTTCTAGCCTTATTTATCATTTAAATAAATACATTTATTTATTTAAATTATCCTATTCCTAATTTAAATAAATATCTTATTTATTTAATTATCCCACTTCTTCTATTAATTAAATAAATCTTTATTTATTTAATTAATTCATTAGCCTTTTCTACACATGACACATGTCATTCATCTCTTAATTCATACACTACCTACCCCTTTCATTATTTTACTATTTCTTCTACCTACCCTCTAATCATAGCCGACCTCTTTTTACACCTCTCAATCTTATCCCTCCATTTCATATAGTGTCTTCTATATAAGGAGATGCTTCCTTCATTATCAACCCTAATCAAGCATTCTAATGACTAAATACCCTAATCGACAATTTGGAGGACTTGACTACACTACGATCCTACTTGCAACCACATTCCGTTCTTTGTTGAGCTCTTGTGCATATAAAATCTGAGAGCAAATATATCAAGCAAGATCGATGGAGATAGGAAGAATGGAGATCAAAACCCTATTGGACATGTGATGGTATAATCTTTGTGATTTCATGTGATTTGCATTGTCTTAGGTAATCTTCATATGTTATGGTGGATCTTTGTTGTTGTTAGGCTAGGGTTTGGTGGTTGAATTCATTTAGCCTTTCAATATTGTTATTATTGTTATCCATTTTCACCATATACAGTGATAATTCAACAACAATTGATATATCAAAGAATCCAGTATTTCACTCTAAAACTAAACATTTTTCTATCAAATATAATATTCTGAAAGAGAATGTTGAAGCAAAAGAAGTGAGATTGGTTTATGTGAATACTAAAGAGTAGATTGCAGACATCTTTACTAAGCCTTTGCCTAAGGAAACTTTTGAATATGTCAAAGAGCAGCTTGGGGTAATACCCTCACCGGTAGAGACTTAGACAGTTGAAGATTGGCATCAACCGACAAAAATTAGTAGAGAAACATTTTTTCGGCTTTGATGGAGGAGAGCTACTTCTCAGGGGGAGTAGTTGGTTATAACAATTGGTTATTGTAATTGGTTGTATGTTTTGGTATTTGTATTGCTTTGGCATTTGATGTCAAAGGAGGAGAGATATCTATGGAAAAACAAACTTTGTATTTAGGAAACATTGTCCTAGGGGGAGAGATTATTCATTGGGGGAGAGATATATACTCTCTGCATTTATATTTTGATTTCTGGTATTGATCTATTCTCGAGATTGTTGGTTTCTAGTTTTTGACAATCTGTTTTGGCACTTAGATGTTTTTCCATCTTGTGTTTCCATCAATGCCAAAGGGGGAGATTGTTGGTATTATGGATGTGTTACATTAGTTTTTTCATTGATGTCAACACTTATCCTTCTGTAGATCTATGGTTATGTTGAACCGACACATTGTGTTCACCAGCATGTTTCGTGACTTATGCACAGTCACCGTTATATTGTTCACCGATAGGTTATATTGTTCATCAACACTGATGATGACTTGTTATCATCTGGAGATCACTTGGTTATGTTGAAGACGTGGTTTGGATACTTTGTTTTGATGTTTTGGTTATTGGTCTAATTGGGTTGACATATTTGCTGTTACTGGCAAATTGGTCTAGGTTATGAACTGACATGCATTATCTATTCCAGATCAGCATGACACGTTATGGAGATGATTTATTGATTGGACATTATTGTAAATGTATTGAGCTGACATGATGCATCACATCTTGATTCATTTGTAATTGATTTAATTGTAATATTTTTAGTGAGCCGACCTACACATTTGGTCTTAGGTTTTGGTATATATGTAAGATCTCATTTGTGAGATAATGAAACAAGGAATGTAACGGTATATGGTATATGGTATTGTAACATGGTATGTGCGAATATTGAAGATCATATGAGCATACCATAGAGAAGGTTTAAGGAAGGTTTGAAGATGATTATCAGAGTTTAATCGATACTGAATCTAGCATTGGAGATGCTACTTTGAGCAGTACATTATCAATGGATTTAACCATCCAATTGTAGTCAGTGTGACTCCTATTTTGTGATTGAGCAGTGAGCTCTAAGCGGTTGGCCTTTCTGCATGTGCAGACCCCATTTGTATACACATACTATCTGCAGTAGTATCATCTGATTGTGGGTAAGGTTTCCCACCGTGGTTTTTCCCCTTACAGGGTTTCCACGTACAAATCTCTGTGTTATGTGTTGTGAATGTTGTTTCTCTTTCTGTTTCATGCATTAAGTTTCACCGGTATTGATATTAACTGTTAATCTGTTAACCGACATTAAGTTTTTTTTAACCGGTATTAAGTATCAAGTTTGATTAAATTATATTTGGGTTGAAATTAATAGACATTGATTCACCCCCCCCTCCCACCCCCCCTCCCCCTCTCAGTTGCCTCTGAGTCCTAATAGAAACCAAAAGTGTCGTCGGATGTTGCCAACCTCGATTAGGGTGTCATATGCATACATGCCAAAGAATGTTCAAATGACCCTGATGTTGTTGGTTTAGAGATGAAGGCCTAGGATTGCAAATTTGCATTGGTCCTAGTTGACAAGATTGTGTTGAACCTTGTTAATGTGTGATTGGGTCAACCCCTTCTTTGCATCATTATAGTTGGACACATTGATGTAGTAATAGTTAGTTGGGTTCAAGTGCAAAGTTTTAGTGCAACTATTTCTTGTAGTTTTTGGTTGTCCATTTTATACAATTTTAATGTGTATTAAGGTATATCTCTAGGAACAACCCCCTTTAGTTTATGTTGAACTCAAAGAGTAGGAGAGATTGCCCATTCTTCTAGTTACCCTTTCACTATCCTAATTCTATTGATGATCTTCTCCTTCCCTTGTTGAAGACAAATCCTTGGTATTGAAGATAGAGAAAAGATCTAGGATATAGGAGAGTTATTTTGGGGCATAGGGATAAAGATAATATCTTGATCATTTATTACTTAAAGCCCATTGAACTCTAATCCTTAATCCTTAAGAAAATATCTAATTTTCTTACAATCCTCAATGGTAAAACCATAGAGAATAGGGATCCATTAAAAATTACCTAACCACACAAGTATTCGCAATAATGGCATGAAAAGAAGTGTTATATAAAATGATAATAAACCTTCAAACCTCATCATGCAAAGTGCCAAACTTGTTGTTTAGACTTTATACAACTATTACACCATAAAAAATTAAATATTTACACTTTATACAAACTCTAATTTTTAAACAAATCAAAAAACACAATCATAAATTGAAGTAATACCAATTAATTATATTTGAATAAATAAATAAATAAATAATTATAGCTTCAATTCAACTTTTAAAAATTATAGATATAAAAAAAATAAAATAATGCCCGTGCCAAGAAACTCCTTGTTCTTGTATGTTTATAAGCAAGGGACTCCATTCAAAATTTTTTAGTGAATGCAACCAAAAAAACAGGGGAAAAAAGTTCACACTCCAGACATTGGCCAATTTCATTTATGTGATTGAATAACAAACCATTTAACTAATAAAAAACAGGGGAAAAAAGTTCACTCAAGATATTGGCCAATTAAATTAATGTAACAGCCAACTTATCTAATTAATTTGTGTACTCTAATAATCTATTCTGATTAGAAATATTATTACTTTTTATTAGAAATCTCCCAATGGCAAACGTACTCCTTGGATTTCTTCGATGCCACCCAAATCATAATTGAACACCCGAAAATTATAAAGCCAGTCTATCTTCATCTGCTCTGCTGATGTGGCGACTTACTATTGGAAACAATTAAACAGATCTCTCTGGAATCACTTGCTGTTATTACTGATTAAAGTACACCACACAACGAACAGGAGGATTGACCGGGGGTAGCTTGGAAGAAATGTGTTTTTCCTGTGTCTGATTTTGGGCATCCGAGAATAATCAGCTAAATTGATTCAACTCGTGTTTCAAACTCTCGTGAAAGTTTCTCGTGGATAGCAATTACTATTGCCTTTGAAGATTGTGAACTGGGTTTCTGATATGGAGGTACTCAATGCTGTAACAGCAGGTGTACCACCCTTGGGAGTATGGAGGTCCACAAGCCATGCGGAGATCAAGAATGGCAACAAAATTAAAGCTTTCTTTAAAAAATCATCAGCTCAGAGTCCACCATCTTTCTCAAATTATGCTGAAAACCTGTTTAGAGCAATTGGGTCACAGCTGAAAAGCAGACCCGTTGAGGCTCCCCACACCATACTATTGTCCTCACTCTTCGGTGCTGCACCAGCGGTAAGTGCTCTTACATACGAAGAAGCCCTTCAGCAGGGTGTTAGTTCTAGTCCCACGGAGGCACCTATAGAAGATATTGACCTGAATGGTATTATAGATACAGTGCAGAGCTTCTCAAGTGAAAATGCTCTGGCTATAATTGGAGGGGTTGTGCTCGTTGGGGTCCCTTTAGTGTTGACTAGAATTTTATCCACACCCAAAACATGGGGTACAACATCTGCTGCAGAAGCTTATTCCAAGCTCGGGGAGGACCCAGAAGCTCAATTATTAGATATCAGAACACTGGAGGATATTAAGGAGGTGGGGTCTCCAGATATCAGAAAGTTGAAGAAGAAGGCTGTCCAGATTACCTATGAAAATGATGCATCCTTTTTGGAGAGGGTATCTGCAAAATTCAAGGATCCAGCTAATACCATCTTGTACATATTGGATAAGTAAGCATTCCTCCTATTTGAATGATTGCTGAACGTAAAGGTCAAATGTTCTGTCATTAGATACAGTTTATCCCCTCTTTTAGTGCTTTTGTAGGAAGGACAAAGATATTAGAAAACCATATTTTGTTTTGGTGCTGGGCATAAAGTCAAATAAAAAGCAGTTCAAGTCTCTAACTGCATGATTTTTGTTTCAGTTCTCTGTAAGGTGGCATATATCGCAATCAGAGTGATTTTCATTGGAATCATATGTCGTGAAACCTTGAGTATGCAACAACGTCTCACCCATAATTACCAGACTTAGACTCAGCAGAGTCTCAACACACTCATTATGGACTGGGACTGGGACTTGACACAAAAGCCCAGCATAGACTAGGTAATTTGAGAAACACATGACGTATAGAGATTTTTTCAAGGAAGGACTTGTTTGTTCTATGCACTCTGCACAGTCTCAACACACTGAATTTGGACTGAGACTGGGACTTGATACAAAAGCCCAGCACAGACTAGGTGGTTTGAGAAACACAGGATGTATAGAGATTTTTTCAAGGAAGCACTTGTTTTTTTCTTTACACTCTTCTCTAAATCAAATTGAAAAGAACAAAAAAAACTGATCAATTACTATCTACTTTTGTCACTTACTCAAGTATACATAAACAAATGAGTACAAAAGCAGATTTGAGCTGAAGTAAACAAGATTTTTAAATATATAAATATTAAATACTCACAAATGTCTTTGATGTACAAAACACTTTGATTAGGATATCCATGACGTCAAAGACAAAAAACACATGGAGGTCATGAAATATGCCATAAAGGAACTTGTATCACTTGGACCAATATCAGTAGATCACTACCTCTTCTGTGGGTGATTCAGTTGCATCTTAGATCGGTCCTTGATGCTGCTGCCCATGATACTTATATGTGTGTCACAAACATCCAAGGGATCTGCTTGTATTTTCTTCTCCTTCTTTGCCACTGCTACTGCCTTTGCTTCAAGTTTAATATGGTCAATTGATGCATGGTTATTCTCAATAAACACATGATCCTTACGCTTAGTAATCCAATTTGGTAGTGGATCAGCATCCTTCTATGCAGTGAGAGATAAATATTACCTAAGATTTTCTTGTGATGGGGGCAAAGGTTTTAATGAACATAAGAAAGTCGTTTAACCTTTGCATTGCCAATCTAATGGGCTTCTTGAATCGTATGTGCCCAAACATGGTCTGCTTGCACTTGCATCTTGAATTGCTACATGGTTGGCTCAAGATATGTATTAAAGTACTTTGATGGTTTGACATTTGAAATGAGAAAAAAAAAGTGAAAACAAAACATGCCCCATTGCAAATAGGGACTGACACTTTTTCGCTTCCTAGCTTAGGTGTTTTAGTCAGTCGTCTTTAGCTTGGCAGAATCCTAGTTGCTAACCTTTTCTCTTGAGAGGAGGTAAGTTCTGTTAGTTTAGGATTGAGGGATGTTGCTAAGTTGTTGATGTTGTCATGAGGCAAAGTTGTCAAGTTGGCAAAATGTCGTCAAAGGTGCAGGATGTTGCTTGGAATGGATATGCGAGCTAGAAGTGGTCTGTTTGCTTGTAGTTCCATCAAGAACTGCAAGCACAATGCCTTAGGATCATGAATTGCAAGCTTATTTTTGTGGAGGACCAAAGTGAGGAGGATGATGAAAATCTGACTATGTAGAAGAGTGATCCCCTTGTTGCTTGTATAAAATTGTGCAAACCCCTGCTTCATATGCGTTCCAGCATCTTTTGTGCAAAGGTAGGTCTCATATGCGCTCAAGGCTAGTAGGGATGAGTAACATAACATTGCTTAAATCTAGAAGGATCCTCTTAGCAACTTTTGTGCAAGCTAGGGTCATAAAGATGCCCAACATCCTTGTGTTAAAAAAACCTTCCAAGCTCTCTCTTGCAAGCTTTGTTCAAGACAACATGATAGGTGCATAAAGATTGTTAAGAGATGAAGTTGTGCAAACAAAGTCTTCAGGTGCAATCAAGATGATAGGTGCATAAAGATTGTTAAGAGATGAAGTTGTGCAAACAAGGTCTTCAGGTGCGATCAAGATGACATTGTGCATTGTGACCCCTTGAATGCACCCACTGTTTCTGCATACATGACTTCTTAATGCGTTCAACCTACACACATTTGTTTGTGTAAGCTCAAGGTCATATGCGCTCAAGAGAGAGTGTAAAATTTCCTAAGTTTAAACTTTGTGCAACCACACCCATCAAATGTGCTCTGTCAGCTTTTGTGTAAGTCAAGGACCTGAATCCCACTCATCATTTTGTGCACATCAGCTACTCAAATATGCTTGCCGCTTGTGCAGATATGTCTTAAACCCGCTTTGCAAGAGTACCCTCCAAATGCGCTCCCTTACCAATTTGTACAAACCAAGGGTTCAAACCCGCTCTGCCCTATGCATGCCTACCCTTGAATCCCACCAATGCATTAATACCCTCCAAATGCGCTCCATACACTCATTTGTGCAGTTCAACCCCTAAATCCCACCCAAGGAAGAAATGAATGAGGAATTATTGGGGCTGTAAGGGGAGACCTAGAACATGAAGGCGACCTACAAACCTGAAGAACATAGGAAGTCAGACCTTAAGGACCTGAAATCAGACCTAAAACATAGAGGATCAGACCTTACAAACTCAGAAATCACAATTAAATGAGAGTCTCAGACCTGTAAACAATGAAATCAGACCTAAAAATACATCAAAATCTGACCTGAGGCAATTAAATCAAACCCTAACTCGTAGCCCTAATAATCAGGGCAGAGCAGATTAATGTTTGAATTTTGTAATATCCCCATTTTCATGAGGATCAGTCCGTAGAGGAGTTTGGCCTATTACTTGACCCTCGTAGGCCAAGGAGCTGATAAGAGGAGCGCTTGGGCAGTTGCTTCTGGCTTCACATTCTATTTTTATATGATTTTTGGTGAGATAATGTATTCTCACGTATGATGTCACGTGTGTTGTTAATTGCACTTTATATTATAATGATATTTTAATTATCTAAAGTGCAATTAAATAATTAAGTCACTTAAATAATATTATTTTTTAAGGGAAACTTCTAGAAGTTCAATTAAATATTATTTTATTTCTTCTAGAAGGCCGACCTCTTGAAGGAAAAGAATAAATAGGGGGGCAGCCTCATTGTTGGGCATCTAGTTGTTGAATACTTCTTTGTTTGATAGTTTGTGGAGCCAAGGGTTTTTGCAGTTAATCTTCAGCCATTGGGAACGGAAACTCTCAATTGGTAATGCGATTTTGAGGGTGTGAAAGATCTTCCGAATTATTGCTTGTTGTGAGCACTACCTCAGGAGTTCAATTTGGAGCTTATTGTGTTTTTGCAGCTGAGAGGAAGACATTTCAGTCTTTTTAATTGAGCTTCATTGGTGGCCATAGGCCAAGTTTTCTGAAGTCATCTTGCATAGCAGATTGGAGATCGAATGGGGAGAATGCTTCAGATTCATGATCAATTGATATCTGCACTTTAATCAAGAGTTAGGTAATATCTTGGAGGTATTTTTGGTGGTGGTTTGGAGGAGTTTGAAGGTGATTTTCAGTCCAGATCGTAGTTTGCCATGGAGGGTGATCAGACCTACTGAGTCACACATTTTCACTCATTACTCTTTGCTGGTTGCTCAGAATTTTGTGGGCATTTGTTCATTCAACTCGGCTGGCCTTGGCAATCATTTCAATCATTATTTGAAAGAGAGAGAGTGCTGTATTTATTTGTTATTACATCTGCAACTCAAGGGCATATGGCGCCATACTCATAGTGGAGCGATTTCACTATTGAAGCCTTCAAAAATTCATGTGACAACTCCTACATGGTCAATGGGATGTACTCTTCCTTGTGGCATCAAATAACTTGGTTCTTGGTCATTATTTGCCTATGTAATGTCTAATTTTCTGAGTACCTTATGTTTAGAAAAGTAGGGCAGCATGTGAATACCTCAGAAGTCAATTAGGTCTGAGAAATCAGTGCTATTGTGCCATATGTAACAGTCTGAAATTGTAATCAGATCTTAATGGCAGCAGTATTGGATATTTAGTTTGTTATTTTGAAGCATGTATGGCAAGTGTTTGCTAAAATTTTCATCTCATATTTGAGTTGCATTTGGGATGTATTTCTTCTTGTTACTTTGTTGTATATCTTCTACATCATTTGCAAATGTGTATCGGTATCAATAACACGCAAAGTTATGCAAAGTTTTCCCAGTATCAATAACACGCAGGGTTAATAGTCTAAAACACAGAACAGCAAGTCTAAATTCTGAATGTGAATTGTTTGATATAATACCTTGGCCAAAAACGTCAGGAAAGCAATCAGATTTTAATAACAGCAGGTTTTAAGGTGAAGGACAACTATTTGACAATATTCCTTGAGGCTGTCTTCAGCATTTTGAGGCCATAATCAGCAAGGCATATTACAAATTTGAAATGGTGTTGTTCAAGTGAGCATTCAACACTTATTTATAGGGCTTCAATGTTATAGTTTCCCTCAGTTAGCCGACTTGGGGATTGCAAAGGAAAAGAATGTTGCATAGCTAACCTTCTGGTGCAAGCAAAGTCTTAAAACCCGCTCCAACACAATGGTGCAAGCACTTACATAAAATGCGCTCAGTAAATTGTGCAAACCCTTGCTTCAAACCCGCTCAGCAGGGGGAGGACTTAGGTTGGAATGTAGGAGGGAATTCAAAGATGCAATTGGCAAGGCAAAGGATTTTTAGGCCCTAGTTGGCTTAGGTGAGTTAGAGGGGGAGTGAAGGAGATATAAAGCAAAGGCAAACTTTCTCATTTTGACAACAATTCAATCCAAAACAAGGAGCAGAGCGAGCAGACCTAAAAGGCATACCTGAAGTTATCTTTTCATGAGCAAATTCTTGGGTGTAGATCTGAATGAGTTAAGAGAATGTTAGCTTGAGGAGGGAAGAAAATTAGACTTATGGGATAAAGTTGATTTTCATTAATTATGACGCGTTCTTATTTGTGTTGCGTTTCATTCACAATATGTTTTTTCTTTCTTTCAGGTTATGAGGCTTTGTTACAAGGAAGGAACACCTCGACCTAGCGAGTGGAGTGTGTCCACATTAGGTTCTGATGCAAGGATGGAGAACTTAGAGCATTGCAACATTGAAGGAGTCAACATCAAGACAAGGTTGCCCCACATCAACATGAGGAGGATGAAAGGACCTACAACTTCAAGGATGCAACCACTACATGAAGATTACTCTACAAGCTCAAGGTCTTCAATGTGAGGAGCTTAACCTATTCAAGGCTTTCATTGCATCACGAAGTGAAGGATAGATTCTGAAGAAAAAGACCAAGATGCCACAATGAAGATGAAGGAAATGTTCTCATCATGTTGAATTTCCTTCGAAAATCCAAGAATAAGGGTCAGCACAATGAGGTAATCTTGGTTGGGAAATGTTGCAACATGGAGATACCCTTCATCAAGGCGAGGAATTCAAGTCTAAGAAGGGATCAATGTAGGGTTATGTTGTGAGGTATTCACACATCGCCCCATTGCAAATGGGGACCCCCTTTTTTTTGCTTTCTCGATTGTGTTAGAGTCTTTGCTATTAGTCTTTGCATTGAAGGGATAGAGTTTCTCAAGTATCTAGAGGGTCATCATGTCAGGTTGGTCTCCTGAGTGGAGTGAAGTAAGTCATCAAGCATGTGGCAAGAATGATTTATGGGTGAAAGACTTGAGGATTGAACAAACTGAGCAAAGTTAGGTGAAAGGACTAAGTCGAGTCTTTCCTAAGGATGCGTACCTTGCTCTCTCGCTGGAGTGAAATTTGCCCAAGTTCATGAGACCCCTTACCTTGCTAAGGAGATGAGACCTCGTACCTTGCTAAGGACATGAGACCCCTATACCTTCCAAAGGTCATAGAGCGAATTTCCTCCATAGGTGCTCTCAAAGGTCAGATTGATGATACTTTCATGTGGAGAGATTGGAAAACTTAAGGCTCAAATTGATGAGTTAGAAGAAAGAGGAAGAAATTTTGAGTTATGTCCTTGCTAAGGTCCTAGAGCGAATTTCATCTCCAAGTCATGTACCTTGCAAAGGACATAGAGCGAATTTCTTCACAAGGACATGTACCTTCCTAAGGGTCCAAAGTGAATAATTGCCAAAGGTATGTCCTTCTGTCCTTCCAAAGGACATAGAGCGAACTTTTCACCTTGACCCAGTCCTTCCAAAGGACATAGAGCGAACTCTTTCACCTTGACCCTGTCCTTCCAAAGGACATAGAGCAAACTCTTTCACCTTGACCTTGTCCTTCCAAAGGACGTAGAGCGAACGTTTTCACCTTGACCCTGTCCTTCCAAAGGACATAGAGTGAACTCTTTCACCTTGACCTTGTCCTTCCAAAGGACATAGAGCGAACTTTTTCACCTTGACCATGTCCTTGCTAAGGTCCTAGAGCGAATCTCCAAGACATGTCCTTGCTAAGGTCCTAGAGTGAATTTCCTTGGCCTTGTCCTTCCAAAGGACATAGAGCGAACTTTTTCACCTTGACCATGTCCTTGCTAAGGTTCTAGAAAAAATTTCCAAGTCTTGTCCTTGCTAAGGTCCTAGAGCGAATTTCCAAGTCATGTCCTTGCTAAGGACATGGAGCGAACTATTTCATGAAGGCATGTCCTTGCTAAGGACATGGAGCGAATTTTTGAAATCATGTACCTTGCCCCCTGTTTTGAGTGGATTCCTCAAATTCAAGCATTTTGGCAAGAGGTGAATTCGGCCAACATGGGAAAGGTGATTTGTTATTATAAATCAAGTCGGCCTTATGGGAAGAGTCACCTCTTTTACCCTAAAGCGCCTATAAAGAAAGGGTCAAAACATTCATTTTAGCCACCAATTCAAACATATTCTTCACTCCAAGTGTGAATTTGAGAGCAGACTTAGCGAATTTCTTCAACAAAGCAGCGAGTTTTATCAATACATGAGCGAATTTCATCAAAACATAGCTGAGCTGCTGCAGTACAAGGGCAAAATAAGACATTAAAGATACAGATCTGATGTTTTAGGTAGGCGAATTCATCATACAACAAGAGAGAACAAATGTACCCAGCAGGGAGACATATCAACTAGTAGACTTCATCATTAGGCAGCCCAGATTTACCCTTAGATATTAAATCTGTCTTCCATGCAGTGAATTCATTTATTATTGTTAGCCTCCTCTTGATCAGATTTAGTGAAAAACCACATAAAATCAGAGTGAGAGGTCAATTTAAAACAGGATGTGTGTGAGGATCATATGCTATGTATTTGATACTTTATTTGATTTGTTTTGTAGATATGTAAGGAAGATGATATTACTTCGAGGCAAGATGAGCAATCAAAAGATGAAGGAATGACTTGACCATGACGCGTACTTCCTATCACCATTATGCAAGATCAAGAGGAGACTTCATTAGCAAACACAAGAACATCAAGGAAGAGATACACTCAACCAAGTGTATCATCCACTCAAAGTACATCATGAGCAAGTGAAAGTCAACCAAAGTCATCACAAAACCTACATCGAACATAATCAAAGAAGCAGATAGTTTCAGAAGAGTTAATCAAAGTTTGCTTCTCACCATTGTCATCACTTTAAACAAACTGGATAATGTCGAGTATCAAGAGATATCTCTCAACATCCCTTCATGATGAGGAATCAAATCAAGTCTACAAGTGCAAGTTGGAGGTCACATCCTAGTCATCATCCCATTCACTACTACACCAATCAAAGAAGTTCCATATCAGCTTGTCTTGATTCAATGAACCTGACTCACCAGTGATGGTACAAATTCTGAGGCACCTACCCTTGTTACCTATTGGTCATCCTAAAGTGTTGTAGTCATTTCATTGGACAAGTTGGGATCGTTGTAACAAACCCTAATTAGGGTTTTATTGTAAAATCTTGGCCATTGATGGAGATTCAATCCTGGCCATTCATTGTAAATGAGCTCTCTATATAAAGCTCAAGCTCTTCATTTGTAAAGGTTGATAGCTAGTAGTTAGCTAATAGTGATTAGAATAGAATAGTGAATAGTCAATAGGTAGTCTTAAGAGAATAGAATAGAAGTTAGAGTAGAGTAGGAGGAGAAGGCATAAATTGTTGCCTAGGTTGTAAATGAACTCCACTTTCATTGAAGTTATGGTGAAGGATGTTGTTTCTTTACAATGTGCATGGTTTCTTGTTGGATCTTCATGTTAAATGGTAAATAATTAGATTGAATGGAGGAATTTGTTGAATCTATTCACGTGGAATCCGCCTAGTCCATACCACTAGCCTCTTATTGATTGTAAGTGTGCCCTGTGTGGTCAACTGGAATGATATGAGCTTAACTTCGAATTGTTATGCGTCCATTGTTTATGCATTAACTTGAATGGTGAGCAATGTTCGATGGTAATGATTTGAACATCTTTGAAATGTCCTTAGAAGATTGTACTGAGCTTGTGTCAAATTGTTTAGCTTGATGGTGAGACCTCGCTCAGTAGGATTCCATCTAATCACTCAACTATCTTCTTATATTCTAGATCTTAGAATAGACCCTCTCAACCCTTTACCTTTTGCCATTTTTTCAAACTCGAGCTAGTTTAGGATCAAAAAGCATCACCATATTATAACATCGGATGATCATGTTACAGCAAATCAAGCATTTAGGCATTCAAATGTAAGTCCCCTTGTGATTCCAGCATAATCACATCAAACCAATGAGCTTATCCACATGTAGTGACCCTACATTCATGAACCTTGGAGTCTTCTGAAGTGATCCTAAACCTAATTTTCAGCATTTGAGAGATTTTGTTAAAGAGAGGATAAGATACTTTCTGGGTATTTTATTCTGTGTTCGCATGTGCCTAAAAAACACATCAACAGGTTCAAGGTGCACTACTATATAAGCATGAGGTTTCCAAGCAAGAAAATGAACTTGCACAAGAAGATCAAGCGTAGGCATTATGAGGTCAGGATCAAACATTGTCAATCAGAAGAATAAGGAAGATTCCCAATTTAGGAGGTGAAATTATGCAAGTGTGATCAAGAGATACTTTCAGAAGAGTTAAGAAAAGTTAGATACTTGATCATACAAAGATGATACAATTTGGGAATATGCATCTATTGGCAAGAGACACTGTACCGGTAGAGATTAGTGCATGACGAATGTTTCGGGGTTGTCATTGATGGCAACTTTGATCAGAAATCACATCTGGTATATGCTGAATTGTTCTACTGGAAGTTTGATATCCATTTTGCTTAAGTTTGGAAGGTGGAATACAGTATGTGGTAGAGTATGAGTACATTGAGCAAAACTCAATTTTGGTTGCATAGTTCTGGTTGCGACGGAAGAGTTAGGTGATTGGATGTTCGAGACAACTTAATTCGCAATCCTAGCCTTCGACATTGATTCTTATGCAAGATTGAAGATCCGGTATCCGATATTTCAAGAAGAACAGGGTTATTTTGGTGTAGCGTGTTATGCAGAATCTTTGGGATGATTTCGGTGATTGGTTTTGAGTTCGAGGTGGTCGATCTGACATGTGTGAAGCATATTATCAATTTGTTTAGGTTCGCATATGGATTTGCAATCGGATTGAGCCGACTTCTTGTTACACGTTTCATGTTTTGCAAATATTTTGAAGCCAACATATTTGTGACCTAACCAAGTGGTGCGGATATATAAGATCGATCTATCTGATCATTTTGAGTATGGAAATGTATGAATTTTGATGTGCGAAGAGTGTATGAGCATTTGAGCGTTGTTTCACACGCACGATCTTTGATTTTGTGCTCCGATATATGACAGACCAACATAATAGAGCAGGTTGTCAGAACAATGGAAGACAGTCACTTTGCGCTTAACCGGAACTGCATTTTGGCATTTGTAGATTCTATTCATCAGTTCAGACATTCTTGTTATCATTTGTAATCATTTGTAGGACAGTGAGTCCTCCGGGGTTGTAGCCCTCTTTTGTAATTGAGCAGTGAGCTCTAGATAGTGTGCCTGAACGCATGTGCATTCCCCTCTTGTAATATTATTATACTCCTGATCACAATATTATAATATTGTGGGTCTCAATCCCACCTTGGTTTTTCCCTTTACGGGTTTCCACGTAAAAATTTCGGTGTTATGGTTTTGTGCTTGTTTGCATTTAGTTTCTGCACTTTGCTTTTATTCATTTGCATCCGATGGTTTAAGAATAAGTTTAAGAAAGTTGTTAATTGCAGAACACTGATTCACCCCTCCCTCTCAGTGTTCATTGATTCCAACAGGATCACCATTGTCACCTCAAGTAGTTGGATAATGTTGAGTATCAAGAGATATTGCCCAAACACAAACACCTCTTTGGTGATGACCTATGTGGAGCAAGCGGAGGTAGCATCTAGTCATCATTCAACCAATCAAGTTACTCCAAGTCAAGATGTCCAAATACATTGAACTTGATTCATCCCGTGAAGGAGCAAGCAACACATGGCACTACATCGGAAATTGTTCAACATACCTAACCTCATTTCACATTTTTCAAAACTCAAAGGACATGTGTTCATCAAAATTGTAATTTTCTCATTGGTCAAAGGAAGTTAGTTGTAACTAACCCTAATTAGGGTTTTGTCTTGTAATCTCGACCGTTGATCTTGAATCAATCTAAGCCATTGAATTGTAAAGTGACCTCTATATAAGGCTCAAACCTCTCATTTGTAAAGGTTAATAGCTAGTAGTTGATCAATAGACAATTAATAGGCAGTTGATAGTTAGCAGTAGAGTAGGAGGAGGAAGTTGGAAGTTGTTGCCAAGACTTGTCGAAGTTAATACATGATTTCTATTGAAGCATGGTGGATCTCTATGTGTTATTTCTACAATTTGCATGGTTTCTTGTTACTTTTCAAATTTAGATAAAGTTCATTGATCTTAATGAAGAAATGCAATGATATGTGATGAATTCCTTGGTTCATACTTTTTGTGGTCTACTGATTGTAAGCTACAATGCAAAGTTAGCTTGAACCTCATTAAGCACAAGTTTGATTGTGGATATTTACTTGAACCGCGCTAGTATTTTGTAATATCCCCTTCTCCGCAGTGATAAGTTCAGCTGGCTGTTAGCCTAGTTTGGAAGCCCGTAGGCTAGTCGGGGGCAGAAATTAGGGTTTCCTATTTTTCTAGGAGGATTCTTTGCTGTTTTCAAGAGGTATGTGTGGGAGTTTGACAGTTTGTATTCTGGATTCCTTCTGGGTTTTTAGAGAGCTTCAGGATGGTTCGACATGCATCTGCATTAGGTGACTTTTTCCAGACTTACTATTTTTAGAAAGTGCGATGGCTACTCAGAATGTAGTTAAATTCACTTTGGAAACACTTACTATTTTTAGCATTATGCTATTTTTAGTATACTGTTTTCTTTTATTGGCCAGAATGCAACAAATCTGTGGATCTATTTATATAGTTAGTGGGTTAATGGTAATGCGCAAAAGCTTTATTGGATTCTGCCATTTTATGAATCTCCTCCTTCTTGCGTATACAATTGCCTTTCTCTCCGGCAGCATCCATTATTTCGTAACTCAATTTGAAATGCATATTTCGACCAGAATGTTTTCTGGATGATTCTAATAACCAACAAATAGCAAGTATTTTTCCTTCTTTCTTTTTTATTTCAATGGGAACTTGATAAGTGGATCCACTTACACGTCTTGATTTTACTATCAATTTGGGAGTTAATTTTTGTATTGCTTGACGTAGAACAATTAGTGGATTTTTCTCTATTTTTTGTTGAATCTTTTTTAGAGATTGATAAAAAATTCGATAAGCTAATGATTTTTTTCCATGTTAAAGAATACGGTTAACAACCATTTTAACTAATTGATTATGATAAATCGGATCAAATTTCTCAATTTTCTTTTCTACAGTACTTTGGCGTGACATGAGTGTGAAAAAGGTTCATAAATTTATTTCATAAAGACTAATAATTACTTATTTCGGCTTTTTAACTCCATATTGTAGGCTGGATCTCTAAAGGTATCAAAGATCTCCCTCCAAACCGTACATACGAATATCCTCATGGAATCCATTGAAATGATGAGGCCTGAAAATGTTGTCGAAGTCATAACGGACAAGGTTAAAAATTGTAGGGCAGCTAGGTTTATAGTAGAGGTTAGATATAGTCACATTTTTTGGACACCATGCTAAGTCCACTCACTCAATTTGATATTACAAAAGATTGTCTCACAATTTAAATGGCTCAAACAAGTCTACATGGAGGCTGAGGAGATTCAAATGTTTGTGATTGAGCGGAAGCATCATGAATTTTTGAAGCTATGAATTGGCCAAGTTTTCTCAAGGCAATACATTGGACTTCATATGTACATATCTTTCTAAATGCAGCCTTATAGCCAACAACAACCTCCCCATCTTTATATGGTGCCCCCCTCCTCGAAAATGAAACTACCTCTTTGCTATAATACTTTGGTGACAAAGCACATGCTAAGAGATGTAAGGTCGCTGTCGTCTTGCTCCAATGTTCAACAATCTTTTGCACAATTCTGAAAGATGTTTGTGTCGGTTCATGTTCCTTAGCCTCTATTATTGCTCTTATTTTCTCTACCATGGAGTCCATGTAATCATAAATTTCACCCAAACATTGGTGGTCAGTATCAACATACCCAATCATGCTCACGATGGGTTCAGCAAAATTCAAAACTTATTTCACACAAGACCACCACTAATCATCTAAGATCAATGCTTTTACTTTTTGAAATTTTGCTTGACTGCCTCCATACACTCCACAAGCTATTAATGACCATAAAACTCAAGGCCTCTCGCACCTTCACAAGTTGTCTTAAGACAATTATTGAGATGCAAATTGTGTTTCAACAACTTAACATGGTATAAAAAATACACATCACATACCAACAAAAAAATGAAAACTAGAAAATTAAAAAATAAATTGAAATTACCTTCAACAACTCCAACTTGGAGAAGGTCTTGAATATGGCTTGTGCATATGATGTGACTCTCCTAAAGTGAAAATAATTTACTTGTCTATATCGAGTACTTGGTTTGGGGCACTAGTTTGGATCTTGGTCCCGTCCGATACTAGTACACCCTTGGGTTTGCCTAGGGTGTTGCTCGGGTGCTCGAGTAGTGGCCTAGGTGAACTCAAGGCATACTTGGGTGTACTCACAACATGGGATGCCCAAAAAGTGAATTTTTTAAACTAAAAAAAACAAACTCTTTTGATTCATTCGCAGCTCCCAAATCATGAATTTTCCCTAAAATTCATCTATTTGATGTTTGGAAGTCATTTCACAAACACAAAGCACCAAGAAAATTGTTTTTGTCCTCCAAGATGCCATCCTTGGCATAGTTTTAAAAATCGTGGACTCGCCACGGACTCGCGAGTCCTTGGGAGCCACGAGTCGACTCGCCAAGGACTCGCGAGGCGAGTCCTGGCGAGTCCATCTAAAAGACTCGCGAGTCTTTTGCAAGGACTCGCGTGAGTGCATGGACTTGTGAGTCTTTCAGATGGACTCGCCAAGACCCAGAAAAAAGTCATGCAAGCTTTAAAATTGAGTTTTTAAAATTTTTTTTTGCCTTCATTTGGCATAACTGAGGGAGTGAAAAATAAAAGAAAAATAACACCCGACGTCTTTATAGGGGCGATGCCCCTTGACCCAAACTTGGGGGCGCTGCCCCCAAACCCCTGTCGAAAAATATAGGGGGAAACTGCGCCGATGGAAGTAGGGAAAATTTAACCTCCGAGTCTGATTAGGCTCCATATAACAACATAATTAGCATTGAAGAAATCTTGGTATTATACATTTTAGAGTTGAAAGTTTGAAACTATGAGTATGTGACATGTGTAATGTTTCAGTTATGGCTCTTATGTTCTCTAAATGGGTTAATTTCTTTATGTTTTTTTGTAAAACTACGGTTTTTTTTTTGCCGAGTCCTTGCCGAGTCTTTCACGAGTCTGAGTCCAAATTTTTGGTTTGCCGAGTCCGAGATTTTCAACTATGATCCTTGGGTCTTAGAGGTTTCTTCATTTTTTTGAAGGTGAAGGCTACAAAGGAGTAAGATGTACACTAAAAGCTTAGGAATTGTTTCCAAGGAAGATTTAGCCATCAAAAGTAAGTAAATCTTTCTTTTTTTTCAAGTTTTCAATAATTTTTACAAGATCTTTAAAACTTTTTAATAATATATCAAGTCTTTTTTGAATTTTCTTAAAACTTTTTATGCATGATAAGGGTTTATAATGCTGTTTTTTTTTCAATTCAAGTGTTAATTTGTAATGTTTTTCATTTTAGGTTCACACAAAATGGTTGGAAGTGGTAGTTCATTTGCTTGAAATGAAGAGAGTTCTTTTATATCTGATGCAATGTCTCCCCTTTGGTGACAAACAATAATGATTCAACAAATTTGTGGTGGAAGAGGTTTTCTTTGGTGGTGCAACCATTGTCAAAAAGAGTATAAGAGCTCATATTTTTAAGTGAAAGCTCACTTATGTGTCATCCCTTTACAAGAAATAGAAGTTTGTCCAGGGCCAAATAAAAAAGGGTTGCCAAAGGATCTAATATTGACTTATGCGAAAGAACAAGAGGATGTCAACATTAGAAGTAATAGATCAAAGGGTCTTGCACATCCTCTTGCCAAGAAAAGCTCGCAAAAACTCCTAGTGGTTTCACACAACTGGCTAGTCTACATCCTTTCATGCCAATGCCACCATTGTATGTAGAAGAGAATGTTTTGGTTTCACAAAAAAGATGTCCATTAGACAAGGCCTTCAAAAATGAAATCAAAGAGGTTGCAGATAAGAGCATTCCTTGTTGCATATATGGTAGTGGGCGCCCATTCAACATTGTTAGATCACCTTATTGGCGGGATAAGGTGAATACCCTTAGCAATGCACCTCCTTATTATGATAGTCTTGGGTATGAAAAGGTTCAAACCACCTTTTTGGTGAATGTAAAAGTATTTCAATAGAGATATCATTGACACTGATTAAGGATACGTGGCCCGAAATAGGTGTGTCCATAATTTTTGATGGATGGAAAGATTGTGAAAAAAACCATTGATCAATGTTATAGTATTGTCCCCTACAGGGGTGATGTTTTTGAAGGTAGTGGATTGTGAGGGGCGAAGCCTCTAACGAAACATGGCTTTTGCATTTATCCATTAGTGAAAGAATGATTCTTCATTGTATGTTTTTCCCCTTCAAATAGGTATGCCCTACTTAATGAAGGCTAATGGTTTTGAAGCAAGACACTCTTGGGACTAAGACCATGGCATCTAGACTACAACCCTCTCACTAAGTCATTTCATATTTCTTCCATCTAGCTAAGGCTACCAAATATTCCCTTTCATTTTTGGAATGAAGATTGCCTCTTCACCATTGGAAATTTTGTAAGGCACTTGCTCTCGCTGCATGAATTGAAATAATTTCTCAAACGTTTTATTTTTGCTAGGACTTTGGTTGGCTTTGATTTATCAAAGAAATTACCAAAAGATATTTGCTTAAAAGTTGGCAACAAATTTGGATGCAACAACTTGATTATGAGGGAGTTTCATTTAGATATATATCTTTCTCTGCTCTAGGTCATTTTCCTATTCTATGATTGATACTCTCTCTAAAGATTCTATAAATGTTGATGCTTTTGTTTCTTCCAATTTCACCTTGGCTCCCAATAATCCTTCTACTACAAGAATGAGGGCTATAACAAAGGGGCCTAATGCCCCTACAATTGCTAAGGGGACCACATCTTCTGTAGATTTGGTGCCAATGCTTCCACCCTCAAATAATTTTCTAGACAATTGAGATGAACAGATCATGGTGGAATGAAAAAAGAACTCAAGCTAAAAGCATAAGTTTCAAAAGCAAGATAACACTTTCATCTCACACTTAGGGTTAGCCTAGAATTATTAAGTTGTCATGTAGCTTTCATTTCTTTCCTCTGATTGTTCGAAAGACATGGATTGACTTATTTTCTATTAGGACTCGGAGGCAACTGAGAGGGGGGGGGGGGGGGGGTGAATCAGTTGTCTATTAATTTCAACCCAAATATAACTTAACCAAACATAATGCATAATACTGGTAAACCAAACTTAATGCCGGTAGACAGTTTAACAGATAATAACAGTACCGGTAAAGTTTAGTGCATGAAACAAAAAGACAAATAACATCCACAACACATAACATAGAGATTTGTACGTGGAAACCTTGTAAGGGGAAAAACCACGGCGGGAAACCTTACTCATAATCAGATGATACTACTGCAGATAGTATGTGTGTACAAATGGGGTCTGCACATGCAGAAAGGCCAACTGCCTAGAGCTCACTGCTCAATCACAAAATGGGAGTCACATTGACTACAATTGGATGGCTAAATCCAATGATAATGTACTGCTCAAAATAGCATCTTCATATGCTGGATTCAGTACCGATTAAGATCTGATTGTCTTCTTCATGCTTTCCTTGAATCTTCAAATGATGTCTGCGTGTATAGCTCTGCTTATATTCGCATATACCTTATTACAATCCTCTACCACACCTTCTTCTAATCTCACAAATGAGATCTTACATATATATCAAAACCTACGACCAAATGTGTAGGTCGGCTCACTAAGAAGATTACAATTAAATCAATTACAAATGAATCAATATGCGATGCATCATATCGGCTCAATGCATTTACAATAATAACCAATCAATAAAACATCTCCATAACGTGTCGTGCTGATCTGGAATAGATAACGCTTGCCGGTCCATAGCCTAGACCTATTTGCCGATACCAACAAATATGCAAACTCGATTAGACCAATAGCCAAATCACCAAAACCAAGTGTCCAAATGATGTCTTCGACATAACCAAGTAATCTCCAGATGATAATAGATCATCCTCAGTGCCGGTGAACCAGATACCGGTGACTATGCATAAGTCACTGAACATGCCGATGAACATAACCAAAGATCTCCAGAAGGATAAGTGTTGACATCAACGACAAAACCAATGCAACACATCCATAATACCAACAATCTCCCCCTTTGGCATTGATGGCAACACAAGATAGAAAAACCATCTAAGTGCCAAAGCAGAAATGCCAAAAACCAAAAAACCAACAATCTCCCAAAGAGATCATTAACCAGAAATCAAAATATAGATACAAAGAGTAACAATCTCTCCCCCAATGAATAATCTCTCCCCAAAAGATAATGTGTTTTTCCATAGATATCTCTCCCCCTTTGACATCAAATGCCAAAGCAATACAAACCAAATACAATCAGTTCATAGCAAAGAAACGGGACTCGGCAAGGCCGAATCGGACTCGGAGTCAGACTCGACTGGACTTGGGAAAGTGAAAAACTCAAGAAATTTAGAGATTTTTAAAGATTTAAAACTTGTTTCAGGCACCCTTTATTGAATACACCTTAAAGACACAATAACATCATCAAACTCGATTCATTTGATTACATACACAAGTATACATCAATCACATAAGCATAAATGCAAATTGTAGCTGAAGGAAATAACAAACATAGATATATAAATATTGTCAAATGTATACAATATTACAAAACTCATGGAATAAAAAATCCATGTCATCATATGATCATCATCAAATGTTTCATACAAATGCCAAAGGTAAATACAACTACAAGCCTATGGCTCAGAGGAGCCAGCACGGCTGCACCCTCTAGCCCCGGCCCCCTGCGAAGGCGTCTAAGGTAGGTCCTGGATGATTTGACAGCCATAGCCGCTCCCCGTGACACCATGCCATGCTCACCAACATCAGGAACATCCATGTCACTATCTGCCTCTGAATCTCCTATCTGTGCTCGTGCTCTTCGCTCTTCCTTTGCCATGGCTACAGTCTTAGGCTCTCTATATCTACCTGGTCAATCCAATCAGTGTCAGACTCGGAGGTTAAATTTTCCCTACTTCTATCGACGCAGTTTCCCCCCATATTTTTTGGCGGGGGTTTGGGGGCAACGCCCCCAAGGTGGGGTCAAGGGGCATCGCCCCTTGTAGGGTCAAGGGGCAGCACCCCTTGTGCGAGGCCAGAAAAACTTATTATTTAATAAAGGCGTTGGGAGTTATTTTTCTATTGGCTGACATGTTGTAACTCTAATTTTTCTCATTCTCAGGCGGAGGTTGTAGTGAACAAAGACGAGACCATTCATTTTAAAAAAACTTTTAAAAATGTTTTTTTTTTGTCATTTTACGTAACCCAGCCAGTAGCCGAGTTTCAGGCACTGGACTCGCCGAGTTTTTGCCAGACTCGCCGAGTTTGGCGAGTTTTTGCCAAACTCGCCAACTCGGCGAGTCCGGCGAGTTTGCTCACCAGACTCGGACGAGTCCGAGTCCGAGTCTCAGAGACTCGGCGAGCATGTCTCGGACTTGGACTCGCTGAGTCTGGCGATTTTCTGGTGATTTTCGTTTCTCTGATTTCATAGAACTTATTGCAAATACCAATTGTTATAACCAAATTTATTCAATCTACTCCCCCTGAGAAGTAGCTCTCCTTCATCAAAGCCGGAAAAAGATTTCTCTGTTAATTCTGTCGGTCTGATGCCATGCTCCAACTGTCTAAGTTTCTACCGGTGAGGGTATAACTCCAAGCTGCTCTCTTAGATATTCAAAAGTTTCCTTAGGCAAAGACTTAGTAAAGATATCTGCAATCTGTTCTTTAGTATTCACATAAACCAATTTCACTTCTTTTGCTTTAATATTCTCTTTCAGAAAATTGAATTTGGTAGAAACATGTTTAGTTTTAGAGTGAAATACTGGATTCTTTGATATATCAATTGCTGCCATATTATCACATTAAATGATTATAGGTTCTTTGCATTTTACCTTTATGTCCTTCAACATTTGTTTAATCCATAATACCTATGTACAATTAGTTGTTGCTGCAACATATTCTGATTCTGCTGTTGATAGTGATGTACAACTTTGTTTCTTGATCAACCATGAAATTAGTCTGCTACCAAGAAAAAATGCTCTGTCGGTGGTGCTTTTTCTGTCATCTACATATCCTGCCCAATTTGCATCTGTGTATGCACATAAATCAAAATTTTCATTTTTAGGATACCATAAACCAAGATTTGTCGTGCCTTGTAGGTACCGGAAAATCCTTTTTACTGTTGATTCATGATTTTCCTTAGGATTACTCTGAAATCTCGAAACAATACATACTGCATTCATAATATCAGTTCTTGTTTGTGTCAAATACAGTAAACCTTCAATCATAGATTTATATCTTGTCCGATTAACAGGTGTTGATTCATCCTTCAATGATAGTTTATCAATTGTAGTCATAGGAGTACTTACCGGTTTAGAGTTGGAAATGAAGAGTTTGCATCTCATTTGATCATATGATGACATGGATTTTTTATTCCATGAGTTTTGTAATATTGTATACATTTGACAATATTTATATATCTATGTTTGTTATTTCCTTCAGCTACAATTTGCGTTTATGCTTATGTGATTGATGTATACTTGTATATGTAATCAAATTAGCTTCTATTTGATGATGTTATTGTGTCTTCAAGGTGTATTTAATAAAGGGTGCATGAAACAAGTTTTAAATCTTTAAAAATCTCTAAATTTCTTGTGTTTTTCACTTTGCCGATTCCAGTCGAGTTTGCTGTGAGTTTTGATTCGAGTCCTGAGTCCCGAGACGAGTAGGCCTCGCCGAGTCAGGTCCGAGTCCCGTCCCTGAGTGAAATCTCTAGACATTGACTAGGGTAGATTAGTTTCACTACTAAAACTTGCAATCTCTTAGGGTTTTTGCCCTAGGCTTCCAAGCTTCAAGAAGCTCACCAAAATCACTCAAGAGAAAAATAACCAAGCATATCTCAAATGAGCCTCTCACTGCTCTTTTATAAAATTTTGAGGAAGCTTCTAGAATAAATTTCAATTTTCCCACACTTTTTAATATTTTACTTTAGCCTGGGGAAATAAAGTGACTATTAAATTCTTTCATAAATAACTACCAAAGTCACTTTACACAACTTATTAAATTGATTAAATAATATTATCCTTAGAATTAGTTTTGACAAATAATATTAAATAACTAAATTAATGAATTCCCTTTTCTCTACTACAGCCTACAAGAATTAAATAGGGTAACAAGTCCCACTAGATCACTCTGTGGAAAGGGACACTCCAATCCTCCCTTCCTGAAATTGTTTGCCCTCAAGAAATTGCAGATTAGGATGCTGAATAATCTATCGTCCCTCCCAAGTGGCATCATCAAGAGGTAAGTCTCTCTATTTGATAAGATACTCCTTGATTATCCTACTCTTCAATTTTTTTTCCTTGACATCCAAAATCTCATTAGGTACCAAAACCAATCTGCCCTCCTTATCCAAAGGAGGTAGTGCTGTTGAAGAAGTGATCTGCTGCCCCAATGCCATCTTAAGGTACGATACATGAAATACATTTTGAATCTTGCAATTCTCTAGCAGCTCAAGCTCATATGCTGCTTCTCCCACTCTTTGAACTATCTTCTAGGGGCCATAGAAACATGGCTTTAATTTCTCTGCACCACTTTTCTTCAGAGAAGATTATCTATAAGGCCGCAAACATAAGAAAACCAAGTCTCCCAACTCAAAGCTTGTTTGCTGGTACAACTAATAAATTAAATACAGGAAATAATGATATACGGGACAATGCATACTAGTTATGACAGTAAAATATATCTTTATTCACACATGCAATTATTATAGAGAAGAAGACCAGAGATAGTCGACCAAGGATTACAATAGATCTGACAATACCGTACTACTTGGCGGTACACGACATATTTAAAGGACCTGACGGTTGCCGAGAGGTACACAACCGTCAACCAACCGACACAAAACTACTCGAGAGTGACAACCCACTTAATATAATTAATTAATACACTGTTGGGTAACCGGAATTATCAAACATAACAATATGTGTTTTATGCCAACTACATTATCCCCCCCAAAAGAAAAAGTCATCTTCCAGACGACAAGTAAATATTAAGTATTATCTGGAAAGACTAACGACAAGAGTGTAGGCCAAGATTTCAATCCCAACATGTAGTGTACCTGCCAAATCAAAAGGGGGTTTGGGGGTAGCACCCCAACAGGGTCAAGGGGCAGCGCCCCTTGTGGGGTCGAGGGGCAGTGCCACTCGCGGGGTCCTAGGGTAGCGCCTAGGGCGCGCTCCCTGTCGCGGTATAGGGTGGGTTCGAGGGGCAGTGCCCCCATCGCCAACACCAAATTACAACCTTTAAAACCACACGAAACTCCATTGAGCACATGATTTTCATGATTTTTAAGACGCCAAAAACATTGTCGATGAAGCTAAAAAATCCAGATTTCACTCCCACCACCTACTTATTTTGTCTTTCCTGTATAGCCTGATCACGTATGGCTTGATACACATTGAGTACAATCTGAAACATAACACATACGACCTGCACAGCTATGTGCCTGTACGGTTCGATGGATGCTCCTTACAGCCTAGGCTTGTCTTTACATACGGCCGAATCTGCATGGTTTTGATGCTCTTCATGTATGGTTTCGTACGGCTCTTCCATACGGATTCCTAACAATGCCGCCTTGCCAAGCTGATGATTCCATATGGATTCGTACGACGATTCTGAGTTGCATATGCCTTGCTTTCCATACGGTATCTCGCCTTTGCCAATTTCCTCTTTCCATACGGGTTCGTATGATGAATTTGTCTTTCCTGCGATCACCTCCCACAGTACGAATTTGTACGATAACCTTCCGCCAACACCTTGCTCCTTCCGTACTGGTTTGTATGGTTTCCCTTTGTGTTCCAAAATCTGTATGGGTTCGTACGACAGCATCTTGTCCTACCGTATGGATTTGTACGGTTTCCTCGTCTTCCAAAATCTGTACGGGTTCGTACAATAGTCTCCTGTGAATGTTGTTCATGTACGGGTTGATGATGTTCACGTACGCAACCCCGAATGGTATAGTTGCGCCAATGCTCTCCAGTGTTGCTTCTACCCGTACAGTCGTACTCCATACAACTTCCTTGCCCCGTATAGTATTGATGGCTAGCCCTATGTCTTCCTTCACAACCCTCGCATACAACTCAGCTTCCAATTCAAACTTCTTTTGTACGGTGTCTTCTCTTTGTTTGTGTACGATTTTTCACGTACGGGTTGGACCCCTTCTCTTCTGTATGACACCTATTTGATCTCCTTCGCCATGTACAACGTTTTCGATACATGCACCTCCTTACATACGTACGAGCTCCCACCAAATCCATATGGCTGAGTATTTTGTTCCTTGTCTCCTCGTCGTATAGCTTCTTTGCTCCCCTCCCATACCAGTTTAATACCTCCATAATTAAATATTTTCTCATTGGCCAACTCCATATTTTGTCATCTAAATATTTTTATTTTCTTTTTTTCTTTTTGCTTCCATTTTCCATCATCATATTGTCAGATGTATTGTCCTTAACTTTACACGCTTTCATCGGCTTCTCTCCACCTTGGGTTGTAGCTTCAAGGAAATTACATGTTGGCGAAAATACCTTGGAGTCCTCTATTTGCCAGTGGAATAATACATTAAGGGAACTCGTCTCATCTTTAGAGCAATCTTCTATTTCGAACACCCCTTCATCGTTGGGTTCCATGCTTTTCTTCCCTTCATCCATACCAAACTCTCCACCCTCAGAATTTGAGTCGGAGGATGCCAGTTCTTCACTCATTGCCTGGTTCCTTAAGTCAATCACATATTTATGCCCTTCACTCTCGATGGAGTGTGTTCTTCTCCGAATTATGATTTGCCTTCGCCATGATTAGCCAACCTCTTTCGAGGGGGGCATCATAGGCCTTTTTCCCAGTGGAATGACAATGAAGTCAAGGAAGAAATGTTGGGTGCCAATAACAACTTTTTGTGCCATAAGTGTTCCCAAGGGTTTGATATTGGTCGACACCTACAAATTAGAATGTTGATGGCCAGAGAGTTGGTTTGGCCAGACCCCTCCATGTTTCTTCTGACAATACATTTACTCCAGAGCCACCATCTGCGATGGTATTGGTTAGCTTCCGTTCCATGATCTCCATTTCTACTACAGCTGGCTCCCGGTCAATACTCATAGTGAGCAGCTTGGGGTATGCGCTCGATGTGCCAGATGGTTTTGCCATTGGCTGGTCCATGGCAGATGTACTAGGAGATTTTGCCGCCGGCTCGCGACGTTCCTGGCCGATGATATTGTCGCCGACTACATTTGTGAGGGCCATTTTCAATTGTGGCATAGTCTATAGAAGGTCAGATACTCGTACTGGTACGGTAGCTTGCAACATTTGTTTTATGATAGTTTTCTCGAACTCTGACCATGGTGGAGTACTGGTGACATCATGAGTTACTCTTCACCAAGAGTTGTAGCTTCAAGAAAATTACATCATGGTGAAAATACCTCGTAGTCCTCCATTTGCCAGTGGAATAGTCCATTTAGGGAACTTGTCTCATCTTCAGAGCAATCTTCTAGTTCGAGCACCCCTTCATTGTTGGGTTCCATGCCTTTCCTCCCTTCCTCCATACCAAACTCTCCATCCTCAGACTCTGAGTCGGAGGATGCCAGTTCTTCACTCTTGCCTGGTTCCTTGTAATGTCCCCATTTTGCGAGCATCAGAGCTTGTAAGAATTAGCCTATCATTTGACCCTCGTAGGCTAACAATTATTGATAGAGGGCCTCGTGTGGCAGTTACTTGGTGATTAGAGACATTACTCTTCAGCTGGATTCAGGTTTTGGCCTTTGCACAGGTTTTTTGACTCAGATTGGCACACTTACTATTTATAGTAAGTTACTATTTTGGGAGAGTCAGGGTTCCTATTAATAGAAAGACACCTGAGCAGAGCTTATTGGCAGTGTCAACCTTGATTGGGCCTTTGCAGCTATTTCTAGACTCAGTTCCACATACTTACTATTTATAGTAAGTCACTATTCAGGGTTTCTATTTTTAGACAGGCATCCAATCACATGGAGAACAGGGAGAGTCGACTCCTGGCTCAGACGACTTAGCAATCAGACAAGTACATCAAGAGATATTAAAGTTTAAGTGACTTAAATGATTTATTTAATATTTTAATATTATTATAAAGTTCTAAAGTAACTTTATAATAATAAAGTCACTTTAATATAATAAAGTGTGTTAAGTGAATAATTTAATGTGGGAATAAATCTTTTATCCCACATTGGCCAGGAAGGTGTTTGAGCTCTCTTAAGGAAAGAATAAAAGGAAAGGCAGGAGTTCATTCTCGGCAATCCAGTTGATGAATAGTATTTTGATTGATTTTTATTGTGGAGCCTAGGGCTTTCGCAATTTTCTTCTTTGATCATAGGAAACGGAAACTTCCTATTGATAGCAATTTTGAAGGTGTGAAATAACACCTGAATTATTGCAGTTGTGGGAAAGAATACTTCAGTTCTTTCATTTGTGCATATTGGTGAAGTTTTCTACAAGGGTTTGAAGTTTATTGTTGGAGAACATTTATAATTGGTTGTGAATCATCCTTCTTTGGCACATGGAGTTATATCATTCTTGTTGGGAGAGATTATCAACAAATTATTTAAGGTTTTAAGAGCAGATTGCAAGTTTGTTCTTGCTACTACAGTGCCGTGAACAGTGCCGTGAACAGTGCGCTACAGTGCCGTGAACAGTGCGCATGAACAGTGCCGTGAACAGCGTGCTACAGTGTCATGAACAGTGCGCTACAGTAGTTTGAGTTCTATAGAAGGGGATTTAGAAAGGTTGAACAGCTATATATATTTGACAAGGGATTTGCATATGAGGAGAATCAAACCAATATATCAAGGCAGCCATTGAAATACCAGGTTTTCTATCTATGGTCATTGTATTAGAAAATCATTACTTCATTGCATCATTTTCTATTATGATTATATCATGAAATACTTGGAGGTTGCATATGTTTAATGGAGATATAATTTGCATATTCCACATTCATGGTAACATTCAACATTGATCAGCCACTTAGCTTTCATGCCAATTGTTTGCTTAAATGCCTAATGGTTGTAGGTATACATTGGGATGCATGACAAGTGTTTGTCTTAATGTCAACTAGCTGTACTAGTTAATTTCAGTCATTACATATGTGTGGAAAGGTCTAAAACAGCTAGTATATCATTTCTATAACAACTTTGCATTGTTAGAAGCTTTCTATAACTTCATTTGCAACCTACAAACCCAAAGAAGACAAATAAAGAATTCACTACAGCGGCTTCAAACATTGTATGCCAAGTGTTTGACAATATTCCTTGGGGTTCAAATAAGCGAAACAGGGTCAGATTAGCCAAGGGATATTACATTCCTCAAGTCAATCACATATTTATGCCCTTCACTCTCGATGGAGAGTGTTTGCCTTCGCCATGATCAGCCAACCTCTTCTGAGGAGGGCATCATAGGCCTTTTTCTCTAGTGGAATGACGTCGGACGATGAAGTTGAGGAAGAAATGTTGGGTGCCTATAACAACTTTTTGTGCCATAAGTGCTCCCAAGGGTTTGATACCATGTTGGTTGGCACCTACAAGTTGGAATGTTGGTGTCCAGAGAATTGGTTTGTCCAGACCCCCCATTTTTCTCCTGACAATACATTTACTCTAGAGACGCCATCCACGATGGTATTGGTCAGCTTCCATCACATGATCTCCATTTCTACTACAGTTGGCTCCCGACCAATACTCACAATGAGCAGCATGGGGTCCGCGGCCGATGTGCCAGATGGTTTTGCCACTGGCTGGTCCATAGCAGATGTGCCAGATGATTTTGCTGCTAGCTCGCGGTGTTCTTGGCCGATGATAGTCGCCGAGTACATTTGTGAAGGCCATTTTCAATTGTGGCATAGTCTGTAGAAGGTCAGATACTTGTACTGGTATGGTAGCTTGCAACATTTGTTTTATGATAGTTTTCTCGAACTCTGACCATGGTGGAGTATTGGTGGCATCATGAGAGGCCCTTCGCTCCTCCGCCATCGCCCCGTTCAACATCTGCCTTTGCCTCTCGAAGTCTTTCCTTCTCTGTATGGGGATCTGTTGTGCGAATCGCACACCCATCCCCGTCTTGGACAGGGACCCCCCAGTTTGTGCCTTTCTGTCCTAACCCTGAAATTTGGCTAAGTCTGGAATTTCCTGATCCTGAAATTTGGCTAACTCTGAAAACTGAGGAAACCTCCAAAAACTAGAATTTGCAATATAACTCCTGGAGGGCCGAAACCAAAAGCCAAAAGTTGAAAAGGTTAAAAGTTGCCAAACGACCTTCAAGGTCCGAAATTCACTCATTTTCGGACCCTGGGGCCGAAATTTCTAAATATGACAAAATCGCAAAGGTGTTGTGAGGTCCGAAGGTCCGAAAATCACTTAAGTGCGATTTTCGGACCCCAGGTCCGAAGTTTAAATCGTGAAATGTTTTAAAACGCAAGGTGCTTTGCTCTGAAAAGTCACTTAAGTTCTTTTCGGACCCCCGAAAATAAAAGAAAGCGCAAAGTTTTAAAACGGACGCTTTAGGTCCGAAAACCCGAAATGTTTATTTTTGGACCCCTGGGTTTAAAAAACGCGAAATATAAAAGGACGCACTAGGTCCGAAAACTGACGAAAGCGCTTCAAGCCCCGAAAAACACTTAAACGCCCAATTTCGGACCCTACCTCCGAAGTTCACTTTAAAATCGCGAAATTTTCAAACGCGCTTTTAGGTCCGAAATCAGGGTAAAATCGCCAAAAAAACGTTTAGCGTCCGAAACTCCGAAGTTCATTTTAAAATCGCAAAAACTCAGAAATTTGTAAAATCGCCTTCAAACTCCGATTTTGTAAGCATGTTTAGGTCCGAAGTTCACTTATATTGCAAAGGTGGTTTAGCTCCGAAAATGAGAATTCGCCAAAACGTGAAAGCTCTGAAAATACACTTAGCTCCGGGGCGAAATGTGAAATATGTGAAAAAACGTGAAGAATTGCAAAGTGGCCCTTAGCTCCGAATTTGCCTTTAAAATTCGCAAAAAGTTCAAATGCTCCGAATTTGCAAAGAATGCCAAAGGTTCGAAGTTTTTGCAAATTTCAAAGGTGCCCTCCGTTCTCCAAAATTTACTAGAAAAGCATGAGTGTTATGATTTTAAAATTTGCAGAAGTTCTCCAAACCTCCAGAATCGCGCCATAAACCCATTTAAAACGTCCAAGACTCCAAAGGTAAAATACGCAGAAATAAAAAACCAAGGATCAGATTTCACAATCGAAGAGGAAGAGAAGCATTTTCAAGATACATCTCACAAAGAGCTTCTCAAGCCAGACGTCGTAATTAAATTTAATGTTTGTTAAATTAAATTATTTAATTTTTCAAATTAATTTAATTAAGTGAAATTGGTTGATCGCAGGACGTCATCGAAGAACCAGGAGAAAGACCTCAAATGCAAATCAAGGAAGGATCGCAATTCAAGGCTAGGCGCTGAAGATTGGAAAAGAAAAGATACAAGAGCGCAAGAGCAACCGAGCATTGGGAACCGTGCCGTTGAACATAGATGAAGTCCACTGGCGAAATTGGAGGCAAAAGGCAAAAGGACACTCTGAATGCTGCAAGTTTATGCATTCTCGAGAAAAGGAGACAGATGGATTTAAGTCCAGAAATTCAGTTTTAAAGCTGAAATTGTTTTATTGTAAACTGCCTATGGGTCCCGTGCAAGATATTTTTGTGGATAACTATTCCCAACCACCAAGAAGATTGGATAGACCTGAATTTAAGCCAAATAGTGGCAGGTAGTTGAGATAGTTGCTGGTTGGATAAGTGAGAATTAATTAGGCATGGGTCAAGGCTGCCAGCTTCTGGAAGACAGATCAGGGCCCTTGGATGCAGTCCATCCTAGCCTTCAGTTCAAAATTGTAATAGCTATAAAAGGCGGAGGCCTTTCTTTTGTAAAGGGTTAGAGAGAGAGATTGTTAGATAGGGAGATGGTTAGATAGTTAGATTTTAGAGTTAGAATAGGTTAGATCTTAGCGGTAGCATAGAGATGCTGCAGAAATTGTTGTAATAGGCAGTTGAGATCAATATATGAACATTGATTTGGTGTTTATTGTCTTGTTTTCATCCTGTTTGCATGGTTTCTTTCAGCATTTTAGATAGATCTTTCTATTTTGGGTGTGCAGGTATTTGATAGATTCAGGCTCATACCACTGAGGATATGCTGATTGTGTATCTTTTTGTGTGGTTAACCTGAGCCTTCGATTGTGCTTAGTTCAATTGCAAGTGTCCGTCTGAGCTGCGCCAGAATTGGGTGCTTAGCCGTGCACCTCCAATCTGAAAATCTTCCAAGTTCCTTTGAAGATTGCACCGTTCCTGCAAGGTTGTGAGCCATTCTGGCCAAGCAGGAATTGGTTATGTGGAATCCGTCTACCCGCATACCCGTGTTGTTAGTTTTAGATCTCCTAACCCTTTCCTTTTGCTCTTTATTGCATAATTCGAGAATCACAGCAGACTAGCTTGTTGCCAGTTAAACGTAAGTCCCCCTTGTGTTTCCAGCATAAACACATCAAGCCACTGAGAGATCCCGCAGTCAAGACCTGACAAAAGAAACCTTGAGGTAGTCTCCTTTGATCAAACTTAGAAAACAGCATTAGAGACTTCCTTATCTCAAGAGAGAGTAGGATAATCAGTCGGCTATTCTATTCTGCGTTGGCCGTATGGAGTTTGCAGCAATGCGATTTCGTCCACGTCAACAGGATCAAGGTACACTACATTTTTGCTTTGTAACCTCGTGATTGCAAGTACCTCCTCGTCTGGCTCTTTGACATCCAACATATTTACCCCTTTTTGCTTTGGACAGTTGGTGTATTCATGGTCACCTGGTCCACACCATTTGCACAATAATTGTATGTTGTCTTTCTTGTTCTGGCAATCTCTGGCAAAGTGTCCCCATTCACTACATTGTCGGCATTGTATGATAGGACGTCCTCTAGAGTCGTGCTGTATTTGGTTTCGCCCTCATTGATTTCCATAACTGCTTGGCGATACATTCTATGACTTCGATGGGCTAGACTCTCCCTGTGTGAAGAGTACTTGTGTACTTCTCATCTTCAAATTGTACGAGCACTCCTTAATTGAATGCCCCAACACTTGGCAAATCTCACAAAACATATTTCTAGGACAATTACCTTTCGTGTGCCCCTCACTTTTGTACTTGGTACACCATAGTTCATTACCTTCTTTGCTGGTTCCTTTCTCAGCCTTCAATTCTTTCATCATTCTCAACATATCCTGTCGAAAGGCTCGTACAATATTGGATTCTTCATCACTTCTACCTTCGGTGCTCTCATAATTCTTCCTCTTCTATCGGGAGGAGATTTTGTTTTCACTCTCGATGTCCATCGCCGATTGTAAGCATCGGCGTACGAGGATGGAGGCACTACTTCAATCTTCTTGCGTAGTGAGCGTATCAATCCCTTCGTGAACCACCTCTTCTTCAACCTGTCGGCTGACTGGTTCTCCATCTTGTTCAATAGTTCTTTGAGCCTACGGTTGTAAGCGTGTACACTCTCATTTTTCCCTTGCTTGGTATTATAGATTTCGGCCACTATCCCGTTGTCATCCCTGAGGAGTTTGAATTTGTCCTGGAACGCCTTCTTCAGATCACTCCATCTCGTTTTGTGCTGGGCATCAAGGTCTATGTACCAATCAATGGTGATCCCCCGAAGGGTGACAGGAAATGCCTTCAGTGAATAGTCCTTGTTATCTTGGCCACTTGCCTTCCATATTGTTATACATGTCTTACAATGTCGCACGGGGTCCTTTGATCCATCCCTCGTGAACTTTGACAGTTTTTGCTTCTCCTGGGTGTTCAACATTGTTTTTACTTGGAAGGTACCGTGTGTACTCGCCTTGTGTGATGGACCTTGGTGGACTGTTTCGATCGATACGTTCGGGTGCTTTCCCTGCACTCATGTAGGCGTCCTCTACACGTCCACCTCTAGCATCCCAACACTCCAAGTACTTCCTGTTGACGTGTTTTATATGACTACGTCTAACACAGAATAAAGTTACCAATGGTCACCTTACTCTCTCTTGATCAAAGTGCGATTGCATGCTAAGATTGCAGGAAGTTCAAACAATCGACTCCAAGGTTCCTTTATGCTACGGATGCAACTTAGTTGGCTGATGTGTAATCCAAGGGGCCTTACATCTAGATCGTTCTTTCACTTCTTTGCTGTGGCTGAAACTCCATCATCAGATATGGCAATTCTGGGATGCTTCTTCTTGGAACAAACTAAAATGAACTGAAAATAAAAGGGAAAGGGTTAGAGGATCTAAGTCTACTCCTAAGGGCAGTGATATCAATAGATAATGCTCTAGTGGACAAACTCCAAATAAACCAAACTCTGCTTCGCCAAGTTTAACTACAACTCCGCAAGAACAGGTGCAATCTTTTGAGGATGTTGACGGATTTTCACATTGGCAAGTGCATTTGAATACCCAACACCACAATCAAACTTAGCATAAATTTGGGGGTTCAGGCTAACTTTACACTGCAACTTACAATTAGCAAGATGCAAAAAGTATGAACCATGGGAATTCATCAAATACCAGTACATTCTCCATTGAAATCAAAGCACTTTATCTAACAATTGAGAAAATAAAATTCTACTCTAAATGAGGAAGGTGAAAAACCATGCAAGTCTTGAAAAAATAACTTAAGTGGACACCATCAGAGAACAATGTTTTGCTGTTATTATCTCAAAACTTATTGCAACAATTTTATACAAAGTCTCCCTCCTACTTTACAAATGAGGGGGTCACCCCTTTATCTAGGCTTTGAGCCTTGGCTACATGCAAACCTTAATTAGGGTTTCACTGTAGAAAATTCCCCACTCAAGGTGCAACAAGGTGGGAATCAACAATTAATACCCATTAAGCCCACATACAATCAATTCAAATAAGCCCAAAATGGCATCCATTTGTGCATTAAATGCACCCCATTACATCAAATTTGCCCAAAATACCATGAATATTCCTCATGCAGACATAAATGCCCATCATTCCTCCATGCGATAGCGACATGTAGAAGGAATCTATCATAAAATCATAAATATGGAGGCTGCATGTAAAAGATTCTTCATGCATTCAACATGCATTGACCGGGTCGCCACTTAATTGGAATATTCCAGCAATAAGTGTGCCGCCACTACTTGTCAACCTTCCATTTTTGAATTTTGGAGGGAAATTTGGAGGATTCTCTCGAGATTCACCTTAGAATTTTCCACACTTTTCCACCATCTCCTATTTTTAAGGAACTTTCCTAAAATTTAGGACCCGGGTACAGGAGAGAGAATTCTCTCACAAGTCCAAATCTGCAAGAAATTTTGAGTTCTGATGAGATTTGGTTTCTAAAATTGGAAATTTTAAAATTTTCCCGAGGGGATTTCTTGCTTTTCATTCCATCTCTGACCTTCAAAATTCTCCTTTGCCTTGGAAATTTATTCATTCTCGACCTTGGACTTGGAATTTTCCTTGCTGAAGAAATTTGATCATTTTCATGCCGTCGAGGAATCCGTCACCTTCTAAGTTTTCCTTGAAGCCTTTCATTTTGGTGCCTATAATCAATCTTGGGCACTATTGCCATGCAGGGAAGGATTTCACAATTCTTTCTTTCTTCCATGATGACCCTCCTTTGGGGATTGGGGCGCTATTTGCCTGTGGTGGAGGAATTTGTCAAGTTTGGAACTTTCCATGATACCTCTCCTTGAGTGCCCTTTCAACTCCTAGGGCGCTATTCTTCTATAGGCGTGGAATTTTACACTTTCTCATTCTTGGACTGATTCCCCCACATAGCCAAATTTTGATTAGTCTGCCTACTTTATGACCTTCTGGATTTGCACAGATTCTTCAGGAATGCTCAATCTTCGATGTCTGCTTGAATGGTCCTGTTACAGATAGACTTTCCAAAAATACAGACTTTTCAAAATGTTAGAGTTAGAGCCCAAAAAAGGACGTAGGATGACTTACTATAAATAGAAACTTACTAAAAATAGTAAGTTTGATTTTTGACAAAATGAAGACATTCCGGGATGCAATAAAATCCCTAAAAAATAGGAATTTTCTAAAAATAGAAAGTTGCTTTGATTTCGCTCAAATTTTACTGGGAGGTTCCTCAAAGGGTCTTGATTCCAGTTCTACACTTAGTTTTTCAAAAACCCTAAAAGAAACCCCTAAAATCTAGGACTGAATGATAAACCCTAAAATTGACAAAACGAGCCCTAGACTCAACCAAATTCGCTCAAACAAAAAGAAGACTTGACCAATTCAACCCCCAAAAGCTTGCAAAGTAGGGAGACCAGAGAGATTGCCACCAAAAGACCGAGAGGGCCTAAAAGGTAGGGGGTCCCCATTTGCAATGGGGCGATGTTTGAAAATGTCACAATAGTTCTAGGGTCAGACTCGTCTCTGTGCTCCCTCCAGCCGAGGGTCGGCGGATCACCTAATTGCTTGGTCTTGACCACCCTGTGGCCTTTTTTCACTTTTAATGGGGTCTTGTTGATGAGTGTTTTATGCACATAACATTTCAGAATAAAATACCAAGGTAATTTACCCTCTATTGAACAAAATCACCTCAGATGCTAAGGGTAAGATCAACTAAAATGATTCCAAGGTTTCTACATGTCAGGTCTTGACGAGTGGGTAACTCAATGGTCGATGTGAATTGTTGTATTCACTTGGGGGCTTACGCAAATGTTAGGATTATCTTCTTCGATCATGAAAAATGCGGAATAGGTGTACTGACAACTTAGGATTTAGCAATGTAGCTCCGGACTTAATTCTTACTAAAAAATGGGCAAAAGGAATAGGGTTCAAGAAATCTATTCTAGGCCTAAGAATGTAGGAAATGATGAACAAGTTTAGTGGAATCAAACTAGGCAAGGTCTCACAAACAGGTATTGATGCAAGCTTAGTGCAATCGTCTAAGGTATACTCAAGGATTTTCAGACTATTACCATCACACATTGACACCATCCAAGTTGATGCTTGTCAAAGGTTGCATAATAATTGAAGTTAAGCTTACTCAAATTTCCGGTTGACCACACAAGCCACACTTACCAGTGGCAAGAGACTAGTGGTATGGATTAAGGATTCCACACAAATATATTCAACAAATCTTTCACTCAATCTAACAAACATGAAAATAAATTCTAATCTAACTTGGAGGAATTGAGAACCATGAATGCAAAGACAACATTTGAAGAGCAAAATCACCAACAATTGAACAATGATTTAGATTCAAATAGCTGCATCATATACCAACAATTCTACAAAAACTCTCCCTTACAAATGAGAGACAAGGAGGTGTTTACCTCACTGGGTAAACAGGAAGAATATAGAAACCGAACAGTAATGCACAATGCAAATACAAAAAAAGTACTAGAATAAGCTTTCCATTAATGTCAAAAGATGTTCATAGTATAATCTGTCGTCAACATTACATGTCTCCAACACCCGGAGGTGGTACAATATATAACAGCCGAAGGGGTGCGACACAACCGTCGCGACTCCAACTACCTACCCGTCGGCTAACTAACTATCAATGATTAACATTACTAAACTATACATATTTTCCAATAACATCATCCCCCCCAAAAAGAAAGTCGTCTCCGACGACTAACAACAAAATGGAGACAATGCAACCCATACAATATAGACAGCCAAAACAAAGTCAAGGAGGGGGCTGAGGAAGCGTCCCTGAAGTGGAAGGCTGAGATGCCGGTGTCTGGGCCGCCAGACGAGCGCGGAGCTCATAGACCTGCTGAGTGCGTGCTGCCACATCCCGCTCCGCCACCAACACCTTCTCTAAAGCCGTCTTCACCATATGCGCAGCCTCCAGCAACTCCTTCTCCTTGGTATCCGCGGACTCTGTCATACCAACCAACTGAGTCTGCAACAAACCTCGCTCTGCAGTAACAGCATCCAACTCCTGCTGCACAAGGCTCCGCGCACTCTTCTCCTCCGACAGGGGGATGTCAACCGCAACCTTCTCTGCACGGGCTGTCTCAAGCTGTGCTAACAACTGCGTCTTCTCGGCTGCCCACGAAGCCTGCTGTCTGGCGAGATCTCTCTCTATCTCTACACGAGCAGCCTCGCGGACCGCGGACTCATGCTGCGTCTGCCGCAATGCATAATAGGCATCCCTGTAAACCTGCTCAATTTGTCGGACGAGAGTCGTCACCCTACTCTCCACGACGGGCTGAGGCACACTCCAAGCCTTGAGCATCGCATCTGTCTGAATAGCTGGCCACCCCTGTGACTCAAAGCATGTAGCAAAAGCTGTCGAACAGCCTACCCGCATAAACTGGAGGACCTGCTCTAATTCCTCCACAACCTGCTGCAAAGCTCGCGTCTGAGCCGTGGCCACCACTCGCCGACCCCTCGTCACCATATCTGCCAAGTAAGCCTCAATGTCCTCCCCATCCTGCCCCGAAGGCTGGGACCCCGATATAGGTGCAGGAGGCTTGAGTGGGACCAAAACTGCTGCATCCTGCTGGCACAAAGGTGTCTCCTCTACCCCCGCTTGCTCCTGGATAGCAGGGATGACTTCTCCTATCTCATGCCCTACTGTTGGTACCGGTGTCTCACCCGATGAATCCTCCAAGTCTACCACCTCCGTCAGAGGCTCTCGCCGAGGTGAGAATACAGCAGTTCCCACTGGTGGCATCACCGTCATCTGAAATCGCCGGGTCAGCCAACTCCCCATAGCCACCACCGATGGATCCGTACTCATCACCTCCGGGCCTCTCTCCACCTCTAAAGTGTGTCTATCCATGGGCTCCTCCAACAAGGAGGCAGACACGACCACTACTGCCTCGGATCCCACAACGTCCAACCGCACCTGAGGCTCTGCGTCGACCACCTCCCTGTGCTCCTCCTTTGCCACTACTCGCTGCGGTGATCCACACGTCTCCGCCATGCCTTCTGTACGTGCCTCCGTGGCCGGAATCGGTCCCGTGGGCGGTGCACGAGCCTGTGGAGGTGGCACAGTGGAAGGTGATGCCATGGGGTCAAGTACAACAGGCGTGCGACCCTCCCCAAAAGCTGGAATCGAAGTGCCTCCCACTCCCGCGGATGACCTCACAAGTGTGCCAAGTGGTAGCGAGGGTGGCGCAAACAAGACTCGCTCCCCCGCGGGCTCCATCCTCCCCTCTTCCGTGGTCCGACTGCTACTGTCATCCCCGTCATCCTCCTCATTCTCTGAACCCTCTGCGCTGCTAGAAGTCTCTCGCCCACTATTCGGTTCTGCTGAGGGGGTCTTTGCTGTCCTTTTCTGCTTCGCGGAAGAATGGCCAATGTCAAGGTGTCTCCACTGCATGATAGGAGGCTCACCGTCTGCCAATGGTTCCTGCGGCCGGATCTCCAATTCTGCCTCCGGTACTACTTCCCGCGTGGCCTCCAGAAACAATCCTATGGCATAGTGGGGCATGTAAAACGTGCGACGCTCCATCATCAAGAACTCACACATCCGTGCTGATAACAGTGTAGCCCAATCATACCTAACGCCATTCAGAAGTCCATTCATCAATATGATCTGTGGGAGAGCGATGTCGGATGCCCTACCAGACCCCGTCAACCTGCTCTTGATGACATCCATTATACACTGCCAGTGACCCTCTGCAACAAAGGTCCTACGTATCCCACGGTTTTTCGTGGCATCCACAATGCTATCCAATTCTGCCTTGGTCAAGTCGCGGGACACTAGTTTAATCCAATATTCTTTTTCGTCCCGCATCATCTTCTTAGCTTTCAATTCAACTTTCTTGCCATGTATGCCTGGGATGCCAAACACTCTAGTGAAATCTGCAGGTTTGAAGGATATTGTGATATCCTTCCCAAGGTACTCAAAAGTACTCGTCCGTGAATGGCTATCCAAGGTATCAACCATGAACCGTAATGCTCCCTCATACTCACGGATAGCAAACACAGGCATTCGGATGGCCCACTCCACTCCTGCTTTCCGGAGGCTCTTCTTCACCAAATCATCATCTGGTGTATCCTGCCACCACTTCCTGCATTCGGACCCATTCAATCCCTCAAAGGTGATATTCTGCGGAGTCCATGTGTTCTTCCCCCTTGCGGCATGCTGCAGTGGTGTCTTTCTCTTCTGCGTGGCGTCCATTGTGCTACCTGCTATGCGTACACCCGAAGGGAGAACTCGCTTATCCTTATTCATGTGGCTGCCCTCCTGCAACTGTTTTTTCCAATTCCTTTTTCCTGCAGACTCCATTAATTTCCTCCTCTAACTGATTCTTAATTTTAGCCGTGTCGTTGCAAAAGCCGCTAACTACCTCCGGGCAGCTAAGACCGTGCGGAGGTGATCATAACTCCGCTTGCCAACCAACTAATGTCAACGCGGCCATATATGGCCCAACGTCGCCAGTACCAACCAGGACGCGCGTTGAAAGATCAATATAAATGGGGCCCCCAAATCACCAATACGAGTCGGCGCGGAATGTTCTATTACGCCCAGCAATCAAACACTTCCCTTAACCGAGATGACTTTGCCACTTCCAAGCAGACTTGCTACACTTCTAGCTGTGCGATGACCACGACCAATGACTCCCACACACAAGCGTAGGTCAGAACGGTTAAAATCCACCTCCAATTTGCATGCCCTCAAATTGCGAATACGTGTTTTGAACAATCCGGAGCACAATTGCAAATACGTGTTTTGAAAAAATGTTGGCCATGAATGAAAATGCCTACCAAGTAATTCCCCTCAGGTGATCCCACTGTTGTATGTGCCTGTGCGTTGGGCGTGTGGTAGACACCGGGAGGAGCAAACTCAAACTTGTCGCTGTTGTCCCCGTGCGTTCCCTTCTCGCATTCGCTGTTTTCCACCGCACTTTGGACTTGTTTTATGTCTACGTGCCCACCGCACGGTAGACTTTGTTCGTGGCTTCGCGCTGCCTGTCCGTGGGGGATTCTGGTAACCGGCATGTGACGTGTTTGAAGGAAGCAAAAATCAAGAAAAAAATCGTGTCTTAAACTTACCGCATGGTGGAGTCTGGAATATACTTCACGTAGCAGCTAGAAATGTTTGGGATTTGCTTGTTTATATACTTTATTTGTATGATCACCGCACTTGTTTTCC
Organism: Cryptomeria japonica; assembly: GCF_030272615.1. NCBI lineage: Eukaryota > Viridiplantae > Streptophyta > Pinopsida > Cupressales > Cupressaceae > Cryptomeria > Cryptomeria japonica. The sequence continues at coordinate 2,481,655 of NC_081408.1, read as the reverse complement.
CTTGGGACTTGCTTACATACCCCCGCACTTGAACGCATTTCCGTTCGGATGTGCCCACCGCAACTTGCTTTGGCGTGGCCACCGCATAGTAGATCCTTAGTTCCTTTCGCGCTGTTCGGTGAGGGTTGTAGGTGGTACGGTGGACACCGCACGGCGGTTCCACCGCGTGGTGGTCACCGCACGGTGGACCAAATTTTTTTTTTTTTTTTTTCAATTGTCGAGCTGCCTGCGCGCCTCCAGCCTCTGATGATATACTTTAAGTTTTGAGCCATTGACAACCTCCGGAATTTCCTGTCCGTCGAGGGTCCAGAGTTTGACGGATCCGTTTGCTACGACCTCTCGGACCATGTAGGGGCCTAACCACTTGACCTTGAACTCGCCGGGCTTAATCTCGTTCCGTCCATTATATTTCAAGACTAACTGCCCCGGGGTGAACCTCACCCGCCGAATGTGTTGGTCGTGCCAGTGTTTCCTTCGTTGCTGGACCACGTCTGTCACCCATTGTGCCATCAGCCTTCGTTCATCGAGCTTGTTTAGGGCATACAGGCGCTCCCTCAGGCTCTCCATATCGCCAAGTTTATTCTCGATAGCAATTCGGAGACTTGGTACCATGAACTCCATCGGTACTACCACTTCTTGTCCGTACATTAGTTGGAAGGGTGTCTGGCCTGTCGTCACTTTGTAAGTGGTGCGGTATGCCCATAACACCGACGGCAGTTTCTCCTACCAATCTTCCTTTTCTACCCCGCACGACTTATAGATGACCGAAACCAGAATCTTGTTGGTCGCCTCCGCTTGACCATTGGCCCTCGGGTAATATGGACTGGACAAGGAGTGAAAAATTTTGAACTCCGTCGTAAGGAGTCTCACCACATGGTTCACAAAATGGCCTCCTCTGTCACTGGTTATCTGAAGCGGAATTCCATATCTCGTGATAATTTGTTCATAAATAAATCTGGCTGTACTCGCAGCGGTGTTATCGGGTAGGGCCCATGCTTCGACCCATTTTGTCAAGTATTCCGTAGCTACCACAATGTATGTACATCGCCGCGGTCTGCTAACTTTTAAAGGCCCCACAAAATCAAGCCCCCAACGTTCGAATAACTCTTGTGCCGTTGAAGGGTTTAATGGCATGAAGTCTCGTTTTAGTGGTTTTTCGGCCCTCTGGCATGTATCACAGCTTCCGACCCATTCTCTGGTGTCGCTGTGTAGCGTCGGCCACCATAGTCCGGCTAACAGTACTTTCCTGGCCGTCGTGTCCGGCCCCATATGACCTCCTGCGGGTCCTTCGTGTGCTTCCTTCAAAATCCCCGGTATCTCTTCCTCCATCACGCATCGGCGGAGTACTTGATCTGTCCCCATTTTGTAAAGGAGTCCATTGATCAGTTGGAACGTTCGGCTCCTCAGAACTAGTTTGCGTCGTTCCCCTGGTGGCATGTCCCGAGGGAACTGGGACGTCGATAGGTACTCACCAATACGAGTGTACCAGGATGGTAAAACCGCAATCCGGAATAAGTGCACATCCGGGAAATCATCATTCACCCCCTCCGCTCGTTCTCCAGACTTGATTCGTGACAGTTGGTCAGCGATCACATGGCTCTTCCCTGGCCGTACTATAATGTTGAATGTGAATTCTTGCAGTAATAACAGCCACCGACTCACCCGTCCTTGAATAATAGGTTTATTCACCAAGTACATCAAAGCTTGGTGGTCTACATAGAAGGTGAAGGGTGTCGCCAACAAATAATGTCGGAACTTCTGTACTACGTAAACCATGCCGAGCGCTTCCCGTTCAGTTGTACTGTAATTCCTCTCAGCTTTCGAGAGTAGTCTACTGGCGAAGTAGACCGGGTGATCCAACCCATGATCCCCAACTTGTGCTAATGTTGCACCTATTGCATAGTTGGAGGCGTCGACGTGCACATGAAATTCTCTGTCCCAGTTTGGGTAGGCCAATATTGGTGCCGCCAACAGTCGTGATTTCAATTCCTTGAAGGATTCCGACTGCGCCGTTCCCCATACGTACGGTTCCCCTTTTCTTGTGAGGTTATCCAGGGGGTAAGATATCTGGGAGAAATTTTTTATAAACCTTCGGTAATATCCGATGTGTCCCAAAAAAGATTTTACCCCTGAGACATCCTGTGGGGGTTCCATCTCCACAATCACCCGAACTTTATCCGGGTCTGTTTTAAGTCCCGCTTTACACACTATGTGTCCGAGTAGTCTACCATGAGGTACCATGAATCTGCATTTCTTAGGGTTCAGTGCGAGTCGTGCCCTCTGACACTTGTCCATACATTCTCCGAGTGCCTTCAGATGCGTCTCCTCCCCGCTGTAGATGGACCAATCATCCAGGAACGCCTTGAAGTTACCCACGGACATCTTATCAAAAATGTGGAGAATTATTCGTTGGAACGTTGCCGGAGCATTGCAGAGACCGAAGGGCATCCGGTTGTAAGCATATACTCCGTCCTCCACCACAAATGTCGTCTTCAGCGTATCTTCCTCCGCTATTGATATCTGATCATAGCCAGAAAATCCATCCATAAATGAATAGATTTCATGGCCGGCCACCTCTTCAAGAATAGAGTTCGTGAACGGTATGGGAAATGGATCTTTGATGGTAACTGCATTGAGTCGCCGGAAGTCGACACAAATCCGGATCTCGTTACCATCCTTTTTGAGAGATATTAAGATGGGGGATACCCATTTTCTATTTTGCACCCTAAAGATAATCTTGGCCTCCAGCATTCGTTCAATCTCTTTTTGTACTTTTGCAGCATAGTTTTTATTCATTCTGTACGGTCGCTGCCGTACTGGTACTGCGCCTGGTACCAACAGATTACGGTGAACACATAACTCCGGTGGGACTCCCTTCAAATCCTTATAAGTCCACGCAAATACATCCTTGTACTCGGTGAAGATCTTGAATGCGGCCGTTTTCAGCATTGGGTTCCAGTCCTCTCCTACCAGAATTTTTTTTTTTCCGTTTCCGTACCTAGATTCAAAGGTTTCACCGTCGGTTCTTCGTACTTCATGGCCTCCTTGTTTCCAAACTGATGTGCGGGTACAGTGTCCATTGTAGCTTCTCCTTCCTTATACTCCTTGTATTCTGGAGGATATTGATCTGGCTCCTCTCCTTCGACGCTTAATACGTTACAGGAGGGTGAGAACATCTCATAGTCCTCCTGCTGCCAATGGAACAATCCATTTAGTGAATCTGTGTCATCTTCCGAACAACAACCTCTGAGTTTTAATATGCCTTCGACATCTGGGTCCATCCCCTCTCTCCCTTCGTCTTGTGGGTTATTCTCTCCTTCGGATTCAGATCCTGAGGAAGAGGCAAGTTCCTCGCTCACCAACTGGGTCCGGAGATCAATAGTGAATTTCTTGCCTCCGCTCTCCATCGAGAGTGTATTCCGTTTCCAGTTGTGATTTGCTTTCGCTGCCACCAGCCATCCTCTTCCGAGTATGGCGTCATACCCTTTCTGTTTCAATGGAATGACTACGAAGTCGAGCACAAAAGGTTGTGCTCCCACGGTGACTTGCTGTGCCAGCAACACGTCGAGGGGTTTAATCCCATGTTGGTCTGCACCCAGCAGATTAAACGTAGGTGGCCACAGAGTGGGCTTTCCTAGCTTTTTCCATGTGTCCTCCGGAAGGACATTTACCCCGGAACCTCCGTCTACTATAGTATCCGTCAGGATAGTGCCCAAGATGCCCTTTTCCACCACGGCTGGGTGTCGGCCGTTGTTGACGGTAAGTACAGCTGGATTTGTTGCCGAGCTTCCTAGTATGCAAGCCTCTGTATGTCTCGGTTTGGGTTTATCAACCTTTGTACCCAACAACACCATCCCCAATTGAGGTATGGTGTGTAGGAGGTCTTCCAGTTTCACAGGTACCTCCATTTGGAGCATCTGCCGTACAATGTTCCTCTCCGCGTCTGTGCAGTAGGGTCCAGATGACTCGTGTGTCTCTCCCCATTGGGCTTTCATGGCCCTTTCTATTTCCTCCCTTGCTTCCGCCATTCTCTGCTTCTCCGTGCGGGGATGGGGGTATCGGTTTTCCTTTGCTTGCCCTCGGGTAAGAGCAAGGATGGCTTCTTTACCCCGTGTGTTGCCTTCGATATCAATCAGATTGGCCCCTAGGCCAGACTTCGGACAATCGGCATCTTCATGGTCACCAGGGCCACACCACCGACATAGCTTTTGAGGGGTGTCATTGTTGTTACACTCTCGTGCGAAATGACCCCATTGATTGCAAGCCCTACATTGAATCATCGGGCGTTCTTCGCATCGTATTGGACCCTGCTTCGAGTGGAATTATTATTATTCCCCCGTCCGCCCCGTCGGTTTCCTCTTTAGCCTCCGGAAGATGCATTATTGTTTGAATCCGATGTGGAGGGCTGCTCATGTGTAAAGAGCACTTGCTGGTTATGTGCCTTCAGATTGTATGGGCATTCCTTCGTAGAATGTCCCATGATCTGGCAGATGTCACAGAATGCCTTCTTGGGACAGGCACCCTTTGTGTGGCCGCTCTCCTTACAATCCGTGCACCACAGTTCATCATCCTTGCTTGTGGTCCCCTTCATTGTCTTAAACTCTTTTAACATCCGTTCCATATCCTTCTGAAGGGCCGTGACTTTCTTCTTCGGCTTCTCATCACTGCTACTCTCTTCTTCCGACGTATCATCTTCAGAGGATGACGAAGATCTATTCTTCTTCTTTTTGGCCGTCTTATTTTCACTTTCCAAGTCCATGGCCCGGTTGTATGCATCATCGTAGGATGTCGGAGGCACAATTTTCATCTTTCGTCGTAGCTTAGGATTCAAACCCTCGACAAACCACCGCTTCTTTAAGCCATCAGCCGGTTGGCTTTCCATCTTTCCGACTAATTCCTTTAGCCGGCGGCCATACGCCCGTACGGTCTCCTCCTTTCCTTGCTTTGTTCCATAGATTTCGGAGACTATCTCATTATCATCTCGGAGAAGCCAAAATTCCTTCTCGAATGCTTTCTTTAGTTCATCCCACGTAGTTACCCTGGTTTTATCCAAGTCTGAATACCAGTCAATAGCCACTCCTCTTAGTGTGGCGGGGAACTGCTTCATCCATTCATCCTGGTCAGTCACCCCGTTGGCTGTCCAGATGGTTTCGCATGTACGGCAATGCCGTGCGGGATCATCTTTGCTATCCCCGTTGAATTTGGGCAACTTCTGTTTGCTCGCCATTGATGGAAGTTGTCCACTTGGAGGTGGTTGTGGCTGTGTCTGCCCTCCGGCGCTGCTCCCTCCGATGCCGTTGATGTCTCTTGTGGTGGTGACCGAAGGTACGGTGTTTTGCCTTGTACCTATCGTGCGGTTAGCTTCCCCTTCGTCATCACCCGTGCCCGGCTCCCTTCGGTGATCCTCCCTTTGTGGCGTGAGAGATAAGTCTATGAACCGATCTCGAGTCTCTTCAACTAGTTCTCTCCGTAACCTAGTTTCCTCCAGAAACTCTTCGAGGCTTCTCGCTCTACAGTAGTCTGGCGACGCGTAGAAATTCCCTTCGGCTTCTGCACCTTCCGTGACACCTCCTTGGTTCCCTTCGGGCAACCCTTCGGCAGGTCGTCCTTCGGCAAGTTGCCTCAGCCTCCGTCTACGTTCTACACGTTGTTCCAGAATCAAAGCCTTCTGCGCAGCCTCCCACTCGTCGGTTTCTAATTTCTTATTTCTATCTTTATTCAATAAATTGGGCATTAATTGTCGTACAATTTCATATTTCACAACCCATAAACCAAAACACAACACGTCTTATTAATTCATTCTTTTGTATACAATCAACATAATTCTTCTGCTTCTAACAATGTTCTTTATTTCTCTCCCTTCACAATTTAAGGATTATTTGTCCTTCGTCGGTCTTCTCTACGTCCGTCATCCTGGCGCTCATGAAATTCTCGTAAGATTTGCTGTCGTTGGTTCTCACGGTAGGTGTCTTCTCTGCGGTTTTGAAGAGCCAAAAATGCTTGAGCCAGAAGGTTAGGCAAATTGCTCATCAACCGATTCACCGCCGGGCTTACACCAAGCGCGCTCCACACAGCATCCTCTGGAACAACCTCAATGGTGGCTTCCCTCCGTACGTGTGTTTCGATGGCCGCCTGAAGGATGCAAGAGAAATCTTTTGTGAGTGCTCGTTCTCCTTCGAACAATTCTTGGTGTTCTTTGTCAGGGTTACTGCTCGTCCCCTCGGGCAATGGTTGTCCTATTATCCCTGTGCCATGTAGTATATTCCTGTCCCTCCCGGAATAATTTCGGCAACGGCACCAAATGTTTACCTCACTGGGTAAACAGGAAGAATACAGAAACCGAACAGTAATGCACAATGCAAATACAAAAGAAGTACTAGAATAAGCTTTCCATTAATGTCAAAAGATGTTCATAGTATAATCTGTCGTCAACATTACATGTCTCCAACACCCGGAGGTGGTACAATATATAACAGCCGAAGGGGTGCGACACAACTGTCGCGACTCCAACTACCTACCCGTCGGCTAACTAACTATCAATGATTAACATTACTAAACTATACATATTTTCCGATAACAGGAGGTATATATAGAGTCTCTTACAAAAATGGATGGCCAAGATTGATACAAGATCAACGGCCAAGATCATGCCAAGAAAACCCTAGAATTGCCCTAATTAGGGTTTACATAAAAAATGGCGCCACCAACATATGGCCCAATAAAAATATACCTAGTCATCAAATAGGGAATCTTCTAGAAGATTCCTCCCTGCATCTCTCTCTCTCCTAGCATACTCCAAGAATCTAGCCAATACAAAATCTAACTCCTCCATGGAAATGCTAGGTAAGGTATCCTGCTACAAATCAATCACGTCCAATGAATTCGAGCAAGCGTTCAAAGTGTTCTCCCAATCTGGCATGAGCTTCTGCGAACTATGAACATGAATCAACAAAGAGACCAAATCATCTATCTGACTCTTCTTCAAAGAGTCCAACTGACAAAAATACATAAGTTTCATCTTGTCTCTTAATTCGTCTAAGTTTAAACCACTAGCATCACTAACATCAACACTCAATAATTCCTCAATTGAGGCAAGGATCTTCAACTGAATGTGCTGAATCAATCTTTCCATCTCAGTACAACTCAATTGGGCGTTCTCATAAGTTGATTTCTTCACGGCCAATGAACAATACCAGCCATGGAAATCATATCTGTCTCCACTGTACACAATGCTCTCACTGATCAACGTGGATTTAGGAATCTTCTTCAAAGCTTTGAGGCGTGGAATAATCCTCTCCTGAATAGGCTGAAATTCTTCCCAAACTCCCTCCAAATACTGGATTCTAAACATGAGCCCTATTGTCCTATCATATGCCTGGACAAACCGAGTAAAGAAATTATCCGCTTGTTTTCTTGCACTCTCAATCCACTTTTCCACCTCCGAGAGTGTATCTCTCGCTGCCTCATAGTGTGAATGTAGTCCATGATCAACCGCAATAGGGGAAATAAGGGTGGGATTCTCATGCCTTATTCCCGCAATATACTCCCTAAGTCTGTTATTCTCTTCTCTGTACTTCTCCTTCTCTTCAATTTCTCTATCTAACCTTGCGCTGATCGCCTTAAGGTTATCACCAACCTCCTGAAACTCTTGTTCTCTTGATGTACGACCAAGGGCAACTGAAGTAATCTGGAAATCCATAGGAGTGGCAATGTCAGCCTTCACACCTCCAATAGGATAGGAACAACCACCTGCGCAATCCGCATTCCTGTCTCATCTCTAGCTATGTGTGACAAAATCTCAGCTCTCTTGGGTTCTGGCTCCTTATTGCTCCTAGCTAAGTAGTCATCAATGTTATCAATAGGATGTACCTCTATCATTTTCTTACTTTTTTCCATACTTCTCATCAACCAATCAGGAATAGTGGCCATCTCCATACCATCACCGAGACACATATCTCGATCAAGTCCTCTCAATGCCGAGATAACATCATCATCATCATCGGGATTACTCCTGGTCAAATCATATATCTCATTTCCCAAACTAACCTCCAAAAGGACAGTAGGGGATCCCGGCTGATCATCATTCCCATTTGGTGGAGCAGATGTCGCTGTGGCATGTAACTCTTGAATATTTTTTGGTAGTATCACTGTGTTGGAACATTGCTGGGTTTCGTTGTTCCTGTTCTGTTATTTCAATTTCCTAGATTGATGAGACACTGAGAGGTGGTGGAGGAATGATAAGTGAAGGAATGGTAGTCTTTTGTTTCTTCTTCTTCACCTCCTCAATCCTCTTCCCTCTGGCCTTGACTCCTCCTGGTGTGTTTTTCCTTCTCTTGGGAGCTTGACTCTCTTCGTCTGCATAAATCTTGACATAACTGATAGTACTCTGATCATCCTCGGAAATAGACTCTTCCGGCTTCATCTTTTCGTAAGTGAAGGAGACACCCATATCAACTAACTTATTCATTTGAATATCTACCCATGTACGAGAGAAACTCAAGACCTCTCACATTAATACATTCAGATCAATTTCTTCTGACTCTGATTAATTAGGCAATAAGATTGCCTTCTTCATTTCATTCTCATACTGTGGATGCGTATGATTCCTGTCATCTAACACCTGATCAGGAATGAGGAAAAGTCCACACTTCCTCATGAAATGCACTAATATTCTAGACCACATTTGTCTCTTCACTGCCTGCTCGTCCATTAGGTTGGCCCAATAATCTTCTATGTCTACCTTGTGGATGAACTTTTCTCCTGCGATCCTTACAACTTTCTTGTCGGGATCGAATCTTTCTCTTTTCTTGAAGGTTGCAAATCGATAGAATGCAAGCTCCTCACTCGCAGTGCTGGCAGCTAAGGCAGACTGGCAAACCTCCAACATCTTCTCAACTAAAATAGGGAATGTCATGCTTGTTCTGTGCTTCTCTCTCTGAATGGAATCAAATTCTTGAAGTTGTCTCACCACATCCAACAAGATTATTCTATCGAACGGATACCTAGGAAGCCTCTAGGGTTCAGATTAAAGCCCATGAATCCTAAGGTACGTGAAAGTGGGAAACTGAATATACCACGATCCATATTTCTCTATTAGCTCTGTTGCCTCCTTGGACAATCTCTTGTGGATTCCGCCTTGCAGCATTCGCGTGATGTACATTGTGAATACATCATTCACTCTCTTATAATCTTCAATTCTATACATGTTTAGCTGGGGATATCACTCATGACTCTTGAATTGTTCTTGTCCATTCTCGACTTCACCTCCGCATATCAATCATTTGTATTAAACAAACCGTGCAAGCAGGTATACCAAGTAGGAAGTCATGGTGAATGACTTGGACCGCTCTACATTCCTCAGCTGAAAGTCCAGATTGTCACTTATGATTCTAGACCAATTTATCAATGTCCCTCTAAGACAATCCTGGATGAAGTAGAACCTCCATCCATCGAATATTGCACCCTGCGCCGTCCCCATCACTCTGTTAAGAAGGAATACTAAGTCACTATACTCCTCTTTAAAGTCTGTGCACATGAGTGTCTTGGGAGCCTTGGAATGATGAAGCCTAGGCTTGATCATCCACTATTTTTTTATTATACTCTTACACGCATCTGTCTTCTTCGTGTACTCATCCTTAGTTGCATTCTTCATATCCGCTCCACGTGGGATTCCAAACACCTCAACAATCGCATCCTCAACAAGGTAGGCAATGACAACGCCCTTAGGAGTCTTGATCTTTTGCGAGCGAGGATCATAACATCGTGCACACTCCAGGATAAGCTCACTGCATTGTATGGACTGTGGAAATCCAGCGGCTTGGAAAATACCACTCTTCATAATGTTTACATATGCTGGGGAAGGAATCTGATTTCCGACTCCGAACATCCGCTGTTGCATCAGATCCAGGCTTAGGAAATGCATGTTTGTATCTGTAATCTCCTTCCATCTGGATGACATCTTGGATTCTGGATAGAATCCCGTCTCCAGTATCTTCTGCTGTTCTCTTCTTTCCTTAAATCCGGATTTTGACATCGCAACTGTACAAAGCTTGAAGTTAGAACTTAGGAAAAAAAATACAATATTCTTAAATAGAATTCCCGACTTCCTGATGATTTAGGCTAACTTAGAATACAAAGTCAGGAAAAATAGTCCAAACTTTAGGTAGATGTTAACAATTTGAACACAAAAATCAACACCTCCTTATACTTAGAAATTTTGTGCAAATCATAGTGCAAAGAAGTATACCGGATTAAGAGTGACTAGGGAAAGGTGTGAAAGGTTGTGTTGTCACAAAAAATTATGTCTGAAGACACCTTCCACAGTCAATAATGGAAGTCACAAATCTGAAGATAACCTGCAACTATATGAATTAACCTCTCAAAAAACATGTTGCAATCCTTCAAAATATGCACGAACTTGATAAAAATCAGACTTGATGATGAAAATAATCAATCTTGGGAACATAGGTATGGCTGGTAAAAGATAAATTTCTGAGGACGAGCAGCCAATAACACAGTTGCAGACCTGAGACAGCCCTCCAATGGTTTGAAAATGATCCCAAAATGCCTCCAAAATGTCTCCAAATACAAATAACTAAAGTTGCAGCTGGCTGGGTGATAAAATATAAGTCTGAAAATTGAATGTACATCCAACAATGGAGGTCAAAATCTGAAGCAATGGAGTATAAAACTCAGATCTGAGGCAAATGACAGCAAGAAGGAACAATGGCAGCCACCAAGTGTGAAGGGAATTCACCAAAAATATGCTCCAACACTTGCCAAAATAAAAATCGAACTTTCCCAGCTATGGCGCCATCCTCCACAAATCTGAAGATGTCATCAATGCATACTCCAATCTGCCAACAATGGTCTGAGGAAAACAAACAACCAGGTGATATCAAGGAGAATCACCTTTGTTTGGAGATGAAACTCCAAACACAAAAAATCGCCCTCATCGCGATTTTCACAAAAATGGCGGACTTCACCAAATTCGTGGCATGGGGGGGTCTCAATGGCAGCAAACCAGTCTGAATCAGCAACAAAAAATAGCAGCCCCATGGAAAATCGCCAACTTAGAGGTAGGAGCCCTCTAAAATGATCAAAGTCGCCAAAATAGAAAAAATCGCTAAATCCCCCAAAAATCGAAAATCTGAAACAATGGAGTCAATAAGCTTCAATGGAAGCAATGGAGTGGATTGTCCAGCTGGCTGGAATGGAGGAACAAATAAGTCTTCAATCTAGCACTTCACTTCAACACTTGCTCCAAAATCGCCAACTATGGGGAAAATCGCCCTTGCATGGAATCCACCTGTGTAATGTCCCCTTCTCGATGATGTGCTTTCAGGGGTCCATTGGCCTATTCTTGAGACCCGTAGGCTATGTGGAATGAAGAATTAAGGTTTCAAATGTTGGTGAAGCGAGAACTTACTATTTTTAGTAAGTTAGGGGTTGGCTGTTTGGATGATGTTGTCTTACTGAGCTTTCCATGCTTTGTCACTGGGTGCGAAGATCATGGTTTTCGGATTAGTAATTCATGACTTACTATTTTTAGTAAGTGGCAGTATGTAGTATTTCTATTTTTGGCAATGGACAGGGTCCTGGTCTTGCAGCAGTTCTATGGTCTTCTTTACTCCGCTTCATCCTGGTTTTTGTTAATGATCAGTATGGGAGTCATAAGAAATTTAATTAAATATTATTTCCTTGTCAAAGGTTTAATATTTAAATATTTGCATTTATTGATTAAATGTTGAGGATGACTTAGGGAAAAATAATTAATTGATATCCATGTGTTATTTTCCTAAGTCAAATGTCAAATTTGTTGGTGGCAATTTAGGAGGATTAAACATCTCTTGTTTAATGTTTTTATATTGCAAAAAACGCCACTATAAGGCAAAGTTTGAACTTGCCTAGGAAAAGGAAAGTGGGCGCCATGTTGGTGGAGACATGAAGTGAAATGAAAGAGAGTTTGAGTGGAGTTTGGGTGCCATTTCCATTTGCATTTGGGGAGGCGTGAAGTTATAAATATGAGCCTTGGGCTCTCATTTGGGGATCTTGAAAATTTGCATCGTTATGCTGCCGGATTGGCGTATGAACTTTGAAGCTTAGGAGTGCGGATCCCTATTGTTTCCAGTTTCGTACTTGAGATATAGTACCTAGCTGCGTGTTGTAATCTATGATATTTTCATTGCATATTTCAGTATTTTTGGAGTTTGGAGTGATTTCTGGAGTTGCTGGTATCCCTGTGGCTGAAGCAAGTTTTTGATCATACCTCTTTGCCTGAGCGACTGATCATTCTGGGTACTGGTTCAGTCTTCCTTCTTGCTATTGGCGATACATCTTGTAAGTTTGTGGCACTTTTCTCCGAGTCTTGAATTTAATAATGCAAATCGAAATATCCTAGCTAGGCGTGGGTTTTAGAGAGTGCATTGGGATGTGTGCAAGGTATTTTGAAGTGTTTTTGTAGCTCCCTTTTGGTTTGTCTTAGTTGCTGTTTGTCTAGTGTTGGTTTGGGAGTGATTTGGAGTGATTTGAGTGAGATATAAGTAATTTAGTGAGTTTATGGGTTGCTGGTTATGCATTTCCAGCCTGCTGTTTTGATGTTGAATGAGTTTCATGATCATTATCTCTTATGTTCAGCAATATTCTTCTACTCTCACTTTCCTCTTTATTCTAAGGTTAAGTAGTAGTACTACTAACCCATTCTAGATTGTAATCTCGTATCTCGCTGAAAAGTGGAAGAGGCTGGCCTACCGCCTATATTTGATAATTTGTAATTCAGTCCTCCTGTTGCATAAGTGGTCGAGTGATGTTGGTTGTAATGACCCTCCCGCTGCATAAGCGGTTGAGTTGAGTAATTTGTAATTCAGTCCTCGCGCTGAAATATCGCGGTAGAGTGATTTGTGTCTGCAATATTGTTCTCTTGGCTGGTTCACTGCCAAGTTCTTTGCTTTCCTGCTGGATAAGCGGAAGGGGCTGGCCTGCCGCCCAGTATTGTATTTGCTTTATAATTTCCAATAGATTAGTGAACTAATGAACCCCTTATCACCGTATGCTCTCACCTTCCCACATTGGGCACTTGGTGATCAGAAAGTGGAAGGGTTGCAATTTCAACAAGCTTTGAGATTATATTTTCTAACCTTAACGGGTTATGTGTTTGTTTGTAATTCTTATTACACCTAAAAACAAAAAAAATTATCCGAGATATTACAACCTGGCAAACTTAATAATAAAATAATGCTGGACTCCTCCCTTTAAACTAATTTTCATCACCAATTTTCACCACACAATCAATGTGGGATAAAACAGTTGCTCTTATACTTGCTTGGGTGAAACTAACTTGCTTCTAGAAGGTTGAAAACATTAAATGCTCATTGCAAATCATTTATTAATTTCTTTCATCTTTTAAATAATCATTGCTTTTTATTAAAAACAATTAAAATGAGGCTCATTTATTAAAATATTTCAATTTAAATCCAAAATGAGCAAATTGGGGAAGATCGATCCTAGTAAGGATTAAAAAATCCTCACAAAATCACTTTAAAAATCGCCAAATATCCCCTCAAGGGAAAATTGATCCCAATTTGGATGAAAATCCGGACTCAAAAAATCATCAAATGTGCACAAAAATGGGCTAGGGGAAAATCGATATGAGTGTGGAGTGAAAAATTCCACCCAAAATTAAGTCATTGCACAAAAATACCCCTTTGGTGGAAAAATGACCTCAGTCGGGATGAAAATCCGGACTCAAAATTATGAAATGCATTCAAAGTGGAAAATCATTATGAGTCTGGATGAAAATCCGGACAAAAATCCTCAAAAACTTGTCACAAATACCTGGTGGAAAAACGACCCAGGTATGGAATGAATGCTAACATCATCAGCAACCTTGTCCATACCTCCTTGGTGGAAAGACGTGTAATGTCCCCTTTTCGATGATGTGCTTTCAGTGGTCCATTGGCCTATTCCTGATACCCGTAGGCTATGTGGAATGAAGAATTAGGGTTTCAAACATTGGTGAGGCGAGAACTTACTATTTTTAGTAAGTTAGGGGTTGGCTGTTTGGATGATGCTGTCTTACTGAACTTTCCATGCTCTGTCATTGGGTGCGAAGATCATGCTTTTCAGAGCAGTAATTCATGACTTACTATTTTTAGTAAGTGGCAGTATGGAGTATTTCTATTTTTGGTAATGGACAGGGTCCTGGACTTGCAGCAGTTCTTTGGTCTTCTTTACTCCGCTTCATCCTGGTTTCTGTTAATGATCAGTATGGGAGTCATAAGTAATTTAATTAAATATTATTTCCTTGTCAAAGGTTTAATATTTAAATATTTGCAGTTACTGATTAATTGTTGAGGATGACTTAGGGAAAAAAAATTAATTAATATTTATATTATTTCCTAAGTCAAAAGGCGAATTTGTTGGTGGCCATTTAGGAGGATTAAACATCTTGTGTTTAATGCTTAATATTGCAAAAAGACGCCACCATAAGGAAAGTTCGAACTTGCCTAGGAAAGGTAAGTGGGCGCCATGTTGGTGGGGAGACATAAGGCGAAATGAAAGTGAATTTGAATGGAGTTTGGCACCATTTGCATTTGCATTTGGGAAGGCGTGAAGTTATAAATATGAGCCTTGGGCTCTCATTTTATCTATCTTGAAAATTTGCATTGTTATGCTACCGGATTGGCGTCATAACTTTGAAGCTTCGGAGTGCGGCTCCCTAGTGCTTTCCAGTTTCATACTTGAGATATAGTACCTAGCTGCGTGCTGTAATCTATGATACTTTCATTGCATATTTCAGTGTTTTTGGAGTTTGGAGTGATTTTTGGAGTTGCTGGTTTCCCTGTGGCTGAAGCACGTTTTTGATCACACCTCTCTGCCTGAGTGTCTGGTCATTCTGGGTACTGGTTCAATCATCCTTCTTGTTGTTGGCGATTGATGTTGTAAGTTTGTGGCACTTTTCATTGAGTATTGAATTTAATAATGCAAATCGAAAATACCTAGCTAGGCGTGGGTTTTAGAGGGTGCATTGGGATGCATGCCAAGTATTTTGGGGTGTTTTGATAGCTTCCTTTGGGTTTGTCTTAGTCGCTGCTGTTCTACTGTTGGTTTGGGAGTGATTTGGGGTGATTTGAGTGAGAATTGAGAGAGATATGAGTAATTTAGTGGGTTTATAGGTTGCTGGTTATGCATTTCCAGCCTGCTATTTTTTGATATTGGAAGAGTTTCATGATCACTATCTTTTATGTTCAGCATTATTCTTCTACTGTCACTTTCCTTTTTATTGTAAGGTTAAGTAGTAGTACTACTAACCCATTCTGGATCGTAATCTCTTATCCTGCTAAAAAGTGGAAGAGGCTAGCTTGCCGCCTACATCCGATAAATTGTAATTCAGTCCTCCTCCTGCATAAGCGGTCGAGTGATGTTGGTTGTAATGGTCCTCCCGCTGCATAAGCGGTCGACTGATGTTGGTTGTAATGGTCCTCCCGCTGCATAATCGGTTGAGTTGAGTAATTTGTAATTTAGTCCTCCCGCTGAAATATTGCGGTAGAGTGATTTGTGTCCATGGTATTGTTCACTTGGCTGGTTCACCGCCAAGTTTCTTGCTTTCCTGCTGGATAAGCGGAAGGGTTGGCTTGCCGCTTAGTATTGCATTTGCTTTACCATTTCCAACAGATTTGTGAGCTAATGAACCCCTTATCACCGTATGCTCTCACCTTCCCACATTGGGCACTCGGTGATCAGAAAGTGGAAGGGTTGCATTTTCAGCAAGCTTTGAGTTTATGTTTTCTAATCTTAACGGGTTATGTGTTGGTTGGTAATTCTTATTACAAAAAAAATTTATCCGGGATATTACAAAACGTGGGTAGTCAGGATAAATCTTGACACTTAGTTGAATTTTAAAGCTTCCAGGGGAAAAACGACCCTAGTATGGATTCACAGTGGTGGAAAAATGGAGCAAGTATGAATTTCAGGGGAAATCCATGTCCAATTTGGATTTTGAGTGAGGAAAACCATGGGTAGTCAGGAATATGAGGGGAAAAGCACCTCTAGTATGGAATTTTGATCTTTTAACCCTTAAAATATGGATTTTACTCCGGAAAATGATGATTTTTCCACTCAAAATCACTTAAAAACTTTGAAACTTGAAATTCTTAAGAAATTGGAGCATAACACAAGGGAATCTATTGGGACAAAGTGCGAAATCAACTTGAATAATTCTCTAGGAGCAAGAAAACAACTCCAAAAAGGTCTGAAAACACTTTAGCACTTAAAATCACCGACAAGGACATTTAAAAAACACGTTAACACTCTAAATGGGTCAACACTTAGACAAAAATTGGGATCATCTAGAAATCTCAATTTACGCGCTTGATCCTATAATCTCAAAAACCCTAAGCGACACTAGGCATGATCAAAACTTCAAGACTGAGGCACGAGAAACGCAAAATTGCTCACTAAGCAGCCAAAACCCTAACCTTACAATGCAGAAAGCAGGAAAGGAGGGGCTCCCCATTAGCAATGGGGCGATGTGTGAAAAGGTCACAACAGGTCTACGGGCATGAATCGCTCAAGGCTGACCCGATTTCTTTTAAGGCAATGGTGCCAAAATATTTACTGCTACAACTGGTAAATTAAATATAGACAATAATAACGTACATGACAATGCATACCAGATACAACAAT
Source organism: Cryptomeria japonica (assembly GCF_030272615.1). Lineage (NCBI taxonomy): Eukaryota > Viridiplantae > Streptophyta > Pinopsida > Cupressales > Cupressaceae > Cryptomeria > Cryptomeria japonica. The sequence continues at coordinate 2,464,972 of NC_081408.1, read as the reverse complement.
AAAATATATCTTTATTCGCACATGCAATTATTACAAAGAAGAAGACCAGAGATGGCCGGCCAAGGATTACAATAGATCCAACTATACTGTACTCCTTCCTTGGCGGTACACGACATATTTAAAGGACCCGACAGTTGCCGAGAGGTACACAACCGTCAACCAACCGACACATAACTACCCGAGAGTGACAACCCACTTAATTTAATTAATTAATACACTGTCGGGTAACCAAAATTATCAAACATGACAATATGCGTTTTATGCCAACTACAATATCCATTATTTCAGCAATGTGCTGATCTGTTTCATGCCGTCCCCTAGCCAATGAATTCAGAATGTTTAATGTGCTAGGATCCCTTCTTGCTTCTCTATGCTCTTGGTCTCTTTCAATCATGTTCATAGTTCATTGTATAATGTACTGAAGATAATTCACAAGAGCAATGACTAGCAAATATAAGAGCCACTGTTGTTTAAACCATAAGTATCTTAATACAAACAGCTGCTGGAAAATACAGAAATGGGCTAATAGGTCTGACCTTTATGTTAATGCATTAGTAGCTTCTGCAAGATAAGACTCTCCTAACTCTCTACTCTGTTATTAGTTTACTCATTCATGATTTATGTTTATCAGACTATAACATTGATCATAATTATGGTATTGATATTGGATAATGATGGATTAGATTGACGATCTGCTTAATTATGTTAAGCGTCAATCTAAAGGGCTATCGGGCTACTAACTCGATAGCATATTAATGTTAACCGTAATTGTTATTGTTTACTTTATATTGATCCAGTATTATATGCCTGATACCGATTCATTATCGGGTATGTTTTATCTGAAACAATTAACAAATACCGATTCATGATCGGATGTGTTTATAAGCGTTGTTATCATTAACAGTGATACCGATTCACCATCGGGTATGTTCATAAGCATTAAACGATTCATTATCGGGTATAAGCACTGTTATCATTATATTGATACATTAATGTTTGTAGCACCGATTAGTTATGAATTGGTTAATGTTAGTAAGGGTCACGACCAAGTGACATCTTTGTCGGATATGTCTAAAAGACATGTCCGATCAAGGTGCCACTTGATCGTGGCCATCCTACTACTTATACGTTATTCAAACCAAAGGAGATGACATTGAAATCGATACATGTTCATCCTCCATACCTGCAGCAAAAGAAAGTCAACAACATTATTGTCATAGTTATAATATCAAAATTTTAAATACACCATCCTGCATATAACTTGTTCATTAAATTGGAAATTGCAATAACATTTACATGGTATGAGAGCCAGGTTGATCGAGCTTGAGGCTATTCAATTTTGTGAATAATTTAAGAACAAGGTTATATACTACATCACATTTCTTCTAATGGGTAAATGCCATCAGATTTGAAGATCCTATCAGATTTGTTCAAAGCAATCAGACAACTCCTCGTCTAGGTCGGAACTTCTTTGAGCGTGGTGATTTAGATATCCCGATTGCCTATTCTAATGCAATCTGGATATTAAAGAAGATCGACTCTACTCTCAGGGAATCAATTGCAGTTTGCACATTAAGAGCCAAGTTCTTTGTGGAATCACCAGGGAGCGATTCTTTGTAAATCGAACAAGGCAATAAGGAAGGTTGCAATTCAAAGTTTGAAGGCGGATATGTGTCTCTAATTGTCCATAAAATCATAGGAGTAACCAGTGCACTCTAGATGAACACTTGTTCGCAGTGCCTTGTTATTATCAGACAACAACGACTGTGTGATCAATTGTCGGGCATTTCTACCATGAGACAAGATTATCTTGTCAAGTGCCTTTCTGTACGAGGATGGGTTTGAACATGTCGCATGAAGAGGTCTATCACGTTCATAGAGTAATGAAACATAAGTTGATGGATATTATTGCAGGCTGGTTTTTGCATAGGGGATGACATAGTACACACACCCCATGAACACAGTTACAGATACAGTTGTGCTACAAAGATGATAGAGTATGTAGCCTCAAAATGCAGGAGAGATAATCTTCCATGTTCCAAGCAGACACTGCAAAGCAATGCAATGTGGAAGAGCAACAACCAGATCAAAAATTATGATCTTCTAAACAAGCTTCTAATCGTTGTAGCCGGTGGCCATGCTCCTAGTCGGTTGGAAAAGAAGGCAGAACATGTTATATTAGTAGTAATGAGTTTATTAGATTGCGGAGCATGGGTTGGATGAGTCTAATTAATAGATAATGCATTGACATAAAGTTCAAGGGAGGCATCAAGATCTCAATTTGACATAAATCTGATGGATTGTCTGTGTATCGAATCACTTAGCAAGTTTTTGTGATTAGTAGTTCCATCTATTAAATTGGGCATTAAGGTTTATCTTTAATGTTGTTTGGCGCTAGTGCCGCAACATTGGAAACAATGCTCATATATTTGCCAGTCAAAGAGTGACATAAGAAGCAACGGTCTTACTATAGACAAAACCAATTCAATGCTCTCTTATAGCATGTACAGATTTGCAGAGAAGGGTCTTCATTTGAATGTATGGTTGGGAAGATTATTGAGGAAGATCGATGCCACATTGATACTGCTGAGTATCCTGTGCATGGCATATGGGCTCAACATCTCACAAGATCCTGGTTATGTCAGATGAACACAACAACTAAAAGTATGTGTATCAAAGAGCAACCATCAAATGAGATCTAAATCTTCAAGTGCAAAGAATCAGGAATGAACAATTGCTGGATTGCAAGGAAGACTAATAAACAAAGAGATAAGTAACCCATTTTTGATTAATGATCATGAATTTCATATGTAGTTATTAATTCATGCAATTATGTTATGTGTGTTATTTATGAATCAACATTATCAGTAGGTGTCCGCACAGGACAAGCTATATTTGAATATCTTGTTTCAATTTCTTCAACGTACTATGAGAAACTTACCCCTTACATGCAGGACTTCTTTGGAATCACAACAAAAGCAGTTAAAAGTGATGAAGAGCTTGTTGCTCTTTAGGCTATAGAGTTTTGATGTGCTATTTGTGATGAAGAATTCAAGAAGAATATGGAGGGGACTTTAGTGGAGATTCTGAGATTTCTCATTTCCATCTATAAACAAGTATTTGCCTGCAGAATTGCAACAGTCCATGAGGAAGCAATGTTGACCATAGGGGCTCTTGTTTATGCTACTAGTGGTGAATTTGCTAAGTACATACCAGAGTTCTATAAGTCATGTTTTGCAGGTGATCTTTCGAGATAAAGAAAGGACAAACCAAGAAGCATAATAGATTTCATTCAAGGGAGAAAGAACTCGATGCTTGCAGTCATAGGATTGAGTTGATGGCGGTAAGTATTCATCGAAAAAAAAAAGAACCCATACAGTTTGTCCTTGCGATCTTGTTCTTCGAAGAGGAGGTCAGATGGTTGATATCAGATTCAGAGGGAGTCTAAACATTTCATCAGAAGCAACATTAGACAAGGAGGTCAGAGGGTTGATATCAAGCTCAGAGGGAGCCACACCATCATGAAGATATGCTTAATTCATCCTTCTCTGTGAGAGAGAAGTTTGAGGAGCAAGTCCTTGCTTAATATATTCTTCTCTGTGAGGGAGAAATTTGAGGAGAAGGCCCATGTTCCACCCTCTAGGAATAGCCATGATGAATGTCAGCATGTTGGGTACCGTGATGAATCATGTTCCACCCTCTAGGAGTAGCCATGGTGGATATCATTTCATAACTATATTATTAACAAGGATTCCTCCCTAGCTAAGAGGGAGTGTTGATGTTGTAGTGGCCACCCTTGTAAAGAGACAGATGGTGTCATTGAGGACCGACCCCTTGTGAAAGGGTGCCTCCCTCATATATATATATATAGAAGATGCAAACTCATTCTCTGATCCATTCAATTTATGTGAAGAGTAGTTTATATATTAGTTAGAGCAGATCGATCCTGTGAAGAAGGCCAATCAGACTTGTCCTTGTGAAATTTGCTTCAAGGAGTGAAGCAACATATATTGGGCCCGTATCTTGCATTATTGCTAGACATATTTGATATATAAAGAAGACATTTTTATGCTGGGTGTTTCTCCCTCGAGTAGGAGGGTTTTCCCTTGGAGATCAAACTACAGATATTCTAGCCAAACCTCTTTCAGAGTGAAGGTTGATCACTTCAGAAAAGGTTTAGGTATGATATAAAGGTAATTTGCTTTGTAATCCATATTTGCATGTTTAATGTGTAAACTTCTTTGTCATGACAAGACATGTTTTTGGATTTTATCCCTTGGGTTCATATCTAAGAGGTGACGATCTCTCAAGATAGTGAACACTTGTATGGGGACATTATAAGGTGACGATCTTATAGTGTCCAAACCAGTTATCATGTTGGATCTCTGGTATGTCATGGATGTGCCATGATTGTGTTGTGATATTACATTTGAAATAGAATGCTAGTGCACTTATCACAACTTGGATATGTTGAAAATTTAATTATTTTCATATGATTATCCTTAAGTATTGCTTATGTAGGCAATACTGATATCACGTGCTTAGGTGATATCATGTCATTACAATATGACTAACCCCTTGTATCACGTGTTTAGGTGATACTTCATATTTGAATGGTATAATCCTATGTAGAGTAAGATTATGAAACCTCATAAGGAATCCTGACCATCATAAGAAATGAGATGATAGATATGGTAAATTTATCTTCCCTAGCTAAGAGGGAGTGTTGATAATATATATAGTGTCGATAGTAATCCTACAGGCCGACTAACTGAAACCAAATATATAAATAGCCTATCGGCCTTACATATTTGGTAAACCGATTATTTACTATCACCATGCTTTATACATTATTCGTTTAATCCTTATATGCATGATTAATAAGCAAAATCGGTATGGGTATAACCGATTGGGCCTTGATTAAATATCTTTATTGGCATTGTCCAAACGATCTTATAATGTCCAAAACCAGTTATCATGGTGGATCTCTGGTGGATCATGGATGAAGCCATGATTGTGTTGTGCTAAAACATTCATATGAAGTGTTAGCGCACATACCACAACTTGGATAAGATGAGAATTTAAATCTTTCTCATACGATTATCCTTAAGTATTGTGTGTTTAGGCAATACTGATATCACGTGCTTAGGTGATATCTTGTCATCACAAGATTGACGTGATGGACATTTGTATCATGTGTCTAGATGATACTTCATATCATGTGATTAGGTGATATGACATTTGTATAAGGTGTTTTTTGCACATACCACAACTTGGATAAGATGAGAATTTATGATTATCCTTAAGGATTGCGTGTTTAGGCAATACTGATATCACGTGTTCAGGTGATATCTTGTCATAATAAAATGATGAATCTTTTATATCACATGGTTAGGTGATACTCTATGTCACGTAATTAGAGTGATGTTTTATATTTGTATCTTATGTCCTGATTATACTTCATATCATATGTATAGATGATATATATTCTTGGAGACTGACATTATGAAAAGAAATGTGATGCAGGCTACTTTATCTATCTTCCAAAAGCTAAGAGGGAGTGTTAATGCATTAGTAGCTTCTGCAAGATAAGACTCTCCTAACTCTCTACTCTGTTATTAGTTTACTCATTCATGCTTTATGTTTATCAGACTATAACATTGATCATAATTATGGTATTGATATTGGATAATGATGGATTAGATTGACGATCTACTTAATTATGTTAAGCGTCAATCTAAAGGGCTATCGGGCTACTAACCCGATAGCATATTAATGTTAACCGTAATTGTTATTGTTTACTTTATATTGATCCAGTATTATATGCTTGATACCGATTCATTATCGGGTATGTTTTATCTGAAACAATTAACAAATACCGATTCATGATCGGATGTGTTTATAAGCGCTGTTATCATTAACAGTGATACCGATTCACCATCAGGTATGTTCATAAGCATTAAACGATTCATTATCGGGTATAAGCACTGTTATCATTATACCGATACATTAATGTTTGTAGCACCGATTAGTTATGAATTGGTTAATGTTAGTAAGGGTCACGACCAAGTGACATCTTGGTCGGACATGTCTAAAAGACATGTCCGATCAAGGTGCCACTTGATCGTGGCCATCCTACTACTTATACGTTATTCAAACCAAAGGAGATGACATTGAAATCGATACATGTTCATCCTCCATACCTGCAGCAAAAGAAAGTCAACAACATTATTGTCATAGTTATAATATCAAAATTTTAAATACACCATCCTGCATATAACTTGTTCATTAAATTGGAAATTGCAATAACATTTACATTTTATTGTTAAAGATAAACTTGTACAGGTTTGCTGAAGTAATACACGGATATTCAATTTTAATAGCAGCAACAATATCATGGAGGAAATGCTCAGTTGATATATATCACTTAATATTTGAACAGCAGAGACTTAATATATATAATTCACTGTTCGGGCAGAAGGAAGTCCTCATGTCCAAGCTCCTAGCAAGGTCGAACAGCAATCTGAGGTAAAAATGCAAAGAATGTTTGATATACCCAGTGTAGCATGCATAAAATCCACTCTTTGACTAGAACTGAAGCAGATCAGGGCCCACGACCTCCAGCATTTTCTCATGTCGATAGATAAGACTACATGGCCAACAAAAGTAATGTTATTCCTGAGGAAAGCGGCTAAGATGGTGCTTCTTTATATATTGTGCCCTCCATAAGCTTCACCTTCCGACACCAAAAATAATAGATTTTGGTGGCCAGCAAATGAATGAATCATTGCTCATGAAATTTCCCACTTTCAGCCAAAAACTAGACAAGTGGCCAGCAAAGGGAAAATGTGGTTCTCATTCCTCCAATGTTATCTTCAAAATGCACTAGCAGAGTCTACCAATCTAAAAAGAAATCATTATGTAGTAACTTTGCTTGCAGCGTCCAGCTACCAGGACAGCCCTAATGTCCACTTTCAGAATTTTAATTCATTAATACTTTAAGCAGTAATCATAAGGAGATTCAACCAGCAAAAAGTTCACATATTTCAAGCATAGTGGCAGTAGAAAATCTCCATTCGATGAAAACAAATATTAAAAACCTCCAATATGGTGTGCAAGAAAGCAAATACTTTGAAGATTCAAACCCTTCAATTAAATTCACTGAAAATTTGGCTTTAAAAGACTTAACAAATTTTGCAAAAATACCTCAATCATTGGAACACCGTGAGATCCCTGAGTGAAATCTCCAACCACTGACTAGGGTAGATTAGTTTCACTACCGAACCAGCAGTCCCTTAGGGTTTTCATCCTAGGGTTCCAAGCTTCAAGAAGCTCACCAAATCAATAAAGAGAAAAATAACCAACCATATCTCAAATGAGCCTTTCGTTGCTCTTTTATAAAATTTCGGGGAATATTCTAGAATGAATTTCAATTTTCCCACACTTCTTAATATTTAACTTTAGCTTGGGGAAATAAAGTGACTTTATTAATTTCTTTCACAAATAACTATTGGAGTCACTCTACCCAACTTATTAAATTAATTAAATAATATTATCCTTAGAATTAGCTTTGAAAAATAAGATTAAATTATTAAATGGATAAAATCCCTTTTCCCTACTTTAGCCTACAAGAATTAAATAGGCTAATAAGTTCCATTGGATCGCTCTGTACAAAGGGACATTACATTGCATGAGAAGGTGGTGGAGGGAAATTGATTTCATTAAAAACATTATCTTTTATAGGCTCCTTTTTAACCTTAATCATACCATCCTCAAGTTTTGAAGAGTACCTAGGAGAAGTGGAAATAAAAATAATTGGCTAAGGTTTAAGGGAAGCATTTGGAATAGAACAATCCTCACTTGATGCAAATAGCAGAGCCCTTTTTATTGCAAAGCAACTTAGGTGAATGTGAGTTATTCGTCAAGCAATTGTCAATAGATTCAATTTTTCTGGATTGAAGCATTTGTTGAAATGAAGGAAGAATTGGAGCTTATCACTGTTGCACTCCTCTTGGGTTTTGTTGTATTGTAGTCACCCAGGATTGTTGGGAATGATTTAGATCCATACAGTTTGTTCAAACCTAGCCTGGTATTGTCAACAACCTTGCAAAGACCCATTGCAGGCAAATCATTCCTTGTATTGAAAGACACCCTAGCATCAACGCTGCTACCCTCAACAATTTAAGTTGTTATTTTTTGTAGCAAGCGACAGTAATGAATAAATCTTATTGAACTCAATCACATTAATTAACATTAATGTCAGAAATGTAAAAGTATGACTTGAAGCAACTTTTACTTGGCAACAATGTTGTTTGACTTGCCTTACATATATTTTTGGCTAAGAGGTTCTTTTGTGCAATTTTAAAAATCTCAATCTTGGAGATCATCTCTACTCTAATATGGATTATAATGATGCTGTTAAAAGCATTTTCGAATTTTTGAGGTGTTGTCCAAACTTCTTGGAGAGATTCTTAGAAAGTCTTTGAGTTGACACCAATCATCAGCCCATTGCTTCAGTTACATCTTGGTATGATTAGAATTGATTTCCAATGCCTTGGCAGTGCTTTCCACAACTCAGATATGACTGGAATGTTTATTTTAGACATGTAGCTGTCCATTTCTTTGCATTTAAGTGTAATGCTGTTGGATGCCTTTGGGTGATAACCAACATGAGGTTGGAGGGTATTTTGAGGGCAACTTAAGTTGATATGACCTGCAAATTGATATCAGATCTACAATCTATCATTTTCCTTGCTATTTAGAGGTTGGTTGGCAAACATGGGTGTATAAGAAGTTGATTGGCATTTCTAGGAGTTCTATATGAGTTTGGAAGGTGTTTTTTGAAAGGTTCCTAATGCTATTGACCTGAACAGCGGTATTTTCAGACCTACAACATCTTATCAGACATTTTCAGACCTATAACATCTCATATAGCAGCTTATATAGTGTTTTCTAGTCTTGATTTGAACTTCCAGCTTTATGTTTTTAAGGTAAATTTTGTTATAGTTGATTTGAGTGTTATATGTAAGACCTTAAGCTCATCTTGAGGAGTAGTTCCATCAATTCTATAGTTTATCTGCAAGTTATTTTGTATCAGCACTTTATAGCAATGTTGCATCTCTGTTGATGTGTGTATGTTTTTGCTTCATATTTGGCAAAAACACACACAAGAAAAACTAGGGCAGTTATTACAGTGTTTGTGTTAGTTTGTTGTTCTGTTGTTTGTTTCTGTAGGATGCCTTGGTGCCATTTTTTTGTTTGTTCTTTATCCTATACAGGAGATAGGAATATCAAACTTTGTTGTGGAGAAGATCGGAGAGTATTCTGTACTTTGTTGGCAATGTGTGCTCAGGAATGGTGTGAGGAGAGCATTTTTAGTTTCAGATTAAGTATTTGCTGATGCTACTATTGTAATGACTGTCACATTAGTCCATTATACTGTAAAAATAAGAATTATATCAATTTAAAAGTTACATGAGTTTTTTGTTCAACTTGTGCAAGATTGGGTGTTGACTAGCTAGTTTTATTTGTGCTGTTTGGTGAATTTTGGTGAGGTTTATTGTTTATGTTCAAATCTGTTATTATCATTGAAAAATCTGATTTAGGACATTACGATTCTCTGCTCCATATACAGTGTGGGCTGCTCCAAAAGTGCAAATCCACTCTTTGATCACTGATTGTTGCTGCTTTCTATTGGCTAATATTAGATATTCTTTTTCTGTTGAAAACTTGATTGCTGCAAATGATTTTTCTCATTTAATTGATTTTTTTAAGCTATACACATGTTCTCCCTTGAGAGGCATTTTAAAATGCATTTTTTTCTTCTGATGTTTCTTGGAATCTGTTTTGGAAGATAGGTTTGATGGAAGTTCTGCAAAAGTAGCTAAATTGGTTGCTGAGAATGGTTTTAAATCGGCATTTGCTATTAAAGATGGGGTAGAAGGCCCAAGAGGATGGCAGGTTAATTTTTATGCTTTTGTTTTACTTTTTTTCTTAATGAAATTCATAGTTATTAGCGCAGATCACATAACCCATTACATTTCACTTAACAAAGTATTTTACCTCAAAATTCAATGTCAGCTGATTCAATGATATGTGAAGTGAATGTTTCTAAAGTTGTCCCAATTGTTCATAGTTGCTTTATTGCCAACTTCAATTTAGTCTTGCTATCCGCCAATGAATTATTTATGCAAAATCTCTTGCTCTATGGACACAAATGGCTTGCATATGTGCCTCCATTTCATTATACATTTCTTCTTCTGTTTTGAAAAATATATGTGAAGGTTTTTATTATCTATTTGGACATCATTGATGGTAAAAAATTATTGATAAATAAAGATGTGATGGTTTCTCTGAGAATCCTGTATCGAATAGAATGTTATGTTACCGATATACAGTCTACTTGGTTAAATTTCCTAGCAAATCCTGCAAATATTTGTTGTTTTGTGTTAGATTTTCAGCCTGGGTGTTTAACCATGAATTGTTCTCAAATGTATATATCTATAACTTTGGGATAATCTAATATTGTCTTTGTTGATATACCTGTGCAGAATAGTGGACTCCCATGGCTGCTACCCAAAAAGGCATTCAAAGTTGATTTGGGTAGTCTCACAGAAGCGCTAGGAAGTGTAATTGAAGTATGTAGTGATCTGATTCTCCATCCTCATTTTTCTTTGGTTCATTATGATTTGTGAACTGTTTGTCTTATAATTTTCCAAGTACCGTGAAATGGGGTCGATCATTATGAACATAAATTTGTCTTGGTATGCCCTCAAAGGGATTTGTTTGATTTTATATCTGAAGAAAATGTTTGTTCTTTTCAAAAAATAAGAAAGGAATATTATCTTGATAAGCCTACAAAATTAGAACTCAAATGTGAAGAAAGAGAAATATGATGTCCATACTCTTCTTAAGAAGTTGCAAAATTGTTATATGATGTCCATACTCTTCTTAAGAAGTTGCAAAATTGTTACTGGTTCTACCCTTATATGGTAGAAAACTCTTGAGCTTTTATATCTGAAAAGTTCAGCAGATATGCCCAACTATTATAGCATGAATGCACTACTAGCAATACGATGGATTTCATGCATTTCAATTACAAGTTCACTCATAGCAATTATCCTACTCTCTGCTCATAACATGATGAAGATAATCCCTAGTTTCTAACAAAGAGTAATAATGAAAGGAAACCTGGTGACCTAATTTTTCTAGAGGCTTTGTATAGGTAAAAACTCGGGGAAAAACCCCATAATAACTCAACAAATTTATTGAACATTTGAATATACATAATTTTTTAATATTTTCTTCGAAAACACACTGATACTGAATTTGTAGAGCATATTACTGATTTCCATCATCTTATTGAACATGACTAGGTCAATGCCCAACATAGGTAGAGTCAACATGTTTTCTTGCTAATGATTAAAATTCCCTTATAATCCAGCATGTTGAATGAAAATGACCCTTCAAAGTTTAAACAATTGTTTAGAACCTAAGTTATTGATTCTGGTTCAGTTCTTGGTTCAGGTTAGTGGACTCGATTCCAACAAATGTTTTTAGGGCTGGGTTCGTTTTAGTCTTTTAGGCTCGTTTGTAAAGAAATCATGTAAAACTCATATATATACATACATACATATGTATATGTATATGTATGTATGTACATATATATATATATATATATATATATGTATGTATGTATGTATGTATGTATGTATGTCTATATATATATATGTATGTATGTATGTATATATATATATATGTATGTATGTATATCTATATATATATAGATATAATAGAATAAAATAAATATATTATGAACTTATTATATGTGTGTGTGTGTAATATGAATATGTAAAACTCATATATATAGTAAATAAAATTAATATATTATATGATAATTATATAATAATATAACTATAAGATAATAGTATTATAACTATAATAATACAGTAAATATAAATATAATATATAATTATTAATAATATAATAATATATAAATACTAATAATATAACTATAACCTAAATTACAGTACCAGTTGAGCTGCTGCTTCTCCACCATCATTTGGACAACCGCCATGGTCTAGGTCATGCATGCATTGTGTCTCTTTTAGCGCATCCAAAAATGCATCAAATTTTTTTTTAAATCTTAATATTTTGTGGATTGCCATTTTTATACCAAGTGTGTTGCCGGGAATAATCATTATGTTATGTTGTCATATTATGTTTATGTTGTCGTCGGTAATAATGAGTTAGACAGTCAGTTAGTTAGTCGTCCCGAAGGGCAGTTGGATGCGACGGTTGGTCGCACCCCTTCGGGTATTATATATTGCATACCTTTCCTTCTTAGTATCATCATGATAGTCATACCTGGGTTTAATGTTATAAGCACTTGATGTACATGGATTGTTGAATTAATACAGAAACTGGTTCTTCGATATATTTCCATGATGATCTGTGCATTTGCTTTCTGCGTTTAATCGTTTACCGTATGAGGCAAACATTTGGCGCCGTTGCTTAGACATACTCAGGAAAGGAAGGAGCGGATGGCGTACGGACACGATGGGCCTAACCGTCGGTGAGATTAATCGAGAGGCCGACGACGCACAAACAAAACTCTACGACGGAGAGGACACTGCAACGAGGGAATTCTCAATCCTTCTTCAGGCGGCCATCAAGACCTACGTCTGAAGAGAGGCCACGGAGGCTGAAGTCCCAACAATGCCATGTGGACCGCACTGGAAGTTAGCCCCGTAGTGAATCGGTTGATGAACCACCTCCCCGGGTTGCTTGCACAGGCATCACTAGCACAACGAACTTGCCTGGAGGAGATTGCCCGTGAGGAGCGACGCCAACAGGTCCTTCGATAGTACGAAGAAAACAATCGTCGTTGGGACGCAGAACGTGATGGCAAGAGGCGAAGGGGAAATTGAACCCTGTAATAATCCCGGCATAATGTTGACATAAATTGTGGCCAAAAGGGAAAATAATAAAAGTTTTTTTTTTTTGTTGTGTGTGTACATGGCGTGTGCTTGCTATGTACGGAAGTGATTTATGCCCAATATACTAAATAAGGACAAAAGTAAAAAGATACGAAGTGACGAATGGGAAGTGGCACAAAGAGCGTTGAATCTCAGACAACAAATAGAATGAAGGTGTAGGCTAAGGCAGCTTGCCGAGGGATGACCGACTGAGGGGTTGCTCGAAGGGAACCCAGGAGGTGTCACGGAAGTTTCGGATGCAGAGATAGACGGAGAGAATTACACTCTCTACACTGTCATAGGGTTGCCCGAAGGGAACCTAGGAGTCACGGAGGGTGCCGAAGGAGAACTCTATAGTTCGCCAGAATACCACCGTAGGGTAAGAAGTCGCGAAGAGTTGGTGGAACAAACAAGGCGAAGTCTAAACCTGATCGACGCTACCAGAGACCTATTAAAGAACTTGTCCATTTCGGAGGACAACCGAAGGGAGACGACCGAAGGTGATGGTACGACCGACGGTGCCGAGGGAGCACAAGGGTACCGTATGGGAGGCAATTTGTTCGGTTCGGGGTCAACAACCTTCTCCGGAGGACCCATGCGTGGAGGGTCAGGTGTAGGAGGCGGAGGATCACCAAGCACACAAGGCACCAGAGGAGCAAGACCCAGCGGTGGGATGGCAAGTAAGTAGAAGCTGCCGAAGTTCAACGGCGACGGGAAGGAAGATCCCGTCCGCCATTGCCGCACTTGTGAAACCATATGGTCAGCGAACGGTGTTACTGACCAGGACGAATGGGTAACACAATTTCCAGCAACCTTAAGGGGAGTGGCCATCGACTGGTACTCCGATACGGATAAGACCAAAGTCGGCATATGGCCCAACCTGAAGGAGTTCGAGATAGAGTTTCGCCTCCTCAGAGACGACAATGAAATAGTAGCTGAAATCTATGGCACAAAGCAGAACAAGAACGAGACTGTCCGAGCCTATAGTCGGTGGCTCAAGGAACTGTTGGGGAAAATGGAGAGTCAACCAGCGGATGGGTTGAAAAAGAGATGGTTCGTGGAGGGATTGAAACACTCCATCCGGAAGAAGATGAAAATTGTTCCACCAACCTCGTACGAAGATGCATATAATAGAGCGATGGATCTCGAGAGCGAGACCAAGACGTCCAAGAAGAAAAAGGAGGAGGATAGCTCGTCCGAGGATGATGACTCTTCTGAGGGAACCAGCAGTGACGACGAGTCCCGCAAAAAGGTGCAAGTCCTATAGAAGGACATGCTGAGGATGATGAAAGAGCTGAAGGTTATGAAGGGAGGTCCGAGCAAGACCGACGAAGGGGAGCTTTGGTGCACAGAATGTAAGACGAACGGCCACATGAAAGGCTCCTGCCCAAAGAAAGCCTATTGTGATATATGCCAGTTGATGGGGCATCCCACCAGGGAATGCCCCTACAACATGAAAACACGAAACCAACAAGTATTGCTTACGCAGGAACAATCAACTACATCGGGCGGTATCGATAGCTCCCAGGCGAACGACAATGCAACATCGGGAGGCTACCGAGATAACTGGTGGGGAGGACGAAACAACAATAACAATACAAGGAGCCAGATCCAATATGACTCCAAAGGCCGACCAATGATACAATGCAGAGCGTGCAGCCAGTGGGGGCACTTCGCCCGAGACTGCTCGAAGGGAGAGGCCACACAATATTTGTGCAAATGGTGCGGACCGGGAGACCACGAAGACGCCACCTGCCCGAAGTTCGGCGTCAACTTGCTCAATATTGAGGAAACCAAAGAAGAGGAAGTGCTGGCCGTAACCCGCGCCCAAGTCAGACAAGCAACGTGCCCGGACCCGGCGACGGAGAAGCGAAGGGTACGGAAAGCATGGGAAGAAATTGAGAAAGAGATATGAGAAAGGGCGAAGGTGAAGGGTACGACCGGTACTTCCAGCCGACTGGAGGCGGAGGAGGCTATACTAAATCAAATTTTAAAACTGGAGGTGCCTGTGAAGATATACGACCTTGTCCAGACGATGCCTCAATTACGAGCGGCGTTGCTGAATAATCTCTCCCAACCACGCACCAATACCAACCATCACACTGATGTTCCTGGGGGGTCTGCAATAGACCCCATGCTGCTGGCAATTAACACTGGAAGGAACCCGACCATTGTGGAGATGGGTATCCTTGGCACCATTCTAACCGATACCATCGTCGATGGTAGATCAGGAGTGAATGTTCTTCCAGAAGAAACCTGGCGGAAGCTGGGGAAGCCAACGCTGTGGCCATCTACATTTAATCTGCTGGGAGCAGATCAGCATGGAATCAAACCCATCGGGACACTGATGGGCCAACAAGTTACCATCGGGACGCAACCCTTCATACTGGACTTCGTGGTAATCCAACTAAAGAAAAAAGGGTATGATGCGATCTTAGGGAGAGGGTGGCTGGTGGCAGCCAAGGCCGCCCACAGCTGGAAGAAGAACACTCTGTCTATGGAGAATGGAGGAAGGAAGTTTATCATAGACCTTGGGACGCAGTTGGTTAGTGAGGAACTGGCATCATCTTCGGAATCGGAGGGTGAAGGAGAAGGCGACCTGAAGGACGGGGCTGCTGGGAGCCCAACGACGAAGGGATTCTCAAACTAGGAGAGTGCTCCGAGGATGAGACAGGGTCATTGAACGGGCTCTTCCACTGGCAGATGGAGGATTACGAAATGTTCCAGAGTTACAGGCTCGAAGTAGAGGAACCATAGCAAGTAACAGAGGAGGTGTACTTGCTGGAATATAGAGAATATTGGAAGGGAGACGCCCCAAACCTCGGTGACGTAGATAATCCCAAGATCATTCGTGTCGGCAACGATTGGAACCCTGTGTGGAAAGCCGCAACCTTCAAAATCTTTATTCTTCTTCTTCTTCTTATGTACGGGAAGGAGATCGTGGTTCTTGTAGAATTTATGGTTCCAGGTCTTCGGATGGCCACTGGAAATAGACTTGCCATCAACGGGTCCAAATGGAAACCCTACCACGAGAAGCGTGTAGGGACCTGAGTAGCCGGAAGGACACTCGAGAGTCCAAAGGGGGATCCGAGAGGATGGAAGGGGACTCGAGAGGCCGGGCAGGCGACTCGAGAGGCACGGGACCAAAGCGGGACTCTCGGGCGAGGCAAACCGAGAAGGATGAAGGGCGATCCCAGAGGCATGGGACCCGAGTCGAAGACTCTCGACAATTAGATTAGGAAAAAAAAAAAAAAAAAGAAAGAAAGAAAGTGGTGGTGGGACCATCGTGCGCTGGGACACCGTACGGAGCACCTTTGTGCGGTGGGACACCGTACGGTGGACCATCGTCGACGGAGGTCATCGGCCTCGGAGGGTGCTCATTTACCGTACGGCCACTATCGTACACCCGTACGGCCAAACAAAATCCACCATACGACCTTCCCAGACACCGTACAAAGAGACCACTCACTGTACGACACCAAGCTTCGGGTGACCCTAGTTGCCGTACGGCTCCGCCACCGTATGACAAACCACTCCATTGTACGACAGATAACCTCTGTACGGGCTCGAGACATTACAGTCCGCGACAGTTTAAAAGAGGGTGAAAGGAAAAATACCACGGCACGACAGGGATAAAGGTGGTGATGGCACGTGAAAAAAAAAAAAAAACGACGACTAGATTTAAAATCATTCGATGGAGTCTTGAGCCAGGACACTGAAAAATTAGAGTGGAGAAGCAGGTTTTTGGCATCTTAAAATATCACAAAAAGGATGTGCGCCATGGACTTCTGTGTGGTTCTGAAGGTGTTAAATTGGTGTTGGCAGTGGGGGCTCTCCTAGGGCGCTACCCTCGGACCCCGTGAGGGGCGTTGCCCCTCGACCTCGTTGGGGGCACTGCCCCCAGTTTATTTTTGAGCTATAATACACTTTTGAGTTGGGCGAAGGCATCAGAGAAGTCACGGTAAGTGTTGGGGTTGTTCCATACTGTGAGAAAGAAGCCTGAAGCTAAGCATTGGCGGGGAAGGCATAAACCGTAGAGGGAGACGAATTTGGAGGTTGCGAACAAACGGAGTTTGAGGGAAGGCATTGCAAGAACACGAAGTCGTACAACACCAGAGAGTTATTCAGTTCAGTTATCAGCCTTTGGGGAGTGTGATGGAGGATTTGAGGCATCTCCTAGCCTTTGTGCCAGAAGGTTGTGGCCACTTCCAGGCATGAATGGTACGCTTTGAGGAACTCGGAGTATGTCTCGGCTGGACGTGAGGTTGCCTTGGTGGATGCACAAGGGCTCGGGAGGAGTTGACCACCAGGTTGGAGGCAGTAGTAGCGGGAGACTCAGCTTAGCGTACATAGGTCTTGAATGCCGAGAGGGCAGCACGAGTGGCTATCGAGGACAAATTGGCTAGGGAGACGGTATCATTTGAGTAGCAGTTGGTGGAGGTTGAGACTACAAAGCGTGTTTTGCAGACAAGTTTGGTTTAGGCACAGGAGGACTGTGATGTCAAGGAAAAAAAAAAAAAAAGAACTCCTTGCGGAAGCAATAATGGTGACATCCGCACTTGAGCATCGGATGGTAGCAGAAAAGGGTTTTCAGGCGAGGACGCAGCAGGTGTATGAGTTCCACGCTCGGCTAGCGTTAGCAGTTCCTGCAGTTCTCTACCTTGGTTCTGTTTAATGTCATCTCTATTTTGTATTAAGTTGTTCGGAGACGACTTCTTTTCTTGGGGGGGATGATGTTGCCGGGAATAATCATTATGTTATGTTGTCGTCGGTAATAATGAGTGACGCCAGTCAGTTAGTTAGTCGTCCCGAAGGGCAGTTGGATGCGACGGTTGGTCGCACCCCTTCGGGTATCATATATTGCATACCTTTCCTTCTTAGTATCATCATGATAGTCGTACCTGGGTTTAATGTTATAAGCACTTGATGTACATGGATTGTTGAATTAATACAGAAACTGGTTCTTCGATATATTTCCATTATGATCTGTGCATTTGCTTTCTGCATTTAATCATTTACCGTATGAGGCAAACAAAGTGCAGTGTAATATCCACCCTAGTTTTTGTTTGTTCTTTGATTTGTTTTCTGAAATGTTGAATGTGTTTTGGAAGGATAATATGAAGTATACAATCAAATGGAAATATTTGCAACAATACCCACATGAAATAAACATTACTAAACACTAATATTTTATTTTTCTAAAATACCCACAGGCTGCAATTTATTTTCAGAACTGATACAGAGTTTGAACAGCAATATATCATTAAAATTAACAGTACCCAGATGGCCAAAATACATCAAAATGACAGCACAAACGTAACCATTTACTGCTATTACAAAATAGGACTGATATTGATTTGAAATCAGCAATTAGGGTTTTGAGAATGGCTCCAATCTCTCAAATCTGAGCTCTCCCAAAAAACCATAAATTAATGTATTGAAAATATAGCTTTCAGTACTATAGCTTAAAACTGTAGCAATGGTATTGTAGCATGACACTGTAGTATCAGTACTGCATGCTCTAAAATCCTTTTTTGTTGCAACAAATGTCTTCAAATCTGCTCCTCTGAGCTTTGGAATTTATCAATAAATCCTCTCTATTGAAAATATTGTCATTGATGTCAATGGCATTTAGCCGAGATTGTTGGCAAGTTAATTACTATTTTTATATGGTCCGTGGCCAACCTGTTTTGGAGGGATTTAATCGTTGGTGAAGGGGTGCACTTGCATATATAAAAAAGAGTTCATTTGGGATTCAAATAAAAAATTATTTCATTGAATATCATTCCCATTCATAGCAGATCTAGAGAAGACCTTAGAAGCAGATCTAAGGTGGATGTATGAGCTAATTGAAGGAGAATTATTGCAGACCTAAGAGCAGACCTGAAGGTGAATAAATGCAGAACTAACAGCAGACCCAAATGTGAATTATTGCATACCTAAGAGCAAACTTGGAAGGTGAATTATTCCAGACCTAAGAGAAGACTTTGAAGGTGAGTTAATGCAGACCAAAGAGCAGATTTTTGAAGGAAAATTATTGCAAGATCTTGAGCAGAAATATTGCAGAATTGTTGATATAATTTGAGTAGTTTTTTGAGATAGTTAAGGTAAATATTGAAGATATCTGGAGCAGCCATTTAAGGCTGATTTGTATCAGATTTTAGAAGACCTAGTTCGTGTCTTTAGAGGGTGGTGCCTCTTGTTAAAAGATATTGGAGTCTCTTTCTGAGTTGGTGCTCAGTTGTGGGGATTGGTGTCTCTAGTCGGTTGATGCCTACAAATCATCCAAAGGGGATGGGTGTCTCCTATAGGTTGGTGCCTACAAAGATTATAAGAAGTTTCTAATACAAGGAACATTTTGCCATGGCTTTCTCCCATGAGGGTTTCCACATAAATCGTGTGTTCTTGTGTTCTTAATTGCTTTATCTTGAATTCGTGTTATTGCTGTGGATGATTAAGTGTTGAAGTATTGCATTGTGACTAATCAAGATTTGAAAAGTAAAAGGTTGTTGTTATACTGATTTATTCCCCCCTAGCCCCCCTCTCAGTATAACTGAGTGCTCTTCACTCTTCTTGAAACAACTGATGATACAAGCTGAAAATATTTGCAATAAAGCTCCCGCATTGTCTCTATTGAAACTACCTGCAAATTGACTAGGAAAGATCGTTCACTTTTGAAATGGATGTCCTTTGTGAAGGATTTCATCCTCACAAAGCTCTTGGAAGAACACTATTCAAGCCGCAATATTTCTTCATAAAATTCTCAAGCATGTGTTGCAAATAAGCTCGCAAAGCTCCTTTATTCCCCTTCTCCAATTCCAACACCCCTCTTGGGAAAATAAAAACACTTAATTAAAATTTTAAATCCTCCTTATGTCTCCCACCTTAGACCCCTTTTTAAAATAAAACATTATTGCTCTTTTAATACTCCTTATGCCCCCTTGGTGTCCATTTAAGTTACTTTTTAAATATTTAATAAGGCTAAGTTAAATATTTAATTAATTTTATAGATTTAATCTAATTAAATAAAATAATATCCGAATCAGCATTAAATCCATCCATGGACCATCCCAAAATGAAATCACCACCAACTGACCAAGTCGGTGCCCAGGATGACACTTTAAAAATAGTAAAATTGGACCAAGCATCTAATAATTGTCAGTTGGAATCTCTTGATGCACTAAGCTCATTGCAACACTCAAAAATGCCAAAGAGGTTGAACAAATGGTCTCCAAGATCTTTGGAGTCCCCCTAACCAAACCACATTAGTCTATGGAGAATCCGAGGAATAGGCTGTCTCCAATTGTCAATTGCTTAGGAAGGGGACATTGCAACCAACAAGTTTCAGACTAATTTTTTGTGGTTTTAGGTGAGTTTTTGATACAAATTGTGGCAAATTTTAATAAAAAAGCGACATTAAGCTATTTAATGATTAACTCGCCGCTGCCTTTGGTGTGAGTACTCGCGCATCCAGCAAGTGATCAACAGTTTTTTCAACCTTGACTGGTACAATGTCTAAGCTTGACTTAGACCAAAATGGTTGATAATGCCTGCTTCTTCAATGACAAAAAAGGCTATATAATGATGATATAATGATTGGCGGTAAACCAAACATGCCTACAATATGAAATGCATACAAATGATAACCCTTCGGTGGTATTATTATCTGAAGTTTACAAAGTAATTAGTAAATGCATTACAGTATGACAAAGACAAGATGTTGTGATCATAAATAAACAATGCTGCAACACAATGAATTAGTTCATAAAACCATATAACAAGGGAATATAAGCTCACAATGGTCAATAGAACTCTACAATGTCGAACAAGATGAATATATGCTAATTAAAACACTGCTGTCACAAAAATTAGATTGATACTCTGCTGATAACACATTAGAAACACCACCCACACAAGTGTAGCCACTATCCAAATGCACATTGATGCAACCAAATTGAAATACTATTGAAAACATTCTTATTTAATCGCCGCCCAGTTATCATTGTGGACCGACTTAATTAAGGGACGCATCCCTTTTCCATGGACGACCCTTGATAAGGGTCACTCTTGCACACACACACACACACACACATATACATAAAAAGGATCGAAGAATTCATTCAGATCAATACAACACACAGTTTTCCTGATTCCCTTCATACTTCAGCAGCTCGATAATTATATCAAGGAGATCGAATTATTTCTGGTGAAATTAATTCGGCCTTGTGAGTGGCCTCATAATTGGCTTTGTGTCAGCCATATTGTAATTGAATTGATTCAATATATAAGAGACATTATTGCTGGGTTTTTATTCTCCCTCAAGTAGGAGGGTTTTCCCAGGGTATATTGCTGTGTCAATTGTTCAATTATTGTTTGATTTCTGCTCAATCTAATTCTGATCATAAAATTAACATTATTAACCCTTATTTTTAAGATGCAACCTTCTTTTATAACCTTCTTAAAGCTATTTTAAGAAAAGCTAGTTTTTTTCTAAGATCCAACCTTCTTTTATGACCATTTTCATATTCCTAAACTCTCTAAAAATACCAGTTTTGAGGATGAAAACCCTCCTAGCTTGATTTGGTGATTTCATCCTGAAGACATAGTTGTGCTGCAAATGAAGGTTTCCAGTTTGTTTTTGAGGATGAATATTTTTGATGGGTTTTGATTTGGTGTTTTTTGCTTGAGATTTCAGTGGCTTTTAAAGATATTGTAATAACCCTTCACACGCCTCCAAAAGAAACTACTAAGTCATACATATTACCATCTTTTTAAAAACTCAATTAGGATCGTGACACTCAATCACGATTAGGTAATAAACAAATGCCATTACAAACTATCGGTTCATACCAACCATCTATGTTAAGGAGGAGAGGCACAATGAGGAGATCTGACCTCTTAAGAAAAGTGTTCCCACACCTTTTGGAGGAGGCATGGAAATATATAAATCATGTCTGAAATCCATTCTCAAGTAGTTGATGATTTCATATCTTTTGTATATTTATCTTGTTGGATAGCTCAATCTGAGCATTTGACCCCGAGTCAAGAATTGGTGGCATAAGGAATGCATTCAATATCAGAAAAGGCATCCCCGTTAATGCAAGCATTCAAGACCAATCATGTAATTTCCCCTTCTCCTTAGCACGTGGACATTCACGAGGTTGGCCTATTATTTGACCCTTGTAGGCCAAGGTGTTTGATTAGAGGGTCGATTTGGCCGATACATATGGCTTCACATTTTTATTTCTACATGGTTTTGATGAGATTACACTTATGATGTTATAATTGCACTTTATAACATAATATTATTTTATTTAATAATTAAAGTGCAATTAAATAATTAAAGTTTAAAAAGAGAATATGAGTTAGTTAGAGAAGCATCTTCTAGAAGGAACCAATCATGTGGAGAAATAAGGATAAATAGAGGGGGTTGGTTCATTATGCATCATCGGTTATTTGTTATCTTCTCTTGTATTGTGGTTGTGGAGCCGAGGGTTTCTGCAGATTTGGTCACAGGGAACGATACCTCCCTTTTGATCTGCATAATTGAGGGGGTGAGAGATCCTCCGAAGGGTTGCCTTGAGAGTGAGGGACATTCAGTCCTTCATACTAAGCTAATTGGGGTTTGATATCAGTTTCATGGTGAATGATTTTTTGTTGAAGACTTCATCTCTTTGGTGAATGAACAGTGATGGTTGTGCCTGCACATTGGGAGAGGCTAGGCGATTTTTCTTGGAGCATTTTGGAGGTCGATTTTGAAGAGAGTTGCAGGCTTTTTCAGATCTGAGACAAATTCGATCAGTCCTTCCATGTCCCACGATTTTTCATCATAACTCCTAGGTCATGCATTGATTTCATCTCTAATGTGGAGCACCCTCTTTGGTTAAGGTCAACGATGGTATTTGATGATTGAAAGGAGCTGAATCTGGGGGTATTTATTTGTTATTCTCATTTACCTCAGAACAGGGGTGATTTTGGTGAATGGACCGAATTGGCACAAGGAGTGCATAAGGCGTCTTGATATTGCTTGCTTCTTCACTTCTACACCTAGGCGATATATCCAGGGTTTTTCTTGGCACTATTTACAATAAGTTTCAGTTATGTATGTGTGAATTCATGGCCTGTCATTTGTACTCAGGCACTCTTAAAATTATCATTGTTTAGCCAAAAGTCTTTGGCCCTTATCTAGACATTGTAATAAGTGTATCGCCTTTTAATAAAGGGAGATATAAGGTTGCTTTTAGTCTACATGTTACATGATTGCATGCCAACTATTTGTCATAATTACAGTCTGTTGTAATCACATATTTCTGCATATCTATTCATGCATTATCATAAAAAACATACAATACAAGTTGCATTATCATCCTTGATTATTGTCCTATTTGTTTGCAAGTCATCCGCATTAGAAAACCAATTTTCCTAGTATCAAAATTAGTCTGAAGTGTTGCAGAAATCAGAACAGCATAACACGCAAGTGGTCTACAAATCTGCATAACACGCAGGTTATACAGTTAGGAAGTTTGAACAGCAGGTTAATCAGTACATTGTTTGACAAATATCGCTTGGGCATCTTAGATAATAACAGCAGGGATATTACAAATCCGAAACGGCATCACCTGCATTATCTATATCTTCATAACCATTGTGAAGATAATAAGGCTGAAGGCCCAATATTGTAGCATGTAACAATCAGATCATTTATCAGACAAGGCTCATTTCATCGCATGATTAAACTGTCATACTCTGGAACAACATTACCATCATCACTGCATACTCAGAAAGTTATATCAGACATAGCTTCAGTCCTTATTTCTACAAAGGATTAAGCAGTAATATTCATAGCATATTTAATTCAGTGTATATCAGGCATTGATACTCATTTAACATCAATATTGTACCTATTCATTCATATGTAT
Source organism: Cryptomeria japonica (assembly GCF_030272615.1). Classification (NCBI taxonomy): domain Eukaryota; kingdom Viridiplantae; phylum Streptophyta; class Pinopsida; order Cupressales; family Cupressaceae; genus Cryptomeria; species Cryptomeria japonica. The sequence continues at coordinate 2,441,076 of NC_081408.1, read as the reverse complement.
ATATATATCAGAAGTAGCAATTGTTATCCCGTGCAGCATCTTAATTCAATTCTAATTGCAATCATTTGATAAAATAAGAAGACAGAAATTAGTTAATTGTCCCGGCCTTCTGTAACCAAAAAGGGGACATTACAGATATTGGTGGAAGTTTTTACAAGGGCCATGCCACTCCTCATGTTGGTTGTACATTGCCTACAGATTGTATCTGCTGCTGGCTGTACCATATGAGTTGCATAGTTTTTGAGAGTATCTTACATTATTCTCTGCTATTCTGGATTGTTAATGACAGATTAAGTAGGTCGTACAATTCAGAGGAAAAGATTGAATGTGCTTCTATGAGTTGTGCCATTCTGTTGTGACGTATTCACACATCGCCCCATTGCAAATGGGGACCCCTACTTTTTTCTTTCTAGGGTTTGTTTTTTAGGTCTTTTAGGGTCTTGTCTATTAGCCTTTGCATTTTGAGAGTTGTCAGAGGGATCGTTAAGATAGCAGGCTCTGCTTAAGCTAGGGTGAGTTAGTAGATGGTCCAGGTCAAGTTTTGCTCTTATTTCTAGGTGTGACTAGCCTGAGGTTGAGGAGGTCAGTGAAGTTTTGTGAGTGAATGTCATCTTTGAGAGTTTAAGATTGGTCCAATAGGTGAAAGATGAAGTCCTAGGCATAATTTTATGTGAAGTTGACCTATCGGTCTATTGGAGACACCTTGGATAAGTCTAGACTAGATGATTTGATGAAAAGATCAAGAGGTGTGAGCAAATCATGAATTTCGCTCCTGTCCCTTCCAAAGGGTCCAGAGCGAAATTTCACAAAGGACCTAAGTTTTGACCTAAGTCAGTGAGGGGTTGAGCGAATTTGCAAAGATATGAAGGGAGATGCATCAAAGGGTTGAGTCTAGGGCAAAGCCAAGTCAAATTCAAGGTAAATTGAGCCAAGAATAGGAATTTCGCCCCTGACCCTTCCAAAAGGTCTAGAGCAAATTCCTCTATAAGACACTCCACCTTGACCCAAATTAGGAGCTAGCTCATTCCCAGGCTTGAGTGAAGGCAAAACACTTGTTTGAGTGAAGAAATGTGAAAAATGAAGATAGGATTTGAGCCCAAGGAAGAATTTCGCTCCTGACCCTTCCAAAGGGTCCAGAGCGAAATTCATATAAGACTCTATTTTTCTTCAAAAATTCTTCAAATGAATGCCAATTTGAACTGGATGATGATAGGGGGAGGCCTAAGAAGTTATATCCAAGCCAAGGAAGGGAGAAAAAAGGTGAGAAATGAGCTCAAGTAAGAATTTCTCTCCTGACCCTTCCAAAGTGTCCAGAGCGAAATTCACGTAACCTTCATTTTCTTCCTTGTTATGGCCAAGTTTTGGACTTCTAAGGCGTGTTGGGAAGGCTTTGATGCATATTTGCCTTTGAAAGGAGGTCTGAGGCGATGAAATGGAGAAAATCAACCTAGAATGAGAATTTTGCTCTTGACCCTTCCAAAGGGTCCAGAGCGAAATCCTCAATTTGACCCCCTATTTTGCCTAAGAAGTTGAAAAGACCTTGTTTTGAGCTAAGTGGATGGCAAATAGACTTGATGGTGGTAAGGAGAAGTGAGTTTGATCAAGTTTGAAGGTGGATTGGATGAAAGAAGTGAGAAATCAACCTAGAATAGGAATTTCGCTCCTGACCCTTCCAAAGGGTCCAGAGCGAAATTCCCCATAAACACTATTTTCTTCCTTGTTTAGACTAAAAGCCTTGTTCCTTGGACATAGTGGGGGTAATGGACATGTTCTTGCCTTAGGAAGTGAATGAAAGCATTGAAAAGTGAGGATTTTGTCCAAGATTGGGAATTTCGCTCCTGACCCTTCCAAAGGGTCCAGAGCGAAATTCTCCATAAACCTCATTTTATTCCTTGCTTAGGCCAACATCTTAGTTCCTTGGGCATAGTTGGAAGTGGACTGACATGTTTTTGCCTTAGGAAGTGATTAAAAGTGAAGGAGTGAAGGAATTTGTCCTAAATCATGAATTTTGCTCTTGACCCTTCCAAAGGGTCTATTGGTGCCCAAAACCACAGATTGGAAAACCCAAAGACTTGCCAAATCCTCAAGCAATCCAATCAGCCTTGGCCAACGAACAAGGATAGTCAAAGACTAAATCCCTTTGCACTTTAGGCTCCACTAAACCTAGGCGGGTATACCTCACACTCTCAAGCACAAAAGAGATTATTTAAAGTGGATTTAAGCCTTTTAGCAAATTACAAACTGGCAAATTGTTGTCTACAATTATGCTTTATTATGTGCTTTAAATAAATGCCTTTGAGAAGAAATGATTGTGAATGTATATTGAAAATGAGATTGCTTTTAGGACTTAAATGAAATCTGCATAGATCAGTTCATATAGGATTTGGGAAGAACGTTTCTATCAAGGACCTTGAATGCATACCGATCAAAACCTTAAAAGATCAATAACAGACCAGTGCCTCTAGCCGGGGATATATATGACACTTTATGGACAAAATATCTTATCAACTCAAGAGACAATTTTTCATCAACTATGAAGGTTCAGTATGTGTTATACAAACAATAAGATCTCAATCTTTCACTTAATGCAACGACATGTGATTCACATCATAGCAAATCTATAAACAAATTTATCAAGAGGAGAAAGATAACTCATCAACACAAAAGTGTACACAGTATTTGGAAAAAGAGACAGTGAACCTTGTATATTAATCTTCAGGAAATAATTGCATATACAAGCTGCACTTGTAAATACTTCATTACAGATTGCTTGCACAAAATAATACTTCTTCTTCCTATAGACTTCTCTAATACAAAATGATATTCAATCCTTACAGCATTATGTTGTTCTTATGACTCTCCCCCATATCTACATTTTGTAACCACTTATATATGTGGCTGAACGGGCACCATACCCCTTTTGGGGTGAAAAGTCACCATTTTACATTAAAATTAACAAAACCCTTTGAAATTAATATGCAAACTAGTTAGTCAATAACCTTGCTTTAAGCTATCTTTCGGGTTTTTGTTTGGTCGGCTGCCTTAAACTTCAGATACGAATCTGAAAATTTTTGTGGTGGTAGAAAACGTCTACTTCTAAAATGGGTCTTCATCAGATTTGATATTTGCATACATTTTCATTCCAAGTCGATATCTTCTTTCATGGAGGTTGAAATAACAGGCTTTTCAGCCTTCTTACGGTCTTCTGTATGGTCTACATCCAAAAGCACATTGTACAGATCTAATATTTTTACTGGAGCTTGGAAACTTGATTTTTTGAAATGGGTATTTCTTATATTTTCATGTTTCATTCATTTTAATTCTCTGTTCATATCATCTTTTCTACAGATAAAAAACACTAGTCTTTCATGGGGTCCATTGGAATTAATTTATTCATATCCTCCTTTACTCTAGTTGTTCAAATCATTAATCATCCATTATGTGTCATTTCCATGAAGTGACCACCTTTTTTAATAGTAGGGTGCTTGAAATTATTTGGAAATTTGAAGCCCCGACAGTGGATCTGTTTGGGGATGTATGCCCCTTGTGGGCATAGCAAGAATCCAGTTTTCTCTGGTAGAGTAGACCATTGCCAATCACCTCTCTTTTGTAGATTATGTTAAAACTGCATCTGGTGGCCCCTAGGTCCCAAAAACATGAACACTCATTTTTCCTGGATCAAACACCTGGTTCTCATCATGCAAAAATATTCCAGTTTGGCACATATCATCAACCAATCCAATTTCATCGTAAAGCTTATCAATTGTCATATTTTCATGTTTACCATATATGTTGTAATATATTTTATTTTTGTCTTGATATTCCATGCTAAAAGAATCACAACAATCTCCTTTTGTTTTCACCACACAGGGCATCAAACTTTTATAAATCGTTATATCATTTGATTTATAAAGTTTTATCTTTTTAGGCTTTCTAATATTTTTAAAAATCACATTATCTCTCCTTACTTTATGGACACGCTCCAAATCATCCCCGACATATTGCTTTTTACCCCTCCTCCTTGAATTTACCGTATAGGAAATCAAATTCCTCTGAACCATCATGCTTTTATCCTTATAAGGGTTTGTCCTTTGAAATACTCCTATATTTGGAAATACATCAATATTCATCCCTATTTTATAGCGTTTCTCCATTTCTCTCTCGAGATGTTGGCTTTCAACCTTTATTTCCTTATTGTGATTAGGTGAAATCATACTAACAATATCAACATCAGAATTGGGAGAATTTTTTTTTTCTTTGTTACTCCCCTATGTGATTGATGTAAACCTAAAGTCAAAAATTCATACTTAGGCTTACTTTTCAATTGTACCTTTTGTTGGAGAGATAGATTCTTTGGAAACCCTAAACTTTTCTCATGAACATGTTCTTTTATTTTTGAAAATTTATATCACCAATTATATCAAAACTTTATATCCCCGACAGTTTGCTCATGATTGAGATCAAGACATGGAGTCCTAGGCCTTGGTGGAGAGAAGACTAGTGTATGCTTGCCTTGGGAGGCATTTTGGAGTAGAGAAATGATAGAATTTGAGCTTAAGGAAGACTTTTGCTCCTGACCCTTCCAAAGGGTCCAGAGCGAAATTCTTAAAAACTCTATTTTGCTCCCAATTTTGCATCAAGCCTAGTATTGATTGAGATTAGAAACATCCTTAGGTATGCATTTGAGCAAGTTGTGGTCACAAAATGTGAAGATTTTGTCCTAAAATGCAAATTGCGCTCCTGACCCTTCCAGAGGGTCCAGGGCAAAATCCTTTGAAACTCCTATTTTTCACCTTGTTTGAGCTAGGCAAAGGGCTAATTTTGAGATCATGATGAGAAGAGGTTTGAAGGCTAGGCCTAAGATTATGAAATGATGAAATGAGGTCTAAATTGAGCAAAATAGCAAATTTCGCTCCTGACCCTTCCAAAGGGTCCTAAGCGAATTTTATCATAGGGCCTATCCCTGGAGAGGATCATGAGCGAATTTCATTCTAATGCCTTCTTGTTGATGATTTAAGGTAAGAAATGCTATGTTAAGATGAATATATCATGTGTACTTAATCATCTTTTGGTTTGTTTTGCAGATGGAGAAGATCAGGCCAGGACAAGGATGACCTATTCCAGTCTCATCATCGTCAAGGACATTCCAAGTGCATAAAGGAGGACTCTAGGTGTTTTGAAGCGTTGGAAGACTTCAAGTGTTCAAGGAGTTGCAAGCTAGCCTCAAAACCTCATTCTACCACATGAAGAAACCACACGATCACAGAGAAGAATGACCTTACCAACACTTCAAGGCGAGGTATGCTACCGGAGAAAGAAGACTTGACAGTAAGGAAGCCTCATCAAGCACATGGGAGTAAAGGAGGTACATCATTCATCACATCAAGGACAGAGGAGGATCAACCAAGACATACGTCAGACAAGGTGGCATCCCAGTCACTGCTCCTCCAGTCGGATTGGTCCACCTCAGCATATCCAGATTCAATATACCTGCTAATCGGAGACGACACAAACTTCGGTGTACCTACCTGTTGTGACCATTTCACACATCGCCCCATCGCAAATGGGGACCCCCTCTTTTTGCTTGTTTTTTGTTCGTTTTCGCTTTCGTTTTTAGGGTTTTGTTAGTTAGTTAGTTGTCTGGATTTAGGGCCAAGCCTTAGGGTTTTAAATATTGCCTTTTCAAGCCAAAATCCAGTCGCTTTTGAGAGTTTTTTTGAGCTTCTTTTCTAGAATGCAAATTTTGAATGCAATAAATTCGCCAAAATGGTCTAATTTTCAATTGGAATGTTCATGCAAAGCTTAAACTTGTCTAAATGATGACCGTCAATGTGAATTTTTGTCTGATTGAATATTTTGACCAAATTTTGACTTTTTTGAAGTTTGATCCTGGGCATTGGAATTGATTTGTTTTCGCCTCGTGAAGTGTTAAAATGTGAAAAATCTTGTTATTTTGGCCTGTAGGAGCAAAATCGCTCCTGTCCCTCAGTGAAGGACGGGAGCTCAATTTCAAATATCTCATTGTCCTTGCAGAGTCCAGACGAAGTTTACGTTTGAAGTGATGGAGAACGACAAGATCTTTCCATTGAATATAAATTGAAGATTTTCATGAGCACAGAAAGGCCTCCAGGAAGAAAATCGCTCCTGTCCCTCAGTGAAGGACCAGAGCTGCAATTCAAATTTCGTCTTGTCCTTGTAAGATTTTGAAAGTTTAGCAATTTGAGGACGTCCAAGGGAAGATGCTTTGCCAAATGAATATAATTTGAGATGCAAAAAATGAAGGAAAATGACCTATATTGACTAAATCGCTCCTGTCCCTCTCCAAGGGACCAGGGCGAGGTACCTTGTAGCTCTCGTCCCTCTCCCAGGGACCAGAGCGATTTCCTCCATTTTGCAAAATCCAGACAAGGGTCAAGGCAAGTTTACGTTCAAAAACAAGGGAAAACATGAGATGAACGCATTGAATATAAATTGAAGATTTTTGGGACGCCCATAACAGTGCTAAATGCCTAGATCGCTCCTGTCCCTCTCCAAGGGACCAGGGCGATACAATGGTGAAGATACGTCCCTCTCAAGTTCAAGGTCGTCCCTCCAAGGTTCAAGACCGATCCAAGCCAGGACAAAAGGTGGCGAGGACATTTCAAGGCGCTTTCATCGTGCGTAAACACTTAAAGGACGTTAAAATGAAGAAATTGACACCCTATAACATAGATCGCTCCTGTCCCTCAGGAAGGGACCAGGGCGATGTTAGATGCATTGGCCATTTCATGCAAAATTTACGTAAGGACAAGACATTGCAATATTTTAGAGGGTCCATGGTACGACAACAAGATGATAAACAAGAGTTTTGAACGTTAAATAATCACCAAAATGGATCTAGGAACCATATCGCTCCTGTCCCTCTCCAAGGGACCAGGGCGATTTGCTTTGGATTCCTTGTTTGTTTCAAGTTCAAGCTAAGTCAAGACGTCCTAAGATAGCATATGGTCCAAGGCATCGTTTGAAGATAATTCGCAAGGGTTTTGAACGTCCAAACATCGCCAAATAATGTAAAAGCCTCACATCGCTCCTGTCCTTTGGACAAGGACCAGGGCGATCCTATCAAAAACGCTCATTTTCCTCCAAAATCGGAGCAAGGCGAGGTTAAGCAAGACAAAGGGCGGCGTTTGGAAAACATCACAATGAAGGATCGAAGGTCAAAAATGCATATTGAACGTGAAAAAATCAAGATCGCTCCTGTCCTTTGGACAAGGACCAAGGCGATGCTATTAAAACACTCCCGTTCCTTCAAAGATCAAAGCGAAGCAAGGTTAGGTAGTGCGAAGGACAACGTTTGAAGGACATTGCAAAAGGGATCGAAGTTTAAAATCGCCAAGACCAAGGAAAACATGTGGATCGCTCCTGTCCCTCTCCAAGGGACAAGGGCGATGATCCTTATAACATCGAAGGTACCTTGCAAAAGCAAATGGAAATAAGCGCAAAGGACACAAGCAATGATATTTCGAAGGTCAAAAATGCAAGGTGAACGCAAAAACATGGAGATCGCTCCTGTTCCTCTCCAAGGGACCAGGGCGATAATGGTCATGGGACGCACTTGCTCGCACAAGAGAGGCATTCAAATTCGAAGGACCACCAGATGATCGATTTGGGACGTGAAAATGAAGGAGTTGGACGTAAGAAATGCAAGAATCATGCCAAAGATGGTGAATCGCTCCTGTCCCTCTCCAAGGGACCAGAGCGATGAGGTACGTCCCTCTATTTACATATTTTTTGGCGCCAAATTAAATAATTTGAATTTTCTTTAAATGCTAAATCAATTTAAAAAATTAAAATCCATTTTTATTGGCATTTAATGTGGCGTTAAACATTTATTAGTTATTTTTGCCTTATTTAAAAAATCGAAATTTGCAATTAAAAAACGCAAGGCATTAGTAATTAATTAATTAATTAATAAAAAATCGATTTGAGCGCTCATATATGGAAGTCGGCCTTGTTATGTCATTGCAAATCATTTAAAAATCGTTTGAAATTGTTATATTTCATCAAGTCGGCCAAAGAGATAAATCGATGAGAGCGCTATATATATAGGGGGGTGAAAACTATTATTTTCACATCATTATTTTACCTCTCTACATGCGAATCAAGGAAGACAAAGGAAAGTGTTAAGTGTGTTTAAAGATAGTGCGAATATTATCCAAGGTGGTGCGAGTTTCATTCATCCAAGGGTGGCGCGCTTAGCTATCAAAGGTGGTGCGATTCCAAACCAAAGGTGGTGCGAATTTGAAGATCACGCCTAAGGCGAATTTGCTAAAGACTTGGAGATTTATTTGTGCGAATTTGAAGATCCATTTGAGACCACGTCCAAGGCGATAAGTGAAGATCACATTCTATCCAGAGGTGGCGAAGTCAATCTTGAGGGGATCATATTGAAGATTATTTATACCTCAGTTTTGCCTAGGCAAATTTTGTTTTTGCATTCTAGAGTTAGCTCTCTCTATCGAGGTATGGCGATTTTATTGTTATTGTTTTATTCATTCATCGTCATATTTCAAATTTTGATCCTTGAAAATCTCTTAGCTCAATCGTTGTATTTTAGGAAATGATAACTCTAGGGACTTATCATGAGGTTTCCTAAAATCTATCTCTCTTATCTACGTTATTTATTGCAAAATCTATTTCTTATAATGAAATGTTGTGTAGGTATGGCGACCCCAAAGGCGGGAGCATCCACCAGTCGCTCGGCTCTCATGAAAGAAGATCAGAAGACTGAAGAAGTAGAGACCAAGATCGTGTCCAAGTGGAGCAACATTGGAGATACAAACTTGGGGAACTTTAGCACGAAGAAGTTCCGAGAGGTCCCTTACATCGGCAAGCCATCACCTGTCGCCCGGAGAATAATAGAAAGTGGCATCATTAAGGCGGCCGGTTTTCCTCCAGCCATTCAGTGTCACGAGTTGATGATCGAGTGTGCCCGTCATTACAATCCACAGTCCAGGACAATTGTGTCCAATGAGGGAAACATTTTGGCGTACCTTTCAGAGGAGGCCATAAGTGAAGCCTTCCATCTTCCAGAGCACAGGGACATGATATACAAGAGCATTGAAGGAGCCAGATCAGTGTACGATGATGATCCAGATGCTTGTCTAAGCATAATCAACAAGAACTGGCTACTCAAGAGTCGTCCCCGTCTGAGCAAAGTACCGAACACACCACACCGGATCGATTTCCAAGAGGAGTACAGAGATTTGATCACCATGCTCAACAGAGTTACAGGAGCACCTCATGCCTTCTATTTTGAGAAATGGATGTTTTATTTCATCCAGGTGATTGTTCAAGGGAAGGGTACAATACATTGGGCTAGGATAATTAGCCATTGCTTAGACGTACAATTGAGAAGACTCAGGGCTACTAAGTCCTTCCACATGAGTACATACGTCATTTATGCCTTAATCAGGAGCGTTGAGTACGCAGGACTACCTCACAGAGGAGTGATTGGAAGAGGACCCGGCGAGGTCAGAGTTTGTGAATCCTATACCTACTTGCATCATCCACCAGGGAAGAACTACAAGTTAATCAATGATACTTTCACGATGAACATCACAAGGACGTTGCAAGGAGGGATTCACAACAGATTATCTCAAGATGCCCAGGAATTAATCAAGAGGTACGGTGCTTGGTTCATTCAGTTTCCTAAGTTCACTTACATTAGAGTGTATGGATGTCCTTTACCTCCATATATGTTGCCGAGATACCCGACAGACAGGATTGTGTTACTTGAAGTAACAAGGCAGTTGGCAGCATATGTGAAGGCATTCAGACACAGACATCAGAATGGAGTTCAGGTACCTATTATTTTGGGTAATTCAGTTGAGGTATGTCCCAATGTCTCAGCCATGGATGATGCAGAGAGGGAGTTAGCCTTGTATCCTTTTTCATCTTTTGCTTGGAGGAATAGTTTTGATCCTCATGGACGTTTAGAGGAGACAGTCGGTAGAAGATTTAGACATGAGTACCAGATTGAAGATTTTATGATGAATCTCCTAGATGATCTCGAAGTGAAACGAAAGATACATTCTAGATTGCCTCTGGATTTCATCAGGAAATGTAAGATTTACAGAGTAGCCGACCAAGCTCAGGACAACGGCAGGCACATCCAATCTTCATATGATAGAGAAAGCAAAACAATAAGTTTGAATTGGAATGAGCCCGAGGCCGTGAATTTAGATGAATTGATGGCACCAGTCTTGTCTTGTACTCGCAGATGGGTAGACATTCAACATCAGAAGTTGAGAGAACAAGGCATAGCCATGTCTTTTACTTTGGAAGAAAAGCCAGCCGAAGGAGGAGCCAGTGTTAGTGAAGGCAATCCTAATCCTAGGAATTCAGGTGAAGGTAACCTTCGATGTGCCAGTGAGGGCAATCTCCATTCGAGAGGTTCAAAGAGAAAGGAAAGATCAGAAAAGAAAGAGCCTTCCAAGAAAAAGCAAGGTGCTAACAAAGATCAAACACCAGGTACTTCTTCCAGGCCAGAAGATAGAACAGTTCGAGTGGAAGAATCCATGGAATCGATGGTACAGAATGATAGACAGGAGGAAGAACAGGCACAGCATGTTTCATCCGATGGATCTCTCCAAGACTATGATTTAGATAATGATAATGAAGTAACATCTCCTCCCAGACAAGAAGAAGTAGTACACAAAGAAATTCAAGTTCAAGAGACAAGATCAAATATCCCAGATTGGTTGAAGGAAAGATTGACTAAGGTGATCGTAATGGAGGACGAGGACAGTGCAATCGATCTAGAGAGCCTTGTTGGACGTTCACATATGACAACAGAGAAGAAGAAGGCTACAAAGATGTCCAAGATGATTCGAGATGAGACTGGATCCAGAAAACTGCAGATAGCTACACCGGCAGCAGACAAATATGAGGGTGAGATCCTAGCAGAGGACTATCATATACAGACCATTGAGTTAGGACCATCCACAGCAGAGCAGACTTTAGATGATGCCACCGACACATTTGAGGCATTGAAGGACAAGTTCAGAGAAGAAGTAGAAAAGAATAGAAAGCTTGAGAAAGAGGTCGGTGCATGGAGAACATATTTCAGTCACATCAATGAACCTTTGGGACGTCAGGATCCAGTTAGATCGCCATTGCAGGCATTGCCCCTTCAATCAATCAATGAAGCAGAGAGATTCAGGAATATGGTCCAGCGTACATGTAATTGGATGGATAGATCTCACACGGTGGCCATTGAGTTTATTACAAGGATGTCGAAGATCACCCACCAGGCTATCCAAGTTCTTGAGATAATCCACAGATTGATGGCAACAGTAGCTGCATTTGCCCATACCAAGGACGTTGTCATTCCTGTCTTGAAAGTTATAAGACATACATCCAGAAGAATTTTAGCACAAGAGAAGATCTTGGAGGGCGATTCTCACAGTTTGTTTCAGTGGTCAACCTTACTCCATATAAAGAGTGTTCTCTTTGAGGACATCAGTATTAGATGTGGTCAAGTTGAGGAGGTGATCAATCCGATCCAGGACAGAGTATTTGAGGTACTTCGTACCATTCTTGGCAGAAGGATCGAGGTCGAGACAGATGTGGATTTACAAGAATTTGAAGATAGAATCAAGATCATCTTTCGCAAGGACGCAGATGTTACAGATGAGCAGTATGATCAGATGTATGCCACCATGCTCCTAATTGATAGAACTAAGGAACTTGAACCTACTTGGGACACAGCTCTTCTAGATGCATTTGATCAGGTTATCCACTTAGAAGAGAGTATCAAGAATCTTCCCGAGATTCCAAGCACAGAAATCGAAGGAATTGTGACAAAATTCATTGCATATGCTAAGAAAGAGAATTGGAAGGGGAATAAGATTCTAGATGAAAGGTTGTTACAGATGACATGACATCTTAATTCTCATTGGCTGATACCTCCTAGATTTTTGTGCCAAATTTAATATTTGGCTATGTATTTAATGTTGTTCAGTAAAAAGGAGGTCATTTGTAACAAACCCTAATTAGGGTTTAGGTGTCATGATCTTGTCCATTGATTTACTTTCAATCTGGACCTTTCATTGTAACTGGGGATGCTATTTATACCCCCATTTTTCATTTCATTAATAACAGAATAGTCAATAGAGAAATAGAGAATAGAGTTGTAAGCAATTTTTATGTTGTAGCAAGATTGAGTCTTGAAGAGAGAAGTTCAAGCAATTGTTGTATATGATGACTTGGAAATCAATAAAATATTGAAGTTATGGTGTTTTGTTGCAAGTTTCTTGAGTTATCTTCATGGTTGTTGGATGTACTTGAATCACGCTCAATCAAAGTAGTTTGTTAATTTGAAAGACTAAGTGTGAGATTTGATATTTGGTAGGATTCGCAATCCAAACCACTAGCTTCTTGCTGATTGTAGGAACGCCTTGCGTGGTCGACTGGAAAACATTTTGAGTCCTTAACCTTCAAGCATTTTCGCATCTAGGATATGTACCTTCGTAGTAGTGTCCTTGATCTTTGATGCATTGAACACCATTATTACCTTAGAAGATCGCACTAATTTCAGTTGAGTTGTTATCTTATGGCAAAATTGAAATTGGTTGAGTCTTGCCAAATCTCATTCATGCTAAGTCGTTCATAGGATTAGACTAGATTAGATTTACTCAAACCCTGTCCTTTTTCCTTTTTTTTGAAAGTTCCTTTTAGATTAGTAAAACCTTCGAACTATTGAATCCGTAAGAAGCCTTGAAGGAAACAGCAAATCACATCATACCACTAAAAAAGCTTGTCCACACGTGGAGACCCCACTAAAAGAACCTTGGAGTCCACCTAACTGATCCTTTTTGCAGATCTTCAGCAGTTAGAGACTATTTTCTCAAGAGAGGATAAGATGCCTAATGGTATTTTATTCTGTGTATGATCGTGTACAAAATACACGTCAACAGAATTGGCGCTAGAAGGAGGGCTCTCTTCCGTTTCAAAGTTCGAAGTCCGAAGATTTTGAAAAGAGAAAAATATTGCAAACATGATCATGAAGTACGATGGTGTTGCCGAATGAAGGACTGAATCAAGTGGTGCAACCCAATTTGCAAGTAGGCAATACCCAAGAAGACATCATTTCCCAATTGAATCAAGTAGCTTGGAACGCAAGGAGAAGCCAAGTCAAATATAACAGAGTCAGAATCATCTTAGAGAAAGAGGAAGACATAGCCGAAGAACATCAAAGGGTCATAGCTAGGAATCTTCGCAATCAAAGGAACGTACAATAATCCTTGCAAGACTTCACGCTGGATCGCATTGGTTCATTCTCGCCCGAGAAACATCAAAGGTTGTTGAGGTCCACACCAGGCATCAACGATCTAAGTGAACTTCAGTTTACTTCCAAAGCAAAGCGAGTTAAGAGAGAGGACACCCCCAAAGAGTTCGAACTAAGATTGGAAGGATCTCCTGAGTCATCACAAGTTCTCCAAGAACAAGTCCAAGCGGCGATCCAATCTAGTATCCAAGCAATTTCACAAACAAAGAGCCAAGCTAGTTCATCAAGTTCAAGTTCAAGGAATACAATGGCTCATCGTGCTCCACCACCACCTCCTCCTCCTCATGTACTCAATGGTGCGACGTGGCTAGTCAACAATCCATCACCGTTGGAATTTGCAGTTTATCATGATATGCCGAAGAATCCAGAACACTTTTGTTCCAAGTTCAATGTTAGTGATTTCCATCGCACGGCAGAAGATCACATCAAGATGTTCGAGGACCTTCTTCGTAACAGACAAATTGAATATGGAGATGTGGCATGTAGGCTTTTTCCCTACTCATTGGGAGAAGAGGCATACTTTTGGTTTATTCATTTGCCTACAGGGTCCATCAGGACTTGGGACGCGATGAAAGATGCATTCATTGCCAAATTTGGCATCCCAACTACACCAGCAGAGTTATACAGACAGTTTGTTGAGGTTCGAAGGAGAGAACATGAACCTATTACCTCCTTCAATGACAGATTTCACCGAGCATACACAATGCTACGTCCTCCTTATCTTATTGCAGATCCAAGGGAAATTTACTATTCAGCCTTAGATCATCTCACAGCTATGTTCGTAAGGACACATCCAACTCCGAATGATCTAAATGCGGCCTATACTAGAGCCATTGAAGTGAGTAAGCACATGGGACAAAACATCACTGGACCACTACTACACATGGGATCCGTCGCAGCACCTAACCAGATGCAGGCAGTTGGCACGGCTTTGGCCAACCAAACTCCAGTCATGAATCCAATTCCGCAAGCGACCTATCCAAGCGTACAGCCGGCAAATCAGTTGGTCCTTCACCCAGGAGCTCCAATTTCTCAAGCCCCACCCGCTCAACCTGTGTACCTGCAAAATGCTACAAATTCGTCAAGGACACAAGAAGAGAAAGATGAAATGAAAGAGTTGATTGAGCAAGTCAAGAAGTTATCAACTGAGGTCACTCACCTGAGGAACCAGAATAATCAACTCCAGAGCATGCAGAGGGCCAACCACGGCCAACACGCGAACAACCAGAATTTCCAAGGCAATAATAATCAAGGATTCAGAAACAATTATCAAGGAAATAACAATCAAGGTTTCCAAAGAAGACCATGGAACACGGCTCCAAACAATGGAAATGTGGTGACGCCCTTGGACAATCCACCAAACGCGCAAAGTCAAGAGAACCCCTCTTCGAGCAAAGTGTTTTTAGCCGAAGCAGCCTTGTCTAGTTGGTGCAGACTCCACAACACGAACCAACATTCCGAGTTGCAATGTCCTGAGTTTAAAATTGCGGCCGATATTTTCCAACAAGAGATGCGTACCACCAATCCACCTGAAAATCCTCCCACCACAGGGTACGAAATTGTTCCAACCACGCAGTATGGTCAAGCCATGATCGTTGAAACCTGCAGATATTCACAAGAAGAAATTAGTCCAGTACAAAATGGGAGATTTCCTCCAGAATCGGCCAATGGACCAATGGTGCCACCAGGATCTCAGTTTCCGCCAGCATCTGCAAATGGACCTGTAGAGGATTCAGAATACTATTTCCCACCATTGAACGACAGTGTTTTAGTAGAAGGAATCAAGGAAGTGTTCCACCAATCGTCAGGAGGTGCAAACCAAAGAGTTTATCACAGGAATCAGAGAAATCCCGAACCATTAACAACATCGATTCCTCCAAACAATTTTTCAACCCCGCCGGATCCCCAAGCTAGTAACGTCCCTGAATATCCACAAAACACTCAAGAATACAGACAAAGAAATATTTCACCTCCTGCGGGAAATGAAATGAAAAGATTGACCGCCTTGGTGTTAGATGAACTCAAGAAAGTCAAGGTAAGTTTACCACTCTATGAGTTGCTCAAAGTGTCTGAAATTAAAGAGGCAGTGATCAATAGTTTAAGTGAACCTAGTGCAACAAGGTCAAATGTTCAAGCCACTATCAATGTGACTCAAGAGGAAGCCGATTCTCAAGAACAACCCGAGCAAAATGAGTGCATGGTTCAAACTATAACCTTCCCAGCTAAAAAGGAAGATATGTTAGAAGGAAAAATATTACTCAAAAGAGGCGAAACCAAGAAAGCTCAGCCTACAGTCAAAGAGAACCTCACTACTAACTTGATTCTTCCCGAAAAGGAAGTTACAATCAAGAAAGATGTGGTTAAAAAAGGAAAATCTGCAAACCAAGCCAGTCACTCAAAAGAGGAGAGCCCAGCAAAGGAAGATCACTCAAAGATCAATCAAATTAAACATCAAGAACCAAGTGAAGAAAATTCAGTGCCTTCTCAAGGAAAGGACGAACCGGCCCCGTTCCTACTATCAGTCAGAATATTTGGAAAATTATTACACAATTGCCTTTATGATTCCGGAGCCTCAAGCAATGTCATGCCCTTAGCCGTTTGTCAAAGACTGGGAATAACTCCCGCACCTACCAAAAGAAAAGTCACTCAGCTTGACAAGACAGAAGTTCCAGTCATGGGAGAATTGAACAACATTCACATGCAATTGGCCGCAGACCCAAGAGTCCAGAATTTTATAGATATATCAGTAGTGGATATTCCAGATTCATATGGAATGCTCCTGAGTCGAGATTGGTCCCGAAAATTGAATGGGTATGTATCAACCGATTTCGCACACATGTGGCTACCATGGAGAGGAGTCCCGAACCAGATTAAAATTGATAGCACCCCAAGGTTGAGATTGATGATAACTGAATATGGAGAGGACAACGAAGTTCTATTTTTAGAATCCGACCTAGGAACATATAAACCCAAAGTAGAGGAGATCTTAATGATACAAGATATACAAGATGAAGATACCCAACAAGAGGTCATGGAGTCAACTGAGATCGTCATTGAAAGCGATCAAGGATCCGACCAAGAGGACGAAGGGATGTTTGAAAACTTCAGAAGGTTTGTACAAAGAAACATCCAGCAAAGTGTACAACTTGGCAATATAGCATCTGTTCGAGAGTTGCTCCTTCCGAATTGGTGTAGAATTCACAATGCCGTCCACTCGGAATTATCTTGTGCCTTATGCCAGACTGCATTGGAACAAGTATACAAAAGGGTCCCACAGACACCAACTATAGAAGAAATTCAAGACTCAGAGAATGAAAGCTATACAGACACCGAAAGTTCTGTGGAAGATGAAGTTTCGTCCGATACAACAGATGAAAGTCATGAAAGTCCAGAAACGGACAATCAAGAAAATCAAATATGGACACTAAGGTTCGACGGATCTAAGTCCAAACAAGGATCCGGAGCTGGATATGAATTAATTAGTCCAAAAGGAGAAACATACCTTGCCGCTCACAGATTGCAGTTCCCTTGCACCAACAACGTAGCAGAATATGAATCTTTGGTTCATGGATTACTGTTAGCCATCCAAAAGGGGGCAAAGATACTACAAGTATATGGAGACTCAGAAATCGCAATAAGGCAAATCAGGAAGCAATATGTTTGTCATGACAAAAGGCTAACTAAGTACAGAAATTGAGTCTGGGATCTAATTGAAAGTTTTGATGCTTTCAATATCAATTCAATTTATAGACATCAGAATCAAGTGGCCAATTCACTTGCACAGGCCGCGAGCTCATTGATTCCATTAGCAATGGAAGGATTAAAGAAGTTTACCATCGAGTTGATATCAGTTCCTTCAGTCCCAGATAACATCACCAATTTCCAAGTTTTCGAAGATGACAAGCACATTCTAGACTTCCTAACCAGCACGGACGTCTTCTTAACACAGATCATAGATGAAGATGAAGTGGGTGAAGCTGAGTTCGATGCCGAAGGAGTCCTGAACTTAAAAACAAACACTATTCCGAAAGGAATGGTCGAATTAGAAAGGATTTTTGATCCTGACAAGTTGAAAGAAAAGAAGAATCACAGTGTAGAAGGCAATATGTGCGACGCGATCAATCTAGGTGACGAGACACAAGTTAAGAATGTTTTCATTGGAAAGTCTTGCACAGCAATTGAAAAGGATGGAATCCTAAAGAACATGAGGGACTTCCCAGATGTCATTGCATGGAGCTATGAAGATCTCAAGACCTACGACACTGCGATTATCACTCACACAATCCCGTTGAAGCCAGGAAGCAAACCGTTCAGGCAAAGACAGAGACCCGTCAATCCTTTGTTGGAACCATTGATATACCAAGAAGTGAAGAAGTTACTCACTGCTAAAATCATCTTCCCAGTAAGACACTCGACGTGGGTCGCCAACCTGGTACCTGTTAGAAAGAAAAATGGAGAGATCAGATTGTGTGTTGATTTTAGAAATCTCAACAGAGCATCAGAGAAAGATAACTATCCGCTCCCATCATTAGATGAAGTACTGCAGATCGTCAATGGATCACAGATGATGTCCTTCCTAGACGGATATTCAGGATACAATCAAGTCCTAGTCGAACCTGAAGATCGAATAAAGACTGCTTTCACCACCAAATGGGGGACATTTGCCTATAAGAGAATGCCTTTTGGACTCATAAACGCCGGAGCCACATTCCAGAGAGCTATGGATATCGCTTTCAGAGATTTAATTGGTAAAAGCATTATTATATATATGGATGATATCACAGTTTTCTCTAGACAGAGAGAAGATCATGTGGACGATTTGAGAAGAGTCTTCCAAAGATGTAGAAGATACGGTGTCTCCCTTAATCCAAAGAAATGCATATTTGGAGTCACAGAAGGAAAGCTTTTAGGACATGTCATTTCAGAGAAAGGAATATCTATTGATCCTGAAAGGGTGAAGGCCATATCTACTATCAATTTGCCAGCAAGTAAGAAAGAGCTCAAATCATTTTTTGGCAAAATCAACTTCGTCCGAAATTTCATTACCGGATTTGCCGAGATTGTCAGACCATTGAATGAAATGTTAAAGAAAGATGCAAAGGTCGAGTGGACTCCACAAGCCAGAAGAGCATTTGAAGAAATAAAGGCCGCCATCATGGAAGCACCAGTTTTGATTAGTCCTGATTATCTCAAACCATTTTATTTATATTCCTTCGCTTCCGAATACACTTGTGCCGCCATTCTCACCCAAAGAAGTGAAGAGAGGGATGAAAATCCCATTGCTTTCATGAGCACCCCGTTGAAAGATGCAGAATTGAGGTATCCAAATGTTGAAAAGCAAGCATACGCATTAGTAAAGGCAGTTAAAAAATTCAGACATTACCTCCTGAGAGCCAAGATTTATGCAATAGTGCCTGATGCGGCAGTCAAGACTCTTCTCATGCAAAATGAATTAGGAGAGAGAAGAGGAAAGTGGGTCGCCATCATCCAAGAATTTGATATTGAGATACAACCCATGAAACTTGTCCGAGGACAAGCTTTGGCACAGACATTAGCGATAGATGGGCCAGGATTAGTCCAACAAATTTATGAATTAGAAGATGTCACACCTGATGAATGGTACAAAGACATTGTGACATATTTGCTTAATCACAGATGTCCTGCTCAGATGACACCTACACAAAAGAGAGCATTAAGGTTAAAGTGTCAACATTACGTGCTTCAAGGATCTGTTCTATACCGGAAAAATTATGAAGGAGTATACCTGAGGTGTGTTGGCAAAGACGAAGCAAAGCAGATAATTGAACATTTCCATTCCAAGTTTGGAACCGGACATGGAGCCAACCTCGCCACAGCTCATCAGATCCTAAGAGCAGGATATTACTGGCCTACGCTTTTTAAAGATACATTCAATCACATTAAGACTTGCCACACATGTCAAGTCGCAGCTATAAGAGAGAGAAATCCTGCCATGCCACTGAATCCCGTGATTGAAGCCAGACCATTTGCGAAATGGGGAATGGACTTTATTGGTGTTATCAACCCCGCATCCTCAGCACAACACAAGTACATCATTACAGCTACAGATTATTGTACCAGATGGTCAGAGGCACAGGCACTTAAGGTTTGTTCTACTGAAGTTGTAATCAAGTTTCTAGAGGAGAACATAATCACGAGGTTTGGATGTCCCTATGCGTTGGTTTGCGACAATGGATCGGCATTCACATCATTGAGATTCTCAAATTGGGCTTTTGAGTACGGGATAACCCTCAAGTTTTCATCAAACTATTATCCTCAGGGTAATGGATTAGCAGAATCTACAAACAAAAATTTGCTCAGTGTTATCAAGAAATTAATAGAGAGAAGCCCCAGAGAATGGCATACCCAGTTGAGATTTGCTTTATGGGCAGACAGAATCAGAACAAAGAACGCATTAGGCATTTCGCCTTATTTTCTAGTCTATGGTCAGGACCCAGTCTTCCCCATGCAACTCAGGATTCCAACCTTGAGATTCATTCAGGAGTACATGGAAGACACTGATGCAGTGCAGGCCAGATTGACACAGTTGATGAACCTAGAAGAGAAAAGAGATCAAGCACTGGATAACTTTGCTAAACACCAAGGAGTGGTGAAGAGATGGTTTGATCGACAAGCAAGAGTCAAGGCGTTCCGAATTTCGGATCTCGTCCTGTATTGGGACAAAGCGCATGAGAAAAGAGGAGAACATGATAAGTTTGATAAGCTTTGGAAAGGTCCTTATCAAATTTCAGAGATATTGGGAGAAAACGCATTTAGATTGCAGACTTTAACTGGAGAGGACATCCCGTTGCCTGTCAATGGGAGATATCTCAAACATTATTTTCAATCCTAAAATGCCAAGGCCTTCCCTTGTACATAGTTAGTTTAGTTCGCTTTTGTTGTTTTCTGTTCTCGTTTTGTTGTAGTTTAGGTGCTTTTTTTTTTTTTTAGGTTAGTTTTTTTTGTTTTTGTCCTGAGGGGTATCCATTTGACATTGGGTGATTTTGTTATATTACGCTCTGACTTCCTGCTGGATTGTTAGATGCATTTGGAAAATCATGAGGTCTTTTGGAATTACTAAGGGAGTTTCTTTTAATGAAGCTTTGAGTCAGGACGTATTTGCATTGAAGTAGGTTAGCTTATTGAACTCACGTATTTTGTCCTTCAGTTATTATATTTTCATATACTTATAATCTCCGAGTCATTATGGTTTACAGGCGAAGCTGTGATCAGTGAAAAATCTAAAGTCTAGCTTCAGCGCCACCGCAATCCTCAAACCCTAGTGAGTTTCACTACTCACGAGCCAAAGAATTGACAGAACTAAAAAGCAGTATCAAAAGAAAAGATGAAAAATGAGAAAAATCAAAAGAAAAGAAATGAGCTAAGAGGAAATATCAAATTGGCTAAAGGGAATATGCGAGTAACTCCATCGGGGCTATAGACGCCCGGCTGGCAATGGAGCAATGTTCGTGAGCTTGCGGCGATAACCTCGTCGGGACTATAGACGTCTGACTGGCAGCGAGGCTCTATCCAGGATGCTTTTGGAGTTTAGACGAACTATGTAGCTTATCACAGGGGAACCTGGAGATCATGATTGTCTTGTTGAGGGGAATTAACGCATTTGCACACACATGGGTAACTGTGGACTTAATACTTTGTCTCAATATGATGGTCTCTTCTTGTAAGTGTTTCTCAACTCCTGGATTTGTTGAGGGAGGTTTTCTGAGTCTTCCTTTAGAAAGATTGATTCCCAAATGTTTTGCAACATTTCTCAGTGGTGTCGCCAGATGTTGTGACCATTTCACACATCGCCCCATCGCAAATGGGGACCCCCTCTTTTTGCTTGTTTTTTGTTCGTTTTCGCTTTCGTTTTTAGGGTTTTGTTAGTTAGTTAGTTGTCTGGATTTAGGGCCAAGCCTTAGGGTTTTAAATATTGCCTTTTCAAGCCAAAATCCAGTCGCTTTTGAGAGTTTTTTTGAGCTTCTTTTCTAGAATGCAAATTTTGAATGCAATAAATTCGCCAAAATGGTCTAATTTTCAATTGGAATGTTCATGCAAAGCTTAAACTTGTCTAAATGATGACCGTCAATGTGAATTTTTGTCTGATTGAATATTTTGACCAAATTTTGACTTTTTTGAAGTTTGATCCTGGGCATTGGAATTGATTTGTTTTCGCCTCGTGAAGTGTTAAAATGTGAAAAATCTTGTTATTTTGGCCTGTAGGAGCAAAATCGCTCCTGTCCCTCAGTGAAGGACGGGAGCTCAATTTCAAATATCTCATTGTCCTTGCAGAGTCCAGACGAAGTTTACGTTTGAAGTGATGGAGAACGACAAGATCTTTCCATTGAATATAAATTGAAGATTTTCATGAGCACAGAAAGGCCTCCAGGAAGAAAATCGCTCCTGTCCCTCAGTGAAGGACCAGAGCTGCAATTCAAATTTCGTCTTGTCCTTGTAAGATTTTGAAAGTTTAGCAATTTGAGGACGTCCAAGGGAAGATGCTTTGCCAAATGAATATAATTTGAGATGCAAAAAATGAAGGAAAATGACCTATATTGACTAAATCGCTCCTGTCCCTCTCCAAGGGACCAGGGCGAGGTACCTTGTAGCTCTCGTCCCTCTCCCAGGGACCAGAGCGATTTCCTCCATTTTGCAAAATCCAGACAAGGGTCAAGGCAAGTTTACGTTCAAAAACAAGGGAAAACATGAGATGAACGCATTGAATATAAATTGAAGATTTTTGGGACGCCCATAACAGTGCTAAATGCCTAGATCGCTCCTGTCCCTCTCCAAGGGACCAGGGCGATACAATGGTGAAGATACGTCCCTCTCAAGTTCAAGGTCGTCCCTCCAAGGTTCAAGACCGATCCAAGCCAGGACAAAAGGTGGCGAGGACATTTCAAGGCGCTTTCATCGTGCGTAAACACTTAAAGGACGTTAAAATGAAGAAATTGACACCCTATAACATAGATCGCTCCTGTCCCTCAGGAAGGGACCAGGGCGATGTTAGATGCATTGGCCATTTCATGCAAAATTTACGTAAGGACAAGACATTGCAATATTTTAGAGGGTCCATGGTACGACAACAAGATGATAAACAAGAGTTTTGAACGTTAAATAATCACCAAAATGGATCTAGGAACCATATCGCTCCTGTCCCTCTCCAAGGGACCAGGGCGATTTGCTTTGGATTCCTTGTTTGTTTCAAGTTCAAGCTAAGTCAAGACGTCCTAAGATAGCATATGGTCCAAGGCATCGTTTGAAGATAATTCGCAAGGGTTTTGAACGTCCAAACATCGCCAAATAATGTAAAAGCCTCACATCGCTCCTGTCCTTTGGACAAGGACCAGGGCGATCCTATCAAAAACGCTCATTTTCCTCCAAAATCGGAGCAAGGCGAGGTTAAGCAAGACAAAGGGCGGCGTTTGGAAAACATCACAATGAAGGATCGAAGGTCAAAAATGCATATTGAACGTGAAAAAATCAAGATCGCTCCTGTCCTTTGGACAAGGACCAAGGCGATGCTATTAAAACACTCCCGTTCCTTCAAAGATCAAAGCGAAGCAAGGTTAGGTAGTGCGAAGGACAACGTTTGAAGGACATTGCAAAAGGGATCGAAGTTTAAAATCGCCAAGACCAAGGAAAACATGTGGATCGCTCCTGTCCCTCTCCAAGGGACAAGGGCGATGATCCTTATAACATCGAAGGTACCTTGCAAAAGCAAATGGAAATAAGCGCAAAGGACACAAGCAATGATATTTCGAAGGTCAAAAATGCAAGGTGAACGCAAAAACATGGAGATCGCTCCTGTTCCTCTCCAAGGGACCAGGGCGATAATGGTCATGGGACGCACTTGCTCGCACAAGAGAGGCATTCAAATTCGAAGGACCACCAGATGATCGATTTGGGACGTGAAAATGAAGGAGTTGGACGTAAGAAATGCAAGAATCATGCCAAAGATGGTGAATCGCTCCTGTCCCTCTCCAAGGGACCAGAGCGATGAGGTACGTCCCTCTATTTACATATTTTTTGGCGCCAAATTAAATAATTTGAATTTTCTTTAAATGCTAAATCAATTTAAAAAATTAAAATCCATTTTTATTGGCATTTAATGTGGCGTTAAACATTTATTAGTTATTTTTGCCTTATTTAAAAAATCGAAATTTGCAATTAAAAAACGCAAGGCATTAGTAATTAATTAATTAATTAATAAAAAATCGATTTGAGCGCTCATATATGGAAGTCGGCCTTGTTATGTCATTGCAAATCATTTAAAAATCGTTTGAAATTGTTATATTTCATCAAGTCGGCCAAAGAGATAAATCGATGAGAGCGCTATATATATAGGGGGGTGAAAACTATTATTTTCACATCATTATTTTACCTCTCTACATGCGAATCAAGGAAGACAAAGGAAAGTGTTAAGTGTGTTTAAAGATAGTGCGAATATTATCCAAGGTGGTGCGAGTTTCATTCATCCAAGGGTGGCGCGCTTAGCTATCAAAGGTGGTGCGATTCCAAACCAAAGGTGGTGCGAATTTGAAGATCACGCCTAAGGCGAATTTGCTAAAGACTTGGAGATTTATTTGTGCGAATTTGAAGATCCATTTGAGACCACGTCCAAGGCGATAAGTGAAGATCACATTCTATCCAGAGGTGGCGAAGTCAATCTTGAGGGGATCATATTGAAGATTATTTATACCTCAGTTTTGCCTAGGCAAATTTTGTTTTTGCATTCTAGAGTTAGCTCTCTCTATCGAGGTATGGCGATTTTATTGTTATTGTTTTATTCATTCATCGTCATATTTCAAATTTTGATCCTTGAAAATCTCTTAGCTCAATCGTTGTATTTTAGGAAATGATAACTCTAGGGACTTATCATGAGGTTTCCTAAAATCTATCTCTCTTATCTACGTTATTTATTGCAAAATCTATTTCTTATAATGAAATGTTGTGTAGGTATGGCGACCCCAAAGGCGGGAGCATCCACCAGTCGCTCGGCTCTCATGAAAGAAGATCAGAAGACTGAAGAAGTAGAGACCAAGATCGTGTCCAAGTGGAGCAACATTGGAGATACAAACTTGGGGAACTTTAGCACGAAGAAGTTCCGAGAGGTCCCTTACATCGGCAAGCCATCACCTGTCGCCCGGAGAATAATAGAAAGTGGCATCATTAAGGCGGCCGGTTTTCCTCCAGCCATTCAGTGTCACGAGTTGATGATCGAGTGTGCCCGTCATTACAATCCACAGTCCAGGACAATTGTGTCCAATGAGGGAAACATTTTGGCGTACCTTTCAGAGGAGGCCATAAGTGAAGCCTTCCATCTTCCAGAGCACAGGGACATGATATACAAGAGCATTGAAGGAGCCAGATCAGTGTACGATGATGATCCAGATGCTTGTCTAAGCATAATCAACAAGAACTGGCTACTCAAGAGTCGTCCCCGTCTGAGCAAAGTACCGAACACACCACACCGGATCGATTTCCAAGAGGAGTACAGAGATTTGATCACCATGCTCAACAGAGTTACAGGAGCACCTCATGCCTTCTATTTTGAGAAATGGATGTTTTATTTCATCCAGGTGATTGTTCAAGGGAAGGGTACAATACATTGGGCTAGGATAATTAGCCATTGCTTAGACGTACAGTTGAGAAGACTCAGGGCTACTAAGTCCTTCCACATGAGTACATACGTCATTTATGCCTTAATCAGGAGCGTTGAGTACGCAGGACTACCTCACAGAGGAGTGATTGGAAGAGGACCCGGCGAGGTCAGAGTTTGTGAATCCTATACCTACTTGCATCATCCACCAGGGAAGAACTACAAGTTAATCAATGATACTTTCACGATGAACATCACAAGGACGTTGCAAGGAGGGATTCACAACAGATTATCTCAAGATGCCCAGGAATTAATCAAGAGGTACGGTGCTTGGT
This sequence comes from Cryptomeria japonica, assembly GCF_030272615.1. Lineage (NCBI taxonomy): Eukaryota > Viridiplantae > Streptophyta > Pinopsida > Cupressales > Cupressaceae > Cryptomeria > Cryptomeria japonica. The sequence continues at coordinate 2,415,791 of NC_081408.1, read as the reverse complement.
TCATTCAGTTTCCTAAGTTCACTTACATTAGAGTGTATGGATGTCCTTTACCTCCATATATGTTGCCGAGATACCCGACAGACAGGATTGTGTTACTTGAAGTAACAAGGCAGTTGGCAGCATATGTGAAGGCATTCAGACACAGACATCAGAATGGAGTTCAGGTACCTATTATTTTGGGTAATTCAGTTGAGGTATGTCCCAATGTCTCAGCCATGGATGATGCAGAGAGGGAGTTAGCCTTGTATCCTTTTTCATCTTTTGCTTGGAGGAATAGTTTTGATCCTCATGGACGTTTAGAGGAGACAGTCGGTAGAAGATTTAGACATGAGTACCAGATTGAAGATTTTATGATGAATCTCCTAGATGATCTCGAAGTGAAACGAAAGATACATTCTAGATTGCCTCTGGATTTCATCAGGAAATGTAAGATTTACAGAGTAGCCGACCAAGCTCAGGACAACGGCAGGCACATCCAATCTTCATATGATAGAGAAAGCAAAACAATAAGTTTGAATTGGAATGAGCCCGAGGCCGTGAATTTAGATGAATTGATGGCACCAGTCTTGTCTTGTACTCGCAGATGGGTAGACATTCAACATCAGAAGTTGAGAGAACAAGGCATAGCCATGTCTTTTACTTTGGAAGAAAAGCCAGCCGAAGGAGGAGCCAGTGTTAGTGAAGGCAATCCTAATCCTAGGAATTCAGGTGAAGGTAACCTTCGATGTGCCAGTGAGGGCAATCTCCATTCGAGAGGTTCAAAGAGAAAGGAAAGATCAGAAAAGAAAGAGCCTTCCAAGAAAAAGCAAGGTGCTAACAAAGATCAAACACCAGGTACTTCTTCCAGGCCAGAAGATAGAACAGTTCGAGTGGAAGAATCCATGGAATCGATGGTACAGAATGATAGACAGGAGGAAGAACAGGCACAGCATGTTTCATCCGATGGATCTCTCCAAGACTATGATTTAGATAATGATAATGAAGTAACATCTCCTCCCAGACAAGAAGAAGTAGTACACAAAGAAATTCAAGTTCAAGAGACAAGATCAAATATCCCAGATTGGTTGAAGGAAAGATTGACTAAGGTGATCGTAATGGAGGACGAGGACAGTGCAATCGATCTAGAGAGCCTTGTTGGACGTTCACATATGACAACAGAGAAGAAGAAGGCTACAAAGATGTCCAAGATGATTCGAGATGAGACTGGATCCAGAAAACTGCAGATAGCTACACCGGCAGCAGACAAATATGAGGGTGAGATCCTAGCAGAGGACTATCATATACAGACCATTGAGTTAGGACCATCCACAGCAGAGCAGACTTTAGATGATGCCACCGACACATTTGAGGCATTGAAGGACAAGTTCAGAGAAGAAGTAGAAAAGAATAGAAAGCTTGAGAAAGAGGTCGGTGCATGGAGAACATATTTCAGTCACATCAATGAACCTTTGGGACGTCAGGATCCAGTTAGATCGCCATTGCAGGCATTGCCCCTTCAATCAATCAATGAAGCAGAGAGATTCAGGAATATGGTCCAGCGTACATGTAATTGGATGGATAGATCTCACACGGTGGCCATTGAGTTTATTACAAGGATGTCGAAGATCACCCACCAGGCTATCCAAGTTCTTGAGATAATCCACAGATTGATGGCAACAGTAGCTGCATTTGCCCATACCAAGGACGTTGTCATTCCTGTCTTGAAAGTTATAAGACATACATCCAGAAGAATTTTAGCACAAGAGAAGATCTTGGAGGGCGATTCTCACAGTTTGTTTCAGTGGTCAACCTTACTCCATATAAAGAGTGTTCTCTTTGAGGACATCAGTATTAGATGTGGTCAAGTTGAGGAGGTGATCAATCCGATCCAGGACAGAGTATTTGAGGTACTTCGTACCATTCTTGGCAGAAGGATCGAGGTCGAGACAGATGTGGATTTACAAGAATTTGAAGATAGAATCAAGATCATCTTTCGCAAGGACGCAGATGTTACAGATGAGCAGTATGATCAGATGTATGCCACCATGCTCCTAATTGATAGAACTAAGGAACTTGAACCTACTTGGGACACAGCTCTTCTAGATGCATTTGATCAGGTTATCCACTTAGAAGAGAGTATCAAGAATCTTCCCGAGATTCCAAGCACAGAAATCGAAGGAATTGTGACAAAATTCATTGCATATGCTAAGAAAGAGAATTGGAAGGGGAATAAGATTCTAGATGAAAGGTTGTTACAGATGACATGACATCTTAATTCTCATTGGCTGATACCTCCTAGATTTTTGTGCCAAATTTAATATTTGGCTATGTATTTAATGTTGTTCAGTAAAAAGGAGGTCATTTGTAACAAACCCTAATTAGGGTTTAGGTGTCATGATCTTGTCCATTGATTTACTTTCAATCTGGACCTTTCATTGTAACTGGGGATGCTATTTATACCCCCATTTTTCATTTCATTAATAACAGAATAGTCAATAGAGAAATAGAGAATAGAGTTGTAAGCAATTTTTATGTTGTAGCAAGATTGAGTCTTGAAGAGAGAAGTTCAAGCAATTGTTGTATATGATGACTTGGAAATCAATAAAATATTGAAGTTATGGTGTTTTGTTGCAAGTTTCTTGAGTTATCTTCATGGTTGTTGGATGTACTTGAATCACGCTCAATCAAAGTAGTTTGTTAATTTGAAAGACTAAGTGTGAGATTTGATATTTGGTAGGATTCGCAATCCAAACCACTAGCTTCTTGCTGATTGTAGGAACGCCTTGCGTGGTCGACTGGAAAACATTTTGAGTCCTTAACCTTCAAGCATTTTCGCATCTAGGATATGTACCTTCGTAGTAGTGTCCTTGATCTTTGATGCATTGAACACCATTATTACCTTAGAAGATCGCACTAATTTCAGTTGAGTTGTTATCTTATGGCAAAATTGAAATTGGTTGAGTCTTGCCAAATCTCATTCATGCTAAGTCGTTCATAGGATTAGACTAGATTAGATTTACTCAAACCCTGTCCTTTTTCCTTTTTTTTGAAAGTTCCTTTTAGATTAGTAAAACCTTCGAACTATTGAATCCGTAAGAAGCCTTGAAGGAAACAGCAAATCACATCATACCACTAAAAAAGCTTGTCCACACGTGGAGACCCCACTAAAAGAACCTTGGAGTCCACCTAACTGATCCTTTTTGCAGATCTTCAGCAGTTAGAGACTATTTTCTCAAGAGAGGATAAGATGCCTAATGGTATTTTATTCTGTGTATGATCGTGTACAAAATACACGTCAACGCTACCCCTGCTTCCTATTGGTCCTCACTCCTTGAATGTAATTTTCTCATTGGCTAAGGAAGTTTGTTATAACAAATCCTAATTAGGGTTTCTGTCTTGTAATCCTAGCCATTGATTCTAAGTCAATCAGAGCCATCAATTTGTAAAGGGCTCTCTATATAAAGCCTTGGCTCCTCATTTGTAAAGGTTAATAGTCAGAGAATAGTTAGGAGTTAGCAAAAAGAGATAGTCAATAATTAGTAGCTCAATAGTAGATAGCATTTTAGAATAGAGTAGAAAGAGAAGGCAAAGATCGTTGCCAAGACATTGTTGGAAAAGACATGTAAACTTCATTGAAGAAATGGTGAACTCTATGTGTCGATTCTTCAATTCGCATGGTCTCTATACTTCTCAAATTTAATTTCATGTTATTAGATGAATGGAAGAAATTTGTATGATCAATGGTGAAATTTGTATATCCATACTACTAGCGGTTTGTTGATTGCAAACTTGCCTTGCGTAGTCAACTGGAATCATTCAGCTTAAGCTTAACTTCAATTATCGCTTCTTCATTGATATACATCAACTTGATGGTGTCTATGCTTGTAGCAGTGATCTGAACATCATAAAGCTATCCTTAGAAGATCGCACTAACCTTGTGGAGATGATCCTAGCATGTCAAAGCAAGACTTAGTTAGAGTTTCATCAAAGGTCATCCATTGCTCCTACATTCTTAGTGTTAGAATTAGATTCCTCTCCAACCCTTATCCTTTTTTCCTTTTTAAAAATCAAGGACCAGTAAAGTCCCACATTCCAGTGATATCCAAAGCAAATCAGATGCTTAGGTCATCGAATGTAAGTCCCCTTGTGATTCCAGCAAAATCACATCATACCGCAAGAGCTTATCCACAAGTAGAGAACCTACATATCAGAAACTTGGAGTTACTTCGATTGATCCTTCGGTGAGATCTTCAACAGTCGGGGAAACTTTGTTCAAGAGAGGATAAGATACCTTGGTATTTTATTCTGTGTTCGCATGTGCATAAAAAACACATCAACAGAATTGGCGCTAGAAGGAGGGCATGAACGCAATAAACGCCTGAACAACTGATAAGATTAGGAGTGTCTGACAGTGGATGCGAACTCTTGAATCCGAGGAAGATCAGTGGAAAGCCATCTTCAATGCTCGACGAAAGTGGTACAGAGAAAGGAAGGTGATCGCTGGGTCGTCAATCGGACTTTTGAAGAAAGGAAGCACTTTGCGCAGATGGAACCAGTTCAGCTTCAAGTTGAATTTGAGATATTCAAGATCTCTCTTATTCCAGAAAATCCAAAAAAAAGTAAAAACCAAAAAATCCCAAAAAGTAAAAAATAGAAAATCCAAAAAAAAAAAAAAAAAAAAAAAAAAAAAGGATTTCTCAATGGAGCGACAACAGTTTCACGAAGAGCAACAAGTTGATTTTCCTCAACTTTGGTGGAGATTGAATACACAGCTTTATCCACGCCGATTGTCCGAGTTTGCAAGGCCAGGGCAGTGTCGAATCCATGAGACAAATGAACATGATGAAATGCATTGTTTGAAATACTTATCAAGGATGGAATCGGTAGCGCAGAGAAAGATCTTCTTTTGGGATGTCCCCAGACTAGAGGCAGAAGAAAGCAATTTCAGTGTCCCAGAAACCAAAGATCCTCTTCTAAGCTTCTTCTGGATGATCGAGAGTCAGCTTATTTTGAATGGATAAATGCGTTTAGAGAACATATTAATTCTATTGTGGTGTAGGATTCACAATTCACCTCACTTTGAATTTACTTGCTTAGTATGTGAAATGGTCATCAATCAAGTCAGAAATTAGTTTGGAATGCCAACTTTGTCCGAGGAAGAGTGTATTGTGAACAGGTCTTGGGGTGCACATCCCACAGCTGAATTCAGGAGAACCTATGAACAAGACATTGCTCCAGCACCTGATTGTGAGAAGGACCAGTTGTACTTTGACGATACAAATGCACCTGATGAACAATGTATTACAGTGGATAGCCTCACCATGCCCTGCACTTGAAGAAGAATACCATGAAACAAAAGTTGAAGAAACAGTTGAGAATGCTTAGGCAGTGATAAAGGAAGATCCAAGAGTTGAACAAGCAATCAAAGAAGAAAAGGACTCATTCCTTGAAGAATTCTCATTTATACTACAAAAAGAGATTCTTGAGAATGAATTACAAGAAGTTTCAAATAGCACCCTTGGAGAACACAATCAAGTTGAGATGTTGAACAAAGAGCTACAAATCATCATAAGTGAGCCTAGGTATGAAGAACAATTCGAGGGGGCACTCAAGGACGTCCTTACTCTCATGATATTTGAAGGAGCGTTGAAGGATCTTATAGAGGAAACACAAATGGAATCACTGCCCAAATTTTCTCAAGACAAACAAGTTATAGTGGGTGACATGATCCATCATTAGCTCTGACCTCCTGAGACTATGCTTGAAGATGAAATGCCACCACTGATTATATTTGATCAATTAGAGGAGATGTTTGAAGCTCAATCCATGAGGGAGACTCTCATTTTTGAAGATATGCTAACAAAATTTCATTAAGATGCTTGGTTTATGCAAGATGTCTCAATGAAGACAAAGAATGTTGAGCTATTCAAAGGGGCGCTGGGCTTGTTTCAAGAGGAACTTCGGAATCAAGATCGACATACTGCAATGCTCGTGGAATGGTTCATCATCAATGGCGACCTCCTGAAGCAGCTGGTGACCTCGCTTCCGACAATGCAGTTCCATTTGAGTCTGAAATATGCCAAGTTGTTTCTTTCCTTAATCCTAGCCTTGAAAGTTATTATGATTTTGATTATGGGGGTTTTGGGAAAACAACTTGCATTTGGATAGATCATGGTCCTAACGAATTACCTCAGTTGATCATTTTAAGTGAAAACTTGCCTGCATATGAGAGATGCATGGTGAGAGCTTGCTTTTCTGTATTTAAGGATGAATTTGCTTGACTGAGAACCATCACTTTTGTCATGCTCTTGTTGCACAACCTGAGAAATCATGTAAAGTCATGTATAGATTTCGCTTCTTTGAGTCATGTCAAGTCTGTGAGTCTTGTATATAGTTCTAGAGTAGGTTTTCTTTTCATGTCTTTTAGATAGGGATCTTTTTGAGCCTTGTTCTTAATTTTCCTTGAGTCATTTGACTCATGATCTTGAGTGGCTTAGGTAGTTTAGTTGTTTGCTTTCTTTAGTTTGCTTTTGGTGTGCACTTTAGCTTAGTTTGCTTTTGGGTTAGTTGTCTGTTTAGTTTAGGTGTCCTGAGTAGGAGCTTCCATTCGTGAGAAAGGCGTCTGTGTTGTTTCTCGCACACTGACAATATCTTGGATCTTACGTTGGACTCATTTCTTAGATATCTATTCATGAAGTGCTTAGAATCCGAGGTTGTTCTTCTTCAGCTTTGTCATCTGATCAGGACTTGTACTTGGCCTAGAAAGGAATCACTTTCTGTTCTTGATGCCGACATCTTTTGATTACTATATCTTTACATATTAATAGACTCCGAGTCATTATGGTTTCTAGGCAAAGCTGTGATTAGTGAAAAATCCAAAATCTGGCTTCAGCGCCACTGCAATCCTCAAACCCTAGTAAGCTTCACTGCTTACGAGCCAAAGGAATTGACGGAATAAAAAAGCAATATCAAAAAAAAAAAAGAAGAGAAAAATCAAGAAAAATGAAATGAAATGAAATATCAAAATTGGCTAATGGGAATATGCGAGTAACTCCATCGGGGCTATGGATGCCCGGCTGGCAATGGAGCAATGTTCGTGGGATTGCGGCGATAACCTCGTTGGGACTATAGACGTCAGATTGGCAGCGAGGCTCTATCCAGGATGCTTATGAAGTTTAGATATACTACGTAGCCAATCATAGGGGAACTTGAAGGTCATAGTTGTCTTGTCGAGAGGAATGAATACACTTGCACACACCTGAGTAATCAAAGACTAAGTGTCTTGATCTGGTTAAGGATTCTCCTTCCACTTTGAGTACATTTTCTAATCTCTTGATAATTTGGGTTGAATTTTATGAATATTATCTATGTATTACTTTCTGTACTATGTGAATTAAACTGAGAATTAAGGGACCAAACATTTTGGCGCCGTTGCCGATTCGAATTTCGAAGATCAATATGGCGGCAGGCACTAATGGGCCGACCATTCAACCAGCAGTTGATTGTTACTGACAACGATACACACGAAGAGGTGACCTAGGTGGAAGCATGAGAGGATCAATTGAGGGAGGATTTGGTGGACCTGTGGGAGTTTTCGGTTACCCAGTACATGTAGAGGGAAGATCAGGAGAGAGAAGTCCCTGAAAGCATGGTACGTGGCGAACTCACAGTTAACCCGACCATATTTGATCTTCTGGGGAGCCTTCCGAGGTTATTGGCACGAAACCTCATTGAACGGCAAGAACAGAGGGAAGAAACCAATCGTGAACGTCGTTGGCAGCAAATACTAGAGCGTTACGAAGAACAAAGCCGTAGGGAAGAGGAGAGGGATATGAGTAGATGCCATACCCCCGACAATTAATGCCCCTACATCCAAATAAAGAATGACAACATACTGGTACTAATTGAGAGGTAGGCGAGGGGTCAGTACGGATATCCCTACGTATCAGAGAGCAAAGTGAACGGAGACATCGGCTGAGGGAGATTGCTGAAGGCTCAGGAAGTCCCAAAAGGCAGAGCAAGAGTCGGAGCTGAAAGTGGGAGAGGCGGAAACCAAGTATGTGGAAGCAGTTGGTAGAGGTTGCCAGAAACCTACCACTTCCAAACGTAGCGGAGGAAGATCTCGCTGACCAGTCTGTCCACTCGACATTGAGTGAAGAACTTGGAACCGAGTCTGGAAGTAGTCCATCAGAACAATCCGAACGTGATGAAGATTTTGTACGAGACTTGCACGGTGAAGTTGCCGAACTTTTTGAACATAATCTGTATAGAAATGGAAACTTGTCTCTCGCAGAGTAGTCAAATATAGGAGGGCCAGAGCCAAAAACACCAGGAAGGAGGGACTATAGGAATGAGGGTGACCAAGGTATGGAGGACGCAGAAGGTAGATGAATGAAAGCTCACCTACGGAGCAGAACGGTCCAATCTGGTCAAACGTATATGGTACCTTCCAGGTAGTTTACAACACCTTCCAAGCGGGACATAGTACCTTTCAGACAAAAACAATGGCCCACAACTAGAATACCTTGGAGAGACAAAAGCTTCCAAGATTCACGGGAGATGGGTGGGAGGATCCCATATGGCATATCAAAACATGCATAACTATTTGGGAGGCGAATGGCCAGGACGACCAAGATTACTGGTTAAAGGCATTTTCTGCCACCCTTCGGGGAATCACCATTGATTGGTACATGGACCTCGTTGCTCAACACAAAGCACGATGGAATGGTTTGAAGAGGGCTTTCCAAGAGGAATTCAAACTCCTGAGGGATGACAACGAAATAGTGGCTGAAATCTACAATACCAAGCAAGGCAAAAGCGAAAGTGTGCAGGTTTACAACTGTCGGCTGAAGGAACTATTAAACAAGATGGAAAACCAACTAGTTGATGTATTGAAGAAACGATGGTTCGTGGAAGGACTTGTACCATCCCTCAGAAGGAAGATGAAGGTGGTCCCTCCACCATCTTATGATGAAGCTTATAACAGAGTGATGGATATTGAGAGTGAGATCAAAACATCAAAGGATAAGAGGAGGGCGAGTGATGATGACAGTACGAATGGAAGTAGTGATGGAGAGTCAAAAATCGTACAAGCCCTTGTTTAGTCCATATGGTGAGGTTGGTAAACTCACGGATAAATAGAGATATTCCACACGTACCAATAACTCATGTAACAAAAACATTCATGTATATAAAAGCATAGATAACAATTACAGAACAGATATGGAAGAATGATGATATCTTTATTGTATTCAAAATATGCCAGTACAATGTTAACTTGCCGAGGTTCCATCCAAACATTATATAGACCCGACAATTGGCCAGGTTGCCAACCGTCACAACCTACCAAATACCAACTACCCTACCGGAACCTCTCGGCATACATAACAAAACATAAACACCCCAAACAACTATAAACTAATCATGTGTTATTGACCCCTAACATCAGCCCCCCCAAAAAGTAGTCGTCTTCCAAACAACTGGAACGACAAAAAAAAAGAAAGATTAAGACTTAGGAGGGGGAGGAGGCATCCCTGTCATGGTCGAAGAATAAGGTTGTTGTCCTATGTGGAGCCGAAGGTTCTTCTCTGCAATCAGCTGCCACTTGCGTGCCTTCTTGACCATGTGCACAACCTCCAATAGTTTCTTGTCCCTCTGCTCCATCTGCAGAGTCAGGTCAGCCACCTGTGCTGCAAGTGCCTGTTCTTCCTTCTCCTGCATGTTGCAACGGGCTTCATAAGTGGCCACCTTTGTCTCCAACTCAACCCTCAAGTTCTTCGCTACGGCCAACTGCACACGCTTTTCCCCGTTCTCCAATTTATCTACGTATAGATGTTCTGTCTGTTGCTCCATCTTGCTTTGTCTCATCTGCAGGTAGACATCTCGGAACAATCCTTCCATACTGCGCAAGGTAGCCCCCAAGGTGCCAACTCCCTCCACCAGTCGCATGCGTTTCCACTCCTGTACCATCTTCGGCGTACCACTGTTGGGCCACCCCCGCTGCTCAAAGTGGCGTGCAAACTACTCCTCACATCCCGAAGCCATGAAGTGCAAGAGCTTCTCAGCGTCAGCTAAGTTGTCAGCTTCCATCTGTCCAGTCAGCTATGCCATACCTCGGGCTATGTCCGATATCCCCTGTAACTCCCCAAGAAATCACTGGAGAGAGCCTGCTGGATCTCTAGGGTCTGGTGGTGTGATGTGAAGACCTATTGGTGGTCCTCTAGATCCGCTCTCCTTGACATCAATGATCTTCGGGTCATGTCCACGTTCTCCAGTCACTCTGTCCTGCTCCTCTGCAGACATCATCTCATCCTGGACCTGATCTATGATAGGAGCGGCCCCATGTTGTGTCTCGCCTTGGCCAACTGCCATGTCGTGGTGTGAAGGCGAAGTGGGAAGGTGAGGTGCAAGTGCAAATTGGTCGAGCCACCCATCCAAGGATGCATCTATATCCTCATCTACCAGTGTGTCCAACACCGCCAACTCCTCTTGGTCATCCCCTCCTTTCGTGTTTGCCATTAGTACATCTGCAGACTCCTTCCCTCCTGCCGTAGCGTCCTCAACCGCTACTGTCGTCTCCTTTGTACTAGTACTTGTCTCTTGTACAACTACCTCCTGAACGGCCACCTCTTGGCTCTCTGTACTCCGCACGGTGTCCGCTTCCCTTCCATGCTGTACGTCCCTACCTATAACCGTACAATCCACCATTGTGTCACCCAAGTCTCCACCCGTACAGTCTGCTGGACTACAAGTACGGTTGGTTGTTGCTGGTACGACCTGTGGTTCTAGTACGGCCAGGCCTATCTGCGGCAGTGATACTCGCCTTTGTGTTGGAGGCTCCCCTTCGTCAACTTTTCTGAACAACACTCCTACTGGTCTCATGTCGCCTACCGGGCTAGCCACTGTGAGTGCTTCCTTAGGTACCAGGTTCGCAAAAGAAGGTTATTTGGGGGGTGTGAATTTCACCCGAGTGCTTCTCCATCGTGCTCGCAACCCTCCATGCTTTGGCTTCTCTTCTTCCTCCTCCCCTTCCGGTTGCTGTGACTTTGCTTCCTCTTCTTCTTCTCCAGCATTGTGCGATGCCATGCAGAATCCTTCATCTCCCCTCTCTCGTTCCTTTGTTTCTTCTGCCTCCTCATCTGAGTCTTCCATGCCGCTATCTTCTTCCACCTCTACTGCTACGTCCAAGTTCCTCCTCTTCGCTGGCTGTAGGGCATCTCCGAGGGTGTCCAGGTGAACATAATAGTACATGGATGGTTTGTTGGGTTCCACCCTACCGCGTGGCTCAAAAGTACCCCACATCTCTGAAGGTACCTGTAGACGTACTGCATCCAGAAACAGACTAATGGTGTGGTGGCACATATAGAACGTTTATGCTCCAGGTTGAGAAAATCATGTATCCTCTCAGATAAGAGCTACCCCCAGTTATACACTTTACCTCACTTGATGCGGTTCATCAGTCCTATCATCCAGATAGCTATATCAGATGGGCCACATTTTCTGCAGTGATTCCTTTTGGTTCCTTCTGTACTTTTGGCCTAATCTTCACCTTCTTGCCGTTGCTGCCAGGCTCCATAGCTGTCATGGTGGCACTATGTTTGCCGTGCTGATTTTTCCCTGTCTTTTCCTGCTTCCTGGCCATTATTATAACGGTCCGAATTTACTGCGCGACTAGGGTCCCCCCAGCTAGTATGGACCATCGTACCAATTTCCCTGCCAAGCCTGCACATGGTACTTCCTAACTGTACAACTCCTTCAACTTGCGTGAACTCTGCCCACAGGTCCGTACGGATGGCACAAATTTCTGCACGGATACCTTCAATTTTTTTATGCAACAGGTCCCTATGTGTACGGATGTCGTACGATCTTGTTTCTTCCCCTGCTGTTATTCGTACGTGATTGTATGGATCACTTATCTTTCTGTCACACGATGTTGCATCGACTATTATGCCGTACAGTATGACCATCGTACGAATTGCTTACCTCGCTCGCTGTGTAACATACGGTATGGGTGTACGATTTTCTGGTCTTCCTTGCTGTGTAACGTACGGTACGACTATACGATTTTCTGGTCTTGCTTATCGTACATCATACGACGGAACATGATACTGAGCAACATGCACATCATACAAAACAGAGCGTTGCAGATCGTACAACGTACGAACTTCTTCAACGGTTGGCTGTACTCTATACAGATTTGACTTCTCTCGGCCTACATCGTACAACGTACAAACTTCTTCAACTGTTGGTCGTACTCCATACGGATTCAACTTCTCTCGGCCTACGTCGTCCGTATGCGACAACCGCATGAATGGTTCAGATGATGTACCTTCACTCCTCGATTTTCCTCCTACGATGATTCTGCTTTCACCGACTTGATTTTGCTTGTGTAAAAATGGGCTCTTCTAGGGTTTTAATAATCATTTGTTCTTTCCAGGGTTCGGCATAAAGACTTCATTAATTTTTTATAAAATAATTGCCTTCTTATTAAATGTATTTTTCCCTTCCATCATTTTTGCCTTACATTTTAATTTTTTAATACTCGCTAACCCCGGCCTTTTTTATTTTTCCCATATACTTTTCTTTTTCAACTTTTAATATCCCCTTTCTTACAAATTGTTTTAAAAACTTCACTCGACAATATTTATTAAATTCAACTTTTTGTACCTTCAATTTACTAAGGTATCCTGGGGTTGTTTTCGTCTTTCAGTTCGCCTTTTTTGATCTACAGGATAGCTCATCACCTTTTTGGATACCTCTAAATAATTTTTTCGCCCCCTTAGTTTCCTCTTCGCTGTATAGATACTTGATTTTTTCCTTGCTTTTCCCTTGCCATTCATTCTGATTTCCTTCCATCTTTTATTTGGCCCTTGGTCGACATCCTCGTCTTCTATATTCCTCGTCACTCCCGAAGGATCGTCCTGAGGCCTTAACTTAATCTCCGAATCATGCGACCACATACATACGTCCGACATCCTCTTGTAGCATTCTTGTGCACAACACGTCCCCACGTACTTCAGATCCCTTATCTTATTGACCAATGGAACGGGTTCCACTCTTTTATACCGCCCATTGACGTACCGGCCTCCATACTGTTGGTACCATGTTACCCTTTCTCCATTCACCTCCAGGGGTCCTGCGGAGTTAGGTATCACCCGGTATAATGAATTTGGTTCGGCTTCCAATTCGCCTGGCTGGGAGGCGATGATGAACAAGTCTTCCGTTTTCAGCACCATCTTCAAACAAGGACCTAGAGTTGCCCCATACTCCTCTAGGTCAAGTTCTTCCTCTAGGTCTACAGGTTCCTCCTCTTTATTTGCATTCTTGACTTTCGTCTTGGCTTCGGCTTCTTCATCGATATCATATGCTACATACCCCTCTCAAAGACCCTCATATGGGGCCCGCTTCTTCCAATGACCTGATATCTGTACCCACACAGCTGGGTCCCCAAATTACGCATTTGTTAGGTGTTTATGGATCCTTGGAACCACAAAACCTTCCACCCGCTTCGGCACAAGTCGTTCTTCTACGAATGTAAGCGGTTTGGCCCAATCTTCATCCCTTCGATTAGGCTCTGCTTTCACCACTGGGTCTTCCTCCACTTCCCTACTTTGCCTGATGGTCCAATCCCCCTTTGTAGCGTATCCCAGCATGTTGATCACTATCATAGGTTTGTTTCGTTCTTTGTAAAATTTCAGTTTCGAACCATTCAGTGGGTCCCTGATTGGATTGTTGTGCAAGGTGGATAACTTCACTGCTCCGTTCTTCTCGACCTTCCTAATCTTATAGGGTCCGAGCCAACGAACTTTAAACTTCCCTGGTCGGAGTTCGTTACGGCCGTTATAGTTCAAAACCAACTGCCCCGACTGGAAGTTGACCTGTTGTAGGTGCTTGTCATGCTGACACTTCCATCGTCGTTGCGCTACCTCCGTTGCCCATTGTGCCATTACCCTCCGTTTGTCTAATTTCACCAAGCTATCAAGCCTTGCACTCAGGCTCTCTTCATCACCAAGTCTATTATCCACCGCCACCCACAGGCTGGGTACGGCGTACTCCGCAGGTACCACTGCCTCCTGCTCTTACATGAGCTGAAACAAGGTATGCCCTGTAGTGACCTTGTAGGTCGTGCGGTAAGCCCACAGTACCGCCGACAACCTTTCTTCCTAGTACTCTTGCTCCACCCCGCACGCTTATAAAATATTGACACCAATACCTTGTTGGTCGCCTCTGCTTGTCCGTTCTCTCGGGGGTAGTATGGACTAGAGAGATTGTGGAAAATTTTAAACTCAACGGTCATGGTACGGATTACTTGGTTGACGAAATGCACTCCCCGGTCGCTTGTGATTTCAAGGGGTATCTCGTACCTGGTGACATTGTTCGTACAAGAACCGTCCCATACTAAGAGCAGTGTTATCTGGTAGTGCTCTTACTTTTGCCCACTTGGTTAGGTACTTCGTAGCCACTACAGGATATTTGCACCTATGCATACTGCTTGGCTTCAAGGGTCCCACAAAATCCAGACCCCATCGTTCAAATAGCTCCTGCGGCTGGGAGGGAAAGTGGGGCATGAAGTCCCGCTTGAGTGGTTTCCCTGCATGTTGGCAAGTGTCACACCCAACCACCCACTCCCGAGCATCAGTGTGTAGAGTTGGCCACCACAGACCGGCCATAAGTACTTTCCGTGCAATTGCATCCGGTCCCATGTGTCCCCCTGCTAATCTGTCATGTGCTTCTTTCAAGACACTAGGGATTTCCTCCTCCATGAAACACCTTCTCAGGATTTGATTAGGTCCCATTTTATACAAAAGGTCATTGATCAATTGGAAAGTCTTACTCTTCAGTGCCAGCTTTTGCCGTTCCCCTGGAGGCATCTCCTTCGGAAATGTGGAAGTAGAGAGGTACTGGCCGATCTTCTTGTATCACGATGGTAGTACTGCAATCTGGAACAAGTGTGCATCCGAAAAGTCCTCATTCACCCCTTCGGCCAGCTCTCCTAACCTGATCTGTGACAGTTGATCGACTATCGCATGGGACTTCCCTGGCCGTACAATAATGGTGAAGGTGAATTCTTGCAAGAGCAGCAGCCATCTACTTACCCAACCCTGGATGATCGGTTTATTCATCAAGTACATCAGTGCCAAGTGGTCCACGTAAAACGTGAACGGGGTAGCTAGTAGGTAGTGGCGAAACTTCTGAACGACGTACACCATCCCGAGTGCCTCCCTCTCTGTTGTATTGTAATTTCGTTTGGCCCTCAACAAAAGTCGGTTGGCGAAAAAGACGGGGTGATCCAGTCCCTGCGTCCCCACTTGTGTGAGGGTGGCACCAATGTCAAAGCTGGAGGCATCCACGTGTATGTGAAACTCTTTATTCCAATTCGGGTACACCAAGATCGATGCACTCACTAGTCGATCCTTCAGTTCCTTGAAGGCTCCTTCCTGCTTTGTACCCCATACGAACAGCTCCCCCTTCCTTGTCAACTTGTCCAGGGGCCAGGAAACTTGCGCAAAGCCTTTGATGAATCTTCGGTAGTGTTGTGACCTTTTTCACACATCGCCCCATTGCAAATGGGGACCCTCTCTTTTTCCTGCTTTCTGGGGTTTCTGCTAGCGCCCGTGACCTTTTGTTTCAATTTCACCAAACCTTACTTAGTTTCGAATAGTTCAAGCCCAAACTCTGGAAAGTTAGTTTTTGCAAAACATGTGATTCCAGAGTGCAAACACCTTCAAAGCGTTTAGGGATGCCAAAGAACAAAGATTGCAATCGATTTGGATCAATTTGGACAACTTTTAGAATGTTTTCTTTTTTGCTTTTTCCTATTTTTTAGGAAGTTTCGTTTTTGGCATTTTTGGCCCAATCCCCGGTATGTCTATTTTTAGAAAGTTTTCCCTATTTTTTTAGGGATGTCCGCTTTTGCTTTTTCGGAATGGGTGCTCAAGGTCTGCACTGCTGCCATTGACCTGACTCGATCGGGACCCAAAATTCCAAGTTTTGACCTAAAAGAACGAAATCCCTAGATTTTAGGCTTTTTGCTTTTTCGGGATGCAAACCTAGGGTTCACACTTGCACCATTGACCTGCCTCGACCGGGACCCAAAATTCCAAGTTTTGACCTAAAAGAACGAAATCCCTAGATTTTAGGCTTTTTGCTTTTTCGGGATGCAAACCTAGGGTTCACACTTGCACCATTGACCAACTCCGACCAGATCTCAAAAATTCCAAGTTTTGACCTAAAAAGCCAAATCCCTAGATTTTAGGGGACGTGATGCCTCAGATGATCTACCTAAGCATGGATTTTGAATTTCAAGTTAATCCGGTTAAATTAGATTAAACTGTGAAATTTTGAAATTTCTCTAAAAATTGGCTAAGTCTAGAATGTCATCGTGATCCTGAAATTTGACTAAGTCTGGAAAATTGGAGAATCCTCCAAAAACTAGATTTTGCATTATTAGTCCTAGAGGTCCGAAACCACTCTCAAACATCCTGACAATATATATGAAACCACTCTTATACTTAAATGTTATATTTCATATATAGTCTGCCCTCTTGAGAGACCTCCAAAGTCCGCCATGCCTTTTGGGGGTCACATGGGTTCTCACTCCAAAGTCCGCCATGCCTGCCCACTCCAAAGTCCGCCAAGGGTTTAAGAAGCCATGAAGGAGCAAGAGTTGAAGTCCGCCCAAGGATGGAGGCCATGGAGGAGCTAAGGCTAAAGTCTGCCATGCCTTGGGAGACCTTGATGGAGCTAAGGCTAAAGTCCGCCCAAGGGTAAAGGAGGCCTTGATGAAGCTAAGGCTAAAATCCGCCCATGCCTTAGCCAAAGTCCGCCATACCTTGGAGAAAATATCCAAAGTGCGCCAAAATTCAAAAGATGGAAATTCAAAATTCAAACAATTCCACCAACGCATTGAAAAGTCAAACACAATCAACGTGATGTCATAAAACTTATCCAAAATTTTGAATTCGAAGACCAAAATAGAAAGTTTTTCAAAATGGAATATTGGAAGATTAACAAGGATTTCGAACTTGAAAGCCAAAATAGAAAGTTTCTAAAAGGAAAATTCGAGGATCAACAGATATTTTCGAACCTCAACCAAAATAGAAAGTTTTTCAAAATAGGATATTGGAAGATTAATAGATATTTCAAACTTATAAACCAAATTAGAAACTTTTGGAATATATTTTATAAAATTGGAAACATGACAAAAAACTTTCCAAAAGGACTGAAGATGAAGTTAGAAGTACGATTTGGAAGATCTTAAAGGTTTCTACTTGAGAATTTAACCTTGCCTACAAATACTTCATTATTAACTTCATTGTTACATCAACGATTTCGAAATTACCAAGGAAAGCTTGGTTAATAGTTCAGTTCGAAGATCATCTGGGCAAGGATTTTGACATTTTTGGAAGTTGGATAATCACTTGAGACCATATTTTTCGCAGATTTTTGGAGGGCAATCAAGCGCAAGAAGATTATTTAACCTTTGCTGAATTTTTCTGAATATTTTCGAGAGGATTTCTAGCCCTGTTTCTGCACATTCGAAGGTGAAATCCAATTCAAAATGCAGATTTATGGATTTTTCTGAATATTTTCAAGAGCTTGGGAAATATTTTTTCAAAATTTTTTTGAAAAAAATATTTTTTTTTGGTCAAGTATGAAAATTTTCGAAAGTTTTAACACTTGATGGCGACTTCAACCGGCCTCAAGGCTGAGGGTCTTGAGGTGAAAATTCAATTTTTGTGGCTAAGTATGAGAGTGAAAAATGGAAATTTTTCCAACACTTGGCCATTTCGCTAGCCATTTCGCAGCACCGTTATTTTTTTCTGAAATTTTGCAGAAATTTTGTAACTTAAAAGTTTTCATCATTCATCTGCAAGTCTTAGACACCATGAAGTTCCAGGTAGATAAAGATGCTCCTCCAGAGTCAAGGATGACTTCAAAATGGAAGAATGTCGCCGACACCAACCTCCGACACATCAATTTGAGGGAGTTCAAGAAGCGAATGTTTGGTCTGGACAACCTTGTGCCTACCATCATTGCGCGAAAGATGATGAAGAGCGGTATTGTACATGCTACTGGCTTCCTTCCCACCATGCAGTGTAATGAACTAGTGGTTGAGTGTGCCAAGCATTAAAACCCCACCAGCAAGGACATCATCTCACCTGATGGGAGGATACTGGCGAACATCAGTGATGAAGCCATCAGAGAGGCCTTCAGGATCCCGGAGTATCACAACACAGTGTATATGGCTAGGGACGAAGCAGACAGTCTGTATCAGGACCACCTGGAAGAGTATGACGCCATAGTCAACCATTCCTGGCTAGACAAGCCAAGGAAGGGCGCCTTCAAACTTCAGAGGAAGAGCCTAGTGCGGGCATACTTGAAGGAAGACATCGGAGATATGATCGTCTTGCTCAACAGAATAATGGGAAGCCCTCAAGGAGCCCCATTCAAACCCTGGATGTATTATTTCATTAATGAAATAATCAACGGAGTAAAGATGATAGACTGGGCCAGAATGATCAGCGAGAACCTAGACAGCCAGCTAAGGAACTTGGAGGTGAATAGAACTTTCTTCATGAGTTCTTACTTGTTCTATTCTTTGGCCAGGACCTACAGGTACAGAGGTCTCACTTGTAGAGGGGAAGTAGGGAGCAAGGAGAATCAGTTTCCAGTATATGACTGCTATCCTCAGCTCCACATGGAAGAGAAATTCCATTACAAGAGAGTGAATGATACTTTCCTTATGCATATCACTCGGACATTGCAAAGCGGGCTGCACCAGGGACTCTCTCAAGAGTCTATGTACTTCATCAGTCAGTTTGGATGTTGGTATATCTGATACCCGAAGTTCACTTACCTCTGAATCCAGGGATTCTCCGGACCTCCGTACAAGCTCCCAGCTTATCCTACCAACCGAGTAGTGTTACTCAAGGTTGTGAGACAATTAGAAGAGTATATAGTAATCCAAAGGGATAGGCAGAAGAAGGCAGGGACGTCCTCACTTACAATAGGCAATGGGCTGGAAACATGTCCGTCATCCCAAGCTTCTGCGACCGCTGAGAAGGAGCTCGCCTGGTATCCCCTCTATCAATACAAGACAAGAAGGAACTTCGATCCATTCCACAGGATAAAGAAGATCGAAGGAACAACATTTGAGCACAGACCAGACCTAGAGGACTACTGGGCTAACGCAGTCGATAGCTTCGAGGTCGGGAAGAGATTCTGGTCGAGAATTCCTTTGAACATGGTGAGAGCAACAAAAGTATTCAAAGTTGCAGATCAAGTGGAAGAAAGCTCAGAGCTTCATCAGCCGGGTTTCGAAAAGATGAAGAGCGAACCCCTAGCTTTGATAGATTGGACAGAAGGGGAGAAGTCAGATTTGGCAGACCTCATGAGGTCAGTAGTTGAGTATTCAAGGTGGTGGGCATTTGAGAAGACAAAGCAGTTGAAAGCCAAAGGTGTGACCTTGACTTACGAATCAATGGGAGTAGATGACACGCTATCCATCGATCCTTGTACCTCTGTCGGTGATGCCCGAAATCCATAAAGTGTTGGGTCGCGGAAGAGGAAGGAGTTAGTGGGGAGCTTGGTAAAAATCATAGGGAAGAAGGTCATAGGAGAAAGAAGGGAGTCCAGCGAAAGCCAATCCCTCCTGAGTACTGCTTCTATCATGCCTAATACAGTCAAAGAACGAGAGTTGAACATTTGCTTAGTTGATGATGAAGGGAGCATGCCTTCTCCTTCAGTCAAAGAAGTAATGAGAGAAGCTATCCAAGGTCCAGACAAAGAGCAAGTGGAAACACCTACATTCTTCTTGGACGGCATACCGGCGAACCCAAGAGAGGCAAATGATGAATTTGACCATAATACTGTTGAGCAATCAACTGTCCCGGATTGGCTCAGGGATAGAATCAAGGCTAAGGTCCCCAAGGAGGCCTGTTCCGAAGAGGTCACTGCAGCATTCTTGGAGAGGATGAATGAGCCAGCCATGATCAAACCACCCAAGCCAGTGAGGAAGTTCTCCTTGATCCAGAGAGACAGTACAGGCTTCAGAACAGTCCAGATAGCAGTACCCAAAGAGGGAAAGACTAGAGACAATATCGCTGCAGAGGACTACAAGATTACTACCATAGAGTTGGGTAAGCCTACCCAGGAGCAAGAGGTCCAGTACTTTGACGACTCTTGCAGTATTTTGAAGGCAAGGCTAGCCCATGAAAGGGAACAGAGGAAGAAGGTTGAAGAAGAGAATCAACAATGGAAGAAGTATGTCCTGCACCTTACTAAGCCGCACAACCGTGAAGTCCCTATCACCCCTCCACGGCCTCTTCAGCAGGAATTAATGAGAGATTACGATGATATGAAGGGCTCATACAGTCAAGCAAGGGAATGGATGTCAGATGTTTCAGTATGAGCTGACACATTAGTAGAGAATTTGGTATCAGCTCATGAATCTGCTACTTCATTAATCAGCCGCATCCAAGATCTAGCCATCAATTGGGAGGATGTGACTAAAATTCAGGATGAAGTGCTTCCACACTTGAAGGTTATCCGGGGCTTGTCTAAAAGAAGCCTAGTAAATGCGGGTATCATACAGACCGGAGACAGGTATGACTTTAGCACATGGTACTATGCCTTGGTCACTCGAATTGAAGCTCTCAAGAAATCCGAGACCAAGTGCTCAGAGATAGAGGGAAGTGTTAGAGAGATCCTGGGCAAGGTATTCCATGTGGCGTTTGAGATCTGGAAGAAGGAAAGCATAAGGGAAAAGCATCTACAAGCAGAAAACCTAAGAGCCAGAATCCAATCTAGCTTCTTCAAGGATTCAGGGATGATTGACAAAGGCGATTTCTCAAGAATTGCAAATTTTCTCTCCATCGATGAAAATTTCCTCGCCCAAGCCATTGAGTGGGAGAGCATCCTCGCCACCTGTACCGATGATGTGGATATCATCGACTTCCAAATTAGCAGCTTGCCAAGTGTCGCCATGGAGGAGGTCACGCTCATTGTGTCCAGATATATTGAATCTCTAAAAGAGGAAAGTGGACACTCACCACAGTCAGATTAGCATCTATGCCACTTGTCGCCTTCTTATTCATGTGAACTAGTAGTATTTGGGGAAACCCTAATTAGGGTTTGTAGCAATCAATCTTGGCCCTTGATCATTGTTCGATCTTGGCTATTCATTGATTCCCGAAAAACTATATAAGGTTGCCTCCTCTCATTTGGAGAGTGTGAGGTTTTTGATATATTGTTGCTTAAGGTCATTTCAGATAATATATTACATGTGTGCTGCTTTGTAATCACTATTGTTTGAATGATTGCATGGTTTCAAATTCCTCAACACCTAGTTAAAGTTAATATAGATTTGCTTACATTGTTGTTAATTCGAGTGAAGGATCTGATAAGTATCAATTGATTGTGCATCTCCACTCATACTTTTGGTAAATGGATGATTTCCATTCTACCGTGCAAAGTTAGTCTGAGCTTATCCCATGTGCATCCCGATATCTTGATCATAAGCACAACCCACTGAAGATTGCACCGGCTTTGTGTAGTTGTCCCTAGTGTGGCGAAGCAAAGTTTGGTTTCTCGAGGGCACACAGTTGACATCGTCTCCGGAATTCGTAGGATTAGATTAGCCTTCCTAAACCCTAACTCTTTTCTCCTTTCTTTTGAAAGTCTAAATCCCCAGAAAATCCCCAAAAAAGAAGAGCCTAAAATTGATATATCCATCTAAGTTCAGCAGTTTAGGATACTTGTCAAACGTAAGTCCCCCTTGAGATTTTCAGCATACACTACCCATGAAGCTTTTAATGTCCCCAACTTTGGTTCACGACAGTTTTAACCGTAATTAATTGATTTCCAATATATTTATAACTTAACTAAATATATTTGGAGACAATTCCACCTTAACGTGCCTCGAATCAGTGATATTCCGTAGCTCGATCAATTAACTATTAATAGATAACTTGTTAATCTATCATACATCCATAATAAATTTACAGATCCAAGCCCTTACCTATCTCGAGACCATGTCCTCAAGGTTTATGGGTTGCTGATCCCTACTTTGTCTTGGGATCAATCCTATTAATTGGATTTAGACCGCCCCTCTTTGGAACATCTCAATTCCCAATCTTGTGAATATTGACAGCAGTAGCAAGGATTATATCCAAACAATATTCTTCTTACTGTTTATTATCTTATGAGTTCTTTCTTATTTACAATCTAATATTTTTATGTCTGATTACGGCATTATATTACAAATATATGTATATGTTTATGTATATCTATATGCATACTTATTGATATTACATCATTCATATAGTATTATTACATCATATATATAAACAAATAAATACATTATATTGTATTATAAATCATTTATATATTTATTAATTACCAATTATTAATACATTTACTAATTACCTTTTTGTATAAATCACTAATACCACCACTGCCTAAAACATAAATTGTTAGTATAAGGGTGGCTGTAAAAACAGACAGATCTGACATGCGTCAGATCTGGTCTGCCACTAAATATCTAATATGAGTGTCATACTTATTGCACTCTATATTAATATTACTATAAAATACTTATTGCACTCTAATTTAATATTACTATAAATCACTAATACCACCACTGCCTAAAACATAAATTGTTAGTATAAGGGTGGCTGTAAAAACAGACAGATCTGACATGCGTCAGATCTGGTCTGCCACTAAATATCTAATATGAGTGTCATACTTATTGCACTCTATATTAATATTACTATAAAATTCTGCAGAGGCATTATAATATTAGGCAAACGTATTAAGCACATCCCCTATGCTTACCACCGAGAATAAGGATGCTACTGCCTGTAACTAAATAACAGTCCTGTTCTGATCCAATCCCCTCTTCATATCAACTATATAAATCTTAAAGCCCAATTACTTTACGTAAACTGATCAATGTATATGATTTCACTCAATATCAAAGTGTTCGTTCTGCGACGTATGGGACATCCTAAGTAAATCGAATGTATTGTGCTGACTATGTGCAAGACAATTGCTAATGCAAGAAGATTGATCCGAATAAGCTGATACATTTTATCCAAACTTGCAGAAGTTACGAACTTGCATTGGCCAAATATCGAACAATATAAGCTCGATATAATATATTGATTGAATATAGGAATGCACTGTTCCAAATATATATATATATACGTTGATGTTCCTAATATCTTCACCGACGTGAGTGTGATATGAATTCCACTAATTCGAATTACATATTCTCATTATGCGTCGGACTCTACTTTATGTATATTCAAATGATATTGATACTGTTCTATATGCATCTTCAGATTTTGTGCCTCCATACTTCACTATTTCCATTCTATCCTCATAGGTGCTCCCCCCTCCGTGAATGATTGTAAATGTCTTCTTATATCATATTATTGGAATGATAAGTCATGATGCCAAAAGACATGTCTTAATGGCATCTTCTTTCCTTAATGCTAATTGCACCACTAATCGCTGTATTAGATCCTTTACGTTAATCACCTCCTTTCATTATGTTATCGATTAGCCTTCTTGCTAATCATGGTCTTCTTAAACAGATCGCTAACCAGAATATTGATATTATTACGTACTTTCTAATTATCGATTAGATAATATAGTTAAAGGATGTGGAATTGTAAACATCTAATGGTAATCGGTATTATAAGTGTGTGGCGGCCATTAGAAGAGGTTGTCGTTGTTGATCTCATTAATATTCCCTTAATTCTATATAGACAATCACTCTTTCCTTAAATTGATAGTCTTTATGACTAGTCAACGATATTCAATGCTAATCTTAACCACTCCTTAGTGATGCTCGAATCACTATAAGTGTCTTTCGTACCAATAATATTAATTTAGTGTTGCTTAATTCGAATTACTAATTTATTAATCTTAATTAATATCATTAATGATTATTTCTTCCTTAACATATCTTTGATGACCGCTGCCTTATTGCATTATAATTGTTTGATAGTTATTATATAAATAATAATAAATAATAATCATATATAACAATAATAATAACTAATAATCATAACAAATAATAATAAACATTAATAATTATATATTAGAGGAAAATCGTGAAGTCTCATAAATGAGATGATTTTCCAATATTATTAAATGTTAATTAATAAATGTTTTAATTATCGTATTTATTTAATCCAATGTCCAAAGAGGGGTTATGACAAAGCTATTCCACTAAAGTCGTTTGTTCGCACATATAGACCTTGGAATCAGTAGTGATTTTTCAGGAGAGGATAGAATACCTTCGGGTATCCTATCCTAATGTTTGGTAGATGATAAAACAGACACCAACAGGTAGTAGCCAACGTGGCCTAGGAATGACTTCACCCCTGTTACATTCATCAGACTCTCCATATTGATAATCACCCCTATCTTCTTCGGGTATGTCTTTAGTCCTTTGCAAATAATGTGGCTGAGAAGCTTTCCCTGCGACACCATGAACCTGCACTTCTTCGGGTTGAGAGCTAGCTTGGCTCTCCAACACCTCTCCATACATTCTCCGAGTGCCTTTGGATGAGTATCTTGGTTACTGAAAATAGACCAGTCATCCAAGAACATCCTGAAATTCCCTACTGACATCTTGTGAAAGATGTATAAAATTATTCTCTGGAAGGTTGCCGGTGCATTACATAGCCTGAAGGGCATGCGATTGTAGGCGTACACCCCATCTTCCACCATGAAGGTAGTCTTTAGCTTGTCTTCGTTAGCAATACTTATCTGGTTGTACCCAAAGAGCCCATTCAGAAATGTGTATATCTTGTGCCCAGCTACTTCTTCCAAGATGCTGTCTGTGAACGGGATTGGAAAGAGATCTTTGATTGTTACTTCGTTTAGGTACCTGAAATCTATGCATATCCTTATCTGGTTGGCCTCCTTGAGGGAAATAACGATTGGGGAGACCCAGTCACTTGTCTCCACCTTGAATATGATCCCAGCCTCCAGCATTTTGTTGATTTCCTCATTCACCTTGGTCGCTTAGTTCTTGTTCATCCTATACGGCCTCCTCCATACGGGTTGGGCTCCTGGTACGAG
Organism: Cryptomeria japonica; assembly: GCF_030272615.1. Classification (NCBI taxonomy): domain Eukaryota; kingdom Viridiplantae; phylum Streptophyta; class Pinopsida; order Cupressales; family Cupressaceae; genus Cryptomeria; species Cryptomeria japonica. The sequence goes on along the minus strand of NC_081408.1, from coordinate 2,390,714 downwards.
GGATATGCAGTGTACGCATAGTTCCTGAGGTACCCCCTTTAGGTCCTTGTATGTCCACGCAAAGACGTTCTTGTACTCTAGGAATATCCTGAAAGCCGCCGCCTTCAGTACGGGGTTCTAATCATCCCCTACGAGTATCACCTGCGGGTCCTCATCCTTGCTTAGATTGACTTTTCTCACATTAGTTTCCTCGTACTTAATAGGTTTGTCTCATTCAAACTGGTGGCTCGGTGTGTCATCCACTCGTGCCACCCCCTCCTGGTACCTACTGTACTCCAGGGGGAATGATTGCTATTCTGTACTGCCACTTGATTCCCTAATCTCGCATATCTGCAACATATGGCACTCTGGGTGGAATACCTCGTAGTCCTCCATTTGCCAATGGAAGAGTCCGACCAATGAACTAGTTTCATCTTCAGAGCATCCGTCCAGTTCCAGCACTCCTTCCTTGTTGTGTTCCATCCCCCCTCTACCTCCTTCGGAATCCCACTCCCATCTATTTGAGTCATCCGAGTCGGAGTCGGACGATGCAATCTCTTCACTGACGACTAGGTTCCTCAGGTCAATCACATACTTGTGGCCCTCACTCTTGATCGAGAGTGTATTCTTCTTCCAGTTATGATTGGCTTTGGCTATGATTAGCCATCCCCTCCTGAGGAGGGCGTCGTATGCTTTCCTTTCAAGTGGAATGACCACGAAATCAAGAAAGAATTGCTACGTTCGAACCACCACCTTTTGTGCCATGAGAGTCCTAAGGGGCTTGATGTCGTGTTGATCCGCATCGACAAGGTGGAATGTTGGTGGCCAGAGGTTAGGCTTGCCAAGACCCTTCCAAGTTTCTTCCGGTAGTACGTTGACACCAGACCCGCCATCCACAATGGTGTTTGTGAGCTTTTGCCCCATTATCTCCGTCTCCACCACAATAGGTTTCCATCCAATGCTTACTGTGAGCAACATAGGGTCTGTGGCCTCCTCACCAGGTTTCGTCAGTGGAACCGAACTAGAGGGTTTTGTTGGCGTTCGGTGTTCTTGGTCGGCAATGGTGTCATCGACTGCATTTGTCAAGGCCATCCTCAGGCCAGATACCTGCACGGGTATAGTGGTCTGTAACATCTGCTTGATGATAGTTTTTTCCGGTCTCAACCGAAGTGGAGTACTGCCAGCCTAGTGTGAGGCCTTCCGCTCTTATGCCATCGCACGTTCAATGTCTGCCTTGGCCTCCTGGAGTCTTTCTTTCTCCGTGCGAGGGTCAGGGTATGTGGCTTTCTTACTTTGCAATCTTGTGATTGCCAGTACATCTTCCTCTGGTTCTTTTACCTCCAGCATATTTACCCCCTTTTGCTTTGGACACTCAGCGTCCTTGTGATTCCTTGGACCGCACCACTTGCACAGCAAACTCCCCGCACTGTCTCCATTTTGACATTCCTGCACAAAGTGACCCCATTCGTTGCATTTCCGGCATTGGATCATGGGACGTTCTTTTGCGTCGTACTGAATTTTACTCCTTGGTGTGTTATTGTTGGACCGATTGTTACCCCGCCGGTTGTTACGGTACCCTCCAGGAGAGGCATCCGCATTTGGTGCTGGCTTAAGAGGTGTCGCTGGTGGTGTGACTTGGTCGGGTTGGGTGAAGAGCACTTGGGTTCTCCGTGCTTTAAGGTTGTACGAGCATTCCTTGATGGAATGTCCAATTACTTGGCAGATGTCACAGGCTTTTCGAGGGCAACTCCCCTTGGTGTGCCCTTCTGTCTTACAATCAGTGCACCATAGTTCCTTTCCCTCCTTGCCATTTTCCTTGTCAGCCTTCAGTTCTTTCATCATTCTTCTCATATCCCTTCGGAGTACTTGTATAGTCTTAGACTCCTCGTCGCTGTCTTCATCCGTACTAACTCACCCGACGCTTCCCTCGGGATGTCTTATTTTCACTTTCAATATCCATGGCACGGTTGTATGCTTCATCATATGAGGGCGGAGGGACCACCTTCATCTTCCGTCTGAGGGATGGTACCGGCCCTTCGACAAACCATCTCTTCTTCAGCCCATCAGTCGATTGGTTCTCCATTTTGTTCAGTAATTCCTTCAGCCTTCTGTTGTAGGCTTGCACACTTTTGCTTTTTCCCTGCTTGGTTTTGTAAATCTCCGCCACGATTTCATTGTCATCACATAAGAGTTTGAACTCCTCCTGGAAGGCCTTCTTCAAGTTATTCCATGATGTTTTATACTGGGCATCCAGATCCGTATACCAGTCAATTGCTATTCCTCGTAGGGTAGCAGAAAATGCCTTCAACCAGTAATCTTGGCCGTTTGCCTCCCAGATGGTTATGCATGTCTTGCAATGTCGTACGGGGTCCTCCGACCCGACCCTTCGCCCATGAACTTTGGAAGCTTCTGTTTCTCTGGGGTGTGTGCCATTGCCTTTGTCTGGAGGGTTTTATGTAGCGCCTGGAAGTTTTTATATGCCTGGAAGTTATTATGTGCCTGGAAGGTACCGCACGTGTTTGATCAGGTTGGGCCGTATTGCTCTGTCCACGAGCCTTCTATGCATCCACCCCCATCCTCCGCGCTTTGGTCACCCTCACTCCTATAATCCCTCCTTCCCGGAGTTTCTGGGTCTGATCCTCCTATTTTGTTTTCCTCTGTCAATGACAGATTCCCAATGCGGAACAATGTCGTTTCAAAGATATTGGCGATCTCTCCGTGCAGGTCCTGTACCGTCTCCTCTCCTTGTTCAGAGTACTCTGACAGGCTGCTCTGTGACTCGGCTCCGGAGTCTTCACTCGATGTTGAGTGTGGGGCCTAGTCGGTGAGATCCTCCTCCACTACGTCTGGAAGTGGCAGGTTCCTGGCGACCTCCTCCAACTCCTTCCATGTACACGGTCTCTGTCTCTCTCGACTACGACTCCAACTCACACTCCAGCTCCTAGTACGTCTCTCCAGACTCCTTGAGTCAGCATCTTCCCTCAGCCATCGCCTCCACTCGGCCTGTTCTTTTATGCGGAGGGATCTCTGTACAGTTCCCTCATCTATTCCTCTGGTGGTAGTGGTACGTCTGTCTTTGTTTGGCCATAGGGGTCGGGGTTACTATAATGTCCCTCACCTATTCTGATATGAAATTTCAGTCTTTGACCCCTTTGGAAATTCGTCAAACACTTGTCGCACAAATAATTAGCTTGCTGTTTTTGTTTCAGATTGTTATATGGGACATTGAACACTAAATCTTATTGAAGAGCACTCCTTAATGACCAAAAATTGAAGTATGAAGACCAATGTAAGAGTTAGACAGCAACTAGGATAAATGAGGCTTCATTAACATGGACTGACATTTTATCAAATAGTTGTCATGCAATCTCAGAAAACTATAATATGCAGCCACCAAACTACTCCAATACTTTATTAATTTGCTAGAACAATGTGTCATTACAAATCATTATATTGACTGATAACATATCATGTCTCAGATTTCCTGAGGACATATGACACTTACATATTCAATGCACATCAACTGAAAATCACAAGGGATTGTAGTATCTAAGAACCTGATATGATTCACCTTGTTGAGATGGTGGAGAATCAAGCAAAATCCAGCATGTTTAGGTCAGTCCAATGCCAAATCGGAACACTCCTTATCTGGCCCTGCTGCTGTATGAGGGATGTCTGATATGTTGATGAAGGCTGCCAATAGTTTCTCCAAGCTGATTGGCATTACCCCTAGAAAAAAAGCGCTTCACCCACGATGTGTCTCAAGGCAAAATCATGGAGCGATAACCCAAGTCGAAGCCTCTAAGTAGCACAGGTTTGTTCTGATCTGATTCATGAATGTAGCCCAATCTAACACCCAAATTTCATACACTATGTCAAGGAAGGATCGCCTTAACCTCCCAATGAAATCGCTAGCCTCCAATGTTAAAACTGATGCACAATGAAGATTGAGTGAACAAAATCGTGGGTTTAGGTCTGCAACTGTGAGTAATGGCAGCTTCTTAATTCTTCGATTCTCCCTCTAAGACTTCATGATGGCATCGCCTTCTTCCTTGGAAATTATTGCTGCTCTCCAATGGGATGATTTGCATTCAACTAACTCCCAATGTCAAAAATCGTGACTGAAGAATTCTGCAGCAACCAATATGACAGCAACAGCAAAGTAGTTGATTTACCCTCCAAAAAAACAACAAATAGTATCACCCTTCTTCCAAGATCAATTAGCTGATCTCTACTATGAATAATAGCTATCTAACATGCCTCCAAGACAAATCGTGGCTAATTGAAGATCCGAGGCAACTCCAAACTGTTATGACTGTTATGAATTCTCCTTAAGCTCGATGTGAGAAACTGAGTGTTCCCCACGCCCAATGCAACCCTGTTGTGCGTTGCACACACTCCCTGTTGCCGACAGGGTCCCCCTCTTTGGTTTTTAGCCTTTGTCCTGCTGAGTTTCGAATTTTGATTTTTGTCCGCCATCCCTTTTGTTGGGATCCAGGAAGTGGTGAAGCAGTAAGCTTTGTAGTCGTTGAAGAAAGGGCGTGTTTGGATTTTAAGTCGCATGGCCTAGGAGTTCTCCGCGGAGAATTTCGCGTTTTGAATACCCATAATCAATCCAAGAGAAATCTAGTTTTAAAGCATGAGAGTTTGCTAGGTAGGCAAGAGTGTCAATTTCAGAAAAAAAAACCTTGTGAAATGGCCTTTTGGGTCGAATTTTGCCAAATAGAGGAGAACGCCTAAGTTTCAAGAGTTGTCAAAACGCCCAAGTTGGCCGAAGTTCGCCAAACCAAGGTAAAATGCAAAATTATAAACCTTTGCAAAAGTGCCCTTTGGGCCGATTTTCGCAAAAAGTCAAATGTCAAACGTCTAAGTTGAAAAACCTTTTCAAAAGGGCCTTAAAAAGGCCGAATTTCGGGGCCCAAGTTAAAACGTTAAATTGAAGAAAACTTTGCAAAAGTTGGCATTGGCCCGAATTTCGCCAGAAGTGTGAAAGTCATAAAACATTATAACAAAAGTTAATACCTTGCAAAAGTCGCATAAAGGTTGAACTTCGGGGCGAAGAGAGTGAAAACATCAAAATGAAAGTTTGCAAAAATGCCGAAAATGCCGAAAAGGCAAGTTAAGTGGAAAAGTTTGCAAAAAGGCCTTATGGGCCAAAAAAGCAAGTCAAATGTCAAATGTTAAAGTTGAAAAACCTTTTCAAAAGGGCCTTTTAGGCCGAATTTCGGGGGCTAGAGTTAAGACGTCAAACTTAAAAGAAACTTTTCAAAATAGCCTTTTAGGCCAATTTTCGCCACATGGAGTAAAAACGTAAAACACCTAAGTTTCATAAAGCTTACAAAAGTCCTTTATTGGCCGAATTTCGCGAAAGGTGAAACGCTTAGGTAAAAGTTTACAAAACCATCTTATTGGCCGATTTTCGCTCGGAGGTAAAGCGTCCAAGTTGGAAAAACTCGCAAAATTGCTATTTGGCCGAATTTCGCCGAATCCGAGTGAAGACGTTGAATCTCTAAAGCCTTGCGGAATCACTATTCGGCCCGAACTTGGGCAAGGGCAAGTAAAAAACTGACATTTTGGAAAGGGCGTTTTAAGCTTTATAACCTCGCAAAGGTCCTCCCAATCCGAAATCGCAAATCAGGAGAAAGGCGTTGAAAGTTGAAAAGTCTGCATTACGTCTTGTTTAAACCCGAAAATCTCCCAGCTTGAAGACCACGAAAGTGTGCATTTCGTCTTGCTTGGCCCACAAATTACCAGAGGCAAAAATCGCGAAGTAGAAGAGGCGTTTTGCAAAGTGGCCCTTTGCCCCAAGTATCGCCATAGTGGTATAAAAGTTTAACTTTAGAGTATTTCCAGAATGCCATTTAGCCCGAAAATACCAATCACGAAAGAGGTAGAGTGCTAGACTCTCTTGTTTTTTATGAAAATCCTTGCAATGCAATATTGCGTAGGGGACAAAAGTGGAAAAGTGCAAAACTTTGCAAAAGTGCCTAAGCCCCCAAAGTTTGTTCATCAATTAGGCAATTCGCCAGGTATGATGCAATTCTCTCCTTCAAATCATTCTTTATGCAAATTTGGTCATCTATTTGTAACATTAAACGTAGCGCAACAGCAAAGCCTGCCAAAATTAACCTTGCAAGGCGAAAATTTAGACTTAGGGCAATTTTGAACATTTTGAAAAACTGAACTATAGCCAAGTGACAGATTTTAAAGAAAGAACTTAATAGCATTTCACTTCCAATTTAATCGGGCTCTTGTGTTGAAGCATCGTACTTTCTTCAAATTTTAGTTTTGATCCTAATGTGCTAACATCATCCTCTATTTTGACTAACTTGTCCGTTCCCTTCATCTCGTCTCATAATCCGCGTTCGGTTGTGCAGGATAAATGCCTAAATCTGCGGTAGAATCCTCAAAGACGCTTGGTGCGACCAGAACATCTCGGGTCTCTAAATTTGACATTCCCCGTAAAGGTAAGAAGATGAAATACCAGTACCAGAGAGGAGGACTGAGGGAGTCAAAAGTTCAGAGCATATGGGAAAACATAGGTGATACTGATTTGGGCCACATAGACATTCAGGACTTCAGAGATCGGGTATATTCTCCTAACGCCTATGGCAAGCCCAGGCGGATGGTGGAAAGTGGTATCGCTCAGGCAACAGGATTTCCTCCATCCGTGCAAAATTATGAGCTAGTAGTTGAGGCTGCCCGACGTTATCAGCCAGAGACCAGACTAGTGGTTCTAGAAAATATGGTGCTAGCTGATTTCACACCTGAGGCCATTGGCGATGCATTTGACATCCCATTCCCGGATAATCCCATTGCTACAACCATAGATGAAGCACAAGTTGCTTATGACATGAACCTTGCTAAATGCAGGACATTGATAAACGAAGAATGGTATAAGGAGAGAAGGCCTCCGAGTATTAGAATCAGTAAAAAGACCCCTAGGAGTGACTTTCATAATGAGCATGGTGACATGATCACCTTACTCAGGCGGGTTATGGGACTCCCTCAGTCTAACCTTTTTGAAGAGTGGATGTTCTACTTTACGGAGCAGGTCTTTGCCGGAAAATCCAAGTTCGATTGGGCTTAGATCATTAGTGATAATATTCATACACAGCTGGTCAAACTTGAAGAAAAGAAGTACTTCATCATGACCTCCTACTTGGTTTATATGTTCGCTCGACACCAGCCGCTGACAGGATTGATCAAGAAGGGTGAAATCGGGAACGGGCCCAATCAGGTAAAGGTGTACGACTGCTATCCTCAACTACATTACTAAGACATAGCTCAAAGGGAAAAGAACAACCCCACTTATGCAATTGGTCAATATGAGCGTGTCAATGACGCCTTTACAATGTGCCTAGTCAGGTTGATGCAGGGGGGATTGCACATAAGGCTCTCAGAGCAGGCTACCATTTGGATACAAAAATACGGTGCCTGGTTTATTCAATTCCCTAGGTTCACCTCTATCGGGATAGCCGGCTTTAAGGGAGCTCCGTTCCGACTTCCACGCTATCCAACAAACAAAGTAGTTCTTATGGAAGTTGCAAGGCAAGCGCATCCAGCAGGTAGTTTACTCAGAGATAAGAAATAGTTCGGATTCACCTTCTCTATGATTTTGGGTACCCTCGATGTGCATTTCAAAAATTCAGTGTAGGCTGATGAGTCACTTGCTAAGTTAGCATCTTATGGCCTACAGGAACATTTCCCAATGAAATGTTTTGATCATGACAATTTGGCAAAAAGAGCCTATGGCAAGTGCTACAGAGCAAAGGAATCAATTGAGGATTATTGGAAAAATTGTTCCAATGACTATGAGGTCCGACGGCGTGAGTATTCCAGGCTAAGTGTGCAGCAGATGCGGCTTTATGAATACCGTCAGGTCCTAGATCAAGTGACAGATTCTGACGATTGCTTGCAGGTCCAGGAGTTTGAGGCAGTAAAGTACCTCTTGCCGGGCATTGATTGGTCTCAGGATCCAATTACTGATTTTGAGGTAGTTATGGCAGCTCCAAGAAGGTACACTGATCATTGGTTGTTCCAGCAAATTGAGAGACTAACCCATGAAGGAATTCAATTCACATACCATATGATGGGCAGTCTCGATTCCCAGTCTTCGGAAGATGAGGGAACCTCGAGTGCACCGAAGGAAGAGGTTGAGAAACCCGAAAAGAGGAAGAAAGCCAGAGCTAATAGAGTGACTCGGGCATCAAAAAGAACTAGAAGGGAAAAGATCCCTATTAGAAGGCCTGAGGTCAGTTCGTCCTCCAAGGACCCTAGTTCCGAGGATGATGTAGTTGAACTTGACTATATACCTGCTCCGCCCTCCCAGAGCGATGTTGATGCATTCGAGGCTAATAATCCTTCGGCACAAGATGAGCTAGATACAGAGGTAAGGATCATTGGTTCTAGTGAACCTGGAAATCAGGTTGAGGAAGGAGAAATTCCACCTAATCAAGAGGTTGATATGCATGAACTCACCCAGGGGAGTCGGCATGAATTACAACTGAATAGTGTCGGCCAAGATGACACCATTGTCGAAGGAGAACGAAAGGCGGATGAGACCCACGAGCCCGACAGAACTGAAGAGCAACCATCACAAGTGAGGTAGGAGAGAACTCAGCTATAAGTAAAAGGGTTGGATACTGCATCTGTTCCTTCTATGACAGATCAATTGCAAATAGGCAGTGAGCCAGCTGAAACCTCTATGGAGCAAAGTGGGAACTTTTCCATAACATTCAGGCAAACTATTCCTCAAGACTGGTTAGTTGCTCGTGCACAACAGAAGGCAGCCACCGAGCCACCTATCGACTTGGAGGATATTTTCTCTCGCATAGGGGAAACAAAGTCCAAAGGGAAGAAAAAGCCCAAGACCTACTCTCGGATCACCAAGGATGAGCAGAGGAATTGCACCATCCATATCGCTACCCCACCTGTCGATAAGCCAGTATATCAAATTGCATTGGCCGATTATAGCATTGCAACCATCCCAATAGGGCGAGCCACCAAAGGGCAAGAAAGGGAGGAGTTCAAGGATTCTGTGCAAAATATGCTCAAGCAACTCGATGAAATGAATGCTGAGAGAAACATGTACTGAGTTCGTGCTGAGTAGGATGAGGGATATATCGATCACCTGCTGAGACCGCTACAATATGCCCCTGAATCCCATGTTCCCCTATTGGCATTGGCACAAAGGACTACAACAGAGTTTGAAGGAGTACGTGATACCACCAAAGCTGTCAAGGAATGGATTCGAGACATTAAGGAAAAGGGAGAGCAGATCATTGAAGATGTAAAGGAAATGGCCCACCACCGAGAGACCATTCTAGTCAAATTGTTCGAGGTAAAGAGGGAATGTCTCAGGGTTCATGAGGTGGTTGGTACAATTCTCCCCCTCATGAGGGCTCTTTTTGGACCCTCATGCAGATTCCCACATTGTTCGCTATCCTGGATCCCTATGACATCAGCATCTTTAAAGAATGGTACTGGACCGCCACCATGAAGAATGAAACAAAAGATACCATTAATAAAGAGCAGGAGGAATGCGAGGAAATATTGAAAAACTTGAGGGATCTTGGTGGAAGGATCCTCCGATCAATGGTTCTGGGCTGGAAAAATAGTTTGTCCGATGACCAAGTGCAACCAGATTGGGAGGATAGATTGAGAATTGATAAGGTCGCATACTCCACGGTGGACCTTGAGTTTGCCAGTGGATTGCATTCAGACATTTTATGTTTCGAGGCTCATCGGTCCGACTGGAAGGATGGGTTAAAGTATGTAGATCGCCACTTGGAGGGTATGCAATACAAAATATGCCATCCTCCTATGCCTGAAAGCATGGTGTTGTTCCAGCTATGCATCAGATTTCAAGACTATGTTCGGGCAGAACGTGAGGCAGGTCGGGACCTCTGGATGGAGTATTTGCACGTCGAGGATGAATTTCTTGAAAAAGGGTCTACAACAGAAAAGGAGAAAGTGCTTTCATAAAGTGCAAAATTCTTTTAAAATCTTAAAAAGCACTTTTTGGACATAAAGTTCACTTCTAACTGCCAAAACAGTTGTAAATCTTGAGCTCCGTGCATGTGCACTTTTTGAGCTGCTTTTTAGTAGTTATTAATTGCCTTTTTTGGGTAGTTATTGTTTCTCCTTTGGTGGTTGTTGATATTTTGCCTCCCATTTATGGGCATGGGTACTATGTTGTATTGATGAATCTGGGCCACTTGTTTTTTTTTAATCTTGGCCATTCATCTAAGTTTTGAAACTCTATTTAAAGGGGTTGGTTTTTCCTTATTTTTGGTAAGAAGTCTAAGATTGTTGCTGAAACTTTGGCAAAATTCATGCAAAATTAATGGAAATTAATGCTGTCTTATTTCTTTGTGAGTGCATGGTCTCCTTCTTCACCATTTAATATTCTTGTTATGTATTTTGCTTTCAGATAGTATTGTTGGGATAATATTTGATAGAAACCTTGGTGTTCATACCATTAAGGACTGGCTGATTGCCATTACCCCTGCATGGTTAGTATGAACCCATTTATGTTCTTAGTTCGGTTGTTAAACATCAAATGAATGGATGTCAAATTCTATATTTATGTTTAGTAGCATGAAAATCCAACTCCCTTCGAAGATTGCACTAGATTTTACAACATTGTGCTTTATTAGCTGATAATGTTAAATCTGGTTTTTTTGAGGTTTCTGTCTATTTCTTTGAATATGTTATCTTAGATAGATTAATTAGATATTCTCTATCTCTTTTCCCTTCTCTTTTTCTTTTTTTTTATCAAAAGAAACCATACAGTCAAGCTGAAATAGTATCAATCAGAAGCAAAATCAGATGATATAGGACTGTTAAACTTTAGGGAACTCGTTCGAAACCGATTCCGTCTAACCTTAAGTCCCCTTTGTGTTTCCAGCAAAACACACCAAACCGCTAAGCTATCCTGCAGTCAAGACCTGACAACCAAAACATTGAGGTAATCCCCATTGATCAAATTAATACAGCATTAGGGATCTCCTTATCTCAAGAGAGGATAGGATTCTTAGCATTTCTATTCTACGTTGGCCGGATGAAGTCGTAGCAATGCGATTTTAGCCACGTCAACAAACCCCTTGAGGGATCTTTCACTCTCTCAGTTATGCTTGCCAATGGGAGTTTTCGTTCGCAAAGACCCTTAGTCCGTAGACACCACTTGGTTCTTCAAAACCAATTCAATTATCAAATTCAAACTCCAAGCCTGCTTTCCTTCTCTTACCCTCTTCTATTTAGCCTTTTCCATAGCCCGTCATGAGACACCTTCTAGAAGGGGGTAGGTATACTTTATATATTTTTAATAAGTGACTATTTAATTAATATTTTATTTTAATACTTTTAGTCACTTTTAATTGAATTAATTAAATATAAAGTCACTTTTCAATAAATAATTTATTTTAATGACTGTATAAGAAATTAATTTAATTAATCCCTCCTTATACCTCCTATTAGCCTAGCAGTTAAAATTGGGGACATTACAAGTACGACGTCGGCTCATATCCCTTTCCTCTTCCTCCCTGCGGTTTCGCTCTTCGTACCTTTGCAATACTTGTTGCCGACGGAGTTCCCGTGTAGTTTCCTCCCTTCGGTCTTGGAGTGCAATCAGATTTCTGGCGAGAAACCTTGGAATGCTCCCGAGCAGATCAAAGACGGGAGTGTTGATGGTGAGTTCACCACATACCATGCCTTCAGAGACGGCTCTCTCCTGAGCCTCCCGCTGCACGTATTGCGTGACCGATACGTCCCACAACTCCACCAAGTCTGCCGTCAACTGATCCTCTTGTGCCTCTTCCTCGGTTCTTTCTTCGTGTGTGTCACTGTCCACAACAGTCAGTTGCTGGTTGAATGGCCGGCCCATTAATTCCTTCCGTTTGCAGCCATGGTTATCTCCAGGTTTGTACCGGCAACAACGCCAAAATGTTTAGTCCCTACAGTGAGGTTGGTAAACTCACGGATAAACAGAGATATTCCACACATACCAATAACTCATGTAACAAGAACATTCATGTATATAAAAGCATAGATAACAATTACAGAACAAATATGGCAGAATGATGATATCTTTATTGTATTCGAAATATGTCAGTACAATGATAACTTGCCAAGGTTCCATCCAAACATTATATAGACCCGACAGTTGGCCATGCTGCCAATTATATAGACTCGACAGTTGGCCATGCTGCCAATTATATAGACTCGACAGTCACAACCTACCAACTACCAACTACCCCACCGGAACCTCTCGGCATACATAACAAAACATAAACACCCCAAACAACTATAAACTAATTATGTGTTATTGACCCCTAACAGCCCTCCGGAAGGATATGATGCAGATGATGAGGGAATTGAAGGCTGACAAGGAGAATGGCATCTATGGCTCTCTGTGTGGTATGGAGACGGCCTTCCAAGATGTGATCCTGAAGTACCCGAGGACAACAGTACTGAGGATGGAAGCGACGACGGCACAGCAGGATCAGGTGATACGAGAAGCCGAGGGTGCTAGGAGAACTTTGGCTCACCATATATAGAAGAGCCGGGAGCAGTTGGCTCAGGAACACTCACGGGTCATATCCTTGGAGGAGACAGTGGCCAAGTATGTCTAGGACCTGGAAGTGAGCAGCAAGGAGAAGGCTGAGTTGGTGGCCAAGGTAGTGGGATTGGAGGCTAGCATGGTGGAGAAGGAGGAGTTGCATGGGCAGGGGGAGAAGCTTCAGAAAGCTCGCAACAAGGTGATCGAGGCAGCCCACATGGTTAAGATGGCAAGGGAACGGGACTTGGCGGCCACGTAGTGCATCCAACACCTTCAGCAGCGGGCGGGCACTTCCCAGTCGCTAGTACTACCAGGGACGTCCTCTCATCCCTCCCCACATTAGTTCTAGTTTTTTGATCTGATTAGCTTCCATTTTGTTTTAGTCGTCTGGAAGATGACTACTTTTTGGGGGGGCTGATGTTAGGCGGCAAACAAGAATAATACTCTTAGTTATATTTTAATAATACTTTTGTAATGAGTCAGCCATGTGGGTTCCCGTGTCAGTTATGATGGTTGGTACCTCGGTCAACTGCCAAGTAGTATATATTTCCATGTAAGGGAACCCAGGCAGTAATAATCATGTACTGAATTCTCTGGAATGCAATAAAAGAAATATCTTTCTGGCCGATGCGATTCTATGATGTTTTGTTAAGTATTTTATGAATATTATCTGTGTATTACTTTCTGTACTGTGTGAATTAAACTGAGACTTAAGGGACCAAACAGAAGTCTAGTTCACTTCTCTTTAGGGTGGACTCATGTGGTTACCATGAGATATTTTTGATATTGTACATGCCGTACCTTTTGTGCTAGTAGCTTTGGACTTTGTTTCAGTGTACATGTCAGGAAATGTCTACCAGTCTGGTATAAAATGTATTTCAGTATGTTTGGGTGTGTTTAGTAGCAATTTGAAGTTCCTTATTAGTTGTTGCTTTAGTCTGAGGTGGCTTGCAATCATCCCCTTCAAAAAGTGACATTAAAGGATGCAGAAATGATTTTTTTTTTATGTTGCCATACTCATTATACCTTGGATATGGTGACATGTGTTTAGATGGCAGAATTATTGCTAATTTTTTAATTCGAAGAAACCATGAAGTGCAGTTCCCCATTTTATTGGAATGTCGTAAAATAAGTCAAGGGAGCTATTGTTGAAAAGTTATGAAAATGGTCTCTATTCATTTAGTGAATTTTCACTCACCTTCTTGGACATGTCAATGGTAGTATTTCTACTCATCTTTTTTGTGCAGTGTACTTTATTTGTTTCTTTTTCTACTTTTAGCCATATTGTATATTATTGGGAAGGTCTTACAATGTAAACTTTGGTTAGAATTCTTATTTTTTGGTTCTATTTTGTGTTTAAAAAATAAATCTAATTCTATTTGGGAGTTTAAGTTTTAGTTGTGTTATAATATCCTTGGTTATTGGGATTGCAAGGTATTTGCCACTAAGCTTGAGTGCTTTAAATATCATTGAAAAGCTTATTTAATGTCCCCTATCATGGTAGTTCATCTTATGATGTCAAAGTTCTGGGAAGTAACAGGCATCAAGTTTCAACTAAAGGAAGATTATTTTGCTTTATTTGTTAAAGGATCAGTTCTAGGTGCATAGGCAAACTCAGAGTGATCTATTATGTTCCATTAACAAACTTGTAGCACATATGGTATTTTGTAACTTGTATGCTACTTTTTAATACCATATGCATATTGACAAGGAATTATGAAAGCAATTTGAATTATGTTTTGATATTGTCACATTTTCTAATATGTTTGACTTTACTCTCATGTGAACTCTCAATTTAACACAAATGTTATGTATTAAGGTTCTATAATGTATATATGAATGCTTTATTGATGTTATCATATGAATATTTGAAATTTCCCTATATATTTTAAGTTTTCCCTATTTTTTATAGAGTTGTTCCCTTTGTTGTCCCCTAGTCATCCCCAAAAATGGCCTGAAAATTTGGGAACTCAGAAATGTGCCTCCCCATCCCCTGTCATCCCCGTCCTGGAAACTTGGGGTAACATAGGCAAAAGGTCTTCTTTCTCAGTTACCTTGAGGTATTAGGGCTAAAAGAACTTAATGAGGAGTTTGGGACAAAATTTTTTATGTATTAAACTCATACATGCAACCTACCTCTTGTCCCTGCTTCTTCAATCTTGTTGTATCATTGCTATCTATCCTTTATATTAGAATTCTTATTGGATTGACAGCCTCCTTTTGCATTTTTGGATCTCGTTCTCTTGCTTTCATCAACTTTTTTGTCTAATGTTAATCAACTGTTTGAAGACAGGCACTCTTATTTGATTTCTAGAATACCAAAGAAGTGGAATAAAATCTTGGCATGTATTTAATAATTGATAATATTTATGTACAGGATAGCTCAGGCCTCGTTCCTGTCACAGTAGGTGTGGCGGCGGCAACAGGAGTTGGTCTGGCTGCATTGTCAGAGGTGAGGCTTGTTTCTATATTTATGGTTCTTAGAATTGGAAAAGGTTTTTCAGATGGATAAATTTGTTATTGCTTTTAAATTTAATGCTCCAGATGTTATTTCGACTGAATTGTGTTTTTTCAGGGTTTGAAATACAAATGAAATGTATTATATATATTTTATGCAGATAGAAACGGTACTACAACTGTTGGGTTCAGCTGCACTGATTCAAATCTTTTTGAAGAAGCTTCTATTTGCAGAAGTATGTTCCAACACCTTTATGTAGCTTCCTAAGTTTCCAGTTTCTGCAATATAGTAAATAAGGTCAAGGAACAGGCACATATATATCTAAGGGTTGCAATAACAATTCTCTATTATATAAATTCATTGATTGTGAGCATAGTAGATGTTGTTGGAGAACTTTTGGTACACAATTGTGTTAAAAAATTGTATCATTGTTTTGGATCACACTTTGTGATCCATTATCATAATTTGTTTTTATCATCATGATACTAGATCATAGAGTGTCATCCGAAATGTTGATATAATTTCTTTTTTTTCGACATAATTATCTACCAGAAGCTCTCCAATCATTTTAATGGACTTTGGAGGTATCACGTTATTTTATAGTAGATTATTTACAAATTTTGATGAACTTATTTAACTATACTAAGATCACTCTTCTGTAGTGTTGTGGCTAGTTTTTTCCCTCTAATCTTTTGCTTGTTATTAGGACCGGAAAGTAACCCTCCAGCAGCTTCAAGAATTCTTAGACACCAAGGTTGCACCAAAAGAACTTGTTGATGAGTTGAAGGTCAGTTTATTTTTTCTTTCAGCTCTTGGATGTTTGCTAGATATTAATAAGTGGTTTCCTCTAGTACTCTATTACATGGTAAATGGAAGGGTTAAGTTATATGTCTTTATAGAAAGGCTAGAGAAACACAGGGACATGCTAGCAGGGTGTAAAATGCATCTTATGTGTCTGTGCAGATTAGTCAAATATCTGGGAAGCAATCTGCACTAGTCCATATGGCATTTCAAATTTTGATAGTTTGGATCATTTGGGGAAGGTACCTGAAATGAAAATTAATCTTAGGTTCTATCTTTAAGTATAAGATTCATTGAAAATACTATTGTTTTTGAAAAGATTGAGATGGGTCGCTTGTTACATATATGTACTTCCCCAATAAAAGGTGGTTGGCTCCTTACCTTGGTAAGTGGTCATCTAGAGGCATTAGGTTTTGCATGGGACTTTGAGGATAATCAGATTGATTACCTCTTTCTTTGAGCCTATCTAGCAATTCAACCATTTTGTAATTTTCTCATTTTTGGCTTAGGCACCCAAGGGCGGCAAAAAAAAGAGCAGTTAAATTCTGATTCTGGTACCTATTGAGTTCACTAAATCCATTTAAAGTAAATTTATCAGTCTAAGATCTTTCAACATTGCTACTGGCTAAAATTGCACAATACCAGTGACTGTGAGAGGGCTATTGAGCAGAAAACTTGCAAAAAACTGGCATTCTATTCTTTTATTTGGGAAAAATAGCGCACACACATTAGTCCAGAACCTGAGTGATTAACCATCCTTCACAATATAGATGGCCCATGTAAGAGTCTTCTATAGCATGTGTACCATAGGAACCAATTGACTTGAGATAGCACCATTCAGAAAGAGAACACAAAAGATTTGAACTATACTAATATCATTGCTTCAGAATCAGAGGCATATCATTCTTTGCTGGTTTTGCCATTGTTCATGGCATGACAGAAGACCAAAAAGGAACTTGCTCTCGACTGTAACCATTTGACCAGTAAGTTTTTAAACATACTATGCAATATATGTTTGAAAGGAGGGCAAATTATCTTGGCCTCCTTCCAGAAAGGATTATGGTGTCTACCATGTTAGAGGGTGGCTGGGTGTTGGAGCAAAATACACAAGAACCCCTCCAACCTTGGACACACATTTACAATTCTTCCATTTCTCAAACTTTACAAAAGGAGTGATTTCCATTATTTCATCCTCTGTCTCATCAGCGCGACAACAACTAGAGACATTGATTTTGTCCTCAGGTGAGAGATTTTCATCAAGCCTCTTGGTGAAATCCTCTACCACATGGTGCAACCAAAGAAAATTTACCCTTATGATATGAAAGTGTTTCAAGTGTCAGCTATAGAAAGCCTCAGCTTTATTTTCCACTCCCTCAATATCATCATGCAGCAGGTAAGTCCTAACTGCCATAAAAAATATGGAGGAGAAGCTTGGAGATATGTAACATTAAATACATCCTGCCTATTGATAAAAATTCATTCCATCAACATATCAACTCTAAATATGCAATCAAGTCTCTGTATATCCAACCTCCTATCTCAAAGCAAAATTCCAGTGCTCAAATGACCATAGACAAGGCCAATTAACAAAGTCTGCATCATCAGTGAAACAATGTTTTCGATAAAGATGATCCACATCCGAGTCATTCCACTGCAATTGGATAGGTGATCAACACACAGCTGCATAACTTCTAGATCCAAATCCAATGAAACAAGCAAACTCCTCATCACATCAGTAATCAGCAAACCAAGATATCACAGAGGATAATCAGATATATATCGAAAAAATCCCACTGCACGAGTAATGTCAAAGTGGAGAAAGATCAAAGCATATCAAGTATATCTATAGTACTTCACATAGAGGATGTGGATAACTCCTTTGTTACTGTAATGTCCCTACTTTGAAATATAATAATAATAATAATAATAATACAAAAGAATTAAAAAAAAAAAATTAAATTAAAATATAAAAGAATATAATTAATTAAATTTAATTAAGTTAATGAATGGTCAAAAGACACGGAAGGAAAAGTTGACTCCCTCAACAATGAGATATAAAAGGTAGAAGAGAACCTCATTTGAGAGGGGGACAATGTAATATCCCAGTAATTTTTTTTTGATTTTTTAACAATAAGAAATACAAGCAATCACCACAACCCGTTAAGGTTAGAGAAATAATCCAAACTGCTGAAAGGGAACCCTTCCACCTTTTGTTCACCGAGAGCCCAAGCTGGGAGGGTGAGAGCATACGGTGTTCCGGGGATCGTTAGCAACAACAATCAACTGAAATTACAATGCCTGGGCGGCAAGCCAGCCCCTTCTGCTTATCCAGCAGGATACAAACCAAACTCTTGGTGGTAAATCGACCAAGGGAAAAATGACAAGAAATTGAGATTCAATCACTCTACCGCATATTTCAGCGGGAGGACATTACATTAAGACATCACTCAACCACATATTTCAGTGGGAGGATAATTGCATTAACTTATCACTCGACCACTTATTCAGTGGGAGGACTGAAAATTACAAATTTGCTGAATAACAGGCGGCAAGCCAGCCTCTTCCACTTATTTAGTGGGATGAGAGTTATAAAGATAGAACTGGTTAGTAGTACTACTACCTAAGCTTACAATAATAGAGATGAAAGACGGAGAGTAATGCAGATTTCTACAATAAGGATATAAATTTTTGTTACAACCAATCTGCAGGCTGAAAGTACAAACCAGTGGCCTATAGATATACCAAAATACTCATAATTCCCTCATTTTACATCCAAATCAACTCAAACCAGTCCCAAACCCACCATACATCATATGCAATGACAACCAATCAAAACCATACCCCAAACAAACCCTTATTTATTTTGCACGCATCCCAATGCAAAACAGAAAACCCACGCCTAGCCTAAGAATTTCGATTTGGCATAATAAATTCAAAACTCAAACAAACGTGCTATAAACTTACAAAGTTTATCGCCAGTGCTGGGAAGGAAGATAGAGCTGATACCCATAACCGTCAGTCGCTTCAGCAGAGAGGTGTGATCGAAAATGTGCTTCAGCCACATGCAAAACCAACAAGTCTCCAGAATCACTTCAACACCAAAAATGTCTATGGTAAACTCTGAGAATGTAGGAGAATACAATGTACAACTAGGTATTGTATTTCAAGTACGAAACCGGGTAGCACTAGGGAGACGCACTCCGAAGCCTCAAGTTCTATCGCCAAACTGGCAGCATAACATTACAAATTTTCAAGATGCTGCAAATGGGTGCCCAAGTCTCATATTTATAACTTCACACGCCTCAAACCCAAATGCAATTTCCTTCAATTTCAACGCCTTTCATTTGCATTTCACTCCACTACATGTGGACCCCAAGAGTGGCACCATTTCCCACAAGTCAAACCTCACGCCTAAGGCAAGGACCCATGTTACGCTTTGGCAAATATTAGAGATAAGTCATTAAAAAAATATCTTTCTCAATATTTCGACATCTCTTTAATAAACATGAAATTCGCCAAGAACTTAGGAAAAATAGGCATTAATCCCAATTTTAATAAATCAGTCGTAAATAATCAGATTAATTAAATATTAAACCTTAGGATAAGGAATTAATATTCAATTATGTCGCATATGACTCCCGTACTGATTATTAACACCAGTAGGATGAAACTGAGTCAGGATGACCACAAAACTGCTGCAGAATCAGAACCCTGTCTACTGCCAAAAATAGAATTGTGCCACACTGCCACTTACTAAAAATAGTAAGTCAAGAACTAATGCTCAGAAAAGCATGATCATCGCGTCCAAAGGCAAAACATGGAGAGCTCAGTAGGACGGTAACACTAGAATGGCCATTCCCTGACTTACTAAAAATAGTAAGTCCTCGTTTCACCAATGCTGGACCCTCATTCTTCATTCCACCTAGCCTACGGGTCTCAGGAATAGGCTAATGGACCACTAGAAGGTCATCAGTGAGAAGGGGACATTACAGTCTGCCCTCCCCAAAATTGCTTGTCCTCAAGCAACTGTAAGGCTGGATGCAATAAAATCTCCTCATTTTCCCACGTAGCATCCTCTGCTGGTAGATTCTTCCATTTGATCAAGTATTCCCTGATCACTCTTCTCCTCAAAGTTCGTTCTCTGAATTCAAGGATAGCTTCCGGAACCAAAACCTACTCTCCCTCCTCATCAAGCATAGGTAACTTTGCTGAAACAACAACATTATGTCCCAAAGCCTTCTTAAGGCGAGACACATGAAATACACTATGGATCCTGCTGCTTGCTGGTAATTCCAACTCATAAGCCACTTCTCCAACCCTTCTGCTGACTCTGAAAGGTCCATAGAATCTTGGCTTCAACTTTTCAACCCCACTCTTTTTGAGAGTAGACTGTCTGTAGGGCTGGAGCCTCAAATAAACCATGTCGCCCACCTCAAAGGTGCGCTCTATTCGCTGCTGATCAACATACAACTTCTGCTGATTCTGTGCATGCTGGAGATTGTCCCTCAAAATCCTTAGAATATCCTGACTCTGCTGCATCATATCCCTTGCCTGAGGGGTTCTGCTGTCACCAAATACCAAGTCCGCGAAGCTAGGAGCTTCATAACCATATAGTGCCGTGAATGGTGACATCCGGATGGACATGTGATAGGAGGAATTGTAACAATATTCCCCTAGGTGAAGCCATCTCACCCATGTATTCTGCTGCTCCGAGACATAGTTTCTAAGATAACCTTCCAACCACTTATTCACTATCTCGGTCTGCCCATCAGTTTGTGGGTGATAACTGGTGCTTGGGGTGAGCACAGTACCACACAATCTAAAAATCTCCTGCCAAAAAGCACTTAGGAACTTGCTGTCCCTATCACTCACAATGTTCCTTGGTAAACCATGTAATCTAAACACCTCCCGGAAGAACACTTCAGCAACTTGGGCTGCTGTAAAAGAGCTGGTGATGGCGAAGAAATGAGCTAATTTTGTAAGTCTGTCCACCACCACATAGATACTATCCTTCCCTTGAGCCTGTGGCAACCCCGTGATGAAATCCATGGAGATACTCTCCCATTTTTGATCGGGAATAGGCAAGGGTTGTAACAAACCAGCGAGTAGAGTGTGCTCATCTTTGTTCCTCTAACATGTATGACACTCCTTGATGTACTTCAGAACATCACTTTTAAGTCCCTTCCAAGAGAATCTCTCCCGGATCTGCCTATATGTTTTGAAATAACCTTGGTGACCAACAAGGGGGATGTCATGGAAAGTCTTCAGAATCTTCTCTTTTAGCCTAGATTCAGCTACTATGAAGATTCTTCCCTTGTACAGGATCAATCCCTCAACCAATTTGTACCTTTCATCATGAAAAGTACCTTCTATAAGGCTGGTTGCAAACTGATTTTTGGCATAATCACCAAGCAACAACTGTCTACAATCAGCAGTAAGCTTGCAAAGTAAGCTTAGATGGGGTCTTCTGGATAAGGCATCCGCCACAACATTGTTTTTACCCTTAACATACTCAATATCGAAATCGTAAGCCTGTAGCTTACTCACCCATTTCTGCTGTCTCTCATTCAGATCCTTCTGATGCATGAAGTGTTTAAGACTATTGTGATCAGTCTTAACAATGAATTTACTCCCTACCAGATACTGTCTGAACTTTGCAAGGGCATGCATTATGGCAAGCATTTCCTTGTCATAAATGGAATACAGTCTCTTAGGACCTCTCAATTTTCTGCTCTCAAAGACTATAGGATGCTTATCCTGCATGAGGACTGCACCAACACCTTCTCCAAATGCATCACACTGTAGTTCAAATGGCTTGGTGAAATCAAGCAATGCTAAAACAAGGCAGGAACTCATGATCCTTTTAAACTGCTCAAATGTTGTCTGTGCCTTGTCGGACCATTCAAAAACTCCTTTCTTTGTGAGATCTGTAAGGGGGCAGCCAACTGAGAATACCCCTTCACGAACCTCCGATAGAATCCACACAATCCCAAAAATCCCCTCAAATGTGTTATGTTTTCGGGAGTAGGCCAATCAAGGATGGCTCTAATATTTTCGGGATCCACCTTCACACCACCCGCACTGATAATGTGACCGAGGTAGAGCAACTCTTCCGTCCCAAACTCACATTTGGACTCCTTGGCAAACAGGGACTCAAATTCTAATATGCCCAACACTTCATCCAACTGCTGTAAATGTTCTTTCCAAGATTTGCTGAATATTAGGATGTCATAAAAAAATATCAAAACAAACTTCCTTAATTGTTCTTGGAAGATTCTGTTCATGCATGACTGGAATGTAGCAGGAGCATTAGTCAAACCAAAAGGCATGGCTAGGAACTCAAAATGCCCAAAGTGGCATCTGAAGGCAGTCTTCTCCACATCTGAAGCTCTCATTCTGATCTGATGGTACCCCGATCTGAGGTCAATCTTGGAAAAGAACACTGCCCCATGTAGCTCGTCAATGAGCTCATCAATTCTCGGAATAGGATACCGATTCTTGATGGTTTTCTGATTCAGGGCTCTATAATCCACACACATGCGCATGGTCCCATCCTTCTTTCTCACCAAAACAACAGCCGAAGCAAAGGGGCTTTTGCTAGGCCGTATGTAACCCATGTCAAGCAATTCCTGGATTGCTTTCTCAATCTCATCCTTCTGCTTCTTAGGATATCGGTAAGGAGTAGTCATGACTGGCTTAGCTCCTTCTTCAAGCTCAATAATGTGTTCGACACCTCTTTCAGGGGGCCTGCCAGGAGGGGGATTTTCGAACACCTTGCTTCTCTTAGTTATCAAAGCTTGAATGTCTTTAGGATAATTTCTGTGCTCTTGTTGTGGTTCTGAAGGCATTACCATGATCTTGCTTCCATCCTTGACCATTGCTGAAATATCTGAGGAATAGCTGCCCTTATCCACCAATGGATTGGAAGGCATTATCAAACACTCCGCTGACCACTCCACCTGATTATGGCGGATCAGCCTTTCCATTCTTTTCAAGGATACAACTTTAAGTCCCCCATGTGACATTCCTCTCAAAACTACCTTCTTCCCTTCAGACATGAATTTCAGCTCCATGGTTTGTAGGTTTAGTGTGATCTCACCAAGAGATCTCAGCCATTGAATCCTGAGGACTGCATCATCAGTCCCTCCAATGCTCACCACAAAGAAATCATCTCTGATTTCATGATTTCCCAACTTTAGAGACATGTTGGAAATCATTTTGTTACAGGATATAGTGGAGCCATCTGCTACCATGACTTTGAAGCCCTCAACTTCCTCTGCCACTAGTCCCTTTTTTGCAACAATTCTTTCATCAATGAAGTTGTGTGTTGCACCTGTGTCAATGAGAGCAATGACACGATGCTCTCCAATCACACCCCGAACTTTGAAGGATTCATTTTTGTGGATGCTCAAGAGTTGAGCAACTACTCCTCTATCCTCTGACCCAATTTCAGGCCCTTCAGGAGCCTCTTCATACTTGCTGTCCTCAACTTCAGTTTGCTGTTCTAAAATTTCAGAATCTGATCCATCTTCTGAATAGCATTCCATCTGATGCAAATTCCCTTTTCCATGGCACCTATGTCCGGGAACCCAAGGTTCTTTGCAAGAATAACAAAGATTCTTTCTCCGGAGCTCTTGACGGAGCCCATCATCCATACGCGGAGGAAACCTCTTGGTCTGATTCGTGAATTTCTTCTTGTCCTTTCTGAAGGGGAAAGGCTTGGACTGAATTTTACTCTTTGGGGCAGCCAACTCCATACTTCTAGATTTTTTTATAGCTTTTGCCAGGGTGGGTGAATCAAAAGCTTTGACCCATCCTCTCAAAGGTTCTTCAAGTCCTTCAGTGAAAAGGACAACCAACCGCTTCTCTAAGATGCTACTCACCATGACTGACAGGTTTTGGAATTCAGTCACGTAAGTGTCCAATGAACCTTGCTGCCTAAGTTGTGCAAGTTTTCTCTAAACTTGACCTCTGGATCCCTGGTGTCGAATCTCTCAATCAGCTTGTTGGTGAAATCAACATAGGTGGTGATTAAGTTATGACCAAGGGTGACCAACCCATGGTACCACCATTCGTGGGCCACTCCATCCAAGTGCAAGGTAGCAAACTTGATGGCATCCTCCTCCGGCATAGGCCTCAAGGACAAGTAATTGTCCAACTTTTGTACCCATGCTCTAGCTGTACCCTTAGCGCTTCCATCAAAGTGTGCTAAGGTCACTCTTCCAAGAGCTTCCTGAAAATCTCTTGGGGCAACAGACTTATAGTCATTCCTCCTTCCTCTCTTCATTTTCTGATTCATAAACTGATCCAGAGTTAGGATATCTTGGATCTCACCAGGAAGAGAAGCATACCCCATGTAGCTGTTCCTTATTTCATCAGCTGTGGGTATCTCTGTTTCAACTTGTTGTACTTCTCTTGGCAGAAATACAGGTTGTAAAGGCCTTGGGGCTGAACCTCCATGGTTACTCCCGTTGTTACTCCCATTTCCATTGCCTACAGGAGCGTTAGAAGTGCTGGCTTCCGGTCCATTGTTGGGCTGATTGGGAACCTGTTGACGTGTATTTTATACATCATCATACACAGAATAAAATACCAATAGGCATCTTATCCTCTCTTGAGAAAATAGTCTCTAACTGCTGAAGATCTGCATAAAGGATCAGTTAGGTAGACTCCAAGGTTCTTTTAGTAGGGTCTCTACGTGTGGACAAGCTTTTTAGTGGTATGATGTGATTTGCTGTTTCCTCCAAGGGGCCTTACGTATTCCAAAAGTTCAAAATTTTTCTAAACTAAAGGAACTTTCAAAAATAGCAAAAGGAGTAGGGTTTAAAAGAGGTCTAATCTAGCCTAACCCTATGAATGACTTAGTATGGATGAGACTTGGCAAGATTCAACCAACTTCAATTTTGCCATAAGATAACAACTCAATTGAAATTAGTGCGATCTTCTAAGGTAATAAAATGATACTCAATACATCAAAGATCAAGGACACTACTACGAAGGTACATATCCAAGATACAATAATGATTGAAGATTAAAGGACTCAATGTATTCTCCAGTCGACCACGCAGGGCATTCCTACAATCAGCAAGAAGCTAGTGGTTTGGATTACGAATCCTACCAAATATCAAATCTCACACTTAGTCTTTCAAATTAACAAACTACTTTGATTGAGCGCGATTCAAGTAGATCAAACAACCATGAAGATAACTCAAGAAACTTGCAACAAAACACCATAACTTCAATATTTTATTGATTTCGAAGTCATCATATACAACAATTGCTTGAATTTCTTTCTTCAAAACTCAATCTTGCTACAAAATAAAATTGCTTCTAACTCTAATCTCTCTTACATCAACTATTGACTATTACTCTATTCCTCTATTACACTATTACCCAATGAAATGAAAAAATGGGGGTATAAATAGCATTCCTGATTACAATGAAAGGTCCAGATTGAAAGTAAATCAACGGACAAGATCATGACACCTAAACCCTAATTAGGGTTTGTTACAAATGACCTCCTTTTTACTGAACAATATTAAATACATAGCCAAATATTAAATTTGGCACAAAAACCTAGGAGGTATCAACCAATGAGAAATAAGATGTCATGTCATCTGTAACAACCTTTCATCTAGAATCTTATTCCCTTTCCAATTCTCTTTCTTAGCATATGCAATGAATTTTGTCACGATTCCTTCGATTTCTGTGATTGGAATCTCGGGAAGATTCTTCATACTCTCTTCTAAGTGGATGACCTGATCGAATGCATCTAGAAGAGTTGCGTCCCATGAAGGTTCAAGTTCCTTCGTTCTGTCAATCAGGAGCATGGTGGAAAACATCTGATCATATTGCTCATCTGTAATATCTGCGTCCTTGCAAAAGATGATCTTGATTCTATCCTCAAATTCCTGCATATCCACATCTGTCTCGACCTCGATCCTTCTGCCGAGAATGGTACGAAGTACCTCAAATACTCTGTTCTGGATCGGATTAATCACCTCCTCAACTTGGCCACATCTAACACTGATGTCTTCAAAGAAAACATTCTTCATATGGAGTAAGGTTGACCACTGAAACAAACTGTGAGAATCACCTTCCAAGATCTTCTCCTGCGCTAAAATTCTCCTTGATGTATGTCTTATAACTTTCAAGACAGGAATGATAACGTCCTTGGTATGGGCAAATGCAGCTACTGTTATCATCAATTTGTGGATTATCTCAAGAACTTGGATGGCCTGATGAATGATCTTCATCATCCTTGTAACAAACTCTATAGCCACTGTATGAGATCTATCCATCCAACTACATGTACGTTGAACCAGGTTCCTGAATCTTTCTGCTTCATTGATTGATTGAAGTGGCAATGCTTGTACTGGTGATCTAACTGGATCCTGACGTCCCAAAGGTTCATTGATGTGACTGAAATACGTCCTCCATGCACCTCTCTCTCTCTCAAGCTTTCTATTTTTTTCTACTTCTTCTCTAAGCTTGTCCTTCAATGCCTCAAATGTGTCGGTGGCATCATCCATTGTCTGCTCTGCAGTGGATGGTCCTAACTCAATTGTCTGAATATCATAATCCTCTGCTAGGATCTCACTCTCATATTTGTCTGCTGCCGGTGTAGCTATCTGCAGTTTTCTGGATCCAGTCTCATCTCGAATCATCTTGGACATCTTTGTAGCCTTCTTCTTCCCTGTTACTTCATGTGAACATCCAACAAGGCTCTCTAAATCAATTGCGTTGTCTTCGTCCTCTACTACGATCACCTTAGTCAATCTTTCCTTCAACCAATCTGGGATATTCGATCTTGTCTCTTGAACTTGAATCTCTTTATGTACCATTTCTTCTTCTCTGGGAGGAGATGTCATTTCATTATCTTCTTCTAACTCATAGTCCTGGAGAGATCCATCTGACGAACCATGCTGTGCCTGTCCTTCCTCTTGCCTGTCATTTTGTACCATAGACTCCATGGACTCTTCCACTTGAATTGTTCTATTCTCTGGTCTAGAAGAAGTACCTGGTGTTCGATCTTTGTTGGCACCTTGCTTTTTCTTGGAAGACTCTTTCTTTTCTGACCTTTCTTTTCTCTTCGAACCTCTTGGATGGAGATTGCCTTCACTGGCACATCGAAGGTTACCTTCACCTGAATTCCTAGGATTAGGATTGCCTTCACTCACACTAGCTCCACCTTCGGCTGATTTTTCTTCCAAAGTAAAAGACATAGCTATGCCTTGCTCTCTCAACTTTTGATGCTGAACGTCTACCCATCTGCGAGTACAAGACAAGACTGGTGCCATCAAAGCATCTAAATCCACGACCTCAAGCTCATTCCAATCCAACCTTATTGTTTTGCTTTCTCTATCATAGGAAGACTGGATATGTCTACCATTGTCCTGAGCTTGGTCGGCCACTCTGTAAATCCTGCATTTCCTGATGAAATCCAAAGGCAATCTAGAATGCATCTTTCGCTTCACTTCAAGATCATCTAGGAGGTTCATCATAAAATCTTCAATCTGGTGCTCATGTCTAAATCTTCTGCCGACTGTCTCCTCTAAATGTCCATGTGGATCAAAGCTTTCTCTCCAAGCAAAAGATGAAAAAGAATACAAGGCTAACTCCTTCTCTGCGTCATCCATGGTTAAAACATTAGGACATACCTCAACTGAATTACCCAAAATAATAGGTACTTGGACTCCATTCTGATGTTTGTGTCTGAATGCCTTCGCATATGCTGCTAACTGCCTTGTTACTTCAAGTAACACAATTCTGTCTGTCGGATACCTCGGCAACATGTATGGAGGTAAAGGACATCCATGCACTCTAATGTAAGTGAACTTGGGAAACTGAATGAACCAAGCACCGTACCTCTTGATGAATTCCTGGGCATCCTGGGATAATCTGTTGTGAATTCCACCTTGCAACGTCCTCGTGATGTTCATCGTGAAGGTATCATTAACTAACTTGTAGTTTTTCCCTGGCGGATGATGCAAGTAGGCATAAGAATCACAAGCTCTGACCTCGCCGGGTCCTCTTCCAATCACTCCTCTGTGAGGTAGTCCTGCGTACTCAACACTCCTGATCAAAGCATAGATGACATATGAACTCATGTGGAAGGACTTAGTAGCCCTGAGTCTCCTCAACTGTACGTCTAAACAATGGCTAATCATCCTAGCCCAATGTATCGTACCTTTACCCTGAACAATCACCTGGATGAAGTAAAACATCCACTTCTCAAAATAGAAGGCATGAGGTGCTCCTGTAACTCGGTTGAGCATGGTAATCAAATCTCTGTACTCCTCCTGGAAATCAATCCTGTGCGGTGTGTTCGGGATCTTGCTTAAACGGGGACGACTCTTGAGTAGCCAGTTCTTGTTGATTATGCTTAGGCAAGCATCTGGATCATCATCGTACATTGATCTGGCTCCTTCTATGCTCTTGTATATCATGTCCCTGTGCTCTGGAAGATGGAAAGCTTCACTTATAGCTTCCTCTGAAAGGTACGCCAAAGTGTTTCCCTCATTGGACACGATCGTCCTGGACTGTGGATTATAGTGACGGGCACACTCGATCATCAACTCGTGGCACTGAACAGCTGGAGGAAAACCGGCCGCCTTAATGATGCCACTCTCTATTATTCTCCGGGCGACAGGTGATGGCTTGCCGATGTAAGGGACCTCTCGAAACTTCTTTGTGCTAAAGTTCCCCAAATTGGTATCTCCAATGTTGCTCCACTTTGACACGATCTTGGTCTCCACTTCTTCAGTCTTCTGATCTTCTTTCATGAGAGCTGAGCGACTGGTGGATGCTCCCGCCTTTGGGGTCGCCATACCTACACAACATTTCATTATGAGAATAGATTTTGCAATGAATAACGAAGATTAGAGAGATAAATTTTTAGGAAACTTTATGATAAGTCCCTAGAGTTATCATTTCCTAAAAATAACGATTGAGCTAAGAAAATTCAAAATTCAAAATTCAAAATATGACGATCAACAAATAAAGCAATAAAAATCAAATCGCCATACCTCAATAGAGAGCTAATCTCTAGAATGCAAAAAGAATAAAATTGCCTAGGCAAAATTGAGGTATAAATGATCTTCAACGTTATCTCCTCAAGAAATCAATTTCGCCACCTTTGTCTTCAACGTAATCTTTCAAGTTCACCTTTGGCGTGACCCTCAAGTCTTGGCAAATTCGCTCTAATGAAGATCTTCAAATATCGCACCACCTTGGAAGTATTAGCGCCACCTTTGGATTGAATGGAAATTCGCACTTCTTCAAACACACTTCGCACTTTCTTCGTCTTCCTCAATATCGCATGTAAGATAAGTAAAATGATTATGTGAAAATGACAATTTCACCCTCCATATATAGCGCTTGCACCTCTCCATTTATCAAGGCCGACTTGGAAAATATAGCAATTTTAAAATGATTTTTTAATTAAATAATAAGACCGACCTCCATATCAAAGCGACCCAATCGATTTTTTTTTTATGATTAATTAATAATTAATTAAATGCCTTTCATTTTTTAATTAATAAATTTCAATTTTTAAACCAAGGCAAAATAATTAATAAATGCGAAACGCCATATTAAATGCCAATTAAATAGGATTTTAAATTTTATCGAACTTTAGCATTAAAATGAATTCAAAGAGGTTAATTTGGCGCCAAAATTTTGAAAATGAAGTGGACGTACCTCATTGCCCTGGTCCCTTGGAGAGGGACAGGAGCGATTCACCATTTTTGTCATGATTCTTGCGTTTTCAACGTTCAACTCCTTCATTTCCACGTTCAAAATCGATCATCTTGTTGGGTTCTTCGAATTAGATTGCCTTGCATGTGTGCATGAGTGTCTTTAGATGTATCATCGCCCTTGTCCCTTGGAGAGGGACAGGAGCGATCCTAAGGTTTTCGCTTGAAATTCTCCATTTTGATACGATCCTTTCCTTGTGTCATCTTCCAAATGCCATTTAAAACCTTGTGCGTCTTTGTCTTAACGTGATTTTCAAAGAATATCATGTGTTTTGCCTAACATCGCCCTAGTCCCTTGGAGAGGGACAGGAGCGATCTCCATGTTTTCACGTTCATCTTGCATCTTTGATCTTCGAACTTCCATTGCTAGGCAAATAACATCGTTGCTAGTCCATTCCACGCACGTCCCACTTGCTTTCATGAGGTGTTTGGATGTTATAAGGATCATCGCCCTTGTCCCTTGGAGAGGGACAGGAGCGGTCCATGTTTTTTTCTCCGTTTTGAGCTCAAGTTGGTAACATTTAACCTTGGTACATCGTTTATTGCCTTCGAAATAACATCTTTTATCTCGTCCATCCTCGCCTTGCCTTGACTTTGAAGGAGTATAGAGTGTTGTTGATGAAATCGCTTTGGTCCTTGTCCAAAGGACAGGAGCGATATGGACTCCTTAGCTTGATTGATAACGTTTGGACGTTCAAAACTCTTGCATGTCATTCTCAAAAGACGTCTTGAACCCTTTACAACCTTGTGAAGCCTTGACTTGGCATGAACTTGAAGCAAAATGAAGAATCTTAAGTAAATCGCCCTGGTCCCTTGGAGAGGGACAGGAGCGATATGGTCTCTGTGTTCAATTTGATGATCATTTTACGTTCGAAATCCTTGTATATCACCCTCCGATCATACCATGGACCCTCTACGATCTTACAAAACCTTGACCCTACGTGATTCTTGCATGAGTTGGCCGATATACCTAATATCGCTCTGGTCCCTTCCTGGAGGACAGGAGCGAACTGGGTCTTAGAGTGCAAATTTCTTCAATGTGATGACCTTGGTAACTTGTGCTCGATGAAGATGCCTTGAAACGTTCTTGCCACCCTTCGTCTTGACTTGGATCGGTTTTAAACTTGAGTGAGAAGCAATATAACCACTGTATCGCCCTGGTCCCTTGGAGAGGGACAGGAGCGATCTTGCTCTTGTGGTCTTCATTCCACTTCATTAGCTTCCAAATTTATATTCAACGGATTAGTCATGCTCCACTCCATTCATTCATGCCCTGGGATCGATTGAAACTGGACAAGAAAATCATTTATAACAAAAATCGCTCTGGTCCCTTGGAGAGGGACAGGAGCGAACTAGGCATTTCGGGACCCTTATGGACGTTTCAAAATCTTCAATTTATATTCAATGAGTTCATTTCACTGTCTTCCTTGCCACCAAACATGAACTTGACTTGATCTTGGCCTGGATTTTGCCCAATGAAGAATATCGCTCTGGTCCCTGGGAGAGGGACGGGAGCTATAACATACTTCGCCCTGGTCCCTTCCTGGAGGACAGGAGCGATTTTAGCATTCTGGGTCATTCTTCTTCATATTTGCACTTCAAATTATATTCATCTGATAAAACATCTCCCTTTGGACCTCTTCAAATCGTCAAGTCGTCGAAATCTCGCAAGGACAAAGCAAAATTGGGTTTGTAGCTCCGGTCCTTCACTGAGGGACAGGAGCGATTTTGCTCCTACAGGCCAAAATAACATGATCTTTCACATTCTAACACTTCACAAGGCGAAAACAAATCATTTCCAATGCCTAGGATCAAAATCAAAAAGGGGGAAAAATTTGGCCAAAAATATTCAATCAGACAAAAATTCACATTTCATCTTCAACACTTAGACAAATTAAAGCTCTGCATCAACATTCCAATTGAAAATTAGACCATTCTGGCGAATTCATTGCATTCAAAATTTGCATCCTTCGAAAGGAAGCTCAAAAAGCTCTCAAAACGACTGGATTTTGGCCTGAAAAGACAGAAGTTAAAACCCTAAGGCTCGACCCTAAATCCAGATGACTGACTGACTAACAAAAACCCTAAAAACGAAAGCGAAAACAGACGAAAAACGAGCAAAAAGAAGGGGTCCCCATTTGCGATGGGGCGATGTGTGAAATGGTCACAACAGAACCCCAACAACGTTCTGGTTGAGCTTGGCCAGCAGTAGAGACATCATGTCCATCATGGCATTGAATTGTCTCTCTGCCTTCTTATCAGGTGCCTCATTTGGTTCTGTAGTCTTATCTGCCATTTAATCCACTGAATCTGAGGTATCTAGATCCTTCCCTCTGTTTCTCAGTACTTTTGAAAATGTGTCCTCTTCGTGCACTGTAGGAATCTGAAACTGTTGTCTCTTCTGCTCTCTGTTGTAGTATCTAATGTCTCTGTCACTCATGGAGACTTCTAAACCCATTGACTCTCACAGGCTGGTAGGAAAACCAGCTCTGATACCACTATAATATCCCAGTAATTTTTTTTTGATTTTTTAACAATAAGAAATACAAGCAATCACCACAACCCGTTAAGGTTAGAGAAATAATCCAAACTGTTGAAAGGGAACCCTTCCACCTTTTGTTCACCGAGAGCCCAAGCTGGGAGGGTGAGAGCATACGGTGTTCCGAGGATCGTTAGCAACAACAATCAACTGTAATTACAATGCTTCGGCGGCAAGCCAACCCCTTCTGCTTATCCAGCAGGATAGAAACCAAACTCTTGGCGGTAAATCGACTAAGGGAAAAATGACAAGAAACTGAGATTCAATCACTCTACCGCATATTTCAGCGGGAGGACATTACATTAAGACATCACTCAACCGCATATTTCAGCGGGAGGATAATTGCATTAACTTGTCACTCGACCACTTATTCAATGGGAGGACTGAAAATTACAAATTTGCTAAATACTAGGCGACAAGCCAGCCTCTTCTACTTATTTAGTGGGATGAGAGTTACAAAGATAGAACTGGTTAGTAGTACTACTACCTAACCTTACAATAATAGAAATGAAAGGAGAGTAATGCAGATTTCTACAATAAGGATATAAATTTTTGTTACAACTAATCTGCAGGCTGAAAGTACAAACCAGCAGCCTATAGAAATACCAAAATACTCATAACTCTCTCATTGTACATCCAAATCAACTCAAACTAGTCCCAAACCCACCGTACATCATATGCAATGACAACCAATCAAAACCATACCCCAAACAAACCCTTATTTATTTTGCACTCATCCCAATGCAAAATAGAAAACCCACGCCTAGCCTAAGAATTTCGATTTGGCATAATAAATTCAAAACTCAAACAAACATGCTATAAACTTACAAAGTTTATCGCCAGTGTTGGGAAGGAAGATAGAGCTGATACCCATAACCGTCAGTCGCTTCAGCAGAGAGGTGTGATCGAAAATGTGCTTCAGCCACAAGCAAAACCAGCAAGTCTCCAGAATCACTTCAACACCAAAAATGTCTATGGTAAACTCTGAGAATGTAGGAGAATACAATGCACAGCTAGGTACTGTATTTCAAGTACGAAATCGGGTAGCACTAGGGAGACGCACTCCGAAGCCTCAAGTTCTGTCGCCAAACTGGCAACATAACATTACAAATTTTCAAGATGCTGCAAATGGGAGCCCAAGTCTCATATTTATAACTTCACACACCTCAAACCCAAATGCAATTTCCTTCAATTTCAACGCCTTTCATTTGCATTTCACTCCACTACATGTGGACCCCAAGAGTGGCGCCATTTCCCACAAGTCAAACCTCACACCTAAGGCAAGGACCCACGTTACACTTTGGCAAATATTAGAGATAAGTCATAAAAAAATAATATCTTTCTCAATATTTCGACATCTCTTTAATAAACATGAAATTCGCCAAGAACTTAGGAAAAATAGGCATTAATCCCAATTTTAATAAATCAATCGTAAATAATCAGATTAATTAAATATTAAACTTTAGGATAAGGAATTAATATTCAATTATGTCGCATATGACTCCCGTACTGATTATTAACACCACTAGAATGAAATTGAGTCAGGATGACCACAAAACTGCTGCAGAATCAGAACCCTGTCTACTGCCAAAAATAGAATTGTGCCACACTGCCACTTACTAAAAATAGTAAGTCCAGAACTAATGCTTAGAAAAGCATGATCATCGTGTCCAAAGGCAAAACATGGAGAGCTCAGTAGGACAGTAACACCAGAATTGCCATTCCCTAACTTACTAAAAATAGTAAGTTGTCGTTTCACCAATGCTGGACCCTCATTCTTCATTCCACCTAGCCTACGGGTCTCAGGAATAGGCTAATGGACCACTGGAAGGTCATTAGTGAGAAGGGGACATTACAGACAATTTGAAAATCAGAATTGCAGATCTGATTATGAAAGGTTGTGTGTCCATTTCAAAAGGCAGAAATAATGAAGAGTTGCACTCTTTCAAAGGGTGCTAATGGTGAAAGGGTGTGTCTCTTGCCAAAGGGCATACATGATGAAGAGATGTGACCTCTCCCTCACATTGAGAGATATAAAGGAAATGAATCAAAAGGATCCAGTGAGATCACCATCGATTAGATCGGATCAAATCAGATCAGAACTATTATCAAGTTACAGGTAGTAACATCTTTGTTCTTGGTGGTATGCATGGGGATGTGCTGAATATGTATGCTTAATATATGAAGCCTGATAACATTCTTATGCAAAATTTAGTAGTAATATTAATAATATTATTATCGACTGCAATATGTATGACAGTCATACTTAATTTTATATACATTCATAATAATTGAAAGACAAATATATTCATAGTCTAAGTACTTATCAACTCTAATTCCATTCCCCAAGGGAGACGGGTGCTATTAGGGAAGGGCAGAGTAAAACCACTTCAATAGAAAGCCCCAAGGGTGAAAGGACTCCTCCTGAAATCTGGGCTGTAGACCCCAAGGGTGAATGGACTGAGTTCCAGTAATCTGGGCTACATTAAGGAGGTGGTGTCAAGTGCCCTAGGCAGCCAAGCCCTCTTTGGGGAATGGGGTCAGATTGGTTTTGGTTTAGACATGGTTTTAATGGCATCATAAGCTATATTACAAAGAATTAGTTAGTTATGCTCAATTAATAGTGATAAGAGGTAGTAACATAGATGTTGCTCTTGGGAATTGACAGTGTATAAATAGGGGTCATTACAATTACATAGTATCAAGGAAACATACACTGATTTGCAAATCTTGCAACCAAAAACTGCTGCAATACATCTCTCACCATATAGCTGTCCCAAGTTCTTCACACTCAACCATGTGAATACAAACATCTGGGAAAAAGAGCAAGACCAAAGAAAGAACTTGCAAATCAAACCATATCCTTGTTCCACACTAACGTGTGCCAAGTTGTGTAATGTAACATCTCCTTCATCACTCCCATACTTAAAGGATATCAACATCTAACATTTAATCAAATGAAACATGGCAGCAATGGATGTAAACCTCTCATACTGAAGGTAGATCAAACAAACCATCCATTCCCAGAACAAAGGGAATATGCCCAAAGCCTCAAACTGTGTCCTATAGCTTTCCAAATAAGTCCTCAAAACTATATCCATAGCTGAAGACCAACAAGAAGGAGAACAACGGAATTCCATAAAACCTTGCATCTTCTTCTCAACAAGTCCTCAAAACTTCTATATTCAAAACTTACATGAGAAAACAAGATACAAAATGAAGAATGCATTTGATAACAAGGCAGGCCATACCTCTCAAATCATTCACTTGCTGAGTAGACCGAGACTGGGAAACATGATATTCATGTGCTCACAATACCAATAAATAAATCTTAAAATAAATGACAATTTTCTCTTTAGGTTCATAATGGATTTACATCCATAATCAGGTGTAGGAACCTTGGTCTTTCTAATGAAAACCGCATCAAAGTGTAGCCATCTCAACACACAATCCCAAAAAATATGAGATCTCAAAGCCTCACCCAATTCTTTCTAGTTCCCATGAGCATCTACCAATCAATTCATGTTAACTTCAAATGCAACCTGTTGTGACCATTTCACACATCGCCCCATCGCAAATGGGGACCCCCTCTTTTTGCTTGTTTTTCGCTTGTTTTCGCTTTCGTTTTTAGGGTTTTGTTAGTCAGTTAGTTGTCTGGATTTAGGGCTAAGCCTTAGGGTTTTAAATTTTGCCTTTTCAAGCCAAAATCCAGTCATTTTTGAGAGCTTTTGAGCTTTCTTTTCTAGAATGCAAATTTTGAATGCAATGATTTCGCCAAAATGGTCTAATTTTCAATTGGAATGTTCATGCAGAGCTTAAACTTGTCTAAGTGCTGACCGTCAATGTGAATTTTTGTCTGATTGAATATTTTGACCAAATTTTGACTTTTTTGAATTTTGATCCTAGGTATTGGAATTGATTTGTTTTCGCCTCGTGAAGTGTGAAAATGTGAAAAATCTTGTTATTTTGGCCTGTAGGAGCAAAATCGCTCCTGTCCCTCAGTGAAGGACGGGAGCTCATTTTCAAATATCTCATCATTCTTGCAGAGTCCGGACAAATTTTACGTTTGAAGTGATAGAGAACGACAAGATCTTTCATTTGAATATAAATTGAAGATTTTTTATGAGCACAGAAATGCCTCCAGGAGGAAAATCGCCCCTGTCCCTCAGTGAAGGACCGGAGCTACAATTCAAATTTCGCCTTGTCCTTGCAAGATTTTGAAAACTTAATGATTTGAGGACGTCCGAAGGAAGATACTTTGCCAAATGAATATAATTTGAGATGCAAAAAACGAAGGAAAATGACCTATATTGACTAAATCGCTCCTGTCCCTCTCCAAGGGACCAGGGCGAGGTACCTTGTAGCTCTCGTCCCTCTCCCAGGGACCAGAGCGATTTCCTTCATTTTGCAAAATCCAGACAAGGGTCAAGGTAAGTTTACGTTCAAAAACAAGGGAAAACATGAGATGAGCACATTGAATATAAATTGAAGATTTTTGGGACGTCCATACCAGTGTTAAATGCCTAGTTCGCTCCTGTCCCTCAGGAAGGGACCAGAGCGATTTTTGATATAATTGCCTTTCTTGCAAAATTACAAACAATGTCAAGGCATGGGCGGATAGAGGGAAGAAGGACGAATCCGTTGAATATAAACTTAGCGCATGGCAAAGTGAGATGAAAGCCACAAGGGAAGGATTGCTCCTGTCCCTCTCCAAGGGACCAGGGCGATACAATGGTGATGATGCGTCCCTCCAAAGTTCAAGGTCGTCCCTCCAAGGTTCAAGGCCGATCCAAGTCAGGACGAAGGGTGGCGAGGACATTTCAAGGCATTTCCATCAAGCGCAACGTTGCAAAGGTCATCACATGGAAGGATTTGCACTCTAAAGACCTAGATCGCTCCTGTCCCTCTCCAAGGGACCAGAGCGATATCTACATAATGGCGTAAATTTCAAAAGGCAAACAAGTTTCAAGTTACCAAGAGGGTCGAAAGGACATCATTCCACGCAATGAAGATAATTGCAAGTTGGTACAAACAAGAGCAAGCATATTATGATGAACTTCGCTCCTGTCCCTCAGGAAGGGACTAGAGCGATATTGATATATTAGATTAATCCATGCAAGATTTACGTAAAGACAAAGATACACAAGGTTACATATGCTCCAGGACATCGTTTAAAGATAATTTGCAAGAGTTTTAAACGTCCAAACATTGCTAATCAAGGTAAAAGTCTCCCATCGCTCCTGTCCTTTGGACAAGGACCAAGGCGATACTATTAAAACACTCCCGTTCCCTCAAAGATCAAGGCGAGGCGAGGTTAGGAAATGCGAAGGACAACGTTTGAAGGACATTGCAAAAGGGATCGAAGTTTAAAAGTCGCCAAGATCAAGGAGAAATAATGGATCGCTCCTGTCCCTCTCCAAGGGACAAGGGCGATGGTCCCTTTAATGCATCCAAACACATAATAAAAGCAAATGGAAATAAGCGCAAAGGACACAAGCAATGATATTTCGAAGGTCAAAGATACAAGATGAACATGAAGACATGGAGATCGCTCCTGTCCCTCTCCAAGGGACAAGGGCGATGTTAGATAGAACACATGATATTTTTGAAAATCACGTTAAGACAAGGACGCACAAGGTTCTAAATGGCATCTGGAAGATAATACAAGGAAGGGATCGTACCAAAATGGAGAATTTCAAGCAAAGAACTTAGGATCGCTCCTGTCCCTCTCCAAGGGACCAGGGCGATAAT
This sequence comes from Cryptomeria japonica, assembly GCF_030272615.1. Taxonomy (NCBI): domain Eukaryota; kingdom Viridiplantae; phylum Streptophyta; class Pinopsida; order Cupressales; family Cupressaceae; genus Cryptomeria; species Cryptomeria japonica. Next base: position 2,352,867 of record NC_081408.1, on the reverse strand, counting down.
GGTCATGGGATGCATTTGCTCGCACAAGAAAAGAAATCCAAGTTCGAAGGACCACCAGATGATCGATTTGGAACGTGGAAATGAAGGAGTTGAACGTTGAAAACGCAAGAATCAAGACCAAAATCATGGATCGCTCCTGTCCCTCTCCAAGGGACCAGAGCGATGAGGTACGTCCCTTTGTTTTCCAGTTTTGGCGCCAAATTAAACAATTCAAATTTTCTTTAAATGCTAAATCAATTTAAAAAATTGAAAATCCATTTTTTATTGGCATTTAATATGGCGTTAACATTTATTAATTATTTTTGCCTTATTTAAAAATCGAAATTTGCAATTTAAAAACGCAAGGCATTAATAGTTAATTATTTAATTAATAAAAAAAATCGATTTGAGCGCTCAATTAGGCAAGTCGGCCTTGTTATGTCATTGCAAATCATTTAAAAAATGGTTTTATTTTTATTAAGTCGGCCTAAGGGGTAAAGGATGCAAGCGCTATATAAGGGGGGTAGAATTATCATTTTCTACATCATTATTTTTACCTTCCTTCATGCGAGTTGACAAGAGGCGAATATAGTGCGAGTTTCATTTATCCAAGGTGGCGAAGACATTCCAAAGGTGGTGCGACTTCAATTGAAGACCAAGGGTGGCGCGCTTAGACATTCCAAAGGTGGTGCGACTTCAAACCAAAGGTGGCGTAGACATTCCCAAGGTGGTGTGAGGCGTGCGAAGTGTGTTTGAAGAGGTGCAAATTGCATTGAAGATCAAAGGTGGTGCGAATTCGAAGACCACACCAAGAGCGAATTTGAAGATCCATCCAAGACCACGCCTAAGGCGAATTTGCTAAGGATTTGGAGATTTATTTGTGCGAATTTGAAGATCACATTCTCTCCAGAGGTGGCGAAATCAAATTTGAGGGGATCATATTGAAGATTATCTTTATACCTCAATTTTGCCTAGGCAAATTTTGTTTTTGCATTCTAGAGTTAGCTCTCTATCGAGGTATGGCGTTTTAATTATTATTGTTTTATTCATTCATCGTCATATTTCAAATTTTGAATTTTAAATCTCTTAGCTCAATCGTTGTATTTTAGGAAATGATAACTCTAGGGACTTATCATGAGGTTTCCTAAAATCTATCTCTCTTATCTACGTTATTTATTGCAAAAATCTATTTCTTATAATGAAGTGTTGTGTAGGTATGGCGACCCCAAAGGCGGGAGCATCCACCAGTCGCTCGGCTCTCATGAAAGAAGATCAGAAGACTGAAGAAGTGGAGACCAAGATCGTGTCCAAGTGGAGCAACATTGGAGATACAAACTTGGGAAACTTTAGCACGAAGAAGTTCCGAGAGGTCCCTTACATCGGCAAGCCATCACCTGTCGCCCGGAGAATAATAGAGAGTGGCATTATCAAGGCGGTCGGTTTTCCTCCAGCTATTCAGTGCCACGAGTTGATGATCGAGTGTGCCCGTCATTACAATCCACAGTCCAGGACAATTGTGTCCAATGAGGGAAACACTTTGGCGTACCTTTCAGAGGAGGCCATAAGTGAAGCCTTCCATCTTCCAGAGCACAGGGACATGATATACAAGAGCATTGAAGGAGCCAGATCAGTGTACGATGATGATCCAGATGCTTGTCTAAGCATAATCAACAAGAACTGGCTACTCAAGAGTCGTCCCCGTCTGAGCAAAGTACCGAACACACCACACCGGATTGATTTCCAAGAGGAGTACAGAGATTTGATTACCATGCTCAACAGAGTTACAGGAGCACCTCATGCCTTCTATTTTGAGAAATGGATGTTTTATTTCATCCAGGTGATTGTTCAAGGAAAGGGTACAATACATTGGGCTAGGATAATTAGCCATTGCTTAGACGTACAGTTGAGAAGACTCAGGGCTACTAAGTCCTTCCACATGAGTTCATACGTCATCTATGCCTTAATCAGGAGCGTTGAGTACGCAGGACTACCTCACAGAGGAGTGATTGGAAGAGGACCCGGCGAGGTCAGAGTTTGTGAATCCTATACCTACTTGCATCATCCACCAGGGAAGAACTACAAGTTAATCAATGATACTTTCACGATGAACATCACCAGGACGTTGCAAGGAGGGATTCACAACAGATTATCTCAGGATGCCCAGGAGCTAATCAAGAGGTACGGTGCTTGGTTCATTCAGTTTCCCAAGTTCACTTACATTAGAGTGTATGGATGTCCTTTACCCCCATACATGTTGCCGAGATACCCGACAGACAGAATTGTGTTACTTGAAGTAACAAGGCAGTTGGCAGCATATGTGAAGGCATTCAGACACAGACATCAGAATGGAGTTCAGGTACCTATTATTTTGGGTAATTCAGTTGAGGTATGTCCTAATGTCTTAGCCATGGATGACGCAGAGAAGGAGTTAGCCTTGTATCCTTTTTCATCTTTTGCTTGGAGGAATAGTTTTGATCCTCATGGACATTTAGAGGAGACAGTCGGTAGAAGATTTAGACATGAGTACCAGATTGAAGATTTTATGATGAATCTCCTAGATGATCTTGAAGTGAAACGCAAGATACATTCTAGATTGCCTTTGGATTTCATCAGGAAATGTAAGATTTACAGAGTAGCCGACCAAGCCCAGGACAACGGCAGGCACATCCAATCCTCATATGATAGAGAAAGCAAAACAATAAGTTTGAATTGGAATGAGCCCGAGGCCGTGGATTTAGATGATTTGATGGCACCAGTCTTGTCTTGTACTCGCAGATGGGTAGACGTTCAGCATCAGAAGTTGAGAGAACAAGGCATAGCTATGTCTTTTACTTTGGAAGAAAAGCCAGCCGAAGGTGGAGCCAGTGTTAGTGAAGGCAATCCTAATCCTAGGAATTCAAGTGAAGGTAACCTTCGATGTGCCAGTGAGGGCAATCTCCATTCGAGAGGTTCAAAGAGAAAGGAAAGATCAGAAAAGAAAGAGCCTTCCAAGAAAAAGCAAGGTGCTAACAAAGATCAAACACCAGGTACTTCTTCCAGGCTAGAAGATAGAACAGTTCGAGTGGAAGAATCCATGGAATCGATGGTACAGAATGACAGACAGGAGGAAGAACAGGCACAGCATGTTTCATCCGATGGATCTCTCCAAGACTATGATTTAGATAATGATAATGAAGTAACATCTCCTCCCAGACAAGAAGAAGTAGTACACAAAGAAATTCAAGTTCAAGAGACAAGATCAAATATCCCAGATTGGTTGAAGGAAAGATTGACTAAGGTGATCGTAATTGAGGACGAGGACAGTGCAATTGATCTAGAGAGCATTGTGGGACGTTCACATATGACAACAGAGAAAAAGAAGGCTACAAAGATGTCCAAGATGATTCGAGATGAGACTGGATCTAGAAAACTGCAGATAGCTACACCGGCGGCAGACAAATATGAGGGTGAGATCCTAGCAGAAGACTATCATATACAGACTATTGAGTTAGGACCATCCACAGCAGAGCAGACTTTAGATGATGCCACCGACACATTTGAGGCATTGAAGGACAAGCTTAGAGAAGAAGTAGAAAAGAATAGAAAGCTTGAAAGAGAGGTCGGAGCATGGAGGACGTATTTCAGTCACATCAATGAACCTTTGGGACGTCAGGATCCAGTTAGATCACCATTGCAGGCATTGCCCCTTCAATCAATCAATGAGGCAGAAAGATTCAGGAACCTGGTCCAGCGTACATGTGGTTGGATGGATAGATCTCACACGGTGGCCATTGAGTTTATTACAAGGATGTCGAAGATCACCCATCAGGCTATCCAAGTTCTTGAGATAATCCACAGATTGATGGCAACAGTAGCTGCATTTGCCCATACCAAGGACGTTGTCATCCCTGTCTTGAAAGTTATAAGACACACATCCAGGAGAATTTTAGCACAAGAGAGGATCTTAGAAGGTGATTCTCACAGTTTGTTTCAGTGGTCAACCTTACTCCATATAAAGAGTGTTCTCTTTGAGGACATCAGTGTTAGATGTGGTCAAGTTGAGGAGGTGATCAATCCGATCCAGGACAGAGTATTTGAGGTACTTCGTACCATTCTTGGCAGAAGGATCGAGGTCGAGACAGATGTGGATTTACAAGAGTTTGAGGATAGAATCACGATCATCTTTCGCAAGGACGCAGATGTTACAAATGAGCAGTATGATCAGATGTATGCCACCATGCTCCTGATTGATAGAACAAAGGAACTTGAACCTACTTGGGACGCAGCTCTTCTAGATGCATTTGATCAGGTTATCCACTTAGAAGAGAGTATCAAGAATCTTCCCGAGATTCCAAGCACAGAAATCGAAGGAATCGTGGCAAAATTCATTGCATATGCTAAGAAAGAGAATTGGAAAGGGAATAAGATTCTAGATGAAAGGTTGTTACAGATGACATGACATCTCATTTCTCATTGGTTGATACCTCCTAGATTTTTGTGCCAAATTTAATATTTGGCTATGTATTTAATATTGTTCAGTAAAAAGGAGGTCATTTGTAACAAACCCTAATTAGGGTTTAGGTGTCATGATCTTGTCCATTGATTTACTTTCAATCTGGACCTTTCATTGTAACTGGGGATGCTATTTATACCCCCATTTTCCATTTCATTTGTAATAGAATAGATGTAATAGAGTAAGAGAAGAATAGAAATAGTGAAATAGAGAGATTAGAAGTGTAAGCTATTTTTATTTTGTGGCAAGATTGAGTCTTGAAGAGAGAAGTTCAAGCAATTGTTGTATATGATGACTTGGAAATCAATAAAATATTGAAGTTATGGTGTTTTGTTGCAAGTTTCTTGAGTTATCTTCATGGTTGTTGGATGTACTTGAATCACGCTCAATCAAAGTAGTTTGTTAATTTGAAAGACTAAGTGTGAGATTTGATATTTGGTAGGATTCGCAATCCAAACCACTAGCTTCTTGCTGATTGTAGGAACGCCTTGCGTGGTCGACTGGAAAACACTTTGAGTCCTTAACCTTCAAGCATTTTCGCATCTAGGATATGTACCTTCGTAGTAGTGTCCTTGGTCTTTGATGCATTGAACACCATTATTACCTTAGAAGATCGCACTAATTTCAGTTGAGTTGTTATCTTATGGCAAAATTGAAATTGGTTGAGTCTTGCCAAATCTCATTCATGCTAAGTCGTTCCTAGGGTTAGGCTAGATTAGATTTACTTAAACCCTGTCCTTTTTCCATTTTTTTTTGAAAGTTCCTTTTAGATTAGTGAAATCTTCGAACCATTGAATCCGTAAGAAGCCTTGAAGGAAACAGCAAATCACATCATACCACTAAAAGCTTGTCCACACGTGGAGACCCCACTAAAAGAACCTTGGAGTCCATCTAACTGATCCTTTTTGCAGATCTTCAGCAGTTAGAGACTATTTTCTCAAGAGAGGATAAGATGCCTGTCGGTATTTTATTCTGTGTATGATTGTGTACAAAATACACGTCAACACAACCCTACAAAATCGTGAAGCTTCAAGCAAATGATTAATACTCAAACCAAAGAGAACAAACAACACCTCACAAAGCCTCAAGAGTCCTCCATGGTAAACCAAGATGTCAACATCTCCAAATCACATGAAGATAACCATCCATCATCAAATGATGAATCCACATCACTCCCAGAGCTCCCATTGAACCGTTAACCAATCTCTTCAGGCATTGTGACAACCATCCTCAATTGAAGATCCTCTGTGGCCTCAAAATGATCGAAATCAACCAAGAGCTCCCAAAAGGAAGAGTCAAACCATGATCTCCAAACTAAGAAGATACAACTACACATCCTTTGTCAATGGAACCAAAGATGTCAAACTCTTATTGCATTCAAAAGGTAGAATCCAAGAGCTCCACATGACACTAACACCCATTGCAAAAGACCAACCATATTCTAATCAAAGATTGACCATGGCTCACAATAACTGCAACCACAACAGCTTAGAACCAAAATCTTGAAACAAAGAAGATAGAACACATTATGTAATTGCATAAAACTCCCATTGAAAGTGATATTGAGTTATACATGGCATCATGAACAACATCATTACCAAAACTCCACTAAAAAAGAATAGAGTTTCTCATGCACCATAATCTACTACTAAGATTCAAATGATCAACTATATCAAGTACTCCAAATAACCCTTTTCTCACTACAATAATCATACTAATGCAGTAATGGTGACCAACAACAAGGCCTACCGAACCGAATCTTCATCAGACAATTTACAAGATTGTCACATATGCAACATCTGAAAGAAAAAATACTTGATCAATACTCCAATTTCAAATAACAAAAAGATTCAACCCAACATCAGTATCATTCATAATAGAGATAATCAGGCATAATATATGGATTTCCAAGACTCAAACACTAGAATCAACGCTATATCCAAACAAACCCACAAAGGGGTAACCATAGATCAATAAGAACCTTCCAAGCAACCATGCAAACCCGTAATTGTCTCCATCTAGAACACCCTGAATCTAGTAGTAACCATAGATCAATAAGAACCTTCCAAGCAACTATGCAAACTTGTAATTGTCTCCATCTAGAACACCCTGAATCTAGTCTTACCATAGATCTACATACAACAAATTTTAGTCAACATGTAAAACCCGCAAAACCATCTTTGTAAAACTAAAATCGATTTAAACATCTAGTCATTCACATTATACATGTCATATGAACAATGGAATAAGCACAAATCTACAACACCCAACAACTGAAAACAAGAGGTCACTATAACCCAACAATAAAGGAAAGTTGTCTAGGAGCTTAAACTATATGAAACATTTCAGCTTCACAACTCACAAAAGAGGTCAGTGGTTTATCTTCCAACGCTTTCATGTAACCATGGACTAAAACCATGTGTTGATGTGTTTTTTATGCACCTCAAACACAGAATAAAATACCAAGTATCTTATACTCTCTTGAACAAAATTTCCTCAAATGCTAAACTTTGTGATCATATGAGGTGACTCCAAGATTCCTAATGTTTGGTCTTGATGTGTGGATAAGCTCAATGGTTTGATGTGATAATGTTGGAATCACAAGGGGGCTTACGTTTATACTTGAACTTAGCTAGAACATGGAATCTAACTCAACTTGGAAAATAAAGATAAAAAGGATAAGGGTTTAGAGAGACTATGCTACTCTTAAGATCAATGATGACGATGAATGTTACTTAGATAGAGAAATTCCCTTACACCAAGGTGTGCTTCGCTATGATGACAACAACTACACAAACTTGATGCAATCTTCTAAGGAAATGGAAGATTTTCATACTGTGAATACATCACTCAAATACCCAATGCTGGCACAACTTGAACAAGTATCCATAGTCGAACTTAGCACAATAATTAGGTTTAGGCTAACTTTACACTATATCTTACAATCAACAAACTACAAAAAGTATGAACCAAGGAATTCATCACGATATCTTCATAAGAATTCACCATAATCAATGAACTTTAATTAACCTTGAGAAGTAATAAAAAACCATGCAAAATGTAGAAATAACACAAAAATCCACCTTAACTTCAATGAAATCAAGTATTTATTTCCATAAGTCTTGGTAACAATTTCTTTCCTCCTACTCTACTTCTACTTCTACCAACTATTTACTAATGAACTATTATTCCACTATTAACCTTTACAAATGAGGAGAACAAGCCCTTTTTACAAATGAATGGCTAGGATCAAATCCAAATCAATGGCCAAGATTACAAGACAATACCCTAATTAGGGTTAGTTACAACTAATTCTCGGCCAATGATTAAATTACATTACAATGGATACGTCCAACATATTTTTAACCAATAGGAATTGAGGTTAGGTAAGATAAGCAATTTTTGATGGAGTGACATGTGTCACTTGCTCCATCTTTGAATAAATCAGGTTCATTGAACTTGGACATATTGGCCTTAATTGGTGGATGAAGGTGAGTTGTCGCCACCCTAACTTACTCCCTGTAACTCATCACATTTGTTTGCGGTTGAGCAATATCTCTTGATGCTTAACATTTCAAATTGCTCTTTGATGAATGTCGATAGTGGGACATATTCCTAAATTGCATCATCTAATCTGATTTGATCACTTTCACTTATCCTTCTTCATACTTGGGAATTCATCTCATGATGTGCTTCACCTTTCAAGCTTGGAATCCTTCATCTTGATTGCTCTTGACCTTGATCATTGTATTGATGTGGGGATATTCGGAAATTCAAGATAATTGCGAAATTTCCTCCTCTTCATTGCTCTATCTTGATGTGATGTCCTTGAACCTCTCTCCAAGTCTACCTTCAAATGTGTTGATCTTTCATCATCCTCATGTTGCTTTTGCTCCATCTCTCATGTTAAAGATTTTGATGCTAGCCTCCCTTGCATTCTTGTGCTTGCTAGAGTAGTATTCTTCTTGATTTGTATTGGAATGAACCCTTGATGCCACAGCTGCTTCTTCATTCCTTTGTGTTTGAATGTTGTCATTGATGTCAAAGGTGAGAATTCCATTAGCTGTTAGGGAATTGGACAGCTGTGATTTATATCAAAGAGCTTAATACACAATTCAAATGGAAATATCGTCATTAATGTCAAAGTGAATGGACAAGATTGTTGGATTCATTATCATTGATATCAAAGGCCAAATGATGTGGATAAAGTTAAGATCATATATAATGGTGGCGTTGATCTAAACATATTATCAAAAGGTGTTGGCAAAGAAAAGGCCTAAGCCTATTTGTTGAGTAAATTCGATGAAGGTAGTTCACCTTAGAATACTCTTGCCTGCAGTGATTATGGCAATGATGAAGACTCTATGTCACAACTGTTTGCCCTCTCGGGTGAATAACTTAGGACATAAAGAACATAATGCAGAATAATGCCGTAAATAGCAGACAAAGTATGTCGGATCTTCTATTCATTCATCTGCTCAAGTACAACTCGTGTCAATGACACTTTTATTTGAAAATAAGAAGTTCACGGTTCAATTCCCTCCTGGCCTGACGCCATCTCTTTCCGTTTCCCGTCGGCTGTTCTCTTCGTAGCGTTGCAGGATTTGTTGTCGTTGCTCTTCCTGGGCAATCTCCTCCAGGCGGGCCTGTTGTGCCAGCGATGCCTGTGCAAGCGACCGGGGGAGGTGGTTCATCAACCAGTTTACTGCTGGGCTAACCTCCAGCGCTGTCCACACGACACTTGGTGGGATTTTTGCCTCTGCCGCTTCTCGTCGAACGTATGTCTGAATGGCTACCTGGAGCAGAATTGAAAATTCTCGCGTTGCCGTGTCTTCTCCTGTGTAAAGTTCTGTCCGTGCGTCGTTGGCCTCCGGGTTTACTTCACCAACGGGTAGGCCCATTGTGTCTGTGCGCCATCCGTGTCTTCCGTTCCCGAGTTCGTCTAGGCAGCGGCGCCAAATGTTTGCCCTCTCAGGTGAATAACTTAGGACATAAAGAACATAACGCAGAATAATGCCGTAAATAGCAGACAAAGTATGTCGGATCTTCTATTCATTCATCTGCTCAAGTACAACTCGTGTCAATGACACTTTTATTTGAAAATAAGAAGTTCACGGTTCAATTCCCTCCTGGCCTGGCGCCATCTCTTTCCGTTTCCCGTCGGCTGTTCTCTTCGTAGTGTTGCAGGATTTGTTGTCGTCGCTCTTCCTGGGCAATCTCCTCCAGGCGGGCCTGTTGTGCCAGCGATGCCTGTGCAAGCAACCGAGGGAGGTGGTTCATCAACCGGTTTACTGCCGGGCTAACCTCCAGCGCTGTCCAACCGTCGGTGTGATCACCGCACGGTGGTTCCAACAACCGTTTGGAGTATCTCTTCTGATTGCAGTTTCATGATGAGAATAGGCCTTGTTCATACTATGCAAACCTTTCAAGTACGTTTTGACAATCTGATGCAAAATCTATAGGATATGAAGTGATTTAATAACAGCAATAACAAGAAATATCCATGTGGCGATTTGTTCTTCTATAGCTGGCAACTTTATGGAGAGTTACAAGTAAAAGATTGTAAAATCCCTTGCTAGTTTTGACCTCAAACTGCCGATTAGAGGCTCAAGGAATATCATCAAACACTTTGCATACAACCTCTATGCTTGCTGGATTTGTGTTTCAGTTTGTTTATGCTTGCTTGGAATGATGTCAAATGTGATCAAAATGCTTGCAAATGATGTTTTTGAATGCTTCTAATGATGCATGATTGGTTGATAATATAATAGGAATGATATACTAACTGTTTTTGACCTTTCTCATACATATAAGTGACTGAAATCAACTTGTACAGCGAGTTGACATATTGTCAAACACTTTCCATGCATTCTAGGATAACCAATATGCACATACAACAACTAGGTATTAATGCTAACACTTAGCATGCATCTTTCAATTCCCAAATGCAAATCTTTATGCAAACTAGTCACTTACAAGAATTAAGCATTTTGACAAACAAATGGCATGCAACCTGTATCTCCTTCATTTATATGCTAAACCAAGTAAAAGTTGTTATGCCTCACAATCCAAATGCCATTACAAAGTCTGATACAAAATGTGCATCTACAGCAGCACCATATGCAAATGGATATAATAATGCAAAATACATCAAAGAACCTGATGATGAAATAGCAGCAGCATGTACTTGATCAATTGCTTCATATAGACTTCATAATTGCCTCATAACTTGATGCACCTAGCCTCCGTGCTGCCCAGTGATCACCGCCAAGGCATGAATGTATTTTTTCTTGCCCTACTAGTCAAAATCTCACCACCACAAAGGTGTGCCCATCCTTTATGCAACTCTAAATTTTGCAAGCAATAAATATGGAAATCGAACCAGCTTGGCACTTGAAGATTCCTCCCCCTCAGTCTCAGAGTTACCTTCTTCAAAGGCTGCAAATCAGACCCCTACGATAATCTGCTCAAATACTGAATAAGACCCTCCTCATTGCACAGATTGAACCTCTGAAGTCCATGATCAAGCAATGATTCAGCTGATATTTCACATCCTCAAGATTAAAAACCAATGAGAGATTTCGTTCCCAATGGCTGAAGAAGGCAGAAATCCCTTCTCTTCTCCTCACAGAACATAATTTATCAAGCAAATGCTCAATAATAATCAATAATCGACCTCTCTTTGGCTGTTTATATAACACTTCTCCAGAAGTCGATTTCCCTCCAAAAAGCACATTTTAATTCTCATTTAAAATGTTTTAATGTTTGTGCTTTATGTCATTTAATTTTCTCCTTGGCTAGGCGCTCAATAATTAATTAAAAGCATGGCCCCCTTTTAATGATGATTTGACCCTCACGTTATAAAGTTAAGTTATAACTTTATAATATCACTTTTAAATATTTTAATATCATTTAAGCCACTAAAACATTAATATCTCCTTCAATATTTATTATTTCACCATGCCATCAGACACTGTAGATCCCAATGCATCTAGGTGTCTTAATAAAAATAGTAAGGGGGTCCCTCTCAATCATCCACTGACATACTATAAATAGTAAGTGTGAGAAATTGAGTCAAACGAAGGCCAGTCCTGAACCAAACTGAATTCCGGAGAAGAGAACACTGTTCCAACTGCCCACTAGGACCTTGTAACCATCTGCTTTAGCCTACGAAGGCCAAAATAATAGGCTAAACCATCAAGACAGGAACGAGCTAAAAAGGAGACATTACAAAGATATATTTCAGTGGAATCGACTATGTATTGAAGAATAGACAACAATCATAAATTCTATGCAGCATTTGAAGTAATCAATGAAATAAGGAGTTGAGCAGACCTAAATAATAAGAATGTCTTATAAAGGATTCTCGCCTTGTCTATGATTTGTGATGTGTATTGATTCAAAAATAGTCTGCTTTATTATAAGGATGCTTATATATATGAAGCCCAAAACAATTATTCATATGTCTTGGTAACTTCCTTTATGACAACGATTTATGTGCATCAATTTGTTCTCCAAAACCGATCCAATGTGCACAACAATGGCAAATAAAGATTTATGAATAGTTATCAATAAAGGCACGTATACCAGCGATCAAGTTTCTTAACCATAAACCAAGCGAATTATGTTTCCAGTGATTTAACAGAAAGTGATTTGTTTGGTGAAGAGTGAATTCCCGATATCCATTAATGAGAACAAAGCAGTTGGACTGAGTAGTACGATTAAGGATGCAGACTGATTCACATGAGAAAGTACGAATTTGTCTTCAAAGAAAGTAATCTGCATTAATAAGTTTATTAAAAGACTGTGATCAATATAAAGGATTAGTTGCTGAAGATTAATAGCAACTGTGGCCGAGGCATATATAAAAAGTGATTAAAGAATCATTGTAAACCACGATAATCATGAAGTGATGCGATCAAGAAGGGTAAAGCAACGGCAGAGATCATACATGGAAACTTCGATAAGCATTAATCCGTTTTTGAGAAAAGATGAACAGAGAATAAATTAAAGATAACCCATTGTGTTATGAAGGGGTGCGGAAATGATTTGTAGTTAAACTAATTTGCTAATAAAAGATAAAAGGCATCATTTCCCAAAGGCTGCAATCCTGTGATCTGCCTTCAAATTTGGTTATTAAAAGTATAACAAAGTGACATGACTATTTGAATGAAATATTGTTTCCCAAGAGATATGACTCTTGGAATTTGGTGGTATAAATAAAGAAGAATAGAAATGCAAATGTTAAAAAAATAAATGTTTGTGGTTTGTAGAGTGAAATGTGTACAAAGGCATATCATATATGAGCAGACTTGTAGAGAATGGATAGAAGATTGTTAAAAGGAGATTTCTGAGTATATGGCAGCAGATATATAAGTATATATATTCATATTTGAAGAGAGTTATCTGCAGATTTGACAGAGAAGTATATGCAATTCCAAAAGGGAATATATGCAAATTTGAGGAAGGCATTAAGGCAGATTTGAGATCAGACTTGTACCAGACTTGGGATCAATCTGAGAAGAAAAAGTATAGCATAACTTGTGAAGAATAGGATCATCCATCATCCTCAAAAGGTGGAATTTGAATGAGGGGTTTGTGCCTCTAGTGGGAAAGTTTCTCACAAATAGAATGAGGGGTTGGTGCCTCTAGTGGGTTGATACCTACAAATTTGCAAGAGAGTTTCTTGTATATAAGGAAGCAATATTACTGTGGTTTTCTCCCGTAAGGGTTTCCATGTATATATCTTGTGTTCTACTTGTGTTCATAATAATTAGATCACATGTGAATGTTAACATGGAGTGAATATGTTTTTGGGATAAAGATATATGTTTATAATATTAAGTTGAAAAAGTAAAAGTTTGTCATACTGATTCACCGGCCCCCTCGCCCACCTCCCCCCTTCCCCCCCTCTCTCTCAGTATAACCGTGTTCTCAACACTTCGGAATTCCTTCTTTGTGTTTCCCTTCATGTTGTAGCATCTTGATATCCTTGTAAAATGTTGTCCTCTAAATTGTATCTTCATCCTTTCTTGAACTTGAATCTTGATTCCTCCTTATTGCATTGTTTGAGTTCTTCCATTTCATGCTTCATCATCTTTGCATTCCTTACATCAAACCTGGAAAAGAAACAGATTTTGAATCAAGAAACTCTAAGAAATGAATGAAATAACATTAACACTTTACAAACTATGCCTCTTAAAACCTTCCCCAAATATGGAAATGTTAAATCTGGAAAAGTTGATACAGGTCTGGAAATGATATTTCAAACTCATAATTTTTTTATTTCAGATCTGGAAATGCATGGTTTGGGTCTGATCTGCACTTTCAGGTGTGATGAAGATCATTCTCTGCTAATGGAAATCTGCCACCCTCACTGCTGAAGAAGTTGCTTTCAATGGCGACCTGGTCAATTTTGCCTTAATGCTTGATAAAATTTGCTTGTTTTGTTTGGAGTTTGCCTTTGTTGTTTGCAATTCACTTTTTGTTGATGATCTAACTCATATCTGCCTCCTATTGATCTGATTTTGTTTGCTGGGTTGATCTGCCTTGATTAGGATTGAATCGAATTGATGAGCAAATGAAATGCTCATCCATCTTATATAGGCATTGAAGCTTGAGACACAAACCTTGGTGTTTTAATTCTTAAGTGAGTCGACCTTCCACTTCCCTTTTTGAATTTGAATTTGAACGTTTTGTCTTCTCGGAGTTTGAATCAACACGCCCCATCACCTTCCACCTTGCTTCCCTATCAAGTCTTAAATGGCGTGGATTTGCTTAGGTCGTGGATTTCCTTTTGTTGTGGATTTCTCAAAGTGGGTTTGTCAAGGTTGTGGATTCTTTCAACTCATGGAAAATTTGTGCCTTCCACCAAAAGTTGTGGATTTTGTGAGGTGAAGGACAAAATTGGATACCTCTTCAAAAGTTGTGGATTTCTTGCACTCAAAGGAAAGTTTTGCTATTGCATCACTTTTCATGGATTTGAGAGAGTCATTGGAAAAATTGATCGCTTTAGCTCTCACCCATCTTGATCATTAGAAACACCTTGTTTGTGGATTTTGAAGGTTCAAGGATGAATTTGTTAGTGCAACTCTTACTCAACTTAACTGTAATGTCCCTACTAGTTAGAGATCACTGCTCTGCAAAACAGATTATTAGAATACAACAATCGAAGGTTAATTTGATTCCTGTCTTGGATGTAATTTCTTACACCCAAGCCATACCAAGGAAGACCATCATATATGATCAATTCCTTGCCTTGGATGATGCATCTCATCATCCAAGTCTACCAGAGAGGACCGTCCAGATCCGTCTCTTCTTGGATGACCCTTTGTCACCCAAGCCATACATATATGCATATAGATATTCAGTATATATTGCCTACCAGGGATTATCATAATCCCTGAATTAGACTACGAGGATTTCCTCCCAATAGCCTCCATCATATAATCACATTATTGCCATTCATTGATATACAACATTTCATAACAATTCATATTATCAATATCATTTGCATTATAATTCATATTATCATTATTACTTAAATTATAATCTTGTGACATACAACCTTATGTTAAAATTCTGTAACATACAACATTGTAATAATGATGACATAATTCTGTAACATACATATTATAATAATCATGACATAATTCTATACATATAATAATCATGACATAATTCTGCAACTACCATTATAATAATAATAATGACATTTTATTTATTTGTGTGTGTGTGACACACACATCCACACACATATACGTACCTATGGCACCTCTGCGATCTTCTCCGTTACTCTTCCTCTGGCTATGCCGTTGTACTTCCTATCTCCATCTATCCTCCCGTGCCCCCTCTGGTCTTGCGGTTTGTATGGGTTATATACCCGTGGAG
Source organism: Cryptomeria japonica (assembly GCF_030272615.1). Classification (NCBI taxonomy): domain Eukaryota; kingdom Viridiplantae; phylum Streptophyta; class Pinopsida; order Cupressales; family Cupressaceae; genus Cryptomeria; species Cryptomeria japonica. The sequence goes on along the minus strand of NC_081408.1, from coordinate 2,337,506 downwards.
GGGAATAGTCGTGTCCCTCCATGGGGTCCCTTCCGTGGGAAGGGGTGTGACAGGTCGCAGCCTAGGCTGCGGCTACCGTCACACCACTTCCCTTCCGAGGGAAGGGGTGTGACGGTAGTCGCAGCCTATGCTGCAGCTTCCCGTCCCACCACTTCCCGGGGGGGGGGGGTCCACGTGATCTTCCCGTAAGGGCACGAAGCTTGTTTATTTCCCCATCTTTAATATATCTAAATATATCAATGTATTTCCCCATCTTTAAATATAATAATTTATTCCTTGTAAATAATATATTAATATTATTTAATAATTTAACTCCTCCTTTAGTATATTAACCATATTTAATATCTTATATCATTTTAATAATTGTCTTTAATTTATTAAATCATTGTAGGGCTTACATCGGGTAGTATGGTAGGGTTATCACATTAACCCTTAAGACCTCCAAGTCATGGATTAGCCTAGGCGTGGATAAACTTGGCATCTCGTCACGAAGTCATGGATTTTGCTTGGGCATGGTTTTCATGAGGTTGTGGATTTCTTGAGGTCGTGGATTCTGTTGACGTGTTTTTTTGACAGCATCGAACATAGAATAAAGTCACCAATGGTCACCTTATCCTCTCTTGTTCAAGATCAGTCTGTATGCTAGGATTGCTTAAAGTTCAAATGGCAAATTCCAAGGTTCCTTTAGTGCGTGGATGTGACTCAATTGTTTGATGGGTTTGTTGTTAACCCAAGGGGCCTTACGTGTGTTCAATTGAAGAAAACAATAAACTCATGCAAGCTCAAGGATCTCTACACAGATGATTTGCAATGAAAGCCCTAGTTTTAGATTTTTGTGATTTTCGAAATTATGTAGAAAGTAAATGAGAGAAGGGTAGAGAGAACTATGCTAAAGCTAATCTAATCCTAAGAACAGGAGATGGGATCACTCATGCAAAATCAAACCACGCTTCGTTTCGCCAGCAGAGCACAACTACACGAAGGCGGTGCAATCTTCAAAGGGTGCGTGGAGGTTTTTTAGATCACCAATATGGACCATCGGATCGAACAATCTTTACTGATGATCGAAATTAAGCGTACACACATAACAAAAGGCTCAAGCTAACTTTGCACGGTATACAACAATCAGCTGCACACCAAAATTATGAGCTCGAATTCTGCAACAAGTACTCCTATCAAATCCGGTTCTCCTAACAACATGCAAGCAAATCTAATCTAACTAAAGAGAGCAAGACCATGTAGATTGCTAAAATAGAACGAGAATACACCATCAAAATCTAACAATGTATTAAGTTGGCTACTTCAACAATCTTGATGCAACAATCTCAGATAATAATCTCTCCTCCCTTTAGAAATGAGGGGGTTCACCCCTTTATATACGCCTCAGGCCACACAAACCCTAATTAGGGTTTCACCCCAGAAGATTCTCCACTCAAGATGCAACAAGGTGGGAATCGGCAATAAATACCCCATGAAGCCCATATACAATTATTTCATGAGCCTAAAATAGTGCCCACTAGTGCATTAAATGCACCCCACTATATCGATTACGCCTAGAATATAATAAACATCTCCATGCAAGGAATAAATGCCCATCATTCTTCATGCGACGACGACATGCACAGAGAATCTATCATAAAATCATAAATAAGGCGGCTGCGTGCAAGAAGATTCCTCATGTGACGACGACATGCATTGACCGGACCCACACTTAGTCAAAATACCCTCGGCATTAAATACGCCACCTTTATTCAACTAAAAGATTCTCGTCCAAGAATGGACGACCATTATCCCATTCATTTATGGCGTATGTAATGAATTTGTTGACGACGGCTTCCAGCTCTCCGATGGAGACACTTGGTACATTTTCAATGTCGAATTCCATCAAGGCAATTTCTTCCTCGCTCTTGGAAAAGAAGCTCTCCACTCCATCATGATTTCTTGTGTCTTCTTCATTATACCGGAAAATGAAGAAACATTTGCAAAATGTTCCTTAGGGAATGAACCTCGTGCAACTGAGATTTCAAGGAGTTCACTGTTATTCCACCGTCATTGAGTTTCCTTACGAACAATGCCTCAATTGCACTGATGATTTCCTCCTGCACCCCTCTGATGGAATCTTTCAAAGTAAAGGAGTCTATGCTGAATTTATCGAAGGTGTTCTTTCCTGAGCACACAGCGTAGAACCATCGGGAAAGTCATAAGCTTCATTCTCCTGAATTACTTTCCCATCAATCAGAATTTGCCGTGGAATCTTTGTCAGAGCCCTGAGTCGCAGAATGGTTGAGTCCTGGTAAACATGCACATCCTCCCACAATCCTTCTGCTGTCTCTAATCTGCTCAGGAGGGTCACGAACTTTGAATGAAGCTGAGCCAAGTCCTCGACGAATTTTCCCGCTTCAGTATAAACATCTTCTATCCATTCCCTGGAGTTTTGCGCCATCGCTCTAATAACTTCCGCATCATGAACAACTTCCTTAGGAAGGGAGGAAGGAGTGAATGAAGGACCTGCCTCCCTGAGGGGTCTTTTGAAACTCCTGATGTACTCGCATAGGGCTCTATTGTCTTCCCTCAGCTGCTTACATTTCGCCTTTGATTTCAGCATCTTTTCCCTCATGGCTAAGGAAGATTCTTCAAAGTCTCCCATTACTTGACCTGTGGAAGCATGGCCAAGATCAATCTGTCTGATAACATAACCCTCCTGCCTGATTTCGTTCCTGTCTTTATCTACTGCAGACTCAGCAATGTGCAGGGTCCGGGATCCAGACTCTTCCCTGACAACCTTGGAAAATTTCCAAGGAGCCTTCCTTTCAGCTGGCTGATCCATCTTTTTCAACAATTCTTCCAACTCCCGAGCTGGATCAATTTCCTTTTTTGGTTCCCTTCTTAGCCTTCCTACCAATCAATCTGGAGCGGGGATGGAGTGACTATGAACCTCTACCTGCTCCTGCTCCTGTGACTCTTCTTCCATTTCGCCAAGGATAGCTTCCACGAAGCTATCCTAACGAGCCTCTTCCTCACAAAGCTATCCTGACGAGCCTCTTCCTAGTGTGAGGGACTTTCTGGTCTTTGACTTCTTGGCTGATGGTGTCCTTGTGAAGCGTTAATGCTGAGTATGTCTGGTGCTGGAATGTTCTCTGGAGGTGGACCTACTGGATGTGAAAACATTTCTACTTCCTGCACACTCGAGGAACTCGCCGGTGAATGCTCCCTCTCTGTCCTTGCTCTCTTTTGTGGAGGTTCTTCCTGTTGGACTTCTTGTTGAACCTCCTTTGGGACTTCCTGTTGGATGTCCTTCTTCCTTGCTATCTTTGGTTTCTTTGGGGCATTTTGTCCTTTATCAATCCGGGCCTCCCCTCCTGCCTGGGCGCGTGAAGAGCCTTCGGCCGCCTCACTATGGGAATCTAGACTTCCCATTAGCGGATATGTCATATGAACATTTCCTTCTGCCAACTTCCTTATCTACCAGTCAATCCAGTGCTTTGTGAATTTCAGCACTGGTCTAGCCAGGACATTCAAATCATCCATTTCGGGTTTTGACCAATCGGGCAACAGAATGGGCTGATCTTTTACTTTCTCAAATTCAGGTTGCAGCAAATCTGAATCCTTCTTCACTTGATAAATTTCACTTAACTTGATGGTGTCGAGGGGCAATCTGGAATGCATTTTCTTCTAGACCTCAAGGTCATCCTCGGCACCTGCCCAATAATCTTCTAAGTGAAACTTGTGTGTATGAATCTGAAATGGATGATTTGAATGTCCTGGCTAGACCAGTGCTGAAATTCACAAAGCACTGGATTGACCGACAGATAAGGAAGTTGGCAGAAGGAAATGTTCATATGACATATCAGCTAATGGGAAGTCTAGATTCCCATAGTGAGGCGGCCAAAGGCTCTTCACAGGCCCAGGCAGGAGGGGAGGCCTAGATTGATAAAGGAAAAAATGCCCCAAAGAGACCAAGGATAGCAAGGAAGAAGGATATCCAACAGGAAGTCCCACAGGAGGTTCAACAAGAAGTCCAGCAGGAAGAACCTCCACAAAAGAGAGCAAGGACAGAGAGGGAACTCCCTGAAATCTCAGTTGCACAAGTTCTTCTTCGTAGCTTCATTCCCTAAGGAACATTTTGCAAATGTTTCTTCATTTTCTGGTATAATGAAGAAGACATAGGAAATCATGATGGAGTGGGAGAGGTTCTTTTCCAAGAGCGAGGAAGAAATTGCCTTGATGGAATTCGACATTGAAAATGTGCCAAGTGTCTCCATTGGAGAGTTGGAAGCCGTTGTCAACAAATTCATTGCATACGCCATAAATGAACGGGATAATGGTCGTCCATTCTTGGACGAGAATCTTTTAGTTGAATAAAGGTGGTGTATTTAATGCTGAGGGTATTTTGACTAAGTGTGGGTCCGGTCAATGCATGTCGCCATCGCATGAGGAATCTTCTTGCATGCAGCCGCCTTATTTATGATTTTATGACAAATTCTCTGTGCATATCGCCGTCGCATGAAGAATGATGGGCATTTATTCCTTGCATGGAGATGTTTATTATATTCTAGGCGTAATCGATATAGTGGAGTGCATTTAATGCACTAGTGGGTGCTATTTTAGGGTCATGAAATAATTGTATATGGGCTTCATGGGGTATTTATTGCCGATTCCCACCTTGTTGCATCTTGAGTGGAGAATCTTCTGGGGTGAAACCCTAATTAGGGTTTGCGTGGCTTGAGGCCTATATAAAGGGGTGACCCCCCTCATTTGTAAAGGGAGGAGAGATTATTATTTGAGATTGTTGCATCAGGATTGTTGAAGTAGCCAACTTAATACATTGTTCAATTTTGATGGTGTATTCTCGTTCTATTTTAGCAATCTGCATGGTCTTGCTCTCTTCAGTTAGATTAGATTTGCTTGCATGTTGTTAGGAGAACCGGATTTGATAGGAGTACTTGTTGCAGAATCCGAGCTCATACTTTTGGTGTGCAGCTGATTGTTGTATACCGTGCAAAGTTAGCCTGAGCCTTTTGTTATGTGTGTACACTTAACTTCGATCATCAGTAAAGATTGTTCGATCCGATGGTCCATATTGGTGATCTGAAAAACCTCCATGCACCCTTTGAAGATTGCACTGCCTTCGTGTAGCTGTGTTGTGCTGGCGAAACGAAGCGTGGTTTGATTTTGCATGAGTGATCCTGTCTCCTGTTCTTAGGATTAGATTAGCTTTAGCATAGTTCTCTCTACCCTTCTCTCATTTACTTTTTGCATAATTTTGAAAATCACAAAAATCTAAAACTAGGGCTTTCATTGCAAATCATCCGTGTAGAAATCCTTGAGCTAACATGAGTTTATTGTTTTCTTCAATTGAACACACGTAAGGCCCCTTGGGTTAACAACAAACCCATCAAACAACTGAGTCACATCCACGCACTGAAGGAACCTTGGAATTAGCTGTTTGAACTTTAAGCAATCCTAGCATACGGACTGATCTTGATCAAGAAAGGATAAGGTGACCGTTGGTGACTTTATTCTGTGTTCGACGCTGTCAATAAAACACGTCAACAGATTCCTTCACCTCATGGACAAATTTCTTGTCAACTTAGTCTTCAAAAATGACAATTTCGTGGATTTGGAGGAGTATAAGTGGGTTTGCCCTTCATCTTCATGGCATGGGTAATTCCATGGTAAAGTCATAGTCATGGACAAATTTGCACACCTCCTCTCAAGTCGTGGATTCCAAGGTATCAAGGACAAATGTTGCTCTTCACCAAAATATTGTGGATTTCACCAAGTGAAGGACAAAATTATTGCATTCCATCTCAAAGTCGTGGATTTCTCCAAGTGATGGATTTGCCAAGGTCGTGGATTTTGTGGACTCATGGAAAAGTGCTGATCTTCACCTCAAGTCAAGGAAAGAGTTGATCACTTCAGTTCTTCTTCATCATCAAAAGCACTTTCTTTGCAGATTTTGAAGATTTAAGGATAAATTCAATTAATGCCACTTTCACTCGACGTCACCCTCAAGTCATGGATTCCATCAAGGCATTGACAGAATGAAGGCAACGTGCAAAATCGCGGATTTAACCAACTCATGGACAAATTTGTACTACACCATCAGATCGTGGATTTCTCAAGTCTCTCAAATCATACACTTCACTTTTTCCTTGAAAGATTGATCATTTCCCCTTGAAATCATGGATTTGTGAGGGTTAAGGATAGACCGATCATTCCACCTTTTAGTCTGATTTAAGCATTGAGTCCTTCCAGTTGTGGATTCCAGCAAGTTGTGGACAAATTCCTTCATTTCACATCAAGGTCGGGGATTCCACCAAGTCGTGGATTCCTTGAGGTCATGGAATCTCCGATTGCATCTTTACTTTGTCTCCTCATGATGTTGATTTTATCTTTGGTGAGGGTTTTGCCCTTGAATTTCCTTTTGGAAATCCAAGGAAAACAATAGATACTCCACTTGTGTTTCTTTCCATCCATCTCTCATCCTCACATATAATCTCTTTGACAACCATCCTCATCCGATTGATTCTTGTCTCCTCATCTTGTCCGTAAGGTACTCTACTTGCTTGATTACTCATCTATCATGGAACTCATGCCTTGATTTGACCTAAAGATTGCATTGTGAAGCTTCACTCAATGAAGACCTTGACTCTATCTAACACCTGAACACTTAGAGCTGAGAAGACTCCAAATAAGCCTAAAGGGAGACCTAAATGTTGCCAAGCTAAGCAATCCAAGCAAAAGAATTAACCTACAAGAAAAAAGTGAGGGTCCCTATTTGCAATGGGGCAGTGTGTGAAAATGTCACAATACCATGTATCCAACATAAGCACTCCATTACGTAGTCCAAATTGTTGATGTATCTCCATGTGACCAAGATGTCAAAACCCATCCAACATGAACACCTTCTCACTACACATGACCACAAGGTAAAGGAACAAAACCACCAAACAAGAGGATACACTCATATTAATAAATAATAAATAAGAGCTCCAGGTTACCAAACCATAAACAACTTGATGAAGATCCATAAGCATGAGCTTCACATGCCCATCATAGATCACATTGATAATATCCATGGTTTCCAATCTCACAAATCTGCAAAACAAAGTTAACTCATAGAACATTCATTTCAGCCCCAAAAGCCTTCCAACAACCTCTAATTCCTTCTAAATGATTCCCACAAGCTTTCCAAGTTAAGAAACCAAAAGTAAAGGAATACTTAGAACTAGTAACCTTCAGCTCTAATACCAAATGTTGAAGTAAACGGGTTCAATATCAAAGATTGTGAAGATCAATTTGTATCCAATAAACTTATCAAAGGACACGATTCAATGTTTGGATAGCTGCAACATGAAAATCTCAAACTCATATGCTAATCTGAAAATTAAGTTCAATTGAGGAAAACCAAGATTAGATCCTTCTTCTTTATGATACCAAAAATTAATTTGTAAACCATTCCTAATAAACCTATCTTATGTGAACTTATAACACCAATACATAATGAATAATATCAGCATAAGATAGCAGCAATAAGGCATAAATCAGCAACATAACATCCACACTACACAAGATTTACATGGAGAAACCCTTGTGAGAAAAAACTCCTCCAAGAAGAGAGGACAAATTTGCATTATCAATAATAAATATGCTTACAATACAATCACTTCCATTTTCCTCATTGCCTCCACCATAGCAGCATCTATGTGCATGTGAACAACCTCCTTATGCCTCCCATTCATTCTTTGTTCCTGAAGAGAAATCTACATTCAACTGTTACATATGATATCTACACCCAAAGGCAGAATTTATAGAATAGCAAGAGCTCCAAAACCACCAATAAAGGTTCCCAAAGGAGCCTCTTCATTCCTCGCGACCACAACCTTTGAAATGTTTCCATGGAACTCGAAAAGACACTGGTTTAGCTTCCAATATTTTCCCTCCAACTTAGGTGCCCAAACTTGCAAGAAAAACATTACATTAAATGTAATAATTAATGGGATGTTAAGAGACACCTATTGCCTCTTCCATGCTCTCACTCAGAGAAGCGCATAGGTCACCTTAATCATAGCAAGGAGAACATAGGCGTAACTAGAAGTGGAAAGATTAGGAGGGGAGTCATTGGATGATGATCATGATATGCTTGAGGATGATATTAGTTTTGAGGAAGAATCTTTGCCATTCGATTCGAGGCTGCTTCAAATTGAGGTGGTTTAGTTAGAGGAGAAACTTGTAATATATTTTATGGACTTGAAATAAGAACAGTCATCATATACTTTTATGACATACATTTCCAATATAGATATGATTGAAATAAGAACAGTCATCATATACTTTCTATGGCATCAAAATTTATGAGAACACAAAAATGTGGGATGCAGAGAAGGAATAGAAATGTAAGAAATTACAGAAAAGAAGACATGGTACAATTTGAAAATAGGGAGAAGTAGGTGTTTGAGAGGCTGAAGCAAAAAGATGTGACTATGAAGTAACTCAAGCATGAAATTGTACTTAAAAAATCTCAAAAACTTCCAGTGGATGGATTCTTACTTGATTCAAATACATTGCTGCTTTGATTTTCTGTGCTCATCATGATGATGAGAAACTCTTTAGTGACATTTTTAAGTTTACAATAACTTCTTACAGTTACAAAGATAAAAGTGTTCTTTTTGTGAAAAAACTGGAAGTTGACATGTCACAATATTATTGTCCATGTAGTTCTACAGTCATTTTGCTTCGAAATTTTGGATTATCTAGGGAACATGAGATACTATAAGTTTGCATTTCATACCTATGGGAGAGTAAATTAGTTGACCAAAGTGCTGGAAAGGCTCTTTATTTTCTTCCAGTCATTTAATGTGGCATATATATGCTTATTTTCAAGACCATAGTTATCTTTCTACCTTCAAACAATCCTGTTTTCGACACTTCGGTTTAAATTTAAAACTTCAGAGAGATCAATTCCAAGGTATATGTGAGATTGGACCTCTGTGAGCATGCTACTTATTAAAGGGGGAGGCTTCTTGATTTTATCATCATTATTTTACTCATCTATCTTTATGGTTGGCTTATGACTTAAGTGGAAGAGGGACAATCTTGCTTGACTCCAATGTTACACTTAATTCGCTCTCTGATTGTTGTTGCACTTACTCTTAGCACCGAGATATTCTAACCACAACTTCTGTATTCTCAAGCAGCGGCAACAGGATAGAATTCTAGGTTCCTCTAGTTGTCTCCATAAATTAGCTTTTAGGCAGAGTGTGAGGCTTTCTTAGAAACTCCATAATAGCAGGTAAGGCCTTTTTTATTGTTTTTGCAATGTTCAACAATTATCAAGATACTAATTTCAATCCCAAAATGATCAACCGATATTTGTGCAAGTAATACAATTAGAGAGATACCCAATAACAAAGTGCCAACTTTCATACAAGGTTATGACATTCTCTTCTATTGAGAGTACATTTTTTTATCCAATCTATACTTTTTTCTTGTGTAAAGGCCAAAATAGTGGATTATATTCAATTATCCTCCCCTAACAAACAAATACTTATAGGTGCTCGTGTGCTAAGTGGGTTCCTTGTAATTATTACCGTCATATATGAAGGAAAAATTCATCCGTGTAACGACTACTCACAGTGTCTCTACAATGTCTATTCATGGAGATCATCTTGAGATGACTAAATAGTAAAAACACACATCGAATTCCCAAAAAACAATTCTCACGGAAACACTGTTTGTAAGATAATGCCTTAAAGACTTAATAATTGGGAGTATTTGCAAAATACGATATATTGTTCAATTTGCTTCTCCATCATTTTGAAACTTTCAAGTAATTAGTTCAGTTTTCATTGAAATGCGTGAATTAGAAACTCATGTATGTAGACCACATGAAAATTCTACTTATATTCATCTTTTTATGGTCTTATATGTCTACTTTGCATAGCATATTTTTTATTTCCTTTGAGTTTACATAGTACATGTATATGCTATCAGACTATTAAGACCATTTTTGCCATCTTCTTTTGAGTGCAGGAGATAGGAAAGGCTTTCCTTCCAAAAACTCAATACGAGGCCACAGATAATGGTGTAGCAGTCCCTGATTCTACACCGGTAACAGCTGTCCCTGATTCTACACCGGTGACAGCTTCATCTAGCCCGGAGGTGGGAGGAAATTCAGTACCTCAGCCTGCACCTGTTGAAAGTCTAGAAACAGCTTCAAGTGTTGCTTCAAATTCTACTCCAAAGCTCCGACCTTTGTCACCATTTCCTCATGTACAATGTTTCTTTCTATTTTTTTATCTTAATCTTGCAATTTTTCAGTTTTAGTTCTTTAAGCTTTCTTGGTTTTTAAGTAGTACTTATTGCTTTGCCATCCTTCACTTTTTCCACAGTATCCAGACTTTAAACCACCATCATCACCTATTCCATCAAGGCCTTGAAGAACTCAGAAGTGGCAAGCTCATTTTTTCTAGGATCAATTTTATCCTCGGTTGCTGCCTGCGCTAGTCAACTTGTTCATGGTATAATCATAAAGGACTGTTGTAATGCGATGTCGTTTATTTATAATGCCCCTAACGGCTCAGAATCTCAGGCAGATGTAATAATGGTTCATAATTATCATGACTTGATATTGGTCATCCAAGTTTCAAGGGTTCTGGAATTTTCACATTTGTCTGCAGACATTTCATCCTTAGGCTTTTTATGGATATGCAACTTCATGCAGATTCAACTGCTTTATGAAGGCATTAACACATGTAAAAAATGTTTCTGTTTGAAGGTTAAATGTATCTTAATTCAGTAGATATCATTACACGGTATTAGGAATTAGAATTGTGAACTGTTTGATATCAACTTAGATACCTTATTGGCCCCACCTTCAAGAAAATTTGGCAAATCGATCTATCTTCCAAGTTCAAATATCTATGTTTCGAGCAAATGGAAGCACTTCAAAGTTCGTATAATAATAGAAAGTTCACAAATATTTTTGAAAAATGTTCTTCAAATTTATCAGAAAGTAATTAATAGTCTACATATGAATATTGGCGCTTCAAGTCCAATTTGGGTTCCAGTCGCAAAATATAACTCTTAAGATTTAGATTTTATCTAATCTAGAGTTTCAAAATTATAAATAATTGTATGTATTTTTTATTCCATCAACATTTCAAATCACTATTATAATGATGAGAGTTATTGATAGGAAAAGTGTAGAATCAGTTCAATATAGTGTTAAGAGATCATGGTTTGTGTGCTTGCATAGGCATCTCATAACACTTTATATCAAGCCAATTTAATAATTTTTGTAGCATTTTTTTCCATTCTGACGATAAATTATAGAATGTGATCTGAAACTTGGTGAAATAAAAAATTCAATATTTCAATCCAATGGATGTTGAAAATCTCATATACAGTAAGTGTGCCACAGAGTGCTCACATTTGTTAATGTTGAATCAATCTAAAACATGGAATCTTACTGCTCACATTTGTCCCAGCATTTGTTTTGTTTTCAGAGCGAATTCCTTATCAGGAAGAATTAATGATTGCTTGATTCCTCCTGATCGATTTTGTGCATGAGCTGTACTAAAATAGCGTTCTCAATGGTTGGAGATACATATATTTTTAACTTGGTCTGGAACAATGCTTCAGTTCTGTGGTTCAAGTGATTTTTGTCCAAAACCAAAATAAAGAGCAATTACAAAAAGATATATCAATCTATCAACTAAAATACTTCTACACTTCTTGTTTAATGCCTCCTCTAAAAGGTGGTGTTATCTCATATTGTTTTGTTTAATGCTTATCTGCAATTAGTGTTCCTTGGTAGCTAAGCGATCAGCAAATCATATATCCATGCCTTTTTCCTAAATGTTTTTGGGCCATTTCAATTAGATTACTTCTAATGCAATAACAAGCTTACGAGTTGTATATATTTTTGCCTACTCAACTTTTTTAATGTCTTCCTTATCATCCATTTCAAGTAATTTATTCCAATCTTTAAATTTCTTTTTCACTATTTGTTGTGACACAATCACACATCACGCATTGGGGACATGTTTTTTTTTCTTTTAATTTAAGGTTTTGGTTTTGGGTTTCCAAGTTTCGGATCTTTAAATCAAGTTTTTTCAAATTTGGAGGAGTCATCAAAGTCAAAAAGTCATCAAGATAGGGAGGATGAATTCAGACATTTCGCTAGATTAAATGGCTTCCTCCCTCCAAAAGTAGAGCAAGATGGTCTGCCTGCAAGAGGAGAGGGTAGTGATGCACCTCAAGAGGGAAGGGGCCGTTGGCGGTCGGCTATTTCTGATAAGGGCAGGGGTCGTCCAAGAGGAAGGGGTCATGCTCGGTTTGGAGACCAAGCATAGGATCGACATTTGATGCATGGCTAAAGTAGATATGAATTTTTTGCTTTTAGATGTGAATTTTGTCTAGCTTTTAAAGACTTTTATGCAGTATCAATGTCGATACTCTTAGACTCTTGAGGCAGTAAGGTTGTTATTGCATGTTAATATTTTCAAACTCTCGAGGCAGTCATGATGTTTTTGAATAGCTTTGAAGATCATTCCCATTTTTTGTTCTGGGATGAATTTGGTCTGTTTTGGAATCTATCCCTTGTCTATTTTGAATACTTAGCCCTAAGGTCTCTGATATTCTCTATTCTCTATGTAACTGGACTATTAATTTTAATATAAACTCCTCTAGCTTTGTCCTTTACCAATCAAAAAAAAGAAGTGAAGGAACGGTTGAAAGAATGCTTTAATGCTATAGATGGTCTCAAATGAGACAAAGGAGTAAAATCACAATTTCTCGGAGTCAATTCTGACAACTTGCTTTTTTTTAGGAATTTTGCTTTTTTGCTTTTTCCTAAATTTAGAAAGTCTTGTTTTTTGACATTTTGGGGCCAATCCGGGAATTTGCTTTTTGGCCTTCTTTTTTTTAAAAATAAAAAATTATTTTTTTGAAAGTTGTTTTTTTCCTTTTTTTCAAGGTTTTGGATGGTTTCAAGTTTAGAAGATGTGTCAAGTCAAGAGAATTCATCCAGAACAAACCATGTATGAAATAAATTTCGAATCTAGAGAATAATTTCTAAAAGTTGATTGAAGATCACAAGAAAGAAATTGATTAAGTCTAGAGCTTGGTTCGAGAAAAATTCTTTGTTTTCTTGGAAAATATTTTTGAATTCCTTGTTTTCTTGAAAAAAAATTCCTTGGAAAATTTTTTTGTTTCCTTGAAAAAAAGTTGATTGAAGATCACAAGAAATTGACTAAGTCTGGAACTTGGTTCGAGAAAAATTCCTTGTTTCCTTGAAAAAAAATTCCTTATTTCCACAAAAGAATTCCAAGTTTCCGTGGATAACTTCCTTGAGCAAAAGCAATGTCCGTCCAAGGCAAGTGGAAAACTTCTTCATCCATGTTGAAGTCCACCCAAGAAGGGGTAATAAAGGTGATTAAGTATAGGTGCTTGGAAGAGGAAATGTTGAAAATTTTGGTTTAGTATAAAAAATTCTTAATCCAACTTCAAGTCCGCCCATCCTCATGGTGAATCTTCCTTGCACACTTGCAAAGTCCGCCCATGCCATGGTCAAAAGTTCCTTGGCTAGCATCAAAGTTCGCCTAGGCAAAAATGTTTAAAAATAAAAATAAAAAATTCAAACAAAAAACAAATTTCAGAAAAATAAAATATAAATATAAAAATTCCCTAAGCCATCACAAAGTCCACCCTTGGTGGACATGGATGAAATCTAAACAAAGCAATACACTCAACAAGGAAATATGAAAATAAAAAATAAAGCACAATTTGTCTAAGTGTTGGATCAGATAAAAAAAAGAAATAAAGCAAAAAAGGTTTTTAGAAGGAAGCAAAGAGGGAAAATTGCAATAATAAGTTTTAAAACACAAAAACAATAAAACACAAGGAAGGTTCGATTTGGGAACCGAAACTTGATTACATACATCACCATTAAAATTCATTAAAACAAAAAAAACAATGCAAGACGGGGTTCGAGTTTCCTATAAGACATTAGTCTTGACAATTCACTATTCACAATTTTCCTTCTATCTTCAAGAAGTTTGAACTTTTCTTGACGTCTTTTCAAAGTTCAGGCAAATTAGAAGTGTAATTGCAAGTTCACAACGAATTTTAAGGTAGAATTCAAGACATTCTTGGACTACTCAAAGCTTTCTTTGAGATTTTTCTTCAATTCTTACATGCCTGAAGCACTTTTATGACAAAATTCTCAAATTTTGGGCCTCAAAATTCCTTCCCTTATTTTGAAATTCTGATAATCAAACTTGTGCTTAGGTTTTCCACATTAAATTTTCAAATTTCATTAGAAGGATAGGTTTTTTTTTTAATGTTTTCTTAATCTTACAGGCAAAAATTCTCAAAATCAAACTTTTTTTTATAATTTCCAGAATTTTCTCAGTCTGATTTTAGCTCTAAGAATCTATTTCCAAGTCTGATCAGACTTAATTTCATGATTTCAAGAGTTTTTCTTTGTCTGATTTTGATTTCCAAAATCTTTTTAAAGTCTGAATTTCATTCCCAAAGTTCAAAATGAGACTCAATTTCATAATTTTAATAGTTTTTCCAAGTCTGATTTCAACTTCCAAAACTTTCTTAAAGTTTGATTTTCATTTCTAAATTCATAATCAACATTAATTTCATAATTTTCAAGTTCACTAACTTTGATTTTTCACTTTCAGACTTGATTAAGTCTGATTTCAAAAATTTAGTCAGAAAATCAGAGTTACTTTTCAAAAATTTCTCAAGTAGGCATCAAGTTTATTTCTCTTAGGAATTTTTCATGATTTTCAAGAGATGGATGTTAGCTTGGGAAGAGATTTCCAGAAAGGTGAAGATGACAAAAGAACCAGTTGGAAAGATGATTCCACAACACGTAGAAGGACAAAATTCATGCTTCAAGGTGGAATCCAAGGATGAAAGGAACAAAGAAGGACTTACACTCCATCAAGACATTCAATAAGATTAAGTCATTCAAGGATGAAAGACCCTACATCGACCTTCCAAGTCCAAGGCAAGGAATTTTAGAAGAGTTAATCATTTCAAAGTATGCTTCATCACATGAATCTACAATTGGAACAATGTTGAGTATCAAGAGATATTGCCTAGGGTATCAACACTTCTTCATGATGGAGAATCAAATCTGCAAGGCAAGTTGAGGGGGCATCCCAGTGATCAATTGACCAATCCAAGGGTTCCAAGTCAGACATGTCCAAGTGCAATGAACCAGACTCAACAAGTGGCTCCTATATTCTCATTGGTTATCCAGAGTGTTGCAATTTTACTATTTGCTGAAAGGAGTTTTTTTACAAGTAACCCTAATTAGGATTTTATCTACTAATCTTGGCCATTAATTTTAAATCAATCCAGGTCGTTGCTTTGTAATAGGGTGCATATATAAACCCTCATCTTCTCATTTGTAAAGGGAGAGATTTCTAAGAAATTGTTGTAGTGATACTTCTTAAGTGCCAAGAAATAATTCATTGTTCAATTGTTGGTGAATTTTATTTACTTTTGCAAGTTAGCATGGTTTCTTGGCTCTCAATAGAATAGATTTCAATTTGAAGTTGATATATTGAATGAAGGATTTAATGGAATTGCTCAATGTTGAATGATGTGTTTATACTTTGGATAACTGGATGATTTTCAATTATCATACAAAGTTAGCCTAAACCAATAAATGAAAACCTAACTTCTATTGCTTTATCCATTGTTTATGATGTTGGTGAATGAGTAATATGAAAATCTTTTGATTTCCTTAGAAGATTGCACCATTCTTGTGTAGTTGTTGAATTTGGCAAAGCAAGAATTGGTTTCATTTCCACTTTTGCAATCTTCGTCTTCCGAATTCATAGGATTAGCCTGGGGTTAGAATTTCCTTTCTAAACCCTAATCCCTTTTTTCCTTACTTTCCAAGTCATAGTAGAAGTATGATTGAAAATAGCTTATTGAAAAATCATTCCAAAAAGGAAGAAAGTTACAAGTGTCGGGAATTAGCAGAATCCTTTGATTGATTCACTCCTCGAGCAATTACATAAGTCCCCCTTGAGATTACCAACAAGTCACAACTAACCAACTGAGACTATCTACATGAATATGGAACCTTGGAGTCCACTTTGTGATCACATATTTCGTCTATTTAGCACATAGAAGATTCTGATCAAGAGAGAATAGGATATCTCAAGGTATTTTATTTTGAGTTGCGCATGCATAAAAAACACACCGACACTACCCTAGGTTAGTTTTGTGCATGCTGATCTGAACCTCAAAATTTAAAGTTTTAAAATTTAGAATATAATGATTGTCCCCAGATTTTTTACAAAGATATTATTTTGTGGATGGGCATCTACAAGTCAAAGCTATATTAGAATTTGATGAAGATATTATGGAAATGAATTACGATGAAGAAGCAAAGTAGTGGTTCATGTGGAAGGCTATACACGACTTGCAAATTTGTGAGGGTAGAAAAGAAAATATGATTGACAATCCACCAAAGACCAAGAATTTGATGGTTGATACATTTTTAGTTGAAAATAAGAGCATATCATGACTTGCACCTCCTTTTGTATATACTTCCAATAATTCAAATCGGTTTACATCCCTAATATGGTGAATATTGAAGAGGAAGAACATTAAATCCCTTTGAACATTGGAGAGTATGTTGTGCCATGGTGGAATATTGATTGCGCATTAAAGAATTTGCTTGAGATATTCATGATACTAAACTATTTCATTTGGATTTTAGTATGAATTGATTAGTTACAGGTACTCATGGATAGTTGGATATTGGGTGAACTTAGAGTTATCTTAGGTATTAGAGACATTTGTTGAGATAATTACTCTTTGATGGAGTTTCAACAAGAAGATTGAAGAGCCTTCATCTAGACAGATGTGAGTTCATGATGGACCTATAGAGGATATTTTTTTAGAGAGACTCATGGTGGCTTGGTGTATCTTGGAGGAGCGAATTTATTCCCCATTCTTGTACTACTTGACAGATAATCATCTAATAGGTATTTCCAAATTTATTTTAGATACATCTATATGTTTTATGTTTTCTTTTCCCATGGAGATGGATTTTGGGTTGTGTTTGTTAGTTCTAAAGGGTTCATTTGAGGAGTGTTTGGCATGTTTATCTCCTTGTGCATATGATTTTAATTTATGATTTTATTTTTATAAGGAGAATGAGAGATGTTATTGGATTGATATCTTAGTTTTAAGAATGGATTTAGGTTTGATCTTCCTTGGTTTAGAGAAGCTTATATCTATTTTGATTATATAAGATACATACATTGTGTTTGATCTATGAGATTGAATGGTTGTGTTGTTAAGGATTTTTAGTGGGGGTTATGAAGGATGTATGCTTAGCACAACTTAACACTTTGAGGTTTTAGTAAGACATGGTATGTGATATGATTTGTAGATTTTCTATATTTGGTCTTTTGCTTCTTCCTAGAGGTTCATGTTCACCTAAATCTGAATTGAGGTTTGCATGGAGCCTTTGTGATTACCATGTTTGTGGTCATGTGTTGTTATTCCACTTCATTAGTAATTAGTAATTAGTAATACCACGAGGGGATTAGAACCTGGAAGAGGTAAGGAGAGTAGTTGCAAGGGAGTATGTATCAATTTTCTATTGTGTTTGGATCATGGTGATTTTTATTTGTACTATATATATCATTTATTAACCACACCTTGGTATGAGTGTTGTGGAATTAGTAAGGAGATTAGTTGTGAGGGAGTATGCATCATTTTTTTATTGTGTATGGATGGTGGTGATTTCTCTTTGTACTATATGGATCAATTATTAACCACACCTTGGTATGACTGTTGTGGAATTAGTATGCCTTAACTATTTTTCAGATTTGACATTACACATGTAGTAGGAGTTCCTATCTATATGTATGTGCTTTATTGACAAATTTTATACAAGGAGCATTTGATTGTAGTTTATGGACCTTGGATACTTTATTGGTATGATTATACTAAAATTTTGGATACCTTTGGAGATAGATGATTTGATGTATTATTTGACATGGTTGATATTTCCATTGATACAATTTTTTTCCTTGGAAACACGGGTCCTTTGTTATCACTTGGATTTAATGCTTGTGTTCTCTGGATTAGCGCGTCTCAACCTTAGTTATTCCTTTTTTTTCTATATGTGGCATGTTGGAGGATGCAGGTTCTTTGTTGAGATGGTGACCACCTTAGATGTTATTGCAGGCATCTTGATGAACATGAGCGCATGTTGGAGATTCACGTGGTTTTATTGATGGCTATGATAAAAAAAAAATCATTGAATAACCCTTGTGCAATTTATGCAACACGTAAGAATATTTGGAAAAAGATTGTTGTGCAATATTTTAATTTTGTGAATAAATATTTATTTGTGATGCATCTTAGGAGATGTGTTTAGCCACATTAAATATTTATTTGGGTCCACTTGTAGATTTGCATTATAATGTTGGTTAGAGATTTTATGTGTGGATTGCATATTGGGAAAATATTTAATTTTGAAAAACTTTAGTACCAAAAAGTAAATATTGCAATCAATAATTCTGTGCTCTCATGTTTTTGAGATAAATGGTTTAACTAATACCATTAGTGGTTTTTCATGAGCTAAATTTTGTAAAAGTGAGCACATGTTTAGTAGTTGGGTTGGTTGTCATCTATAGACATTGAAAACTAGCTAAAACATATTTTTGTCACCATTCATTAATAATTCATTTAAATATTAATTAAATAATTTTAATTAATTAATTAAGATAATGTTCTTCCCTATCTCTAATAATTAAATAGTTTTAATTATTTCATTAATTCATTTTTCATCAAATCTTTCTATTTTTCAATCAAAAAGAAATTCAATCTCCTTTCTTCAGTTAACTAATTTTCCAATTTGGAATATTTTAGACTCTTTTCCCTAGTTAACTAATCACTTTTTTAGCAATTTATCTTCCCCTCTCCACTCAGTCTCAAAATGGAAATTGAATGTGCACATTCATTTCCACTCAAAATTTAAAATATTTTATTATATTATCAACTAAAAATTGTTATTTTCAATTTAGCTTACTAAGCTCTTAATCTTCATCATTCTGTCAAAAATCTATAAAATCACCTCTCTTTCATTAGTTTAAGAATAATTACAATATAATTAACAACATAATCTTTGACTCTTAGGATGATTTTATCACACTTGTGCTTCTGCTTGTGCTACTTAGAGCAACATTACATAACACCTAATTCTTCAAGGTGCGTCTGAAGAGCTCTAAGATTTGTGCATGATGTATAGACTACTTATTTCAATTGCATGCATGAGTTTATTTCTCCATTGAGTGATTTGGATGATTCAATTTTTTTGTTATAATCATTAAATAATTAGATCATTTCACATGATGCATTTGGGCACATTCGGTGAAATCCACATCCCTAGTACTATTTTTTTTAATGAGAATTTGTTTTTTTGCAAGTTGTAGGTTCAAATTGATATCTTTGTTATTGTTCCTATGGTTTTGTCCTATTCTTATGCATATGCAACATCTTCCTTGCTTATGCTTTCAAATTATATGCATTTGCATCTTGTTTCAGTGTGCGCGTTAGGTAGATTCACACAACTGTATCCTGTATGTATGTATGTGTCAGGTATATCTACGCTTTTGACAAGTACACATTTCTAGGTTTACCTACTTTTGTGCATTTGATTCTTGTTCCCGCACTTTTGTTGTGTTTTATTTTTTTCTATTTTTAGTGAATAGTTTAGTTGTTGTGATCCCTAATTCAATCTATCTAGCTTGGTTTTTGTTGAGAAAAGATAAGAAAACAAATCTATTGACTTGCTTGTGCAGACTGACAAACATTGGGAAAAAAAAATATTTTGAAAACTATTAAACTTTGTTGCATGAAGTTTGTCAAACTTTTCTTTTCTCCACTAATATTAGGGACTAAAATTAGTTTAGTGGATAATTTATTTTGTTTCTTATGTCTTGTGTTCTTTCTCATTTGTGTTATCCTAGGAGTCACTGTGTATATATATGCTCTTTGCTTGCACTTTAGGAAAACTTGGGTGTATCAAAAATACCAATGCTCTTATTTTTATTTTTAGTAGGAGACTTGCCTAGGGATTTCATCACCTTAGGGTTTGACCTCAAGTATTTTTTCTAGTAGGCTACATAAAGGGGGGAGAACAAAAGTTGTACTCCAAAAAGTGGCCAACATCAATCAAAGCTAAGCTGCAAGACCCTTGAGCCGCTAAGACTAGATAGCAAGGAGAGTGGGAGAGACCCCCTCCCCCCCAATCTCAAGATCCTATAGACAAGCTTTTTGTTCACAAATTTTTCCCACTACGAACCTTGTTTATTAGAGGCCTTAATAAATTTGACTTTAAAGGAAGTTAAGGTAATGAAAAAACTTCCTACACTAAACTTGAAGTGAGGGTAATGCAAAAAAAATTTAGATCTTTACAATTTTTACGAAAACTTAACATAAATAAACAAAATAGCATGCATACCAAAACACAATGAATTATGTGGCTGGGAAAACCTTTTTGGAAGAAAACAACCACACTCTAAAAGACACCCAATATATTATTAAAAATCAACAACAAATTTAATATAGTCGCAAAGGAAGCTTCTCACAAGAGTCACCAACTAGAGAAATGAAGGCAACTTAACAAATATCAAACTCTCACAATACATCACAATACATAGTCGTAATATAATTCTCTCATAAAATAGGGTTGCCTTCTAGGGCAATCAAAGCACACATAATATCTAGGTCATTATATATGTGACTAAATGATAAATGGTCAAGATTTATGTAATGATAAATTATACATAAAATGTGGCTTTTGGAGGCACTACCCCAAACCTCCACCCACAATGACCCACATTTAGCGGGTTTGGAATTTAGAGAGTTGCCTGACTCAACAAGTTGAGTGGATTGCTTGGTGGAATGGTGCTATTAAACGTACAACCCACTTTGTTTGAGTTTATGGTCAGGAACTAGCCATGTACCATCAGCGGTCATATGAGGCTACCACCTTGGTTCTCTTTCATGCCATGGAGGCTCTTGCTGCTAATCCTTTCTCTCTCACCCTACAAGTTAGGGTTGCTTAGCTCATCCATCAAAAATAGATAGCTGATAGCCATGTTGCTTGTGGTGCCCAAATCAAAGCTAGGATTCACTGGCTTAAGGTTGGGGATTGTGCTTCCAAGGACTTCTTTTTGGCTCTTCAAGCTTGTCATTTGTCACCAGGCATCAAAATAATTAAGGAATATCATGTGGTGTTCTCTAAGCTATTGAATATTCCCCAAGTGTTTGTCTGCCAATATAAGAAAGTCTTCACTTCTCAAGAAGCCTTGCTTGAGTGAGATAGAGCTTTGTGTGAGTGGCTCAATGATGTTCCCTCTCAAATCTCTTTCAAACCCAAAATGATTTTTGTGACCAATTTATCAGTATTGAGGACCTCAAGGAAGCTGCATTTTGCATGGCCAACGAATAGGCCCCTGGGTGTGATGGCTTTCCTTATGAATTTTACAAAGCTTTCTAGCCTTGTGTGGGACTTGATTTGCATAAGGTCTACCTCGAAGCCTTTTATCCTCAAACTCTTGGTCAGTTAATTAATAAAGGAAATATCAAATTCATACCTAAGGTAGGTGATTCTGAAGACATTTGCAACTGGTGGCTTATCACCTTTCTTAATGTCTCATGTAAGATTATTGCTAAGGACCTAGCTCTGAAGATTCGTCATCTTCTTCTGCAAATTGTTCTCCCTTTCATTAAATCTAGATTCATCCTAGATAATATCATTGCAATATGGGAGGGCATGGAATGGGTCTGTCAGTTTAAATAGAGTACCATCTTTGTCAAGTTTGACTTTGCCAAAGCATACAATTGGATAGAGGGGCCTTTCATTCTTTCCATGTTGGAAGCTCTTGGTTTTGGCCGCTATTTCATTTAGTTTGTGAAGATATTATTCAGGGATGCATCTATGTGTATCACCATTAATGGATACCAATCTTCTACCTTCAGGCTACATATATCTATTCATGTGATGTCCCCTTCTAATTAGTCATCAACATTAGGCAGATTAGCCTATAATTCTGACCCTCGTTTGCTAATGAGGTTGTACAAAGGGTCTCATTTAGTTGGCATCTACTCTAGGATTTAGTATGATTTGGGTTGGCTTTCATTTGGTGTCATTTGGTCTCTATTTGCTATACATTTGCCATACTTACTATTTATAGTAAGCCAGAAGCTCATAGAGAGGGGACCTTTTTATTTTTAGAAAGTGCATTTGGTCACATGGGGAAAAGCAAGATGAACTTCAGTTTCAGACAACGAATCAAAATGTTGAGTATTTTGGGAGTTATGAAGATTTTAGTGGCTAGATTAATATTAAACCATTCAATGACTTAGTATAAAGTTATAATTTAACTTTATAATTTCACTTAAGTTGAGGGTCAAGTCATCATTGGAAGGGGCCAAATTATTTAATTAATTCATGGAAGCCTAAACCAAAGTATTTGTTAAAGTGTTGGAGATAATGAAATAGTATTTCATTTAAATGGAATAAAATGCTTTATTGGAGAAATTCGAACTTCTTTGGGGAATATATATACCTTTGCATTAAGAAAATTGATTTATGTTATGATATTGATTATTATTTTCTCTTGATTGTTGTGAGATTTGGAGTTTGTGGAGAAACAAGGGTTTCTTGCAGATTTTCAGAGATTTGGACATTGGAGGACGTTAATTCTTCATTGTCAGAGTTGCCCGAGGTTGTGAAATATCAGCTAAGTATAGCTTGCAGGGTTGGCTTCATCTAGAAGTCATCAGTGTGCAGATTGGAGACATATTCGTAGAGTTTCTTTAATCTTTTTGGAATCATAATTATAGAGGGTTCAAATGTTGTGATTGAGGAGGATTTTGTCTTCATTCCTGGATTGTATGATTTTCTTTTTCAATCCCCATAGCTACAATAAAGGGCGATTTGCATTAAGGGAAGATTTTCACTAAGGAAGCTTCTAAAAATTGTGGGAAAATCAAAGAAGAGAGCGGCCAACAATGTAGAGGACTTAGCCACCAAGAGTAGAGTGCCATCCATTCCATTGTAAGGGAATTCGAGCCATGTGGGATTTCTTTTTTGTAGGAAACTGAAATTAGTAGTTGATACCCTCCTCATCTGGGTATGCATGTTGTGTAAACGTTTCATATTGCAATAAAAGTTAGAAAACATAGTTGCACTTGTCATTACGTATAGCAATATTTGAATTTATAGCTTGTGAGTGTTTTTATTAGTTTATATACATTGTTTTTCGATTACCAAACCCTTGCAAATCACCAAAAAAAATATTAAACTTCAAAACCCAAACAAATTAATACCAACATCAACAATTAGAACCAACAGGGTTCTTTACAGTGGTATTAGAGCCAAGATCCTGCAATCCTGTGTCCAATTTTGATGAAGTTGTTAGATGAGTGAAAGGGAAATAAGATATTACAACAGGGAACAAAGAAGACAACAATATCAAAACCCATAGGTTCCTGAAGTTGAGACTTTTTCAGAGGCTTTGAGAGAAAGAGATAACGGTAAAGCAGTGAAAAACACGACATAAGATGACAAGGATGCAAGAATTGAAAGGAAGTTTGACACCATGTTTGACATGATGTCACACTTACTAGGGAAAATGGAGCAGCAAAATAACAATAATTATCAAGGTGGTTAGAATCAAAATCATCAAAACAATTCAGGTGAAAATAGTGGTGTTCTTGGGAATAGTAGCAACAGTGATGTGGAGGGTATTGGAAGGGATAGGATGGTTGACCGGTGAGATGCCTTCACTAGAGGATCAACCTCGAAACCCCTCTTTCACACCTTCACTCCACGAGAAGATCAACCACATGTTGCTTCCATTGTACCTTATGCAGATGAAGCACAACAGACATATTTAGAATATACCACCTTACCTCATGATTTGAGAGAACAAAGAGAACAATGGATCTTTGATCGGTTCATGAATTAAAGGAGTAGGAGAAATGGTGGAAGAAATTAATACCACACTCCAATGCAAACTGATTATCAGCAGACTCTTGGTAAGATTACCATGTCCTATTTTGATGGGAGTGACAAGTGTACAACTAGAGCATGGGTACAAAAGTTAGATAACTATCTATCATTGAGACCGATGCCTAAAGAGGATGCCATTAGATTTGCTACATTGCATTTGGAGGGTGTTGCTCATGAGTGGTGGTACCACAAATTGATTACCCTTGGTCATAATCACATTGCCACTTATGTAGAGTTTTTAGATAGGCTAATAGAGCAATTTGACCACATAGATCCTGAGATGTTTTTCAGAGAGTTGGCGAAGTTGAAATAGGTGGGTAATTTGGAGGCTTATATTTTTGAATTCTAGAGGCTCGCAGAGATGGTGCCTAGCATTTCAGAGAGGAGACTTGTTATATTATTTGTGGAGGGATTGATGGAGCCTTTGATAGGTTGGATTAGGACATTTGATCCACCCATTTTGTTGTAAGCTATGAAAAAGACACATAGCATGGAGCTTGCATCACCTAGAAGCAAGTTTCCACCTAATTTCTCCAATTCCAACAAAGATAATAAATTTTCTCATAAGAGACTAGAAAAATCAGATTTCAAGAATAAATTTCTTATGGGCAAGAATCAAGAGAGTTTGAATGATTTGAGGAGGAAAAAGTTATGTTTTTGGTGTAAGGAACCCTACACACCCGAGAATGAGTGTCCCTTAAGGCCTAAGGCCAAGGCCAAAAAAATGGAATGGACTTATGGGTGTGATGATAATTCTGATTTTTTAGACCAACAAATTGACCACAAGGATATAGAGTGAGAAAAGGCTTCAGAAGTGTCATAAAATGAATTAGAAGGTAAAATGACTACCATGTGCATTACTTCCTTACATTGTGAGGGCACTTTTAGGATGTGGGGAGTTATAGCAGGGCAGTGGGTCATCACTCTTTT
The DNA here is from genome assembly GCF_030272615.1 of Cryptomeria japonica. Classification (NCBI taxonomy): domain Eukaryota; kingdom Viridiplantae; phylum Streptophyta; class Pinopsida; order Cupressales; family Cupressaceae; genus Cryptomeria; species Cryptomeria japonica. The sequence goes on along the minus strand of NC_081408.1, from coordinate 2,312,491 downwards.
TGATATAGGTGCCACACACAACTTCATTGATGAGAAGTTGGTAGCAAGGCATGGGATTCAGACATAGGAGTTTGAGGGAGTGCGTGTTAGAGTAGTTGATGGTTATGCACTCACTTGTAATAGGATGATCACGGATCTCCCTATGAGCTTGAGAAACTATGAATTTAATGTTGATTTTTATGTAGTCAATATGGGAGACATGGATATGGTTCTTGGCATGACATGAATTCACGCTATTGAGGAGCTTACTCTTAATGTGAAACATATGGAGTTAATATTTGAAGTAAATGTGCTCAAGGAAATAATAGACACAAGCTTGCAAATGATCTCTTTCAGGAGGATGGAGAGATTAATTCGCCATGATTAGCTAGAGTGGGCAACAAAATGTAGAATAATGCCTACACAGTTGGAGCAGCAGAAGGTGGATTATCCACCTGATATAGGACTTGTTGACTAAACACCCCAAGGTGTTTATTGCCATTCCACCTAGTAGACCTCTCGATAGGGGTATTGAGCATATTATTGAGCTTGAGGAGGGTGCCAAACCCGTCATGATTACACCTTACAGGAATCCAAAAAAAATGAAGGATGAAATTGAGAAAACAATTAAGGAGTTGTTGGACATGGGCCACATTCATCCAAGTCTCCTTTTTCTTCATCAATGGTGTTGGTTAAGAAAAAAGATGGCACTCTTCGAATGTGCATAGACTACTAGGCTTTGAATAAGAGGACCATCAAGAATCGATACCCCATTCCACACATCAATGAGTTGGTCGATGAGTTACATGGTGCTTGCTTCTTCTCAAAGATTGATTTAAGGTCAGGATATCATCAGATTTGGGTGAGGGAGCAGGATATAGAAAAGACAACTTTTTAGTGTCACTGTGGATATTTTGAATTCCTGGTTATGTCTTTTGGCTTAACCAATGCACCGACGATGTTTCAATCCACTATGAATCAGGTATTCCAGAATCAGTTGAGAAGATATATCCTTGTATTTTTTGATGACATATTGGTTTATAGTAGGACATGGTAGGAACACCTAGCACATTTGGATGCAGTGTTGGGTATTTTAGAGAGCGAGTCCTTATATGCCAAGGAGTCCAAGTGTACATTGGGTTTGATAGAGATATTATATCTTGGGCACGTTATCAGTGTTGAGGAAGTGCGAATGGATTCTAAGAAAGTCCGGGCTATAATAGACTAGCCTACTCTTGAGAATCTTACACAACTCCAAGGTTTCATGGGTTTATGTCATTTTTAAAGGTTCTTTGTCAAGGTTTTTTCTTAGCAGGCAACACCTTTGACAGATTTGATGAAGAAGGGGGCTTTCATTTGGACCGATCAGGCACAATAGTGTTTTGATAAATTCAAACAATTGATGACCACATGTCCGGTATTGGGTGTACTAGCTTTCTCTAGGCCATTTGAGCTTCAGTGTGATGCATTAGGAGAGGGGATTAGTGCAGTCCTCATGTAGGATAAGCACCCCATTGCCTATGAGAGCAGGAAGTTGAGGGGGTCTGAGAGGAACTACAATATATATGATAAGGAGATGTTGGCCATAATGTACGCATTGGCCAAGTTCAGGTAGTACTTGGTGGGCTCTAAATTCAACATCAAAACGGACCACAATAGCTTAAAATATTTCCTTGGGCAGTGTGATTTGAATGATCGCTAGCAGAAGTGGGTTAGTAAGCTACAAGCATATGAATTTGACATCACCTATATCAAAGGGAAGAATAATATTGTTGCTGATGCATTATCTCGTATGGCGCATTTGAGTGCTATGGTTGAGATTACAGAGGATTGGAGGCATTTGATTTTAGCAGAGTATGCTAAGGACTCGTGGGCCTCTAACACCATGGATGGTACAAGACATGACAACAGGTTCTCCATTGTAAATGATCTCATCATTTACAAAGGGAGGATATTTTTGGTACCGAGATCAGAGATGAAGAACAGGATTTTGAGGGCCTTACACGATTCCCCCATGGCAGGACACCCCGGTTATTATAAAACATATAGGCAGGTCAGAGAATGTTTTACTTGGAAGAGGCTCAAATTTGATGTTCTTCACTATGTCAGAGAGTGTTTTGTTTGTCAGCATAACAAACAGGAACATACTTATCCAGTGGGACTTCTCCAGCCACTTCCCATTCTTGACAGGAAGTGAGAATGTTTATTGATGCACTTCATTATTCGATTACCTAGAGTTCATAGTAGAGATTGTATTTATGTGGTTGTTGATTGGCTTACGAAGTTTACACATTTCTTTCCAATCTTAGCTACTTATTTAGCAGTTCAGGTTGCAGATCTTTTCTTTTGGGAGGTTTTTAGACTTCATGGGTTACCTCAGACTATAGTCAATGACAGGGATAATAGATTCGTGAGTAATTTTTGGCAGGAACTGTTTAGACTTAGTGGTATCGAGCTCACCCCTAGTACGAGCTACCACCCATAGACTGATGGTCAGACAAAGAGTGTAAACAAATGGGTGTAAGGTTACCTCTAGAATTATATAGCCGGGCAACAATGGGCATGGGTAAAGTGGTTGCATCTATGTGAGTATTGTTATAATACTACTTATCACATATCCATCCAAATGACACCATTTATGGCTTTATATGGGTATGATGCACCCAACTTTCTGGATTCGTTGTTGAGCGATAGTAGAGTATAGAGTGCCAGGGATCTTCGTCAAGAGAGTTAGGACATTGTGAGATCACTAAAGGAAAATATACAAAAGGCACAGAATCAACATAAACAATATGTTGATCAGAAGAGAGTTGAGCGGTCATTTGATGTAGGCGATATGGTGTACTTGATGTTGTAGCCACATAGGCAATCCACCCTTAAGAAAAGTGGTGTAGAGAAGCTCAAGCTGTGTTATTATGGGCCATTTAGGATTGTCAAGCGGGTTGGAGAGGTGGCTTATGAGTTAGAGTTGTCGGCAGATGCAAAGGTGCACAATGTTTTCCATGTGTTATGCCTCAAAAAGGCGATAGGACACCATGTTACTCCATCCACGATGCTACCTTCTCTTGATGATGAGGGGAAGTTGATATTAGTACCTGAGGCCATCATTGATTCTAGCGATCATAGATTGAGAAATAGGGTCATAAGGGAATATTTGGTTAAGTGGAGAGATTTTTTGGTTGAGGATGCTACATGGGAAAGAGATGATATCTTGCAACATCCTGAGTTGAAGTTGCTTGGGGATAAGCAATATCTTGGAGGGTGGACTGTGATGTCCCCTTCTAATTAGTCATCAATATCAGGTAGATTAGGCTATAATTATGACCCTCGTAGGCTAATGAGGTTGGATAGAGGGTCTCATTCACTTGGCATCTACTCCAAGATTCAATATGCTTTGGGTTGGCTTTCGTTTGGTGTCATTTGGTCTCCATTTACTATGCATTTGCCATACTTACTATTTATAGTAATCCAGAAGCTCATAGAGAGGGGACCTTTCTATTTTTAGAAAGTGCATTTGGTCACATGGGGAAAAGTAGGTTGAACTTTTGTTTCAGACAACAAATCAAAATGTTGAGTATTTTGGGAGTTGTGAAGATTTTAGTGGCCAAATTAATATTAAATCATGAAATGACTTATTATAAAGTTATAATTTCACTTAAGTTGAGGGTCAAGTCATCATTGGAAGAGCCCAAATTATTTAATTAATACATGGAAGCCTAAACCAAAGTATTTATTAAAGTGTTGGAGATAATGAAATATTATTTCATTTAAATGAAATAAAATGCTTTATTGGAGAAATTTGAATTTCTTTGGGGAATATATATAACTTTTCATTAAGAAGTTTGATTCATTATGATGATGATGATTATTTTCTCTTGATTGTCGTGAGCTTTGGAGTTTGTGGAGAAATGTTAGTCAACAGATTTTGTCTTTCTTTAAATTGAATTGATTCTAAGCTCTGTTACCCCTTATGAAAGACAAGAGTTCAACTAAACAATTGGGTAAGTGTTATATACATCACTTCCCTCTGAATTTTGGATAGGTACAACTCCCTCCATTAGTTATTCAGGGAATAATCTAATTAAATAAAACTGGTATGCTTTTAACCTGAAAGCACGTAAGGCTGCCTACTTCATTCTTAGATGAGAGGCTAATAGTTTACAAAAAATTTCAGAAAAACTATTCTTCAAAACACTTCACCATGAAAATCAGAGGTAATCAAACCAAAGTTCAAAAACACCGATTCAACACTCCATAAAATAAGTAAGAGAAATAAAGTCTCTTTTCAAACATATATCCTTTCAAAACCACATAGAAAAGAATTCCAGCTTAATGACAACATCCATCATCAGAAAGATAATCACGACCATTTCAATTAGATTAATATTTGCAAAGAAATACCACTCCACGGATTCGAAACTCAAAGATTTTTCCTCCCAAAATGCATATGATCTTTATATATATATGTATTTCATGCAACAAAGACACAACAATACACGTATAAGTTCTTTCTAACTTCAGATTTTGAAATACTGAACACTTCTTTCCAACCAAAAATAGAACTTCTAAAAAAAAAATCTAAGTATCCTATTCTAACCCTTTCTCTATCTATCTTAATCTAATTTATAGTCTTTAAAGAACAGAGGAGGTCTCCCTGAAAAACCGACCTCCTCCGAAACAATTATAAAAACCAATAGAGTATTTTAGGGACAGATGTCCCGAAGTCATTGCAAGATTATGAAAAGCACATAAAATAAAAAGAAAGCATTATCATCATGTTATGCTTCTTCTCCATCGTCATCCTCTCCTCCACTTTTCTGGGCATCGTGGGCAGCTGCAAGCTCCTGAATTATAGATTGGCTCAGATTTTTCATGGTGTTGGTCTTTTCTTTTGCGGCTTCTTTGTCCCACCAGTGCTTCACCATTTTCTCGGCATGCTTAGGTAACTGATCGTTACTGATAAATGTCATGGATTCAATTCGGGCGACTTGGGTTATATCTTTGGGAGTAAAATTGCCTTTGGCCTTAACTTTTTCCATGTGCAGCTTGAATGCCTTTACGACGTCTTGTGTGTTTAGCCCGCAAAGTCCCAGTAGCCAATAACGGTTTGGGTTAACCACTTTGTTGTCAATGACCAAGCTGCAATGAAGGTCCTGAAGGTCATAAATAGAAGTCCTGGCATCAGAAATCACATACTTAAATGTGATTACCCACCACATTATAGTCTTCTTCAATACGAAGAGTTGGCACTCATCAGTTACCAACTTAATCAAATTTTCTGCTAAAACTTATGTGGCTCCGTACTCCTCTATCTTGGTGAGCATAGGTAGCACATTTTCCCATTTATGCTCTTCTTTTTGCCATGGCACAATCTGATTCTGAATCTCCGTAGTGAGGTTTGCATTTCGTCGCATAGTTTCCCAGAGTTTGTAATATATTTCTCACCATCTCTAATCACGCCTTCAATCCATTTCTCCATAGCCCCTGCAATGCTCTTGGCCCGCTGAACTTGACTCATCAACTTCTTGTTTCAGGTGAAGTGGGCTCGAAACTTTCCGAAGCATGCGATATGGGAAGTGCTCCAAAATAGCCTATGTTATCAATGAATTGAGCTAGAATCTTGATATGCCATTTCAGCTCTCTTTTCTCCTGCCCGTCTTTTTCTGACCTGGTGAGCATCTTCTTAGCTGATACTTGGAAAAGGTGATTATTCGAACCCCTGCTCATGTTCCCGAGCTCCATTTTGGTGACCTCAAAATCCTTTGCATTTACTTCCTTATTTTCATCTTTAGGCTTATAAGAGGCAATTTCAGCAACCCACGTCGCGGTATTTTCATTAGCATCCAATTTGGTAGTCGTTTTGAACTTCTTTTGTTAGGGAACCTTCTCCATGTATTTAACCACAATGTCCTGAATCGGGATGGACACTAGAATGAAACTCCGTTTCTTGCTTACTGAAGTGGTTAGCCATTTAGGGGTTGCACTTGAACTAGCTGTCCCTCCGGTCACTTTAGGTGGCGGCATCATGGCTACGGTGACCGCATGAGAATCCATGGTGTTAATAATTTCACTGTCAAGGTCCTCAACTTCGAAAATCTGAGTATCAAGGATTTTGTCCTTTGCCTCCGTGTCTTTCACCTGATCTATTTTCTTCTGCGCAGCACTTCGTGACCTTGTATATCTAGGAGCAGAGAAGTCCAGAGCCGGATTAGGTTTATGCTTGGTGTGAGATGGCTTCTTATCTTTACCTTCATGAACATGCATAGAAGTGGGGTTACAAAAATGTTTTGGGGGACGCAGAGCAACCTCACTATCTTTTGCAGGATCAATCTTGATGTCTATTTTCATTGCCCTTCTCTTATTAACCCAAAATGTGCTTCTTTCCAAGACTCTCTTTGTTTTAAGATGTATGTCATCCTCTTCTTCCACATCTCAATAGATGCAGGACGTTTCAGATTCAGCTTGGTCTAGATATCTAGGTTCAAAGAGCTCTAGATAATCCTCTTGGATTCTACTTATATCAAGTTTCACCTCTAGTGAAACTACCTGTTCCAGAACCATTCTCAAGTTTGCTCTTTTGAACACTTCAAGCTTATCATTATAATCTTCCCAGAAGTCCTCCAGGTGTGGGATTGGAAGGTGTGACATCAAACCAAGACTTCGTGAGAAACCTTTATTGTCAAAGCCCTTTCTTTCATGATACAGTGAAAAATTGAAATTCTTCAAGTCGGCTCCTATGCTCAAAGCATCCGACATTGAACTACAAGATAAAATGCCAATTGAGTAGGAAAATGATCTTCCCATATATCTTTGGGTTGGGCCTTCTTAATTATGGTAGCCAACTGCCTACAGATCTCAACAAGAACAAAACAATCCGAACAAAAATGAGGAAGTCTGAAAGGCTCTTCCTCAAAACTGCCTATTCTTATGTTACAAAAACGAGGAAACTGAACAATGAAACTACCATATCTTTTCACTAATGCCTAGGCATCTTCAGACATCCTCTTGGTTTTCATGTTCTTTAACTCATAACACAAATCTCCTAGGAAACATTATGTACTCTCCTAAAGTCTTGCAATGTATTGTCTTTTTGCAACATGGGGTAAAAATCATACACAAAAACCTCTCCCTCAGCGAGCTGCCTAGGTATTCCCACTATCTCTTTAACACATGCCAAGCAATATATCAGATACGAGGACATAAAGAAGTTTTGATTGAACTTCTTCACCATGCTCAGTTGTTCCCTCATGGAGTCGGCGTTAAGCTCTGCCCAATCAAGATACTGCTTTCCTTCCAGCACCAGTTGTACATAGCAATAAATCGAATCATCGAAGCTATAGGCCTCAGTTGAACCTCTAACTTTGTGTAACAGTAACATAACATCATGGATGTGGGGAAGCATATGGTTCTTGTTGGGATACTTAGGTAATCTGGAGCCACCCCTTTGAGGAACCTTCAACCAATATTTTGCTATATTATTCCGATGTCAAGTTTTATTTGCATTGAACTCAGTGATTGATTGGACAGGAGAAAAATTTGAGAACTGATAATCAAGCAATTTGAAAACAGAGGAAATAACTTCCCTGTTAATTGCGAGGAGGGTTTCACCATTATCTCGCTTGATAGTTTCGGAAATAGGATCATACCTCGCAATGCACTCCCTAACTAGTTTTGGGCAAGGGATAGGAGGAGGAAAGGCTGCCACCTCTATGAGACCACTACTAAGAATTTCTAAACAAAATGATCCGTCAATTCCTTTAAACACCCTTTCCTTCAAAGCTTCTAAATTTTCTCCTTTTAGGTCTGTATCACTGACAATGGGCTCTGTGCAAGCAAGACTAAAAATATTCCCGAAAAGGTGCAGAGTGGACTTCATAATTCATAAATAACAACCCTTATTTCCCCAACAAATTTTATTACGAGAGAGAAAAGTAGGTAAAAATCACTGGAGAAGATAGGAAACAAAACTCACCTTCATAGTTGAGACCAATCGAACGATTACCAACAAACAAACCTTCTATCAAACACTCCGCAATAATGAAGAACAAGTTTCAAAAATTAATCACTTCATACCTTATAGCAAAAGAAGTGATACAAACTTATTTAGTGCATTAATTTCGGTTGTCAACTCAAATGTGTTGAGCATTGGGATTGGACATCACACGTGTGCATTGAATGCATGGCGGCGTTTTTGGAGTATTTGCCAATTTCCAAAAATGATTACTTGCCTTGAAAAATCAGTCAGTTGACGTCACCTAAGATATGGTTCAATCTTCATCATACTTGGAAATAGATGCACCATCATGTCTTTTAGTCCATGGGACCCACCTGATTTGAACACGCATGAACAATTTGAACTGACTTCATGAGGGTTCAAGTAGTTCAAAGTGTACACTGCGCCAAGAAAATTCTCTTTGAAAAGATTAACTCTATTAAGTGTCGCTGATCTTTTGAACTTCATTGAAAATGTTGAACACCACTGAACTGCTTGAACTAGGTTCAAAGGGTTCACGGCCTGGAGAAAGAGGGTATAACACATCATAAGCGACCATGAAAAAGAACTGCTGCAAAACACTTTGAGTGGATGTTAGCATGAAAACCCTTTTAGACACCTTAGAACCTGCGGTACCTAAATGAACATTATGAACTCCATTCAAAATGGTTCAATGAGTTCGTGGGGTTCACACAAACCATTAAAACTTGGTGTTACGGATTAAGAGACAATTTACAAATGGGTTAAGGATTGAACCAAGGAATTTCTAGAAAGATAAGGACTCAAATAAAATATTGTAGGGTGACTTACTCTTGTTATGAAGGATGAATGACAAGATAACATTGGCTTTGACTGGGGATTGTATTTTCTGAAAAATGCAAAGAACTTGAAATCTCTGGTTTCACAGAGCAAAAATAGATAGGGGACAAAGAGGACACACACCAAACAGACACAAAACAAACAACTAATCTACTGTGTACAGGAACTTTTAACCACAGATTTCAAAGTTTGCAGAGGTTGAGGTCCTGCCCATTATAGGTATAGGGCATAACCGCTCCATCAAAATAATTCAATTTGAATGCATTCGGTCCCACTACTTCATGGATCTTGAACGGACCTTTCCACAATGAGTTGAATTTTCCATGGGCACCCTTTGGTTCTCTTCTCTTGTCCCATAATAATACCTCATCTCCTTTAAGGAAACCTCTTGGTCGAGCTCTCATATCAAAGATTTTCTTCAGGTTGTTCTGATGTTCAGTAATTATATCCACTAACATCTCTCTTTCCTCTTCCAACTTCATCAAATACATAACTCTCTTCTCTAGAGCATTTTGGAAAAAGGAATCCTCAATCACGGTTTGAAGCTTGGCTGCCGACAATTCTAGGGGTAAAGAAACTTTTGCACCAATCCCATACACTATCTCAAAAGGTGTCATTCCAATCGCTCTTTTAGGGGTAATTCTATCTGCCCATAGGGCTTCATGTACCTTTTTATGCCAGTTCTGGGCATTATCATCCACTAACTTCTTTATGATTGCTAGAAGGTTCTTGTTGCTCGATTTTGCCAATCCATTACCTTGTGGAAAATAATTAGAGGAGTGTGAAAGAGTAATTTGATGTTCATAGCAAAACATAGTCAATTCTTCAGAGGAGAAATACGATGCATTATCTGCGACAATCTTCTGAGGGACCCCAAACAGACTAAAATGCAATCTTCAAGAAAATTACATACTACCTCTGAGTTCGCCTTCTTAGTGGGAACAACCTCCACCCACTTGGTAAAGTAATCTGTTGCTATCAGAATATACATGTGGCCAGTGCTAGAATGAGGGTTTATAAGACCAATGAAATCAATACCACATTGCTTGAAAGGTTCATCCACTACCACAGGCCTTAAAGGTAGAGCAGCTAAATGTGGTTTTCCGGAAAAGAGTTGACATTTTTCACATCCCTTAACATAAGTATATGCATCATGAAACATACCAGGCCAATAAAAGCAATTTCTTAAAATCTTAAAAGTGGTCACTGAGGATGAGAAATGTCCACCGCAGGCTTCACCATGATAAACTTCCAGAAGCTTTTGCTATTGCAGCTTATCTACACACCTCAAATAGGTACCATCCAAGCCTTTTTTGTATAAAATGTCTTGCCAAATAACATACTTAGCTGCTTTCAATTTGAGATTCCTTTGTTCTTTAGTTGACAAATGACTCGGGCAACTGCGCCCATAGGTCAAATAATAAGCCACATCAGAAAACCATGTATCTTGCAACCCAATGAACAGAGGCAATGGTGGTTCTTTTTTTGTCTCCATCTTATTCTCCACAATCAATTTGCATAAACCCTATCCTTTAACTATCTTTGTAGGACAAATATCCAGATCATATTCCTGAATTTTGGTTACCCACATTGCTCTTTTTTTAAGTCCCACCTCCTGTTGAGTAAGAATACTTTTCACTGCAGAATTTGGAACAAAAACCATAGAATGAGAATGCAAAATATAATACCAGAATTGTTTTACAGCTTTAACCACGGTGAAGGCCTGTTTCTCTAAGAGCGAATACTTAAGTTCATGAATGCTATAGGTGCTTCAATCCCAGATTCATCCACCTGTAATAATATTCCCGGCATTGTATGTTCTGAGGCATAACAATATATGACAAAATCCTTTTTAAAATCTGGGTTGATGAGAGTTGGCGCATTGGCAACTGAACTCTTGATCCTTTCAAAATCTTCTTTGGCTTCATCAGTCCATTTAAAAGGATACCTTTCACTCAACAAGCTAATGATATGCTTAGTAGTTTCTGCGAATTCGGGCACAAACCTTCTTAGGAATTTTACTTGACTGAAGAATGACCTTACTCCAATCCGATTTGAAGGTAGGCTGAGATGTTGAATTGCATTGACTCTATCAGGATCAATCTTCACACCTTCTTTTGAAATGATATGCCCCAATAATTTACCCTCAGTTACATAGAAAACTGACTTCTTGGGATTCAAGGAGATACCATGTTCTCGACAATGTTGTAGAACTGCCCTCAGATCTTTGAGATGATTCTTCCTATCTTTAGAAAACACGGTCAAGTCATCTAGGTAAACAACAATAATTCTGTCACGAAAATCCCTAAAAGAAGAATCCATGGCCCTTTGAAAAGTTGCTCTGACATTAATCAAGCCAAATGGCATGCGATTATATGTGAACGTTCCCCATGGAGTGATGAATGTTGTCTTGTGTTGTTCATTCTCTGCAACACTAATTTGATTGTAACCAAAAAAACCGTCTAACATTGACATCATTTCCAACCCAGCTACTGTCTACAAAATATGATCCATATTGGGTAAAGCATAGTTATCCTTAAGACTTGCTTGGTTCAGATTGCAAAAATCTACACAAATCCGATTTTCCCCATTTTTCTTCCTCACAGGCACTATATTGGCTACCTAAGTAGAGTGATGAACTGGATATATAATTCTGGCTTTAAGCATTTTATCTACCTCCTTGAAAATTGCGTCTGCCATTATGGGATTGAAATTTCTCAGTTTTTGTCTAAAAGGAGAAACACCAGGCTTCAATGGAATTTGATGTTGAAACTGTCCATTCCTAAATTCCTTCAAATAATCATAAGACCAAGCGAACACGTCAATGTATTCTTTTAGTAAATCATTGAGCATTCATTTTTCCTCAGAAGAACAACATTTTCCAATTGTTACCATTTTAGGATTAGATTCATCACCAAGATTAATCTTTTCACAACTTCCCTTTCTGTCATCATCAAGAGCTTTCTTGCCAGTGAACACATCATTATAGGTGAAAAACCTCTCTAGAGTCACCAAACCTCTCGGGATTTTGTTCCCTTTCAGCTGAATGAAATTCTTATCAGAATCAATACCAGGGTCCGGACGAAATTCTTTGCAACTATCTTCAGAACCTTCAAAATATGATTGAACAAAGGAGCAGGTACACTCTAGAAAATATTTAATCTGAGCATCTATATCAAAAACTTGCCAATGATTCACATTGTCAGGGACACTAGGCCTATAGATCATTTCAATCCTATAAGAATCATTCTTAAAGTCTAGGTGTGGTAAAAAGAGAGAAGCTGAAATGGCCAATGAATCTGCCCTAGTGTTTTGCTCTCTTGATATAGCTTCAATTGAGAAAGCATCAACAAACTCTATCTCATCCCAAAATCTGTTTCTATAATGTTTTAGTCTATCATTCTTAACAGATAAACATTTCTTACCTATTTAACAATCAGCTCTGCATCACCTTTTACCTTAAGCAATTTTATACCCTTATATTTAGCTTTGTTCAATCCTAAAGGTAATGCCTCATATTCCACAGTGTTATTGGTATTCTTGAAATCCAACTTGAAAGAAAAAGGAAAAATGTTACCATTGGGGGAAAGAAAAACTACCCCTTCTTTTGAACCAAAGTTTGCGCAACTTCCATCAAATTCCATTTACCACAGTCCGTCTTGTTCATTGACTGTCTCTTCCAATTCTTTTTTATCAGGTGCAAGAATGAGATAATTTCCAAATTCACATTCTTGGAATAGAATCTGGGCTTTGGGATTATCAGAGGGAAAGACTGTATATTTGTTTTTCGGCTCGGGTTCAATTTTGATCTTCTGTTTTCTGAGTGTGATGATAGCTTCTGACCAGTCCATCTTGATTTCACCTCCAAGCTCCTTACAGAAAGTCCTACTCAAGAGCATCCCATAACTTGCAGGAATGTCAGCAACCAAAATGGTCAGTTTTAGCCTTTTATCAGGACATGCTGCAAGCACTTCCTGTACATCCTTTACTTGCCCAATGAGAGGAACCTATTTTCCATCCATCGAGTAACATATCCCAAATGTCTTAGTAAGTGTTAAACCTAAAGATCTTGCAACATATGATGGCATTATGTTATCTGACGCCCTTGAATCTATGATACAATTGCTCAGCTTTTGACCATTCAGGGGGAGGGAGATATAAAAAGGTTCGGGTTTCAGAATTTCAGTGTCAAGCTTTTCTTCAACATTGTGAAAAGCACAAGGATTAATCGAATCAGTGGAAGGGTAAGAAACAGATGAAGGTTTCTCAACAACAAACAAATCACTATCAACCACACACTCATGCACCGAGGACTCTGAGGTAGAATCTCCTTTTACATATTTGACCAATTTGTCTAATTCCTTCAGGTTCAATTTCAAATATTCAGCAGTGGAAAGTTGAATAGTTGAAGCTTTACAAAATTCAATTATGTAAAAGTAGGGGGAAGGAGATGAATTATTTTTACTTTCAAAATTTCTTTGTAAAATCTTAACTTCAGGAGTTTTTGCATGAAAGGAAAAATCATTACTTGCGGGATCCTTACCCTTGAAATTAACTCCAGAAGAGTTCGCAAAAGGAGCAGGTTGGGAGGTTCATTGATTCCTTGTAAGGATTGCACATGCATGGTCTTCAAGAGTTACCAAAATATTACCACCTCTTTCTGAATCTAATTCATATTCAAGGTAAAATGATCCAGAGTCACTAGGTACTTCTTCAATCTTGTCTTCTTCTGTGAACTCACCTACTTCATCCTTTGTGTTTTCCATTTGAACATGCCTTATCATATCAAGACAAGAACTCCCATCATGATCTGTAGTAAGGTGAAAAGAGCACATAACACCTTTATTCAGAGGAGCCTCTATTTGCAATGTTTGCGGGGTAGCAGGCAGTTGCAAAGTTTGCTCATAAATATACTAGGTTGGCTGTTTTCTACTTATATCTTGATATGGCTGTGGGTAAGAGCCTCCAGTTTTTGGAATCTGAGAAAGAAATCATATCATTGACTAGTCTTTGAACAACTGGATCGGTCAAAGAGGTGGAAGCTTGAGATTGACCTTGAGGAATTTGCACATCTTTTCTCCACTTCCCAGCTGTTATTAAATCATCCTCAAGCTCTATAGCCTGATTTTGTGCAGTATCAAGATCGGCTGGCCTATTTCTTCTGAGATGGAAACCAACATCAGGAGGCATAGAGTTGATAAAGAAACATTGTTGGTTATCAGCAGTTGGTCTTTTAGCCTAGGGAATTTTATGGATAATCTTATTATACCTAGCTACATAGTCTCTCATTGGCTCATGAATCTCCTTCTTCATTTGCGTGAGCTGAGCCAAAAGTAAGTGCTGATCGTTGACACTCTTGAACCATTTCTCAAAAGCAGTTTTCATTGTTTGTCAATTAGTTATAGATCCAGCCTGTAGATGACTAAACCAATCTGCTGCTCCCTTAGTAAGAGTTTGAGCGAAAAGCCTAATAGCCACATCTTCGTGTTGTACTGCCAGTATCCCAGTAGCTACATTAAAGGAATTCAAATGTTCTTCAACCCAGATTTTCCCATCTCCATTAAACTTAGGTAGAACATCCCTAGCCCCTTTTGGAAGGGAATTATGGGCTCCGAGAGCAAGAGGCCCGACTGTGACACCCCATGGTTGGGCCATAATGAAAACTGGGTAAATAGTTACAAGGGGAGGGGTTTGAATCCCAGAAAGTGTTAATGCTTGCTAGTGGCTAGAAGAGGAAGGTACCTTGGGAGTAGTTCTGGTGGGAGAAGAAGGTCTACTTTTAGCGTTCCTCTAGGGAGTGAAATTCGTGGAAAATGATAACCCTTGCAATTCTTCAAAACAATTATCAACAACTCCCTCTCTCCTTTGTGATCTGGTATAAGGACGAGAATCCAGTGTTGTTCCCTCTAGGGTCCCTAAACAATACTTTCAACCACAACAATGTTCTTGGGTTATGGGGATTCTTCTCAACCATTCACCCCTTTTTTTAATCTCTTTCCAAACAAAGCAAACCTATTGATATTGTTGGTTATGAGTTCAATTCTAACATGCATGTAACATATTGATCTATTGAATGTTTGACGTTCCCCCGCAGAGTCGTCAAAAATCTGTTAGTGAACAAATTTTGTCTTTCTTTAAATTGAATTGATTCTAAGCTTTGTTACCCCTTATGAAAGACAAGAGTTCAACTAAACAATTGGGTAAGTGTGATATACATCACCTCCCTCTGAATTTTGGATAGGTACAACTCCCTCCATTAGTTATTTAGGGAATAATCTAATTAAATAAAATTGGTATGCTTTTAACCTGAAAGCACGTAAGGTTGCCTACTTCATTCTTAGATGAGAGGCTAATAGTTTACAACAAATTTCAGAAAAGCTATTCTTCAAAACGCTTCACCATGAAAATCAAAGGTAATCGAAACAAAGTTCAAAAACACCGATTCCGCACTCCATAAAATAAGTAAGAGAAATAAAGTCTCTTTTCAAACATATATCCTTTCAAAACCACATAGAAAAGAATTCTAGCTTAATGACAACATCCATCATCAGAAAGATAATCACGGCCATTTCAATTAGATTAATATTTGCAAAGAAATAATACTCCACGGATTCGAAACTCAAAGATTTTTCCTCCCAAAACGCATATGATCTTTATATATATATGTATTTCATGCAACAAAGACACAAAAATACACGTATAAGTTCTTTCTGACTTCATATTTTGAAATACTGAACACTTATGTCCAA
This sequence comes from Cryptomeria japonica, assembly GCF_030272615.1. Classification (NCBI taxonomy): domain Eukaryota; kingdom Viridiplantae; phylum Streptophyta; class Pinopsida; order Cupressales; family Cupressaceae; genus Cryptomeria; species Cryptomeria japonica. The sequence goes on along the minus strand of NC_081408.1, from coordinate 2,296,951 downwards.
CCAAAAATAGAACCTCTAAAAAAAAAATCTAAGTATCCTATTCTAACCCTTTCTCTATCTATCTTAATCTAATTTATAGTCTTTAAAGAACAGAGGAGGTCTCCCTGAAAACCTGACCTCCTCCGAAACAGTTATAAAAACCAATAGAGTATTTTACGGACAGATGTCCCGAAGTCATTGCAAGATTATGAAAAGCACAAAAAATAAAAACAAAGCATTGTCATCATGTTATGCTTCTTCTCCATCGTCATCCTCTCCTCCACTTTTCTAGGAATCGTGGGTAGTTGCAAGCTCTTGAATTATAGATTGGCTCGGATTTTTCATAGCATTCATCTTTTCTTTTGCGGCTTCTTTGTCCCATGTGTTCTTCACCATCTTCTTGGCATTCTTAGATAACTGATCGTTACTGATAAATGTCATGGATTCAATTCGGGTGGCTTGTGTTATATCTTCGAGAGTAAAATTACCTTTGGCCTTAACTTTTTCCATGTGCAGCTTGAATGCCTTTACTGCATCTTGTGTGTTCAGCCCACAAAGTCCTAGTTGCCAATCATGGTCTGGGTCAATCACTTTGTTGTCAATCACCAAGCTGCACTGAAGGTCCCGAAGCTCATAAATAGAAGTCCTCGCATCAGAAATCACAGACTTAAATGTGATTACCCGCCACATTATAGTCTTCTTCAATACGAAGAGTTGGCACTCATCAGTTACCAACTTAATCAAATTTTCTACTAAAAATTTTGTGGCTCCGTACTCCTCTGTCTTGGTGAGCATAGGTAGCACATTTTCCCATTTATGATCTTCTTTTTCCCATGGCACAATCTGGTTCTGAATCTCCGTAGTGAGGTTTTGCATTTTGTCGCATGGTTTCTTGGAGTTTGTAATATATTTCTCACCATCTCTAATCACTCCTTCAATCCATTTCTCCACAGCCCCTGCAATGCTCTTGGCCCACTGAACTTGACTCATCAACTTCTTATTTTCAAGTGAAGTGGGGTCAAAACTTTCCAAAGCATGCGATATGGGAAGTGCTCCAAAATAGCCTATGTTGTCAATGAATTGAGCTAGAATCTTGATATGCCGTTTCAGCTCTCTTTTCTCCTGCCCGTCTTTTTCTGACCTGGTGAGCATCTTCTTAGCCGATACTTGGAAAAGGTGATTATCCGAATCCCTGCTCATGTTCCCGAGCGCCACTTTGGTGACCTCAAAATCCTCTGCATTTACTTCCTTATTTTCATCTTTAGGCTTATAAGAGGGAATTCTGGCAACCCACCTCCCAGTTTTTTCATCAGCATCCAATCTGGCAGTTGTTTTGAACTTCTTTTGTTTGGGAACCTTCTCCGTGTATTTAACCACCATGTCCTGAATCGAGATGGACACTGGAATGAAACTCTGTTTCTTGCTTACTGAAGTGGTTAGCCATTTAGGGGTTGCACTTGAACTAGCTGTCCCTCTGGTCACTTTAGGTGGCGACGTCATGGCTACGGTGACCGCATGAGAATCCATGGTGTTAATAATGTTGCTGTCAAGGTCCTCGACTTCGAAAATCTGAGTATCAAGGATTTTGTCCTTTGCCTCCGTGTCTTTGACCTGATCCATTTTCTTCTGCGCAACACTTCGTGACCTTGTATATCGAGGAGCAGAGAAGTCCAGAGCCGGATTAGGCTTATGCTTGGTGTGAGATGGCTTCTTATCTTTACCTTCATGAACATGCATAGAAGTGGGGTTACAAAAATGTTTTGGGGGACGCAGAGCAACCTCACTATCTTTTGCAGGATCAATCTTGATGTCTATTTTCATTGCCCTTCTCTTATTAACCCAAAATGTGCTTCTTTCCAAGACTCTCTTTGTTTTAAGATGTATGTCATCCTCTTCTTCCACATCTCAATAGATGCAGGACGTTTCAGATTCAGCTTGGTCTAGATATCTAGGTTCAAAGAGCTCTAGATAATCCTCTTGGATTCCACTTATATCAAGTTTCACCTCTAGTGAAACTACCTGTTCCAGAACCATTCTCAAGTTTGCTCTTTTGAACACTACAAGCTTATCATTATAATCTTCCCAGAAGTCCTCCAGGTGTGGGATTGGAAGGTGCGGTATCAAACCAAGACTCCATGAGAAACCTTTATTGTCAAAGCCCTTTCTTTCATGATACAATGAAAAATTGAAATTCTTCAAGTCGGCTCCTATGCTCAAAGCATCCGACATTGAACTACAAGATAAAATGCCCAATTGAATAGGAAAATTATCTTCCCATATATCTTTGGGTTGGGCCTTCTTAATTACGGTAGCCAACTGCCTATAGATCTCAACAAGAACAAAACAATCCAAACAAAAATGAGGAAGTCTGAAAGGCTCTTCCTCAAAACCGCCTATTCTTATGTAACAAAAACGAGGAAACTGAACAATGAAACTACCATATCTTTTCACTAATGCCTAGGCATCTTTAGACATCCTCTTGGTTTTCATGTTCTTTAACTCATAACACAAATCTCCCAGGAAACATTATGTACTCTCCTAAAGTCTTGCAATGTATTGTCTTTTTGTAACATGGGGTAAAAATCATACACAAAAACCTCTCCCTCAGCGAGCTGCCTAGGTATTCCCACTATCTCTTTAACACATGCCAAGCAATATATTAGATACGAGGACATAAAGAAGTTTTGATTGAACTTCTTCACCATGCTCAGTTGTTCCCTCATGGAGTCGATGTTAAGCTCTGCCCAGTCAAGATACTGCTTTCCTTCCAGCACCAGTTGTACATAAAAATAAATCCAATCATCGAAGCTATAGGCCTTAGTTGAACCTCTAACTCTGTGTAACAGTAACATAACATCATGGATGTGGGGAAGCATATGGTTCTTGTTGGGATACTTAGGTAATCTGGAGCCACCCCTTTGAGGAACCTTCAACCAATATTTTGCTATATTATTCCGATGTCAAGTTTTATTTGCATTGAACTCAGTGATTGATTGGGTGGGAGAAAAATTTGAGAACTGATAATCAGGCAATTTGAAAACAGAGGAAATAACTTCCCTGTTAATTGTGAGGAGGGTTTCACCATTATCTCACTTGATAGTTTCGGAAATAGGATCATACCTCGCAATGCACTCCCTAACTAGTTCTGGGCAAGGGATAGGAGGAGGAAAGGCTGGCGCCTCTATGAGACCACTACTAAGAATTTCTAAACCAAATGATCCGTCAATTCCTTTAAACACCGTTTCCTTCAAAGATTCTAAATTTTCTCCTTTTAGGTCTGTATCACTGACAATGGGCTCTGTGCAAGCAAGACTAAAAATATTCCCAAAAAGGTGCAGAGTGGACTTCATAATTCATAAATAACAACCCTTATTTCCCCAACAAATTTTATTACGAGAGAGAAAAGAAGGTAAAAATCACTGGAGAAGATAGGAAACAAAACTCACCTTCATAGTTGAGACCAATCGAACGATTACCAACAAACAAACCTTCTATCAAACACTCCACAACAATGAAGAACAAGTTTCAAAAATTAATCACTTCATACCTTATAGCAAAAGAAGTGATACAAACTTATTTAGTGCATTAATTTTGGTTGTCAACTCAAATGTGCTGAGCATTGGGATTGGACATCACACGCGTGCATTGAATGCATGGCGGCATTTTTGGAGTATCTGCCGATTTCCAAAAATGATTACTTGCCTTGAAAAATCAGTCAGTTGACGTCACCTGAGATATGGTTCAATCTTCATCATACTTGGAAATAGATGCACCATCATGTCTTTTAGTCCATGGGACCCACCTGATTTGAACACGCATGAACAATTTGAACTGACTTCATGAGGGTTCAGGTAGTTCAAAGTGTACACTGTGCCAAGAAAATTCTCTTTGAAAAGATTAACTCTGTTAAGTGTCGCTGATCTTTTGAACTTCATTGAAAATGTTGAACACCACTGAACTGCTTGAACTAGGTTCAAAGGGTTCACGGCCTGGAGAAAGAGGGTATAACACATCATAAGCGACCATGAAAAAGAACTGCTGCAAAACACTTTGAGTGGACGTTGGGATGAAAATTTTTTTAGACACCTTAGAACCTGGGGTACCTAAATGAACATTATGAACTCCGTTCAAAATGGTTAAATGAGTTCATTGGGTTCACACGGACCATTAAAACTTGGCATTATGGATTAACAGACAATTTACAAATGGGTTAAGGATTGAACCAAGGAATTTCTAGAAAGAGAAGGACTCAAATAAAATTTTTAGGGTGACTTACTCTTGTTATGAAGGATGAATGACAAGATAACAAGAAACACGGGTTTCCTGCAGATTTTTTAGATATTTGGACATTGGAAAACATTCATTCTTCATTGTTAGAGTTGCCCGAGGTTGTGAAATACCCGTTGAGGATAGCTTGCAGGGTTGGCTTCATCCGGAAGACATCAGTGTGCAGATTGGAGACATATTCATAGAGTTTCTTTAATCTTTTTGGAATCAAAATTATAGAGGGTTTGAATGCTGTGATTAAGGAGGATTTTGTCTTCATTCTTGGATTGTATGATTTTCTTTTTCAATCCCCATAGTTGTAGCAAAGGGCGATTTGCATTAAGGGATGCTTTTCATTGAGGAAGCTTCTAAAAATTATGGGAAAATTCAAAGAAGAGAGCGTCCAACAGTGAAGAGGATTTAGCCACCAAGAGTAGAGTGCCAACCATTCCATTGTAAGGGAATTCAAGCCATGTGGGATTTCTTTTTCGCAGGAAATTGAAATCAGCAGTTGATACCCTCCCCATATGGGTATCCATGTTGTGTAAAGGTTTCATATTGTCATAACAGTTTAAAAATATAGTTGTAGTTGTCATTACTTATAACAATATTTGAATTTCCAGCTTTTTAGTGTTTTTATTAGTTTATATACATTGCTTTTTGATTACCAAACCCTTGCAAAACACAACAGAAAAAAATATAAAACTTCAAAACCCCCGAAAAATAATACCAGAATCAACAGTTAGAACCAACAGGGTTCTTTACAATCCACTAGGGCTTCCCTTTGGATCCTTCCTTGTATGTGCTAGTTTTTTAGGGTTTTGGGTATTTTCTTGCTAATTCTATCTCTGTTCAGCGGGTTAGGGGAATTTCCTTTCCTGATTTATCTTCATAGCTTGTCAATAGCCATTTTATGGATGACTCTTTTCTCACCCTCATTAAAGATGAATACAATGTCTAGGAGGCTCTCCATTGTCTTGACACTTTGTATCTAACATCTAGGTCAACGATTCAATGGCACAAAACTCAGTGTTATTGACAATCCTTTCTCCTAGCTTGTCATTGGATGCTCCAGTATGGGTGGAAGTTGATATGTCACGGTGAAATCTTTTAGTTTCTTGGTATCCATTTTTCTTTCTAGGGCTCTCATGTGGATCTCTAGAATGTTGTCCTTGCCAGAATTGAGAAAAAGTTAGCTTACTAGATCACCAAGCTACTTTCTTCAACAGAAATTTTTTAGATTTTCTCAAAAATTGTTGTAGCCACCCATGTTTATTATTCATCTTGCTAGGGTCCTTCCAAATATTCTTACAATAAGCTTGAGAAGATTCTTAGAGGTTTTAAATTGGCATCTTTGATTGATCATCATGTCTTTCACATAGTGGCTTGGGAGTTCTATTGCCTCCCATATGAATTTGGTGGACTTGGACTTCTTTCTACTTGGAAGAAAGGGCTCACTTTATGTGTTAAATGGTTCATTTGTGTTATCCCTAGCAATGAATCCTAGAAAGTCCTTCTTTGACATTGTACATTTCTTTAGGATTTCCATTAACCGACCTTCCTAGAAGGGGATTAACTTTCATACCCTTCTTATTATGAAAGATGACATTCATATTAAAGGCACCTTTATTGCCAAAAGCATTTGGCGTGCTTGCGAAGTTGTCAAACCTTGGCTTTGGTGAAATGGGCCTGGTTGAAGAGATGGTCTTTCTTTCAACCAACATAATATTTGGTGATTGTCACTCATTTAGCTTTAGGGGCTTCCTTTGGCCCATGTGCTTGGGGTTCGTGCTCCGCGCTTTCATAAGAACTACATCCACACACCCCGAGACATTTTTTCTAGAGTTTTTGTGAGTCTTCACTCTTGAGAAGATATGTAGACCCAATTGCAACTTAGCTAGCCAGATCGATAGACATTTGACACTATCGTGTTTGCTCTACCTCTAAATATGCTACATAGCCTAGGTATTTATTCTGTGAAACTTTGGTGGAAGGATTGGTGTTGGTTCTCCAATACCTCTTTTTGTAGTTACAAACCTTAGATGGGTTATTGCTGGAACTCTTTGCATCTACCCATGGTTCCAACCTTGAATCTTAGGTGGTTTGGAGTCACAAATTGCACAATATTTGGTCTACTATTCTTGAGCCCAAGCTCACTCATTTTTTCAAGTGTACTCTTTTCCAAGGCTTACCTTTAGGTTCTAATTTGAGGCATATGGTATTTTTTGATTTGCGTGGCCCTTTTGGTGGACAACTTGAAACTTTTCACACACCTCTTTTGGTTCTGCCACCGTGCTCAAAACTTGTGGTGTTGGATTCATGATTTCTTTCGACCATTCCGACCAAAGCCATTTTCCTAGCATATGGCCCTTCCGGGAGATTTGTATTGCATCCCCTTCAAATTTACCCAAATTTGACATCCCTTTAGGGTGGAAATCCTCTTTATAATATGGAAAGATGAAAATGTGTTTTTTTTCCTCTTTATAATATTAATATTTTTATTTTTACTAAAGCATGTATATGTAATAATGTGACGCTTCAAATTCAAGTGCAATCCAACAAGGTTGTATTGGAGGTGGCCCACCTTCAGACCCTTTTGGAGCATTGGGGAAATGCTTCATGTATGATTGTCATCTAAGTGCCTCCAAATTCTCCTATCAGCCCCTTTGTCGATCCTTCTGCCTTCTATGATCGGTCTGCACCCTACATCGCTGACATGGACGTAGGTCTTTTGCTTGTCATTCCCAAACCTTGCGGTCTCAAGCTCTTGACACTAGTCTGGTGGTGGTAGCGCTTTCAATAGGCGGTGATCTACCTCTCCCCCTCGTGGGGGTTTTGTCTCTGAGTGGGATTCCACACTAGCCACTAGTGGTGCTAGTGGGTGGTTGGCTTCTAGTGGTGACAGTGGTTGGCTAGCTTTCGGTGGTGACAGTGGATGGCCTAGCTACTCCAAAGAGCTCTTGCATCTGGCTTTGGCAATCTCACCCTCTTGTAAGGACCAGGACAAGGAAAAAGGCTCGGGGTCTAAAGGATGATAGAGATTTGCCTCCTTGGGCACTACTTTTGTTGCTTAGTGGTTTCTCTTTGTGTTTTCCGCTCTCTGGGCTTGGCCCGTGTTTATTGTGTTTTTTGACTATCCAGGCTTTGCCTATTTGCTTTTGAGGAGCGATCTTGTATCTTCCTACTTTTTTTGTGATTAATGTACTTTAACTTTAATTAATAGAAATGAATACTATTCATCAACAAAGTAAAATTAATTATAATATTATTGATTGCAATATCATAATTAATAATAATTTAATATTAATTACAATATAATAATATAATATTTTTTAAGTTGAATAATGAGCAAATATGATATTTTCTGCATACTTTACCTATATTCCTCCATAGATGAATATACTCGTTAGAAAATACTCTTCAATGTCAAAAATAATCTCATGAAGAAAATTTAGTTGACTTATCTTCATAATTCATCTTATATTTCACATTAAAATAAAAGTGATGGTTCCCACATATACAACTTAATTTAAAAATATAAAACTTTTTCAACCACTTCTCAATCCATTTAGATATTTAGGAATAATGCTAGTGGTCACTATAAATTATAAATTACAAGCTTGGAACTTTCTGTCATGACCCCACCTGGATGATATCTAGCCTGTTGTCAATATCTTGCATCTATGAAACATTGGGAACGGCTAATCCAATTTATCAAAGACTCCAAAAGTGTTCACTTGTTTGATTGGATTTGAAAGACTTGCCCAACTACCAAAAACGAATCCAAGTAGTACAATAAGTGGCGCAATTGCCCAATTGAAGACCACTATCCCTGTCCTACGTGGCACCCATCTCTTTGGTTTATCAGTAGCCCTCCTGTAAAAACCCATTCATACTGTCAATCAAAGAAAACAAGGTAATTGTCTCCTTTGACACCTACCCAAGTTGTCAATATGGGTATACTGTCTGCCAAAAATAAATAAAAAATAAAAAAATCAATTCTTAAAGACACGGAAGATCACTATCATGTTCTGTTATCACTGTACTTGGATAAGTAGCTTCAAACTCAAGTTTACATTTCTTTTAAAATTCATCCACATGCCAACTATCCTAAAATATTCAGTGTGATATTTTTTATTGCATTCATCATCAAGACTTGATCTCTAGTGGATTTATTCAAAACCAATAAACTTCATTTGACATTTTATATTATTTTAAAAGATGACACTTTATTCAAACCTTTCTAATATCATATCAAGAATATTTTTTCTATTATAAATTGATACACAAATGTAGAGGATGAGGCTCTACTATAAAGTAAGTGAAAAAAAATGATAAATCAATTCACAATCAATTATTGTCTAAATAATAGCAAGGTCAAACATACAAAATAAAGTAAAATTGAAAGAAACACTAAGCAAATATTCTTGTGGTGGTGTCGCATCATCTTGAATCAAGTCTAGTAATCTATTGAACTACACACATTGCTTCATAATGTGTTGTTACTTTTCTACCTATGAGTTATGAGTCACCATGTATACAAATAGAACTAACATTTGAAAGCATTACTAATGAATATTCTTATTATATTAATTGTTTGTTAGAGATGATTAGTTAGTTCAATTTTTAATCCTATTGTATAAATATGTACTTTGTATTAAAGAATTTCAATAAGAAATTTTTGTGTGTGCTCTCCAAATTTATGTGTTGATGATCTATAGATAATCTTGATAATTTTGTAGTAATTTAGATTGTTGGAAACGCAGTTGTCTTTGCACCAAAATATCAACCTATTCCACATGACTTAATGAATCCACCGGATGTGGTTAAGCCATGTCACAAACCCGAGCACTGCGTTGCACAACACAAGGAGACCAAGGGCACACACCTGGCAAAAATCACCTCCTAAGGGGTTTGAACCAATGAACCTGGCTCTGATACCACTCATTGGAAACAATTGTTGTTGCACCAAAATATCGACCTATTAATGCCCAATATAATCGCATGACTTAATGAATCCACGAGAGGCGGTTTCCATGTCATAAACCCAAGCACTGCACTGCATAGCACAAGGAGGCCAAGGGCACACACCTTGCAACAATCACCACATGGTTGCACCAAAATATTGACCTGTTAATGCTCAATACAACCGTATGACAATGAATCCATGAGAGGCGGTTAAGTCATGTCATAAACTCGAGCGATGCACTACACAACACACAGAGACCAAGAGCACACACCTTGCAACATAGATATCTTCAATTGGTACTAGAGAATAAAAATATAGAACAAGAATGTTTGCTGATATCCTAAAGCGAATGAACTTGAACATAAGAGAAGGTTGAACAAAATAACATAGAAAGGTTAGAAGGGTGTCATGCAAATGAAAGCATGTATGCATCAATCAAAAAACGTTTTGAATATGGTGTATGCATTAGTAAAAAAAATGTGTTGGATGTAAGGGACTCAAGAAATAAAAAAAATAAAAGAAGAATTTGTTGGAAGCCAAGATAGGTTTTGTATAACATGTATTCTATTTTGAGATAATTTTTTCTTGTACTTTTATCTATTTAAAAGTTGTCATTGGTCTCATGTCATCTTTGAGGCATATTAACTTATCATATATGTGCCATATTAAGATACAACAATTCAACAACATGAGAGAGTGATCATGATGTATGAGAAGCAATGATTACCATTAGTTTGTTTTTTATAAACAATAAAATAAAGCAGCAAACACTATGTAGCAATTACACATACAAGGAAAGTAGTAATGATAGACAAACAACAACTAATATAAAAAGCAAAGGTGTTATACAACAAATTAGCAAAAAAGTTTAGATCCTTATCAAAACAAAACAAGAAAAAATAGAATAAGACAAAACAAAAATGACAAAAAAATAAAAGTCTAAAGTAGAGATTTGTATGAAGCCTATAACTTGCAAAAATTACAATTTATTTAATTAAAGCCAACAATTCTTTTTAAAGGGTGTGCTTAATTAAAAGGTGCAATTCGAGTAAGTCTTCAAGAGTTGCGATTTAACTTGTAATTAAGAGATATTTTCATTAAATAACATATTCTTCAAAGGGTGCAATTCTTTAAAAGATAAATACGAATAAACAATGTTCTTTGTGAAGAGGTGTGACTTGCTTTAAGGTTGTGACTATTTATGAAGGCATATGTCTCTAACGGGAATCATCCCTCTTGAGAAGGTATGAAATAAACATTGTTTGAGACTCGGAGATGTAGGTGTTGTGTGTGAACAAAGTAGATAGATCAAGCATATACACTAGGTCTAAAGAGGCCAATATTTTAGTAAATTATTTCATGTTTGATAAGAAGATTACGAGTAGTTTATAGCAGATTTTGAAGAAAAGATTGTGATTACTTTGTGGCCAATTTGTTATCAAGTTTGTAGTAGATTTACGAAGGAATTCTTATAGATTAAGAAGAGAGTTGTAACTGTTGAGATGACATTTTAGAATGAGGGGTTGGTGCCCCTAAGTGAATGAGAGGTTGGTTCCTCTAGTGAGTTGGTGCTCATTAATTGAATGAGGGATTAGTACTTTTAGAATTTGTAATAAGAGAATTAATACAAGCAAAGTTTTTTATGTGGTTTTCTCCTACAAGGGTTTCCATGTAAATTGTGTTGTTGTATTGCTTATTGTTTTCTCATATGTATAATTAAATTATAATTGAACTGATCAAGTTTTTAAAAGGGTTTAAAAGGAAAATTCATATGATGATTCACTCCCCTCTCATTATAATCATGTGCTCAACAATTGGTATTAGTGTTCTCTCCTTCAAACTAGCCTAACTAGCTAGAAGGAAGATCTAAAAGAGTATACATGGGTGGATAATACGAATCTCCTCAAAGAAAGCTCTATTGTTCAATGGAACAAATTATGATTTTTGGAGCCTAAGAATGGAGACCTATATAAGTTCCTTAGGCTTTGGAGTTTGACAATCAGTGGTAAATGGATATAAAGCTCCATCAGCTCCTCCATTAGATGCAACAAGAAAGAAGGAATATAAAATTAATGTAAGAGCAAAAAATGCAATTTTATGTGGATCAACAAAATCAGAGCTTCTGAAGATGATGCATTGCAAATTTGCCAAGGACATATGGGATAAATTGAGAAAAATCTATGAAGGAGACACTGAAGTGAAGAAACAAAAACTTCAAACCCATAGAATGAAATTAGCTTCAAGATGTTGGATGAAGAAAAAATTGTGGCATATCTACTTTGAGTTGATGATATAGTGAATACCATACAAAGTATTAGTGAAGAAATGGATGAATTAAATATAGTTCAAAAGCTATTGAGCTCACTTCATGAGAGATTCAATGCTAAAGTATTCGGTATAGAAGGAATGAGGGACTCAGATAAGTTAACCATGGATGAATTACATTGAATCCTTACAATATATGAAATGATTGAAAAATGGGATACATCTAAAGGAGAATAAGCCTTCAAAGCTATAAGGGGATCAAAGGATTAAAAACCTATGACATGTAAAATCTTTGAGGAAGAAACAGATAAGAAGGAAGATTTTTTTGTTTGAAAGTTAAGAAGAAAGAACAAAGGAAAATCTCCTTGCAAATGTTTAATTCTGGAAAAGTTGGACACTTAAATAAAATTATCCATATTTAAGGGAAAGTGATAGTGATAAAGAAGAAGAGTCTTATTCAAGGAAGGAATAAAATTTACTCACAAATTTGATTAGAACAAGAAGAAGACTTATGACTACAAGAAGAGCCTTTATGCATATAGAGATGACAGCTCATTTGACGAAAGTGACTGGAATATCTATAGAGAAGAAATGCTTTTTATGGTATTTGAAATAGAAGGGAATATCATAGAAAATGATGATAAAGAAGTCAATCTCCCATATGAAGATGCAAAGATCAAGCTTAACCTTGAAGATGATGAAGAAGATAGTTTTGAAGAAGAGATCTATCATGCCATAAATGAAATTGAAAGACTTATGAAGAAGAATTTAACATGCACACGCCTATTTTAAGAATAATGTAGAAAGAACTATAAGTCTAGAAAATGAGAAAACAAAAATTCAAGCAAGAAGAAGATTGTCCACCGCACTAGGATATATGTCTCTACGTTCTAAAATTGAGACCAAAGATTTTATAAAAGCTAGAAAAGACACACATTAGGTAAGTGCCATGGAAGAGGAGTTGAATCAAACAGAAAAAAATGAAACTTGGTAACTAGTCCCAAGAACCAAGGATAAAAATGTAATTGGTACCAAGTGGATTTTAAAAAATAAGCTAAATGAGGATGGTCAAGTGGTGAAAAATAAAGCAAGATTGGTATGTAAAAACTATTCACAAGTAGAAGGAGTTGACTTTGAAGAAGCTCATGTTGCATGACTATAGGCCATAAGAATGTTTCTAGCATTTGCTTGTCACCAAAACTCAAATTTTACCAAATTGATGTCAAATTAGCATTTCTCAATGGACATCTAGAAGAGGAAGTCTACATAGAACAAGTTGAAGGATATATCTTGTTAGAAAGTAAATATTATGTATACAAACTCAAGAAGGCCCTTTATGGATTGCAAGCTCCTAGATCTTGGTTTTCTAGATTGAATAAATACTTGCAAGATAAAGGATTCAATAGAGGCATAATAGACAACAATCTCTACTTCAAACTTGAATATGACCATCAATTGATTGTTGTAGTATATGTCAACGATATCATCTTTGGAGGTAGCAAAAATAGATTGTGTCAAGATTTTACTCAAAAGATGCAAAAAGAGTTTGAAATGTGCATTTATTATGTGTGACAACAAGTTGATATGTGGCGACTGATCAACAAAGTACTGTACACTCAACACGTATTCTCGCTGCAGGGGTTCGGGGGCGGCAGTCCCCGAGAAATTTTTTTTTGCTATTTTTTTGTTGATGAAAACCGACATTGTAATAAAACCCTAAAAAGGCCGACTTTGTTTGTTGCCCTAAAAAGGCATGTTATAAGCGGCTGGGATGCTTAAGGCATTGCAAGGTTGATGTACTATTTTTGCTGGATAATAAGAAAGATTGGACGATTGTGTATGGTGGACGTAACCCATTCTGGGTGAACCACGTTAAATCTTTGTGTTATCTGTGTCCTGTTTTATTTCTTTATCTTTTGTATTTAAATCTGCATATAATTGTTAGTTCATATTTGCTTCGGATCTGCTTGAAACCCTAACAAGGAGTAGCCACGATCACTCCATCTTCCGCCCCTTTGGTTTCTACTCCGATGACTCTAGCTTCGCTGCCATGATCTACTCGTATTGGATATGCTTCTGCTTCTATTTCGCCACAGTTTGTTGTTGATTTGCTGCAGCCCCCTGTTGTTCTGTCGCAACACTCTGTTGACACTTCTGATTGTAACCCTGTGGGATCTCTCCCGATTGATCTCTCTTTTGATGGTCCTAATGACAACATTGTCTGGAGTGTGGTTTCTCATAGGCGGAAGGGGAAGTCTTCTCTCCTCCTCCAAACCCCCCTTTGTTCGGATTTGAGTGTCTCTCCCATTCCTTGATTGGGGTTTTGGGTGTTTTCCAGTTTGATAGGGTTTTCTTTGGCCTGTTTGACTGTGTTTTGTTCCTCACTGCCTTCGAGTTGTTGTTTTTGTTGTCAACATCATGATTTTTGGTGTTGTTTGTATGTGGTTGATATTTTTTTGCTATGTTAAGGGTCAGTGCCATAGTTAACGCTGCTTTACTAATAAAAAACAAGAGGAGTAGCGACAATTCTTTGTTGCTATTGGAGGTGAATTTTTATTTTAAATTAGAAACAAGGGAGAAAAATAAACCAAAAGGATTTAATATTTGTTGATTTTGGTGTGAGAAAGAATGGTTGCTTTGTTCTTTTTTTAAGAAAATGAAAAAGGCCACAAACATATTTAGGTAGAATACAAAAATATATTTAGAAAAATTATTATTCTTTAGAAAGACATTCAATTTGTAAGGAAAAGTGTAAGGATTGTAGATTGTAAAACTTTGTGTTTGAGAGGAGGGATAGATTTTGTGATTGATAGTGGAAGCTAATTTTTTACTTTGTAAAATATTTCATTACATTTTTTGAGATGACAAATATAGTAAGAACATCCTCCTATTTTTTATGTGACAATATTTTATTATTAGAATATATATATGCAAAATCTATTAAAATGTAAAGATTTGTAAAAAATTGTTAGTAAGAAAGAGAGTAATTTGTTATTTATGATTCATAAATAACCACTAAAAAAACTTACAAAAAATGAATAATAAGACAATGAAGATTTATTTCTAATTTAGAATACACTAAGTCAATATTTCTTTTCTTGACAATGAAGACGTTCACTTTGATTAGATTTGGAAGATTTGTCCAGCTGTCAAAACGAAATCAAAATAATACAATAAGTGGCACAATTACCCAGTTGAAGACCACTATCCCAGTCCTACGTGGCATCCATCTCTTTGGGTTATCAGCAGCACCCATTCATACTGTCAATGAAAGAAAACAAGGCAATTGTTTTGTTTGACACCTAACCAAGTTGCCAAGATAAAAAAAAAAAAAATCAACTCTTAAAGACACGGAAGATCACTATCATGTTCTGTTATCACTGTACTTGTATAAGTAGCTTCAAACTCAAGTTTACATTTCTTTTAAAATTCATCCACATGCCAACTATCCTAAAATGTGCATAGCTTCAGGGAAAGATCAGATCCCAATAGCTTCCTATCTTGACAAATTTCAGTAGATGACAAGATCTTAATAAACATGTGACGTTGCATAAATGGTTTTTTGGACCAATGTGCAAAATGGATTTGAACTTACGTATTTTAATTTTGACCAATGTGCAAAATGGATATAAATGTAGCCTTTATTCGGTTTAATTTTGAAAGATGGTATTTTATTCGGACCTGTATAATCTCATAGAAAATCATTGTATAAATGTAGCTTTTATTTATTTTTATTAATGTAGATTAATATACATAAATGTAAAGGATGTGAGATCATTCTATAAATTTAGAAAAAACAAAAGTTGATCAATGAGTACAATTGATTGTAGTTTGAAGAGCATAAGATCAAACATATAGAAACAAAGTAAAATTAAAAGAAACAACAAGGAGATATTTTTGTCGAAGATTAAGTTGTATAATCTTAAATTAGGTCTAGTAATCTACTAAATTCTACAAATTACTTTATAGTTACCATGTATATAAATAGAACTAAGATTTGAAAGTGGTTAATTGGTAATGAACAATGTTAGTAGATTAATTGTTTGGTAGAAGGCACTTGTTTAGATTAGTTATTTAGATCAAATGATAGTCGATTCAATTGTGAATCTTATAACATACTTTGGATCAATTAATTTTCATAAGAATTTTTTTGTCTTCTACAAATTTATGTGTCAATTATTTTAGATCATCCTTGATGAAATTGTTGAAGTTTAAAGTAAACTTCAATTGTTATTAGAGAATAGGAAGATAGGAGGAGAAAGTATATCAATACCCTACGACAAATGAGCTAGAGCATAAGGAGAGGTTGAATAAAATAACATAGAAAGATCAGAAGAGAATCATAAAAATGAAAGAATTTACGCAACAATAAAAATAGTGTTGGACATGTCGTATGTAGTAATTAAAAGTAATAGAATAATTTATCATAGCAGAAGAAGAATTTGCTATGAGCCAAAATATGTTTTGGATAAATTTTGTTTTTTGTTTGTATCTTACTATGTGCGACAATAAGAGGAATAGAGAGACGTTTTTGTTTTTTGAGGTGATATTTTTATTTTCAATTAAAAAGGGGAAGAAAAAAACCCAAAATGTTTTAATATTTGTTGATTTGGTGTGAGAAAGAATTGTTGGTTTTTTTTCTTAAAAAGAAAAAAGAAAAGGATCACAAACATATTTTGACAAATTATTATTCTGTAAAAATATTACAATTTTTAAAAGAAAGCATAAGGATTGGAGATTGTTAGAATTTGTGTTTGAGAGGAGGAATTGATTTTTCAATTGATGGTGGGAGCTATATTTTCACATTTTCAAAGTGTTACATTGTAATTTTTTTAGATGGAAAATATTGTATGAACATCAAGATTATCGATTTCTATTTTTTATGGAATAATATCTTTTTACTTGAGTGAGTATATGGAAACCTTGTTAAAATCTAAGGATTTGTGGGAAATTGTTTGAAGGAAGTGTGAAGAATCTAAGGATATCAATTCATTAATAGTTGGAAAACCTTAATAAATATTAACAAAACTATAATGAAGCTATCAACACTCAAAAGACACTAATACCCTCACAACAATATCAATTAGTGCACCAACCCAAGAGGACTACAATCCTCTTTATTGGATAAAAACAACATTATTTGGGCACTAGTCTATACAACTTAGAAGCCTACAACCTTATACCAATCAAGAGGCAAAAACCTCATACACATCAGATTGCAACAACCTCACAACTAAAATCATCGGAAATAACTCTATTTGAGACACAATTAAGGATTGTCAAAATGGAACTTGTAATTTTTCTTTTTCATGTATGTTAGGTGATTGCATCTTTCCCCTTTTCTTTTCTTCATTTAACTAGGTTTTGAGTACTATAGAACATTATGATAGTAATTTATATAATCAAAGGTATGGGCATCTCAGTTCTCGTAGTTTTTTTACTTAAGAAGAAAAAAATGGCTGAACGATTGCGATTTATTAAGAATAAATAGAAAATTTATGAAGAATGTTTGTTTTGGAATATAACATAGAACTATTTTTCTAATTTCTTTTATTTGAAAATGCTATAAAATCTCTTAAATTTATATTAGAGTTGATCCCTCAACTCCAAAACTCCCAAGGATCACTTGGAATCAAACACCTATCACGAAATAAGAGAGATAGCAAAAACTATGTGTTACTGCATCATTTATCCTTCATGAGAGGAGTAAATCACCCTATAAAATTTTATTTGAAGTCCTTGTCTTTCTTGGAATGCCTCGGTTCAAGCCCTTAGTCCGTTTGTAGGTTGTCTTTAAATTAAAAACGTCGAGTTTTAAAGATCGGTTGAACTCCTTGAACTCTTTGAACCATTTTGAATCAGGTTCATAAGGTTCATTTAGGTTCCGCAGGCTCTTAGGTGTCTAGGGGGTTTTCATACTAACATTCTCTTAAAGTGTTTTGCAACGGTTCTTTATTGGTCTTGTTCAGTGATGTGTTATATCATCTCTCTCTAGGCGTTGAACTCTTTGAACCTAGTTCAAACAGTTTAGACGTGTTCAACATGTTCAATACAGTTCAAAAGGTCAGCAACACTTGACATAGTTAATCCTTTCAAAAGAGAGTTTTCTTGGGCGCGGTGTACGCCTTGAACTACTTGAACCCCAATGAAGTATGTTCAAAATGTTCATGCGTGTTCAAATTTGGTGGGTCCCTTGAGTTGAAAGTTTCGATGGTGCATTTATTGCCAAGTATGAGGAAGGGTGAACCATATCTTAGGTGATGTCAATTGTTGGAGTTTCGAAGCAAGTAATCATTTCAGGAATTGGTGATTACTTCAAAAACACCGCCATGCATTCAATGCATGCGTGCGATGTCCAATCCACAAGCTCAACACACTTAAACTAACGATTGGAATTATTACACTTAATAAGTCCATAGCATTGCTTTTGCTATAAGGTATGAAAGGATTAATTCTCTGCAAATTTGTTCCTTGTCACTACAGAGTTATTTTTCTTGGATAGAAGGATTGTTTGTTGGTAGTCATCTGATTGCTCTCAACTGTGAAGGTGAGTTCATTTCCTGTCCTCTTCAGTGATATTTACCTGCATTTCTTCTCTCGTAGTAAGGTTTGCTGAAAGAAAATAAGGCTGTCATTTATGAATTATGAAGTCCACATTGCACCTTTTCGGGAACGTTTTTAGTCTTGCATGTACAGAGCCCAAAGTCAGTGATACCGACCTTAAAGGGGAAAATCTTGAAGTTTTAAAGGAAAGGGTGTTCAAGGGAATTGATGGTTCCTTTGGTTTGGAAGTTTTGAGTAGTGGTCTCATAGAGGCAGTAGCCTTCCCCCCAACTATCCCTTGCCCATAATTGGTTAGGGAAGCTAGGTATGATCCAACCTCCAAAACCATCAGGAGAGACAATGGTGAAACACTCCTTGCCATTAACTGCGAGGTAATTTCCTCTATTTTCAAGCTACCTGATTACCAGTTCTCAAAATTTTCTCCCACCCTGTCAATCACCAAGTTCAATGCACACACAACTGGGCACCGAAATAACGTAGCAAAATATTGGTTGAAGGTTCCCCAAAGGGGTGGTTCCAGATTGCCCAAGAATCCCAACAAGAACCATATGCTTCATCATATTCATGATGTCATGTTACTGTTGCTTTGAGTCAGAGGCTCTGCAGAAGCCTACAGTTTCAATGACTGGATTTATAGCTATGTACAGCTAGTATTAGAAGGGAAGCAATACCTCGATTGGGCAGAGCTGATTGCTGATTAATTGAGGGAGCAACTGAGTATGGCCAAACAGTTTAAGCAGACTTTCTTCATGTCTTTGTATCTTATATACTGTTTGGCATGTGTTAAGGAGATAGTTGGAATACCTAGACAGCCCACTGAGGAGGAGGTCTCTGTATATGATTTTTACCCTATGTTGCAAAAGGATAATGCTTTGCAAGACTTTAGGAGGGTACACAATGCCTTTCTGGGAGATTTGTGTTACGAATTGAAGAATATGAAAACCAAGAGAATGTCTGAGGATGCACAGGCATTGGTGAAGAGATTTGGCAGCTTCTTTATCGAGTTCCCTCGCTTCTGCTATATAAGGATAGGCGGTTTTGAAGAAGAGCCCTTCAAGCTTCCTCATTTTTGTTCAGATTGTTTTGTTTTAGCAGAGATATGTAGGCAACTGGCTACTGTGATTAAAAAGGCTCAACCCAGGGACAAATGGGAGGATCATTTTTCTATTCAGTTAGGTATGCTATCCTATAGTTCAATGTCGGATGCTTTGAGTATTGGAGCGGACCTGAAAAACTTCAATTTTCCCTTGTACCTTGAAAGGAAAGGTTTTGATAATGAGGGTTTCTCTCAAAGTCTTGGTCTAATGTTGTATCTCCCAATTCCACAGTTAGAAGACTTTTGGGAGGATTGCAGTGATGAACTCGAGGTTTTCAAAAGGGCAAACATGAGAATGGTGTTGGAGCAAGTCATTTCACTGGAGGTAAAGCTTGACATAGAAGGGCTTGAGGGAGATTATCTAGAATTGTTTGAACCTAGATACTTAGCCCAAGCCAAGACCGAAGTGTCCTATAACAACTAGGATGGGGAAGAAGAGGACGATATACAACTGAAAACAAAAAGGTTTTTGGAGAGAACTGCAGAATGGGTTGAAAGGAAGAAAGCTATGAAATTAGGTGCCAAGTCTAAGTCTTCGAGAAATAGTGAGGTTACTCTATGTTCACCAAAGAATTTTTCTAATAATACTTCTATGCATGTTCATGCAGGTAGGTATAAAAAGCCACCTCACATTAGGCACAAGTCTAATCCAGCTTTGGATTTCTCTACTCCTCGACATACTAGGTCATGAAGTGCTGCTCAGAGAAGGATGGATCAAGATAAGGATACAGAGGTGAAGGATAAGATTCTTGATGCTTAGATAATTGAAGTTGAAGATCTGAACAGTGACATCGCTAATGCCATGGATTCCCATGCGGTTACTATAGCTATGACACCACCCTCCAAAGCGATCGAAGTAGCAACCAGTTCCAGTGCAACCCCTAAGTGGCTGACCACTTCGGTGAACAAAAAATGGAGTTCCATTCCCGTGACTATTCCAATTCAAGATATGGTAGTTAATTACACAGAGAGGGACCCCAAGCCAAAAAGGTTCAAAACAACTGCTCGACTGGATAGTGATGAAGGGACCGAAAAGTGGGTTGTCGAGATTGCCTCATACAAGCCCAAGGATGAGGACAAGGAAGTCAGTATAGAAGATTTTGAGATCACTAAGGTGGAGCTGGGAAACATGAGTAGGGATTTACATAATCATTTCTTCCAGGTATCCGCAAAGAAAATGCTCACTAGGTCAGAGAAAGACCTGCGAGAAAAGAGAGATCTTAAGCGGAACATAAGCATCCTTGCTCAATTCATTGACAACATTGGTTGCTTCGGAGCACTTCCTATATGCCATGCTACAGAGAGCTTTGTTTCTACTTCAACGGAGAATAAAAAGCTAATGAGTTAGGTTCAATGAGCTAAATGCATTGCAGAGGTTGTAGAAAGATGGATTGAGGGAGTAATTAAAGACGAAGAAAAGTATATCACAAACTCCCAGAAATTATGTGATGAGATGCAGAGCCTCATTGTGGAAATTCAAAACCAGATTTCGCCATGGGAGAAAGAGGAACACAAATAGGAAAATGTCTTGCCTATGCTCACTAAAATAGAAGAATATGGAGCTACCAAGTTTTTGACAAAACATTCAATCAAGTTGGTAACAGATGAATGTCAACTCTTCGTGTTGAAGAAGACCATAATGTGGCTAGTGCTCACCTTCAAATCTGTGATCTCTGATGCTAGGACTTCTGTGTATGAACTCCAAGACCTCCAATGCAGTTTAGTTAATGACAACAAAGTGGTTAATCCAGACCACGATTGGTAGTTGGGATCTGCGGGCTGAACACGCAGGATGTGATAAAGGTTTTCAAGATATACATGGAGAAAATTAAAGCCAAGGGAAATTTCACCCCTGAGGATATAACATGAGTTGCCCGGATCGAGTCCATGACGTTTATCGGTAATGATCAATTACCGAAGCATGCTGAAAAGATGGTGAAGCACAGATGGAACAAAGAAGCTGTAAAGGCAAAACTCAATACTATGAAGATTCTGAACCAATCAATAATCCAGGAACTCGCAACTGCCCACAACGCCCAGGAAAGCGGAGAAGAAGATGATGATGGGAAAGTAGTATAACGCGTTGATTAAGGCCCTGTTTTTATGTATTTTTCATGTTTATGCAAATGACTTCAGGACATCTATCCCAATTATACTTTGTTGGTTTTCATAATTGATCTAGATGAGGTTGAGTTTTCAGGGAGACCTCCTCTGTTCTAAAAACTATAAATTAGACTAAGATAGATGAAATAGGGGTTAGATTTTGGTTAGAATTTTGTTAGTTTTTACTTGGTTTCTTTTTGGTTTGAGAAGTTCTATTTTTTTGAAGGAAGTCATCAGACTTTAAAGATCTGGAATTGAAAAGGGTTTTATACATGTATTGATTGTGTCTTTGCTACATAAGATATATATATATATATATATATATATATATATATATATATATATATATATATATATATATATATATATATATATATAAAGGATCATACTGTTTTTGGGAGAAAGAAAACCTTTGAGTTTTGAATTTGCATAGTGATATATCTTTGCATATGTTGATCTAATCAAATGACAGTGATCACCTTTCCAGTGCAGAATATTATTATTTTTCTGAGATTCCTTCCTGTGAGTTTTTAAAAGATACGTGTTTGAAAAAAGATTTTGTCTCTCTTATCTATTTTTATGAATTGTAAAACTGGCGTTGTGAACTTTTCCTTCAGTCACTTCTATTTCTCATGTTGAAGCGTTTAGAAAACTTATTTTTCTCTTAAATATGTGTAAATCATTAGCCTCTTATCTAAGAATGAAGTAGGCAACCTCACGTGCTTTCAGGTTAAAAGCATACCAGTTAGAAATTAATTAGATTATTCCCTGAATAACTAATAGAGAGAGTTGTACCTATGAAAAAATTTAGAGGGAAGTAGTATATATTGCACTTACCGAACTATTCAGTTGAACTTTTGTCTTTAAAAGAAGGCGACAAATTTTGAAATTAATTATTTTAAAGAAAGGCAAAATCCGTTCACTAACAGATTTTTGGCGACTCTACTAGGGATAAGTCAAACATTCAATAGACCAGCATGCCACAAGCATGATAGAATTGAGCTCATAATCAACAATATCCACAGTTTTGCTTGTTTGAGACAAATTTCCATAACTTAGGAACATCGCTGAGGTTGAAAGATTTGTTTAAAGATCTTAGGAACCCTAGGGGTGACAACACTAGATTCTCATCCTTATACAAGATCACAAAGGAGAGAGGGAGTAATTTATAATTATTTTGAAGAATTGCAAGGGTTATCATTCGCCACAAATTTCACTCCCAAAAGAAACACTAAAAGTAGACTTTCCTCTCCTACCAGAACCACTCCTATACCTTCCTCTTCAAGCCACTAGCAAGCACTAACGCTTACTGGAGTTCAAGCCCTTCCCCTTGTAACTATTTACCCTGTTTTCATTATGGCCCAACCATGGGGTGCCGCAGTCGGACCTCTTGCCCTCGGAGCTCATAATCCACTTCCACAAGGAGCAAGGGATGTTCTACCTAAGTTTAATAGAGATGGAAAAGTCTCGGTTGAGGAACACTTGAATTCTTTTAATGTAGTGACTGGGATACTGGCAGTACAATATGAGGATGTGGCTGTTGGGCTTTTTGCTCAAACTCTTACCAAAGGGGCACCAGATTGGTTTAGTCATCTACAAGCGGGATCTATAACTGATTGGCAAACAATGAAAACTGCTTTTGAGAAAAGGTTCAAGAGCGTTGATGATGAGCACTCACTGCTGGCTCAGCTCACACAAATGAAAAAAGAAATTCATGAGCCAATGAGGGACTATGTAGCCAGGCATAATAAGATTATACATAAAATTCCCCAGGCTAAAAGACCAACTGCTGACAATCAACAATGTTTCTTTATAAACTCCATGCCTCCCAATGTTGGTTTCCACCTCAGAAGAAATAGGCTGGCCGATCTTGAGACTGCACAAAATGAAGCTATAGAACTCGAAGATTACCTAATAACAACCGAGAAATGGAGAAAGGATGTGCAAATTCATCGGGGTCAAGCCCAAGCTTCCACCTCTTCAACTGATCCAGTTGTTCAAAGGCTAGTCAATGATATGCTTGCTTTGAAGAGGTAGATACCGAAACCTGGAGTTTCCTACCCACAGCCATATCAGGATGTAAGTAGAAAAACCCCAAACTAGTATAATTATGGACGGTCTTTGCAATTGCCTGCTACCCCATAAAGATTGCAAATAGAGGCTCCTTCTGATAAGGGTGCTATGTGCTCTTTCCACCTCACTACAAATTTTGATGGAGGTTCTTGTCCTGAAATGATAAGACATGTTCAAATGAAAAACACAAAGGATGAACTAGGTGAGTTCACTAAAGCAGAGAAAATTCAAGAGGTACCTGGCAACTCTGGATCATTCTACCTTGAATATAAGTCAGATTCAGAAAGAGGTGGTAATATTTTGGCAACTCTTGAAGATCCTGCGTGTGCAATCCTTACAAGGAATCAACGAACCTCATAGCCTGCTCCTTTTGCGAGCTCTTCTGGAGCTAATTTCAAAGGTAAAGACCCCACAAGTAATGGTTTTCCCTCTCATACAAAGACTCCCGAAGTTAAGATTTTACAAAGAAATCTTGAAAGTAAAAATCATTCTTCTTCTTCCCCTTCCTTTGACACAATTGAGTTTTGTAAAGCTTCAACTGTTCAACTTTCCACTATAGAATATTTGAAACTGAACCCGAAGGAACTAGACAAACTGGTCAAGTATATAAAAGGAGATTCTTCTTCATAGTCCTCAGTGCATGAATGTGTGGGGCATAGTGATTTGTTTACTGCTGAAAAACCTGCATCTGTCCCATGCCCTTCCACTGACTTGGTTAATCCCTGTGCTTTCCATAATGTTGAGGATAGGCTTGACATCGGGGTTCTGAAACTTGAACCTTTTTACATATCCCTTCTCCTGAATGGTCAAAAGTTTAGCAATTGTATAATAGATTCAGGAGCATCAGATAACATAATGCCTTCATCTGTTGCTAGGTCTTTAGGTTTAACTCTCACTAAGACATTTGGGAGATGTTATTCAATGGATGGGAAGCATGTCCCTCTTATTGGATAGGTAAAGGATGTTCAGGTAGTGCTAGCAACATGTCCTGATAAAAGGGTAAAATTGACTATTCTGGTTGCTGACATTCCTACAAGTTATGGGATGCTCTTGAGTAGAACTTTCTGTAAGGAATTTGGAGGTGAAATTAAGATGGACTGGTCAGAAGCTATCATTCCACTTGGGAAATAGAAAATCAAACTTGAACCTGAACCGAAAAATAAATACATAGTTTTTCCCTCTGATAATCCTAAAGCACAGATTCTGTTCCAAGAATGTGAATTTGGAAACTACCTCATCCTTGCACCTGATGAAAAAGAATTTAAAGAAGCAGTTGATGAGCATGGTGGATTGTGGCATATGGAATTTGATGGAAGTTGCGCCAACTCTGGCTCTGGAGTAGGGGTGGTGTTGCTCTCCCCTAATGGTAATATTTTTCCTTTCTCTTTCAAGTTGGATTTTAAGAATACTAATAATACTATGGAGTATGAGGCATTACTGTTAGGATTAAATGAAGCCAAGTGTAAAGGTGTTAAATCGCTCAAGGTTAAGGGGGATGTAGAGCTGATTGTCAGACAGGTAAGGAATATTTATTCAGCTAAGAATGATAGATTGAAACATTATAGAATAGGGGGTGGGATGAGATAGAATTTTTTGATGCCTTCTCAATTGAAGCTATATCAAGGGATCAAAACACTAGGGTGGATTCGTTGGCTATTTCAGCTTCTCTTTTGTTACCACACCCAGACTTTAAGGATAATTCTTATAGGATTGAAATGATTTATAGGCCTAGTGTCCTTGATAACGTAAACCATTGGCAAGTATTTGATACAGATGCTCAGATAAAAGATTTTTTGGAGTGCACTCGTTCATTCTCCCAATCATATTTTGAAGGTTCCAAAGATAATTGGAAGAAATTTAGTTCGGATTCAGGTGTTGATTCTGAAAACAATTTCATTCAGCTTAAAGGGAACAAAATTCCGAAAGGGCTAGTGACTTTGGAGAGGTTTTTCACTCGAAATGATGCATTCATAGGCAAGAAAGCTCTTGAGGATGACAAGAAAGAAAGTTGTGAAAAGATTAATCTGGGTGATGAATCTAATCCTAAGGTGGTAATAATTGGCAAATGTTGCTCTTTTGAGGAAAAACAAATTCTTAGTGGGTTATTGAAGGAATAAATTGATGTTTTCGCTTGGTCCTATGATGATCTGAAGGAGTTTAGGGATGGGCATTTTCAACATCAAATCCCATTGAAGCCTGGTGTTTCTCCTTTCAGACAGAAATTGAGAAATTTTAATCCCATGATGGCAGATGCAATTTTTAACGAAGTAGATAAAATGCTTAAAGCCAGAATCATACATCTAATTCATCACTCTACTTGGGTAGCCAACATTGTTCCCGTGAGGAAGAAGAATGGAGAAATTCGGATTTGTGTAGATTTTCACAACCAGAATCAGGCAAGTCTTAAGGATAAGTATGCTTTACCCAATATGGATCATATTCTGCAGACGATGTCTGGGTCAGAAATGATATCGATGTTAGATGGCTTTTCTGGTTACAATCATATTAGTGTTGCCAAGAATGAACAACACAAGACAACATTCATCACTCCATAGGGAACATTTGCATATAATCATATGCCATTTGGTTTGATAAATGCCAGAGCAACCTTTCAAAGGGCTATGGATTCTTCTTTTAAGGATTTTCATGACAGAATTATTGTTGTTTACCTAGACGACTTGATAGTGTTTTCTAAAGAGAGGAAGAATCATCTCAAAGATCTGAAGGCATTTTTGCAACACTGTCGAGAGCATGGAATCTCCTTGAACCCAAAGAAGTCAGTTTTTTGTGTAACTGAGGGTAAATTGTTGGGGCATATCATTTCAAATGAAGGTGTCAAGATTGATCCGAAGAGAGTCAATGTAATTCAACATCTCAGCTTACCGTCAAATCGGACTGGAGTAAGGTCTTTCTTTGGCCAAGTGAATTTCTTAAGATGGTTTGTACCAAAATTTGCAGAAACTACCAAACATATCATCAAATTGTTGAGTGAAAGGCATCCTTTCAAATGGACTGAAGAAGACAAAGAAGCTTTTGAAAAAATCAAGAGTTCAGTTGCAAATGCGCCAACTCTCATCAACCTGGATTTCAAAAAGGATTTCATTTTATACTGCTACGCCTCAGAACATACAATGTCTGGAATACTGTTGCAAATGGATGAATCTTGGATAGAAGCACCTATAGCGTTCATGAGCGTTCCACTCAAGAAGCATGAGCTTAAGTATTCGCTTTCGGAGAAACAAGCCTTTGTTGTGGTCAAAGCTGTAAAACAATTTCGGTATTACATTCTGCACTCTCATTCTGTGGTTTTTGTTCCAGATTCTGCAGTGAAGAGTATTTTAACTCAGTAAGAAGTTGGACTCAATAAAAGAGTGACATGGGTAACAAAAATCCAGGAATACGATCTAGACATTCGCCCTACAAAGACAGTCAAAGGACAAGGCTAAAGCAAATTAATAGCAGAAAATGAGATGGAAACAGAAAAAGAGTTACCATTGACCCTATTTGTTGGATTGCAAGATGTGTGGTTTTCTGATGTGGCCTACTATTTGACTTACGACAGCTACCCTAGTCATTTGTCAGCAAAAGAGCAAAGGAATCTTAAGTTAAAGGCTGCTAAGTATGTTATTTGGCAGGATGTCCTGTACAAAAAGGGTTTGGATGGAACTTACTTAAGGGGTGTGGATAAGCCTCAATAGAAAAAACTTCTGGAAGTTTATCATGATGAAGCCTATGGCGGGAATTTCTCATCCTTTGTGACTGCCTTCAAGATTTTAAGGAATTGCTTTTATTGGCCTGTCATGTTTCGAGATGCGTATATTTATGTTAAGGAATGTGAAAAATGTCAACTCTTTTCCGAGAAACCACATTTAGTGGCTCTGCCTTTAAGGCTTGTGGTAATAGATGAACCCTTCAAACAGTGGGGTATTGATTTCATTGGGCCGATAAACCCTCATTCCAGCACTGGCCATATGTACATTTTGACAGCAACTGATTATTTTACCAAGTGGGTGGAGGCCATTCCCACTAAAAAGGCTAACTCAGAGGTCGTGTGTAATTTTCTCAAAGATTGCATCCTAGTTCGTTTTGGGGTTCCTCAAAAGATTGTTGTAGATAACGCATCGTATTTCTCCTCCAAAGAACTAACTATGTTTTGCTATGAACATCAGATTACTCTCTCACATTCCTCTGATTACTTTCCATAGGGTAATGGACTGGTAGAATCAAGCAACAAGAACCTGATAGCGATTATGAAGAAGCTGGTTGATGAAAATTCTCAAAATTGGCACAAGAAGGTATATGAAGCTTTATGGGCAGACAAAATTACGCCTAAAAGAGCCATTAGAATGGCACCTTTTGAGCTTGTGTATGGGATTGGCGCAAAACTTTCTTTACCCCTGGAATTGTCAGCGGCCAAACTTCAGACAATAATTGAAGATTTTTTTTTTCAGAATGCTATAGAAAAGAGGGTTATGTATCTAATGAAGTTGGAGGAAGAAAGAGAAATGTTAGTGGATAGAATTATGGAGCATCAGAATAGAGTGAAGAAGATCTTTGACATGAGAGCTCGTCCAAGAGGTTTCCTTAAAGGAGATGAAATACTGTTATGGGATAAAAGGAAAGAACCAAAGGGTGCCCACGGTAAGTTTGACTCATTATGGAAAGGCCCATTCAAGATCTGCGAAGTGGTGAGACAAAATGCTTTTAGACTCAACTACTCTGATGGAATGGTTATGCCCTATACCTACAATGGGCAAGATCTCAAGCTCTACAAACTGTCAAACCTGTGGTTGGGATTTCCTGTATACAGTAGTTTAGGTGTTTTGTTTTGTGCCTATTTACGTGTGAGTCTTCCTTTGTTCCCCTATCTATTTTTGGCCATGCAAAACCAGAGATTTAGAGTTCTTTGCATTTTCCTTCACAAAATACAATCCCCAGTCAGAGCCAATGTTACTGTGTCATTTATCCTTCATGATAGGAGTAAATCACCCTATAAAATTTTATTCAAAGTCCTTGTCTTTCTTGGAATGCCTCGGTTCAAGCCCTTAGTCCATTTGTAGGTTGTCTTTAAATAAAAAATGCCGAGTTTTAAAGATTGGTTGAACTCCTTAAGCTCTTTGAACCATTTTGAATTAGGTTCATAAGGTTCATTTAGGTTCCGCAGGTTCTTAGGTGTCTAGGGGGTTTTCATACTAACATTCTCTTAAAGTGTTTTGTAGCAGTTCTTTATTGGTCTTGTTCGATGATGTGTTATATTATCTCTCTCTAGGCGTTGAACTCTTTGAACCTAGTTCAAACGGTTCAGGCATGTTCAACATGTTCAACACAGTTCAAAAGGTTAGCAACACTTGACATAATTAATCCTTTCAAAAGAGAGTTTTCTTGGGCGCGGTGTACGCCTTGAACTACTTAAACCCCAATGAAGTCTATTCAGAATGTTCATGCGTGTTCAAATTTGGTGGGTCCCTTGAGTTGAAAGATTGGATGGTGCATTTATTGCCAAGTATGAGGAAGGGCGAACCATATCTTGGGTGATGTCAATTGTTGGAGTTTCGAAGCAAGTAATCATTTCGGGAACTGGCGGTTACTTAAAAAATGCCACCATGCATTCAATGCATGCGTGCGATGTAGAATCCACAAGCTCAACACACTTAAACTGATGATTGGAATTATTGCACTTAATAAGTTCGTATCATTGCTTTTGCTATAAGGTATGAAAAGATTAATTCTTTGAAAATTTGTTCCTCGTCACTGCGGAGTTATTTTTCTTGGATAGAAGGTTTGTTTGCTGGTAGTTGTCTGATTGCTCTCAACTGTGAAGGTGAGTTCATTTCCTATCCTCTCTAGTGATTTTTACCCGCATTTCTTCTCTCGTAGTAAGATTTGCTGACAGAAAATAAGGCTATCATTTATGAATTATGAAGTCCACATTGCACCTTTTCGAGAACGTTTTCAGTCTTGCATGTACAGAGCCCATAGTCAGTGATACCGACCTTAAAGGGGAAAATCTTGAAGTTTTAAACGAAAGGGTGTTTAAGGTAATTGATGGTTCCTTTGGTCTGGAAGTTTTGAGTAGTGGTCTCATAGAGGCGGCAACCTTCCCCCCAGCTATCCCTTGCCCAAAATTGGTTAGGGAATGTATTGCTAGGTATGATCCAGCCTCCGAAACCATAAGGAGAGACAATGGTGAAACCCTCCTTGCCATTAACCGCGAGGTAATTTCCTCTATTTTCAAGCTACCGGATTACAATTTCTTGAACTTTTCTCCTGCCCAGTCAATCACAAAGTTCAATGCAGATAGAACCAGGCACCGAAATAACATAGCAAAATATTGGTTGAAGGTTCCCCAAAGGGGTGGTTCTAGATTGCCCAAGAATCCCAACAAGAACCATATGCTTCCTCATATTCATGATGTCATGTTACTAATGCTTTGAGTCAGAGGCTCTGCGGAAGCCTACAGTTTCAACGACTGGATTTATTGCTATGTGTAGCTAGTATTAGAAGGGAAGCAATACCTCGATTGGGCAAAGCTGA
The DNA here is from genome assembly GCF_030272615.1 of Cryptomeria japonica. NCBI lineage: Eukaryota > Viridiplantae > Streptophyta > Pinopsida > Cupressales > Cupressaceae > Cryptomeria > Cryptomeria japonica. The sequence continues at coordinate 2,267,102 of NC_081408.1, read as the reverse complement.
TTGCCGATTCAATGAGGGAGTAGCTGAGTATGGCCAAACAGTTTAAGCAAAATTTCTTCATGTCTTCATATCTTATATACTGTTTGGCATGTGTTAAGGAGATAGTTGGAATACATAGACAACCCACTGAGGAGGAGGTCTCCGTATATGATTTTTACCCTATGTTGCAAAAGGATAATGCCTTACAAGACTTTAGGAGGGTACACAATGCCTTTCTGGGAGATTTGTGTTACGAATTGAAGAATATGAAAACCAAAAGAATGTCTGAGGATGCACAGGCATTGGTGAAGAGATTTGGCAGCTTCTTTATCCAATTCCCTCACTTCTGCTATATAAGGATAGGCGATTTTGAAGAAAAGCCCTTCAAGCTTCCTCATTTTTGTTCAGATTGTTTTGTTTTAGCAGAGATATGTAGGCAGTAGGCTACTGTGATTAAAAAGGCTCAACCTAGGGACAAATGGGAGGATCATTTTCCTATTCAGTTAGGTATGCTATCTTGCAGTTCAATGTTGGATGCTTTGAGTATTGCAGCGGACCTGAAAAACTTCAATTTTCTCTTGTACCATGAAAGGAAAGGTTTTGATAATAAGGGTTTCTCCCGAAGTCTTGATCTTATGCCGTATCTCCCAATTCCACAATTAGAAGACTTCTAGGAGGATTGTAGTGATGAACTCGAGGTTTTTAAAAGGGCAAACATGAGAATGGTGTTGGAGCAATTCATTTCACTGGAGGTAAAGCTTGACATAGATGGGCTTGAGGAAGATTATCTAGAATTGTTTGAACCTGGATACTTAGCCCAAGCCGAGACTAAAGTGTCCTATATCAACTGGGATGGGGAAGAAGAGGATGATATATAGCTGAAAACAAAAAGGGTTTTGAAGAGAACCGCATAATGGGTTGAAAGGAGGAAAGTTGCGATATTAGGCGCCAAGTCTAACTCTGCGAGAAATAGTGAGGTTACTCTCCATTCACCAAAGCGTTTTTCTAATAATACTTCTATGCATGTTCATGTAGGTAAGGATAAAAAGCCACCTCACGTTAGGCACAAGTCTAATCCAGCTTTGGATTTCTCTACTCCTCGACATACCAGGTCATGAAGTGCTGCTCAGAGAAGGATGGATCAAGCTAAGGATACAGAGGTGAAGGATAAGATTCTTGATGCTCAGATATTTGAAGTTGAAGATCTGGACAGTGACATCGCTAATGCCATGGATTCCCATGCGGTTACCATAGCTATGACACCACCCTCCAAAGCGATCGAAGGAGCAACCAGTTCCAGTGCAACCCCTAAGTGACTGACCACTTCAATGAACAAAAAATGGAGTTCCATTCCCGTGACTATTCCAATTCAAGATATGGTAGTTAAGTACACAAAGAGGGGACCCAAGTCGAAAAGGTTCAAAACAACTGCTTGACTGGATAGTGATGAAGGGACCGGAAAGTGGGTTGTCGAGATTGCCTCATACAAGACCAAGGATGAGGACAAGGAAGTCAGTGCAGAATATTTTGAGATCACTAAGGTGGAGCTGGGAAACATGAGTAGGGATTCAGATAATCATTTCTTCCAGGTATCCGCAAAGAAAATGCTCACCAGGTTGGAGAAAGATGGGTGGGAAAAGAGAGAGCTAAAGCGGCACATAAGCATCGTTGCTCAATTCATTGACAACATCGGTTGCTTCAGAGCACTTCCTATATCCCATGCTATAGAGAGTTTTGATCCTACTTCACTAGAGAATAAAAAGCTAATGAGTCAGGTTCAACGAGCTAAAAGCATTGCAGAGGCTGTAGAAAGATGGATTGAGGGAGTAATAAAAGATGGAGAAAAGTATATCACAAACTCCTGGAAATTATGTGATGAGATGCAGAGCCTCATTGTGGAAATTCAAAACCAGATTTCACTATGGAAGAAAGAGGAACTCTTGCCTATGTTCACTAAAATAGAAGAATATGGAGCTACCAGGTTTTTGACAGAACATTCAATCAAGCTGGTAACGGATAAATGTCAACTCTTCGTGTTGAAGAAGACCATAATGTGGCAGGTGCTCACCTTCAAATCTATGATCTCTGATGCCAGGACTTCTGTGTATGAACTCCAAGACCTCTAATGCAATTTAGTTAATGACAACAAAGTGGTTAATCCTAACCACGATTGGCAGTTGGGGATTTGCGGGCTGAACATGCAGGAATCGATAAAAGTTTTCAGGATATACATGGAGAAAATTAAAGCCAAGGGCAATTTCACCCCCTAGGATATAACACGAGTCGCCCGGATCGAGTCCATGACGTTTATTGGTAACGATCAGTTATCGAAGCATGCCGAAAAGATGGTGAAGCACAAATGGAACAAAGAAGCTGCGAAGGCAAAACTCAATGCTATGAAGATTCCAAACCAATCAATAATCCAGGAACTCGCAACTGCCCACGACGCCTAGGAAAGTGGAGAAGAAGATGACTATGGGAAAGCAACATAACAAGTTGATTAAGGCCCTGTTTTTATGTATTTTTCATGTTTATGCAAATGACTTCGGGACATCTGTCCCAATTATACTTTGTTGGTTTTCATAACTGATCTAGAGGAGGTCGAGTTTTCAGGGAGACCTCCTCTATTCTAAAAACTATAAATTAGACTAAGATAGACGGAATAGGGGTTAGATTTTGGTTAGAATTTTGTTAGTTTTTACTTGGTTTCTTTTTGGTTTGAGAAGTTCTGTTTTGTTGAGGGAAGTCATCAGACTTTAAAGATCTGTAATTGAAAAGGGTTTTATACATGTATTGATTGTGTCTTTGCTACATAAGATATATATATAAAGGATCATACTGTTTTTGGGAGAAAGAAAACCTTTGAGTTTTGAATCTGCATAGTGATATATCTTTGCATATGTTGATCTAATCAAATGACAGTGATCACCTTTCCAGTGCAGAATATTAATATTTTTCTGAGATTCCTTCATGTGAGTTTTTAAAAGATATGTGTTTGAAAAGAGATTTTGTCTCTCTTATCTGTTTTTATGAATTATAAAACTGGCGTTTTGAACTTTGTTTCAGTCACTTCTATTTCTCATGTTGAAGCATTTAGAAAACTTATTTTTCTCTGAAATATGTATAAATCATTAGCCTCTCATCTAAGAATGAAGTAGGCAGCCTTACGTGCTTTCAGGTTAAAAGCATACCAGTTAGAAATTAATTAGATTATTCCCTGAATAACTAATAGAGGGAGTTGTACCTATGAAAAAATTCAGAGGGAAGTAGTATATATTGCACTTACCGAACTGTTCAGTTGAACTTTTGTCCTTAAAAGAAGGCGACAGAGTTTGAAATTAATTATCTTAAAGAAAGGCAAAATCAGTTCACTAACAAATTTTTGGCAACTCTGTTGGGGATAAGTCGAACATTCAATAGACCAGCATGCCACGAGCATGATAGAATTGAACTCATAATCAACAATATCCACAGTTTTGCTTGTTTGAGATAGATTTCCATAACTCAGGAACATCACTGAGGTTGAAAGATTTGTTTAAAGATCTTAGGAATCCTAGGGGTGACAACATTGGATTCTCATCCTTACACCAGATCACAAAGGAGAGAAGGAGTAATTGATAATTATTTTGAAGAATTGCAAGGGTTATCATTCGCCACAAATTTCACTCCCAAAAGAAATGTTAAAAGTAGACTTTCCTCTCCTACCAGAACCACTCCTATACCTTCCTCTTCAAGCCACTAGCAAGCACTAACGCTTACTGGAATTCAAGCCCCTCCCCTTGTAACTATTTACCCTATTTTCATTATGGCCCAACCATGGGGTGCCGCAGTCGGACCTCTTGTCCTCGCAGCTCATAATCCACTTCCAAAAGGAGCAAGGGATGTTCTACCTAAGTTTAATGGAGATGGAAAAGTCTCAGTTGAGGAACACTTGAATTCTTTTAATGTAGCGACTAGGATACTGGTGGTACAATATGAGGATGTGGCTGTTAGGCTTTTTGCTCAAACTCTTACCGAAGGGGCAGCAGATTGGTTTATTCATCTACGAGCGGGATCTATAACTGATTGGCAAACAATGAAACCCGCTTTTGAGAAAAGGTTCAAGAGCGCTGATGATGAGCACTCACTATTGGCTCAACTCACACAAATGAAAAAAGAAATTCATGAGCCAATGAGGGACTATGTAGCCAGGTATAATAAGATTATACATAAAATTCCCCAGGCTAAAAGACCAATTGTTGACAATCAACAATGTTTCTTTATAAACTCCATGCCTCCCGATGTTGGTTCATAGATTGAATCTTCCAAAAGTTTGATCTAGTTTTAAATAATATTTTTCTCATCTAAAGGTTTTTGGTTGTGTTGCTTATGCACATATACCTAGACAAAAATAAGAAAGTTGGATGAATAAAAACAAATACATTTTTACTGGTTATTATTTTGAAGACAAAGGTTTAGTGGAAGGTTAGAATTAAGTAGTTGAAAGACAATTAATTGCAAGAGTTTGAAGGTGTTTGCATCAATAGTATGGTTCTCCTAGCTCTTACAAGATATATGACAAGTGGGAGAATGTTAGAAATTAAGATGTCTTAACCTTAGCAATTTTAAAGTTTATTTTTAATTATTTAATATTTTCTTTGTAATTATTTGGCAGTTATTTTTAAAAATATTTATGCTCTAGCAATATGAGACATGAGATCTTGACATTCTTTTCCTCTAGCTATTTCATCCTAAAAATGGACCATGAAGTATGATTTGAAGCGATGATAATGAAAAAATATTACATGAAGTTTAATCAAAAAGTTTAACAACTGACATTATGGACTGTGAAAACTGCATGACACTAATTGAGTTATTAGTTGTCAAAAGATGTCCATTTAATGGTATAATATAAAAGGCTTATTTTTAAGGATTTTATGGCAGATTCTATGACAACTATAAAACCTAAAAATAGAGGAGATTACATTTGATGTGATTATTTAATTTACCAAATTTATGTACCCAAGTTGGGTGGTTAACCATGACAAATTATGAATCTCTTATATCATGTACAAATTGTATGAAGTTTTATCATGATAATGATTTATAGTGATATTTCTAGCTTATGTTAGTCGATATATTAAAATCTTCGATGAAGACATTATTATTTTGAATTTACAAGTATTGAAGCTCTACTAGAACGTTGTCATATTTCTCATGTATTATATATTGATGAATAACACTATGGATACTTGTTCTACAAGTACAGTGTAATCATTGAAATTTTCTAGATTAAGATATTGAAATGTTTTGGAATGTGCATTTTTTTAACTCAAAGAATTTTTTCCACATAAATCATTGTGTTACAATTTATATTTCAGCTTTATTTGTGTTTCTTCATTATCTTTGTATTAAATTGAAATCAGATTTGAAAATTTCATTCTCAAATTTTAATATAAGACAATCTTAACTTCCTTATAAAATCAACTCTTCTATGCCCATTAATTTGCGGTTAAAACTTTATTAATTGATTAACCATTTTAGTTATTATTCTTTTGCATACAACCTTCCACTCACTAAGTAACAAAAACTTGGCGACTTCATAAACTTTCAATTTGTTATAAAATAATCAATGCAGAAAATTTGTAACATGGAGAGGATATAGCTGACTTGTTCTCTACTCGTTCAATCAAAAAATAATATTCAACTAAGAAAATTATGTCACGCAGTTGTTTTAGTTCTTTCAATCTTTCCCTTCTTATTGAAGAAAGCGGTGGTGGTTCCCACAAATCTGTAACTTACTATATTTTTTCCAGAGAAATATATTCCTTACAAACTCTCAATCCATCCTGATATTTAGGGATCAGATAAACTTCCTTGTGGTCAACATAGGAGTTTTTTTTATATTGGATTAAGAAAATTATAAGTAAAATTACACGAAATAGTTGTAAGAACAGTTACATACAAACAGGTAAGCTAGAAAAGCTACAGATCAGTTTAAAAACAGATTAAACATCTATGCAGTACACAGGAGAAACAAAATTCTCATTTAACAAGCTTTGAACTTTCTCACACAATCCCACTAGGATGATAGATTACAGGCTTGAAACTTTCTGTCATGACCCCATCCATTATGATGATAAGGTATACTGTTATTCATATTTTGCATCTATGAACATTGATAACATTTATCAAAGACTCCAAAAGTGTTAACTTGTTTGATTAGATTCGAAAGACTTGCCCAGCTGCCAAAGCCAAATCCAAGTACTGCAATAAGTACCACAATTGACCAGTTCAGGACCACTATCCCATTCTTACGTGGCATCCATTTTTTTGGTTTATCAGCAGCCTCCTGTAAACACCCATTCATATTGTCAGTATGAGTATATACCCACTGGAAAAAACATGCCATCTCAGATTTCAATTGCTTGTAAAAACTAAAAACGAATTGATGTTGAAAGATGAAGGTGAAACTTCCATAGAAAGTGACCCACATACCAAATATCTTTAGAAGTTAACACGTTATACAATGTGCCTATGCATGACTAAGCTAAGCATGTCTTATGGATAAAAAAATCAACGAAAAAACCACGAGCTTCTTATCTTGAAAAATTTCAGGAGACCATCAGATTTTAATAAAGATGTGACGTTGCATGAATGAGTTTTTTAGGACCAACATGCAATAATGATTTTGGACTTGCGTATGGACTGTGACTTGATGGCCGTTTAATTTGAATCCTAACAAGACTATTTGTAATGTGAAAAGTAAAATTTGTGGGGCAGAGAATGCAAGCAAGAGGATGAACAGTGATCAAACCTGTCTGGAAGCATTTGTTCTGTAGACGATGAGATAGGCAAGGGATGGAATTATGTAGGTGGAAAAGCTCATGATGATTGAGCCTATTATGCTGTTGAGTGGCCCAAAGAATGGAAACAGCAATGCTAAGAACCATAGGAGAATTGCCACTGGAAGCCTTGCAATTACTCTGGTCAGATAGTGTGATTTATGCACTCCCAACACTTTCTCCCACATGAAATTTAGTGGCATAACAAAAAGTCCAAATGCAATTGCCTGCATTATAAAACACTTGATCAGAGTTCTTTTCTGTACGATTTCTAGAAAAATAGAAAGACTGCAATTAATTGCTGAACAATTTTTGAAAAGAAGATGGTTAGTAATTGAGGAAACGGCTATCTTAAGACACACCAATGCATTTAAAATTATGATGTATGAAGATAACTTATACATTGATGCCTCGCCATTTCCTCCCAAACCACTTCCCCTGTTCTTAATTAATTAAAAATTTAATTTTTGATGAAATGAATCTATTATTGAAAAGGTTAAAAATCAGGCATGCAGCTGAGAAATATCGTGGAGTAGAATTTATGTTTAAGCTGAGGAAAAGTGTTTCATCGTGATGAATGAGTTACCTGGTGAGCTATCATGAAACACAATGCTACACTTCTGAAGGGCGAAGATGGGAGCACTGACAAGGCATTGGAATGTTCCAGCAGCTCATCTCCAAAGGCCCAGTAGAGTATTATACAGTGTGGCATGGTAATTGTCATCACATATCCCACTGTCACAAGATATACATATTTGTATGCTCTTGGCTGCCACATAGCATGCATGATCTCTCTGATAAGAAAAACATGCAGAAGAGAATGTGAAAAAAGGTTAGACACTGTTAATTAGCCAGAAAATACAGAGATTAAATAGTTGCAAGACCTTATGTACACATTGAAATTGAAAATTATTATTAATATTTACAAATAATTGTTAAAGATCTAATAGATCTGGAATAAGAATCTAAGAAAAGTGGGCTTACGACACCTCTAAACCAAAAAGAGCATAGCATAAAGAAATGAATGAAGTTTGTGAGCATTACATGGTGATTGCATGACCACCGAATGCAAAGAGTATATTGGTGGTCCCTGTGAAAAACTTTTCCATCGATATTGGAGCAGAGTGCTTTACGTTGGGTACCTGAATGGGAGCAAGAGAAAGCATAAGCATAATTTCAAAAGGTGTTACCACTTCCTTCACATCATGGATTCATGTGTGAGTCAAATTGCTCTGTATAATTTTGTAAGCAATATTTTCATTACATCAAATTAAGTGATATGATTATTCAGGACTGTAACTTGGAGTCAATCTACATTAATTCATATTTATGTTCTTGTCATGGCTAAATGACAGTGATTCAAACCTGGCCGTGATGAAGCCCTGCAACGACCATGTACCAGGCGGTGTAAGTTGTAGTGAGCACTCCTATGATGGACCATATTCTGAAATTGTGGAATGATGGAAGGAGAATCGTGAGTGTTGATATGCCTCCGAATATGATAGCCCACGTTCGTTTATTGTAGTCAGAGTTTAGGTAATATGCATTGCTACACACAGTTTACGCAGACCACAGAACAAAACCGATTTAATCATATCACAATGAAATTCTCTCAAAAACCAGACATAAAAAGTCAAATTAAACAATTCAAATTTCACCTCAAAACTCCAATTCAATTATACATCTAAAGAAATAGAGGGCATTAAATTGTGGGATTATTAAATAAATAAGAACCAGTGAGATTGGATTATTTAGCTACCTTGCACATGCTATGATCTGCACAACTGCCACAGATCCCATGGTGACAATGTTAAAGAACAGAGATGTATACTTCAGCCAGGGTCCAACTAAGTATCCCATGACTTCATGGTACTGAAAATTTCATCAAGCACAACCATCAAGACAGATTGAAAATTTAGGAAATCAAAAGCTAGTAAAAGTGGGTATAATAATTGGGTTTTTCTTGATTCAGCAATATATTCGAATTGTTTTCCAAAGTGCAGTGTCTCTTTATTAGACCTACTGTTAGAAAGCAGAATGGAATCAATACTTAATCAAAAGAGAAGAATTCATCTGCTCCCTAATGATGTGTCTAGTAGATGGACCTGAACTAAAATCGATACTTAATAGAAAGAGGGGTTCCATCTATTCCCTAAAAATTTAAAAGAATCTAGTAGAATTAGATCCTCATGAAACACTGGAAAACAATTTGAATAAGCAGCTAAATCCATTATTTTTCGAGCTGCAAACAATCCCTTGAACACAAAAGTGATATTTTGATTCATTCACCTGTATGACATGGTTTTTGAAAGTGGCTCCTTCCTTCTCTTTACGAGAGCGGTACTCCAAATACAGGCATGACAGCATATAGCAAGTCCATATACCCACTATAGCGTACAGGAGATGGAAGAAAATCCCAAGTTTCAAGCCCATTTGTGAATAGGAATAAGGCATGGACAGGATCACCTGGCCCACCTGTTAAAAAACATTACAAAACATTACTCTCTGCTTTATATAATCTCTATCATTTATAATTGCATTGTTTTTGGTTTAGATTGTGTAGAGATTTGTTTCATCAACATTTCGAATCACACTTTGTAGTACATCATCAGATAAAAAATGAGTAAAGAGCAAAAAGGTACTATGTGTCCATTGTCATAGAATCAAAACATAGTCTACAATCAAAGAAAAGGGTGAAGGGCATGGTGCCATACCTGGCCAGAGACAGCATTGCACCAAGCATCATAATTAGAACCACCATGCCACAGGGTTTTCTGCACCCATCCCTTAAAGCCCGGCTTTTCATTTGCACTATAATTCTTCTGATTTTCATCTACTTCTATGTTAACTTCCATGGGAGTAATCCCACTAGTTGTATTATCTCTTTCTATATCAGTTTGTTCCATGGTTGACCAGCTGGTATGCAAATCTATTGCTTGCTAAGACCAACCTTGGGTTCTTGCCCCTAAAAGTGCAAGGCCTATATTCAGCACAGGCTTCTTTTTTAACCCTGATGATGGGTCATTAAGAGAGATCTGACAAACCTAAGTACTACACAGTTAAATCTAGAAGACACTCAACCACACTGAGAAAAGACAGTCAACCACTCTATGTTATTCAGTTTCCCACAACATTGAGTCACTCACAGGCCCAAGAAGTGGAGAACACCCAATCTGAGCAGATTACTTGCAACAAAAGATGATATGTGATTGCAATAGCATCGTCCTTGTGAATTTATAGAAATAAATTGGGAAGGCGTAGAGAAATCTAATTTGAAAATTTTGCTCCAAATGACATGGATTTGGATAGGGCACCTCAAGCAATGAGTCTTTAAGGCTAAGAATGAGCCGACTTAACACTAGGAAGAAGGAAAAACGTGGAGTTTTAGTGGGGCTCTGAGTTGGAACTCTGTCACGGGCCACCAGAGAAAGAAACGAGAAAAAAATGTCATCTAATAGAACTTATATTTTCCAGTTTCTTCGTAGGCCAGTAGAAGTTGGGAGACAAATAGAGGAGTTTAAACAGACAGGCTCCTTTATTTTCCTAGTGTTTGAATATACCTGTCGGTACTCCTTCGATGTTTATATGTTCAAACTTCATTAGCAGGGGAACTGGTTACTGAGACTGTTTATGATAAAAGATAAGCTTTGGAACAACTGTCCCATTGGTTAAATACCCCCAATAATAAAGAATAGAACATTGATTCAAATTATTGATGGAATGAGGATTTTACTGTTCATAAATGGTAGAGATTTTTTCTTTCTGAGATGTTTATACGATCGTATGCAGGGGAAATGGTCAATCAGACGGTTTATGATAAAAAGATAACCTATGGAAGAATTGTCAAATCGGTTACATACTACCAAAAATTAAGAACAGAACATCGATTCAAGTTATCGGTGGAATGGGGTTTCCACTGTTAATAAATGGTAAAAGGTTTATTCTTTCTGACAGTGTACACAATCTCTCTCTCTAGTTGGGAGATTCTTGGTGAATTACATCCATCTTGAATACAACTGTTGTGTAAGAGTTGTACAGTATTATTTTCCCAACGGGTTAAACGTTTAAGATTTGACTTGGTATTTGCTGCTTTCAAAAAAGACAGCTGATCAATTTTATCCATCATTTCATTATTCACATGTAAAATTCTAAGTTATTACTTCATTTTAAAATACAAATTTTGCTTTGACAATTGTTCTCGACCAAAACAGGCCTTAAAACATTGGCAATCTGTGATAGGTTATCCAATATTGGTGAATCCAACATACATTAAAACAGATGCAAAGAATTTGGGCCACAAGCAAAACAAACTTAATTATGTTTTATCATATCCCTTTTGGTAAGGGTAATTAAGAAATGAGAAGTAACCGTGAGTTTACTGAGAAGTGTTTACACTAAATTTAACTGTTCCGTATACGATTCATTTGAGCCACCCGTGAGAGAATCAGAAAGTACTTGAAAGGAAGACTTTTCGTACTTCAGAACAAACAAGAAATATGCGGAGGCAGTCTTGTTTTCTTTCGATTTCTCATTTTGAGTGCTGGAAGTGTGTGGAAATTCTGTAAATTCTGTCAATTCTGAAAATTACCGTGGGATCCAAATAGTAGCGGATTAAAGAATTTTAAGTAGAGGAAGATCCTTTATCATTTAGTTTTGTCTAAGCATATCTAGGGTAGAGCTAACCAATTTAAGCTTGTTTTTTTTTTGTCAAATTAAATAATGGAACCCATCTTCAGTCAAATATTTCTTTTTTCATCATCAATATCTATGGCCCAGTGTCTCCACACAAAAAGTGACTCACATGGTCTTTTCTAGATGGAGTTTTATCCACTTTATCCAATGAACAAGTCTTCATTGGGGGTGATTTTAATGCTATTAGGAGGGCCTCAATAAGAGGGGAGGAATCACTCGTTTACGGGGGTCCCAGCAAGATTTCAATAATTGGATCGAAAGGAATGGTCTCTTGGAAATAGATTCGGGGCACATGGTATTCTCTAGATGGAGTTTTATCCACTTTATCCAATGAACAAGTCTTCATTGGGGGTGATTTTAATGCTATTAGGAGGGCCTTAGATAAGAGGGGAGGAATCACTCGTTTAGGGGGGTCCCATTAGGATTTCAATAATTGGATCGAAAGGAATGGTCTCTTAGAAATAGATTCGGGAGACACCTTTACATAGACAAATAGAAGGAAAGATTTCAGCAATATAGCAGAAAAAATAGATAGATTCTTTTGGCAAGGAGACTTGGCTCTCTTTCCTTTTACTCCTTCCTACAGTGTCCTTCCTTGCTCAAGCTCAGATCATTACCCCATCTTGCTCTCTTTGCAAGGCACTTAGGGATTGTCTAGGACTCCATTCAGGTTTGAAAATATGTGGATAAAAGACCAAAATTTTCTTACACTGATAGAAAATTGCTGGAAGGAAGGATCTTTTCAGGGTTCAAAACTTTTCTACTTCATTGCAAAGCTCAAATTAGTTAAACAGAAACTGCTTCACTAGAACTCTCAACATTTCAAAAATATTTTCTCAACGAAAAGATCACTAGAAGAGAGATTAGAAGCTCTTACTGACAGGATTATCTCGGCGGGAAAGGATCGAGAATCTTTTCAATGGGAAATGTCCCTCTTATTGGAGTATGAAGACATTCTCTCTAAAGAAGAAATCTTCTGGAAGCAAAAATCCAGAGAGAACTGGCTCAGAATGGGGGACAAAAACACCAAGTTTTTCCATAATGTAACAAAAATCAGAAGAAGCAAGAATTGGATATCTAAACTGCAATCTACAGATAACAAAATCTCAGAGGACGCGGAGGAAATTAAGGAAGAGATTATATCCTTTTATTCTAATCTTCTAAATAACAATGAAGGATCTCATTTGCTGGATCAAAATAAGTTGCTGGCAGGGATCCCTAAGATCACAATAGATGATCAAAACTAGATGCTAAATGATAAAATAAAATTGGAAGAAGTATTCCAAGCTCTAAACCAGCTCCCCTCTGACAAGGCTCCTGGTCTGGATGGCTTTCCTACAGATTTTTACAAGAAATGCTGGCGTATCTTAGGTCAAGAACTCTCAGAAGCCCTAGAGTGCTCAAGAAGATCAAGGAATATCCTCAAAGAAGTAAATAACACCTTCATAGCTCTCATTCCAAAGAAGGAGAAGGCAAAAAATCTTGGAGATTATAGGCCCATTTCCCTATGCAACACAGTCTATAAAATTCTCTCAAAAGTGATGACTAACAGATTGAAGCCTCTCATGGACATCATCATCTCAGAGGAACAGGTTGGCTTTGTTCCTAGTTGCTCAATCCTTGATGGAGTGATTGTAGCCCAAGAAGCAATCCACACCCTTCAAAGCACAGATAGGCCAGGTATGATAATAAAATTAGACATAACAAAAGCTTATGATAGTGTAGATTCGCGCTTCCTATGCAAAATTATGCAAGCATTTGGCTTTGACAATCAATGGATCAACTGGGTATTTGAATGCATATCAATGCCTAAATTTTCAGTTCTGGTTAATGGAAAACCAGCGGGCTTCTTTCCCTCTTCAAGGGGTATAAGACAAGGAGATCCTCTATCTCCTTTTCTCTACATTATTATGGCAAAGGCACTAGGAAGGGCAATTAAAGCTAGTTTCACCATTAATCTGCTAGAAGGAATTAAAATAACAAAGGATTTTGTAGTTACTCATCAGCAGTTTGCAGACGACAACCTTCTCTTGTGGGCAACGAATGCAAAGGAAGCCTCTCATCTCAATCAAATTTTAGAAATGTATGGAAGGGCTTCAGGCCAATTTAGAAACAAGGATAAAATCAAAGTTTATTTCTTCACTACTCCAATCTTTTTACAGACCAAAAATCTCATAATTCTAAACTGCAGAGATGGATGTCTTCCATGCACTCACTTGGGCATTCCAATAGATCGAGGTCTAAGGAACTCTAAATTCTGGGACCCCCTAAAACTAAAAGTTGAACAAAGTAAAAATTCCTGGAAGGGCAAATGACATCTCTTGGGTAGGAAGGCTAGTGATGATCCAAGCAGTGATCTCGGCCCTTCCAATTTATCTCTTATCCATACTATCTCTAACAGCTAGTGCTAACTCCTTCATAATTAAGAAGATGAGAAATTTCTTCTAGCAAAACACTGAAGAGAAGAATAAAATTGCTTTAATAGCTTGGGACCAAATCATTAAGCCCAGATCAATGGGTGCCCTAGGTATTAGGGACCTTAAACTGCAAAATATAGCTATAGGGGCTAAATTAGTTTGGAAATTCATAAAAAACCCTAGTGCAACATGGGTTAGAATGCTAGCAACAAAGTATATTCCAAATCAGAACCATCTCAACATCCTTAGATCAGGCAATTTTCCCAAGGGTTCCAGAACCTGGAACTTTATCATCTCATGTAGAAATCTGGTTTCAAATTCGATTTCTTGGGATATACATTATGGTTCATCTAGTCTATTCTGGGAGGACTCTTGGGGTGGTTATCCACATCTGGCTAATTTAATCCATATCCCTGTTGCAGAACACTGGTTCAAATAGCACTGGGACTCCCAAGTTGGAGACTATTTGGAAATGGGTGACTTGTTGAACCCACATTGCTGGAGATGGAAAACAATGGAGGGCCTGCCAATTCCAAGGGAAGACCCAGATCAACTCCTAGGACTTCTAGAAGCAAGAAACATCAGGCCCAGAAGAGGTGAAGACTCTCTTATCTGGGCGCCAGCCAAAACAGGGTAGTATAATTCAAAAGATGGATATAGAATTCTAGTTAGCCTTGCAGATCAGTGCAACCAAGATATCCCTTTGAAGCTCCAAAGTAATTCCAAAAGCGGGCATCTTTGCATGGCTAGCCTTCCAAAAAAAGATTCTAACTGCAGAAAAGTTTACAAGAATGGGCTTCGAAGGACCATCAAGATGCATTTTATGTAAAGCCCAATCAGAGACAACGAACCACCTTCTCTTGAATTGCCCCTTTGCTTCCAAATGCTGGAGATGGCTTTGTGCCAAGTTAGGTTTGATTATGGCCCTACTGAATGACATCAAATCCCTATTCCAAAGTTGGCCCCTTCCTATTAAGGAGAGTTCTCTAATTCAAATTCTGGAAGTATCCTCGTCATGCTTAATCTAGGAAATCTGGAAAGAAAGGAATCGTAGGTTATTTGAAGGCAAAGCTAGGAGGCAAGATTCAATCTTGAACTCAATTGAATCGACAATTGTGGACTTAGTCAATTGCAGAATAGCATTTTCTTTGGATCAGCCCAAAGTCTTTTCTTCATGGGACGAAAATATCAAGCTAAAGTGGCAAGGAATTAACATCTCTTACTCCTCTGGTCAAAAAATCAATGCTAGAAAAGATGCAACCTGGTCACCCCCAAAACTGGATTGGGTGAAATTAAACTTTGATGGGGCCTCTAGAGGCAATCCTGGTCCTTCTAGAATTGGTTATGTTATCAGAGATCAATTAGGAGCAGCTATTGGGAAAATGGCAAAACCAATTCTCCCAGACACCAATAATATAGCAAAATTCACTGCCTTGCTACTTGGCTTGAAGGATTGCATTGACCATGGTCTAAGAAATGTCTCACTGGAAGGAGACTCAGAGATAGCAATAAATGCAATAAGGAAAACAAAACCCCCAAACTGGAGACTTCAAGCAATATTAGAAAAAAATCGTTAATAATTTGAACTGACTTGAGCAATTTGAGGCCAAACATATCTACAGGGAAGCGAATGCAGTAGCAGATGCCTTATCCAAAATAGAAGCTCTAGGTTCTTCCATTAATTGGTGGTCTCAGAGTTCTCGGGGTAGTGGTTATGCAGATTAGGTCACCTAACAAGTCTTGTCTTTCTGGAGATTTGGGGTCGCTCCCTATCAACCTGTTTGAGGAATGTAGATTTCAAATTTGAATGTTTACTACCCGCCTTCCTTTGGCAGTTTCTACTAACGACTAATTCGCTTTTTTGAATTCATGTGTCCACCTAAACCTGGGGTTTATGGTGGGTCTGGTTTACCTTTGCCAACAGTCCGTTAAATCTAACCACCTCTTCATCTTTCTCAGTTTTTCGAAGCTCCAACTGGCTTCCCCCATCATTTTGTACCCTTTGTAAGAGTTGTCCATAGGTTGCTATTACCATATGCGCTTGGGAAGATTGGTTTTGATTTGGACATTTATCCTCTACCACCTTCGTGGGAGCCTTTAATGCTCATCTGCTCCTCATTATTAGGTGTTGAGGCGTGCGCTCATTTTTCATGTCAGAGCATTTTCTGCACGCAACCTTCATTTCTACTAGCATAATCTCAATCTTTCTCTCTGGTTTTCGTTCTCGCTTGCCCTCTCTTCTTTGCTCACAATGTCTTCTGAACCACCGTTTGGATTCATCATGAGCATCTACCCAAGGCCCTCCTCATACTTTGGTGTAGACACTCCTATTTCTCTCAACGCATCCACTCGTCGGGTTTCTTTCAAAAGGATCACGGATTTGAGACTGAAGTGTCTCCTCTTCCATGCGGACCCTCCAGTTTTGCTTGCAGTCAAAATGATCCTGGGTAGTGCGCATTTGAGCAAGGAAGAGTACTCGTGAGACAATACCAACATCTCCTCTAGGTTTGTGGCTTCTCTGTTGGACCAGAAGCTACCCAAGCAAGTTGTTTGGAGCCTTACCAAGGAGCTTTTTCTTGAGGAAATTCTCTAGGATTTCCAAGAAATCTTGAACAAGGCCCTCCACGAGTCTGGGGCACCTCGGCCAAGCGACCGAATTATTTTCAATGCTCGCGGAGAGCTCATCAAATACTATCCTTTCCTACTTGATCTGAAAGGAAAAGATTTGGATAGGCACAAAGTCTTTGCTGGAGTGGGTTTGAGCTACCTTAAATGGAGGTTTTTGGGAGACAATCCAAAGGCCTTAGGGAAAGAGGAGGACCTCTTCCAGTTTGCAAAATTGAATGGAATACTGCCCATGAAAGTTGCAGAGGCAGAACTACAAGTTGGATAGAGTGGTAGAGGCGGTTCGAGCAGAAGTCGTAGGGGTTTGGGTCGTGGCCGGGGTCATCCAGCAAGCAGAGGCCGAAGAGGAGCAAGAATTGAGCTGCACCAACCTGATCCTCCCTCTGCAAGCTAGGCTCTCTTTTGTTGTTGTGTCAATTTCCATTATCGATACTAAACGTAAAATTGTATAAAGTTTATTTTGGTTTCTTTTGCATATGCTTAAACACTCTGGTTTTGGGCAGTTGAACCTGCCATAATCGTTTTTAGCACCATTTTCATCAGACTGCTAAATTTTTGATGGCTTTGTTAAAATGGCTAAACCATAAGTTTAATGGTTTCTTGATTGTTTAGGAAATCATGTCTTTTTGGGTTCACTGAGAATAGTTTCTTAATGGCATTATTCTCAGATAAGAATTTTTTGTACTTAATCTAAATCAATATAAATCTTGGCTTTGCCTTTACCGACCCCAAAAATTTTTTATGGAACCGTGTCTGAATCAAGTTATGTAATAGATTTGACCAAGGAACAAGCTTGAATTGGTTGATGACTTTATCCTTAGATATGTTTAGGCAAAATTAAATGATAAAGATCTTCATCTACTTAAAATTCTTTAATTGCTTGTTTTTGTTTCAGATTCTGTTCCAAAATGTTTCAAATTCTTGAAATGCCATCTTCGCATGAGAAGCAAAAAAAATATTGAAAAAAAGATTGAGGCCATCCTATATGAGTAACATTGTCTTGAGTACCTAAGAGTCTTGGTTATATCTGAAAAACTAGTTGTTTCCACACCTATTTAGGTTAGGAGGTGTTTTGGCTACTAAGTTTTTTGAGATAAGTAACTTCAAGTACAATTTTAGGAGCTTGCATCTAAATCTACAAAATAACAATAAAATAGATCATAGTTTAAGTATTTGCTATAAAATAGTTTAAAACAAGAGTTGCATCTTTGTTTTTATTTTTCATTTCTTTTTCAACTGCTAGAAAATAATTTAGTTGTCTGAAATTGAGCCAAATAGAAGAGTTTAAACAAACAGGCTAGTTTATGTGCTTTATGTTCTTAGTTTTTGAAAATACCTGTTAGTGCTCTTTATATGTTTATATGTACAAACTTCATATGCTATTGCAGAGGAAATGGTCAATTAGATAGTTTATGATAAAAAGATAACCTTTGGAACAACTGTCATGTTGGTTAAATAGGGAAGATGACCCAATAGTTGAGCACCCTAACTTCGCGCTTCTCACAATCTTACTTGGAAATTTCAAATCACTCCCAAGTTTTTACAACAACTTACTTGGCAAGTGCCCTGCTTATTACTAAGGTTTTAGGGCCACATCATCAAATATGATGCCACATCAGCGTGCTTTTGCCAAGGTGTCCAAAATAGCAAAAAAAAAAGGTGAGACCAGTAATCCTGCATAAGGGGCCTAATGTGGCATTACATGATTGGTTGCTTTTTACAACTAAGGGTACATTTCATTCAATTATGGGTATTAAAGTCACAACTATTGATGCAATGTTGTCAAAAACAATTGGACATTAGATCAACAAGTATGAATAGTAAGTCAACACCTACTATCACAACAATTGGAATGCACTCAACTAGTGGGTCATCTCCCCTAATAAATACTATCAATAATTAAGAATAGAACATTGAATGTTAAGTGTATCATTCATCTTCATGAGATATGGATTCTTATGAACCACTGGTAATAAAATATGAGTCAAGAGTTTGACTCAAAAATTACATAATTGAATCTCGATAACAATATCATAATCAATAATTTAACTTAGTCTAAAAAATATCTCTTATTTATTAAGAAAACATTAATTTAAATTATTGATTTAAATTATACTTTTACTGTTCATAAATGAAAGATATTTTCCTTTGACTGTATAGCCCCTCTCTATATCTCTACAGCTGGGAGATTCTGGGGAATTACATCATCATCTTGAATACGTCTGTTGCATAAGAGTTCTACTTCTGCTTTCAGAAATGAATGCTTCTCAATTTCAATTATTATTTATTTACATATAAAATTAGTAAACTATTACTTTATTTCAAAATACAAAGTTTGATTTGACCATTGTTGTCGACCAAAACAGACCGTAAACTTTGGCAATCTGTGATAGCCCATCCAGTAATGGAGAATTCAACATACATTAGAACAGATAGATGCAAAGCATTTGAACCGCAAAAATAACAAGCTTAATTATTATTTTAAAAATCCCCTTTCCTGGGGATAATCAAGAAAATAAGCAGTTGTCGTGAGTCGATTGACAACTGTTTAGACTAAATTAAACTGTTTCAGAATAGGATTTATTTGAGCCACCTGTGAGAGCGCCAGAAAGTATTAGTAGGAAGTCTTTTCGTACTTCTTTAAAAAATTGACATATTTGGGGGTAAGTCGTGTTTTTTTTGTTTTGCTTCTGTGTGAAAAATCTCAAATTCTGTAAATTCTGTCAATTCTAAACATTACCGTGGGATCCAAAATGATGAGGAGAAGTTGAATTTGTTTCGAAGTTACAAGGAAAATGTGTAGAGTATTAGTTATGGTTCATGTTTCAATTATCATTCATTTTTTATTCAATTATCATTTATTTCTAAGTGCAGCTGGCAAATGCGTTAGATAAGGAGCTCAAATAACTAGATGGTTATGACCTCATGTACTGGAAATTTGAGCCTTAAGACAATTTTTTAAATTATTTTATTATTATTTAATGAATAAGGACTATATATTATTATTAAATAATAGTATATAATTTAAAAAAGAAATGTGTGGTATGAAGATATGTATTCAAATTCTAGGCGAGATAAAGTCCAAAACAAGGATGAGAAAACAAAGAACAAAATTGATTAGAATAAAATTTGAAAATATTATTATATATTTTCTTAGTTTTTCTATATGTTAGTAAATGACATTTTTGAAGGCCTTCAGGGCATTTTTAGCCCTTGAAAGTGGCCTACAACTCTTGGAGACCTTTCCAACGAGTTAAACGGCTCGTGATTTCGAGTCCAGTGCAGAAAGTTGTGCCTAGTTAAAGTTAGGACAAATTTTATATAGTTTTTTGAAAAAAATTACATAGTTTTAGATTTTATTATGTAAATAAACCTGATATGACTGTTAGTTTTTTGATTCTCAAGGAGTTGTTGGTGACCCTTGGAATCCCTTGGACTACTATATGTTGGATTTTCGAATTGAATACAATACTTTTTGGCTTGCTTCAATTCTGTATTATGTTGTTCATCCACAACACCGCAGGTTCTCACTTAGGTGTTGTCATTAAAATCCATAATTCGGATCAAGAATGTAGCTAAAGCAATCACAATAGAAGATAATATTGTAGATGAATCATATTTTATTGAGATTCATTGTCTTTGATTTTATTATATGAGAAGGTTTCATGATTTTTATATTTCATCCTTTTGTGATAATCGTAGATAAGGATAATTATGAGTCTTGACAAAAAATCATCCAAACTCATTTCAATTTTCTTAATGTTTTTCCTTATCTTTATGGGATATTAATTGAGCTAGAGCTACCTATAATAAAATTGGTTGGAGAAAACAACATCAATTATATCATAGGATTGATTCCAATTTTAGTATTGATTTTAACACTATGTCTTCTTTATTGGACATTGATTTCCCATACAATTTGGACTAAGATTTGGGAAATTTTGGAGATCCTCATATGTCTCCATTCTCAAATGATCATTGTATACATTTCCTCATTCCTCTTGATGATATAAATAATATATGTAATGCCTGCCAAAGTACCCTAGAGAAAACTAACCAACTAACTAGAAAATATAGAGATAATTTTTCTTTTAAGATCCTAACTAAACATATAACTTATATAAATATAAACAATCATCTAGGCATGATCTCAAATATTACATACATCATCTAAACATGTACATAATATTCTCTAACCATGATCATAAAAACATAAGTATGCAAGCGGAAATATAAACATCACATAGATTAACATTCCCTAGGGTATCTCAACACCATCACTTAACATGTCACTAAGAATATAAGCAACATCATAAAACTCTACAACATCACTTCCTGCATTAACTTAATATTTATTGTAACTAATTCATGGGAAATTAACCATTAATCTAAGCCATCATACTTACAAAGGATATTCCACCAACTTAATGCATTTCCTAGAAGATAAATCCATACAAATCTAATACTTATCTCACATCACCCACATGATAGAAATAACATAATCTATTCCAACAAGAATCACAATTTTATTTACAAGGATAGCAATCATCTATGCTAAAAAACAAGTCTTGCAATTGTATCTTTTCCACAATATTTCTAGAGATAATTTCTCCTAAGATCATAGAAAACATCTATTTAACTAGTCATTATGCATATACAAATACAACCCAATTTACTTCTATTCTATAGGTTTATTTTTTAGAACGCCAAATTCATATGTTCCTAAACACGTATTCCCAATCATAAATTATCCATACAGATCCAAACATCGATTCTAAAGAATAATAATTTCTCATGCTCTAATAGAAGATTTCACATTAGAGTAAAGCATAATTTCTCAATTAAATGACATGAGATGCACATATTTCTAATCCAATACCATCTTTTATTCAACCATGAATCTCTACCTATATTTACATGAATAATGAATATCCATGGTACATTATATATCTAACAAGGTTACCACAACATCTCCTGCTACAAGAACCATAGTCTCTATTTACAATTTCAGCCTCCAAATTACATATGATTGCAATGATCTCTTCTAATGACAAGATACATGAAATCCACTCCAAGATTCCAAGAAACGTGCTGAAAAGATAAGAATCCTCATCCACGCACTTGAACATCCAACAAAGAGGAAAATCCCAATGGAAGAAGGCATCAAACCACCCGATCATGTGGAACCGTAAAGAACCACCCCCTGTGCTCTAGAAATTGACACAAGGTCCCACACACATTCTAGACCTAGGGTGAAACCTAACAATCAAAGGACATGAACATAACAATGACTACAACCGAAGAGAAATCACACAACAATAGCCTAAATCACAACACAAAGCTAAATCAAAAGCATAAAAGTCCCAAAGGCTAACCAACAATCAAGGCATAAGGAACAAGGACATATGTAGAGAAGAGTGTCATCACATGCTATCCTCACATAGAAGGGAAATATATGTACTTCGAGATCTCCACCTGACACTATGGGATCTCCACTGTCACCCTGATAGACATGTGAAATAGTATCAACCTATGGGAGAATTAAGGGATTTTGGTTACGTCATCTCCACAACCTTCCCATGCTCATCCCGAGTCTCCACTCAAGGGCTATGAGGTGGGGCACCAAAAGATCCATTTTATTATCTTGTTTAGATGAATCCTATTTACCCAATCCATATAATTAATTATTATGGTTATCACTTATTTAAATTAAGAAAACCTCCAATGTGTTCCTGGTGGTCTA
This sequence comes from Cryptomeria japonica, assembly GCF_030272615.1. Taxonomy (NCBI): domain Eukaryota; kingdom Viridiplantae; phylum Streptophyta; class Pinopsida; order Cupressales; family Cupressaceae; genus Cryptomeria; species Cryptomeria japonica. The sequence goes on along the minus strand of NC_081408.1, from coordinate 2,244,822 downwards.
GACCCCAAGCATCCTTACAGGGAACCTCTTGGTAGTCTATCGATCATCACATGGAAGCCCGCTCTCCCTAACCATGTTCCAAGATCTTAGGGTAACGTGAACAAGGAGGCTCGCACAAACATATTCCACATATACATATGCAATATGAAACAATAGTCAAAATGCCATGGGCCAAAACATATAGACCAAGAGCCTCATCAATAATAAATAAACAAGAGCAAGACATAATTCCCTCTTTCTTAGCCATAAACAATAAAATCCTCTACAACAAGGCATAATCATCTCGTTGAATCCATAAACAATATAACCCTCAACAACAAGGCATACATCTTTTGCTAGAGCTCATAACATAATCAATTATCTAATTTGAACCATAAATCAACTCTAAAAATCACAATGATACTGAAAATAGCCTTTGGTACAAAGAATAGACTCCAAAAAACCAAATCAAAAAGTCAAAATGACCAAAACACAAAAGAGAGGGCAAATTAGTGCTTTTAAAAAATAGTATAGCACATTCACCAAATACATTAGCACATATATTCACTCTAACAAGCATTTGAGACACAATATAACTCAAATAGACAATTTTGCGATGCATTCACCTAATTCGGTAGCACATTTATATATTTTTGTAGTGCGCATTTATATATTTTGTAGCACATATGATGAATGTGCAGGGCATTCGCACAACATGATAGCACATTCGTTTAATTAGCACATAATCTACAAGGTTTAGCGCACTTGTGCAAGAACTCAGAAAATGGAGAATAAAATTACGACAATGCCCGTAAAACACTAAGTCCATTTAATGATGTTGTAATCAAATCAAATAGAGACACAATGATAATTATAAACCAAGGAACTTCACAAATATATGAGTATTCAACCATGACAAAACAAGCACTTTCAAAGACATCACAAAAGCTCTTCCCGACAATACACAAAAAACCAACTCCTCACAATAGTAACAGATGAGGAATTCTAATGCTCACAAAAATACCGAGACTCCAATAAGTTAACAATTAAACCAAGATACTCAAATCAACATGGAAAGACAGACACCAACATCTCCCAGGGAAACCATTATCGAATGCACAAAAACTTACTACAAACACATAAATAACTACAAAAGCCATCTATGACAACCTACAAAAATTAAATAACCATTGAAAAACAATAGTCCCAAATATAATGATATCTATCAAACTATATATATTAAATCTTACAACCACCCAAATTTACCTGCAAACAATCTTTTCACATGCACAATGTAAACATTCTTTTCAAATTAAAATGCAAAGAAGGATAAAACCTCCAACTTGGAATATTGAAGTTATGTTAAATATATTCAGTGAAGTGCAAATCCAATCCAAATTATACCAAGCTCCCAAGCAAACAAAATATTCAACCATACAGAGAATTCTCTAGAAAGTCAATCACGAAAAAATACTCAAAAAGCCAATAAATAGAATTTCATTAAAAAACAATGCAATAATCTCCACCAATCAAAATAATCAATAATATAACATTTCTTACCAACCATACCCAAATTTGAGGTAAGAAAATATAAAAAATGTTATTTAAATTACCCAAATCTCTTAACCAATAATAGAATAGGGTAGGTGGGATAAATAATAATTTAATAACCCAAATGGGTAAAAAGAGAATTAAATAATAAGAATAACCAATGATTAAATAAACCAAATACCAATAAATAAACAAATAAACAAACAAACAAATAAATAAACAATTAAATAATATTATCTCACAGACACAATTCACAAAATAGACCAATCATAACAAGGGGTAAGTAAATAAATAATAACAAATAAATAACCAATAAGATAAGCCAACAATAATTAAAAAAATAAACAATAAACAAATAATTAAATGTACAGATAAATATAAATGCTCGAGCCAATATAAATTAAACTCAATACTATAAATATCTCCCACATACATATAAAATATAATAAATAAATAAATAATCTTTCATACATAATGAAAAATAGAAAATATTATGATCCACAAAAAATCATTAATAAATAATAACCCTCAATAATTAAATTGTACAATAATATCTAAATATTAATGTCATCCATTAATTTAATTTAATATTTAATAAACTATATGATCAATTAATTATTAATTAATAAATAATCACAACTTCCACAAGGCAACCCATCATAGGGTTGAACAACATACCACACAATGCCTACAAGACGATTGAAGCCAAGACATCAAACTGGAAGGTATCAACTTAAGCCTAGAGTGTGTAGAAGGAACTTGTGTCACCTTTGACCAACTTTCCATTGGGATAAAGACACACTCAAACTTATGAAACTAGGTGGAATCGATGCTTAGTACCTGCAAGCCTGTCACCACCAAAGTACACACAACAATATATGTATATAGCATATAAAATAAAACAATCAGACAAGTGAAAGAGAATCACAACATCATATCATTTCTCGTAATGAGTGGTATGACATCATCTCTATCACGAATACAGTAGTAAGACAATCATGACAATCACATCATCATCTCATCCAATATAATCATGAAGTGGTGTTAGCACTAACAAGATACCTTCGTCACCATAAGCAATATAAATCACACATGTATAGTAAGTGCATATAGATCACCAAATATAAGTCCATCCATCACAATAATCCAGGATGTATCATCATCCTCATAAATCATAATGTATCATCTGTCAATATGAAATGTCTAAGATAAATCATCATAGGAAATAAACATGAACCTCATGTCCTAACTATTGAAATAACCATGAATCTATGAAGAACATAGGTGGACATTGAGAGGGGGGAGGGTGAATCAGTGTATTTCAAAACTTTAAGTTCAAACACACACACACACACACACACAAGAGAACATCACATAACACCATATGTGTGAGGAAAACCCATTGTGGGAAAAAACCTCGGTGAGAATAGGTACTAGAGTCTACTGCTCCAATCCAGTCTCACAATAAATAACAATTTACAAAGTTTAGGGCACCAACCCAACAAGCACCAACGCCTGATTTTATGAGCACCAACTCAAAGGAGCACCTACCCCTTCTCTGAGCACCCACTCAGAGATTTACAGTGATTATTACAATGCAATGATAAAACCTTGTTACAAATGAGTTTTGAAACACTTAGAAGTTTCTCATATCACGAGAATGACTTTCTCTTTCTCTTGAAGTTTTTCCTTTGTTTCTCCTCCTTCCTCTGTCTAGTTATCTTCTTCTCTTTGCTACTACATTACTTTTCAACCATGCTCTATTCCTGCTTTGTTTTCTCTTGGCAGCAACACACTCTGAACTTCACCGCTTCAACGCACCTCTCTTCCGCACATACTACATTTTCATCGACACATAGAGATATCTTTGTTTCCACCCTTTTTTTTCTCTGTTTCAACAGTCACACCTACCAATGTTGAATCACATTTACATCTATTACAGGATCATATTGACTCTGTACACATCAAATTTTTCTTCTACAATAATCTTGAATATTTTATTCAAATCGATTGTCTTGGAGGTCTGCAACTTTGGAGATTTTATCCTCTGTTCTAAATGTGATCTCATACTTGCTGCCTGTAGTAAATGCATCTGGTCTGTCTTTAGATCATTCTTTGTACTAAGTTGCTATTTTTAGCAACCCCAATCTATCCAATGGAATTTAATTTTGCCTCTGTAGATTTCCTCGAGCCACATAGCCCGCCTACAACATGGTCACCATTAATGCATCTTTCGTTCTCTGTTTACCTACCCAACTGAAATCCATCGTCACCGACTTCAACATATTTGATTTGTTCTCTATTCATCAAGGAGCCTCATGTCATCATATTCTTCATCCAGATTAGATGGTCAAGGTCAGTCAACTTCCACATAAAAATCTTGTGCCAATCGACATGCAGACATCTTATTCAGTGTTCAAGTCACTTGGTCAATGTTGGTCAATCGTCCATGTGGACCTCTGAGTCTAACGACTTGCAGACGGCCACAAAGTCAGTCACAAAATTTAGTTTTGTCAACAAAATACCCTTTCATCTTTCAACAAGTGTCCTTTGATATGCCACATCATCGAGTCAAACTTAGTCAACACCTAGCTAGACTATCGAGTTGCTCAGATCCATTGAACTTCATGCATGTTCTTCCTACGCAGGATAAGATTATTTCCTTTTGTCTTTGCTTGTCCTTATTCTGTGGTACATTCCTTAACCGTGTTTCACCTCGTGGGATAGGCTTTGTCTTTCTCCTTAACAAGCATCTTCTTGTCCTACGGCCTTTCCTTATCCTCATGGAGATGTGCGAGATAAGGAAACCTTTCCTTTTCCTCTATACTCTTATCCCGCAACACTCTTCTTTCTATTGTGAACCCTTGCGAGATAAGCAAGCCCTTCACTTCCTTTTGTTTTTCTTATCCTGCGGGCCCATTGACATCATCCTCGTCTTTTGCAGTATAAAGTTTTCTTTAAGGCATGCTTTCACTTGTTAGCCCACATGATATTTTGTGTGCATCTTAGCCAGTGCAGGATAAGGGAATCAACAATCCTCCCTTTAGTTTCTTATCCCGCGTGACTTTTGTTAGTCACATTTGACACCATGGGATAAGAGAGAACATCTCTTGTTTCTTCATTTATTACCCCACGAGACCTTCAACCTCAACTCAAACAAGTCGCGGGATAGCGGGAGTCGCTATGCCTAGCTTGGAGTTATCTCGTGCCATGAATAATATGCACACACTTTGCGTGGCACAAGATAGCAAGGGACTCATTTCCCTTTGAGTTATCTTGTCTCGTGTGGTCAACCAAGACTCAACAAACATGTTGCAAGATAGCAGGGGGTCTTGAGCTCTTTTGATTTTGCTTACCCCGCGAGGTCTTTCTATCCATCCATCTACGACATGGGAGAGAGGGATAGACCATTTTCTTCCAACTCGTCATGGGGTAGCGGGATGCCTTCTCATACATGATGTGTCCCACATGAACATAACGTAACATAAGTGAACTACTGAGCTACCAATAGGTGGACAGATGGGGACCACTCAAATCTGAGATGCCCTTTTCAATAAAACACGATGCCCTGAAAAGCGATGGAGGACATCTAGTCAAACCACCATACTGGTTGAATTGCCAGTAATGAGGAAAACTAAACCTGCAATCCTGTTATATCAAACCCGATGGGTCCAGCGCACTATGTGGCATATAGTGATTAGCACCAATGTTGATTTGCACTTTGTAACCCATCTTCGTCTGTAACCTACAACATTTTAGTAGCACTAATTGACATCAATGACAATAATGCCAACAATCTCCCCCTTTGGCATTGATGTCAACAAACTTGGAGAATCATTCACAGACCATTTCTCTGACAATTTCTCCCCCTTTGACAACAATGACAAAGGGTGTTGCAACCAAATGTCAACTGTGCATGAACGCCTCATTTGATCATGACAAAAGCCGAACCAATATTGCTTACAACAATTTAAATCTCCCACTGAGACTATACATGAGGTTCAAGGCAGTAAATATAGAAACAATATGCTCCCCCTGAACCATAGATCTCAACTCAATGCTTTAAGTGTAGAAGGAGGGTGAGACAACACCCGATTTTTGTCTCAAGTACTCAAAATTGTCCTTTGGAAGAGGCTTTGTGAAAATGTCAGCAACTTGCTCACTTGTGGGAACATATTCAACTTTTACCTCCTTCTTTGCAATATTTTCCCTAAGAAAATGATAGTTGATTGCAATGTGCTTTTTCCTAGAGTGCATGACAAGTTTCTTTGATATATTGTTTGCACTTGAGTTTTCACACATGATGGAATAGGATCCAAAAACTCTACCTAAATGTCCTTCAGAGTTTGCTTCATCCACAAAACTTGAGAGCAACATGTGGCAACTACAATATACTCAGCTTCAATAGTTGATAGTGAAATGGAATCCCGCTTCTTGTTGTTCCATGACACCAATCTATCTCCAAGGAAGAAATCTCCACCACTGGTGCTCTTCCTATCATCTACACATCCTACCCAATCAACATCAGTATAGGCTTGCAAAATGAAATCTTCTTTCTTTGGATACCATAAGCCATAAGTAAGTGTTCCTTGCAGATACTTTAAGATTCTTCTAACACCATTTACATGTGATTGCTTTGGAGCAGCTTGGAATCTAGCTACCATGCACACTGGTTGCACAATAATGGATCTATACAAGGTCTAATCAACACTAGGTGACTCATCATCTTTTCTCAACTTGCATTCTGTCACCATGGGAGTACTAACCAGTTTATTGTCCTCCATTTGAAACTTCTTCAACATGTCTTTAGCATACTTGGTTTGAGAGATGAATATGCCCTTATTCTGCCATGATATTTGCAAACCAAGAAAATATGATAACTCTCCAAGCATGGACATCTCAAATTCTGACTGCATCTGATCAGAAAATTCTTTGCATAGAACATCTTTGTTTCCTCCAAAGATGATATCATCTACATATACCACTACTATTATCATGTAGTCTCCATCTACCTTGATATATAAATTGTTGTCAGTGTTTCCTTTTCTAAATCCTTGCTAATGGAGATACTTATGTAACCTAGAATTCCATGCTCTAGGCGCTTGCTTTAGACCATATAATGCTTTCTTCAATATGCAAACAAAGTTGTCATATTCATGGAGTTGAAAGCCTTCAGGTTTCTCTATGTACACCTCTTCTTCTAGATTGCCATTCAAGAATGCAGATTTGACATCCATTTGATATACTTTGTATCCTTTATGTGTTGAGAATGCCAAGGACATTCTGATTGTTTCAAGTCCTGCAACTGGTGCAAAGGTTTGTTCAAAATCTATGCCCTCTACCTAAGCATATCCCTTACATACTAGCCTTTCCTTGTTCCTTATTACCTTGATTTCTTCATTCATCTTGTTCCTATAGACCCATTTTGTCCCAATGAAATTTTTTTCTGGTGGCCTAGGAACCAATTCCCATATTTTGTTCTTTTCTATCTTATGCAACTCTTCTTCCATTGCCTTCATCCACTCTTCACTCTTGTTGGCTTCATCAAATGTCCTGGGTTCCATCTCTATCATGAGGCAAAAATTTACTTGCTTAGTGTTCCTAGCTTTCCTTCTAGTTTACAGACCATCATTTTTGTTTCCAATAATTTTATGCTCAAGGTGATTCTTTTGTACATATCTGTTTGGGGCTTTGCTAGGTGTTTCTTCTTCATGTTCATTCTCAAATTGATCTTCATTTTCAACATATGGTTCTTCAGTCTGAGTAATTGAGGTTTGCCTTCCTTTGTGTATGTCTTCATCTAATTTCATATGTACACTCTCAATTACTTTCTTTAGTCTTTTGTTGAAACACTTGTAGGCCTTGTTGTGAGTAGAGTACCCCGAGAAGATACCTTCATCACTTCTTGAATCAAAACTTCTTAATCCATCTTCATCTCTTTTGATGAAGCACTTGCTACCAAACACCTTGAAATACTTGACTGATGGTTTCCTATCATAACATAACTCATAAGGTGTCATTATGTTATTCACTCTTAGTTGAGCTCTATTTAATGTGTATACAATAGTATGGACTGCTTCTTTCTAGTATACAGTAGGCAGATTAGCTTCATTCAACATTGTCCTTTCCATCTCCTTGACTGTTCTATTCTTCCTTTCTGCAACACCATTTTGTTGTGGTGTCCCAAGGGCTGAATATTGTCTTTTGATTCCATGTCTCTCATAGTAGTTTTCAAATTAATTTGATGTAAACTCATCCCCATGATCTGATCTTAAGCATTTTAGTTTGTATCCACTTTCCTTCTCAACCATTTTCCTAAAGATTTTGAATCTTCCATAGGCTTGAGACTTGTCTTGCGGGAAGGTGACCCATGTCATCCTAGAGAAATCTTATATAAGCAACATAAAGTATCCTTCTCCATTTAGGACTCTTGTTCTTGTAGGTCCACACAAATCAGTTTGCACAAGCTCTAAAGGCCTTGTAGTTGAGTAATCCTTTGTCTTGAAACTCTCTTTAGTTTGTTTTCCTATTTGACATTCATCATAGAAAGTGCTTGTTTGTTTGATAATCTGAGGTATGTGCCTAACATACCCTCTCTTTCTTACTTTAATATGGTTATCAAAATTAATGTGACCAAGCCTTTTATGCTAGAACCAACATTCATCAACTTGTCCCATCATGCATTGGGACTCAAAGCATTCTTTCAAGTTGTACACATTTCCATCTGTCTTTTTTCCTTCAGCAACAAGTTGTCCATTTCTTTCTTCTCTGATTTGATATCCTTTTGAATCAGATGTAAACTTATATCCTTTGTCACACATTTGACTCACAGTGAGAAGATTGTGTTTCAGACCTTCCACATAATAAACATCATGAGATTTCAGCTTGCCATCAATATTTAGTGTACCTTTACCCTTGATTTTGATTGATGAGTTGTCTCCAAACCTGACTGAGCCACCATTCCAATCTTCAAGCTTAATTAATTTCTTCCTATCACCAATCATGTGGTTGGAGCAACCACTATCTACTACCCACAAGGTTTTCCTTTCAGCATGTAGGGCATTTTGAACAATCAAACTTGACTCAACCTTATCTTTATCTTTTTCTGCCCAAACTTGTTTGGTTTCTTTCATCTTTTTTACTATCCCATTTGATTCTCATTTTGCATTAGGTTTAGATGTTGACACTATCTTCTTTTTCTTAGTTTTCCTAAGCTTACAATATTTTGCAATGTGCCCCAAGTTTTGACAATGATAACATTTTACATTTACATTGAATGATGAACTTGAAAATCTATTGTAGGATTGTGATACATTTCTCCTACATTCATAACTTCTATGACCATACCCATTACAATGATAACAAATAATATTCATATCCCTCAAATCAACAAATTGATTTCTACTTTCAAAACTAGGAGGATACCTATGCATAAGCCTACATTCTGCAATTCTATGACCATAAGTATTACATTTATAACCGTAGCCATGGAACTGAGGTACATACATATCATTAGTGAAGTTATTTCTCATTGGTCTCCTTGGAGTAGCATAAATTGGTCTTCTTGAGTTCATCCTTCAAGTATTCTTGATCTTTATGAAGACTCCATTATCAACATTGGCTTTTCTTTTAGGATCAGCATGTTGGTTCCTTGATTGATTCTCTGTAGTAGGAGCATATGTCTTCTTTTCATTAGGCTTGTTGACTGTGAAAGTTTGTTTGACTTCATTTTCACTTGAAGAGGTGAAGAGTATCTCCTTGTTTGTTGAATCTTTACTAATATTACATTGACCAACCTCAAATCAAATACTCTCTGTGTATTTGGAGTGCTTTTGTTTGCTCAACATTTTATCCAAAGCATCAGTGCTGCCCTCATACTTGATTCTCACCTTAAGTTCATCTTTGTACATTTCAAGTTCCTTTTTGAGTTTCACAATTTCTTCCTCCATCTTTTGATATTCTCTCTCTTTATTTTCTAAATCTAATTTAGTCACTCCATACATTCTTCTAGCTTCATCCAACTGAGTGGTTAAGGCAACAAGATTGCAATTTGATTTTTCAATATTCTTGTTTAGTAAGTCATGCTCCCTTATGAAAGACTTCTTGTATTTCTTGAACTCTTTCCTTACTTTGTCAAGTTCTTCAAGAGCACAGACTGATTCTCCTTCAAGGTCAACCACAACATTTGCATCTTCTTCATCACTATCATCTAAATTTTTAGATTGATCACCACTATGTTTCTCATTAAGGATCTCTTGAGCCATGAAGACACTAGTTTGTTTTTCATCTTCACTGTATTCCTCATCTAATTTACTTTTATCATCAGAGATATCACTATCAATTGGGTAAAGAACCTTCTTCTTTTGAAAATTTCTTCTTCTTGATTTGAAAAACCTTTTACCCTTATCCTTGACTTCTTCCACATAATTATCTTCCTTCTTGTTATAGGGACACTTAGCTGCAGAATGTCCTATTTTACCACAATCAAAGAATTTGAAAGGTAGCTTTCCTCTATACTTTCTTGATCTTTTCTTGAGATTTATAACAAAGTTAGCTTCAACAACATCAGAGTCATTTTCACCTTCATTTGTAGCTTGCTCTTTTCATTTCTGTGTGGTATTGAAGGCAACTTCTCTCTTTGAACATTCAACACTTATTGTTCTTATATCAAAAGAAGATAGAGCTCGCCAAATGATTCATCCATAGAGAAAGTATTTAAGTCTTTATCTTCCTCAATAGCTGAGACTTTTGTATCATACTTTGAGGTAAATGATTGCATAACCTTTTTGACAGTGACTTCATCTTTTATTCATCTCCAAGTCCTCTTATAGAACTCACAGTCTCATCCATTCTTTGTAGATAATCAACTATCTTCTCTTCTTCTTTCATTTTTTAATTTTCAAATTGAGTTCTTAGATTTTACAGTTTGGCTTCTTTCACTTTGGTATCTCCTTCATATACACTCTTAACCTTGTCCCAAGTTTCTTTTGCTAATGTGCTATGCATGAATTTGACAAACTCTGTATTTGACAGACCACTTAAGATTGCATTCTTAGCTTTGGCATTGTTCTCATATTCCCTTTTAGCATCAGGGTTGGTAGGAGGAACCTGAGGGATAGTATAACCATTCTTTTTCTTTACTGACATCCAAACATCAAATCCTAGGGATGACAGGTAGGTTTCCATTCTTCTACTCCATAAGGCATAGTTGGTTCCATCAAAGATAGGTTCTTTAGATGATGAGAATTCATTCCTAGCCATTGTGTTCACTAACTAGAATCTACCCAAGCTAGAGAAATCTTTTACTACAAGGGGGAACCTAGGCTCTGATACCAATTAATGAACACAAGTGGACACTAAGAGAGGGGGGGTGAATCAGTGTATTTCAAAGATTTAAGTTTAGTGTGCATATTTTAAGGATGTAATGAAAACAAAAACACACACACACAAGAGCACATCACATAACAACAAATGTACAAGGAAAACCCAATGTGGGAAAAAACCTCGATGAAAATAGTTGTTGGAGTCTACTGCTCCAATCCAGCCTCACAGTAAATAACAGCTTACAAAGTTCAGGGCACCAACCCATGAAACTTTAGGGAACCAACCCAAGGAGCACCAACCCTTGATTTTATGAGGACTTACTCAAAGGAGCACCTACCACTACTCTGAGCACCCACTTAAAGATTTACAGTGATTGTTACAATGCAATGATAAAGCCTTGTTACAAATGAGTTTTGTAACACTTACAAATTTCTCATATCATGAGACTGACTTTCTCTACCTGTTGAAGTTTTTCCTCTATTTCTCCTCCTTCCTCTGTCTGGTTATCTTCTTCTCTCTGCTACTGCATTAATCTTCGACAATGCTCTATTCTTTCTCAGTCTTCTCTTGGTAGTAACACACTCTGAACTTCACCGCTTCAACCACCTCTCTACCACACATACTACATTTTCATTGACACAGAGATATCTTTGTTTCCACCCTTTTTTCTCTATTTCAATAGTCACAACTACCAATGTCAAATCACATTTACAACTACTGCAGGATCAGATTGACTCTATACACATCATATTTTTCTTCTATAATAATCTTGAATATTTTATTCAAAACGGCTGTCTTGGAGGTTTGCAACTCTAGAGATTTTATCCTCTGTCCTGAATGTGATCTCATACTTGCTTCCTGTAGTAAATGCATCTTGTCTATATTCATAACATTCTCTATACTAAGTTAATATTTTTAGCAACCCCAATCTATCCAATAGATTTGATTTTACCTCTGTCGATTTCCTCGAGCCACACAGCCTTCTTGCAACGCAGTCTCCATTAATGCATCTTTCATTCTCTATTTACCTACCCAACTGAAATCCACTGTCACCGACTTCAACATATCTATTTTTTTCTTTGTTCATTAGGGAGCCTTATGTCATCATATTCTTCATTCAGATCAGATGGTCAAGGTTGGTCGGCTTCCATGTAAAAACCTTGTGCCAATCGACATGCAAACATCTTCTTATTCAATGTTCAAGTCACTTGGTCAATCCTGGTCAATCATCCATGTGGATCTCTTGGTGCAGGGGCACAAAGGCAATTTTGTTGTGTCGATTTCGAGAGATTGGAATCATGTTGTTTTTTTTTGTAATAGATTCAATAGGTCTTTGAATAAGTGCTCAAATGTTTGTAAGGACCCTAGGAGTTACTGATTGGCCAATTTTGGCATATGGGCTCTTAAGGGTGCCAGGTAGAATAAGTTGTTAATGAGGTAGAATAGGTTGGTTTGTTATGGTTTAAGGGGTTTTAGGGTCATTTGAGTCATCTGGAAGTGACCTAGGTTGGATTTGAGCAAAGTTGCTCACTTATGTAAAAAGTTGTAAAAAGTTGCAAAAATTGCTCATAGCAACTTTGCAACATTTTGCACTTTCACACACCAATAGCTAGTTGGTTGTCTTTTTCAATTAAAGGCATTTGTAACCAACCCAAGGCTGATATAAGGCTTGGGAAACTGATAAGGATGGTTGGTTGAGGAATTGAAACAAGAAGAGCAAGTTTAGCCTTCTAAAATTTTGTGTTTTCAACGAGTATAGTTGAGTTTAATTGGTTTTGTATGGTTTGCATGGACTTCCAAGCCCAGAAAAGGCATGAATATTTAGAGAAGAGACATATCTTTCATTTTATGGTGGTTTTAAGTTTTGAAGTGTTATAGATTGCAAGTTTTGTCATTTTTGTTGTAGGCGGGTCCTAAAGACCTTAAAACCACGGTTTTGTGGACTCAATAGCCCATTCCTAGCATTCCATGGTGTAACTCCATACTGAAGCCTTATGGAATGTTAGGTGGCATTGTAAAGTATGTTTTCTTTTTGAATTTAAGGCAAGGGAGGCTGAACTTCAAATTTTCCACCATACCCCAGGCTTGGCATGTTGAGTTGGCAAACATTGGGGATTATGGACAACAGGCTCTAGATGGGTAAATCTGATGGGTGGGTTTGAGACAAGGTTGGATTGGAAATCCTCATGAATGTGTAGACCTAAAACAAGCATCATAATCCTTGAGCAATTGGACTGGTGAAGACCTTCAAGAAAATCCCTATTTTGTAGGCTTAAAAGGAGAAATTAGGCCTAAAAAGGGTTAGGATGGTTCGAGACCAAACCCATGTCCAATTTTGTGATATTGTATAAATATTCCAAAAGGGTATCTAAAAAGATAAATATTTCATAGGGGTGTTCAATACTTCTGACAGATAATTGCAAAATACCTCGTAGATAGGGCTAATTGTATTAGGTCTCCTAGTAGGCCTAAAAGAGCAATTTGGCCCTAAAGCTTGGAATCAGTAAAAATCAATGCCCTAGAGGAAGGGATAGGGGTTGGAAAGCTAAGGAAAATCATCCCTAAGTGTGTTGGTCTTGTGTGAGTGAAGATCCTATAGTAGAGGGGGTTGGCTCTTGGTTAAGGAGTGAGAAGGTGTTGGGAAGGAAGGTCTCTATTAAGGAGTGTTGGACACTCCCAAGACAAGAGGTGGTCACCTTAGTCTAAGGACCTTGGAAAGGTCAGTAAGAGTGGGCCCTACAACCTTGGGAGGGTTGGAAAGTGTGGAACCATTGGATGGTTCAAGAGACAACTTGAAAAGACATCAAGAGTGAGCAAACCTATTAGGAGAGTACCAACCACTCTACATCAAATTGGTATCAGAGCCACTTGTTTGAACAAAGTGGTGTATGTCAGATCAAGAGGCAAAGTCAAAAGCCAACAACATACCACCTAAGGAAATGATTCAAGAGGCCATTAGGAAATTGGTCCAAGACATGCTTAGTGAAGCCCGGGAGAAAGACACCAAGAAGGGTAAGGGCAAGATCATAGAGTGAGGTGACGAAACCGATGATGAAGATATAGATGTGATAGGAGTGGTGACAAAAAATAAGCAGTTGGAGAAAGATCAACAAATCTTCTTGGATACCCTTAAATCACTCAACAAAGATAGCCTAGATGGTTTACCTGTTTATAGTGGAAGCCTAAATGGAGAAGAGCTATTGGATTGGATAGAATCTTTGAGCAATCATTGTGAATACAAGGAGATTGTAGAAAAAAATAGGGTAAATATGGCTAAGACAAAGTTGAAAGGATCAGCTCTAGTGTGGTGGAACATGATGCAAGAAGAAAGGGAACAAACTAGGAGAAAGAAGATCCACTCCTAGGAGAGAATGAAGATTAGAATCTGTTAGCACCCCCACAATTTTCCATTTAGAATGTTCAAGCTTGTGGGTTTCCCTATGGTGTATCTATTCTTTCAAGTCTTTTGTACCTCTTTGTTTTGAACTTAAGCCGTTGAACTCTTCTAACAATTCAATTGGTTCAAGGTTCAAGGCACGTTTTAGGTAAATGTCTTTAGCGGCCTTTATCTCCACCAAAGCAAGCACGTTACTGTTATGCGTTTTGAACTTTGAACCCGTGAACCTTTTTGGTTCAAGGTTCAAAATGTCTTTTGTGAGTCACGGCTATGTAATTTTATTTAACGAGTGGGTGTCAATATGTTTTAAGTCAGTTTTGAACTTGAACCTTGAACCAATTGTCTCTTCAGTTCAATAGTTCAATGATTCAAGGTTCAAAGTTCTTGCTTGTTAGTCATGGTTATTGCTCGTTCCTGGTATAGTTTTGAGCCGCTAGTTCATTTTTGTTCTTCCCAGATGAACTTGAACCATTGAAATATTTGTAAGATGGTTCAAGGTTCAAAAGGTTCACTTCAAGTTGATTCTAAAGACTTTGTTAACACTGAAAGCAGAGTGGCAAGAAGGAATATTCCCGACATCTAAAAGTTTAAAATTCTAAATTCGAAAAGTTATCATGAGAACATTAACTATTTGAGCAGAAGTGATGGGCAATTAAGAAAATGTCAGGTTTTCAGTCATTTCACTGTTACTTCACACGCTTAAGTGAATCATTATGAAGCGCGTGTGGTTGTCTTGATTTTTTTCTCTCTGTTCAAAAGGATATATGAATTCATCTCCATAATTTGTAAGGGTTGTAGCTACTATAATTGAGAAAATTGGAGGTGCCAAAGGTAAATTCAGTTCTACTTTCCTGAGAAGGTTTCACAAATTCTTGGTGGTAATGGGTAAGTTCAGACGATTTCCCTATGTTGTATTTCTTTAGTTTTGAAGATTTATCAGTGTAGGAAGAAAATCTTTAGTTTGTTAGAGTAGAATTCTACCTTGTTTTAGAATTGCTCGATTAAAAGTATAGATAGGCAGTATGAGGCTAGTATTATCGAAGCTTGGTCGGATGTCATGTTTAGTGAGCATATTACCAAAACTAGATGATACTTCCTTGGCTCACACCAATCTGGGGGATTTCTTAGAAAGAACCAGGAACCCTCAAGTTGGTTCAATAATGGAGAAAATAGTGAGAAGTGGTCTCATTGAAGCCGCTGCATTTCCACTTGCTGCACCATGTCCAGATTTGGTGATAGCTTGCATGAATAGGTATGATGTTGAGAATAGATGTATAAGAACCAGCAATGGTGAGCTATTAGTTGGTATCAACAAGGAAACAGTAATGGCGGCGATGGGAATCCCACACAAGGAGCCATATGAGGATTGGTCTATTGGAACCTCATATGCCTTCTTCTTAGAGAAAAAGTGTGTGTATAGAAGTGTAATTGTAAGAAACTGGCTCCTTAAGGTTCAAAAGGGAGGGTCATGGTTGCTAAAGCCCCTTACCAGAGAGCACTTCATCACAGAAGTGCGAGACATTGTTATACTACTAAATAGGCTCAAAGGGAATTCACACTCCTTTTACTGGGAAGATTGGATGTATTTTTACATTCATGTGCTATTATCTGGTGACAAATATCTTGATTAGGCCCAGGTAATTGCAGAGAGACTCCATGAAGGTTTGAGTAACTTTGTGGATATGTCTAATTTTTATATGTCCTCTTATCTTTTCTACATATTAACTTGTACTATAAATTGCCTGGTTTTCTCAATGAACCATGGGTGGATGACATGAAGGTTTATGATTACTACCCTTTGTTATAGCAACAGAAACATGTAGAACATATAGGGTGATGTGAACAAGAGAATGTCAGTTGAAGAAATAAAGTTAATAAGTATATACGGTATCTTCTTCATTCAATTTCCTAGGCTCACCTATCTTCGAGTAGGTGGTTTCGAAGGTGAACCATTCAAGCTACCTAGGTATGCCTTTGATAGCTATGAACTCATAGAGGTGAGCAGACAACTAGTTCATATTGATAAAAGGCTGGGGGCCAAAGGCAAATATGGAGCTGCCTTCCCTATTGAACTTGGATACTACAGTTGCAAGTCCATATCCGATGCTTTAAATTTGGAATTTAAGAGGATGAACCTACAACGCTATGTTACTAGACGTAGATTTGATAGTAGAGGTTATCTCATGAAAAATCTAAATGTGGACGACCACTTCTGTCATGAACCCCAATTGGAAGATTACTGGGATAATTGCAGTGATGAATATGAGGTAAGAAGGAGACTATGGTCAAGATTTACTTTGCAACAGATAATCACCATGAAGCTTTCTATCAATGTATCCAGAGTACAGGAGGAAAGAAGGGAAGATATTCTGGATCCTAAATTCAACAAGGAAGTTCAAGGAAAGCCAATCCTTGAGATTGACTAGAATAAAAAGGAAGATGATAATATACAAGCTAAAACTTTTCATGTTGTAAGGAGAACTGAGAAGTGGTTGAGAGACCAAAAATTTAAGAAAGGATCACTCATATCCTCCCATCAACTGAGAGTTGATTCACATACTGTGACTCAACTTCCTATTTCTTCCACTAAAGAAATTGTTGATGTTGTAGGTGGTTCAAAGCCAATTATTGAAAAAGTCCAACCCAGGAGATCAAAAAGGTCACCGTTAGGTTCTACAGCAACCCGGGTAACTCGGTCAAGGAGCAAGAAAAAGACTAAGAAGACGACATTGAATAGATTGTTGTGGACCTGGATCCAAGTGAAGAGGTAGAAGTAATAATGCATCAACAGGATTTGGGTGAACCTATGATACAAGAAATGGACATTGGTAAAGAAATAGAGAGTGAATTGAATCCAATGAACACTCTGGTTATTGTCAATTTGCCAGATACTCAGACCACTCCTCCATCCAAAGAACCTACAAACACACCACGATGGTTAGTAGTTGATGTTGGGAAGAAGCGTAGTGTGGTTTCAATTACAATCCCTATAGAAGATATGGTCAACAAGTGTCTTGGAAAGGTATCCAAGTCAAAAAGACTCAAAACACAGACAATGCTTGAGGTAGATGAAACAACTGTTCATTGGATGGCCAAGATACCCAAGCCTATTCCAGATAGAGACTTAGACAAAGCTACCAAGGATGACTTCATAGTAGAAAATATTGATCTGGGGGTTGTTTCGCGAGCCGTTGATGTTAAACATTTGGAGTCTTCCACGAAGAGAATGATTTCTAGATCATGGAAGGATGAGAAGGATAAAAGAGAGCTGAAGTAGATCATCACTCAAATGGCTGAGTACATCAATGCCATTCATCATCCAAATCCTAAACCCTTGTCATAGGTGGTTGTATCATTTGATCCCAAATCTCTAGCAAATCAAAAGATGTTGGACAAAGTTCAAAGAAACATAATGGTCGTAGAGACATTCAATAAATGGCTAGATCTCATAATACAATAAGGTTCAGACTATATTGTTAGTCTGGTGAAAGTATATGAGGATGCTGTGACTACGATAAAGGAATTAGAATTAGAGGTTGTTGCCTAGGAGAAAGAAAGGACCAAATGGGTGGTAGTTCTTGCACAGATGAATGATATAAAAAAATTCGGAGTGATGAAGTTCTTGGCTGAAAAACCTATGGAAAGATTATATGACAATGTATTGTATGATTCAAGGAAAAATGTGGAGTGATGTAATTCAATTATCAAACAGGGCCATGAAGAATCCACTAAATTGCTAAAAGGATTGACAAATTTAATTGATACAATGCAAAAGGATCTTAAATGCATTGACATCCAACTTATGAAAGATAATGCTCAGACTACGAAGCTGCCTCAGATATGACAAAAATCTTCGAAGAAGGGATACAATTCATTCGGAAGAAAACATCCTTGACTACGGATGATTTTTCAAAAGTAGCCAGGATTGAGTCAATGCTCACGGTTTGTTCCGATTATCTAGAAGTGCACAAGGAAAGGGTGACACAAGTAAATATGGATAAGGAGGTATAGAAGCAATGAATTCATTATATTGGACTCCTGTATTTTTAGGTCATCCTGAACTTCTTGGTAGCACATTTAGAGTGGCGTGGCATGCGTAGTTCTGCGACAAAACAGGATAAACCAGTTGCTTCCTCTGCCACGGTGGAGTCATGATCAATTCGGGGATGAGCTGTCACCCTTTTTGTGGCTTTTATTTTAGGTTCTCTTTTTTTTAGTAAATAGATTCTTTAACCTATGGTTAAAGTGAGGTTTTAATGATTATGTAACAAACTATGAGCCTAGAGGCTATTTAAGATAGGAAGTAAGTTTATGTTAAGGTCCGAAAAACTGTGAATTTTCAGGGAACAAACAAAATCTATTGGAATGATTGGATTATCAATGAAACATTATGGTGTGCAGTCTTTGAATTTGTGTGTTTGAGGATTGACGATCTTTCTTGAGAAATCAACTAATGTGCATAATATCATTTTGTTATTAGTTATTCTTATGTTTTTTGGATTCATTGTTACCGTTATTTGCAAGTAAATTCATTGTGGATTGAGTTGTGCCGACCCCCCTTGTCCTGTGTGAAATGAGAGAGAATCGATTAGAGTTCATACTACTATGCATTTGCTTTGCTCTGAATTTATGAAATGAACATCTGTGAAAATTGGAGTCTGTGAGCTCTTATATGAAATTGATTTTCAAAATATTCTTTCTGTTTTATTTTAAAAGCATTCCTTTGTGTTGATAGATGAATTCTTAAGCCTTTCCATGCTTTTTGGTTAAAAGTGTTTTCATTTCAAAATTTTCTGCATAAAATTCATTCCAAATTGTATGAGGAGTTGCCCTCTAATGCAGAGGATGGATTTTTAATTGGTTTATCCAACTATTAGTTTATTTGTTTCCTTTCTTAAAGAGGTGTACAAGAGTCATACTATTATTCAAATAAAGAAAACATTATAATTTGAAGAAAGGGACAAATCTGTTAACCAATAGATTTTTGGTGACTCTACTGGGGAGTCGAATCACAAGACCGGTTGCCTATTTGCAAGATTGGATTCAAGAAGATTTACTAGGTCCCAAAGACTGGAAGGGATGGTTCATTCTGTTTTTCAAGAGTTGCAAAACCTAAATTTTCAACCCACTTTTTCACCTCAAAGATGAGAAAGAAGTAGGCCTCCTTCCCCTTCTCCTACATTTCCTGTATCCTCAATTTGTCAAGCTCTGACCTTGCACAATATTGCTTTACCTAATATAATTAACCCAACTCATCTCGATATCATATTTCCAATGGCAACAAATAATCCTTGGGGAGTTGTGGTAGGTCCTTTGATCTTAGGTTTAAATCTGAATCCCCTACCCAAAGGTGTGAGAGATCACTTGCCAAAATTTAGTGGTGATGGGAAAACCATTGTTGATGAACACTTGAATGTGTTCAATGTTGCTTGTGGGATAATAGTTGTTCAACATGAGGATGTCATTGTGAGACTATTTATACAAACATTGACTGGAGTAGTGGCAGATTGGTTTTATCACCTACCAAATAGTGTGATAATTAATTGGCAGGATTTGAAAACAAGGTTTGAGGCAAGATTCAAAGTGGCTAAAGATGAACACTCTCTTTTGGGTCAATTGGCCCAGTTAAAGAAAGAGATTCCAGAGTCTATGAGGGATTGTGTAGCAAAATTTGATAAGATTGTACATAAAATTCCAGTCAATCAAAAACCCTCGGATGACAATCAAAAGTGTATTTTTATAAATTCTATGCCTTCTGAGATAGGTTTCTTGGTCCGCAGGCAAAGAGTTGCAAACCTAGGCATTGCCAAAACACTTGCCGTTGAGTTGGAAGATGATCTAATCACTACAGGGAAATGGAAAAGAGAAGTACAGATACCTAATGCTCAACCTTCTACTTCTTCAGACCCTGTGATCCAGAGACTGATGA
This sequence comes from Cryptomeria japonica, assembly GCF_030272615.1. Taxonomy (NCBI): domain Eukaryota; kingdom Viridiplantae; phylum Streptophyta; class Pinopsida; order Cupressales; family Cupressaceae; genus Cryptomeria; species Cryptomeria japonica. Next base: position 2,224,642 of record NC_081408.1, on the reverse strand, counting down.
ATGATGTAATAATTCTTAAGAGACAATTACCTAAAGCCATTACATCATACTCATCCCCTTATCAAGACATACCTAGGAGGAATAAAAATCAGTCTTTGGGCATTGGAAACAAATCTTTGCAATTACCCCCTACCCAACAAAGATTGGCAATTGAGGCACCACCACCTAAGGGAAGTATGTGTGTTTTTCATCTCACATATGAACATGATGGCAATTCATGTCCTGAGATGGTGCGTTATGCGCAATTGATGAATTCTAAAGAGATCTCAAATGGATGGAGTGAAGAAGAATCTTTAAAGCAACTTGGCGACTCTGAAATCCACTTCCTAGAGTATGAGTCAGATTCAGAAAGAGGAGGTGACATTTTGGTTACTTTAGAAGATCCTTCATGTGTCGTGCTCACAAGAAATCAACAATATATAAAACCTCAGGGCACTTCTTTATCTTCTGCTATGAATTTTAAAGGTAAGGAAATTGTTTCAAAATTTCATAACAATGATCAAAAACCTCAAGGATCCCCATTGATAAGGTTTGTTGAAAAGGAAAGTTCGTTTGATATTGTAGAATTTTGCAAATCCTCCCAAATTCAAATTACACCTGCCGAGTATCTTAAATTAAATCCCAAAGAACTGGATAGACTCGTTTAGTTTGTAAAAGGAAATAATGTGCTAAAAGCTAATGGAACACAACTGTCAGTAAATGCCACACTGTCTTCCCACATTGATATATCAGCTTACCTCGTTGCTCATGAAAGGACCCCTAAAATAACTGCTCTCCAAACAAATGATACTTTGTCTGTCCTTGAGTTAAAACCTGAGCCCTTTTATAATCATTGTTTATAAATGGCCATAAATTAAACAACTGTATTATAGATTCAGGTGCATTAGACAATATAATACCCTCTGCAAGAGCTGAAGTGTTGGGGTTATCCTTGACGAAAACTTTTGGCCGATCTTATTCAATGGACTCTAAACAAATTCCCTTGTTGGGACAAATTAAGGATGCTGAAGTAGTTCTTTCCACCCACTCGAATAAAAGAATCAAGATGACTATTCTAATAGCTGACATCCTAGATAGCTATGGCATGTTGTTAAGTCATACATTTTGTAGAGACTTAGGAGGTGAGATTAAAATGGATTGGTCTCAAGCCACAATTCTTATAGGAAAATAGAGAGTCATTTTGTAGCCTGAACCAAAGTCTAAATTCACTGTTTTTCTCTCTGATGATCCCAGGGCCCAAATTTTGTATCATGAATGTCAATTTAGAAAATACATGATTTTGTTTGATAATGAGGTAGTGGCAGGCCTATCACAGCCAAAGGGAGAATAGAGTTTATGGTTAATGGATTTTGATGGAAGTTGTGCAACATCAGGTTCAGGTGCAAGGGTAGTGTTAATTCCACCTTCTGGTACTCATATCCCTTTCTCTTTTAAATTGGAGTTCAAGAACACAAACAATACAACTGAGCATGAGGCTTTGTTATTGGGTCTAGTTGAAGCTAATAAAATGGGATTAAAACTTCTGCGAGTCAAAGGGGTGCAGAGTTGATTGTAATACAGGTTTGAGGGTTGTTTAATGTAAAAAATGAAAGGCTGAAACACTATCGAAATAGAGTCTGGGATGAAATCAAAGATTTTGATGCATTTTCCATTGAGGCTATTCCTAGAGAACAAAATTCAAAAGCAGATTCATTAGCCGTGTCAGCTTCCTTGTTGATTCCTCATCCTGAATTTGTTGATGATACTTATCGAGTAGAGTTAATATATCGGCCTAGTGTTCCCGATAACTCTGAATTCTGGCAAGTATTTGAAAATGATAAACAAATTAATAATTTTATGTAGTGTGTAGAAACATTTGCTGCTACATATTTTGAAGGTTTAGATGCAGAGTGTAAGGAGTTTTCACTAGAACGAGCCAAGGAGTTGACTGATGGAGTTATGCAATTAAAAGGGAACAAGATTTCTAAAGGGTTATTTTCATTAGAACATCTCTTTGATCACCATGATGCCTACAAGAAAAGAAAAGGTGATAAGCTTCCCGAGGTTCAAGATGTTGGAGGTTACAAATAGATTAACGTTGGCACTGAAGATGATCCCAAATATATCAATTTGGGAAAATGTTGCACACTCACAGAGAAAGAGAGGTTCATTAGTCTCCTGCTAGAATTCAAGGATGTTTTCACTTGGTGTTATGATGATCTAAAGAATTTCAGGGACGGAAAATTTCAGCATCAAATTCCCCTAAAACTTGGAGTAAGTCCTTTTCGACAAAAGCTTAGAAGTTTCAATCCTAAAGTAGCTGAAGCCATATTTCAAGAGGTAGATAAAATGTTAAAGGCTAGGATTATATACCCCATTCACCATTCTACATGGATAGACAACATTGTTCCTATTCGGAAGAAAAATGGAGAAATAAGGATTTGTGTAGATTTTAGAAACTTGAATCAAGCCAGTCTAAAAGACAATTACTCATTGCCTGTTATGGACCATATTTTGCAAACAGTTTCAGGTTCTGAAATGATGTCCATGCTTGATGGCTTTTAGGGTTATAATTAGATTAGTATTTTAGAAAGTGATCAACATAAGATTGCCTTTATTACTCTTTGGGGTACTTTTGCTTATAACAGAATGCCATTTGGTTTAATCAATGCAGGGGTGACATTTCAGCGAGCTATGGACTTATCCTTTGGTCATTTGAAAGATAAGATAATTGTTGTGTATCTTGATGATTTAATTGTCTTTTCCAAGAGAAGAAAACATCACTTGAGGGATTTGAGACAAGTGTTATAGAGGTTTTGTGAGCATGGGGTGTCCCTAAATCCAAAAAAGTCAGTATTTGGGGTGACATAAGGTAAGTTGCTTGGCCATATTGTCTATAAAGAAGGAGTAAGAGTAGATCCTAAAAGAGTAAAGGCAATTCAACAGCTAAGTCTACCATCAAATAGAAATGTAGTCAGATCCTTTTTTGGACAAGTAAATTTTCTGAGGAGATTCATTCCGGATTTTGCAGAGACCACTAGGTATATTGTAAATTTGATGAGTGAAAAAAAATATTTTAAATGGATGAGGAAGGAAAGAAGGCATTTGAATCAATAAAGGAGGCTATTGGTCATGCGCTTGTTCTGGTTAATCCAAATTTTAAGAAGGACTTTGTTATCTATTGTTATGCCTCAGAGCATACTATGTTAGGGATTCTGTTGCAGAAGAATGAGGATAATGAAGAAGTCCCAATATATTTTATGAGTGTTCCCTTGAAGAAACACAAATTTAAATATTCCTTGATGGAAAAACAAGCATATGCAGTTGTGAAAGCCGTAAAACAGTTCAGGTACTATATTCTCCATTCTCATGCAATTGTTTATGTGCCTCACTCTGTAGTCAAGAGCATATTATCACAATAGGATATAGGATATGGGTGTCAAAGATTCAAGAGTTAAATTTGGATATTAAACCCACAAAATTGGTGAGAGGATAGGGTCCATGAAAATTGATTGCTGAAAGTAAGGAGGAAATGATAGAGGAATTACCTTTAGTCTTGTTTGTCGGACTTCAGGATTCCTGGTTTGCGGATGTTGCATACTATTTGACCTATGGAGATTGTCCAGTACGTCTTTCTTCAAAAGAAAAGAGGAACTTGAGGTTAAAGGCTGCCAAATACATCATTTTTAATGATGTATTATATAAAAGGGGTTTGGGTGGAACTTTCTTACGATGTGTAGATAAATCATTTCAGGAGTCACTGCTAAAGACCTTTCATGATGAAGCCTATGGCGGCCATTTTTCATCTATAGTAACTACTTACAAAATTTTGAGAAATTGCTATTATTGGCTACGAATGTTCAAAGATGCTTATGCATGGGTAGCCAAGTGTGAGAAATGCAAATTGTTCATAGGTAAACCATAGCTTGTAGTGTTTCTGCTTCGACCCGTGATTGTGGATGAACCATTCAAATAGTGGGGTTTGGATTTTATAGGTCCTTTGATGCCCACTTCAAGTGCAGGGCATATGCATATACTGGCTACCACAAATTATTTTACCAAATGGGTTGAAGCCATTCCGGTACGGAAAACGTCTTTGGAGGTTGTTTGTAACTTTCTCAAAGAGAATATCCTAGTTCAATTTGGAGTTCCACTAAAAATTGTGGCTGATAATACCACTAATTTCTCTTCTGCTGAGATTTCATTATTCTGCTATGATCATGGGATATCCCTCACTCATTCTTCCGATTATTATCCTCAGGGGAGCGGTTAGGCGGAATCCAGCAATAAAAATCTTATAAATATTATGAAGAAATTGGTGGGTGAAAATTTCAAAGATTGGCATAAAAAATTGTATGAAGATCTTTGGGCTAATCGTACATCACCAAAAAGAGTTATTGGGATGTCACCATTTGAATTGGTCTATGGTGTAGGTAGCACTTCCTCTGGAACTTGCAACTACCGAGTTACAGACTGTCATTGAAGATGCCTATTTTCAAGATTATTTGGAAAAATGGATTATGCATTTGATGAGGATTGATAAGGAAAGAGACAAGTTAGTAGATCAGATAACAGAGCATCAGATGAGGGTAAAAAAGATATTGGACAAGCAAGCCAGGCTGTGGAAATTCATGCTAGGTGAGCAGGTCTTGCTCTGGGGCAGAAGAAGGGAACCAAAAGGAGCACATACAAAGTTTGAATTGCTATGGAAGGGACCATTCATGATTCAGGAGGTAAAAGGTCCTAACTCTTTCAAAATTGCATATCAAGATGGTTCTTCTCTTCCCCTGACCTATAATGGCTAGGATTTGAAATTATATCAACTGTAAACGAGAGTCCCTCGTGGTTTTGTACATAAATTTTGGCTTGTTTAGTTTGTAGTGTCTTTTTTGTTGTTGTGTCTATTTTGGTCTTTAAATAAAGTCTGTTTGTGAAACCAGAGATCTTTGAGTTCATGTCTAGTTCCCTTACAGTCCCTACTCAGAGCTGATGTTAGCACCCTCACAATTTTCTGTTTAGAATGTTCAAGCTTGTGGATTGCCCTATGGTGTCTCTATTCTTTCGGGTCTTTAGTACCTCTTCGTTATGAACTTAAGCCGTTGAACTCTTAAAAAAGTTCAATTGGTTCACAGTTCAAGGTGTGTTTTAGGTAAATGTCTTTAGCGACCTTTATCTCCACCAAAGCAAGCACATTATTGTTATGCGTTTTGAACTTTGAAATTGTGAACCTTTTTGGTTCAAGGTTCAAAACGTCTTTTGTGAGTCGCGGCTATGTAATGTTATTTAACGAGTGGGTGTCAATATGTTTTAAGTCGGTTTTGAACTTTAACCTTGAACCAATTGTCTCGTTGGTTCAACAGTTCAATGATTCAAGGTTCAAAGTTCTTACTTGTTAGTCATGGTTATTTCTTGTTCCCAGTATTGTTTTGAGCCGCTAGTTCATTGTTGTTCTTCTCGGATGAACTTGAACCATTGAAATCTTTGTAAGATGGTTCAAGGTTCAAAAGGTTCACTTCAAGTTGATTCTAAAGACTTTGTTAACACTGAAAGTGACATGGCAAGAAGGAATATTCTCAACATCTAGCAATTTAAAATTCTAAATTCGAAAAGTAATCATGAGACCATTAACTATTTGTGCAAAAGTGATGGGCAATTAAGAAAGTGTTAGGTTTGTTGGTTAACAGATTGGATTTCTCAAAATTTACAAATAAATATGCCTGATGCCCAAATAGAAAACCAATGATAACCAACAATTGAGTAAATAATTATTGTTCTTACCCTCTTCATTAAGGTACAACTCCCTATATAATATTCAATGAATTTTGAATAATTTTTTTCTTTATGTGATTCACTTTTAACCAGAAAGTAAACAAAAGGCTTCAACATTCATTAGTCAACACAATATGAATGCTTAATGATGGATAATGAAATTCATAATAAGACATTTAATCTCAAATGGAAATTAACTCTTAGGATGATAAAAGAAAGTTTGAATTCTGATTGACACTCACTCATGTCACACAGGACAAGGGGAATCAGGAAATTCAAAAGCTTACAGCTAGTTTCATTTACCAAATTGATTCATAGACTTCAAATGAAAAATCAAAGAAAGAAACTGATACACGAACACATAATCATTCCAATAGAAATTTTACGCATTCAAAACACACAAGTTTCTCAAATTGTACCATATATTTCATTCCACTCAAAGATGGGTATTTCATTGAAATTACAAGTGAAATTAGTTTGGTCATCCAAGTTTTACACCCAAAAAATTCCCTCCCGCACAAAAACATCCTTACAAATATATATAGCCACCAGGCTTAATTGTCTTTTTTAAACAAAATACCAATATTAAATTCCAGAAACAACCATCTATAACTAAAATTTAACTAAACGACAACAAGCCGTAAACAGAGCATAACTAAAAGAACATAAAATGGCCTAAATTGTCTCTGAAGTGTGCATGGTGCCACGTATATTTCACCACTCCATATGAGCCACAGAGAAGTTATGAACTACTTGGTAATGTGGGAGCCCAATGTGCAAGATGCGTTGCTTCCACACTTCTTTATCCATACCCACCTACGTGACTTTAGTTTTGTGCACTTCCAAGTGATCTAAACAGACAACCAACATGGATTCAATGCGGGCCACTTTGGTAAAGTCATCGTGGGTGAAGGATTTTGATTCTTTAACAGAATTGATTTTCCCTTTGAAATTCTACACCATATCTACTACTTGTTCAATGGTCTGTCCGTCTTCCTTCAGAAGTTGTACATCGATGCACTTTAAGTCTTTTTGCATCACATCAATGAGTTCTTTCAATTCTTTTAGCAACTTAATGGACTCTTCATGACCTTGTTTTATGATTGAATTTCTCCATTCAATGTTTTCTTTGGCCACATGTAGTACCTTGTCATCTAAATCATTTACTACCTTTTCTGCAAGGAAGTTCATGACGCCATACTTCTGTACATCTTTCATTTGAATGAGTACTGCAACCATTTTTTCCTTTCTTTTTCCCACGCCAACACTTCTGTTTCCAGCGCTGGAGTCACAGTCACAGCATCCTCATACGCCTTTACCAGATTAGCAATATACTATGTTCCTTGCTGGATTATGAACTCAAGCCACTCTTCAAATGTTTTTGCCAGCACATGATTTCTCTGAACCTTATCCAACAAATTCTGGTTCATGGGAGATCTAGGATCAAAATTTTGAGGAACTTGTGATAGGGGTTGTGGGCTGGGATGATGAATGGCGTTAATATACTCTGCCATCTACTTCACAATCTGCTTCAATTCTCATTTGTCTTTCTCATCCTTCCATGTTCTGGACAACATTCATTTAGCAGAGGACTCTAAGTGTTTTGCATCAGCAGCCCTTGAAGCAGTTCCTAAATCAAGCTTTTCAACAATGAAATCCTGCTCCATTGCATTTTCTGGATCTTTGTTAGAAATAGGGCTAGCCACTTTAGCTACCCAGTGCCCTGTATTCTCATCCACTTCCAGCATAGCTTCTGCTTTTATCTTTTTGGACTTAGGTGTTTTTCCGAGGCATTTGCTCACCATATCTTCCATGGGTATGCTAATAGGGACTACATTGCATTTCTTACTTATTGATGCTCCTAGCCACCTTGAAACATTTGAGGATATCTTAGCTGAATATTTTCTTCTTCTTTCCTATCCCAATCAATTTTAGGAATAGGTTGCACATGAACTCTTTTATTGAACTCTGAGTCCAATACATCTTCATCTTCTGCTTCTTTTATTCCTGCAATGTTCATGGGTAATTTCAAAGTAATAATTTGCTGTAAAGTGAACCTCGACCATAATCTTCTCTGAACTTCAAATTCATCACAGCAATCCTCCCAATAATCTTCTAATTGGGGTACATGTGAGAAGTTCACATCAACATTCAGGTGCTTCATTGCATATTCTTTGTTGTCAAACCCCTACCGAGCAACATATGGTGGCAAATTCATCTTCTTGAGTTCCAATTCTAAGTTCAATGCATCAAAAATAGTTTGGCAACTATAATGTCCGAGTTCAACTGGGAAAATTGCTTCAGATTCACTTTTCATCCCAAATCTCTTATCCACATGAGCTAGCTGTCTGCTAACTTCTAAAAGTACATAGCTGTCAAGAGAATATCTGGGTAATCTGAAAGGTTCATCTTCAAAGCCTCCAATTCTGATATAAGTGAATCTAAGAAATTGAACGAAACAACTCCCATATGTGGTGACCAACTTTAATGCCTCAGGTGACATCCTATTATTCAAATTTCCCTGTAGTTCAAAAGTTAATCTTCCCGGAAAGGCATCATTCCATCTTAAGAATTTTTTTGTGTATCTCTGTATTTGCAAATGTGGATAGCACTCGTAGACCTTCATTCCATTAACCTAGGGTTCCTGATGTAATCCCGACCATTCTCTGATACATGCTAAAATATAGAAAAAGTATGAAGTCATGTGAAAATTTGCTGTTCCAACAAAATTACTCAACCCTTCATGCAATCTCTCAGCAATTACTTGCACCCAGTCCAAGTATTTTTCACCAGCTAATAATACCTAAATGTAAAAATATATCCAGTCCTCCCAATAGAAGGCATGTGAATTCCCCTTAAGCCTATTCAAAAGGACCACAATATCCCTAACCTCTGTGATGAAATGCTCTCTTGTTAAGGGTTTGGGCAGCCTAGAACCTCCCTTTTTTATTTTAAGTAGCCAGTTCCTTGCTATGACGCTTCGATAAACACTTCTCTTCTTAGAGAAAAATGCGTATGAGGTTCCTATGGACCAATCCTCATACGACTCTTTGTGAGGAATTCCAATTGCAGCCATTACAGTTTCTCTATCGATTCACACTAGCATGTCTCCATTATTGGCTCTAATACACCTATTACCAGCATCATATCGGTTCATACATGCATATACTAATTCTGGGCAAGGAGCAGCAATTGGGAATGCAGCAGCCTCAACAAGACTACTATGAACTATTTTTTCCATCATGGAATTAACTATCAGGTTTTTGGCCCTCTCTAAAAAGTTATCTAACTCATCCTGAATGAAGGCTGTATCATCCAACTCTGGAAGGGTACTAACCAGGCATGATGTTCGACCCAATTTGGGCAGAATCAGTCTCATTTTTGCTTTAAATTGCGTCAATCAAACAACATTCAATTCTGAAGCAAAGAATTACACTTTCCAATTTTCAAAACTAAACAGAGCACGGGAAAAATAAGCAATTGAACTCACCTATCCTCAACCTCAAACTGTGAAACCCTCGAAAGAACTGAGCTAAATTACCTTCTGCGTCTCCACTCTTCGCCAATGGCAACAATAATTACCTTACCTGAGATGCCCCATATTTAAAGATGAAAAAGACTGAAATGAACCAACACACGCTTGGGCCCAACTTATTCTCCATGTGAAACCACTTGTGATTTGATATAATTCTGACATGCTTATTAATTAGAAATCAACTTCACATAGTCGACATGCCTTCTCATGATTGTTTCCATAATTACAATTTGAAAACATGAAAACCAAGGAATATTCTGTTTTGATTGCGCCGCCTTTTCTTCCATGACACCATCGGGCTGAATTGAAAACACCGCTTTGAACCTTGAACTCATTTTTAAAGAAGTTCATTAGTTCAAAGTTCAATGACAACAAGTCACATTTGCTAACAAGCAAAAAGAGACAAAAGGAACGTTCAAAAGCATGGGAATGAACCTTGAACCTTGAACCGTTTCAAAACAAAAGTTCAATGGGTCAAGTTCAAAGCGACCACAAGACTAGTACTAAAAAGATAGCCACAAAACACAAGACAAAGACCGATTGAACCTTGAACCTTGAACCGTAAAGGTTCAAAGTTCAAGTTCAATGACTATGCTAATGACAACTTGGAACTTTATGGAACACATTTCTCTTGAACTCAAATTGTGAACTTTATTGAAGGTTCGACGAATGAGTACAAATCTCGTTTAATGATGACTTAAGTCCTAGAAAATAATTACCCTCTTTTTTTTTGATAGGCAATAAACAAAAAATAAAGAGAGGGCAACAATTGGCTCTGACTGGGGAATAGGACTGTGAAGGACTAGGAAGGAACTTAGGATCTCTAGTTTTGCACTAAAACAAGGACGAGGATACAAAATAGGGATGGCTTGATACAACAAAACTGACATAACAAAACTGACACAACAAAATTGAGCTATGTATAGAAAAATGTGAGGGACACTCACTTACAATTTGTAGAGCTTGAGATCCTGTCCATTATAAGATAGGGGAAGGATAGTACCATCCATATATGCGAGCTTGAAAGAATTCGATCCCTTCACCTCATGAATTAGAAATGGACCTTTCCACAAGGACTCAAATTTTCCATGTGCTCCTCTCGGTTCCCTTCTTTTGTCCCAGAGTAGAACTTGATCTCCCTGCATAAATTTCCTTGGCCTGGCTTTATGATCAAAAATTTGTTTAACCCGCTACTGATGTTCTGTAATGTGGTCAACTAACTTTTCCCTTTCCTTTTCTATTCTAGCCAGATGCATAATCCTCCTTTCGAGTGCATTTAGAAAATGTGAATCTTCAATAACTGTTTGTAACTTGGAAGCTGCCAATTCAAGAGGAAGTGAGAGCTGAGCCCCAATACCATACACCAATTCAAAGGGTGACATACCAATTGCTCATTTTGGTGATGTCCTATCTGCCCACAGGGCCTCATATAACTTCTTATGCCAATCCTTAGCATTTTCCCTGACCAATTTCTTCATGATGTTTATTAGATTTTTGTTACTGGATTCTGCCTGACCATTACCTTATGGATAATAGTCAAAGGAATGCGCCAAGGAAATATCATGATCATAACAAAAAATGGATATTTTTTAGAAGAAAAACTTGCAGCATTGTCAGTCACTATCTTCAATGGTACTCCAAAACGAACCAGAATATTTTCCTTTAAGAACTCACATATTACTTTTGAGGTTGTTCTCCTAATAGGCACTGCTTCTACCCATTTAGTAAAGTAATCTGTAGCCATGAGAATATGTGTATGCCCAGCACTGGAAGAAGGCATCAGTGGACCAATGAAATCTAATCCCCGTTGCTTAAAAGGTTCTTCCACAACTACTGGCCTGAGAGGTAAAGCAACTAGTTTTCGTTTCCCTGTAAAGAATTTACATTTATCACACTTTGCAACCCAAACATAGGCATCTTTAAACATACCGGGTCAATAATAGCAATTTCTTAATATTTTGTATGCAGTGACTGTAGAGGAGAAATGACCTCCACAAGCATCATCATGAAATGACCTCAGCAAGAACTCACACTGTGCTTTATCCACACATCTCAGGAAGGTTCCATCCAGACCTTTCTTATATAATATGTCACCAAAAATAACATATTTAGCCGCTTTTAATTTCAGGTTTCTCTTTTCTTTGGGGGAAAAATGTGTAGGACATTCTCCATATGTCAGGAAAAAAGCTATATCAGTGAACCATTCATCCTGAAGGCTAACAAAAAGAGCTAAAGGCAAATTTTCTTCTTCTTTATTATTTTCTGCCATTAGACGACACAATCCCTATCCATGAGCTAACTTCATTGGCATGATATCCAAATCAAATTCTTGAACCTTTGAAACCCAGGTTGCTCTATTATTCAATCCCACCTCTTGCTAAGTCAAGATACTTTTAATAGCAGAATTAGGCACAAAAATAATTGAATGAGAATGCAATATGTAATATCTAAAATGTTTAACAGCTTTAACAACTGCGAAAGCCTGCTTCTCGTTCAATGAATAGTTTAACTCATGGTTTTTAAGTGGAATGCTCATAAATGCAATAGGAAACTCTTCACTAAGTTCATTCTTCTATAGGAGAATACCGGACATTGTGTGTTCTGATGCATTACAATAAATAATGAAACCTTTTTTGAAATTAGGATTAATTAATGTTGGAGCATGAGAAATGGCCTTTTTAACTTCTTCAAAAGCTTTCTTTGCATCCTCTTTCCATTTAAAGATCTATTTCTCACTCATCATTCCTACAATATGCTTAGTGATTTCAGCGAAATCTAGCACAAATCTCCTAAGAAAACTCACTTGCCCAAAGAACGATTTGACACCACTCCTGTTTGATGACAAACTTAACTATTGAATTGCTTTAACACGATCAGGATCGATCTTGATACCATCTTGAGAAACTATATGTCCTAAAAGCTTTCCTTCAATAACACAAAAAATTGATTTCTTTGGGTTAAGGGAAATACCATGATCTCGGCACCTTTGCAACACAGTTTCTAAATCCTTGAAATGATCTTCCCTTTTCTTGGAGAAAACTATCAAATCATCTAAATACACAACAATGATTTTACCAATCAGATGACCAAAAGAAAGGTTCATTTCCCTTTGGAAAGTAGCTCCAGTGTTTATTAGACCGAAAGGCATGCGGTTATAGGCAAAAGTTCCCCATGGTGTTGTAAAGGCAGTTTTGTGTTGATCTTCTTTTACCATGCTTATCTGATTATAACCAAAGAAACCATCAAGCATAGACATCATTTCAGACCCAACGACAGTTTGGAGAATGTGATCCATTACAGGTAAAGGATAATTATCTTTTAGGCTAGCTTGATTCAGATTTCGAAAATCAACACAAATTCTTCTCTCTCCATTTTTCTTGTGAACCAGAACAATGTTAGCCACCCTTGTTGAATGATGAATTGGATAGATTATCCCTGCCTGAAGCATTTTATCTATTTCTTTGAAAATTGCATATGCAACCTTTGGGTTATAATTCCTTAATTTCTGCCTGAAAGGAGTCACTTCTGGCTTGAGGGGAATATGATGCTGAAATTGACCATCTCTGAAATCTTTCAAATCTTCATAGGACCAGGAAAAAACATCAAGAAACTTTCTCAATAGTTCAATGTACAAACGCCTTTCTTTTAGAGTGCAACATTTACCTAAATTAACCATTTTTGGATTCTTTTCCTCACCAATATTAATTTTCTCGTATTCATCTGATGTATCAGCATCGTGGGAATCAGTTCTTCTTACAGACTTGTCATTGTTGTTGAACAAACTCTCTAAAGTTATCAATCCTTTTGGAATTCGATTTCCCTTAAGTTGAACTACTCCCTCTCTGAAGCTTCCCTTCTCATCTGGATAAAATTCATTACATTGGTTTTCTAAACCTTCAAAATAAGAAGAAGCAAACATAGCAGCATTTTGTAAGAACTTATCAATATGCTTATCATCTTCAAACACTTGCCAGAAATCTGAATTATCAGGGACATTTGGCGATAAACTACTTTCAATTCTGTAAACATTTGTACCAAAATCTGGATGTGGAAGTAGTAATGATGCCGATACCGCTAGGGAATCTACGCGAGAATTTTGACTTCTAGGAATAGCTTCTATTGAAAATGCATCAAAATACTCAATTTCATCCCAAATTCTATTTCTATAATGCTTGAGCATCTCATTTTTCACAGAATAACAATTGCGTACCTAATTAACAATCAATTTTGCATCACCTTTAGTACACAATAGTTTAATCCCTTTCTTTTTGGCTTGCTCAATTCCTAGCAACAATGCCTCATATTCTGTGGTATTATTGGTATTTTTAAACTCCAACTTAAATGAAAAAGGAAAATTCTCACCTTGTGGAGAAATAAGTACCACTCCAGCACCGGATCCAGTAGATGCACAACTCCCATCAAACTCCATTATCCACAACCCTGTAGTGTGATCATCTACATCTTTTGACAAATTTTTAGTGTCATCAGAGGAAAGCAAGTAGTTACCAAATTCACATTCCTGATACAATATTTGTGATTTTGGATCCTCTAAAGGAAACACTGTAAATTTGGATTTTGTTTGTTTCTGGTATGAGAGTAATCTTCTGTCTTCCTATAGGAATCGTTGCCTCAGACTAATTTATTTTAATCTCACCACCTATGTCTTTACAAAACTTTCTACTCAACAACATTTCGTAACTCGCTGGAATATCAGCAACCAATATTGTGAGCTTAACTCTTTTATTGGGATGAACTGCTAAAGCCACTTGAGCATCTTTGATCTGACCAAGTAAAGGAATTTGTTTAGAATCCATTGAGAAGCATTTACCAAAGGTTTTAGTAAGTGTGAGACCTAAGGCTTTGGCCACTGTGGAAGGCATTATGTTATCTGAAGCTCCCGAATCAATAATACAGTTCTTAAGTTTATAACCATTGATAAATAGGGAGACATAAAAAGTCTTAGGTTTCTGGTCAAGCACATGTGATGGTCCTACAGATTCATTAACTGGTTCTTTTGATGTAAAAGCATTGGCTTGTTCTGTTAACTGAGCTTCAGTATTGAATGGTAAAGACTCAAAGTTTGACAATACATCTGAGGGCTGCAACTAAAAATTTTCCCTCCCCACATACTTAATCAACTTTTCTAGCTCTTTGGGATTCAACCTGAGGTATTCAGCAGGAGAGATTTGTATTTTTGACGTTCTACAAAATGCAACAATATCAAAAGGGATTTCAGACTTAGGTTGCTTCAATATTTGAACCTCTTGAACCTTTGAACTTACTTTGAATTTTGGTTCATCGGTTCCTTACCCTTAGTTGAATTTTCATAGGTTGCCGGAGTGCTTGTATTTTTAAATTGATGTTGGTTTCTAGTGAAAACGGCACAAGGCAGATCTTCAAGGGTCACCAGTATATCTCCTCCTCTATCTATTTTAGATTCATATTCAAGGAAGTGTATTCCAGAGTCACCAGGTTGTCCATGAATTTCCTCTATTGAGCCAGGTTCATTTAGAACTTCTCCTGTGCTAAGCATCTGTGCATGTCTCACCATTTCTGGACAAGAGTTACCATCGTGGTCATCTGTTAAATGGAAGACGCACATATTTTTCCTGGGAGGGGGTGCTTCAATGGCTAGTCTTTGCTGAGTTGGGGGCAATTGTAAAGCTTTATTTCCTATTCCGGCAGGCTGATTATTAGGCCATCTTGGAATTTCTTGATAAGGTTGAGGATATGATGTGTTAGCCTTGGGGAGCTATCTCTTGAGGGTGATCACATCATTAACCAATCTTTGGATTATGGGATTAGAGGGAGTTGTGGAAGTTGATGGCTATGAGTTAGCAGCTTGAACCTCTCTTCTCCATTTGCCTACGTTAATCAAAACATCTTCTAATTCTACTGCAGCAATTTTGGCAGTGGCTAAGTCCTGGACCCTTTGTCTACAAATAAAAAAACTTATTTCTGCAGGCATTGCATTAATGAAGAAACATTTCAAATTATCATCAAAAGGTCTCCGATTAACTAGAATCTTATGAACAATCTTGTCAAACCTTGCCACAAAGTCCCTCATGGATTCAGGTATTTCCTTTTTCAGTTGAGCTAATTGGGCTAAAAGAGAATGGTCATCTTCTACCACTTTAAACCTATCCTCGAACCTAGTTTTCAAATCCTACCAGTTTTTTATTACACCATTCGGCAAATGGTAAAACCAGTCGGCTGCTATTCTAGTCAATGTCTGAATAAACAACCTTACTGCTACATCTTCATGTTGAACTGCCAACATGCCACAATCAACATTAAAAGCATTAAAATGTTCATCAACTGTAAATTCTCCATCACCATTGAACTTAGGTAAATGTTCTCTAGAACCTTTAGGTAAGGGATTCAAATTTTCTCCAAGGGCAAGTGGTCCTACTGCTGGACCCCAAGGATTATTTGTAGCCATAGGAAGGACAATATTCAGAGGGGTGGGGTTAATCACAGCGGGAAAGACAACACCATGTAAGGTCAAGGAGTGAAAAATAGAGGATTGGGAAGGAACAGAAGGAGATCTTGAGGGCCTACTTCTTGCCCTTCTTTGAGGTGTGAAGGAAGGGAAGGAATTTAGGTTTTGCAATTCTTCAAAAGTCGAATCAACTAATCCTTCTCGCCTTTGGGATCTAGTATATCTTCTCGTCTCCAGTGCGCTCACACCCTACAGTCTTTAAAATGAACTAGGAACCAATTCAAAGTAACTTATGGCTATAAAACTAATCTTATTATTCAATTCCCCAGCAAAGTCACCAAAAAATCTGTTGGTTAACGGATTGGATTTCTCAAAATTTAAAAATAAATATGCCTGTTGCCCAAATAGAAAACCAATGATAACCAACAGTTGGGTAAATAATTATTGTTCTTACCCTCTTCATTAAGGTACAACTCCCTATATAATATTCAATGAATTTTGAATAATTTTTTTCTTTATGTGATTCACTTTTAACCAGAAAGTAAACAAAAGGCTTCAACATTCATTAGTCAACACAATATGAATGCTTAATGATGGATAATGAAATTCATAATAAGACATTTAATCTCAAATGGAAATTAACTCTCAGGATGATAAAAGAATGTTTGAATTCTGATTGACACTCACTCATGTCACACAGGACAAGGGGAATCAGGAAATTCAAAAGCTTACAGCTAGTTTCATTTACCAAATTGATTCGCAGACTTCAAATGAAAAATCAGAGAAAAGAAACTAATACACGAACACATAATCATTCCAACAGAAATTTTACGCATTCAAAACACACAGGTTTCTCAAATTGTACCATATATTTCATTCCACTCAAAGATGGGTATTTCACTGAAATTACAACTGAAATTAGTTTGGTCATCCAAGTTTTTACAGCCAAAAAATTCCCTCCCACGCAAAAACATCCTTACAAATATATATAGTCGCCAGGCTTAATTGTCTTTTTTAAACAAAATACAAATATTAAATTCCAGAAACAACTGTCTATAACTGAAATTTAACTAAATGGCAACAAGCCATAAACAGAGCGTAACTAAAAGAACATAAAACAAACTAAATTGTCTTTGAAGTGTGTGTGGTGCCACGTATATTTCGCCACTCCATATGAGCCATGGAGAAGTTATGAACTACTTGGTAATGTGGGAGCCCAATGTGCAAGATGCGTTGCTTCCACACTTCTTTATCCATACCCACCCGCGTGACTTTAGTTTTGTGCACTTCCAAGTGATCTAAACAGACAACCAACATGGATTCAATGTAGGCCACTCTGGTAAAGTCATCGCAGGTGAAGGATTTTGATTCTTTAACAGAATTGATTTTCCCTTTGAAATTATGCACCATATCTACTGCTTGTTCAATGGTCTATCTGTCTTCCTTCAGAAGTTGTACATCGATGCACTTTAAGTCTTTTTGCATCACGGCAATGAGTTCTTTCAATTCTTTTAGCAACTTAATGGACTCTTCATGACCTTGTTTTATGATTGAATTTCTCCATTGAATGTTTTCTTTGGCCACATACCTTGTCATCTAAATCATTTACTGTCTTTTCTGCAAGGAAGTTCATGACACCATACTTCTGTACATCTTTCATTTGAACCAGTACTGTAGCCCATTTTTTCCTTTCTTTTTCCCACGCCGACACTTCTGTTTCCAGCTCTTGAGTCACAGTCACAACATCCTCGTACGCCTTTACCAGATTAGCAATATACTCTATTCCTTGCTGGATTATGAACTCAAGCCACTCTTCAAAGGTTTCTGCCAGCACACGATTTCTCTGAACCTTATCCAACAAATTTTGGTTCATGGGAGATCTAGGATCAAAATTTTGAGGAACTTGTGATAGGGGCTATGGGCTGGGATGATCAATGGCTTTAATATACTCTGCCATCTACTTCACAGTCTGCTTCAATTCTCATTTGTCTTTCTTATCCTTCCATGTTCTGGACAACATTCATTTAGCAGAGGACTCTAAGTGTTTTGCATCAATAGCCCTTGAAGCAGTTCCTAAATCAAGCTTTTCAACAATGAAATCCTGCTCCGTTGTGTTTTCTGGATCTTTGTCAGAAATAGGCCTAGCCACTTCAGCTACCCAGTGCCCTGTATTCTCATCCACTTCCAGTATAGCTTCTGCTTTTAGCTTTTTGGACTTAGGTGTTTTTCCGAGGCATTTGCTCACCATATCTTCCATGGGTATGCTGATAGGGACTACATTGCATTTCTTACTTATTGATGTTCCTAACCACCTTGAAACATTTGAGGATATCTTAGCTGAATATTTTCTTCTTCTTTCCTATCCCAATCAATTTCAAGAATAGGTTGCACATGAACTCTTTTATTGAACTTTGAGTCCAATACATCTTCATCTTCTGCTTCTTGTATTCCTGCAATGTTCATGGGCAATTTCAAAGTAATAATTTGCTGTAAAGTGAACCTCAACCATAATCTTCTCTGAACTTCAAATTCATCACAACAATCCTCCCAATAATCTTCTAATTGGGGTACATGTGAGAAGTTCACATCAACATTCAGGTGCTTCATTGCATATTCTTTGCTGTCGAACCCCTACCGACCAACATATGGCGGCAAATTCATCTTCTTGAGCTCCAATTCTAAGTTCAATGCATCATAAACAGTTTGGCAACTATAATGTCCGAGTTCAACTGGGAAAATTGCTTCAGATTCACTTTTCATCCCAAATCTCTTATCCACATGAGCTAGCTGTCTGCTAACTTCTAAAAGTACATAGCCATCAAGAGCATATCTGGGTAATCTGAAAGGTTCATCTTCAAAGCCTCCAATTCTTATATAAGTGAATCTAGGAAAATGAATGAAACAACTCCCATATGTGGTGACCAACTTTAAACCTCAGGTGACATCCTATTATTCAAATTTCCCTGTAGTTCAAAAGTTAATCTTCCCACAAAGACATCATTCCATCTCAAGAAATTTTCTATGTATCTCTATATTTGCAAATGTGGATAGCACTCGTAGACCTTCATTCCATTAACCCAAGGTTCCTGATGTAATCCCGACCATTCTCTGATACATGCTAAAATATAGAACAAGTATGAAGTCATGTGAAAATTAGCTATTCCAACAAAATTACTCAACCCTTCATGCAATCTCTCAGCAATTACTTGCTCCTAGTCCAAGTATTTTTCACCAACTAATAATACCTAAATGTAAAAATACATCTATTCCTCCCAATAGAAGGCATGTGAATTCCCCTTGAGCCTTTTCAAAAGGACCACAATATCCCTAACCTTTGTGATGAAATGCTCTCTTGTTAAGGGTTTGAGCAACCTAGAACCTCCCCTTTGTATTTTAAGGAGCCAATTCCTAGCTATGACACTCCGATAAACACTTCTCTTCTCAGAGAAAAATGTGTATGAGGTTCCTATGGACCAATCCTCATATGACTCTTTGTGAGGAATTCCAATTGCAGCCATTACAGTTTCTCTATCAATTCGCACTAGCATGTCTCCATTATTGGCTCTAATACACCTATTACCAACATCATATCGGTTCATACATGCATATACTAATTTCGGGCAAGGAGTAGCAATTGGGAATGCAACGGCCTCAACAAGACCACTATGAACTATTTTTTCCATCATGGAATTAGCTGTCGGGTTTTTGGCCCTCTCTAAAAAGTTATCTAACTCATCCTGAATGAAGGCTATATCATCCAACTCTGGAAGGGTACTAACCAGGCATGATGTTCAACCCAATTTGGGCAGAATCGGTCTCATTTTTGCTTTAAATTGCGTCAATCAAACAACATTCAATTCCAAAGCAAAGAATTACACTTTCCAATTTTCAGAACTAAACAGAGCAGGGGAAAAATAAGCAATTGAACTCACCTGTCCTCAACATCAAACTATGAAACCTTCAGAAGAATTGAGCTAAATTACCTTCGGCATCTCCACTCTTCGCCTATGGCAACAATAATTACCTTACCTGAGACGCCCCATATTTAGAGACATAAAAGACTGAAATGAACCAGCACACGCTTCGGCCCAGCGTATTCTCCATGTGAAACCACTTGTGATTTGATATAATTCTGACATGCTTATTAATTAGAAATCAACTTCACACAGTTGACATGCCTTCTCATGATTGTTTCGATAATTACAATTTGAAAACATGAAAACTGAGGAAAATTCTATTTTGATTGCACC
The DNA here is from genome assembly GCF_030272615.1 of Cryptomeria japonica. Classification (NCBI taxonomy): domain Eukaryota; kingdom Viridiplantae; phylum Streptophyta; class Pinopsida; order Cupressales; family Cupressaceae; genus Cryptomeria; species Cryptomeria japonica. The sequence continues at coordinate 2,204,667 of NC_081408.1, read as the reverse complement.
GCCTTTTCTTCCATGACACCATCGGGCTGAATTCAAACCACCGCTTTGAACCTTGAACTCATTTTTAAAGAAGTTCATTAGTTCAAAGTTCAATGAAAACAAGTCACATTTGTGAACAAGCAAAAAGAGACAAAAGGAACATTCAAAAGCACGAGAATGAACCTTGAACCGTTTCAAAACAAAAGTTCAATGGTTCAAGTTCAAAGACTAGTACTAAAAAGACAGCCGCAAAATGCAAGACAAAGACCAATTGAACCTTGAACCGTAAGGGTTCAAAGTTCAAGTTCAATGACTATGCTAATGACAACTTGGAACTTTATGGAACACATTTCTCTTGAACTCGAATTGTGAACTTTATTGAAGGTTCAACGAATGAGTACGAAGCTCGTTTAATGAAGACTTAAGTCCTAGAAAATAATTACCCTCTTTTTTTTTGATAGGCAATAAATGAAAAATAAAGAGAGAACAACAAGGTTTTCGGTCATTTCACTATTACTTCACACGCTTAAGTGAATCATTATGAAGCATGTGTGGTTTTCTCAGTTTTTTTTCCGCTATTCAAAAGGATATATGAATTCATCTCCATAAATTTGTAAGGGTTGCAGCTGCTATAATTGAGCAAATCGGAGGTGCCGAAGGTAAATTCAGCTCTACTTTCTTGAGAAGGTTTCATAGATTCTTAGTGGTAATGGGTAAGTTCGGACGATTTCCCCATGTTGTATTTCTTTAGTTTTGAAGATTTATTAGTGTAGGAAGAAAATCTTTAGTTTGTTGGAGTAGAATTCTACCCTGTTTTAGAATTGCTTGATTAAAAGTATAGATAGGCAGTATGAGGTTGGTATTTCCGAAGCTTGCCTAGACATCATGTTTAGTGAGCATATTACCAAAACTAGATGATACTTCTTTGGCTCATGCCAATCTAGGGGATTTCTTAGAAAGAACCAAGAACCCTCAAGCTGGCTCAATAATGGAGAAAATAGTGAGAAGTGGTCTCGTTGAAGCCGTTGTATTTCCACTTGTTGCACCAAGTTCAGATTTGGTGATAGCTTGCATAAATAGGTATGATGCTGAGAATAGATGTATAAGAACCAACAATGGTGAGCTGTTAGTTGGTATCAACAGTGAAATAGTAATGACGGTGATGAGAATCCCACACAAGGAATCATATGAGGATTGGTTTATTGGAACCTCATACGCCTTCTTCTCAGAGAAAAAGAGTGTGTATAGAAGTGTAATTGCAAGAAAATGGCTCCTTAAGGTTCAAAAGGGAGGGTCACGGCTGTCGAAGCCCCTTACTAGAGAGCACTTCATCATAGAAGTGCTAGACATTGTTATGCTGCTAAATAGGCTCAAAGGGAATTCACACTCCTTTTACTAGAAAGATTGGATGTATTTTTGCATTCAGGTGCTATTATCTGGTGACAAATATCTTGATTGGGCCCAGGTAATTGCAGAGAGACTCCATGAAGGTTTGAGTAACTTTATGGGTATGTCTAATTTTTATATATCCTCTTATCTTTTCTACATATTAGATTGTACTAGAAATTGGCCTGGTTTTCTCAATGAACCATGGGTGGATGGCATGAAGGTTTATGATTAGTACCCTTTGTTACAACAACAGAAATATGTAGAACATATTGCCAGATGGAATGGTGTCTTCATAGGGAGACTTGCTTTTGAACTACAAGGTGATGTGAACAAGAGAATGTCAGTTGAAGCGATGGAGTTAATAAGTTATATGGCAACTTCTTCATTCAATTTCCCAGGTTCAACTATCTTTGGGTAGGTGGTTTCAAAGGTGAACCATTGAATCTACCTAGGTATGCCTTTGATAGCTATGTACTCATAGAGGTGAGCAAGCAACTAGCTCATATTGATAAAAGGTTGGGGGCAAAAGGTGAATCTAGAGTTTTCTTTCCTATTGAACTTGGATACTACAGCTACAAGTTCGTATCTGATGCTTTAAATTTGGAATTGGAATTTAAGAGGATGAACCTGCAGCCCTATGTTGCTAGACATAAATTTGATAGCAGAGGTTATGTCGTGGAAAATCTAAATGTGGATGACCACTTCTGTCATGAACCCCAGTTGGAACATTACTGGGGGAATTGTAGTGATGAATATGAGGTAAGAAGGAGACTGTGGTCAAGATTTACTCTGCAACAGATAATGACCATGAAGCTTCCTATCAATTTATCTAGAGTACAGGAGGAAACAGGGGAAGATATTCTGGATCTTGAATTCAGCAAGGAAGTTCAAGGAAAGCCAATCCCTAAGATCGACTAGAATAAAAAGGAAGATATAATATACAAGCTAAAAATTTTGATGTTGTAAGGAGAACTGAGAAGTGGTTGAGAGTCCAAAATTTTAAGAAATGATCGCTCATATCCTTCCATGAACTAAGAATTGACTCACATACTGTGACTCAACTTCCTATTTCTTCCACTAATGAAATTGTTGATGTTGCAGGTGGTTCAAAGCCAATTGTTGAAAAAATCCAACCCAGGAGATCAAAAAGGTCACCGTTAGGTTCCACAGGAGCTTGGGTAACTCAGTCAAGGTGCAAGAAAAAGAGTAAAAAGCCGACAATGAACCAGATTGTTGTGGACCTGGATCCAAGTGAAGAGGTAGAAGTACTTATGAATCAACAAGATTTGGATGAACCTACGATACAAGAAATGGACATTGGTAAAGAAATACAAAGTGAATTGAACCCAATGAACACTTTGGTTATTATCAATTCACCAGATACTCAGACCACTCCTCCATCCAAGGAACCTGCAAACACACCGTGATGGTTAGAATTTTTTGTTGGTAAGAAGCGTAGTGTGATTCCAATTACAATCCCTATAGAAGATATGATCAACAAGTGTCTTGGAAAAGTATCCAAGCCGAAAAGACTCAAAACACAGACAATGTTTGAGGTAGATGAAGCAATAGGTCATTGGACAGTCGAGATAGCCAAGCCTATTCTAGATAGAGACTTAGACAAAGCTACCGAAGATGACTTCATATTAGAAAAGATTGATCGAGGGGTTCCTTCGCGAGCCGTTAATTTTAAACATTTGGAGTCTTCTACAAAGAGAATGATTTCTAGATCATGAAAGGATAAGAAGGATAAAAGAGAGCTGAAGCAGATCATCACTCAAATGGTTGAGTACATCAATGCCATTCATCATCCAAATCATGAACCCTTGTCACAGGTGGCAGTATCATTTGATCTCAAATCTCTAGCAAATCAAAAGATGTTGGACCAAGTTCCAAGAAACATAATGGTCGCAGAGATGTTCAATAAATGGCTGGATCTGATAATACATCAAGGTTCAGACTATATTGTCAGTTTGGTGAAAGTCTATGAGGATGCTATGACTGTGAGAAAGGAATTGGAATTAGAGGTTGTTGCCTCAGAGAAAGTAAGGACCAAATGGTTGGCAGTTCTTGCACAAATGAATGATATACAAAAATTCGGAGTGATGAAATTCTTGGCTGAAAAACTTGTGGAAAGCTTGGATGACAATGTATTTTATGTATCAAGGAAAAATGTGGAGTGGCATAATTCAATTATCAAACAGGGCCACGAAGAATCCACTAAACTACTAAAAGGATTGACAAATTTAATTGATACAATGCAAAAGGATCTTAAATGCATTGACATCTAACTTATGAAATATAATGCTCAGACTATCAAAGTTGCCTCAGATATGACAAAAATATTCAAAGAAAGGATACATTTCATTCAGAAGACAAAATCCTTGACTGCGGATAATTTTTGAAAAGTAGTCAGGATTGAGTCAATGCTCACGATTTGTCACGATCATCTAGAAGCGCACAAGGCAAGGGTGACACAAGTAAATATGGATAAGGAGCTCTAGAAGTAACAAATCCAGTATATTGGACTCCCCTATTTTAAGGTCATCCTGAACTTATCGGTGGCACATTTAGAGTGGTATGGCATGCGTAGTTCTACGGTGAAACAAGATAAATCATTAGCTTCCTCTACCACGGTGGAGTCATGATCAATTCGGGGATGAGCTGTCAGCCTTTCTGTGGTTGTTATTATAGTTTCTCTTGTTTTTAGTAAATGTTTTCTTTAACCTATGGTAAAAGTGAGGTTTTAATGATTAAGTAACAGACTATGAGCCTAGAGGCTATTTAAGCTAGGAAGTAAGTTTATGTTAAGGTCCGAAAAACTTTGATTTTTTAGGGAACAAACAAAATCTGTTTTCTATGAATTTCTTAAAATTGGAATTACTAGATTATCAATGAAATGTTATGGTGTGAAGTCTTTGAATCTGTGTGTTTGAGGATTGGTGATCTTTCTTGAGAAATCAGCTAATGTGCATAATATCATTTTTTTATCAGTTATTCCTATGTTTTATGGATTCATTGTTAGCTTTATTTGCAAGTAAATTTATTGTGGATTGAGTTGTGCAGACCCCCCTTGTCCTATGAGACATGAGAGAGAATCGATTAGAGTTCATACTGCTATGCATTTGCTTTGATCTGAATTTATGAAATGAACATGTGTGAAAATTGGAGTCTGTGAGCTCTTATTTGAAATTGATCTTCAAAATATTCTTTCTATTTTATTTTAAAAGCATTCCTTTGTGTTGATAGATGAATTCTTAAGCCTTTCCATGCTTTCTAGTTAAAAGTGTATTCATTTCAAACTTTTCTGTAGAAAATTCATTGCAAATCATATGAGAATCTGCCCTCTAATGCAGAGGGTGGATTTTTAATTGGTTCATCCAACTGTTGGTTTATTTGTTTCCTTTCTTAAAGGGGTGTACAAGAGTCATATTATTATTCAAAGAAAGTAAACATTATAATTTGAAGAAAGGGACAAATTTGTTAATGAACATAATCAAAACTCAATTCCTACCTCTAGATTATGAGGTGTAGATGCACAAGAAGCTGATGATTTTGAAGCAAAGAGAAATGGATGTGAGTGCTTACATAGAGGAGTTCAACAAACTAACTCTAAGAGAAAGGAAGCAAGAGGAAGAAGTGAAGAAGGTAGCAAGTTACCTAAATGGCCTAAGACAAAACATTCAAGATGAAATCAACATGTTGGCACCTGAGACAGTTCATAAGTGTTTTCAGTTGTCTTTGAGAGATGAGGACAAGATCAAGAGGAAAAGTGAGTTCAATCAAAGAGGCAGAGGAGGTAAAGGATTCAGAGGAAGAGGCACCTTTGGAAGGGTTCATAACTCTAGCAAGAATGAAGAGGGCAATCAAGCTAAAAATAGTGGGGATAAATTTAGCAAGAGTGGTCTGTTTAGAGGCAACTCTAGAGGAAGAAACAACTTTAGAGGAAGATTTGGCACTCAAGGAAGAGGACCCATAGTCTTCACAGGTAAATGCTTTCATTGTCATCAACTGGGGCACACTATGAATCAGTGTCCTAAAAATACTTCAAGTTATTATGTAGGTGAAATGAAAACTCAATTGGTGCAGGAGGAAGACAATCAAAGTGTTACCTCACCAATCAACAAAGTTGGACCAGTTTTAGATGGAGAGAATCTGATGCTAAGAAGAACCTTTTTGAAGGTACCGTAGGCCAAAGAACCTACTCAAAGAAAGACACTTTTTAAAACCACTTGCAGATCATATGGTGAGATTTGTAAGGTCATAGTGGATTCAGGGTCTACTGAGAACATTGTAGCAATCGAGATGGTAGACAAAATCAAGTTGAAAAGGTTGCCACACACCAATCCCTATAAGGTATCTTGGTTGAGTAAAGGACAAAATGTGTTAGTTGATGAGAAAGCTTGGGTAGACTTTGAAATTGGAGATTATAAGGATGGAGTACTATATGATATACTACCCATTGATGCATGCCATTTGTTGCTTGGACACCCTTGGCAATATGATGTCAAAGCCATACATGATGGGGAGAAGAATTCTTATGTTATCACCAAGGAAGGAAGAAAGTTCCAAATGGATCCTTTGATTATTCAAGGAGAAGAAATACATGTAGGTTCAAGTGTTATGTTTCTTAGTGGGAAAGAGTTCTTAAAGGGGTTTAAGAATGAAGGGAACCAAGGATGTGTCATCATAGTGAAACCAAAAGAAGAGGCAAAGACTGAACCCAAACCAGTGGTACCTCAAGAAGTGAAGACCTTGTTGGACCGGTACAAAGACATTTTTGTAAATGAGATACCACATGCTTTACCCCCATATAGAGATGTGAACCATTAGATAGACCTCATACCTGGAGATACCTTGCCAAACAAAGCTGCTTACAAAATGACACCTACTCAAAATGAGGAAATAGAAAAACAAGTGCAGGAGTTGCTAGATAAAAGGTTGATAAAGAATATTTTAAGCCCATGTGCAGTACCTACTATTTTGGTACCTAAGAAAGATGGCAAATGGAGGATGTGCACTGACTCAAGAGCCATCAACAAGATTACAATTAGATACCAGTTTCCAATGCCAAGAATTGAGGACCTAATGAACTACCTAGGAGGAGCTTGTTACTTTTCAAAGGTGGATTTGAAATTAGGTTATCATCAAATAAGGATCAGACTTGGAGATGAGTAGAAAACAACCTTTAAGACCAATGACGGGCTCTATGAATGGTTGGTGATGCCCTTTGGGCTCACAAATGCACCTAGCACCTTCATGAGACTCATGAATGAAGTGCTTGCAGAGTTTATTGGTAAATTTGTGATTGTTTATCTTGATGATATTATGATTTTTAGTAGGTTAAGGGAGGAGCATATTAGACATTTGGATCAGGTCTTGAGGAAGCTACATCAAGAAACATTGATGATCAACTTAGGCAAGTGTGAATTCTTCAAAACTGAACTAGTATATCTTGGTTTTGTAGTTTATCAAGGTTGTTTGAAAATGGATCCAGACAAGGTAGATGCAATAGTTAATTGGCCTACTTCTAAGTTAATAGGAGATGTGAGAAGTTTCATGGATTATCTTCTTTCTATAGGAAGTTTATTAGAGGATTTAGCCATGTGTGTGCACCTATATTGAACACCATCAAAGGTGGAATGAAATGTCAGTTTAAGTGAAGTAGTGCAGCAGACAAGGGATTTGAGTTGTTGAAACAAAAATTAGCATAACTACCTAATATTAGGCTCCCTTATTTCAATCAGTTCTTTACTATGGAATGTGATGCTAGCAAGTTGGCAATAGGAGAAGTTTTCAGCCAAGAAGGTCATCTGGTAGCATTTTTCTCTGAGAAGCTCAATGAGGAAAAACAAAAGTATTCTACCTATGACCTAGAGTTGTATGTCATGGTACAATCCCTTAAGAAATGGTAGCATTATCTGATCCCTAAGGAATTCATAGTCTATACTAATAACTACACACTTAGCTTCTTGAATGGACAAGAGAAGTTGCACCAAAGACACCTCAAATGGGTTGAGCACTTGCAAACCTATAATTTTTCCATCAAAAACAAGAAAGGAGTCACCAATAAGGTAGCAAATTCCTTAAGTAGAAGAGTTCTTACCATCCAAGAAATGCAGCTCCAAAGTGTAGGGTTAAGTGATCTCAAAGACCTATACCAAGGTGACAAGGATTTTGGTGAAGCATATGATGTTTGCACCAAGTTTGATAATGTATGTCATGTTGCATATTCTGATTTTATGTTGCAGGAAGGCCTTTTGTTTAAAGGACACTTACTTTGCATACCACAGTGCTCTATGAGAGATAATATCATCAAGGAGAAGCATCGAGGCAGCTTAGGAGGACAGTTTGGTCTTGACAAGACCTTAGAGCAGGTTGGACGGTTCTCTCATTGGCCTAAACTTCAGTCAAATGTCAGAAGGTTTGTGGAGCAATGCCCTATATGCCAGAGAGCTAAAGGAACCTCCAACAATGCAGGTTTATATCAGTCATTGGCCATACCAACCAGACCTTGGGAATGTTTGAGCATGGACTTTATTCTTGGCTTATCTAGGACTCCAAGAGGGTATGACAGTGTTTTTGTCATAGTGGACAGATTTAGCAAGATGGCACACTTTATGCCTTGCAAATGCACTAATGATGCCTCCTACATAGCAGGGTTATTCTTCAAAGAGGTTGTGAGTATTCATGGCTTACCACTTAGCATTGTGAGTGATAAAGACACTAAGTTTGTAAGTCACTTTTCGTGAACCTTATGGAAGAAACTAGGCACAAAAATTTCATTTTCATCAGCATACCATCCACAATCAGATGGTCAAACTGAAGTAGTTAATATATCCTTAGGCAACTTGTTGAGATGTCTCACCAAACAGCAAGGACAAGCTTGGGATCCAGTATTGGGTCAAGCAGAGTATGCCTACAATGACTTAGTCAATAGGAGAATAGGTTGGAGTCCCTTTGAAATAGTATATAGATGTCATCCTAGGGGCATCTTGGAGCTTAGAGATCTCAGTTCTATGGACCATAAAAGTGCACAAGGGGAAAACTTTGTAGAGAATATACAAGAGATACATGAGAAGGTCAAGAAGACATTACAGTAGCACATTGAGAAGTACAAGGCATTAGGAGATAAAACAAGAAGAGAAGTACACTACAAGGTTGGTGATCTAGCGTTGGCCTACTTGAGGAAGGAGAGACTACCCAAGGGACAACCTAGTAAGCTATGCATGAATAAGATTAGACCTCTTATGATAATGCATAAGTTTGGAAATAATGCCTATGAGTTAGAGTTACCTCCAAACTTGGGCATATCCCCAATCTTCAATGTATGTGATTTGTATCCATACAAAGGGTCTCAAATAGCTACAAATCAAGAAGAAACTACTTCTATTGAAAATGTAGACTGGTTACAAGATTTACCTCCAAGCCAACCGGCCACATTGGAATGCATTTTGGATTCTAAGGTTATGAAAAAGACTAGGAAATGAGTCTATAAAGACTATCTAATAAAATGGACAGGACTACTAGAGTCAAAGGCTACATGGATTTCAGAGAGAGATATATTACAACATGGTACCACTATCCAAGCATTATCCACTCAAGAGACTTGAGTTCTTCTTACCCTCGGAGCATGGTGCAGGGGCACAAAGGCAATTTTGTTGTGTTGATTCTAGGAGATTGTAATCATGTTGTTTTGGTTTGTAATAAGGTTAACAAGTCTTTGAATAAGTGCTCAAATGTTTGTAAGGACCCTAGGAGTTACTAATTGACTAATTTTGGCATATGGGCTCTTAAGGGTGCCAGGTAGAGAACTTTGTAGAATAAGTTGTTAATGAGGTAGAATAGGTTGGTTTGTTATGGTTTAGGGGTTTTTAGGGTCATTTGAGTTATTTGGAAGTGACCTAGGTTGGATTTGAGCAAAGTTGCTCACTTATGTAAAAAGTTGCAAAAGTTCCTCATAGCAACTTTGCAACATTTTGCACTTTCACACACCAAAGGCTAGTTGGTTGTCTTTTTTAGTTAAATGCATTTGTAACTAGCCCATGGATGATATAAGGCTTGGTAAAACTGATGAGGATGGTTGGTTGAGGAATTAAAACAAGAAGAGCAAGTTTAGCCTTCTAAAATTTTGTGTTTTCAGCGAGTTTTGTTGAGTTTAATTGGTTTTGTACGGTCTGTGTGGACTTCCAAGCCTAGAAGAAGACATGAATTGTTAGAAAAGAGACATATCTTTCATTTAATGGTGGTTTGAAGTTTTTAAGTGTTATAGATTGCAAGTTTTGTCATTTTTGTTGCAGGCATGTCCTAAAGACCCTAAAACCAGGGTTTTGTGGACTCTATGACCCATTCCTAGCATTCCATGGTATAACTCCGTACTAAAGCCTTATGGGATGTTAGGTGGCCTTGTAAAGTATGTTTTATTTTTGGTTTTTGTTTTCCCCCCCCACCCGTAATTTTTCTCTTTTGAGTGTTCATAATCGTGGGTTGCCCTTTGTGCCTTTACTTTTGTCGAGTCATTTGTTTTCCTTTGAACTTGAACCATTGAACTCTTTCTAAATAGTTCAAATGGTTCAAGGTTCAAAGCATTCTTAGAAGAGATTCATTCATGGTCTTTGTCGTCGTGTGAACAAGTGCGGTTTTGTTTGTGGTCTTTGAAGTTTTGAACCCGCTGAACTTTTTGTTAAAAGGTTCAAGGTTCAAAATGCCTTTTGTGAGTCACGGCAATGCATCGTTATATAACAAGCATGGGTCCATACGTTTAAGTTTATATGCGGTCTTGAACCTTGAACTAAATATCAAGCAGTTGAAAAGGTTCAAAGTTCATGTTTAATAGTCTTTATTGTCGCTCATTCCCGATGTTGTGGTGTGTGTTGCTCACTCACTATTATATTTCTTAAATGAACTTGAACCGTTGAACTTTTTGTCAAATGGTTCAAGGTTCATGGGTTCATTTCAAAACTAACTCTAAGGCTTTTTGGTGAATATAAAAGTGGTGTGACAAGAAGGAATATTCCCTTATTCGGCAATTTAAAATTCTAAATATGGAAAGTAATCATGAATGCATCAATTACTTGTGGGGAAGTGATGGATAATTAAGGTGTCAGATTTTTGTCATTTCACCATTACTTCATACGCTTGGGTAAATCATGATGAAGCGTGTGTGGCTTTATAGATATTTTCCCGTCTGATTGAAGGAAATGTGTATGAATTTATTTTCATATTTGAGAAGGTTGTAGCTACCATACTTGAGAAAATTGGAGGAACTGAAGGTAAAACCAGCTCTGTTCTCCTGAGGAATTTTCAGTTTTCATGGTGGTAATGGGTAAGTTCAGTTGATTCCTCCTAAGTTGTGTTTCTTTAAGTTTTGAGGATTTATCAGTATAGAAAAGGAAAATCTTAAAATTGTTGGGGTAGGATACTACCTTGTTTTTAGAATTTATTGGTTAAGAGTATAGATAGGCAGTATGAGGCCAATGCTGCCAAAGCTTGGCCAGACCTCGTGTCTAGTGAGTATTTTGCCAGAATTAGAAGACACCTCTTTGGTTCATGTAGATTTAGGGGATTTCCTAGAAAGAACTAAGAACCCTCAGACTAGTTCATTAATGGAGAAAATAGTTAAAAGTGGTCTTGTGGAAGCTGTTGTGTTCCCACTTGTCGCACCGTGTCCAGATTTAGTAATGGCCTGCATGAACAGATATGACATAGAGAAAATATGTATCAGAACTAGTGTGGTGAAGTGCTAGTTAATATTAATAGAGAAACATTAATGGTGGCAGTGGGTATTCTGCACAAGGACGAATATGAGGACTAGACCATTGGGAATTCATACGCCTATTTCTCAGAAAAGAAAGGCAAGTACAAGAGTGTAATTGCTAGGAATTGGCTCTTGAAGATTCAGAAAGGAGGGTCATAGTTACCCAAGCCCCTGACCACAAAGCACTTCATCACTAAGGTGTGGGATATTGTTATAATTTTGAACAGATTAAAAGGGAACTCACATTCCTTCTACTAGGAGGATTGGATGTATTTTTTTATTCAAGTGGTTTTATCCGATGACAGATATCTAGATTGGTCTCAGGTAATTGCAAAGACACTTCATGAAGGATTGAGTAATTTTGTGGGGATGTCAGGGTTTTATATGTCTTCCTATCTTTTCTACATTTTAGCTTGCACAAGGGATTGGCCTGGACTTCCTAATGAACCCTGGATTGATGGAATGAGGGTATATAATTATTACCCCCTGCTATAGCAATAGAGGCATGTCAAACAAATTGATAGGTGGAATGGAGTCTTTGCAGGAAGAATTGCCTTTGAGCTATAAGGTGATGCGAACATAAGAATGTCCATTGAAGCAATGTAATTTGTGAGTATATATGGAAGCTTCTTTATTCAATTTCCTAGATTTACTTACCTACGGGTAGGTGGTTTTGAGGGCCAACCATTCAAGTTGCCCAAGTACGCTTTTGACAACTATGTGCTTATAGAGGTGAGCAGTCAGCTGGTTCACATTGATAAAAGATTAGGAGTGAAGGGCGAGTCTGGAGTTGTATTCCCAGTTGAACTCGGATACTATAGTTGTAAGTCTGTATCAGATGCCTTGAACCTAGAACTAGAGTTCAAAAGGATGAACCTCTAGCCATATGTGGCAAGGTGAAAGTTTGATAGAAGGGGTTATGCAATGGAGAACCTAAATGTAGATAGTCATTTTTGTCATGAACCTCAATTAGAGGATTACTGGGAAAACTGTAGTGATGAGTATGAGGTAAGGAAGAGACTGTGGTCCAGGTTCACCTTGTAGTAAATAACTACCTTGAGGCTTCCAATTCATATATCTAGAGTATCAGAAGATACAAAGGAGGATGTTTTAGATCCTGAGTTTGACATGGAGGTTAAAGGAAAACCGATTCTAGAAATTGATTGGAACAAAAAGGAAGATGACAGTATCCAAACTAGGACTTTCAATGTTGTGAGGAGAACAAAAAGATGGTTGAGAAGCCAAAATTTTAAGGAGGGACCTCACATGTCCTCACATGAACCAAGAATTGTTTCACACATTGTGACTCAATCTCCTGTTTCTTCCACTAACGAAATTGCTGATGTTGCAGGTGTTTCAAGGCCCGTTGTAGAGAAAATTCAACCTAGGAGGTCAAAGAGGTCGCCATCCAGTCTCACAGTTGCTCGAGTAACTTGGTCCAGGAGTAAAAAGAAGAGTAGGGAGCCCATACTGAAACAGGTTGTTCTAGACTTGGACCCTAGTGAGGAGCTTGAACAAACAATGGATCCACAGGATCAAGATGAGCTTGAGATGTAGGAAATGGACACAAATAAAGAAGAGGAAATCCGACAAGATCCCATGAATACCTTGGTAATTGTCACTTCATCAAACACATAGACAACTCCACCACCTAAGGAACCTGCAAACACACCAAGATGGTTGGAAGCTTCTATTGGAAAGAAACGAAGTGTGGTTCCGGTCACAATTCCAATGGAGGACATGGTTAGCAGATGTTTAGGAAAGGTGTCAAAGCCAAAGAAACTCAAAACACATGCAATGCTTGATGTAGATGAAACAACAGGCCATTGGATGGCTGAAGTAGCCAAACCAATTTCGAGAAGAGATGTAGACAAGGCTACGAAGGAGGATTTTACTGTGGAAAAGATAGATTTGGGGGTTGCTTCACGGGCTGTAGATGTTAGGCATTTGGAATCCTCCACGAAGAGGATAATTTCAAGAACGTGGAAAGATGAAAAAGACAAAAGAGAACTAAAGCAAGTTGTTACCTAGATGGCTGAATATATCAATGCCATCCACAATCCAAACCCCCAACCATTGTCACAGATATTGGTAACTGTAGACACCTAAAATTGTCCAATCTAATTAAATAAATATCTTAATTTATTTAATTACTTTAGCCTAATTCTTCTATTAATTACATAAATCCTTATTTATTTAATTCATTCATTTATCCTCTTCTAGCCTTATTTCTCATTTAAATAAATACTTTAATTTATTTAAATTATCCTTTTTCCTTAATTAAATAAATATCTTATTTATTTAATTGATCCCACTTCCTCTATTAATTAAATAAATCTTTATTTATTTAATTAATTCATCAACCTTTTCTACCCATGACACATGTCATTCATCTCTTAATTCCTATACTACCTACCCTCTCATTATTTTCTTATTTTCTCTACCTACCCTTTAGTCATAGCTGACCATTTATCTCTTACACCTCTCAATCTTATCCCTCCATTTCATATAGTGTCTTTTATATAAGGAGATACTTCCTTCACTATCAACCCTAAGCAGTTGAATCAAGTCTTCTAACATTCGAACTTTCATATGTGATCAAGCCTACTTGCAACCACATTTCCATTCTTTGTTGAGCTCTTGTGAACACATAAAATCTGAGAGCAAATATATCAAGCAAGATCAATGGAGATAGGAAGAATAGAGATTCAAACCCTATTGGACATGTGATGGTATAATCTTTGTGATTTCATTTGATTTGCATTGTCTTAGGTAATCTTCATATGTTATGGTGGATCTTTGTTGTTGTTAGGCTAGGGTTTTGTGGTTGAATCTATTTAGTCTTTCAGCATTATTGTTGTATCCATTTTTCACCATAAATAGTAACATTTGACCCTAAATCTCCAACCAACTAGAAAATGCTAGACCAGGTTCAAAGGAACAGGGTAGTTACAGAGATGTTCAATAAATGGTTGGACCTTATTTTACAATAGGGATCAAATTATATTATTAATCTAGTAAAAGTTTATAAAGATGTTGAAACCATGAGCAAGGAACTAGAACTAGAAACAGTGGCTTGGGAGAAAGAAAGGATCAAGTGGGTAGCAGTCCTGGCACAGATGAAAGATGTTCAAAAATATGGAGTGATGAAATTCCTAGCTGAAAAACCGGTGGAGAACTTGGATGACAATGTATTGTACATGTTAGAAAATGGTGGAGTGGCGCAACTTGATCATCAAGCAAGGTTACGAAGAATCCACCAAATTGCTCAAAGGAATGACCGACTTGATTGATACGATGCAGAAAGACCTCAAGTGTATTGATATCCAGCTCATAAAGGAGGGTACCAAGACAATTGAAGAGGCTGCAGACATGACCAAGATTTTTCAGGAGAGGATCTAGTTCATTCAGATGACAAAATCCTTGACCACGGATGACTTCTCAAAGGTGGCAAGGATTGAATTGATGCTTATAGTCTATTCAGACCATTTAGAGGTTCACAAGGAAAAAGTTGCACAGGTAAACATGGACAAAGAAGTATGGAAGTAGAGAATCCTACACATTGGTTTGCCTTATTTTCAAGTCATTCTAAACTTCTTGGCAACACACCTAGAATGGCATGGTTTTGTGGCAAAGCAGGACAGATCCGCAACCTCCTCTGCCACAGTGGAAGCCTAGCTAATCCGAAGATGAAGTGTCAGCCTCCTAGTGGCTGTTAATTTAGTTTTCTTTTATGTTGTTTCAAATGGTTTCTTTCACTTGGATCAAAGCAAACGTAATTTTATTATGTAAAAACTATGAGCCTGGGAGCTATTTAAGTTGAAAAGCTTGTCTTTGTAAGGGTTCCAAAAAAAATGATTTTTTAGGAGCAGCAAATAACATTTTGGTTCGCATATGAATTGTTTGGAAATACAATAGCTAATTATCAATAAAATGCTATGTTATACCATCTTTGAATCTGTGTGTTTGAAGACTCGTAATCTTTCTTGAGAAAGTTGTTATGAGCATGATATAATTTTGTGATCAATTATCTCTGTATTTCTCTTCAGTTCATGGTTATCATTAGTTGTTAGAAGACTCACATTGTATTGATTTGCTTGATCCCCCTTTCCCAATGAGGCATGAGGGAGTATCGGTCAGCCATCAGTATTGCTAAGCCTCTATTGTGTTTTAAATTTATATAGTGAGTATGTTTGTAAATCAGAGTCTGTGAACTCTCTTTAAATATTCTTTCAGAAAATTCCCTATGTTTACAGTTTTGAAGGCATTTCTTTGTGTTGATGAATGAATGTTGAAGCCTTTTAATGCTTTTTGGTAAAAAGTATTAGCATATCATTTGTATAATAAATTCATTGCAAATCATATGAGGAGCTGCCCTCTAATGCAAAGGTTGAATTTTTATTAATTCATCCAGCTGTTGGTAGTTTGTTTCCTTTTAAAAGGGTGAAACGGAGTCATATTTTGCTTAAAGAAGATAATTGTTATGATTTCAAAAAAGGGACAAATATGTTTACCAATAATTTTAAGGCAGGGGAGGCTGAACTTAAAATTTTCCACCATACCCTAGGCTTGGCATGTTGAGTTGGCAAGCATTGGGGATTATGGACAATAAGCCCTAGATGGGTAAATCTGATGGGTGGGTTTGAGACAAAGTTGGATTGGACATTCTCATGTATGTACAGACCTGAAACAACCATTAGAATCCTTGATCAATTGGACTGGTGAAGACATTCAAGTAAATCCCTATTTTGTAGGCTTAAAAGGAGGAATTAGTCCTAAAAAGGGTTAGGATGGTTAAAGACCAAACCCATGTCCAATTTTTTGATATTGTATGAAGCTTCCAAAAGGGTATCTAAAAAGATAAAGAGTTCATAGTGGCATTCAAGACTTCTGATAGATAATTGCAAAATACCTTGCAAGTAGGGCTAATTGTACGAGGTCTCCTAGTAGGCCTAAAAGACCAGTTCGGCCACCAATGTCCTAAAGGAAGGGATAGGGGTTGGAAAACTAAGGAAAATGATCCCTAAGTGTGTTGGTCCTGTGTGAGTGAAGATCCTATAGTAGAGGGGGTTGGCTCTTGGGCAAGGAGTGAGAAGGTGTTGGGAAGGAAGGTCTCTATTAAGGAGTGTTGGACACTCCCAAGACAAGAGGTGGTCACATTAGTCTAAGGACCTTGGGAAGGTTAGTAAGAGTGAGCCCTACAACCCTGGGAGGGTTGGAAAGTGTGGAACCATTGGATGGTTCAAGAGACAACATGAAAAGACATCAAGAGTGAGCAAACCTATTAGGAGAGTACCAACCACTCTACATCACCTCTGAGTCTAATGACTTGTAGACATGGCCACAAAGTCGATCATAAACTTCAGTTATGTCAACAAAATACCCTTTCATCTTTTGATAGGTGTCCTCTGATATGCCACGTCATCAGGTACTTGGTCAACACAAAGGTGGATTATTGAGCTACTGAGATCCATTGAACTTCATGCATGTTCTTCATACACGGGATAAGATCATTCCTTTTTGTCTTTTTTTGTCCTTATCTTGCGGTACATTCCTTAACCCTATTTCACCTCACAGGATAAGCTTTGTCTTTCACCTTAACAAGCATCTTTTTGTCTTACAACCCTTTCATTATCCTCGTGGAGACATGCGGGATAACAAAACCTTTCCTTTTCCTCTATACTCTTATCTCACAGTACTCTTCATATTATGAACCCTTGCGGGATAAGAAAGCCCTTTGCTTCCTTTTGTTTTTCTTATCTCGCAGGCCCACTAAAAACATCCTCGTCTCGTGTGGGATAAGGTTTTCTTCAAGGCACGCTTTCTATAGACACTTAAAAATAATTATTTTAATTATTTTTTAATTCCTCACATAATTAATTAATTAATTATGTTAATTAAAATTCTTCTCAATATTAATTAAATATAATTAATATTGTCACTATAGCATATGATTGATTTATTTAATAAATCAATCCCTTTCTTTATTCTTCTAAAAAATCAAATCTTCACAAATTTTCCTCTTAGCTAATTAATTTCAATTAATTAGTTAACCTACATGATTCCTACAATTCATCTTCTTAATTCATCATTAACCTAATAAATTCTTCTAGAAACTCCCTAAACTCACTTAACATTATTCTTTTAGTCAAATTCTCCTACAAATATAAATCCCACCTAACATTTCCTCTAATTCCCCTCTAATGAGTCGTTAATGGCTAATCATCATGATTAGCCACAAAGTCAACTCTTTGTCCTTTCATTCAACCACTAGCTTTAAATGCTCTTTTTCTAGATGAATGTAAGATTTTTGAAATCTTACATTTCCCTCTCCTAAGGAATTTTTAATTCCTTTTTATTCTTCTAATCCCTATAATATCCATTTTTGGAGAATTTTTAATTCCTCCAATGCATCTTGTAGAGTGTGGAGATACGAAATGCCTTTAAGGCATATTTCTTAGTCTCCACACCTTCTCTTGGACCTTGTGTGACCTCACAAGTAAATCTTAGCCCTTCATCTCGAATTCATCCTAGCCATCCGTTTTCCTCTCCTCTTCCTATAAAATAGGGTTCCATCCCTTCATTCAAAACATCTTGAAATTCAGTAAGCTTATGCTGCCCTTTTGAGCCCAGGAAATCATCTTGGCAACTTGATCATCTCATCCTTATCATTCGTTCTTATCATTTGTGCACAATATTGGAGAGCCATCCACATCCAGCAATCAAAGGAGCACATCAAGTGGAGCATTATCAAGGGGCGCCTTCACTTCATCAAGCTCAATCCGAAGGAGAAGGTAAAATAGCAAGGTGAAATGGTCTTTTATGATACTTTAGCATTCTATATGTTTATTTCGTTATGTTTTGATTAGTTTACCTTTCCAATCTATTTTTCCCTCTTCATTTTGGCACGCCGGGTGGGACTCACGTCCCTGAGAACTAATGTTATTGTTTTTTTTTAAGGTTTTTGTGAGTTGTGAGACGCAGGTTCCAAAATAGCGCGACTACAGAAAAAAAATATATATATATATATCTTTTTCGCAGGTTTTGGAATTGTGGCTCTGCATTTCTGCGCGATAGCTCCTCCTTATTCTGTTCTGTTTCTTTCTTCTTTTTTTTTTTGCTTCTGTTGCAGCACGATAGCTCTATTATCTGATTTGTTATTTGATTTGTTGTTTGTTCTGTTTTAGTATAATCTGTGCGAAAGTAGGAGAGTATGCTCTTGTCTATATAGACAATCAGAAATCCAGACTTTTCACTTTTCTATTCTGTTTAGCACGACTGTATGCTCTAACCACAGGAAAGTGTGAAAATAGGAGAGTATGCTCTTGTCTATCTAGATAATCAGAAATCTGCACCTTTGACACTTTTCTATCTGTGTAGTGCTACTGTCTGCTTTGTTAATCTGTCTGAAAATTTTAGGCGCTAACTGTAGTCTGCATTTAATTTATTTATTTCCTGTTATCTGCTCTGTTTAAATATAATCTGTCCACTCGCAGGAAAGTGTGAGAGTAGGAGAGTATTCTCTTGTCTATCTAGACAATCAGAAATCCAGACCTTTGACATTTTTATTTTATTTTGTTTAGTGCGACAATTTACTCTATTAAATCTAGGGTTTCTATCTGCTCTGTTAAATCTAGGGTTTCTGTTTTGTTAAGTTTAGGGTTTCTGTTTTGTTAAAGCTAAGGTTTCTGTCTACTCTGTTAAATCTAGGGTTTCTGTTTTGTTAAATTTAAGGTTTTTGTTCTGTTAAATCTAGGGTTTCTGTCTGCTTTGTTAAATCTAGGGTTTCTGTTTTGTTAAATTTAGGGTTTCTATTTTGTTAAATTTAGGGTTTCTGTTCCATTAAATTTAGGGTTTCTATCTGCTCTGTTAAATCTAGGGTTTCTATTTTGTTAAATTTAGGGTTTCTATTCTATTAAAGCTAGGGTTTCTGTCTGCTCTGTTAAATCTAGGGTTTCTGTTTTGTTAAATTTAGGGTTTCTGTTCTATTAAATCTAGGGTTTCTGTTTTGTTAAATTTAGGGTTTATGTTCTGTTAAATTTAGGGTTTCTATTTGTTAAATTTAGGGTTTCTATTCCGTTGAATTTAGGGTTTCTATTTTTTGTTTTTTCGCCATATCTTCTTTATCTTGACTCCATTTCCCTTCAAACTTCACCATATTCTCTACATTTCTATTTTCCACATTTTCTTCCTTGGAGGCCTTATCTCAAAAACCACTTTTTCAAGCCCAAAATCCCATATTTCTCTATTTTTAGGGTTTGCCATAACTTCTTCCCTTTTCATCCAATCACCTCAAATTTTTTCCCATATTATCCATCTTCAACTTTTGTTTCTTTGTCCCTCTTGGACAAATTTTCCCATTCCTTCATCTCTCCTCCAAAATCCCCATTTTTTCACTTGCATATCCCTTAAAAAGTGGTAAAAACCTAATCAAACCCCATTTACCCATCAAAGCTTTCTTCAAATCCACATTTGTCATTAGTAAAAAAGTTTTTATTCATGTTTTTCTATTTATTCCCAAAAAATTAAAAAAATTAATATTTTTGTCATTTTGTTGATTTTTTGCAGGATGCTTGTTGAAGACTATTTTTTCCAAACTACTAATCAAGTTGTTTTGCAGGACGCTTTTTGAAGACTCCATTTTTCAAACTACTAATCAAGTGGTTTTGCAGGTTGCCTAGCTGATTCAACCAAATATTGTGCATTTATTTAAATTAGGCATCTAGATATTAATTAAAATGGAATGAACCATTGTCTTATGTGTCTTTAAGAAAAGCGTAAAGGTAGGAAAGTATGCTCTCGTCTTATTAGACGATCAGAAATCCAGACCCTCCAACCTTTTCTTGTTTGATTGTGTGTTTATCTCTAGCGGGCCTGCCCTCCCAACTTGCTCTTTGAGAAGGTAAGAGGGGAACGACCCAAGTGAGTACACCCGGACCTGGGGTTCCCAACTCACTATAATAAATAGGCCATTGACTACAAAAGGGTTAATGGTTGGGGCTATATGAGAGTTCACTCTCACATTGGGTTCTTAGTAGGATCCTAGAGATCTCAATCATGCTTGTGTGACTACTAAGTTCTTGGTGCTTCGTTGGGCTATAGGCCTCAATTGCGCTTGCACAACTTCGAAGGGTAGCTCCTAATGGGAAGACTTACTAAACACCTTGTTCATAGTGGCCAAAAACCCTCTAGTCATTGGTGCAGGAGGTCGGACCTCTGAAGCGGCCCATATTCTTACGGCCCTTAGTAGAGACACAAAGTTTTCCATGAGGAGTTTTCATGGGAATTGATGCTTGGCTGCCCCGAGAAGTGAGTGCCATGGAGGGGAGCCAATGGGGTCAAGCATCTAAGTGTCCGCTCTAGGTAAGCATAGATGGGAAACCAATTGGGATTCAATGACTATTGTCCTTGCTAGCCTTAAGAATGTTGTATATGAGAATGAGTGTCTTTGAGATAATATGCATTTAATCATTGTGTTTGCTTTGTTTGATACATACTTGCCAAGAGTAGACTAAAAACACATCACTATCCCCAAAAAACTTTGCAAAAATATTTGTCAAGACACAAACAAATTGTCCAGGTTATTACCCACACCAAGTTCAAAATTGCATCAAAACTCCGTCCGTCCCATTTTTCATAAGCCTAAGAGAGAAGCTAAGAGTTTATCCTCTACGTCAACATTCAAATTTGTCCTTTGAAACACCTACTATCATCCAAATCAAGGTGGTCATATCCCTTCATACAACTTGCCATTTAAATAGATCCTTCATGTTCATGCCAAAGACAACCTAGTCATCAAGTTTTCTTCTAAACCATCACTACCATACCTTCTTCATCAATCATCCTCAGATTTCTTAAGTCCTTTCATCCTCAAATTTCTTAAGTTCTTGCATCACAAATTTCTTAAGTCCTTTCATCCTCAATTTTCTTAAGTCCTTTCATCACAAATTTCTTAATTCTTTTCATCCTCAAATTTCTTAAGTCCTTTCATCACAAATTTCTTAAGTTCTTTCATCTACAAATTTCTTAAGTCCTTTCATTACAAATTTCTTAAGTCCTTTCATCACAAATTTCTTAATTCTTTTCATCCTCAAATTTCTTAAGTCCTTTCATCACAAATTTCTTAAGTCCTTTCATCCTCAAATTTCTTAAGTCCTTTCATCACAAATTTCTTAAGTCCTTTCATTCTCAAATTTCTTAAGTCCTTTCATCACAAGTTTCTAAAATCCTTCAATCACAAATTTTCTAAGTCATTTCATCACATTTTCCCTAAGTCTTTTCATCACAAATATCGTGTATGGTCGCAACTCGATCCCAAAAGAAAAAGATGGCTGATCAACAATATGGCATGCCAGACATTGGTGTCTTATATGAAGATCCCACGCAAAATCATACACAAAGTGGGCAACCAAGCGATCAAGATCAAAGCCAAAATCTTGACATGGTTAACCAAGATGAACTTTGTCCAAAGTGCAAACTTTCCTAGTGGATTCTTATAACCAAGAGATGATAGAAAAGTTTATTAAACACAATCCTACTGCACTTCTGAAAACTCTTCTTGAACATGGAGCTCAACTTCCACCTGAATTTAATAGATCCGCTCTCGTCTAACAACCACAAGGAGACCTCGCTCCCACACAAAGTGCTGCACCTACTATTCAAACTCAATCAATTGCAGCCCCATCAATCATCCAAGCCCAATCAATGCCACCCGCGACACCTCCTAGCACGATCTCCATCCCACCTTCTTCCTCCTTACCATCCATACCACTATCAAATCCAATCTCATCCATTCTCCAACAAACTTCTATACCACCTCCTTCTATTCAACCACATATTTCTATTCCACAAACTTCCCTTTCTCCCAACAATGTCGCAAATTTTATCCAGACCGCATTCAATCCCGTCACAACAGTTGGCGGATCACAACCAACTATCACACGAACCCCAACAACATTGGTCATCACATCCCACGTTCCCACTTCCTCATCATATCAATATATTGGTGGTGGTGCACCTTCTTTAGTTCATCCAATGCTTGGGGCAGATACAATTCATCAATATCAAAGTCCACAACAAGACCTCATCAAGGAAATTCAAGACATGAAGAATATCATCAAAAACATGAAAGAAAAGACTAATAAAAGGAAAGCTTACTCATTCAAAGAGTTTTTCCCTTGTCCTTATGACCCATCTATATCAGTTGCACCGTATCCCCTGGGATTTGAGATCCCTAAATTCACCAAGTATGAAGGCAAAGGAGACCCCCGCGACCATGTCCACGAATTCTACATCTTATGCCAAGAAGTCTCCTATAGTGACCTTTATCTTTGCAGACTCTTTCCCAAGAGTCTCACGGGAGATGCCTTGGCATGGTTCTCATCTTTACCACGAGGTTCCATTGTCTCTTTTCCAGACTTAGCAGAAAAATTTGTGGCCCACTATGCATACAACATGGGTAATGACATTTCTATGATGGACCTATGTAATACAAAACAAAGGCCTGGAGAAACCTTCACCAATTTCCTACAAAGATGGGGACATCTTATCAAAAAATTTCAGTGGGACATGCCAGAACAACATCAAATTGAACTATTTCAAAAGAACTTGGTGCCTGAACTTTCAAGACCTTTAATATCTCAATGTATCAAATCCTTCCAAAAATTGACCGATAAGGGCCTCGCCCTCGAACGTGTCTTGTTGGAGAAGGGAACCTTGAAACATTACCAGAAGTCATCACAAAGTTCTTCCTCTTATCATAACGACAAGCCAAAATTCTGGGCTAAAAATAAAAACATGGTCAATGATGGTGTAACTGATGTGAAGCGGGTCCAAACCGTGGCCACTCCCCCAAAATCTACCACCAATATTCATCAATTCAACAATCAAAATAATTCAAATCAATCTCAAAAACCTCACAACAATGTCTCAATCCAAGGACGACCACCCCGATCGAATAACAGGACTCCAAGAGATTTCACTCCTCTTGCTGAGCCTATTGAAGTGGTGTTTCAAAAACTTGTCCAAGCAGGTATAGTGGTTTTTCCAATCACTCGCCCGTTTGATCCCAATCAACCTAAACCAAGATGGTATAATGAAAATGAGTATTATGAATACCATTGTATCAAGGGACATGATACACGAAAGTGTATGAAACTGAAGATCTACATACAAGATCTCATTGATAGAGGTGAGATTGAGGTAGCAAATGCAAAACCTGGTAATAATAATGACAAACTCAAAATGTACCAAGAACCCTTCCCAAAGCATGATAAAGGAAAAGACTCATCATCTAACGTAATGGATTATGACCATGCTAATCACGTAACCGGTTTTGATTTTTTAGTAAGTCGCATTGAACCTGCAAACAATCATGTCAATGTCATAACCATCCAAGGAGTTAATCCTCCTTCTTCCCAAAGCAGACCAAACCCAGCTAGAATAGTCATTCAAGATGCCACACCTTCCACCTCCCATTTCCAGAATGACTGTAATGCAACTACACGCTGAGGAAGAGTCACCATCCAAGGAGTTCCTCCCCCACCAAACCCTCCACCCATGTCTTCCACCCACTGATATGACCTCCTTGATCAACTTGGGAAGACACCCATGCAGATCTCCATTTTGGAACTTCTCAAGACATCTCTAGTCCATAAAGAAATTTTGGAACAAGCCCTTCTCCAATCACGCGTTCCTGATAACATCAATGCCACCCAATTTCAAACTCTCATTGGAAACCTTGTTGTCCAGCAACACATTGTATTTAACTCCAAAGATGCTCCCACAGATGAGGACCATAACAAACCTTTGCACATCGAAGCTCTCATCCACAAGCACAAGGTCAAACGAATCCTGATAGACAGTGGATCCGGGCTTAATCTGTGTACATACAAATTGATAAAACAATTGGGACTTTCTGAGGATCTGATAGACACATCAAGAAGGATCACAATAAAGGCATATGATGATGCAGAAAGAATTTCAAAGGGCGTGATCACCTTACCTCTTCAAGTGGGCCCCATTACAATTGAAACCCCTTGCCAAGTACTAGATCTTGATCTCCCCTACAACATTCTCCTTGGGAGGCCATGGATTCATTCCTTGCAGGTCGTACCCTCCACCTATCACCAATGCATCAAATTCCCCTATAATGGAAGAGTGATCACTATCAAAGGTGATCCCCAACCTTTTCAATATTGCAAACTATTAGAGGGGAAGCATCCGTATCATTGCCCACTAAATAGACCTTCGCCAACGCTTCCATCTGACACATCAAATGTTGCCTTCACATCATCCCAACCAAACAATCAAATCAAGATCTTGGATAATGGCTATGGAGAATACAAATTGGAGGACGTCTTATTAATAGGAAACCTCCCTCTCTCTCCTAAGTCATTTGGCAAACCAAAAGAGCTAAAAAAGGACTTGAAACCAGTCATGCAATGCCAAAGCACCACCTTCCAGCAGTGGGGCCCACTTGATAATGAGAACCTCGAAGCAGATATCTCTTCATGGTTGTACCGGGAAGAGGATGATGATCCAACAAGAATATCCAAAGAAATGTATCCAAAAGCATTTGCCATAGTTGAAAAAATGGGTTACAAAGGACATGGTTTGGGACCAGAGGAGAAAGGAAGAAAAGCACCCATAAATCCTATCTCCTACAAATACAACAGAGGCCGAAGAGGAATTCCATGAAATGCCTTATGAATACGAGAAAGATACCTTCTTCGATGCTTACATCAATACCATCACCCTTGTAACCCCTCCCACTTCACATGAGCTACATCTTGTCCATCCTGAACTCATTGACTGGGGCCAACGAGACAAACCCAATTTAGATATCTGCGTCAACGATAATGCTCTCATTGCTCTCCTAACAACGCAAAATATGAAAGACTGTAATAGAATTGAGGGTATTCAACTACACGAAAAGGGATACTTTGGTAGTCAAGTCAATGCCCTTATCCACAAAAAAGATAATAAAAGAAAAAGATATGATTTCCTAGGTGAAAACCTCCCTGAGACGCCTTTAGATGAACAAGAAATAAAAACAAAGGGCATATCTGAAAGTGAAAACCTGGAAAAGGCACTTGATGATGAGGGATTTGACCTCCCTACCATTGGTTACCTTCTACAGGACAAATCAAATTTGTTGATAGAAGAAACAGACAGCATCAACATGGGCACTGAAGTCATTCCAAAAAATGTGCTCATTGCCAAATCCCTCACTGAAATTGAGAAACAAGACTTCATCAACTTCCTTACAGAGGTTAAAATCAATTTTGCATGGTCCTATTCTGATATGCCAAGGTTGGATCCTACCTTGGTGGTTCACAATCTCGCCGTCCGCCCAGATGCAAAACCTGTAAAACAAAAACTCCGCAAAATGCATATTGCTCTCTTGGTCAAGGTAGAACTTCAAAAGTTGTTAGACGCAGAATTTATCAAACCCATAGACTACGCTGAATGGGTCTCCAACATTGTGCCTGTCGGCAAACCTGCTGGGGGCATCCGCATTTGCACAGATTTCCGAGATCTAAATATAGCTTGTCCTAAAGACGATTTCCCACTCCCAAACATAGATATGATTGTGGATCTTACAGCAGGACATGAAATGCTATCACTAATGGATGGGTTTTCTGGATACAACCAAATCAGGATAGCAGATGAGGATGAGCATAAAACTGCATTCACAACACCATGGGGTACTTTCTATTACCGGGTTATGCCTTTTGGCCTTAAAAATGCTGGAGCTACATATCAATGGGCAATGACAACAATTTTTCATGACCTCTTGCACAAAATTATGGAGGACTATGTGGATGATTTGCTAGGCAAATCCAAGACAAGACAAGAGCACATCCCTATTCTAAAATAGATCTTTGAAAGATTGGAAAAATACAAGTTGCGCCTAAATCCTAAAAAGTGTGTGTTTGGCGTCACATCGGGAAAAATACTAGGATTCATTGTTTCCCGCAGAGGCATTGATGTTGATCCTGCAAAAGTAAGAGATATTATGGAAATGCCTCCGCCAAAAACTCTCAGACAACTACGCAGTCTCCAGGGAAAACTCCAGTCTGTCAGGCGTTTCATTTCACAGCTAGCCGACAAGTGCCATCCATTTGCACATTTGTTACGTAAAGACACAAAATTCAAATGGGATTGCCTCTGTCAAAAGGCCTTTGAAAAATTAAAAGAATATCTAGCATCACCTCCAGTTTTGATGCCACCTACCCCTGGAAAACCCCTCATTTTGTATATATGTGCTACTACAGTGGCATTGGGGGCACTGCTGGCGCAAACAGATGATCAAGGGAAAGAACACGCCATTTACTACATCAATCGGACGCTAGTAGGATATGAACTCAAATACACCCCCATTGAAAGAGCATGTTTGGCATTAGTATTCAGCACACAGAAACTACGACACTATATGCTAAACAACAAGACAAAATTAATTGCTAAAATTGATCCACTTAAATATCTCCTATCAAAAGCTGCTCTCATTGGCAGAACAGCTAAATGGGTCATGCTCTTAAGCAAGTTTGACATTGAATATGTGGACAGAAAGGCAATCAAGGGACAAGTCATTGCAGATCAACTGGCTGAAGCCCCACTTCCAGGCGACCATCCTCTTCTCACATAATTACCAGATGAGTTCATTATGACTGTTACCACATCCTCCACATGGAAATTGTATTTTGATGGCTCCTACACTCAAAATGGATCGGGGGTAGGAATATTATTGGTCACACCTCAAGGAGATGGCATCCCCAAATCATACAAGATAGCCTTTGCATGTACTAATAACATAGCAGAATATGAGGCCCTCATCACAGGTTTACGCTTGGCTATCCATTGGAAAATAAAGGAATTACAAGTCTATGGCGATTCCCAGATTGTCATAAAACAAGTCAATGATGAATACCAGACAAAAGATGATAAACTCCTTCCCTACCATACCATGGTTGAAGATCTTAAGCAACATTTTACGGCAATCAAGTTTGATCAAATCCCACGAACAAACAATAGGGCTGTAGATGCAATGGCCACCATTGGCTCCCTCCTTCAAATGCCAACACATAGTCAGAAGTGTGAGTTCTTGGTCGAGAAATTGTTTATACCAGCATATGACCTACCAGAATCTGAAATGGTGTGTGTTCTTGTTGGTCCAGAGTCCCCTTGGTACCAAGAAACCTTCACTTTCCTCAAAGACAACACCATTCCCCCACATCTCACCAAAACCCAACAACAAACTTTCATCTGCCGATGTGCCCGTTACACCATCCTTGCAGACACCTTGTTCAGAAGGCATTTTGATGGTTCCCTCCTAAGGTGTTTAGATAAACAAGAAGCCGAATGGGCACTACGCAAAGTACATGAGGGCATCTGTGGGGCACACTCAAGTGGACTCACATTGGCTAAAAAACTTTTGAGAACAGGATACTATTGGCCTAAAATGGAAGAAGATGCATACAACTATGTGAAGAAATGCATCCCTTGCTAGCAACATGGTGACAAGATTCATGCACCGTCACAAGAATTGTAGCCATTCATTACACCATGGCCCTTCTTGCAGTGGGGGCTCGATCTCATTGGGAAAATCCACCCTTCATCTTCCAACGGACATAAATTCATTATCACCACCATCGAATACTTCACCAAGTGGGTAGAGGCTATCCCTCTTACTTTCACCACCGGCAAGCAAATATCCAAATTCATCTTAAACTACCTAATCTGTTGATATGGCATCCCAAAAGTTATCATCATAGATAATGGTAAACAATTTAAAAACCAAGATGTCCAAGAACTCTGCCAAAAATTCAACATCCAACACCGCTTCTCCACTCCATATTATCCCCAAGGCAATGGCCAAGCTGAAGCTTCTAATAAAAGCCTAATAAAAATCCTCAAAAAGACAGTCAATGAAGTGGGCCGTGATTGGCACCTCCAAATCCATTCTGCATTGTGGGCCTACCGCACCTCCATCCGCACCCCCACAGGCGCCACTCCTTATTCCCTAGTATTTGGTTCTGAAGCTATCCTTTCCCTTGAGATCAAGATCCCCTCTCTAAGGGTATTGCTGCAAAACATCCTACCAGAGGAAGAATACAGAATTGCCCGCTTACAAGAGCTAGAATTGTTAGATGAAAGGCGCCTCAAGGCCTTGAATCATCTCCAGGTATATCAAAACCATCTGCGCATGAGTTATCATAAAAAAGTCAGAACCTGAGAATTCCAAGTTGGTGATCTTGTCCTCATGGAGAATCAGAAAAATCTACAAGAACGAGAAAAGAAAGGAAAGTTCGAGCCTAACTGGCTTGGACCATATGTAATCACAGTGAAATATGGATCAGGAGCTTATTAGTTGGCTACTCCTGAAGGTGATCCTTTGGATGATCCGATGAATATCATGCACCTCAAAAGGTTTTATGCTTAGTCTTCAAAAAGTCTTAAATTGCCAAAAAATAAAAATAAAAAAATCAACAAAAAAAAAAGATCCTGAAAAAATTGTCACTTTGGTGCAAACCTAGCAAACAGGCACCTTATGATACAAAAAAATTAAAAAAAAAAAAGAAGAAAAAAAAAGAAAGAAAAACAATTCGTGGCACTATGGGCAAGTATCTTGGTGAAAACCTCTGTGTGGGTGCCAAGGTAAATAACCGGATCCACTGTCTATCAGGTTGATATTACAAATCATCTGCCATCCAGCCCACCCATGCACAACATTCCTTCTTTTCTGCCTCCCAATAAAACATACGTATGATGATGAGTCTTCGCCTAAGTCATGAACAAGAATTGTCCCAGTGAAACTGAGCTTCCATGCCTTTGTATAAGCTTCAAGAAGTCTTGAGAAACAATCCCAAGTCCATCCTAGTTCTACTCTTGGCAAGAGGTATCATTTGGTCGCAAGGAAGAGACTTGTTAGATTTTGTTAGATTTTTTTCATATAGGCTTGCATCTTTTGCCCTACAAATGCCACTATTTACGACTGCCTGGGTTCTCCCATATCCAGGTATGTTATGATAGGTGCTTATTGGGGCATATTTCATAGTATGACATGTTTTGGATCCTTCTTGTATAAACCGACGACCTGGTACTAGTGTTTATCAACACTTACCTTCTCGTATACAAGAGGTATCGGTGTGTTTGAGGGTTTCCTTGCACAAACCCACAACTTTGTATTAGTGTTTCTTAACACTTGCATTGTTGTGTGCAAGAAATTCCTGTTTGTCTACAGAGTCAGTCCACGCCCTGGGTTTCTCATGGCATCTTGATTTCTATAAGCAGTGGTGCAAGTCACTCAAGGCAACATCAAACTAGGTTGGCTCTCCACATTTGTTGTGCACAAAATCTCACCATTATTCCATCAAATCCTAAACTCAATAATCTCATGGAGTTCTCAATTGCCCCCATTTTCCTCCGTGGTCTCGCATCTCTTATTCTTCTTTCCAAATACCTCACGGCTACTTCATATATCTTCCTCATTTATCCCTTCCACCCTAATTTTTCTTCCTCTATTTTTTTTTTCTCACATAATCAATTCTGATTCTAATCATGTCTTATACAGGATGAATCCTTCCTGAAACCAGATGTTGTGATCTGATCATGTCTTATACAGGATGAATCCTTCCTGAAACTAGACGTTGTGATCTGATCATGTCTTATACAGGATGAATCCTTCCTGAAACCAGACGAGCTGATCATGTCTTATACAGGATGAATCCATCCTGAAACCAGACGCTCTGATCATATCTTATACAGGATAAATCCTTCATGAAACCAGACGCTCTGATCATGTCTTATACAGGATGAATCCTTCCTGAAACCAGACATTCGTTGTGACCGATCATGTCTTATACAAGATGAATCCTTCCTGAAACCAGACATTGTGATCGATCATGTCTTATACAGGATGAATCCTTCCTGAAACTAGACGCTCTTATCATGTCTTATATAGGATGAATCCTTTCTGAAACCAGATGTTGTGATCAATCATGTCTTATACAGGATGAATCCTTCCTAAAACCAGACACTTTGATCATCTTTGTCTTATACAGGATGAATTCTTCTTGAAACCAGACTGAATCTAGATCTTATCAATCAAATCAAATCAAATCTATTGGGATATCAATTTCGCAAAACTCCAAAGATCAAATACCTCAATTGATCTCCCGAGGGGGCATCACCATACCGTAATCTATAAATCAAGAGCTGGGGCATCCTATCAAACCAATATCAACATCAAAATAAGATTATTCTTTGAATCAATGCGTCATCACACCTCGCTTCAAAGAGGGGCAAAATGTAGACACTTAAAAATAATTATTTTAATTATTTTTTAATTCCTCACATAATTAATTAATTAATTATGTTAATTAAAATTCTTCTCAATATTAATTAAATATAATTAATATTGTCACTATAGCATATGATTGATTTATTTAATAAATCAATCCCTTTCTTTATTCTTCTAAAAAATCAAATCTTCACAAATTTTCCTCTTAGCTAATTAATTTCAATTAATTAGTTAACCTACATGATTTCTACAAATCATCTTCTTAATTCATCATTAACCTAATAAATTCTTCTAGAAACTCCCTAAACTCACTTAACATTATTCTTTTAGTCAAATTCTCCTACAAATATAAATCCCACCTAACATTTCCTCTAATTCCCCTCCTAATGAGTCGTTAATGGCTAATCATCATGATTAGCCACAAAGTCAACTCTTTGTCCTTTCATTCAACCACTAGCTTTAAATGCTCTTTTTCTAGATGAATGTAAGATTTTTGAAATCTTACATTTCCCTCTCCTAAGGAATTTTTAATTCCTTTTTATTCTTCTAATCCCCATAATATCCATTTTTGGAGAATTTTTAATTCCTCCAATGCATCTTGTAGAGTGTGGAGATATGAAATGCCTTTAAGGCATATTTCTTAGTCTCCACACCTTCTCTTGGACCTTGTGTGACCTCACAAGTAAATCTTAGCCCTTCATCTCGAATTCATCCTAGCCATCCATTTTCCTCTCCTCTTCCTATAAAATAGGGTTCCATCCCTTCATTCAAAACATCTTGAAATTCAGTAAGCTTATGCTGCCCTTTTGAGCCCAGGAAATCATCTTGGCAACTTGATCATCTCATCCTTATCATTTGTCCTTATCATTTGTGCACAATATTGGAGAGCCATCCACATCTAGCAATCAAAGGAGCACATCAAGTGGAGCATTATCAAGGGGCACCTTCACTTCATCAAGCTCAATCCGAAGGAGAAGGGAAAATAGCAAGGTGAAATGGTCTTTTTATGATACTTTAGCATTCTGTATGTTTATTTTGTTATGTTTTGATTAGTTTACCTTTCAAATCTATTTTTCCCTCTTCACTTTCACTTGTTAGCCCACGTGATATTTTGTGTGCATCTTAGACTATGTGGGATAAGGGAATCAACAATCCTCCCTTTAGTTTCTTATCCCACGTAACTTTTGTTTGTCACATTTGACACCGCGAGATAAGAGAGAAAATCTCTTGTTTCTTCATTTGTTACCCTGTGAGACCTTCAACCTCAACTCAAAGAAGTCGTGGGATAGCAGGAGTCACTATGCCTAGCTTAGATCTATCCCGCGTGAATAATATGCACACACTTTGCGCAGCACGGGATAGGAGGGGACTCATTTCCCTTTGACTTATCTTGTCCCATATGGTCAACCAAGACTCAACAGACATGTTGCAGGATAGCGGGGGGTCTTGAGCTCTTTTGATTTTGCTTACCCTACAAGGTCTTTCTATTCATCCATCTACGACACAGGATAGTGGGATAGACCATTTTCTTCCAACTTGTCGTGGGGTAGCGGGATGCCTGCTCATAAATGATGGGTCCCACATGAACACAACACAACATAAGCGAACCACTAAGCTACCAACAGGTGGACAGATGGGGACCACTCAAATCCAAGATGCCATTTTCAATCAAACATGATGCCTTGAAAAGTGATGGAGCTCATCTAGTCAAACCACCATACTGGTTGAATTGCTATGAACTGGTCGAACTATCATGAATGGAAAAAACTAAATCTCTAGTCCTCTTATATCAAACCCAATGGGTCCAACACACTATGTCGCATATATCAATGAGCACCAATATTGATTTGCACTTTGTAATCCATGTTTGTCTGCAACCTACAACATTCTAATAGCACTGATTGACATCAATGACAATCATGCCAACAAGCTAATCATTCACCTATCTTCAATAATGAAATCAGAGCATAGAGTCAACATAGTCATCATAATGAATCCACCAATGTCAAGGAGAATATCAATATTAAGAATAAAACAAGAGGCATCATAAACATGAAATAATCTAAAAGTGTTTATCACATCCTCTCATAAAGGATGAATCAGGGAGGGGCACTACATCCTCCCCCCTAGAACTCGACTTACTCCTGGAAGTCGTAAATCTTAAGTTGAAGACATGCACGCATTAGTCCAAAACTTCCTTTGAACATAGTGAAATTATATCTTTTCTTTCAAACAATTACAAACAATATACCTAATATTTCTCATTTAAGGATTCATCAATCAATAAAACATCTTAGTTTAAACATTTCCTAGCTCAAAGTAAGATAATGACAACAAAATTTTCCTTTCTATGCTTCAATTATTCATTTTAATGCATTAGACAAGAGATAAAACAAGACACACCAGTCTTACAAGTTATAATGGACATACTAAATCATTAAAGTATCTTCAAGAGAACTTCATTTAACCACATTTTGTAGGACAAATCCATAAATCTAGTCACCAAGCTAGCATCTATAAAAACAATTCACCGTAATCCATACTTTTCAAGCATGACCATGCCCCTTAAACGTATATACATATGCAAATAAGAAAATAGATTTACTTTTTACACAAGATTTTACACATAGACATTCCCCTAACCTATTGAGAAAGTCATGTCATACATCTATATGAGGAAATTTTTTTCAAAAATAAGTTTTCTCAAAGTCAAATACAATTAAGATACCACACAATAACCAAAATCAATAACCTATATACTTAAGAGGAAACATGATTTATGGCATACAAATATCTCAATCTACACACCAAAAACAACAAACACGAAGCATAACACCATCATAACTAAGGAAAAAGGAGTAAATCTCACTACATGGTACCAACATTCGATGCACCCTTCATTAAATAAATCATTAATAGGCATCCTTATTAATTAGTTATACATGAAACATACATAGGCACTCATTGAAATTTGCAATTCATTTACATTTAACGATTTTGTATACTACAAACTTCTTAAATCCAAATGCACTTCTATCTAGCATTCATAAAATCTAGAAAGTTACCAATAAATTTCATCTTATAAACATATTTCATTAATCAACTAATATCAACATTGTCTAATTGTCTTCTAAGTTTAGTGCACTTCTTTGTGCTGTCCTTCCTTGCACACACTATTAGAGGTTCAAAATGAACATGATAGAGACAGTTCACTTAATAGAAAATGAGGGCCCATAAAACTCAACTTATGGAATGACCACTATAGACAACAACAAAAGGAGAAATCCCCAAAAGGAAAGATCATCGAATTCAATGTTAAATCACGAAAAAAATTGCTGACGAAATCAACAAGAAATAAAGTGTGACAAGTGCCATCATATAGAACAAAATAGATGAACAAAGAATAAATAAATCCAAAAATCAAATTAACTCTTTAATGATGCTTCACACAAATCAAAAAATAACTAAAGGAAAAATAGCCAACTCGTCCAAATCCACATCACAAGGTGACCAATATTAGTCACACAAGAGAGAGTAACTGTTGCACAACACCCAAGGGTACAATGCCCTAAATGTGTTAGAGAGTGCACACAAAATTTTTAAAACCATAAATCTATTTATATATCCATATTTCTTTTATCATGTTTCAATCTATTGCAAAAGTCTAGGGAAGTATCCTTTATGAAAGAAGACATATGGTAGGAAGAGATAAAGTGTCTTATACACACATAAATAATATACTCATATCATGACTAACATTCAAGATATCCTATATATAGAATGAGATCACATTTACCAAATTATAATAAAAATACATATCAAGGCCTAAATCAATCAGTTGATGATATACTATCTCAATGCACAACTAATAGCATACAGATGATTAGAATGTCTTTCATGAAGTCATTAGATAATTTAGTCAATCATAAACTTACATGTAAGAAAATTACTTATAAGAAATAAGTCTCATTACTTTAAGAAAAGTTTAATATCAATCTCCAATGACACCCACTCCTAACACCTATGATCATTTCCTAACATATCATTAACCAATCAATTTGTCTATATTAAGCATAAAACTCGATATCATAGCCTTACTCGCAACTACCTTATTTTCATTTACATTTGATGTCACACAAAATCAAATACATTCATTGATGCAAATAAGGACATCAAGTTAAAACCAACACAATTCGACCACCTCAGAGATCTCACAAAAGTTCAAAGTAGGAATCTTTCTCCCAACTCACCTACCCATTCACTAGACCCCAACTCAATGACAATATTAACACAACCTTAGGACAAATCTCAAAATGTTTCAAAATTTCAAAGGAAGGCTTCTAAAGTGACTAAGGGCATCATAACAACACTCATCATACCTTGGTTTAGGCCCCATGACTTTCTTTGCGGGGAGCTACTTTACAACTAGGCTAGACTCCTTGTAGCCCTACTCAGGGGGTTTTTCCAACCTAACTCTCTATATGGACAATTTCAAGACCTAAAAAAAAAAATTTATGGATACCCTTTTGGTCAATCTACAACATATCCAATTTTCCCTAGGGATTGTTTTGGAACAGATACCTTTGTTTTAGACTAGTAATGTGCTTTTAGGCCTAATTAGGCCACTTTTCTAAAGAAAATGTTAGAAATACAAATTCCAAACTTTAAAACTCAACTCCTCAAACTCAAAAACATCACATAGGGTCCCAATAAGTGGTTTTTAGCTTCCACTTCCACTATCCAATTTCTCTCCAACAAAATCCCACTTCAACCTACACTCCTAAACCTAACACATGAAGATGTTAGGCTAGGGCTTGCTAAAAAATGCCCCAAACTTCATCTCCTGCATATATACTTCAAGAACCATGTGGAGCACCCCTTTTCCACCCATTCCAATGATTTTGGCCAAATTTCAATGGTGGAATGGTCAGGTATTCACATATTTTCACTTCAAACCCTCAAAACAAGGGTTTCAAGGTTGTTTCCAAAGAATTGCTTATAAAATATTCAAAACTTAATGAAAATTCACAAAACCAGTGCCAAACTAAAGGTTATTCACTCTTCTTTCAAATTTATCTGATCTTGAGTCATTACCTTTCCATACCAGTGCAAACTAATTGTTGTAATAGAGAAAAACCAGTGAAACACAGGAAAATGATGTCATTTTTTATTGCTTTCCTTCAAAATTTGCATCATCAACTTGGCCTCAAATCTGAGAGGAAAATATATAAGTTTAAAAAACACCAAAAATTGGAAACCAATGGTCCATAACAAACTTTGAACTACTGACCGTTGGTCTTCCAACCAAAACAAAATTGCATAAAATGCAACATTGCAACTTTTGCAACATTTTGACAAAGTTGACAAAACTCAACACCTAGGCCCTACATGACACAAATACATAAAAGATTGTCCTTATGGACCTTATTACATCCATGAAATGACAAAAATCCACCTAGAACACCTATTGACAACATTGGAGCAAAATTGCTAGGTTGCCCTACACCATTCATACATACATTATTCTATTCAAACTCATCTCCTAGATTAGTCCTTAACTATAATCATTCATAAACTAAATATTCCCAGTAATTTAAGGAAAATTTTCATTTAGGAACACATTAAAAACTCATTCAATTCATTTTCAATCCATCTTACTAGATTTCATTGAGCAAACACTTTCTAAAAATTCAAATAGGGTAAGGGCATAGCAATATAGCATCTTTCCTTAATTTGTCCATTTGATCAAGAAAAACATTTCATTATCACTACATCAACCTTTCATGAAGATAATAATTTTATTGTACCAAACCAAATAGAGACATAATGGTATAATTTCAAATTTTCTATATTACAAATGCAATGCACCAAATTTACTTCATTCAACACATATACTATAACATGATCTTTCAACCTACTATTTTGTAAAGTTTTCTACATTATTTACATAAGAGATATTTTACCTAACTAACTCTTCTTTTAAATAAAAATTATGGATACAATACATAAATTTTGATCTTCAATGCAAATTTATTCTATGCAAACTTCTCTTCTAATGTATGCAAAATCATATTTTGTCAATGAGAATTCAATGCTTCAACTTGATATCGATAAACTCCTAAGCATTATGAGTCTTCTACCCAAATAGAGAGAAGAGGGAGGAAGAGATTTGTTAGACAACCAATACATGAACACAAAATTATACATGGACAATTTAAATTTCCTTAGAGATGTGCCATATTTATCGTACAATGCAACGACTACATCATTCTCTAAGATATGAGAATTCATCCTTCCATGAGATCTCCTAACATTACGAATGTAGCTAGAAGTCTCATATCCTCCAAATATATGATTTATTTAAAGTATCTT
This sequence comes from Cryptomeria japonica, assembly GCF_030272615.1. Taxonomy (NCBI): domain Eukaryota; kingdom Viridiplantae; phylum Streptophyta; class Pinopsida; order Cupressales; family Cupressaceae; genus Cryptomeria; species Cryptomeria japonica. Next base: position 2,167,867 of record NC_081408.1, on the reverse strand, counting down.
CTCTTACATGCAAGATTACACACATTTATAAACACCAAATAGTTCTATTTGGTACCCATACATCACTAGTTAACTTCCTTATATCTTACATAGGAGAATAAAGGAAAGAGAAGGGCATCATTAAGATATTATTTACTTCTATATAGATGCATTCTAGACAAGTCTCCCAAATAAACATCATGACTAAATTGTTTGCCTAGCTAGTGAAGCCCCTGTGATTTAATATTGCTCGCATCTAGGAGGCATACACATATTGTACACAATTGTGATTTTTAGAAAGGATTAGGGTAAAAAAAAAAGCATAGACATCTAAAATATCCAATGTTCCAATGACCTTTTCCAAACACAAATCTCTAAGGACAACTTAAGCCAAAAAGAAAATTATAGCACGCTACACAAGATTGAGAGCAACAACCTTAACTAGAGATCCCAATGTTTGTAACACTAGTTCCAATACCAGATGTAATGCCTACCAAAATACCCTAGAGAAACTAACCAACTAGAAAATATAGAGATATATTATTTTTTTAAGATCCTAATCAAACATATAACTTAAATAAATACAAACAATCATCTACGAATGATCTCATATATTACATACATCATATAAACATGCACATAATCTTATCTAACCATGATCATAAAAACATAAGTACGCAAGCAAAAATGTAAACATCACATAGATTAACATTCCCCAGGGTATCTCAACGCCATCACTTGACATGTCACTAAGAATATAAGCAACGCCATAAAACTCTACAATATCACTTCCTGCATTTATTTAATATTTATTGCAACTGATTCATGGGAAAGTGACAATTAATCTAAGCCATCATACTTACAAATGATACATTCCACCAACTTAATGCATTTCCTAGAAGATAAATCCATACAAATCCAATACTTATCTCACATCATCATTGCACATGATAGAAATAACATAATCTATTCCAACAAGAATTACAACTTTATTTACAAGGATAGAAACCATCTATGATACAAAACAAGTCTTGCAAGAGTATCTTTTCCATGCTATTTCTAGAGATCATTTCTCCTAATATCAAAGGAAACATCTATTTAACTAGTCATTATGCATAAACAAATACAACCCAAATTACTTCTATACTATAGGTTAGTTTTTAGAATGCCAAATTCAAGTGTTCCTAAACACTTATTCTCAATCATCAATTATCCATACAATTCAAAACATTGATTCTAAAGCATAATCATGCTCTAATAGAAGATTTCACGTAAGACTAAAGCAAAAAAATTTAGTTCAATGACATGTGATACACATATTTCTAATCCAATAGAATCTTTTATTCAACCATGAATCTCTACCTATATTTACATGAATAATGAATATCCAAGGTACATTATATATATACCAAGGTTAGCATGACATCTCCTACTACAAGAACCATAGTCTCTATTTAGAATTTCAGCTTCCAAATTACATATGATTACAATGTTGTCTTTTAATGAAAAGATACATGAAATCTGCTCCAAGAATCCAAGAAACATGCTGAAGAGAAACAAATGCACATCCAATGAAGAGGAAAATCCCAACGGAAGAAGACATCAAACCACTCAACCATGTGGAACCATAAGGAACCACCCCCCCGTGCCTTGAAGAATGACACAAGGTCCCACACACATTCTAGACCTAGGTTGACACCTAACAATCAAAGGACATGAACATAACAATGACTACAACCAAAGAGAAATCACACAACAATAGCCTAAATCATGACACAAAGCTAAATCAAAAGCATAAAATTCTCAGAGGCTAACCAACAATCAAGGCATAAGGAACAAGGACACCTGTAGAGAAGAGTGGCATCACATGGTATCCTCACATAGAAGGGAAATATATATACTTCAAGATCTCCACCCAACACTACAGGATCTCCACCTATCATCATGATAGACATGTGGAACAATATCAACCTATGAGAGAATTAAGGGAGTTCATTTACGTTGTCTCCATGATATTCCCATGCTCATCCTTAGTCTCCACTCAAGGGATATGAGATGGGGCACCAAAAAATCCATTTTATTATCTTGTTTAGATGAATCCTATTTACCCAACCCATCTAATTAATTATTATGGTTATCACTTATTTAAATCAAGAAAACATCCACACACACACACACACACATATGTATATGCAATATGAAATAATACCCAAAATGCCATGGGCCAAAACATATAAACCAAGAGCCTCATCAATAATCAATAGACAAGAGCAAGGCATAATTCCCTTTCTTAGCCATAAACAATAATATCCTCTACATTAAGGTATAATCATCTCACTGGAGCCATAAACAATATAACCCTCAATATAAAGACACACATCATCTTGCTAGAGCTCATACCATAATCAATTATACAATCTGAACCATAAATCAACTTTGAAAATCACAATGATATCGAAAATAACCTTTGGTACAAAGAGAAGACTTTGAAAAATCAACTCAGAAAGTCAAAATAACCAAAACACAAAAGACAGGGCATATTAGTGCTTTTGCAAAATAGTACAATGCATTCACCAAATACTTTAGCGCGTATATTCACTCCAACAGTGCATTTGAGATACAATATAGCACATATAGACAATTCTACATCATATTCACCTAATTCATCAATATATTTATATATTTTTGCAGTGCATATGATGAGTGTTGTAGAGAATTCACACAACAGGATATCATATTCATTTAATTAGTGCATAAGGTATAAGGTTTAGCACATTTGTGTTGGAACTCAGGAAATGGAGAATAAGATTAGGGCAATACCCAAAAAACATTAAGTCCATTCAATAATGTCATAATCAAATCAAATAGAGACACAATTACAATTATAAACCAAGGAACTTCACAAACGTATTCGTATTCAACCATGACAAAACATGCACTTTTGGAAAAATTGCAGAAGCTCTTCTCGACAATACATAGAAAACTATTTCCTCACAATAGTAACAGATGAGGACTTCCAATGCTCACAAAAATACCGAGACTCCAATAAGTTAACAATTAAACCAAGATAGTCAAATCAACATGGCAAGATAGACACCAACATCTCCTAGGACAACCATTACTGGGTGTACGGAAACTCATGACAAACACATAAATAAGTACAAAATCCATGCACAACAATCTACAAAAATAAATAACCATTAAAATACAATAGTCTAAAATATAATGATATCTATGAAACTATATATTAAATCTTACAACCACCCAAATTTACCTACAAACAATCTTTTCATAAACACAATGTAAACATTCTTTTCAAATCAAAATGCAAAGAAGGATAAAACCTCCAACTCGGAATATTGAAGTTATGGCAAATAAATTCGGTGAAGCGCAAATCCAATCCAAATTCTAGCCAAATTATACCAAGCTCGCAAGCAATCAAAATCTTCAACCATATAGAGAATTCTCCAAAAATCCAATCATGACAAATATTCAGAAAGCCAATAAATAAAATTTCATTAAAAAAACTATGCAATAATCTCCATCAAATAATATAATATTTCTTACCAACCATACCCAACTTTGAGGTAAGAAAATATAAAATAATGTCATTTAAATTACCCAAATCTCTCAACCAATAATAAAATAGGGTAGATAGGATAAATAATAATTTAATAACCCAAATGGGTAAAAAGAGAATTAAATAATAAGAATAACCAATGATTAAATAAACCAAATACCAATAAATAAATAAACAAATCATAAGCACAGATAAATATAAACACCCAAGTAAATCCACAAAATAAATATATAAACACTTAAATAATATTATCTTAGAAACACAACTCCCAAAAAAGGCAAATCATAACAAGGGGTAAGTAAATGAATAGTAACAAATAAATAACCAACAAGATAAGCCAATAATAAATAAATAAACAAACAATAAACAAATAATTAAATGTACGGATAAATATAAATGCTCCAGCTAATATAATTTAAACTCAATACTATAAATATCTCCCACATACATATAAAATATAATAAATAAATAAATAATCTTTCATGCATAATGATAAATGCCAAATATTATGATCCACAAAATAACATTAATAAATAATAATCCTCAATAATTAAATTACACAATAATATCTAAATATTAATGCCATCCATTAATTTAATTTAATATTTAATAAACTATATGAGTCAATTAGTTATTAATTAATAAATAATCACAACTTCCACAAGCCAACTTGTCATAGGGTTGAACAACATACCACACGACGCCTACAAGACGAGACAAGCCAAGACACTAAACTGACAAGGCATCAACTTAATCCTAGAGTGTGTAGAATGAACTCATGTTACCTATGATCAACTTGTCATTGGAATAAAGATACGCTCAGACCTATGAGACCAAGTGGAGTCGATGTCTAGTACCTGCAAGCCTTTCACCACCAAAGTACACACAACAACATATGTATATAGCATATAACATAAAATAATCAGAAAAGTGAAAGAGAATCACGATGTCATATCATGCTCGTAACGAGTGGTATGACATTGTCCCTATCACAAATAAAGTAGTAAAACAATCATGACAATCACATCATCATCTCATCCAATATAATCATGAAGTGGTGTTAGCACTAACAAGATACTTTTGTCACCATAAGCAATATAAATCACACATGTATAATAAGTGCATATAGATCACCAAATATAAGTCCATCAATCAGAATAATTCAGGATGTATCGTCATCCTCATAAATCATAATGTATCATCTGTAAATATGAAACGTCTAAGATAAATCATCAAAGGAAATAAACATGAACCTTGTGTCCTAACTAGTAAAATAACCATGAAGCTAATCATTCACCTATCTTCAATAATCAAATCAGAGCATAGAGTCAACATAGTCATCATAATGAATCCACCAATGTCACGGAGAATAACAATATTAAGAATGAAACAAGAGACATCATAAAAATGAACTAATCTAAAAGTGTTTATCACATCCTCTCATAAAGCATGAATTAGGGAGGAGCACTACAATATACACTTTGATTAGTGAACTTTGGAAATATTAAAAACTTTGAATGCACATAAGGACTTCTCTTCTTAGTTCTTCTCCTCCCATTCAGATCACATCTCCATCTACTATTTCTTCTAATGAGACTAGTATTGCCACATCCAAAACTTCTAATAATTTAGTGTAGCAAGAAATTCATTATCTTCCAGATACAACTACTCAAAATGAGTATTAAGTAAACATTGTAGGCTTTTGTGTGAGTCCTATCTTACAAACTTGGTGGACAATATTGACGATATTATTATCTTTGATGCATGCTTCTATAGAGCTACATAATCATTTTTAGATGTTGTGGGGTAACCTTTAGACCCCCTTTTTCTATCTTTACATGATCATTTTTCATGGGTTCCACCATTGACTTGGAAACTCTTGACCAACATTCGAAGTAATCTTTTTTTATTTTTGGATCCTATTATATATATTCATCTGTACTATAATCATCTAGATTTTCACCTTCATCAATGTGGCCATCATTGGAAATGTTCATATTGATCTATTTATTTTCTACAGAATTTGTGTCATCATTTCAAGTACCAAATTGAACTTCGTTTCTTTCATGATTTATCCCTCTAATTGAGCCTTTGTTATGTTACTAGTGGCTTTTGAAGAGCTCATTCCATTATATATTATATATTTAAAGAATCCTCCCGTAATTCATAAGATGGTATGAAAATTAACTTTGATACCATTTTAATGACCCTAGAACAAATATTTTATAAAAATAAATAAAAAATTTATATATTTTTACTAGTTCTTAAATAAATCTAGATTTCTTCACAATTTATGCATAACATTTATAACCTAGATTATGTAAATGATGCCAATACATAAGATAAATTTTGGAACCTTTCTTATTATTAATGAAAAATAGAAATACATAAAGATATGTTGTAATAATAGTGTAATAATAATTGTAACAACAATGATAACAACTAAAACCTAAACTACTAAATTGCACAATAATACAAAATTATAACAACTCAATTAAGTTAAGGTGTATGACCATTACAATGCATTTATGACCTTAGAACAGGATTGTCCTATAGGGTCAAATTGGTTTTATCCTCTAATTTCTAATAAATCCAAGGGATTAAATCTTTAAATTTGGTTTCTTAAACATGACTTTTAAAAATAATTCTCACCAAGATTTTTTAAATGTAAGATACATAATACCCTAAAAATAAAAATTCCCTTTTTTTAATCATTGAAATCAATCGTCAAAGATGAAAACTTCCTATAAGAGAAACAACGATTGTGTGTGAGGACTAAGGGAGCCAAGATACAACTACAACATATATGCGGGGATGTCCATCCTCATTGTCTAATCTCATAAGTATACATGAAAATGTGCCCTTATATTTGAATAATATTTTATGGGGGAATAAATCCTTCTAGAGTGGTTGTGGTATCAATTATAGTCATTAATGACATCCCAAGGTCACAAAAGGGGTAGGTGGAAGAGGGTATGTGCACAAAGATGGTGGTCAAAAAAGTAGACACCACCTAAAATAAACATGAAAAAACAAGTAGCGTGTACGTGGTACTAAAATTTGAAATCACCGCGTACGCGCTTAGGTTTATTGTTCCCAAGCCTAAAGAAAGATACTGCGTATGCACTGTCTTTAGGAAAGTGAGTGCGTACGCGAAGTTTTTAGGAAAGTGAGCGTGTACGTGCTCATAAACCCTAAAAAACCACATATGTGGTACCTGCCAATTTTTTTTTTTTAAAAAAGGACTGGGTCTTATTTTCCCCATAACCACAGCATTTTTTCCTCCTTTTTCTCCATGAAACTACTAACAAGCTGCCACATTTCTCCACCAAACGCTATGGATCAAGGTTAGTTTTTCTTAATTTTTATCTTTCTTTCTCGTTTATTCAATTTGTTTTAAGTTTTGAATTTAATTTCATTTATTTTGATTAGGTTTTTTAATTTTTTGTTTCAAAAACCAGATTTTGATAATCCGCAACAACAACAACAAAATGCACCTCCTAAAAACCCCGAACAAAACCCACAAGATACACCTCCAATTACTCCTTTTGACTATACACTTGAAACATAGGAGCAATTGATTAACCAGTTAGGGAAAAACATGTCTAAAATAAATAGATTGATTAATAATGAAAACATTTGAGCTTGAGCATAATAAATCCCTCGCCGCTAGCCTAGAAACATTAGCTAGTGGTGCCATAGTCATTTCCACACAAATTAAAAAATGGAGAAACTTTAGAGATATGTGTCGTCGATACTATGCTGGTGGGTTATCATACAAGGAAGTGAAAAACAAAAATATTAGTAAACAACAAATATGTGCCCTTTTTGTTGATCCTAAAAGTGGTCAGTCGTTACCTCTTAATGCAAAAAGGTTTCCCATACATTGGTGTACCAATGTGCAGATGAAGAAACCTTTTTGGCAGAGGTGGTGGATGGTCTTTGATGATCCACCTTATAATAATGATGAGGTGCCATTGTATTTTTTGAGAAAATTATATTGTGAGTTTTTCCTCAATGTACGACCAAACTATTTTGACATGAGAGAGTTCCATGGTAGAGGTGGCTTCTCTGCCCAAGATAGACCTGGAGCCCATAGGCGATTAGCCCCAGAGAGTCATCGACCCCTAGCACCCAAACCTAAGGTGCATCAGGCTATCCCAGTAGAGCTGAAAGAGTCAATGGAGCGACAGACTCTTCAGGAAGCCACAAAATTGATTAGTGCCATCATCCAACATGGGACACACTTAGCACACCCTCTTGTACTGGATGATGAGCCATTAGTTGCTCCAGGTGGTGACAGAGAGCCCATTAAGAATGTGTGTGTCAGTTGCTCAGGGATACACTCAGGGATGGATGATGCGGTCATTGTAGATGGATCCGCATCTCATTCATGCATGATTTGCGAGAGTAGATGTCAGATCTGCATGACTGAGGATGTGGCATTGATAGAGGAGTTGATGGAAATTTTGTTTGGCCATCAGCCATAGACACAGGTGTGTTGATTTGAATTCATAGCATTTTATTTATCAGTCACTTTAAATTTGTAATTACAGAAATTAATTTTCATTTATACATCGATTTAAATTGATACAAATAATATGCATTTCAGGATGCAACAGTGGTATCCCATACTCCTCCCGCAGTTACTACAGCTACAACTTCGATGCCTGAGGTATAAATTTTGTAACATGATAAAATAGAATAGTAAACTTTGAATTCAAAATAATTACAAGATATACTAACTATCTTTAATGCTTGGTCCAATTTTTGGTTTGTAGGTGTTGACAGGGGACCAAGTGTCCCAGATTGATGACATCACGCTCTCAGCGATCGATTTTGGCCTACAAAGCTATACAGTATCATATTTTGTACACCCTTTTTTATGTATTGTTTTGATGGAATATGCAATTCATTTCAATATAGATTTTTAAAATTATGTATTGAGAGATGGCAGAGGTATGTATCTCTACTTTATTTTCTTGATTTTATGATTATATGCACATGTACATGTGAACTTGTGATAAATTATAATCTTATAATTTTTTCATACATGAAATATCCATAGCTACTTCATCAATGGCGAGCCCTCCTCTATGCATTGGAGAAGCATCTCAGGATCTGGTACACTTTTGTTTGATATATTACATTAATTGTTTTTAACCTACAATACTTATCATTATATTAATTATATTTAATCTTTGATAATTTTTTGTATAGGTAATAGTGATGATTTCTCCATTGATGGTGAGTCATCCTCAGTCCATTGGAGAAGCATCTCAAGCACCGGTACATCATTGTTCTCTATATTATAGCTTTTAAGTGTTTTTGATGTATTTATGTTAGTACATTTTATGAATTGTACATTTAATCTACAATAGCCTCCTTTGCGGTTCGACCATAACGTGGATCATTTTAAGTTTGTCTTCAAGAAAACTCCTAAGAGTGACAAGGAGAGGAGAGCGAAGACATTAGCTCCAAGATTAGTCGATGAGGTAATTTACATTTCAATTGCAAAGGAATTATAGTTAACTGCATAGTTATGTTGTTAATTATGAACTATTTCTACAAAAGAATTATAACTTGGCTTTTGAATTCTGGTTTTGCAACCATCTATAGAGCCATGTAGTGCATTGAAGAGGCTCGATTTTGATGATCCGCCATAATTTTAGGATCATATAGTGTTAGTTGTGGTCATAGAATGACCAATATAGGTAGATATATTGTACATTTTTATTGTATATCGATTTGGACGTGGCATATGCCACATTTTTGTAATACTTGTATTGACTTGGCAGACATGCCTTTTTTTGATATATATATATATGTTGATATTCGATCCAATAAATGTGTACTGAGTTCATTATTGTGTATTCATTATATTTCATGGCTGTCCTTTTATAAAGTTAATTGATCATTTGCCTATGTAATCAATAATATGAATATAAACAACAAAAATCTATGATATAAAACATTGCAATCATGGAATATGATTTGATAAAATTTCTAAAATGTTGAATTAACCTTACAAAACTCCTTTTATTCAGTTCATTATTGTGTATTCATTATATTTGGTGGCTACCCTTTTATAAATTTAAATGAATATTTGCCTACGTAATAAACAATATAAATATTATCAACAAAAATCGACAATATGAATATAAACAACAATATGTGTGTGGTGCGAGAGCACCCTCATGCTCGCAATGGTCAAATTTTGGTTCTCGTATTTGGGGTCATTTGGATCAAAGATATAAAAGTTGCTCAATTGTTGTCAAAGTTGCTCAATTATCATCAAAGTTGTCAAAGTTTGGCTTCATTTGGATAAAAGATGTAAAAGTTGCTCAGTTGTTGTCAAAGTTGCTCACTTCTTATCAAAGTTGCAAGACAGGCTATAATTGTTTTGGTTCCTTGTGTGCACAAATAGACATAACAAGCACATCTGAGTGGGAAGGTTTACGCTAGGCATGCTCCTCTCATGCATCCCAAAGCATTGAAATGTCGAGAGTCATACCCTACCGACGCGATCTCTCAAGTGCCCCGAGTCCAAAAAATTATTAAACTTTGATGGGTTGTTTCTTCCAATCCAGGACACATATGATCGATTCATTTGAACCTATGGGGTTGTGTGAGGATCCTCTACAATAGCCTATCTTTATTTTTGATAACTCAGAGCCATTTTCAATTGGTAGCATTTTTTTGCCTGCTGCAAAAACTGTCAGTTGTATGCAATGCAAAGTTGCATGATAGGCTAGAATTGATTTGGTTTGTCATGTGCATAAAATGACATCATGCATGTGTCTAGGTGGATAGGTTTATGCTAGGCATGCTCCTCTCATGCATCCCAAAGCGTTGAAACTTTGAGAGTCATACCCTACCGACGTGATATCTCAAGTGCCCTAAGTCCAAAAAGTTGTCAAACTTTGACAGACTGTTTATTTCAATCTAGGACACATATGATAGATCTGTTTGAATATGTGGGGTTGTGTGAGGCTCCTCTATATTGGCCTATCTCATTTTCTGATGACTCAGAGCCATTTTTAATTGGTAGCATTTTTTCACGTGTTACAAAAACCGTCAGTTGCATGCAATTCAAAGTTGCAAGATAGGCTAGAATTGATTTCGTTCGTCATGTGCAAAAATCGACATCACAAGAATATCTAGGTGGGAAGTTTTATTCCAGGCATGCTCCTCTCATTCATTCCAAAGTGTCAGAATGTCGAGAGTCATACCCTACCGGTGCGATCTCTCAAGTGCCTTGAGTCCAAAAAATGTCAAACTTTGATGGATTATTTCTTCCAATCCAGGACACATATGATCAATCTGTTTAAGCTTGTGAGGTCATGTGAGGCTCCTCTACAATGGCCTATCTCAGTTTCTGATGACTCAAAGCCATTTTCAATTGGTAGAATGTTTTTGCCTGCTGCAAAAATCGTCAGTTACATGCAATGCAAAGTTGCAAGATAGGCAAGAATTGATTCGGTTTGTCGTATGCACAAACTGATATTACGAGAGATTTTGGGTGGGCATGTTTATGCTACGCATGCTCCTCTCTTGCATCCCAAAGTGTCAGAACATCGAGAGTCATACCCTACCGATGCAATCTCTCAAGTGCCCCGAGTCCAAAAAATTGTCAAACTTTGACGGACTGTTTCTTCTAATCCAGGACACATATGATCGATCCGTTTGAACCTTTGGGGTCATGTGAGGCTCATCTACAATGGCTTATCTTTATTTCTAAAGGCTCAGAGCCATTTTCAATTGGTAGCATTTTTTCACCTGCTGCAAAAATCGTCAGTTGCATGCAATGCAAAATTGCAAGATAGGCTAGAATTGATTTGGTTTGTCGCATGCACAAACCAACATCATGAGCATGTATAGGTGGGTAGTTTTACATGAGGCATGCTCCTCTCCTACATCCAAAAGAATCAGAACATCGAGAGTCATACCCTACCGACGTGGTCTCTCAAGTGCCTTAAGTCCAAAAAATTGTCAAACTTTGATGGACTATTTCTTCCAATCCAGGACACATATGATCGATCTATTTGAGCCTGTGGGGTCATGTGAGGATCCTCTACAATGGCCTATATCAGTTTTTGATGACTTGGAGCCATTTTCAATTGGTAGAATTTTTTTGCCTACTGCAAATACCGTTAGTTGCATGCAATGCAAAGTTGCAAGATAGGATAGAATTGATTCAGTTTGTCATGTGCACAAACCCAAAGCATCTGAACATCGAGAGTCATACCCTACCGCCGCGATCTCTCAAGTGCCTTGAGTCCAAAAAATTATCAAACTTTGACGAATTGTTTCTTCCAATCTAGGACACATATGATCGATCCATTTGTACCTATGGGGTCGTATGAGGCTCCTCTACAATGGCCTATCTTGGTTTCTGACGACTCAGAGCAATTTTCAATTGGTAGCATTTTTTCGCCTGCTGCAAAAAACATCAGTTGAATGCAATGCAAAGTTGCAAGATAGGCTAGAATTGATTTGGTTCGTCCTATGCACAAACCAACGTCACGAGCGCATCCATGTGGGAAAGTTTATTCTAGGCATTCTCCTCTTGTGCATCCCAAAGTGTGAGAACATCAAGAGTTATACCCTACCGATGCGGTGTACAAGTTGCTTGACAACTTTTTTGACAATTTTTTTGACAATAATGATAATTTTTGCTCAAGTTGTATCTAGACTCAATCTATGACTCCTATGACCCTATAATGACTCAAATAATTATCCATGATTATAAAAGAATAAAGAATGCTCATGATTGACCTCATCAAGAATGGTCATGATTGACCTTATCATATCACATAAACTCAAAACATAGTCACAAAATATAGACACAAAAAATAGTCACAAAACATTGTCACATATTATTAAAAAATTTGCCTCTAAATATGGTCAAATCAGCTCTTGGCTATTTGAATATACAATAAATGTCTTACAAAACATCTCATGGGCTTTTATAAAAAATTTGGCATTACAATATGTGTGATTTAGCTCATCGCCATTTTAATATACAAAATTTGGCATCTAAATATAAACAAATCAACTCATTGCCATTTTAATATACAAAATTATACCCCTAGACATGTACCAATCATCTCATGGGCATTTATATATACAAAAAATGAATATAGAACAATTCGCTGATGATATATACAAAATTCTCAAAATCATTCTACTCTGAACCATAGAATCAATCAAGTGAGCCTTCAAGATCGACTCTAACCCGTATTGTGTCAAGTATTGCCTCGTGGTCAGATTCATGAACTTTTCATAAAATCTTGTTATGAGGACTACCACGATACGTCATAAAATGAATATTTGTTGCAACAACAAGGTTAGAGAAATGAAGAATATGTTTGTGTGTTTCAAAGTCCTCAAACAACCAAACATCAAAATTCTTGATAGGGTATCTCCTAAGCTATGTTCCTATCATGAAAACAGATCCTATTGGGTACTCAATACCCTCTCTGTTAATGATTGTGGTTGTTAATTTTCTTTTAGGCTCAACACAATGACACAAATAGTAATCCATTCCTTCTTCATTGTTCTCTTCTACAACAACTGCATACACATGACCTAGATTTTATAAAGTGATAATTAATAAAAAAAATAAAGTGTGATGTACAACAAAATGAACCAAAAAGAATACTTGCAAAAAAATTAACTCAAAAAATCACCTGAATCCACTAGGTTGGATACATGGTCAAAATCCACTGATGTCTCCATCTGGCTCAATTGTAGTGCTTTGGGAATTTGATATGTATCAATGGGAACTAATGGTCTACAAGACCATTTGTCAACCCACTCTTGTGATTCACATTCTTCCCATAAACAATACATTCGTGAAGAGAAAAAACATATCATTTGTCTCATATAAATTAGTAGTGAACTTGCATTTGAACTCATAAATAAGTCCATGCCACTCAATCCTACAATTGTACAATGATCTAGATAGTTTTCAATGTTAGATTCAGTGATCAACCAAAAATACCTATGAACCATTGATGTACCTAGATTACCTGGACCCATCGTAGAGTTACACCATCACACGATTGTTTCTCCATCTATCAACTCAACACCACCTTCGTACTTCAATTCTTCTCTAGCTAGGGCTCTTTTTACACATGCTCTTGCACCATCATGCTCTCCCTTACCATGTCCAGCCTCAGTGAAATTCCACAAATATTGTACACTGCTTGTCATATGCATCATTATCAACCAATAAAACATCCTTGCATTCTTGAATTGTGCGGTGTAATTATCTGACCATATTAAGTGACGGTTGTATTGTATGTTTCTTTCCTTTAAATTATCATATAAAACTTTAACGCATCCTTGTACAAACTCCGATGAATGAGTACGATCATCACTTATGTAGAAGTGATACTCTCTTACAACCTTTCGATCCTCCTTTGCACTATCATCTACATGCATGAATGTTATGTGTACAAAAATAGAAACTTGTGTAGAATGATAATACATAGATCACACTTCATATTGAGGTTGTAGTGTATAATTTTTAGAAAAATCAATGATAGAGACAATGGTGCCAAGAGGAAATGTGTCCTTACATAACTTGAATTGTTCATCTAACCATCGAGCTCTATGTGTATGCATTATGTACTCATAAACTAGTTTCTATTGAAACATTTTCATAAATTTAGCTACACATATATCATTTTTCACTAGCTCACACCTCTTCAAATCTTTTCCATCTTTAACTCCATATGTGACTATCTTGTATTTTCCAAAAGAAACTAGTTTCCTAACAATTTCATGTGTGTTCTCCAAATGTACACATCTTGGTAAATGTTGCAAACCACCACATATAGCACAAGAACCTTCCAAACAAGGCATCTTATAGTAAATGCAACCATCATGTCTACTACATAGCATACTTGAAATAAATTCTCTTACCAACTTAGGAGGTGCTTGTATATTGCACTCCTCCAAAACATTGTTCTAGTGTGCAAAATAGAACAAATATGACGAAAAATATCACAGTGCATGGAAAATTCAATATGTATCCTACAACAACACGTGGTGCGTACATAATTAATCTAAATATAAAAAGGTTTTTCCATTTCAAAACATGTTTGAGAAATTCTTATTTGAGGAAACTTTTCAAGGAATCTTTCATAAAATTTTGTTTGAGTCATATCCAAATAGTGTTTGGCATGTGGCTCACAATTTGTAGACCCAATTCACCTTCTAACAACATCTTTTTGGTTGGGTGAAACTCTTGTGTTGTCATGCTAAAAATTTTCAATTAATGTTCTTAGTGCATCAACAATTTAACCTTGTCTTTGTGTGGTAGTCTACTTGAGAATTCCCAAAGAGAATTATTGTTAGGTTCCTCTATTTTTTCTCACCTCTGTAATGCTTTACTTAATGTTGTTCTACTAACATTTAATGACTTACTTGTTTTGCTTATCAAATGACCCTTTTTAATTTTCTTGCTCATTATGGTTGATGTAAAGACACATCGAGTAACATTAGAATCTTTGGTACGTGATTTTGAACCAATAGCTTGATATGCATCAAATATATTTCTCACAATGATTCTTTTGTTGTTACTTTCAGATGATCTTAGGCCTAGAATTTTCATTGTCTCTCTAAAATTCAAACTTTTAATCATTTGAACAATTAATTGACATCTTGCGGTTTGATTTAAGTTTTCAAATTTGTTTTTCCATATTCTTTTAACAATTCTCCTACAAGTTCATTCATTCATTTTATTGGGCATTGGCTTCAATATATTCTTATCAATGTCAATTAGATACTTTGGTTTCCTACGAATGATTCTAGGAGGTGTTGACATCGATGCATTGTGTACATTCAATTCATCAAATAGAGAAGTTGTATGTTCATCATTTAATTGATTATTCAATGTGGTATCTTCTTCAATTGCATTAGGATCATACGGTAAATCAAATGTCTCTTCTTCAATTGCATTTGGTGCATTATGTTTGTTTGGTAAATCGAATTGAGATGTTGAGGATGGCATACCTTGTTGTCCCATTGTTCTTATGTCATGTAATTTATTCACACGCTTCCTTTGTCTTTCATTTTCAGCCTCTTGTTGTTCCATCATTCCTCGCTTGTTCTTTCCCATGGTTGATATCGACTATCCTAAATAGAATCATATTACATATATATGTAAACAAAAGTTCATAAACAATCAAATAACCATTAATATACATCTTATCATTATTTTTTTGAATGAAATCTATTAAACAATCACAATAATATTGACAAAACTAATAAGAACAACAATTCAATCATTTGAAATCATGCAAAAACAAAAAAGTCAGTTAATTTTATGTATAAATCAGTGATAGAAGTGCAGAAAAAGTTGCAGTGGGGCCTTCAACGACCTCAAAAACTTCTTTTGAGGTCATTGAGGCTCTTGGGCAAATAAAACTATGTCTAAGTACCGCGTACGTGGTATATTAATAACCACACACACACTGTTAGTCCCTAAAATGTTGGCAAGCCCAATGGTATTTTTTTTTTCACCATGTACACATTTATAACTCATAATTATCATGTACATGCTCCTACGCCTTAAAAGGCAGCGAACTAATAGGCTCAGTACCCCGTACGTGCTATTTATAGTAAAGAAAATGTGAAGTAAAAGGGAGGGAGGGAGATGGGGAGGGGGAGAGAGAGAGGGAGAGAGAGAGAGAGGGAGAGGGAGAGAGAGAGGGAGAGGGGGGGAGAGGGGGAGAGAGAGAGAGAGAGGGAGAGAGGGAGAGAGAAAGAGTGGGGAGGGAGATAAGAAGAGAGAGAGGGATGGGGTATGGAGAAAGGGAGAAGGGGAGAGAGGGAGAGAGGGAGAGAAAGAGGGAGAGAGAGAGAGAAAGAGGGGGAGAGAGAGAGAGAGAGAGAGAGAGAGAGAGAGAGAGAGAGAGAGAGAACAATCTTGCATCAACCAAAAACATTTCCCTTTCTTGTTTAGTTCTTTGTGCAGTTTCTGTATTCTTACCGGTATGTATCGGTAGTTGCTTGTTCTTCATGGAAGATACTATTTGTAGTTTCCTAGCGGTTTAGTGTGGTTGATTCCAGATTTCTAGTTCATTTGGGTTCTTCTCTAGTCAGTTATCACTTCCGGTTGCCTGTTTCTAGGTTCTCGGGACAGTTTTGTGTTTACTGGTTGGTTTTCCTTCTTTACTAGCACGATTCTTGGCATGTGGATCCATCTTGGATCTTGTTTGATGTTCTTTGGCATGTGACCAACATCTCTGTTGAACCACATCACTTGGTTGTTATTTTTTGGAAGGATTTTTTAAATCTTAGGGCCGACCTAATTACACGTTTCATTTTCCTACATTGGTGAATGTAATCTTTTGAGGCCAGCCCGGATATGTTTCGGTGGGTATAAATATGATGTTATGTAATAATTTGTAAGGGTAGATAAGGGAGAATTGAGAATAATGATTGAGATTCACATGTTGTGATCAGATTCATCTTTGGAGTCTCGATTGGGTTGTTTCTAGCTTGTAGCTTGCATGTACCCAATTAACTACAAGATGTTCTTTGATGATAATATGATGATTACCAAATGATTGTCGGAAGTTCTATGGCTTGGATATGATTAGTTTATATGAATTTTTTATGTTTCCTTACTACTTTTATTGTGTCTCTCTTGCTGCATAAGTCGGTTGACTCTTTTTCAGGGTTTTCACCAGTTATGGCTGCATCAATTGGTATCAGAGCTAGTTATGGATTGGCTAGTGGAAGGATTGTCTAAGGAATTCCTTGAGGTGGAAAAATCACTAATTGGAGGCAAGTTGCATGGGTGTTCAATAGATTGTCAAGGGGAGGCAATTGAAACTGGTAGTCAGATCGTCGAGTTGAGGTAGTTCACTGGAGTGGAAGGAGAGATACTACCAAGGAGAACAAAGCCGCAGAGGGTAGAATGGATAATGGAAGACTTCAAGATGAAGTGAGGAATGAAATCCAGAATGCTTTGGTTAGTTTGTGAAGAAACCCTAACTCTAAGGATAAGTATGAGGAAGACGATGAAGAGTTTGAGGAAGCTAAAGGACCAGAAGATATGAGAGAGGAAGATTCCTAAGAGAAGTGGCGCAAGCAAGTAAAGTGCATAAAGTTGAGGTTTCTAAATTTTTCAGAATGTTGAACCCAAAGGATCTGATCGATTGGATCAGAGAGTTGGAAGACTACTTTGAGTTTTAGGATGTCAAGAACCCACAGAGAGTCTAGTTGGCACAATCCAAGTTGAAAGGGCATGCTACCTTGTGGTGGAAAGAGTTGCAAAAAGACAGAGTGGAGAATGGTGAATTGAAGATCACTGGGTGGAGATAGATGGTTGCAAGGTTGAAGGCCAAGTTCATACTAGGAAACTATGAACTGGAGTTGTTCAAGAAGTTGGAGAACCTGAAACAGAGAAACATGACTGTGAAGGAATACACTTAGGAATTCTACAAGGTGGTAATCAGATCTAGACATAGAGAGATGGACAGAGAAAAGGTGGCAAGGTACATCAATGGACTTTCTTTTAACATTCAAGATGAGATGAGTATGTTGAAGGTTTCCATAGTTGAAGAAGGTTACCAATATGCTTTGAAGGCTGAGGAGAAGGTGAGAAGAAGATAACTGAATAAGGGAAAGGAAAAATTCAAGATGAATGATGGTATGAAGAAACTGGTTGAAGAAGAGGAGGAAAAACCTAAGTGGAGTAAAGAATCAGAACAAAAGACACCAAGGAAGGGTAGCGGCAGTACTGGTAGAAAATTTCTTGGCAAATGTTTCAACTGTGGAGAAACCAGACATAGATCCTATGGATGTAAGCAAGGAATGGAAATAAACTTGTGTGGCAAGTGAAGAACCAGATGGTACCGGATCTGAATGTGCACCGAAGCAATGAGAATTCCTTATGTTTAGAGGAAAGGATACCGGATCTACTCAGAGGAAGAGTCTTTTCCAGACTGTATGCAAGTTAGATGGTAAGTGTTGCAAGGTCCTTGTAGATAGTGGAAGTACTGATAATTTAGTATCCGAGGAGATGGTTGAGAAGCTTGGGTGGAAGAGGCTTGAGCATCCTTGTCCTTATGAGGTAAGTTGGTTACAAGATGATCAAAAGGTAGAGATAAAGGAGTAGTGTTGGGTGAGTTTCAATATCGAGCCTTTCAGAGATGAAGTTTTATGTGATATTGTGTCAATGAATTTGTGTCATGTCTTGTTGGGAAAACCTTGGCAGTATGATAGAGGAGCTATTTATGACTGTAGAAGAAACCTAGTTACTATTGAAAAGGATGAGCAGAAGTTTACATTGATTTCTTTGAAGGAGAAAGAGGTGAAGAATCTGAGTTCTGAGAAAAGTTGCAAGAAACCAGTGGCAGAGGTTATACTAGAAGGTTTGAAGGGATCGATGGAAGAGGTTATACTAGAAGATTTGGTAGAATCAGTTGCAGAGGTTATACCAGAGGTTTTGAAGAAATATTTGATAGAACTGATTGCAGAAATTATACCGAAGGGTGACATGAGTGGGTAAGAGGATCTGACAAAGAGCTGATGGTAACAAACCAGATAAAGTCTTGTGGCAGAACTAAATCAGAATTGCAGAGATAAAGGCAATGTGCCTCTCATGGAAAATCTTTTTCTACTTGGGTTGTCAGATGTAGGTGCATCCCTAGTCAATGAGAAATCTTGCATCAACCAAAAACATTTCTCTTTCTGTTTAGTTCTTTGTGCAGTTTTTGTATTCTTACCGGTATGTACTGATAGTTACTTGTTATTCATGGAAGATCTTGTTTGTAGTTTCGTGGTGGTTTCATGTGGTTGATTCCAGATTTCTAGTTCATTTGGGTTCTTCTCATGTCAATTATCGCTTCCGGTTGGTTGTTTGTAGGTTCCCGGGATAGTTCTTATGCTTACCGGTTTATTTTCCTTCTTTACCGACACGATTCTTGGCATGTGGATCCATCTTGGGTCTTGGCCGATGTTCTTTGGCATGTGGCCGACCTTCGTGCTGAACCACATCACTTGGTTGTTATTTTTTGAAAGGATTTCTTAAATCTTAGGGCCAACCTAATTACACATTTCATTTTCCTGCATTGGTGAATGTAATCTTTTGAGGCTGACCTGGATATGTTCCAGTGGGTATAAATATGATGTTATGTAATGATTTGTAAGGGAAGAGAAGGGAGAACTGAGAATAAGTATTGAGATTCGCATGTTGTGATCCGATTGATCTTTGGAGTTCTTGTTGGGTTGTTTCTGGCTTGTAGCATGCATGTAACCGATTAACTATTGAATGTTCTTTGATGATAATCTGATGATTACCAGATGATTGTCCAAAGTTATATGACTCGAATATGATCAGTTTAATTGAATTTTTTATGTTTCTTTAAGGCTTTCATTGTGTCTCTCTTGCTGCATAAGCTGATTGACTCTTTTCAGGGTTTTCACTGGTTATGGTTGCATCAGAGAGAGAAAGAGAGAGAGAGAGAGAGAGAGAGAGAGAGAGAGAGAGAGAGAGAGAGAGAGAGAGAGAGAGAGAGAGATGGTATGGGGGAAGGGAGAGAGAGAGAGAGGGAAACAAAGGGAGAGAGAGCAAGAGGGGGGGAGAGAAAGAGAGATAGAGAGAGGGGGAGAAAGAGGGAGAGAGAAGGGAAGAGAGGGGGAGAGAGAGAGGGAGAAAGAGGGAGAGAGAAGAGAAGAGAGGGAGAGGGAAAATCTTGCATCAACCAAAAACATTTCCCTTTCTTGTGCAGTTTTTGTATTCTTACCCATATGTACAAGTAGTTGCTTGTTCTTTGTGGCAGATCTTGTTTGTAGTTTCCTAGCGGTTTCATGTGGTTGATTCCATATTTCTAGTGGAGAGAGGGAGAGGGAGGGAGAGTTAGAGAGGGAGAGATGGGGGGAGAGAGAGAGAGGGATGGAGTATGGAGGAAGGGAGAAGGGGGGAAAGAGAGAGAGGGGGGGGAGGGAGGGGAGAGGGAGAGAAGAAGAGAGAGGGATGGGGTATGGAGAGAGAGAGAGAGAGAGATGGGTTATGGAGGAAGGGAGAAGGAGTGAGAGGGAGAGGGAGGTAGAGGGAGAGAGAGAGGGGGGAGGGAGGGAGAGTAGAAAAGAGATAGGGATGGGGTATGTAGGAAAGGAGAAGGAGAGAGAGAGAGAGAGAGAGAGAGAGAGAGAGAGAGAGAGAGAGAGAGAGAGAGAGAGATGGGTTATGGAGGAATGGAGAAGGGGTGAGAGGGAGAGGGAGGTAGAGGGAGAGAGAGGGGGGAGGGAGGGAGAGTAGAAGAGAGATAGGGATGGGGTATGTAGGAAAGGAGAGAGAGAGAGAGAGAGAGAGAGAGAGAGAGAGAGAGACCTTGTACGCGCTTGAGAAGGGGAGAGAGGGAGACAATACACATACATACATACATATGTGTGTGTATATATACTTAATATATTATATATTATATAAAATATATTATATATTATTATATACACGTATATATTATCGGTATATACAATATCATATTATACACACTCCCAAATTTCAAACAAAAGTAGCACGTACGCGCTATTTAGATAGTGCGTACACACTTCTTATACCATAGGTACCCCATATGCGCTTTTGACTGTTTAGGCTTGGAAATAGGTCTAGATGACAAAGCTATGGGTTGGAAGTTTGATTTCCCTCCATTTCCCTCCTTTTTGATATGTTTTATTTTATCAACTTGGTTTCTCAACTTTGTCATCATCAGATTTACACTTCATCAAGTGGGCATTTCTAAAATTGCCACCATATTGTCACCTATCTTCTAAGCTTTCTAACCATATAATTTTTTTAAAATTTGAACAACAATAACATTATTATTGAATTTCGTTTACAAGTGTCTCCATAGTTCTCACAGACATACGTGTACCATTTTTTTAATAACTTTTGATCTACTTATCCAAATTTAAAAACTTCATATATTATTGTAGTTCACTTGATTATTTACAATTTAAAAAAAATTTGTATTTTTGATTTTTTTAGTGCAAGTTATGCTTTGCACACAAATAGATACCTAATTTTCAGGATGTGCTTGATTGGAAAAATCATAAAAAATACTCAACAAAAAATTACAAAAAACTACACAACTTCTATTGCTCACGCTTAAATATCTTTCTTCCAAAGGATTTGTCAAAATACTAAATATAACTATGACTTTTTTGATGCACACGTCAGACACTATGTTATGTTTTTCAGAAAAAATCAAGGTCTATTTTTCGTGCGTGAAGGGTTTGAACCCCTTACTCTTATCTAATTTTGAAAAAGTTTAGTATTTTGGAAACTAGATTCAGAGTACTACAATATTTGTTCTTTTATTATCTTCATATTTTGAGTGGATGACTTTCACATTTTGCCTCCAAGTTCAGGTTTCGTTCACCTGATTTCTGGAAAAAAAAGTCTCCACTTATACCCCCCCTTTTTACCACCATCTTTGTGCACTTACCCAAGAGAACATCACAAAAAATAGGAGTATAAAAGTTTCAAGGTCAAAGATACATCAAGTCTCATGTCGCATTTGTGCATGAGAGTACAAGAGTATAAGAAATTATGTCTCCAAGTAAGAAGACATCTAAACTTGTAATCAAAATGAGGTGGCATAGTGTGACATGTTAGGGATTGAAGTATAGGGCACCATGAAAAAGGTATTTAAGTAAGGGAAAGGTTGAAACTCCATTTATTGAAAGGTAACTCATGTAAGTATTATGGAGTTGAGGTTTTAACTAAAAACATGTTGTGAAGAAATGGTATGAAACTTTTCCACTAGAAAAAATAGTAGAGCTCGAAGGAAGGGAAAACCTACAATTTTGGTAGGCAAAAAGGAGATGAATCATGGAGCATAAAATTCAGTCCAAAATAATTTATGTGTTATGTTTGGTGTCTAACCTTTAATCTTTTGTTGAGCCAAAGGATCAAAATTTATGGATTCAAGACCTAAGCCTCATTGTGTTAATCCAAGGAGTGATATCTTGTGTGTATGTTATCTCCTCGCACTTCGTGCAAAATGGGAGATAAAAAATGCCTAGCATATCACTTCCTTTAGGAGTAATACTTGGATATTTCATCACCCCAAGGAAGGACCTCAACCATGTGAACTAGCAAGGTATATAATGGGGGAGAATAAAATTTGTATGCCAATCTAGTCATGTCATGTTTTAGTGAAGCTCTAATACTTGGGTTCAATACTAGGGTAAGAATGTAGGATTGGTCCTTGTGGCTTAATTGATGTTTTATTCTTTCAATTCATGCTTGTGATAGGATAGTGTTTATATATGTGCCTCATGTATTCTTGTTTTATTGTGAGGACTCATCTAAGCACTTGTACATCCTAGCATAGAAGCATTTCAATCATCAATTAGTGCAGTATAGTTGATACGTATTGTATCTTGAAGCTACTCATGATGTACCTCCAAATAATAGGATAGATCTTAATGATGCATTACCATTTATCCACCATTGATAATAGGTCCTTCACCCTTGTGGATCATGATCTCTAGCTATCAAACCATTGGTAGTGCTATTAGTGATTGCACATGAGCCTACACTAATTGTCACTCCCATTTGACTAATCATAAGCATGTGATTATTTTTGGTGTGTCTTCTTGTGCTCATCCAATATCTATCTCTAGTTAGTCCTATCTTAGTCATATTTTTATTTTCTTGTTTAGTATTTTCAATCCTTTTACCATCTAAATTTGAAAATACCTTGCGAATCCTATTTAGAACGATATTTTGTCATTCAAAAGCTAGAATAAGAAGTTATAAGAGAAATCATTCCTACCCAATTCAATCAAGAGAAAATATAAGTACAAGAAGCAACAATAAATAAACCTACATTCAAGTATGATTTTATGATTGATTATGTTATGCTTATCATATTATTGTATCAAAACTTGGAGGGCTTGTCTAAAGAGAATTACATCACCACCAATTCTAATTCTAAGGTATAATCTTGTAAATTCAACATTTCAATTATGATTTCTAGCCTCTATCCTCCTTGAGGATAAGTTACATATTTTTATCAATCATATTTTTTATGGATGTGGGAACACCAACACCAAGTTTCACTTAGGTAAGCCCCTATACAACACAACTACCCTTATACAACAAAACCACTTTTCACCATTTTCATGTGTATAGGTTTAGATTTGACAACATAAAGGAATATATGTTTGAAAAGTAGATAGTAATATATAGTCTTAGAATTCTAACAAATTAAAATACCTAGACTAGGGTTCTCTGCAACCATGTTTGACACTTTTTGGCTTGATTTTGAATGGACACACCTACAAGACCTCCTAATTATAGATATGTAATTTTTGTATGTATAGACACCCTCATATTGGGGTTTTGAACACACCAATCTTGTACTATGATCATAACATAATCCCACTAAATTCTAGGCTAAATGTGAAGTAGTAAATTGTATCTTTAAAATTTCATACTCTATTTGGCCCCTTGCTTTAGTCTACTCTCTCCTAGAATAAGTTTCAAGACTATTTTGGCTCTACCCTACCTAATTATCATCATATGTTAATATTGAGACAAAATCTTATGTCTTGGGTCCTGATACTCTATTAATAGCTTTTGTAGTCCCTATTAGAGAGTAATAGGGCACCTAGTGCCCTAGTCCTTCCAAAAGAGATGCAAATTAAAACATGTGCAAGTGTCAACCTCCATCATATGTGATCCGATCCGAATATTCCTATTTGACCATTCGATGCCAGACTAAATTTGTAAATACCATGTGAAACTTGTATAAAACAATCATTTATCATTCACAAATTCTAACAAGAAGTTGCAAAATACATTCCAATTGAGAAAGAAATATTGAGAGATAATCTTCAGATTGAACATAAGGATAAACAAGTTACAACAACCTACATTCAAGTACAATTTCATGATTGATTTTGTTATGTCTTGTCTTGTCATGTTATTGTATCAACACTTGAAGGACTTGTCTAAAGAGGATTGCATCACCACCATTTTCAATCCTAAGGTTATATTATTTCATTTCAGCATTTTAAATATGATTTAGCCTTTATCCACCTTGGGGATAAGCTCTCTTTTTTATCATCATTGTTGTTCTAGAGGTGGGAACACCAACATGGGGTTTGAATTATTCAAGCCCCTATATATAGAACAACCATTTTCCTCTCTTTTCATGAGTTCAAGTGTAGATTCGATAGTCTACAAGGTTACAAGATAATAAAGTAGACAACAACATGTGGTTTCAAACTTTGAATAAGAAAAAACTCCTGGGCTAGGGCACTCTCCAACCATGCCTGATACATTTTCGCTAATTAAAGAGACATACCTAGAGAGTCTTTTTGTGCAAGATTTGAAACTTTATATTGATGAGTACACCCTCATAAGGGGGCACCCAACACACCAATCCTGAATTTTTATGTCCAACTTGTAGCTACAAGTTGTTCTATGTCTCTTACTTCTAGATATAAGCTTTTTGTTGATTTCTAGTTCTATATCTTATTATTTATGTTGAAATTTATCAATTTTCTATCATTTAATCTAGTCAAATTGCATACACTTTACAACCTCAATTCTATTGCAAAAAAAGGATCCATAAACTCCTTAGTGTTCAACTCATATTAGGACTATAGCTAAACCTAATTTATGATTTCCAATGATACACACAAATAAAAATTTGAGACCTTAGTTTATGCTCCTAGGCTAGGATCTCATTTCTTACATATTAATAATTTATACCATCATTTCAAACACCACATCAAAATTCCTTTCTTTCATGAATTCTCTCTCTAATTGAGCCTTTGTTCTCATTACTATTGGCTTTTGAAGAGCTCATTCCACCATACATTATATATTTAAAGAATCCTCCCATAATCCATAACATATTATAAAAACTAACATTAATACTATTTTAATTACCCTAGATTAAATATTTAATTATAATAATAATTTTGATAATTTTATATTTTTAATAGTTCTTAAATAAATCTAGATTTCTTCACAATTTATACATCACATTTATAACCTACATTATGTCAATGATTCTAATAGAGTGTTGAAAATATGAGTATGTGTTGCTATTGATGTCAAACTTGTTGTCATTGATGTAAACTAAGGTTTGAAAGTATGAGGCCAGTTGTGTTCCTAAGTGGTGTTGTATCAGGAGTTTTCTTATGTGTTCACATTGATGTATGGTGATTAATGGCAATGACTATTAGATGATATATCTGGTTGAATCAAGTCTATTATAGAGCATTGAATAAGTATTTAGGTGTTCACAACAATTTTGAGCTAAGTATGATTGTTCTGGTGAATAACCTATCGGACAACTTGGTTCAGCATTATGGTCCACGTTGATTAATATTTTCTTGCCATTGTAATATGATGTTGGTGGATGCAAAAGGATGTTAGATTTTAGGTTTCATGTTCCTATTTATTATGCAGTTGAATTGGTGCTGGTTTGAGTGCTAGTCATGTAGAAATATTATACATGTTTGTAGGAATTCTTGCAGTCCTCCCCTTTCTTAAGTATTGGTCTTATGGTTCTTTTATATAGTGTGTTTGGTGTTAGGTGATGCTATTATGTGCATCTGCAAGTGTTGTGGAGTTCCACATCATATTTTGAGTATGTTTGGTTGGATTACATCACCAGTTCTATCTTCCAAAATTGACTTGAGTAGTTTCAGTATGTACGATAGCATGAAAAGTTGAAAGAGATGATTTGGGATTAATAGGAATGTGTGCCAACATGGCGTGTTTCTTTACACACCTTGTTTCCCTTCTACATTGCTTTGGAGAATGTATTTGGGGCTGACTATTTATACTCTACATATTACATCTAATTAGGCTGACCTAATTGATGTATCTCTTTGTTGTGGATGATATATATAAGGGATGAGATCTTTTAGAGAGTTGTATGAGTTGAATAAGAAGTTGTGTATGGTGTGTTGCATAAAAGTAAAGGTGCAAATTTGTAGACGAGCAGTAATGAAGTCAGTTTCAGATGTTTAGAATAGTGAATTGTGATCAACATTTCAGAGGATACACATCTCTTCAATTCAACAATAATAATTCATTTTAATCACATTAAGTGCATCTTGCCTTGAAGAAGTGATATTCAGTGTTTTACAAGTCCATTGTATCTTTCCCTAAGGCTATGTGCCTTAGCCTGCAAGTCCAAATTGAGAGTAGTGACCTTCCTTGGCCAAGAGCCTAAAACTTTGTAATTAATTTACATATAGTGATATAGTTCTCACTATGGTTTTTCTCACGTTGGGTTTTCCATGTAAAAATCCTAGTGTCCTTGTGTGATTAATCTTTCTGTTTTTAGTATTTTACTTCTGCACATGTGATAATTAGAATAGATGATTAATGAATTCTTAAATTTTAATATATGTTAATTCATCCCCCATTTCAACATCTAGAAGTGTTCAAAAATTGGTATCAATAAAGGATCTTGAATAAATTGTCTAACAATTGAGGTAGATCTAGGATTTCAACACAATATTTGAATCTAAGAAATATTTGGATTCTATAAAACTACAAGGATGAGATATTGATGTTGTAGTACATCTTGAAGGAGAATTAATACTATCTCTTGTGGGATATGGAATATTACCAAGAAAATCTCAAGAAAATAGAAGAACTGTTTTGTCCATTTGGAAAGGCAAGTTGAAGAAGGAAAGAAGACCATTGAAAGTATTGAAAAAAAGCTACATATAAAATCAAAAGAATGAACAATGATTGAAGAAGTGGTCATGTTGAGTAAGTAATTGAAAGAGGCAAACACATAATTTGATAAGAACTTGAAGCTCAAAGGAAACAATGATCTACTTAATGAGATGTTAAGCTTCCAGAAACCATCTAAGGACAAAGGTAGTCTTGGTTGACAAAGGAGAAAGTTCTAAAACTCCCAACAAAGATAAAAATAGAAAAGAAATAGTCAGGGATGAATCCAAGAAGACTAATGAAGATTACAAGGGTTTCACTTTGGTTTGGAACAAGAAAAAATTCAAGAAGTAGGTGCTCCTGCTCATACCAGATATTCTCCACCTTTCAATGGTATATGTTTTCCATGCAACAAGTTTGGACATAGAGCTAGTGAATGTACAATTCATATTAGATCTCAATCATTTAATGGTCAATGCTATGCTTGCAATAGGTTTGGACATAAGGCAAATGAATGGAAAATTAGAATGATGTGGAATGTATACATGAATGTAAATAATAGTAGAAATATTCAATATTTCAATGGATATTGTTATGCATGCAACAAATATGGGCACAAGGCTATTAAGTGCAAAGCAAATGTTAGAAGGTATGGAAGTGGTCCACAACAGGGTCTTACTTGTTACAATTGCAAAAAAACAAGACACATTGCTAGGTTCTACAAAGGAAATAATGTGAAGACCCTTGCTTCGGAAAAGAAGATTGATGTTAATGAGGAAAATGAGAAGATGCAGAAAATGTGGGTGAAGAAATTTGATCAGACTATGTTGAAAAAGATGAGTCTGTACCTCTTGGTGGTACACATGTTTCCTCCAAAACATAGATAAAGTGCATTATCTAATGGGGAGATTTGATTGAATATCTTAAGAATCCCTTATGGTTTGGATGTTGGATTGTTTTTAGCATTGTAGATTTTACGAAAGAATTTTTGGAGCATTCCAAGTATTTGTGGTGACTTACAGAGGTATTTTTGATCTCTGTCAATATAGAGTAGTTATTTTTTGGTGTCCAAGAGAGTTCAATATGAAACCCTAAGTGTTTGAAGAGAAAGGATAAGTTGTGTTTTTTAATTCATTTTATCACTTGTGATCTTGGCAATTCAAGAGATATGGTGTGCAAAAGGAGATCTCTTGTGCAAAACCTAGTGATACTTGTGATCAAAGGAATTCATCAATCTTGTGCTACCAATTCTATTTATTATTCAAATGGTCACACTAATTCTTGTCGGTCATTTTTTGAGACCATAACCTAAATTCAAGCCTTATCCATTTGTGGCTAATGAGAAAGATGGGAGAGAATTTTTTAAGGTGTCGTTAGATGTGGTATACATGGTGGATGTTAGGGCATACATTCATGCAACCTTAATGGAGACCAGTCATGTGAAATTCAATTATGTATGGAAGAAACTGATGGAAGAAAACTTAATGACTTTCAAGTAGTAGTAAAAGAATATTCCAAACATTTTGTATCAGACTTGTTGAAACTTTAGTTGTAGTTTGAACCGTTGGTAATTACATAGGTACTTTAGTTACCAATATCTTAAGGTCATTTGGACCTTAATTGGCTATCTCTGCTGCATAAGATTCATTTGAGTGATATACTTTAGGATTTTTCTTGCAAGAAGTTTATTAGGTCTCATATGTAGACCACAAATCTCATTGATGATGTAGTAAAAGTACTTCATAAAAGACTTTTGGAAGTGGTTGTGCATGATACTCTAACAAGTGTGGAGTAGATATAGTTGCCACTTGAAGGATTGAAGGAACATGCTTCCAAACAAGAAGCCACAATTTTGAAGGATGTAGAGAAGAAGTAGGAAGATAAAAGATTAGATGACTAAGTGATAAATAGATGTGTAGTAGCACATATTCAACTGTAAAAAGGCATAAAAAAATTTTAGAATAGAGTAAATGATGTAGTAGAGGTATACCAATTTTTTCATCAGTGGCCCATATCTACTAAGAGTATTAAGGATCAAATTGACATTATAGAGTCACAAATTGTATAGCTATATAATACAATAGATTTGAAAATAGATTTAGATGGAGATGGCAAGAAATAGTTAGAAAATTTGTACATAAATTTTAATCTATTATTTGATCAAAAGGAGAAAATTAAGAAGTAGTTATGTCATCTGAGAGATGTTGTAGATTTGAAACTCACCGACCAATGGTGAAAATTTTTGTAGACTCTCATAAACTTAATCAAGCAATTAAGATTTCAAATAGTAGTAAGGAGGCAGAGGATCTTCTTTTGAAGATTGAATATCAGTGAAACATTTTGGCCTTTGTGGGAGATGATTGGAAATCCACTTGGACTCATCTCAAATTCATTCACAAGGGCATCTTGTCCCCATCTAAGTAAATTGATCAATTTTATTTTTCCGATAAGACAATTTTATTCTTGTACAAACACATATGGATAAGTAGAAGATTGTTAAAGTGCAATTTTATATTTCAGTTGCATTCATTTTCCTCATACGGGAGTTGTTGTAGATATGGCATTTTTGTACTTAGGGGGAGTAATATAGAGAACATTGAGTGATATAAAATTTGTACAATGATGCGAAGATTCCCTTTGTCTTTGATGTCAAAGGGGGGGACATATACTATTAATATAGAGGTATTTCAAGTGTTTTCATTAATGACAAAGGGGAGATTGTTGCAAATATGAGTATTTGTTATCATTGATGTAAAAATTGTTGTCATTGAAGTCAACTAAGGTATGGAAGTATGAGGTTAGTTGTGTTCTTGAGTGGTATTGTATTAGGAGTTTACTTATGCATTCCCATTGATGTATGAAAATTGATAGCAGTAACTATAGACGATATATCCAGTTGACTCAAATTTATTTTGGAGCATTGAAGAAGTATGTAGGTGTCCATAGCAGATTATAGCTAAGTATGACTATTTTGGTGAGCAATATTTTGGTCTACATTGTGTTGCATTAGTTCATCTTTTATTTTAGTTGTAATACGATGTTGGTGGATACAAAAGGATTTTAGATCTCAATTTTCATGCTCCTATTTGTTTTGTAGTTGAATAGGTCATGGTTTGAGTATTGGTCATGCAGAAACAATGTATCTATTTGCAAGGATGCTTTGCCTTCCTCATTTAATGTTTCAATTCTCCAATATACTATTGTTGGTTCCAGGTGATTCTATGATTTGCATCCACATGTGTTGTGGAGGTCCACATATTTTTTTGAGAAAGTTTGGTTGGATTGCATTATTGATTCTATCTTTCGAAGCTGACTTGAGTGGTTTTGGTTTGTGTAGTAGTATGTGAGGTTGAAGGCAATTATTTGTGATTGATAGGAAGGTGTGTTGACATGGCGTGTTACTTCATACATCTTGTTTCCCTTCCATATTTCTTTGGAGAATGTATTTGGGCCGACTTCTTATACTCTAAATGTTACATCTAATTAGGATAAGGGTGCCTGCAAGAAGTTGTGTCCACTTTCTGGCCAAAAAGTCGAAGTTTTTTCCCATTTTTTTCAATTTCATCCTGTTTGACCTAAAGATTTGAGGCACTTAAAGAATGAATCTTGAAAAAATTTAGTAATGGAAAATGCAGTGCTTGAAGTCTACTTTTCAAATATGTAATTTATTTTAATACCCAGATCTTAAAAATGAAGTTTGAATTGGCATTACTAAAACCTATAGTTTAAAAGTCACTTTTCAGGACCATACCATGCTCGTGTACAACAAGCATAATTTGATCTAAATGAAATTATGTTTATAAATCCTTTTGGGAAAAGATCTATAACTCACTCACCTTTGATGAGAATATTTTTTTGTAATTTTTTTCTGCATTTTTTTTTTGTTAATTTTTGATTGGGCATAATCACTGTTTTGAAAAATTCTTGTGTACGACAAGCATAATTTGACCTAAACTTAACATTTTTTTTTTAATTGTATAGAATTGTCTCTAGTTTGATGCCATATAAAAAAAATTTCAAAAAACTTAGAGACAAAAAATTTATTAAAAAATTAAAAAACCATGTTATTTCGAATTTATGGACCTCTTTCATTAGTAATTATTTTAAAAATAAAAATATTGATCCATTTTTTAAAAAAAATTACATATTTCGAATCTAGACAATCTATTATAATGGGTTTTCATTGTTTAAATTTATTTTGAAAATTTTGTGTTCAGATATATTTTTGAAGTCATTATTTTATATGAAGATTGATTTGGCCTTCAAGTTGCAGGTCAAACCAGGTCCAACCCAAAGGGTCGGCTCTCCAAGCCATTTCCCAAGCCAAAACCGAAGCTACAACCGAACCAAAGTTTGAATTTTTTAGAAACAAGATCCTATTTATGAAACGGGATCCCATTCATTTTTTAAAATAATTAAAAACACATTTAGCAAACGGGATCCCGTTTCAAAAACAAAACGAGATCCCATTTCCCTTTTATTTTAATTTTAATTTTTTAAAAAAATAAACTATATATACATTTTAAATTTTATTTTTTTTTTTTTTAAAAACAAACTATATATACATGAAATATGACATTTAAGTTTAAGTCACATTTCTCTTTGTCTTTTTCCTTTCTTATACTTTAAGTTATATTTCATGTATATATTGGCAAGATATTTGAGAGTGGTTTCAAATCTCTAGGGGTTATAATACATATTCTAGGTTTTAGAAGATCTTATAAATTGTGACATAATACAACCTATTGTGACATAATAGGTCTTATTGTGACATAATAGGTCCTATTGTGTCATAATACAACCTATTAAGTCATAATAGGTCCTATTATGTAATAAGACCCCTCAAAAGGACCTATTATGACATTATACCTCTTACTAGGATCTATTATGACTTAAGACCCCTTACTAGGACCTATTATGACATAACAGGATCTATTATCACATAATAGGACCTATTATGTTATAATAGGTCCTATAATATCATAAGACCCCTTAAGAGGACATGTCATGTCATAATAGGTCATATTATGTCATAAGACCCCTTAAGAGGATGTATTATGATATTATACCCCTTAGTAGGACTTGTTGAAGGGTATTATGTCATAATAGGACTGATTATGACATAATAGGACCTATGATGACATAATAGGTCATATTATGTCATCATAGGTCATATTATGTCATAAAAGTCCTTAAGAGGACTTATTATGACTTTATACCCCTTAGTAGGACTTGTTAAGGGGTATTATGTCATAACATGACCTATTGTGACATAATAGGACCTATAATGTCATAATAGGACCTATAATGTCATAATACGACCTATTATGTCATAATAGGTCTCATTGTGGCATAATAGGTCCTTTTGTGTCATAATAGGTCCTTTTGTGTCATAATAGGTCCTATTATATCATAAGACCTATTAAGAGGACCTATTATGACATTATACCTCTTACTAGCACTTATTATGGCATAAGACCCCTTAGTAGGACCTATTATGACATAATAGGATCGATTATCACATAATAGGAACTATTATATCATATAGGTCCTATAATGTTATAAGACCCCTTAAGAGAACTTGACATGTCATAATTGGTCTTATTATGTCATAAGACCCCTTAAGAGGACCTATTATAACATTGTGCCCCTTAGTAGGACCTGTTAAAGGGTATTATGTCATAAAATGACCAATTATGACATAATAGGATCTATGATGATGTAATAGGTCCTATTATGTCATCGTAGGTCCTATTATGACATCATAGGTCATATTATGTCATAAAATCCCTTAAGAGGACCTATTATGAATTTATACCCCTTACTAGGACATGTTAAGGGGTATTATGTCATAATAGGACCTATTGCAACATAATAGGACCTATAATGTCATAATACGACTTATTATGCCATAATAGGTCCCATTGTGACATAATAGGTTCTATTATGACATATTATGATTTATTATGTCATAATACAACCTATTGTGTCGTAAGACCCCTTAAGAGGATCTATTATGACATACGACCCCTTATTAGGACCTATTATGACATATGTAGAGAAAGATAAGTTGGTTGGAAGAGAGAGATGGTAGGTTTAGAGAGAGTTGAGGGGTATTATGTCATAACAGGACCTATTGTGACATAATAGGACCTATAATGTCATAATGTGACCTATTATATCATAATAGGTCACATTGTGACATAATAGGTCCTATTGTGACATAATAGGCCTTGTTATGTCATAATAGGTCCTATTGTGACATAATAGGACCTATTATGTCATAATAGGTCCTATTATGTCATAATAGGTCCTATTATGTCATAAGTCCCCTTAAGAGGACCTATTATGGCATTATACCTCTTATTAGGACCTATTATGACATAAGACCCCTTAGTAGGACCTATTATGACATAATAGGATCAATTATCACATAATAGGATCAATTATCACATAATAGGTCCTATTATGTCATAAGACCCCTTAAGAGGACCTATTATGACATTATACTTCTTACTAGGACCTATTATGACATAAGACGAGCTTTAGTAGGACCCGTTATGACATAATAGGATTCATTATCACATAATATGACCTATTACATAATAGGTCATATAATGTCATAAGACCCTTTAAGAGGACCTGTCATGTCATAATAGGTCCTATTATGTCATAAGACCCCTTAAGAAGACCTATTATGACATTATACCCCTTAGTAGGACCTGTTAAAGGGTATTATGTCTTGATAGGACTAATAATGACATAATAGGATCTATGATTATGTAATAGGTCCTATTATGTCATAAAACCCCTTAAGAGGACCTATTATGACTTTATACCCCTTACTAGGACTTGTTAAGAGGTATTATGTCATAATAGGACCTATTGTGACATAATAGGACTTATAATGTCATAATATGACCTATTATCTCCTAATAGATCCCATTGTGACATAATAGGTCTTATTATGACATAAGACGACCTATTATGTCATAATACAACCTATTATGTCATAAGACCCCTTAAGACACTATGATATTATACCTCTTACTAGGACATTATACCTTTTACTACGACATTATACCTCCTATTATACCTCTTACTATGACATTATACCTCCTATTATGACATTATACCTCATACTAGGACCTATTATGACCATATGTAGAGAAATATAAGTTGGTTGGGAGAGAGAGATGGTACTTTTAGACAAAGTTAAGGGGTATTATATCATAACATGACCTATTGTGACATAATAGGACCTATAATGTCATAATATAGCCTATTATGTCATAATATAGCCTATTATGTCATAATATAGCCTATTATGTCATAATAGGTCACATTGTGACATAATAGGTCCTATTGTGACATAATAGGTCCTATTGTGGCATAATACGACCTATTATGTCATAAGACCCCTTAAGAGGACCCATTATGAAATAAGACCCCTTAGTAGGATCTATTATGACATAATAGGATCGATTATCACATAATATGACCTATTATGACATAATAGGTCCTATAATGTCATAAGACCCCTTGAGAGGACATATTATGACATTATACCCCTTAGTAGGACCTGTTAAAGGGTATTATGTCATTATAGGACTAATAATGACATAATAGGATCTATGATAATGTAATAGGTCCTATTATGTCATCATAGGTCATATTATGTCATAAAACCCCTTTAAGAGGACCTATTATGACTTTATACCCTTTACTAGGACTTGTTAAGGGGTATTATGTCATAATAGGACCTATTGTGACATAATAGGACCTATAATGTCATAATATGACCTATTATGTCCTAATAGGTCTCATTGTGACATAATAGGTCCTATTATGACATAATACGACCTATTATGTCATAATACAACCTATTATGTCATAAGACCCCTTAAGACACTATGACATTATACCTCTTACTAGGACATTATACCTCCTATTATACCTCTTACTAGGACATTATACCTTTAACTAGGACATTATACCTCCTATGTAGGACCTATTATGACATAAGACCCCTTAGTAGGACCTATTATGACATATGTAGAGAAATATAAGTTGGTTGGGAGAGAGAGATGGTACTTTTAGATAGAGTTAAGAGGTATTATGTCATAACAGGACCTATTGTGACATAATAGGACCTATAATGTCATAATATGACCTATTATGTCATAATAGGTCACATTGTGACATAACAGGTCATATTGTGACATAATAGGTCCTATTGTGGCATAATACGACCTATTATGTCATAATAGGTCCTATTATGTCATAAGACCCCTTAAGAGGACCTATTATGACATAAGACCCCTTAATAGGATCTATTATGACATAATAGGATCGATTATCACATAATATGACCTATTATGACATAATAGGTCCTATAATGTCATAAGACCCCTTAAGAGGACATATTATGACATTATACCCCTTAGTAGTACCTGTTAAAGGGTATTATGTCATAATAGGACTAATAATGACATAATAAGATCTATGATGAGGTAATAGGTCCTATTATGACATCATAGGTCATATTATGTCATAAAACCCCTTAAGAGGACCTATTATGACATAATAGGACCTATAATGTCATAATGCGACCTATTATGTCATAAGACCCCTTAAGAGACCCCTTAAGAGGACCTATTATGACATAAGACCCCTTAGTAGGATCTATTATGACATAATAGGATCAATTATCACATAATAGGAACTATTATGTCATACATAATAGGTCCTATAATGTCATAAGACCCCTTAAGAGGACCTATTATGACATTATACCCCTTAGTAGGACCTGTTAAAGGGTATTATGTCATAATAGGACTAACAATGACATAATAAGATCTATGATGATGTAATAGGTCCTATTATGACATCATAGGTCATATTATGTCATAAAACCCCTTAAGGGGACCTATTATGACTTTATACCCCTTAATAGGACTTGTTAAGGGGTATTATGTCATAATAGGACCTATTGTGACATAATAGGACCTATAATGTCATAATGCAACCTATTATGTCATAATAGGTCCCATTGTGACATAATAGGTCCGATTATGACATAATATGACCTATAATGTCATAATAAGTCCTATTATGTCATAAGACCCCTTAAGAGGACCTATTAAGACATTATACCTCTTATTAGGACCTATTATGACATAAGACCCCTTAGTAGGACCTATTATGACATATGTAAAGAAAGATAAGTTGGTTGGGAGAGAGAGATGGTATGTTAAGAGAGAGGTAGAGATGTATATATAGAGAAATATAGGTAGGTAGGGGGTAAGGGGAGGTGTATAGAGAGAGCGGAGATAAAGAGTAAAGAGTTAAGGACGTGAGAGAGAGGTAGAGACATAGTTTTAGATTTTGGGAGAGAGGGGACAAAGTGAGATAGAAAGGAAAAAAAGACAAAGAGAAATGTGACTTATATATAATTTTATATTTCATGTATATATAGCTTGTATTTGTTATAAAAAAAAATTAAATTTCAAAAAAATAAAAAATAAAAAAAATAAAAAAATAAAAAAAAAGGAAACGGGATCTCATTTTGATCCCGTTTTAGAACGGGTTCCCATTTTGTTTTTGAAATGGGATCCCGTTTCTTAGATCTAGGCTCAAGATCCCGAAGCTAAACGGGATCCCATTTCAATTTTTGGCTTGGGATCCCGACGTGAAACGGGATCCCATTTCGTTTCTCATGCGCTTTGTGAGATTTGCCATTTTTTTCTTAAGTGTAAAACTTCCACACTAAGTGGACACAACTTTGTGCACTTACCCATAACCTAATTGATGTATCTCTTTGTTGGAGATTATATATATAAGGGATGACATCTTTTGGAGGTTTGTATGAGTTGAATTAGAATTTATGTACAATGTGTTGTGTAAAAGAAAAGGTGTGCATTTGCAAATGAGTTCAGTAATGAAGTCATTTTTAGATGTTTAGAATGATGAGCTATAATAAACATTTCAAATGATACACATCTCTTTAATTCAACAATAATAATTAATTGTAATTAAATTTAGTGTATCTTGCCTTGAAGAGGTGACCTTAAGTGTTTTGCATGTCCATTATATCTTTCCCTAAGTTTGTGCACCTTAGCCTACAAGTATGAATCAAGAGCAGTGAGCTTCCTTGGCCAAGAGCCTAAAAAATTATAATTAATTTACATATAGTGAGATAGTTCTCACCATGGTTTTTTTCACATTGGGTTTTGTATGTAAAAATCCTAGTGTCCTTCTGTGATTGATCTTTCTCTTTTGAACTATTTACTTATGCACATGTGATAATTGGAATGAATGATTAATGAATGGTTAAATTTTAATATATATTGATTCACCCCCCTCTCAGCATTTGGAAGTGTTCAATGTAGATAAGATATAATTTATAATCTTGTTTATTATTAATGCAATATATAAATACATTAATCCGTGTTGTAATAATAGTGTAACAACAACTATAACAACAATGAAACGAGAGAGTTGAGAACTTGGAGACACCTCAAAATTGTTTGAGATGTGAAAGAAACATGGACTAGGTAAGGTAGTTGGAGGGTGGTATACAAGATCTAATAAATATTAGTTGATTCCTTACATAGAATTGTGTTATGTGGGTTGTGATTGTTTCTAAGAGGATTGAGAAGAAGAAACACAAGGGCTTTTCTATAAAGGATGTTGGAAAGTTGAAGGCACAAAAGAATAACTTTCTCCCATTGGAGGAGAATTTAAAAGATATTTTAGAGGGTTGGAACTATCTTGTTTAGTGCTACTATACCTTCTTAGGTTGTTCTTAGTTATAGTGCTCTACTGTTATTTTTTGGCCATGACCCTTGCTCTCTAGATTGTTACGTTTATATTTTGTTATGGTTATTTGGTTAAAACTCTTTAGTTTTGTGGGCTTTCTCTCCGAGCTCATTTTTTGATAGAATGTTTTTGTGTTGAATTGTATGGGTTGGGGCCCTTCCCCAATAAACTTAATAAAAAACAATGAAACAACTAAAAACTAAGCTATCAAAATCACAACAATAGAAAATGATAACAAATCAACTAAGTTGAAGTCTATAACCATGAAAGTTTATTTACAACCTTTGAATCGGATTTTCCTGTAGGGACAAAGTAGTTTTATCTTATGCTCCTTAAAACTAAAGGGGGTTTATCTTGATTTTTAATAAATCCAAGGGATTCTATCCTTAAATTCAATTCTTTGAACATGACTCCTTAGAACAATCATTGCTAAGAGTTTTTGAGTGTAAAATATATAATATCATAAATGAACACATTCCCTTATTTTAATCATTGAAATTGATAGTCAAAGATGAATCCTACCCATAAGAGAAACTATGACTGTGTGTGGGCAGCAAGGGAGCCAAGATATAACTACCACATTTATGAGAGTGTGTCTATCCTCATCCTCTAATTCCATAAGTATACATGAAAATGTGTCTTTAGATTCAAGAATATTTATTCTAGGTGGGTTAAATCCTCCTAGAGTGGTTGTATTGTCAAATATTGCCATTAATTATACATCCCAAGGTAATGTAGGTGGTAGGTGGGAGAGAGGTTTAGCAAAAGTGGGAGTATAATTGAAGTTTCAAGGCTAGGCATACCTCAAGTCTCATTTCACATTTTCAATGTCAAAGTTCAAGAATATAATATACTAGGTATCCATATAAGAAGATGTCAAAACTTGCAATTCAAATGAGGCGGCCTAGTGTAACATTTTAGGGATTGAAGTTGGGGTGTCGTAAAAAAAGGTTGAATCTCCATTCTTGAAAGGTGACTCAATGTAAGTAGTAGGGAGTTAAGGTTTGGGCTAAAAACGTGTTGCTAAGAAATGGTATCAGACTTTAACACAAGGAAAAGAGTAGAGCTCAAAGGAAGGTAATGTTAGGAAGGAAAAACTTAAAATTTTAGTAAATATAAAGGAACAAAACAAACTTGGAAGGAAAGTCATTCCTGGATGGGAAAGTCCAATAACTTAATAAGAATAAAGGAAATGACAAAGTTGAGTGGAAAAGCATGTTAGGATAGGAAATTCAAATATTTCAAAAGGAATAAAAAG
Source organism: Cryptomeria japonica (assembly GCF_030272615.1). Classification (NCBI taxonomy): domain Eukaryota; kingdom Viridiplantae; phylum Streptophyta; class Pinopsida; order Cupressales; family Cupressaceae; genus Cryptomeria; species Cryptomeria japonica. Next base: position 2,128,549 of record NC_081408.1, on the reverse strand, counting down.
AAAGATAGAGTTGGGTAAAAATGCATGTTAGAATACGAATGCTTGATGTTTTGAAAGGAATAAGGAAAAAGGTGGTGTTTTGGTAAAAGGAATGATGGGATAGAAAACTTTGACAACTTACACAGACTTAGGAATTTGAGTATACCTACACATTTGGAAGTTTTCAAATCTGATGAGCACTTGAGAGATGAAGATGGAGACTTTGACCAAGGGAGACACTAGAAAAAGGAAATAGGCCTTGGGTTCAGAACCATAAATTAGTGGAAAATTGGACATTACAAATTTGAACTTTGGGTTGTGAGTGTCAATCCCAATATGAGAAAACTTACACATTTTGATATTTAATGTGTTTACATTATATAATGCAATTCATTATAATGTACTTGTGTTATATAATATAAGCACATTATAATGTATTTGCATTATGTTCAAGAAAGTCCATATATTAGACAAAAAAAAACATCTTGAATTTTGATCCTACATAACAATTCTACACATTCTTTTATATGCATTTCCATAAAATTTCACTATTCAATCAATTACATTTTTATTTGATTAAAAATTATAATTATTAATGCTGGTATTGGGGGTGTAGAATGAGATAGCTCTGGTGTTGTTCAATTTATTTTTTCAATTTATAAAGGATTTCATATGAATAATTACATGGAGGCTCTTGTCATTTTGTATGCTATGGAGAGAGGTTGTGTTCTTGGATAGAATATGATTATTTGTGAATCTGATTCAGAAGTGGCACTTTACTAAATGAGCAATGACTAGATGATGTTAATTGACACTTAGATCTACTTAATAGATGGGTTCCAAGATTGTGTAACTCTTTGGAATCTATTAGTTTTACTCATATTTATACGGAGTGGAATAGAGTAGTAGACTATTTGGCCAAATGGACCCCTAACCGACTGTGGGGTTGCAATATTGTGGATAGGTGGTGTAGGAGCACATAGTCTTACTCATGCTCTCCATTTTTGAGTTTTTATTGATTAAGTCTTGTCATAGGTTTCTAATGTTGTCTTAGGTTGTTATGAGTCTTTTCATGAGTTTTTGACTTCATTTTGTTCTTGAGAGATCAAATTTTTCTTTGTAAGGTTTGAGTTGTCAGTTTTGTGCTCCTAGGCCCAATAAGGCTAAAAAATGGAAATTTGCCTTACAAGCTTAGTTATGCTTTGGAAAGTGTTGGATCATGTTTAGGAAGTGTTTTTTATCATGTTTAAATTTTTTAGGAAGGTTGCATATTTTTGGTTGCTCACTTTGCTACTTGGAGCAACAAAAGTTGTCCTGTTGCTTTTGCAAAATTGTTATTTTTGGACATTTTCTTGCTAAAACAAGACAAAATTTCTATGTGTCCATATAGGAATTTGTAACCACTTAAAAAAAATATTTAAATGCCTTCCTCTTCTTTGGAATGGTTGGCTTTTGTACTTTCATAAAAAAAAATCAATTGAAGGAGCAATTTTTTTGGTTTTTGACATGATTTCTCCTCTTTGGGAATAGCAGTCCGTACAAAACCTCATCATTTCCATACTATTCTTATTGAATAGAGATATTATTTTATTTTTTATTCTCTCCATGTAATCATTTTGGCAATTTGTTATTTGGAAATTGTGTGCAAATAATCTTTTCAGTTTTGCAAGGTTGCTACCCTGTCAAGGGTTTTGAGGCCCAAAAATGCATACACTTGAATAACTCCAGGTTTTGGGCTCCCAAAATGGTCTTAGTAAATTTGATTTGAATTTTTATAGTGTACATATATTTTACACTTTCCAGGAGTGTTGTTTGGAAGGAAAATGAAAGCTCTTACTAGGCAAGTTTTCCTAACTTGGCTATTATGCTCTTAAGTTCATAGTTTGGACTCAAAACCCAATTTGAGTTATGCAAACAAGGCCAATATGTCTGCACACTTCCTTGTAATTATTGGAAGATGGTTGGTGTCTCAAAACAGTAACAATATACCTCAAACAATAAATTTCTTGTTTATGGCAGCAAGTATCATGTTTTTGGGATTTTTCATGGTTTGAAGCCAAGACACCTGGTGTTTGAGTTATTGTTCAATGGAAACAATAAAAATGTTTGTTTTTCAGTATTAGCAATGTTTTTGGATGTCTATGAAGCAGGGTTGAGAGTTGTGTGAAGATACAAGCACTTAAAATTCTGAAAATCATAAGTGTGCTGCTGTCACAAGGGCTGACAGTCATAAAATTGGATTTTTCAGTTTGTATGCCATCTATTTGACATTATGCTTTCAGGCCAAGGTTGAAGAATAGGTTTAAATGTTTCTGTAGAGGTGTGTGTTGAGTAAGGAGACAAAATTCAAAGCTTTGGAGTGATTTACTAAACACTAAGTTACCGAACCCTCACAAAAACCCTTGTTTTGAGGCTACAAAATAGGATAGTCATAAATTGACCTTCTCAAGACCTCTCTTGGCACTAATTCATGATTTTGGCCAAAAGGGTACTAAAAATTATTCACATTTTTTAGAGATTTCAAGATGGGAGTGAGTAATGAGAAAAATAGTGTTTCAGGAGGGCTAAAAAGGGCTTATTCCTTGTAGCCCTGTTTTGAAGAAAATTAAGAATCCAATTGGAGTAAGGTTTGGTGACCTTGTAAAACCTTTGGAAATCAGCCCAAAACAACCTTTGAAACCTTGTGAAGCCCTCAAAACTCCAGTTTAAACATTTGGGGGTTTGGACCTAGTATGGTGAATGTGAGCAATGTTGAGAAGCTAACCCCAAATAAGTGGTTTTAAATCAAGATAAAAGAGTAAAACTTGCAATTCTTCCTGAAAAAATGGTGGAAATCTTAAAACCTCCCAAAGAATAGAAAAACCATATGCGAAGTGAGAAAAGTCAAAGATTGAGAAAAGCATCTATTTGAGCAAGGTGGAGCATGCTTGAGTAAAGGAGGTGAACTAAAACGATAGGGTGATTGTCTGAGAAGAGAAGTGAGGAGAAGACTAGCTAACAACCAATGATATAGTAAACATACATTGAACACAAAAATTAACCATTTGGATGATTCTAGCAAGTTTTAGACTTTTGGTATCTTCTCATTCATAAGCTCCCTATCATAGTGGTATCGGAGCACAGTAAGATTCAGGTGAAAAGAGAAAACAAATTGACTTAGGATCAGTAGAATCCTTAGAAGAAAACATTGTGACTAATGTTGAGTTAGCCAAGAAGGTCGAAGACCAAGAAGAAGAAAATGGAGCACTCAAAGAGAGGTTGGAGTAACTAGCAGTGAAATTAGCTGAAGTAGAAATCAAAATTGAAGAAGTCCATGATAAGGTTGGAGATCAGGGCAAGATGGTGGCAATAGAAGATGAGGTTCCCATATCTGACCCTGTTATTGAGCAAGAACCATTCTTGAAGGCTTTGAGAGCTATGAGTGGTAAAACCTTAGAGGGAGTGGCTCTTTTTAGTGGAAAGATGGATCCAGATGCTCTTATAGAGTGGATTGAAGGTCTAGAAAGCCATTTTGAATGTGATGAAATAACTGAAGCACAAAAGGTTAAAGTAGCAAAATCAAGGTTGAGAGGGGTAGCCTTAACTTGGTGGAAGTTCATCCAAGAGGAAAGGGTGAAAGAAGGTAAGCAACCAATAGCCACTTGGAAAGCAATGGTAGCCAAAATAAAAGAAACCTATCTTCCTGAGGACTATGAGATCCAACTTCACAGGAAAAGACAAAATTTGAGACAAAAAGACTTAAATGTCAGTAGCTACACTGAGGAGTTCCAAAAACTATGCATGAGATCCAAGGTTGTAGAGGATGAGAGTATAAAGGTAGCAAGGTATTGAATGGATTGAGATGGAACATATAGGAAGAGATGAGTTTGTTATGTCCACAAACAATACACAAGTGTTATCAACTAGCACTTAAAGTGGAAGAGAAGATTAAGAAAAAGCAAGAACAAAGCAACAGAGGTAGAGGTAGGGGAAGAGATGGTAGAGGCCATAGAGGTAGTTTTGGGGGAAGAAGCATAGATCAACAATCCCAAGGAGAGTCTAAAATTATAGAGCAAAGTGGGGATTCTTAGAGCAAACCCAACTATAGGGGTAGGGGATCAAGCAACCCGAGTAGGGGTAGATCTAATGGACCAGGGAGAGGGTCCTACTTTTCAACCATGAAATGTTATAACTGTCAAAAGTTGGGCCACCCTGCCTATAGATGCCCAGAGAAGCCTAGTTCATCCTATGGTGGTGAAAAGAGGGTAAACTATGTTCAAGAAGATGAAAGTCATACCAAAACTTCAGTAATGAACCTAGCTTCGAAAGATGGTGAGAGTTTAATGATCAAGAGAGTGTTAATGAAGAAGCCACATAGTAAAGAGGTCTCACAGAGAAGAGAATTATTCAGGATTAAGTGTAAAATCATGGGAAAGGTGATCATAGATTCAAGATCCACAGATAACATCATATCAGAGGAAGTAGTAAGTAAATTGAAACTACCTAGGACACAACACAAGGAGCCATACAAAGTAACATGGTTAAACAAGGGACAACATGTGATAGTAAATGAGCAAGCCTGGGTAGATTTCCACATAGGTGAATACACAAATAGGATTCTAAGTGACATCCTTCCTATGGATGCTTGCCATCTACTATCGGGTAGACCATGACAGTTTGATAGGAAAGCACAACATGATGGGGAAAGAAACTCCTACTCATTTCAGAAAGATGGAGTAACCTATCATATTCAATCCCTCAATGAAGAAGGAGAGAGCAACAGTGACAAAGTGCCTAACATCTTGTTAGTGGATGAGAAAGAATTCATAAAAACACTAGAAGAGGGTGAAGGAATTGGCTATGCACTCATAGTGACACCTAGAGAGGAAAAGAAGAACAAACAAACTGAAATCCCACAAGAAGTGCAGCAACTTCTTGACAATTTTAAAGACATCATAAGTGATGGAACACCAGAAACTTTACCACCTCCTAGAGCCATAAGTCATCATATTGACTTCATACCATGAGCTTCTTTACCAAACAAGGCAGCCTATAAGATGACCCCTGAACAAAACAAAGAAGTGGCAAGACAAATTCAAGAATTGTTAGACCAAGGATTAATAAGAAAGAGTATAAGTCCTTGTGCAGTACCTATAGTGTTGGCACCAAAGAAAGGGGGTACATGGAGACTATGCACATATTCTAAGCTATAAACAGAATCACTATTAGATACAAGTTTCTCATTCCTAGAATAGAAGATGATGGATTGTTCAGGGGGTGAAAGCTACTTCACAAAAATAGACCTAAAGAGTGGTTACCATCATATCAGAATCAAGGAGGGTGATGAGTGGAAAATTGCCTTCAAGACAAATGAGGGTCTCTATGAATGGCTAGTTATGCCATTTGGTCTTTCTAATGCTCCCAACACATTCATGAGATTAATGAATAAATTTTTGCATGATTTTCTTGGCAAGTTTTTTGTAGTCTACTTAGATGATATTATCATTTTTAGTAGGACTAAAGAAGAGCACTTGAAGCATTTAGCTATTATATTGCAAAAGTTGTCTGATGAACAACTAACCATAAATCTTGAAAAGTGTGATTTTATGAAACAAGAATTGGTCTATCTCAGTTTTGTTGTATCAAGTGGAGATCTGAAAATGGATCAATCTAAGGTTGCAGCCATAACAAGTTGGCCAACTCCAAGAACAACAAGTGATGTCAGAAGATTTCATGGCCTAGCACAGTTTTACAAAAAGTTCATCAAGGGGTTCATTGAGATTTGTGCTCCAATGTTGGATACCATCAAAGGAGGTGTTAAGGTAAAATTTCAGTGGAAAGATGCAGCTAACAAGGGGTTTGAAATGCTGAAAACCAAAGTTGCTTCACAACCAATACTCATACTTCCTAGTTTTGATAAGCTTTTTACTATTGAATGTGAAGCTAGTCATATTGTTGTAGGTGCAGTTTTGAGTCAAGAAAATAGACCAGTTGCATTCTTTAGTAAAAAATTAAATGAAGCTAAGAAAAAGTACTCATCTTATGATTTGGAGTTTATGCATTAGTATAGGCACTTAGGAAATGGAGACACTATCTCCTTCCTAAAGAATTTGTTGTTTACACAGATAAGCAAGCACTAAGTTTCTTGAATTCACAAGATAAGCTCAGTCATAGGCATGTTAAGTGGGCTGAGTACTTACAGTCTTATACTTTTACTCTTAAGCATAAGAAGGGACAATGTAACAAGGTACTAGATGGTTTGAGTAGAAGGCTTCTCACAGTACAGGAGGTACAGGTACAAAGTATTGGTATTGATTGCTTTAAGACTATGTATTCTGATGATGATGACTTTGCTGCTATAGATAAAGTTTGTTCAGATTTTGAGAACCATTTCCATCATGAATATGCTGATTAAACCTGGCAGAATGGTTTATTGTTTAAAGGTGGATAGTTGTGTCTTCCCAAGAGCTCCATGAGGGAGAATTTGATTCAAGAAAAACATAATGGGAGGTTCAGTGTACATTTTGGTCTCAACAAGACCTTAGAATTGGTGCAACATTTCTACTATTGGCCTAAAATGCAGCGTGATATCAGGAGGTATGTGGAGCAGTGTATGGTTTGTCAAAAAGCCAAAGGTACCTCTTCCAATGCTAGTTTATATCATCCTCTTCCTATTCCTACTAGACCTTGGGATTACATTAGTATGGATTTTGTAGTAGGATTGCCTAGAACTAAAGCAGGTTTTGATAACATCTTTGTTATTGTTGATAGATTTAGTAAAATGGCACACTTTGTTCCTTGTAAGACCACACATGATGCAAGCCATATTTCTTATCTTTTCTTTAAGGAAGTAGTTAGAATCCATGGCTTACCTACAAGTATTGTTTCAAATAGGGATGTCAAATTTCTTGGTCATTTCTGGAAAACATTGTGGAAGAGACTGGGTACTAATCTTTCTTTTGGTTCAACTTACCATCCTTAGATTGATGGCCAAACTGAGGTGGTAAATAGGACTCTTGGAAATATTTTAAGGTGGTTGACAAAGGAGTATGGACAGAGTTGGGATCAGCTCATTCCACAGGCAGAATTCGCTTACAATGATAGTGTGAACAGGTCAACTAGCAAGAGTCCTTTTCAAGTGGTTTATGGTATGCACCCAAGGGGTGTTATGGAGTTGCGAGATCTTGGTGATTTGTAGTAGAAGAGTGGAACAACAGATGACATGGCCCAATACATGAAAGAAGTTCATGCCCAAGTAAGGAAGTCTCTTCAAGAAGCTACTCAAAAGGTTAAGGACCGAGTGGATGCAACAAAGAGGGACATTTAGTTTTCAATTGGTGATTATGTCATGGTTCATTTGAACAAGTCCAGATTGCAAAAAGGAGTTCCCAGCAAACTCCAAATGAGGAGGATAGGTCCTTGCAAAATATTGGCTAAGTATGGTACTAATGCTTACAAAATTGGTTTACCTACTGATCTTTCTTTGTCTCCTATTTTTAATGTTTCAGATTTGGTATCCTTCAAGGGTCCACTTCCTCAAGAGAATGAAAGAGTTTTAGATGTGTACCAATCACTTTCAGACTTTCCTTTACCTCCTCCATCCATCCCTCAAGTTGAACATGTGTTGGACTCCAGAGTTTACAAGAAGACCCGCCATCAAGTGTATATGGAACATCTCATCAAGGGGAAGGAAAAACCAATTTCAGAAGCTACTTGGATACCTAAGTCTGAGTTTTCTAAAGATGGAATTCCTTCTTCTTTTCTGCCTCAAGGAGTCACCTGACTTCTTTGTCTTTGGGGGAGTATGGTGCAGGAGCACCTAGTCTTGCCCATGCTCTCCATTTTTGAATTTTTCTTGATTAAGTCTTGTCATAGGTTTCTAATGTTGTCTTAGGTTGTTATGAGTCTTTTCATGAGTGTTTGATCTCATTTTGTGCTTGAGAGATCAAATTTTTCTTTGTAAGGTTTGAGTTGTCAGTTTTGTGCTCCTAGGCCCAATAAGGTTAAAAAATAGAAATTTGCCTTATAAGCTTAGTTATTCTTTGGAAAGTGTTGGATCATGTTTAGGAAGTGTTTTTGATCATGTTTAAATGTTTTAGGAAGGTTGCATATGTCTGGTTGCTCACTTTGCTACTTGGAGCAACAAAAGTTGTCATGTTGCTTGTGCAAAATTGTCATTTTTGGACATTTTCTTGCTAAAACAAGACAAAATTGCTATGTGTCCATACAAGACTTTGTAACCACTTTAAAACACTATTTACATTCCTTCCTCTTCTTTGGAATGGTTGGCTTTTGTACTTTCATAAAAAAAAATCAATTGAAGGAGCAATTTTTCTGGTTTTTGACATGATTTCTCCTCTTTGGGAATAGCAGTCCATACAAAACCTCATCATTTCCATACTGTTCTTCTTGAATATATATCTTCTTGTACTTTTTATTCTCTCTATGTAATCATTTTGGTAATTTGTCATTTGGGAGTTGTGTGCAAATAATCTTTTCAGTTTTGCAAGGTTGCTACCCTGTCAAGGGTTTTAAGGCCCAAAAATGCATACACTTGACTAACTCCAGGTTTTGGGCTCCCAAAATGGTCTTAGTCAAGTTGATTTGCATTTGTATAGTGTACATATATTTTACACTTTCCAGGAGTGTTGTTTCGAAGGAAGATGAAAGCTCTTACTAGGCAAGTTTTCCTAACTTGGCTAGTATGCTCTTAAGTTCATAGTTTGGACTCAAAACCCAATTTGAGTTATGAAAACAAGGCCAATATGTCTACACACTTCCTTGTAATTATTGGAAGATCTCAAAACAGTGACAATATTCCTCAAACAATAAATTTCTTGTTCATGGCAACAAGTATCATGTTTTTGGGATTTTTCATGGTTTGAAGCAAAGACACCTGGTGTTTGAGTTATTGTTTAATGAACCAATAAAAGTGTTTGTTTTTTAGTATTAGCAATGTGTTTGGATGTCTATGAAGCAGGGTTGAGAGTTGTGTGAAGTTACAAGCACTTAAAATTCTGAAAATCATAAGTGTGTTGCTATCACAAGGGCTTTGACAGTCATAAAATTGGATTTTTCAGTTTGTATGCCATCTATTTGACATTATGCTTGTAGGCCAAGGTTGAAGAATAGGTTTAAATGTTGCTGCAAAGGTGTGTGTTGAGTAAGGATACAAGATTCAAAGCTTTGGATTGATTTACTAAACACTAAGTTACCAAACCCTCACAAAAACCCTTGTTTTGAGGCTACAAAATAGGACAGTCATAAATTGACCTTCTCAAGACCTCTATTGGCACTAATTCATGATTTTGGCCAAAAGAGTACTCAAAACTATTCACTTTTTTCAGAGATTTCAAGATGGGAGTGAGTAATGAGAAAAATAGTGTTTCAGGAGGGCTAAAAAGGGCTTATTCCTTGTAGCCCTGTTTTGAAGAAAATTAAGAATCCGATTGGAGTAAGGTTTGGTGACCTTGTAAAACCTTTGGAAATCAGCCCAAAACAACGTTGGAAACCTTGTGAAGCCCTCAGAACTCCAGTTTAAACATTTGGTGGTTTGGACCTAGTATGGTGAATGTGAGCAATGTTGAGAAGCTAACTCCAAATAAGGGGTTTTAAATCAAGATAAAAGAGTAAAAATTGCAATTCTTCCTCAAAACATGGTGGAAATCTTAAAACCTCCCAAAGAACAGCAAAACCATATGCCAAGTGAGAAAAAGTCAAAGATTGAGAAAAACATCTATTTGAGCAAGGTGGAGCATGCTTGAGTAAAGGAGGTGAACTAAAACGATAGGGTGATTGTCTGAGAAGAGAAGTGAGGAGAAGAATAGCTAACAACCAAAGTTGATATAGTAAACACACATTGAATACAAAAATTAACCATTTGGATGATTCTAGCAAGTTTTAGACTTTTGGCATCTTCCCATTCATAAGCTCCCTATCAATAGGGGACGAGTATCTTTGGAATTGTTTCACATGTTGGGACTATTAATTCATGAGGATAGAGTTGTGTAATGTTTGTTTTCTTTGCTAGGTTGTTTCTTGCTCTTTAATTCTCTGTGTTTAATAAATTTTTATCCTTTTAAAAAAAATAAAAATAAAAATAAAATTGTTAATTTATAATTTATATGACTAATAAATGTTTTACACTTAAAAAATATATTCGAATCATTATATTAACATTTTTTATCATTTTAATTTAAAAGACATAATCAACCGCACAATTAATTTGGATTCCCAAACATCAAGTTATTCGTAGGCCCAACAAGTTGAAAACAACCATTCTAAACAAATTTAACTAAAATAAAGGTAAAAATTTGAAAATACAAAACAAATTGACTTCATAAAAAAATGATATATGTTAGTTGCTTTAGCATTGTCAATTTAGAAAAATAATTTGTGAAGACTTCAACATTGGCAATCTGTGATAGCCTATCCAGTAATGGAGAATACAACGTACATCAAAATAGATGCAAGGCATAATTAAGAAAATGAGCACATACCATGAGTTGACTGAGAATTGTTTAGACTAAATTTAACCGTTTCATTGGATCCTTTTTAGTCAATTTTTTGGATTTTTTATTATTATTTAGATCTTCTAAATATGTTTTTTTTAAAGACGTTATTTGAAGAGATTTCATCACACGGTAATTTGATTTAGGATAGAAAACAATAGATTATATAATTGAAATAAATGTCATAATTAAATATGAGCGTAGATGGGTTTAATGTTTGGATTGATGATGGGTAAATGATGTTAATATTTTGTTTGGAATGATCTGATATTGTCATGGAAAAAAATCTTAGTTTGATGAATATCTTGAATTTGAACAAGCATAAAATTTTAATGATTTTGCATGTTACACAATTAATCTTGACTGTTATGAAACTAATTTGATGTTTAGCTTAATTTGGAACATGGGAGAATTGAATGGAATTAATATTTAATTTTCAGAAATATTTACTAAGGGTAATGGTGTCATTGTGTTCACGTTAGTCTAAATGTATCTTTTTACTTGTCTAGTTTACTCTTCTATGTTTTCATATTAAGCAAGCTTAGGGAATTTTGTAATTTTCTAGTTTGGTGGAGTTGTACTACACATATGATCATATTAGTGTATCCTATATATACCCACCTATAGATTTCATATGAGCATCTCTTGAATCTCTTGCATATTGCACATAACATCGTTGTATTCAGATATTATTTTATTATTTTGGTATTTTGTATTTTTTTTTTAATACAATTTTTACCATTTTCAAGACTTTCAAGATATTTGTTGTGAAGCAATCATCTTTTTCTATAAAAAATGCAGGCATAGATGATAGAAGGTGTAGACACCTAAAATTGTCCTAGCTTAATTAAATAAATAAAATATATTTATTTAATTATTTTAACGTAAGTCTTCTATTAATTAAATAATTATTTATTTAATTAATTCATTCATTTAGCCTCTTCTAGACCTTTCCTCATTTAAATAAATATTTTTATTTATTTAAATTATCTCTCCCTAAATTAAATAAATATTTTATTTATTTAATTGATCTCACTTCCTCTATTAATTAAATAAATCTTTATTTATTTAATTAATTTGTTAGCTTTTTTCCCTTCTATGACACATGTCATTTATCTCTTAATTTTCCTTTGCCATTTATCTTTTCACCTCTTAATCTCATCCTTCCATTTTCTAAAGCATCTTCTATATAAGAGGTTTCTTTCTCTTTCTAACACCTAATGTGACTATCAAGCCTTCTTGTGATCAACCGACTTCACAACCACAATTTGTTCTTTGTTGACCTCTTGTGCACCTACAAAATCTGAGAGCAAATATATCAAATAAGATCAATGGAGATAGGAGACATTGGATATCAAACCCTACTTGACATGTGAATGGTATTTTTCATTTGCATGTTCTTAGGTATCTTCATTGGTGTATGGTGAATGTTTTATTGTAGAACTAGGGTTTGTTGTGGTTGGATCTTTGTGGTTTTGGAATAGTTTTTCATCGTCATTTTTCACCTAACATAGAAGGAATATGTGAATACATAATAACTACATTGGTTACAATTTTTATTTTTTTTATTAAAAATGTAGAACTAACTTAAATGACTACACAAACTTTATCCAATGCAAAATTTAGTTAGATTGATAAATTTACTATCCATAGTCATGACATCAAGTCTATGTCATAATACTAGGTGATTGCACTAAAAAAAAAAATTTCTTTCAAAAGGTATCAAGTTTATCCTTAGCCACAAACCTATACCTTAAGGGTTCACACAAGAATAATAGATGAAATACATCCCCACTTATAAAATAAAATATTTGGCATCTAATTTAATTAATAACTATGTTCACTGAGCCAATGCTTTCAATTTAATCCCATTGCAAAATAATGATAACTATTTTTGGTATTGTTGATAGTTGTTGGTTATGTAAAGGATCAGGGCCCTAGTTAATGCTGCTTTTATAATAAAAAACAAAAACTTTTCAAATGGAAGTATTGGTTGCATCCCAATATTAGTATATGAACACACATAAAATTGATATAGGGGCATATCATTCTAAAATCTCATGTTCACATACTTGATTAGCTCAATAATACCTATGGTTGAAACTAGAGAGTTTTTATATTAGACTAAAGTATCAGGTGCCCTTGTCCTAAAGTTTCATAGACTAAAGAAACTATCCATATCTAGGATCAGCAAACTTAGAAGTCTAGTCACTCAAAAATACAGTCAAAACATATAGGACTAGGGTGTTGGGTGCCCTTTTCTATGATTTTATTCCTAATTTTGTGATGACTATCTCTATCTTTGTCATCTCCATCTTCTTATCCTTCGCCCTATCACAAAATTTTGGATTTGTATTTGCACATGTACAAAGAGAATACAATGGTTGTGGTTAAATAGTTGAATGGTTGCTCAAATAAAGTATGTGATTTAAACCTTAAGTATGTTTAATAGTATGGTGAGAAGTGACATGAATAAACATAAAAATGAACCCCTACTAAAGTGTGTTAGAGCATATTCCTAGATGAATTGATCAAAGGATGTGTACAAACCAACTCAAGAAAGCATAAATGCATAAAGGACAACAATGTAATAGTAAATTTTAGAAACATGCATATATATAGTGGTAATCTCTACAATGCCTCCTAACCAAGACTCGTGTCACTCCTTCATTTCAAATCCCCCCATCCTGTTCGATGGTCATGTAATAAAATTAGTCATTCATTTTGGCTTTATGGGGGTTGCAGTTGTTATTAATACTTGTAACAAGCCTCCTAATTATGTTGTTGGTTGTAGGATTTTTGAGAACTCTATTGGTGTGATAAAGACTACATATGATAGGTTTGTTGTTGGTGGTTTGGTGTGAAGTGTCTCAAGGATTTTGGTAATTTTTATGGATGCTCCTACTGGGGCTTATGTGGCTTTGACTAGGAAGAGTTTTGTCTTCTCTAGTGGTGTTTTTGCCATTATCTCTCATGGCTCCTATTGATGAACCTACGCTGACTTGTTGGGTAAAACATTGTTGACCTCTTCTCATGCTAGGACTTCCTTCCTTAATCATGTTCTTTTATCCCCTTCCTCCCCTAAGGTAGTTTTGGGGTAGGCAGCGATAGACAATGAGATTGTTTTTTCTCTAAACTATGTCTAATCTGGAGGTTTTGCCATCTTTGGCCATCTTTGCCAAATCTGAATAGCTAGATTTCTACACATTGTCTCACTTTGGTGGATAGTAAGATAGAGATTTACCCTTGTGTTATGGTTTTCTTTATTTTTTGCCTTCTTCTACTAATAGGGGTGATATTTTGGAGGGTGTTAATTGGACGTGGACTTGACACCCTTTCTTTCTTTATCCTTGGTTGCCTTTTTTTAACCCTCTTAAGGAATCAGTTGATGTTTCCCCCTTTTGGATGTGAGTTCCTTATCTCCCCTTATAGTTTTGGTGTAAATATACCTATGAAAAGATTCAGAATGACTTGACGCATTTCTTACAGGTGGATACTACTACCACAAATTTTTCCCATACCTCATTTGCTTGTATTTTGGTAGAGATTGATTTGTATAGATCCTTCTAGAGTGGTTGTGATGTCAAATATACCCATTAATGACATCCCAAGGCCATGCAAGGGGTAGGTGGGAAAGAGTTTCACCACAAGTGGGAGTTTCAAAGTTTCAAGGTCAAAGATACTTCAAGTATCATGCACAAGTTGGGGGCCAAAGTTCAAGAGTAGAACATACTACATGTCCAAATAAAAAGATATCTAAACTTGCAATCCAAATGACATGATAGTGTAACATGTCTTGGGATTGAAGTATGGGGTGCCATGAAAAATATATTGAAGTAAGGGGGTTGAAGCTGCATTCTTGAAGGGTAACTTAGTGGTAGTATTAGGGAGTCAAGGTTTGAGCTAAAAACATGTTGTTAATAAATGGTTTGAAACTCTGATAAAGTAAGGAAAAGAGAGAAGCTCAAAGTAAGGGGATGTTAGGAAGGAAAACCCTTGGTAGGAAAAATGGAAAAAAACAAACTTAGAATGAAAGTCATGTTTGGATGGGACATCTTGATGACTTGATAGGAATAAGGGAAATGGAAAAGTTGAGGGGAAAAGCATGCTTTGATATGAAAGTATAGTATTTCAATAAGAATAAGAAGAAAGCTAGAGTTGGGTGGAAAGGCATGCTAAGTTGTGAAAGTTTGATATTTTAACAGGAATAAGGAAAAGGGATGATAGGATAGCAAACTTTGACAACTGACACACTTTTAGGAATTCGAACATACCTACACACTTGGAAATTTAAAAATCTTATGGGCATTTAAGAGATGAAGATGGAGAACACGTATGGAAATTTTGAACAAGGGAGACACTAGAAAAAGAAAAGAGATCTTGGGTCCAGAAACATAAATTAGTGGAAAATGATACAATATAGATTCAAGCTTTAGGTTTTGATAGCCAATTCAAAAATGTAAATGTACAAATTTTGATATATAATATATTTACATTATATAATGCAATTAATTATAATGTACTCATGTTATATAACATAAGCACATTATAATATGTTTATTTTATGTTCAATAACAAAAGTCATACAATAAACCAAAAGAATATCTTGAATTTCAGTCCTACATAACAATTCTACATATTCTTTAATGTGAATTTTCTTAAAATTTCATTATTCAATTTGTTTATGGTAAAAATGGAAACAACAATATTGAAAGATTGAATAGATTCAACCACAAAACCCTAGCCTAACAACAACAAAGATCCACCATAACATATGAAGATTACCTAAGACAATGCAAATCAATGAAATCACAAAGATTATACCATCACATGTCTAATAGGGTTTGGATCTCCATTCTTCCTATCTCCATTGATCTTACTTGATATATTTTCTCTCAGATTTTATGTGTGCACAAGAGCTCAACAAAGAACGGAAATATGGTTGCAAGTAGGCTTGATCACATATCAAAGTTCGAATGCTAGAATGTTTGGGAGAGAATAGAATGATTAGGAAATTAGGGTTGATAATGAAAGAAGCATCCTCTTATATAGAAGACACTATAAGAAATGAAGGGATAAGATTAAGAGGTGTAAAAGATAAATGGTTAGCTAGGATTAGAGGGTAGGTAAAAGAAATAAGAAAATAATGCGAGGGTAGGTAGTGTAGGAATTAAGAGATGAATGACATGTGTCATGGGTAGAAAAGGATAATGAATTAATTAAATAAATAAAGATTTATTTAATTAATAGAGGAAGTGGGATCAATTAAATAAATAAAATATTTAATTTAGGAAAGATATAATTTAAATAAATAAATGTATTTATTTAAATGAGGAAAGGCTAGAAAAGAATAAATGAATTAATTAAATAAATAAATATTTATTCAATTAATAGAGGAATTAGGCTTAAAATAATTAAATAAATAGAAATATTTATTTAATTAGACAAGACAATTTTAGGTGTCTACATTTTGCCCCTCTTTGAGACAATGCAGCTTGTCGTGTTGTTTCAAAGAAGATAATATGAACTAATACAAGGTTGCCCCAATATGGGAATGATATGCCCCCTCGAGAGATTGGATGAAAATGTATGAAAAGATCACAGACAATCTCTCGATAAGAAAGAAAGGCTAGAAAGGACTGACAAGATAGGATAGAGTGACAGAGTCACGGGATAAAGAAAACTAACTCGGGAGACGAGAACTAGGGTAGTCTATAAGATAGACTAGGAGGGAAAACATCCTCATTGTCATCCACACACCTAGGAGATCAGAGTGTAGAGAGAGAAGAGAGCAATCAGTAGTCAGCAGTGATGGCATTGGTGCATAGATTCGATCATGTTCGTCGATATCAGAAGCCAGCAGATGCAGGAGAGCCAGTGAGTACCACAAAACCTCCTTGTACCTTGTTGCATTAATTGTTGTCATAAATGCATGCTAGGTAGGGTAATAAATGCACTTTAGGTAGGTTGCAAAAAAATGTCAAGTGGGTCAAAAAATGTTAAGGCATGTCTGCATTGGTGCTAGGCGCATCTGGGTAGGCTAGGCATGTCTATGTCAAGTTTAAGCACGACAATGATTGCAAAATTGTTTGTGTCCAATGCGAGCGCACTTATGTGATCCAGGCATGCTTTAGTAGGACATGCGCATCTGTGCCAAACAAAGAAACATCTATGTGTTTCAAGTGCGCCTATGTAGGGTAGGCGCATTTGTGTCTTCAAGGGAGAATCAACAATTATGTGATAAATATACATTGTCGATTGGATAAGATGCTGAGAGGATACACTCAAGCAGGTCCTCTAGGGAAGACTAGGATAACATATAGGGCTAGGATTGACAATTCTATGATAGAACATACGTTGCCAATCAGGAAAAACTACTCAAGAGGATACACTCAAGCATAGACCCTAGGATAGGATATAGCGAGGCACTTTGTGATGAACAGGGAGTACCAAAAACAATTGACAATTATGTGATAGAACATACGTTGTCAATTGGATTAGGCTGAAATTGACAATTCTGTGATAGAATATACGTTGCCAATTGGATAAGCTACTCAAGAGGATACACTCAAGTAGGTGCCCTAAAGATAGGATAAAAGTAGCACTTTGTGATGAACAGGGAGTACTACTAGGATAGAATACCATATGATATATATAAGCACTAGGATAAAAAGAAGCACTTTGTGATGAATAGGGAGTGCCGCTAGGATAGAGTGCCATATGATAGATATAAGCACTAGGATAAAAAAGAAGCACTTTTTGATGAACAAAGAGTACTACTAGGATTGACACAGTTGATTTTCTTGGCTGCAGAAGGACCTACCTATGCTGGACTCGCGGGAGAGATTCCCTTCGACTCAAAGCTTATGACTTGAACTGACATTCGAGGATAGAGAAGCAGCTGAGGTCATGGGACTACAATACATTATGTATGTGTCTGAGTTTCAGGTGAACATGGGATTGCTGACTGCACTAGCTAAGAGATGGCACTCAGAGACATGCACTTTTCATTTGCTGATGGGTGAGATGACAATCACCTTAGAGGATGTGTACAGGATACTGAGGATACTAATCGTTGGGGAGTTAGTTGCTTATGATTGAGAGGGAGATAGGGATGCACTAAGATGAGTGTTCCAGGATCCAGGACTAGAGATGAGGGCAGGATGTGTGGCTTGGGATACCATGACATGGGTAGGATTGGCGCTACCGATGGTACTGTCAGGAGTGATCAGTGGTCCAATGTTCAAACAGGGTGACACGAGGGTTGGCAATGGGATGGGGGAGGACACTGGAGATATTTGTGACTGAGAACACCAGGTTTGCATGGGGACCATGTCTACTGGCACATGTGTATTATGAGCTACATCAGTTTGTATATCATGGATCAATAGGATTGGGAGGCAGAGTGACATTACTGCAGGTATGGGCATATGAGCATCTGCCGGTTACACGGTCGATACATTTCAGAGGCAGGGGACATGGGCACAACTATGTACACTTGTATGATATGATTACTTATCAGCTATGGATTGGGAGGCTAGAGTATTGGCACCGGTTATGGATGAGATAGATAGTGTGGTATGGAGGTCATACTTAGACTGCGAGGAGTGGGAGGATGATGCAGTGGAGTTTCCATATGTATTCAAGAGCAGGTATCTGATTGGTTGAACACCATATATTATTGAGAGGCAGTTGATAGACAGGGTGTGCAAGTAGTTTGTTAGGATACAATGGATGCCACAAGGGTTAGGGATATATGCAAGGACAGTGAGAGATCAAGTGCGTTGGATCTTAAATCAACAGATTGGATAGGTTCTAAGGAAATTCCAACTCCTATGATCAAACCCTCCAATTTGACTTGGCCAACTTATAGAGTGAACCTATTTGGCTACTAACTCTCTCACTTTAGGCTCTGCAAGACTTAGGCAGGTATACCTATCCACTAGTAGCTTTTGATAACTAATGCTTTTTATAGCAGATTGATTATTTTGATCTAATTGACCCCTATTTTAGAATGGAAAAAGTTCTTGGAATAGATGTCTTTTAGATGAGTTCAAGATTGTTGTTGTGGAAGCTATTCGATCTTTGTGCTTGAAATTTATATGTATACACTATTGCTAAATGGTTCTATATATCCTACTCAACTACTCCTATTGCTTTAAAGTAAACTTGATTGGTATGGTAAAAGTTGTAATTTGTGAATGACCAATGTCTTTCTTATTATTTGGGCTATAGAGTCTTATATTTCCCTAGGACTGAATGTATGATTTGTGAGACAGTTTTTAAACCTACCCCCTTTGGAAAGTTTGTCAGTTACTGTTTCTTATGAGGTCTGATAAATGTTTATATCATAAAATTGCTTGAATGAATTTAACCTTTACCTTAAAGGACCATTCAAGGAAGAACTATGGGGAATAGTTACAATTCACAAGTAGATCTTAATAATCCAAGTTTATAATATTGAAACATAAACTTCACTACAAGAACACAAATAACCTTATCTCCTTTAGATAATATCACAAACAACTGCTTATAAGAAATGGAATAATTCACAACACATAAATAGAGAAACACAATTGATTCTATTAAAGTTTCAAAATAGTATGGTAGTATGCCGAGGGCTTGTAGTATCTATCTGATATCCTCCCTTCTAATAATGTCTTTCTTTTACAAAACTTGCTCATATAAATAAATGAGCAACACCTATTCTATGAAGAGTTGTGTCCCTTCATCATTAACAACTAAATTATAATTGCTTAACAAAATGAAAGATGAAAAGATTAATCATGCCAAGATTATTAATATAACCATCACTCTTATGGCATCTAACAACTGCACTTCTTTGCTTCATATCTGTCTCCAGTGAAAAGAGATCGAACACTGCCTAGTTGATATGTGGGGCTATATCCTCATTCTGGTTGAATTTGGCCACTGCCTTCTCCTTAATCAATGCAAATTCCTATTGCCATTTCTCTAATGGGATCGATTCACCATCCTTGTAGATAGTCGGTATCGTTGCAATATAGTCTTTGTCCAACATCTAGAGATCTTTATTCAATATGTTTGTGTACCTATCATGTTCTACCAGATATTGGTCCCCTTGAGATCTCTCTTCTGCAGTCATGGCCTTATTGTCCTTTAGTAAATCTTGCAATCTCTCCCTTAATCTTTCATGCTCTTTTAGAGCTTTTACAGTTCCTATGTATTCTTTCCAATATTGGTTAGCGTATGGCAACATAGCTTTGAACCTATTCTCAATCACATCATTCACCAATTTGTTCATCTTTTGTTGAGCATTGGTTACCTGCTTGGCCAACTTTTCAACCTTTATCCTCCAGTAGGTAGCATCAAATATAGCATCTAAGACCCTTAAATCAGGTTGATAACCCATATCTGGTCCATGATCCCCCATAATAGGAGTCTTTTGTGACAACTGTCCTTGTAACCTCTGGACTTCTTCAGTAGATTTCTCATACAAGACTTTGTAAATACTGTTCTCTTTGACCAAAAACTCTATTTTTTCTTGGTTCAATTTTTCCACATCCACATTTAACTCGGATGTGATTCTGGGATCGATTTTCCCAACCTGTTGGACCATTAAATGGCCAAAAACCTGATTTGTATCAGCTAGAATAGGTCTCTTTTCCTTCAGATATAAGGCCCATATTATGAGAGCCTTTTGATCTAGATCATATCCTAAGCCCATAAAGATTTTATCTATCTCTTCTAGTATGATCCGCTTGTTAGGGTCTTGCTTCTTTGAGGAAACCATCAAACAACAATGTAAATCTCATATCCCACCCTGAATAGATTAGCACACTAGCATCCTTAAGTAGCTGTCTTCCTTTCTTGGGTGTCATCTCCCTTTTAGCAAGGTCCACTTCCTCTTGCAACCTTTGGGTTTGTTCATCCTCTGTCTTAACTTTCATAGCAGCCCTAACCTGTATTCCTTTATGCTGGTACATAAATGTGTCAAATTCTTTGGAAGAGATAAAATCATCATCAGCAATGAAACCCTCATGTTCAAACATCCTTATATCCCCAGCATCTTGGATATTGTATTGCCCTGTGGTCATATCCATCTGTACATCATCCTCAAATCCCAAAGGATATTCTTCTCTGGGAGAGTCATTTGGAAAAACACTAGAAATTGATTGAGAAGATAATTGGGCCAAGGGCTTTGTATCCCTGATAGTTTTGATATGCTTGCCATAAACGTAGGTGGGTACTCCCTCAAGCAATTCTATCTCATGCTCCATAAGTTATTTTCTTGATATAAGGGATCTTTGATGTGTTGAAGCATGTCCTCATTTATTCTCCCTCGAAAGAGCTTCCATTTGTAAGCTTGGAACACTTGCTCATACTTGGCTCTTCTTTCATTAGCTTCTTCCCTTTTTATATTTCTGATGAAATCATTAGGCATGAGTGACACATGCTCTCCAACCTTGAGTTTCTAGGATGACCTTGCGGCCCCTATGTATCCTTCCGGATCAAAGTTTGGCCTAGGGTTTCCCTCAGCCATCTTGTAGTAATCTAATTTATTCTGTAGCAAACTGGAACTCTTTGAACTTTTGACAACAAAGTCTGAAAAGACAAGTAACCCAGGCACGATGGATTGTTTTCCATGATTAGTTAAATGTTGGGCATCTACTATTGGCAACTGCTTGACAATCTCTAAGTAGGCCACTCTATTAGGCACAGTGATAGGAAATACATATAGCTTTCCTTCAAATCCATACACCCTTATCTGAGTGCAATCCAAATAGCAATAAAAATATCCCCAGTTGTGCTCAATTGTAGTATCTTCACCATAATCCTTTGGCCTTAAGAATCTCTAAATTTCAGGAGATAATGCATGATCACATGGGTACCCCAATAATCTGTGTAATGTCTTAATGAAATATTCTTCGAAATGCTAGTACTGGCAGTTGTTGTATCTTTGGTCCCATGAAGATACCCATAATTGCACAGGTTTCCTTACCCCAACTTTATCATATGCCTTGATGCACAACTCGGCTGGCCACAACCCTTTGTCTTGCCTGACATATAATAGCATAAGCATAAGAACAGAATAATACTTGAAATGCACATTAGTCACATCTCCTTTCAACTTCTCCAGTCCATGATTGGTGGCATTAGCAAGATAGGTAGAAAAATTGAACAACCAAGGCTCTTTAGATTGCAAGTCCGCACAAATGACCATAGTCGTGATATCCATCAATGGATGAGCCTCTATTACAAAAACCTGAGCAGCGCAGTAGTATGTATACCTAAAGTAGGGATGAAACAAATTAACATCATATGGAGCTTTATTATCTTTATCAAATAGTACTATCAATCCTGCAACCCTGGGTCTATGGATAGGGAGTCTCCACCTCTTGTAAACTTCCTCTAAATTGAAGTACTCCAGTGTCAATTTTTTAGTATCAATCTGCTCTTCGAACCCCTAATCCAAATCAAACACAGTGTCAATAATTTCCTTGGTAATTAGCAGTATTGGTCTCCCCATATAATCACATATGGTCTTGGTCTTGGGTTCATAATTTTTGGCTAGGGATTTCATAAGTTCAACATTCACAAAGACATTAACCATGCCAATTTCCCCAAATTTAACCTCTACAAATTATTCACAGGTTTGGGTGCACTCCTTTGTATATACCCAAAAATAAACAATTCATGACCCCTTATCTCTGTCCATGTATCCACTAGGCCTTCAAATCTATCTTCCAGTCCTTCCTCATCTGTTTTAATTTTCTTAGACCTAAGGCTTGATGCAGGACATTGGTCAATTAGGTTTTGGGCCAAAGAGTGCCCTTCCTTTTTCTGCCTCTTAGGTTTATCTTCCAGGGGTTGGGTCTCTTTAGCTTTCCTAGCCCTACTCTTTTTAGAAGATGATTCCTCCATTATCACTATAGAGCTCTGAGAGTGAACGACTTACTTGATTTCAAGGTATACCACTAGTGAATTTTCTCTCAAATCATCATAGCTTTCTGAAATTTGTTGTGAATCCTTCAAGTGTTGCTCAGAAGTGTCCCTCTTTCACCAATTTATCGAGCATTCATGGAAATTTTATCGGTTACCATTACCAGTTGCACAACGGTCACAGAGTCATTTATTTGAATTCATGATGAAGTGACTTTATTAAGACTCGTATTGATTCTCGCGGCATAAAATAATTATTCATCTAGCAACACTTCACACTGCCTGTCGATGCTCATCAATTTTATGGTCATACCCTTTCTCGATGGAATTATGCACTTCGGTATCTTGACTTTATCTTTCCTCGAAATGTCATCTTTCATCGATGTCGCCTTAGTTTCGATAGAACTACCATCATCGTCAAGGGGATTTGTGACTTCATTGGCCTCTTCACTTTCATCGAAAAGCTTTATCTCACATGTCATATTTGCACTGGTGTCGATGAAATATCCTCTTTCAGTGAGAGACAAATGGTCTCCTTCAAATCTCTATGCTTGGCTGATAATGGGTCTTCGATGGGAATCTCTTGTGTTTTATCGATGTCTCTTTTCTTCGGTGTAAAAGACATCTTCAGTCAATATTTTCTGTGGTTCTTCGATACATTCTTTTCCTCAAAAATTTCTTTCGATGAAGTCTTCCTATGGTTTTCTCGACATATTACTTGTTGATGGAAATAATATTTTCGATGAGACACTTTCAGAAATCATCGAGGCTCAAGTCTATTCGATAAGTTATTTGTCGGTGAAACACTGATGGGTTCCATCGATACAGTAGATGTATCAGTTCGGTCAGTTTAGATACTTAAGTAGAGGCTTAATATGCATATCTGATTGCTTCGGTTTGAGTGATAATTTTTTGAATTATGATATCGATGAAAATGCTAAAGGTTCTATTGAAATCCTTAAGGGCATGGTTGATTTTCGTATATTTTTTAAGAAAAATTTTGTAGCTTCACTTGAAACTATGGGATTCTATTGATCTCAAAATCAATGCTCAACAAGGTGCATTTAGGGCCATTACTTTCATATGATCAGGCTGTGACATAGATGCAGGAGATGGTGTTGATGCCTTGGGACATATGGGAGGATGTGGAGGATGCAAGGATGGATGCGGAGTATACTACATATTGGGGAGAGCATCCGTTTCCATGGTTGATGGATCCGGGGGAGTCGATAGAGGGAGACAGTGGAGGTGATGGAGATGATAGTGGAGATGGTAGAGGTAGAGGCCAACGGCAGAGGTGGGGTGCAGTGGTAGAGAGTAGAGTGGCTCAAAGAAGAGAGAGCAGAGAGGAGAGACAGATACATGGAGTGAGGGGTAGAGGTGGATTGCCACTACAGGTGCCAGCAGCATAGGTTCCCAGACAAGTACAGGGGTAGGGACAAGAGCAGCCACAAGGAGAGGGTGACAAGAGAGAGGAGGAGGATGAGCTACTATTCTTGAGGGAGATCTACTAGGGACAAGCAGATGAGATCCAAGATCTAGAGAGGGATACGGCTAGGCTCAAGAGACAGCCAAGGGACACTGAGAGGGAGAGGGATCAGGTATTCAATGCTATACAGAGGTTGAGACAACACTGAGGGCAAGGAGGCAGGCAACAGAGGACACAAGGTCTGAATACGCCTGTGTTCTGCAGGCAGGGGAGGAGATAGCCTACTGGAGAGACCTATACTATGGAGTGGTGCCACTAGATCAATGAGCTAGGAGCTTCTAGAGACCATCACGCATGACGACGACCTCTCGAGGGAGAGACAGGAGATAGGTGTCTAGTGGTGGGGTCATGGGTCCTCCACCACCTCCAGATAGAGGGTGCAAGAGAGATGATCCTGGGGTGGGTCCTTCCAGGGCTCAGACTCTGTCAAGGCTAGCTGGCTTCGAGGGACGGAGTTCATCATAGCCTTAGAACGCTCCCTATGTATCAGTGTTGTACCATTTTTGTATGATGATGCAGACACCTTCGGGTGATTGTGTAGCCATATGTATTTTGACATCATTGTATCATTATATATATATATATATATATATGAGATGATTCTTGCGGTAGCTATATGCATGTGTACCTATGTGATGTTTCTTCTATGTGATGCATGTTTCTATATGATGCTTATGATATGGATGCAAATATGTACATGATAAAAGGCAATATTTTTGTTCTTTTATGTTTTTAATATGTTATGCAAATGCCACTGAGAATGTATGAAATGCAGATGAATATGATGAGAATCTAAAACGTGTTAACATGTGTTGTGTGCAGGATGTGATGTAATTGTGATATCTATATGTATGTATGAAATGAGATATGCTAACATGTGATGATGCAGGTGTAAACTACATGAAATGCAGATATTTTTGGTGTGTCATTATACCCAGTCATGTGATAGCGGGCTACATGGACTCAGGAAGGACGATGGAAGTCAATCCAGAAAGGGGGATGGAAGATAGAAGATATGAAAGTGAAAGAGTTGCTTGTGCTTTATCGTCATTGAGCTTTATTATGGCAAATAGGTTATGACAATCAAGGTATATGTTCGACCCAGAAAGTCATTGTACTTGTTTGCATGGAGATCAGATAGTCGCAAACAAGGAAAGCCCTAGTTCATACTAGACTCACTGTGTCCTCATATCCTTGGACAAGTCATAGCATTACTAAGAGACAATCCATAGACAACAAAGAAAAATAGGTGAGGATACTCCATCCTTGCCTTTCTAGTCAAAGACATCCTGGAGATAAAATCTCTAGTCAGAGACATCCCGGAAAAGCTAAAAGACATGTCACCAAAAGATAAAATCAAAAGAAAACCAAGACTTGACACCAACATCCACTATAGTCCTCAAGTTTAATGTCTCTTGTTACTTGTATAATTCGATTTGATTGTGGTCACAATGTTTTCTTTCACAAAAGGATAGATAGCATTGAACCATAATATTGTTTGAGTCTATTGAAAGAGTTGATTTACTGAAGCCCATTGTTGTTGTGTCTTATCTGAAACTGACAGAATCCATGGAACTGATACTTTATTGCAGAGAAGACGAAACTTTATTGCAGATTGGCGATGCAAATGTTTCTTTATTGTGGATTGTGCGCGAATAGAGTGAAGAAAATTGGAAGAAACTGTACTCCTCGGAATGTGTGATTCTCTTAGTTCCATACCTATCACTAGACTTAGGATTTCCCTTAGCCACAGATAGGAGCTAATTTATTATGGATGGAAAGAGTGAAAATGAGGGATTATTATGAATTCCTAACCAATCTTAGGTAGATCAATAAAAGGTCATGATGGGAATGGGTAAGTTTATTATCGATGGATAGGTTGTGAGTGTGTGCAAAGTGAAAGGATGATAGTGAATCTTGAAGGAGGGAGGAGCAATGTCTCTACACATGATGTTGGTAACCCGGTTTTCACCATGGTACTTGCCCAAGGTGCCACCAAAGTGGTTTTCATTGTTGGACAAATTTATTTCTCTTTACTTTATTTTTTATTTTTTATTTTTTTTTTGCATTTTGGATATTTTTTAAAAAAAATTTGTATTTTTTAATTTTTTGTTTTTTTTTGTATTTTTGAATTAGGATATGCTGAAGAGCTATGTGTAAAACCTGTGAAGGTGCATGGTGTTGATAGGATCCTCCAAAGGTTCGCCCTCTGTGGTTGAGAGCTAATATGCACCAAATCCATAGGTTGTTGTAATGATGTAAGGACCAAGCCAATTTGGTTTGAACTTGCCCTTCTTCTCTCTGTCTTGCTGATTTTTAGGATTTTATTTGAGAACTAAGTCACCTACCTCAAATGTGAGAGGCTTCACCTTGTGATTGTAATGGTGACTCATTCGTTATTGATAAGCCTTGAGATGATTAAAAACAGTTTGTCTTCATTCATCCAATAGTTCTAGCTCTTATAAGCGAGAGACCCTGTAGTATTCATCATTGATAATGTTGTGCAAAGAGACTCATAAAGATGGTAACTCAACTTCAATAGGAAAGATAGCTTTAGCACCATAAACACGTGAATAAGGTGTGGCTCATGTAGGTGTGCGAGCACTTCTGCAATAAGCCCAAAGTGTGGGATTAAGTTGGATATGCCAATTGCGGCCAACATCATCAACTTTCTTTTTGAGGATTTTAAGAATAGTTTTCTTAGATACCTCAGCTTGACCATTACCTTGGTAATAATAGGGAGTGGAGAAATGATGGGTAATATGGAATCCATCACAAAGTTCACGAACATCTTGGGTTTTGAAGGGACATTCGTTATCAGTGATGATGGAAAGAGGAATATTGTACCGACAAATGATATAGTTGAGAATGAATGTAGCAATTTGTTTTCCAATGACTTGTGTAAGAGGCACGACTTCAATCCATTTTGTGAAATACTCTATGGCAGTGATAATGAATGTGTAGCCATTGGAAGAAGGAGGGTGAATCTTGCCTATGAGATCGAGTCCCCATTGACAAAAGGGCCAAGGAGTCGCAATCGGTTGAAGTTATTATGCTGGCACATGAATAAGGTCTCCGTCGAGTTGACATTGCTTATAATTCTTGACAAACTGATATGAATCTTTTTCCATATTGGTCCAGTAATATCCAGTCCTAATGAGTTTATTGGCTAAGGTAGGACCACTAGAATGTGGACCACATATACCTTCATGAACTTTGCATAATGCAATCTGAGCTTCATCCTTTTCTAAACATCTAAGAAGAGTTCCATCTAGACCTTGATAGTATAGGATATCAGCTAAAATGAAGTATTGGGAAGATTGGAGAATGAAAGTGTGGCGTTGGTTGTTGGATAAGTCAGGAGGAAGGGTGTTGTTACAAAGGTATGTGAAAATGGAACCATACAACTGGGAATTAGGACCAACGACACATATCATCTCAGTAGGAGTGATCTCATACGAGGGAACCAAGAGGTTATCAACCAAGAACTCATAGCGGGTTTCATTTTGCGGTAGATCGATCAGTGAAACAATAGTAGCCATGGCATTTGTGGCTCGATTCTGCTCTCTTGGTGTCTTCTCAAAGGTTAACTTCATGAAATATTGCTTAAAGTCATCTACCATTTTCTTGTAAGGCATTAATTTTTCATCCTTTGTTTGGTAGTCATCAGTTGCTTGACGAATTACCAGTTGAGAGTCCACAAAAACATGAAGTTCCTGGATCTTCCACTAAACTACAATCCGTAATCCAATTGTTAATGCCTCGTATTCTGCTATGTTATTAGTGCAAGGAAATGACAATTAGTATGATTTGGGAATGAAATATCCTTGAGGTGTGATAAAGAGGATGCCAGCTCTTGCACCATGTTGCATGTATGAGCCATCAAAGTACAGTTGCCAAGGCTTTGTGTGTGATACTATCAAGATGGATTCATTTGGAAATTCTGAAATTAGAGGAGCATCGTCTATCATGGGTGCATCTGCTAACTAATCTACGATAGCTTGTCCCTTTATTGCTTTTATGTCCACATATTCAATGTTGAATTCACTCAAGAGCATCACCCATTTGGCTAGTTTGTCAGTAAGCGTCGCCTTATTGAGAAGATACTTCAATGGATCGATCCTTGCGACCAGCTTAGTTTTATGAGTTAGCATGTAATGTTGTAATTTTTGTGAAGCAAAAACCATAGCGAGACATGCATGCTCAATTGGTGTGTATTTTAGCTCATAACCGACCAAAGTATGACTGATGTAATAGACTGCCTTTTTTTTGCCCTCGGCATCTTGTTGTGCTAAGAGTGCCCCAGTGTTGTTGATGTAGCTGATATGTAGAGTAACAGGGGTTGTTCTGGGATTGGTGGCATCGAAACTGTTGGATTCAAAAGATAGTCTTTGAGTATCTAAAAAGCCTGTTAACAGTTATCATCCCATTTGAATTTGATGTTTTTATGTAGCAAGTGCTGAAAAGGATGACATTTATCCACAAGTTTTGCTATGAATCTTTGTATGGACTGGAATCTTCCTTGTAAGGATCAAAGCTGATTGATATTTCTTGGTAGTGGCATTTCTAAGATTGCTTTGACTTTTGTTGGATCGGATTCAATTCCTCTTTTTGAAACAATGTATCCAAGGAGCTTCCCAGAGGTTACTCCAAAGACACAATTCTTGGGATTCAGTCTCACTTTGTATTTTTCCAACCGATCAAAAATGACTGAAAGGATGTCCAAATGTGTATCACAGTCTATTGATTTTCCCAAGAGGTCATCAACATAATCTTCTACAGATATGTACATAAGATCATGAAAGATATTAGTCATTACTTGTTGGTATGTAGCGCCTGCATTCTTTAGCCCGAAGGGTATGACATTCCAGCATAAAGTTTCCCAGGGACAAGTAAACATTGTTTTGTGTTGATCCTCAGATGAGATTTTTATTTGATTGTAGCCAGAGAATCCGTCCATCAAAGATAACATTGCATGACCTGCTATGAGATCTACGATCAGGTTGATGTTTGGCAATGGAAAATCATATTTAGGACAAGCTTTGTTAATGTCTCTAAAATCTATGCATATTCTGATGCTACGATCCAGCTTACTGACTGGTACCAAGTTGGAGATCCATTCAGGATAATCAATTGGGTGTATGAATCCAACATTTAAAAACTTTTCAAGCTCTGCCTTGACTAATAATGCCACTTGTGGATGCATCTTTCTTAATTTCTATTTCACTGGCTTCACCCCCGGTTTAACTATCAAATGATGCATTACCAAGTCCCGATCCAATCTAGGCATATCGACGTAGGACCATGCAAAATTGATTTGTCACTTTCTGAAGAAACTTATGAACTTTGGTCTTTCTCTCTCTATCAAAGATTGTGCTAGGAATATGTTATGTGGAATCTCTTCTATACCAATGTTTGTTTTGAAGGTCTCCTCTACTAACATATATGATTTTTCTTCATATGATGCTAGGAGAATGTCGATCCTTCCATCTTTGGGAACCTTAGAGAGGTTTTCACCCTCAGATACATCCTTTCTTTTTACTTTTTTGGGGGCTGATAGTGCCACAATGTGGTTTTCACTGTAAAACCCATGATTTATTTTTATTTTTACATTTTTGTGATTGGAATGCCCAACACCCTCACCAAAATATGCCACGCTATTGAGTTGTATAGTGTATCCTGCCTTATGGTCCCCAAGTGGAAGATCATCTTGTATGCCTAGATAGTCGATAAATACTTCATCATTTTGGAATGTGTCTAATTTTATAGGTCCTTCATGGTCCCAGTCAATAAGTTGGTGGTGAAAAAGGGGAAGGCCTTCAATGTTTTCGAAGTCAGCGGGTGTTAGGGTGCAGATACAGTTATATTCAGGTATGTCAAGGTAGTTATCGAGGTCATAGTTGGCACTCTCCTCATCTATATTGATCATGAATGAGTCCAAATTGTCATTACTAAAAGCACATTCTGGAACTGGTATCCTCATCCTTCGTGATTTTGACCCAGAACCTAAAGACAAAGACTGTGTGGGATTCTTAGGGGTTGTTTCTTGACCAACTTTGAATTTTCTATGAAATTCCTCCTCTTTTGTGGGTTCACCTAGTTCTCTAAATGTCTTGGTGAGTTCATAATCAATGGAGGATTTGTCTGAACCCCATTCCCATCCATTAGAGTTAGTGGAATAGCGGCTCTCTTTTTTATCATTGGAAATCATGATTTGCAATGCTTCTTTTGATTTGTGAGTATTTACCCTGGAAGATATGAAACCAAGCCCTTTCGAGCGCTAATTTTTAAATGTCAATTCTAGTTGCAAAGGTTGAGTGATACCTTCTTTTATTAAGCCAAGAGGACTTTTACCATCGTACCCAAACTTTTGTAGGATCTTGAATCCTTTTCCATATTTTTCACATGGTATCTTGATGTGATCTTGTGTACCATCTTCAGGGTCTTTGTAAAGAATTTTGTATAAGTCTTTTCTTCCATTTCACCCCACTTTTTGAATATAGTAGGATCCCATTTTAGTGTAATGATAGATACCTGTTTAGAAGGATGTGGTCATCCATATTCTTTTGGTGAACTCATAACTTGTCATAAGTACATGATTTGATTCAGAGTGTATTCACCCATGCCTTTTTCTTGATATTTACCTTTAAGCTCACCTTGTTTTGATGTTAAACATTTTAATGATTCAGGGTCAATATATGCAGAAGAAGGGATATCCTCTCTATTAATTGGGATGATTGTCTCGGCTTTTGGCCTCAAGTTATTGTAGTATATAAATGGATTAGGATCACCATTAACTATTACTTCAACTCCATTGTGAGGAAACTTAATGCATTGATGGTATGTAGATAGGACTACTCTCATCTCATGAATCCATGGATGTCCTAGCAATATGTTGTATGTGAGAGCGAGGTCTAGGACTTGACAAACCACATCCTTCGTAATTGGCCCAACTCTATGAGGTAAAGTGGTTGTGCCTTTGGATGAATTCTCTTCATCATCATATGCCTTGATGGTAATTTTATTTGTAGCATTCACGGCTTTATCAGAATATCCCAATTGTATTATTGTGTTCAAAGTACATATATTGAGACCAACTCCTCCATCTATCAGGACTCATTTTATTCGATGTTTGTGTAGGAAGGCTTCAATGTGTAAAGGTTCATTATGTAGTTGGCTTACGAAGGCGTCATCAGCTTTAGTGAATGTAAGAGAATGTGGAACAGAAAGGTATCCCACCATGGCTTGAAACTAGTCCACGTTCAGAGCAGTGGGGAGGGAAGTATCTCTCAAATTTTTGTCAAGAATGGCTTTATGTGTGGGGGATATGCATAAAATATCAAGGATGGAGATAAGTGCAAACGTCCTCCCTAACTATTCCACCAGATCCTAGTTAGGTTTAGTTGTTGAGGAAGTGGTGGTTTTAGCTGGAGCACCTTTCAAAGTGACCTTACCTCGACAAGTTGTGACATTACATTCAGAGGTAGATTCAAAAGAAGGTCCAATTCCTTTTATGACAACTTTGGGTCTTTGAGTAGAATTTTTCAGGCGTTTTGTCCTTTATGATAATGGTAGAGACATAATTATTCATCAAAATGTGATTAACAGTTGAATCATAGTTATAGGATTCTCTGGTATAGTTAGTCTACTCATCTATGGCTTTGGCTTTTCCCTTGTCATGTTTAGGGAATGGTTCCTTAAACATCTCATGTTCTTGATTGGATGAATGTCCTTCGATCTCAATGACACCTCTATCAATAAGATCTTGTATAATGTTCTTCAAGCGATGATAGTTTCCTGTTTTATGTCCCTTGCTCTTGTGATACTCAAAATACTCATCATCATTCCACCAATTTGGTTTGACCTTTGGTTCATATGGAGGATTGTCTGGAATTGTTGGGTCAACTCACAAAGCTGGTTCCCACTTTTTGGTACGTCCTGATTTTTGCTAAAATCATACATTTTTCAAAAAATATAATGATTTAAGATTTAAGAGGTTCCATTTTAAGTAATTAATTGAAGAGAGTTAAATCAAAGGCTCTTAGATCAAAATTTCTTGGATAGAACCTCTCTACTTCTAAATCATACTTGCAATGGAGTCTCCTTTGCATCTATCAAATGTTGATAAAAAACCAATTTTACATTAGCTTTTTGGGGGTCAAATTAATTCATTTAATTTAATTTTAAAAGTATTTAGTCCTTATTATAAGATTTCCAAATAATATAACAATTAATATATTTAATTTCATTAATATATTTTTATTTTATTTCTTATGAATGTAAGTTTTTCACCGAACATGAACTTATTTGTTCAATGCATTGGGAAAAATAGTAAACTAATTCAAAAAATATCTATGCACTAGGTATTGATGTTTTCTTTCTAACAAAAAAAAGAAAATTGAATTTTGATAAATATTTAGAACAAGTTATGTGTTCAAACGTACACTTATATCTAAATTATAATTAGTCGAACTTCAAAACAATAAAATGAAAAATATTCAACATATCACTATCA
Source organism: Cryptomeria japonica (assembly GCF_030272615.1). Classification (NCBI taxonomy): domain Eukaryota; kingdom Viridiplantae; phylum Streptophyta; class Pinopsida; order Cupressales; family Cupressaceae; genus Cryptomeria; species Cryptomeria japonica. The sequence goes on along the minus strand of NC_081408.1, from coordinate 2,096,154 downwards.
AACCAACTACATGCCCTGGGTATTGATGTTACAAACCAAAATTCAAAAGAATTAAGTTTTTATCATTTATAGAAAAAAAATTATGCATTTCGGGATACACATCACTCTTAAAAATGTTGTTTGTTATAAAAAACTACTTTTTGAGGGAGATGGAAAAATCAATAAAATTTTATTCAAATAAATTTGAAAAAAATATATTTAGAATCTACAAACAAGATGTTAAAAATCACTAGTCTATATCATCTTGAAATTCTTAATGGTTTAAAAGTTATAGGTGTCAGAAAGTGAAGGTTTTTTTCAAAATATTCATATAAGTGTCAAAGTTGGTCAAAAAGTGGGAATCAGTATTGTGAGTTCACCCTGTTATTATCTTGTTTGCCACTAGCTTCTTGAAACCTAACTCAATTGGTTCTCCCCGTCCTTTTGCTTGGTGTTGCACAAAGTGGTGACTGATATGTCTGTCTCTATGTTGTATGAGAAATGTTGCATGAAAGCTTCTACCAGATCACCCCATGACTTAATTCCAGGTGGAAGTTGGGAGAAACATTCCATAACTTGATCACCTAAGCTTTGTGGGAACAATCTCATCAAGTATGTTTCTTTTGTTGCTACCTCAATGCAAGCTGTGAAAAATTGTCTTATATGTGCCTCAAGGTCTCCTTTTCCTCTGTATTTATCAAACTTTGGTGTCATGAAATGTGTAGGAAAAGGAGGCATTAGAATGCTTTTGTCAAATGGATAGGGACATATGTATCTCATTGTGTAAGCTGGCTTTGGTGTATTAATGTCCTCCATTAACCTTAATTTGTTGTTCTAAATTGTTCTTAGGTGGAGATCGACTTCTTGGACCATATCCCATGCCTGAGCCACCAGGTGGAGGAGGAGCATACTGCATGTATGGATGGTATTGATCGTAAACATGCTCATATGGAGGGGGTCTATAATGATGTTACGTAGGAGAACCACCTATTATAGAGTCATAATGAGGAATGGAATGTCTGCTTTGTCCATGTATATCATATTCTACAGGCATGTCATGAGTTTTCTTGTGTGTGTTGCCCCCAAATTCAACACGGGGTTTCCTTGTGTCCAAATTTTAAACATGCCTTTGGATATCCAATTGCTTTGGAGGTTGGTCCTTAGCATTGGTATTCAATTGAGTGTATTTATCCACATAAGATTTCCATAATGGTTTGCATAGATGGAGTTGTTCATTAGATAATCCTTCATGAGTATCATAAGCTTGGCCATATGTATTTGGGACCTTGGGTTTTTGAAACAAAGATGATGGTGCTCAAGCACAAAATGTGGTCCTCTAGTGCCCCCACTATTAGGCCTCCTTTGATCCATGTTGAGTTGAGTTTCTGGCATAGGTCGATTTTCCACTATTTGAGATATGTCAAAATCATGAGGTATCTTAGCTCCACTTTGTGCCATCACTTGTAGGAAATATTGTCTATCTCTCCTCATGATTTCCTCAACCAATCTATTAAAATGGGGATCCATGATGGAGTCTTCCACTTCTATCAAATATACGAAAAAGTTGTCCATATTATCATTGTTGTTTGTGTTATCCATGTTATCAACATTTTGAGTGTTTCTACAAGTGTCCATGTCAGGTAATGTGGTATGATCAGAATTCAAGAAGATATAATTGTCATACTCATAGGAACTCATGTTTGCGGACTCTTGAGCCTTGTTAGCTTCTCTCCTAGATTTTTGGGAATGGGTTTCAACCATGAACTAGGTCTTGACCAAGATGTGTAAGATTAGATGAAAATGGAAAGAGTATGAAAGACCAATAGTTGGATGGAATTTACATGAATTTGAAGTGTACTTGCAATGTGCAAAGTGTAAGACCAAGTATGTATGTAGTAGATTAGGTGTGGCTTCCAAAGAGATAATAGTTTCTCTTGATGAGGTAAGTTGACCTTGACTCTAAGTAAGACCAAATATAACCCAAAGGTGATAGACCTTGATGAGGGACCACTTAGCAAAATGTTGTTGTATGTAGTGTGTTGACAAAGCAAGATGAGGACAAGCAAGTGACCTTTTGACTCAAGTTTAGATAAATGTGAATGTAATGCAAGATGTAAAGCAATGATGGGCTTTGTGAGACCTAGAAATAGGCTGAATGCTAGATGAAAACTCAGAGAAATAACTTAGGAAGCTCAAGAAATCTGAAACTGATTGATCTTGTTTGTTGGACTGAAAGTGTTTTTAAATACAGAACATAGACATGCCTGTATACTTCACAAATGCAGTTTACCAACACAAACATGTTTGAACACTGCACAGATGCATTTCTGAGATTTTGTGAATACAGTTTTGCTTATTAGAACACAGACATGTTTCTGTCCTGCACAAACACGTTTAAATGACATAGACGTGTTTGAACACTGCACAGACGCATTTCCAGAAACTGAGTGCAATTTTTCCAATTTTGTAAAGTTGTTGTTGTGACCAAATTTGAATTTTTGACTGTTTTTCGTGACAAGAGGACACAATGTTGATGAGGACTCAATGTTTGCAAGTGTTTGGACTCAAAATAACTCAAAAGAAAGTGTGTTGTTTGATGTAAAAAAAAATTGCACACACTTGAAGACACAAAAGACACAATTTTTTGATGTTTGATCTTGGTTGTTTGAATGTTTAAAAGAAGACAAGCACAATTTTTAGGGTTGGCCAGGATAATAGTTGTTAATCCCACATGGGGTTTCCCCCGAGGCTACACTGTTCAAGGCGGATACTTAGATGCTTGACCCCACTGGCTTTACCCTCAACACTCACTTCTCCAGGGTAGCCAAGCACCAGTCCCCACGAAAACTCCTCGTGAAAAACTTTGTATCTCTACTAAAAACCGTATGTGTGTGGGCCACTCCAGAGGTCCGACCTCCTACCCCAACAACTAGAAGGATTTTGACTTTCTAAAACAAAAAGGTGCTAGTAAGGGCATCCTCTTGTGTGGCCATACATGCGGCACTTTCAGCTCTGTAAATACATAAGGCTCCCAGCCGGTAGGGGTTATGCCCTACAACTGATCAAATAAATTTGATCAAATGGGTTTATGGGGAGACACAGTGTCGGTATGAGCTAATCAGCATACGTTACCCATGGTTTTCACCATGGATACAATTATTTATAGAGGTTTGGAAGAGGTGGGTTTTCCTCTCTACCACTTGGGTCGTTCTCTCCTCACTAATAGTCTTAATGACCGCACGGGGAGACAGGCCCTCTAGAGATTAAACAAAAATAGCCTATTGCTCAAGACACAAAAAACTTTGGTTCAATTTTAGTGCACCAATTGAAGTGTTTGGTAATCTATGAAAACAAGGCACACAATAAAGATCAAAAACCCTTGCCAAAATTTTTCAACAAAGATTTGCTAGTAGTTTTGCAATAATACGTCTCCTGCAAGCACACAAGTTAGGTAAATTTTAGATCCAAAAGACTTTGTGAAAAATGAGGCTTTCAACAATGCGATTCGCTTCAAGGACAAGTTGCACCAATTTGTTAGCTAGATCACAAGATGTTAGCCTGAATAAACTAGATCTAAAATCCAAATGACAAAATAAAGCCTTAAAACTGGAATGAAAATTGAGAATTGCAAAATTGGAAACACAGACGCGATTAAACCTCATGCAGATGAGGTTAAAGGACACAAACACACCTTAAACCCTCGCAGACGCGTTTTGGCAACACAGACGCAGATCTAGAACATAGACGTGATTGAAAGATGCATAGACGCGATTTGGGAACACAGACATGACCCTGTAATCTGCAAAAAAAATTAAAATAATATCGAAGACGCAGACGGGATTCTAGAGGTCACAAATGTGGCAGAAAAGCAAAAACATGGTTCCAGAAGATGTAGATGCGAAAATGTCAAAATATTGTTGGAAATGTCAGATTTGCAACTTCAAAAGCATAAAATCTGCAACCAAGATGTTAAGTGTAAAAGGACAAGAGTCCCAACGGGCGTGCCAAAATGTTTATGGTAAAAATAGAAACAACAATATTGAAAGATTGAATAGATTCAACCATAAAACCCTAGCCTAACAACAACAAAGATCCACCATAACATATGAAGATTACCTAAGACTATGCAAATCAACAAAATCACAAAGATTATACCATCACATGTCTAATAGGGTTTGGATCTTCATTCTTCCTATCTCCGTTGATCTTGCTTGATATATTTTCTCTCAAATTTTATGTGTGCACAAGAGCTCAACAAAGAACGGAAATGTGGTTGCAGGTAGGCTTGATCGCATATGAAAGTTTGAATGCTAGAATGCTTCGGAGAGAATAGAATGATTAGGAGATTAAGATTGATAATAAAAGAAGCATACTCTTATATAGAAGACACTATAAGAAATGGAGGGATAAAATTGAGAGGTGTAAAAGATAAATGGTCGGTTAGGATTAAAGGGTAGGTAAAAGAAATAAGAAAATAATGAGAGACTGGGTAGTGTAGGAATTAAGAGATGAATGACATGTGTCATGGGTAGAAAAGGATAATAAATTGATTAAATAAATAAAGATTTATTTAATTAATAGAGGAAGTGGGATCAATTGAATTAATAAAATGTTTATTTAATTTAGGAAAGAGATAATTTAAATAAATAAATTTATTTATTTAAATGAGAAAAGGCTAGAAAAGGATGAATGAATTAATTAATTAAATAAATATTTATTCAATTAATAGAAGAATTAGCCTTAAAATAATTAAATAAATAGAAATGTTTATTTAATTAGACAGGACAATTTTAGGTGTCTACACAATTAATTACATTTTTAACGGATTAAAAATTCAAATTATCAATTCTGTCTTAATTTATTGTTCTTATGACTGCTAATAAATGTTTTACACTATAATTGAGAGCATTATATTAACCATGAATCAGCGCACTAAGAAAAGTCAGTCGAGCACACAATTTAATCTGGTTTTCCACAACATCGAGTTATTTGCAGGCCCAAGAAGTGAAGAACATCCATTCCAAACAAATTGACTTCATCAAAAGGTGATATTTGTTTGTTGCTTTAACATTATCCTTGCCAGTTTATAGAAATAATTTGGGAAGGCTTTGAGAAAATCTAATTTTGAAAATTTTGCTCCAAATGACAGGGATTTGGAGGTGGACGTTTCAATAAAATAAGTCTTTTAATGCTAAGCATGAGCTCATGACTTACACGAGGATAGAGGAAAAACGAGGAGTTATAGTGGGTATCTGAGTTGGAACTCTGCCATGGACCACCATAGAAACAAAACAGAAGAATTTGCTATCTAATATAACTCTTTAGTGTTTGAATATATCTGCCCTAAATAGTCAATCAATCTGTGATAGCCTATCCAGTAATGGAGAATTCAACGTACATCAAAACAGATGCAAAGCATAATTAAGAAAATAAGCAGTTGCCGTGAGTTGACTGAGAACTGTTTAGACTAAATTTAAACGTTTCCGTATACGATTCATTTTTGGATCCTTTTATTGTTTCAATGTTTGGTTTTTTATTTATTATTTAGATCTTTTCAATATTTTTTTTAAAAGATGTTATTTGAAGGGATTTCATTACACTTAGCAATTTGATTTAGGATACCTACATAAATGCAATTAAAAATACAATAGATTATATAATTGAAATAAATGTGATAGTTAAATAGGAGGTTAGCGGGGTTTAATGTTTGGATTGATGATGGGGAAATGATGTTGATGTTTGTTTTGGAATGATCGGACATTGTTATGGAAATAAAAAAACTTGTTTGAAGAATATTTTGAATTTGAACAAGAATAGAAGTGTATTGATTTGGCATGCTGCAATTGATCTTGATTATAATGAATCTAATTTGATGTTGAGATTAATTTGGAACATGAGGGAATTGAAATTGAAGTTATATTTGATATCCATAAAGATCTACTGAGGATAATGGTGTCGCTGTGTTCGTGCATTGGTCTAAATGTACCTTTTTACTAGTCTAGTTTACTCTTCTATGTTGTTCACATTAAGCTTACTTAAGGGATTTTGTATTTTTCTAGTTTGGTGGAGATTTACTATACATATGACTATATTTTCTATTACCCCATATTTGATGGTGTATCTTATGTATGCCCACCTATAGATTTTGTATGAGCATCTCACATCACATCATTTTATGTAGATATTATTTTATTATTTTGGCATTTTACATTTTTTGTTTAATGTAGGTTTTTACCATTTTCAAGACTTTCAAGACATTTGATGTGAATCAGTCATCTTTTTCTATCAAAAAGACCCGCATAGATAATAGAAGGAGTATGTGAGTACATAATAACAACCTTGGTTAAAATAAATAAATCATTAAACATCTAGAACTAACTAAATTGACTACACAAAGTTTATCCGATTTTAAAAAATAATTAGATTGATAAATTTACCATCCATAGTCATGACATCAAGTCTATGTCATAATACTAGGTGATTGCACTAAATATATTAATCTCTCACAAGGTATCAAGGCTATCTTTAGCCACAAACCTATACCTTAAGGGTTCATTCAAACTAGTTGTTCTAAAATATCTCTTTTTGAAATTAGTGTCTGTATAGTTCACACAACAATAATAGATAAACTACATCCTCATTTATGAGATGAAATATTTGACATCTTATTTAATTAATAATTGTGTCGATTGAGTTGATACTTTCAATTTAGTCCAATTGCGAAAGAATGATAATAAAAACATTCCAATTGGAGTCATTGGTTGCATCCCAATATTAGCATACAAACATACACAAAATTGACATAGAGGCACATCACTCCAAAATATCATGCTCATATAGTTGTTCTAGCTTAAGAATACCTATGGCTAAAAGTATAAAGCTTCTATATCGAACTAAGTATTAAGTGACCTTGACCTAAAGTTTCATAGACTCAATAAACTATATGTATTTGGAATCAACAAACTTGGAACTCTTTTCACTCGAAATACAATCAAAACAAATAGGACTAGGGCATTGGGTGCCCTTGTCTGGGATTTTCTTCTTAAATTTGTGATGAATATCTCTGTATCTTTCATCTCCATCTTCCTATCCTTTGCACTATCATAGAATTTTGGATCTATATTTGCACAAGTACAAAGAGTCAAAAATGGTTGTGGTTATATAGGAGCTTTCCTAAATGAAGCCCACATTTTAGTATTCCTATCTCAATGAATAGTTGAATGGGTGCTCAAATAAAGTGTGTGCTTTGAACCTTAAGTTTTTTGAAGATTGTGGTGAGTAGTGACATGCATAAATATAAAAAAGATCCCCTACTCAATCATGTTAGAGTGGAAAACTAGATGAATTGATCAAAGGATGATTTTTTGTGCATAAAAGACAACAATGTAATAGTAAATTTTAAAAACATGCATATATAGTGGTAATCATTGCAATGCCTCCTAAACAATAATCTTGTTGTTGGATTGCATTTCAAATTCTCCCTTCCCACTTGATGGTTGTGCACTATAATTAGTCATTGATTTGGGTTATGTGGGGGTTTCACTTGTTCATAACACTCATAAGGACCCCCTTAAGTATGGTGTTGGTTGCGGGATTGCTGAGAACTCTATTGGTGTGACAAAGGCTACTAGCAATAGGTTTGCCACTAGTGGTTTGGTTTGGAATGTCTCCAGCATTTTGGACACATCAAAACAAAATGTCAAGCTATAAAAAAACCTATTTTGACTTGCTAAGGAAAATATTAGCGATCTCTTCTTAGGCTAGGGCTTACTTCTTTAACCATATTCCTTTGTTCCCATCCTTCCCCAAGGTGGTTTTAGGGCAAGAAGTGATAGACAATGAGATTTTTTTCTCTTAATTAGGTCTAGTCTGGAGGTTTTTCCATCTTAGGCCATCTCTACTATATTTGAATAGTTAGATTTCTACACATTGTCTCCCTTTAGTGGATGGTAAAGAGAGATTTTCCCTTGTGCTATTGTTTTCTTTATTGTTGGCTATGTTTCTTCTACTAATAGGGGTGTTATCTGTTGAACCCAAGGCAAGAATAGGAGGGGGGTGAATTAGTCTAAAACTTCTAAATAGATTAAATAAAAAACATTCAATGATAAAAAACACTACTAAAAAAGATTGCTAATCACCAAAATATGAAAAGGCCCATAATTTACGTGGAAAAACCATGGTGAGAATCTAACTCACAATATGAATAACAATGATTACAAAGTTTTAGGATCACTGCCAAGGGGCAACAAAACTTGATGGACTTGTAGAATTGAGGCACACAACCTTAGGCAATATAGAAAATAAGGACATGGTCAACTAAGGCTCATTGCTTCAGGGCAAGATACAAAAATGCCGCTAGAAGACTCACTGTCATATAGCAACAGAAGAAATAGTAGAACTAATATGAGAAGGATCTCCTGAACATGAAATTTTCCTTGAAATGAGATCAAGAAACCAATATCATGGTGAACATATATAAAAACTATCTCTATCTCTGCACACTATTTTCCTGAATATCTCTCCTTCAAAGCTCTTCACAATCTAACTTTTGCATATTCACAAACTCAAAACTTCTTGCATATCATTCACATACACTTCTCATCAATTCACACACATTTCACTACACAACTCATCCTTTTGTACTCCTTAAATATGAGATATAACATCAAAAAACCTAATTGAGGGTTGGACAAAATAAAATAAACATTATTGCACAAAATAATCCACTCGGACCATAAATACTCAAAGCGGTCCACTCCAGGAGAAAGAGGGGACCCAAATACATCATAAAACATCCTTCCAAGATAGAAAAAATGATCCACACACACTAATACATCCTCCAAGGTCAGCACCAAACATAACATGTAGATAGTCATTAAAGCTTGTCAAAAAGGCGGCCAAACGGATATTTTTGTTGCAAAATATTCCATGTGGATCTCCACAAACCAAGGTGAGATTCATAACAATATTCTAATTTGTCATCCAAAGCATTTCCAGACCAAAAACATGACCCAAATGAGATAAACCAATTTCAGATACATCGAACCACAACATAACTGAATATATCACACTCAAATCAACATAACTCGCTTGCGAAACACAAACACCACAAGAGAATAATATTGAGAATACTGTAAGATTCATATAATCACATCCTCTAAAATACAATCCATGAACTTCAAAATATATGGAGGCCACAAAAGAATTTCCAAACTAGTCTGACAAACACTCTACCTGTCAAAAAGCAATAACAACCAACTTCTACAAACCACAAACTAGAAAACCAAACCAAATTGTCAATGAAACATTAACAACTATTTCCTGCATATTGCCACAACCAACACTGAAATATTTCCACCACTACAATATCAACAAAAGATACATCTAGACCATAATCCATTTGGACAACCAAGTTTGACATCAATTACAACCACACAAACTCATATTTCCAGCAATCTCCCCCATTGTTATTGATGGTAACACTTGAAACACTGAAACACAAATCAAAACATCTCTCTAGTGCAGGAGCACATAGGCACTAAATGCCTCATGAAGGATTTTACATTTGTATTTGGTTCTAATGTATTGTCAAATCTATGTAAGGTCCTAAGGACCATTTGGAGTCAATCCAAATCACTTTGTATGGTTACTAAAGCCATTTAGGCTCATAGTGACCTATGAGGAGATTGATAAAGTCAAACATGGCCAAACTTGAAAAAAGATTCCATGATGAGTAGAAATGGTGTAATTGGGCTTATGTTGTCCATTTTGGCATGTATTGAGGGTCATTCATCAAGTTTTGTGGTCACATTGACAAGCTGGTAAAAAATTGTCATCTTGACAAAAAGTTGTCATGCAAAAAATGCAAAAAAAAAAAGTTGTCAAAATGTGAAATGGGTGGTTAGAGTTAGTTGGAGTCAGTTTGGGGGTTGGTTTTGGATTTAGTTAGTATATATTTGAGTGTGAGGGTTCGATTGAAGTTTTGGTTGGGGTGTTTTGAAGAAATAAATCTATAAAATGTTCACATTTTCCTTAATTATCATTGTTTTTCTAAATATTGTAGTCTGATATTTCTTTAGTTTTATGGTGAAAGTTATTTGTTTTGATCAGAAAGATATTGGATATGATAGGGAAGTGAGTTAAATTAATTTTATTGTTTGTGGCATTTTATTTCATTGTTATTTGAAAGAGAAATCATAGTTTCCTTAAAAACTGTCAAAACCTTCCCTAGTGTTCCCAGTCTCGAGAAAAACGCCCTAACTTCCTTGTTAACCATTGGGTCTTCATAAAAATTTCAGGGAAAGTCTATAACTATCTTATGTACAACCTCACTAGAGTGATTTTGTTATTATGGGTTTTGAAAAAGTTATGGATGACTGTTTTCCCTTCTTAGATTGAAAAAACAAACATAGTTAGACCTAATTGTAGAAGTACAGTCATGATTTGAGAGGTTTGGTCCAAAACAACCCTACCTAAGTTTTTGATATGTTTTAAATAAGACAAATGGGTATGCAAATATGTTCTTACAATTTGTATATCAAGACTTATTCAAAAGTTGTGAATGACTATTCCTATTTGAAGGGCTACTATATTCTAAGCCTAGTTGTGTGGGCAAGATACAAGTTGAGATATCCTGAAGCCTTGGAGGTTGTTGATGGTTAATTTATATTATTTTTGGTTAATTTAGAATGTTTCCAATTTCAAGTCCAATGTTGTGAAGTCCAGAAACAAAATTGGTGTTTGTAGCCATTGAAGCATAGTTGCATTGTGAAGGAACCTTAACTTGTAGAGGATAAAAATGAAATGTTGGTTGTGAACGTTAACCCCACCTCTGCATCAAAGTGGTATCAGAGCCCAGAAGATCTAGGTAGAGAAGATTTTGTGTGTGGTTGGTAGTTGTGTGTTGGTTCAGGTTGAGAGGATAACCTGGTGAGTGGTCACCAAAAGACTAGGAGGGCAGAGAGGAGGCACCTAGGTGACAAAAGGATAAGATAAGTCCAGAAGATAGAGAGTTGGTGAGTGCATTGAGCGAATAATTGAGAGGTGAGGGTTCATGGAAGAAGAAAGAGGAAGCGAGGAAGAAGAGAGAAGAAGAGAGAAAGAAGGAAAAAGAAGAGAGGAAGAGGAAAAAGAAAGAGATGTGGCAGTTAGAGTTTGACAACGAGATAAGAGAGACCAAGAAAGCAATGGAAAAATTGGAAGAAGACATGAAGGAAGTAAACAAAAGGATTAAGAGGGCACTCAGTTGGCACTTGATAGTTAAGAAGAAGATGGTGTGGCCCATTCAAAGGCTGATTCAAAAAAGAAAACAAGTAAAAGCATTGGAAACAGATGTAAAGGTACTAGAAACCCTTAGGGAAGAGGGTAGTGAATAAGAAGAGAAAGGAAAAGATGAGGATGTATTTGCAGTAGTCAATGACGAGGAACCTGATTTGTGGGGAATGAATGCAACCATTGAGGAAGAATGGAAAAGTAAAGGTGGAATTGAACACGTAGAAATGATGATAGGAGAAGAGGTATACATGTATGGTGATGAAATTAATGTTGTTGATGGATATATGATAGAGAATGATCAGATGTATGATGAGATTGATATGTGGAAAAAGTTACCAATGAGCCTTGAAGAGAATGAAGCAGATTTTGTGATATGTTTTAATACCGATCCATTGATTTATGTACATGAAATTTCTATCATGTTTGTTCCCATGTAGGTGATGAGGAAATTAGATTGGAAGGGGCAGCAAAACTTTCTTGTCAGGTTCATATGCTTGAGAAAGAAGACATGGAGACCAAGGGTGAGGATGAAGAGTGATGGTGATGCAAGTGCAAGAATTGATGCCTACTTCCAGTACCTAACTGAATGGAAGGGACAACCAGATGAAGGATCATTTGCAAAATTCAGAGATGATGTGGAGACAAGAATACCCATGACAACTCCTTTTCCAAGAGACTTGGAATTCTTTTAGGGGGGTAGTATGGTGTAGGAGCACCTAGGCACTAAATGCCTCATGAAGGATTTTACATTTGTCTTTGGTTGTAATGTGTTGTCAAAGCTATGTAAGGCCTTAAGGACCATTTGGAGTCGACCCAAATAACTTTGTATGGTTATTAAAGCCATTTAGGCTCATAGTGACCTATGAGGTCTTGATAAGGTCAAATATGACCAAGCTTGAAAAAAAAGTCCATGATGAGTAGAAATGGTGTAATTAGAATCATATTTTCCATTTTGGAATGTATTGGGGGTCATTCATCAAGTTTTGTGGTCACATTTACAAGTTGGTCAAAAATTGTCATGCAAAAAATGCAAAATAAAAGTTGTCAAAATACAAAATGGTTGGTTAGAGTTAGTTGGAGTCAGTTTGGGGGTTAGTTTTGGATGTAGTTAGTATATATTTCAGTGTGAAGGGTCGAATTAAGTTTTGGTTGGGGTGTTTTGAAGAAAGAAATCAATAAAATGTTCACATTTTCCTTAATTATCATTGTTTTTCTGAATATTACGGTTTGATATCTCATTAGTTTCATGGTGAAAGTTATTTGTTTTGATCAAAAAACTATTGGATATGATAAGGCAATGAGTTAAATTAATTTTAGTGTTTGTGGCATTTTATTTCATTGTTATTTGAAGGAGAAATCATAGTTTCCTTAAAAACTATCAAAACCTTTCCTAGTGTTCTCAGTCTCGAGAAAAATGCCCTAACTCTCATTTGAACCATTGGATCTTCATAAAACTTTTAGAAAAAGTCTATAACTATATTATCTACAACCTCAATAGAGGGAATTTTTTTATTATGGTTTTTGAAAAAATTATGGATGACTCTTTTCCTATCTTAGATTGAAAAAACAAACCTGGTTAGACCTAATTGCAGAAGTACAATCATGATTTGAGAGGTTTGGTCCAAAAACACCATACCTAAGTTTTGTATATGTTTTAAAGAATCCAAATGGGTACTCAAATATGTTTTTACAGTTGGTATATCAACACTTATTAAAAAGTTGTGAATGATTGTTCCTATTTGAAGGGCTACTAGATTCTAGACCTAGTTGTGTGGACAAGATACAAGTTGAGATATCTTGAAGCTTTGGAGGGTTTTGATAGTTAATTTATGTTATATTTGGTTAATTTAGAATTTTTCCAATGTCAGGTCCAATGTTGTGAAGTCTTGAACCAAAATTGGTGTTTGTAGCCATTGAAGCATAGTGTCAATGTGAAGGAACCTTAACTTGTAGAGGATAAGAATGGAATGTTGGTTGTGAACCCAAACCCCACCTTTGCATCACTCTCCCCCTATCAATAATATACATAAAAGTGATTACAATTTTTAGGCTCACTACCAAGGAGCAGCAACACCTAAAGGACTTGCATAACTAAGGCACAAAACCTTAGGCAAGATACAAAATAAGGACTTGCTCAACTAAGGTTCGTTGCTTTAGGGAAAGATACAAAAATGTTGCTACAAGACTCACTATCATAGAGAAATGAAAGAAATAGTAGAACTGATATGAGAAGAATCTCATGAACATGAATTTATTTTTGAACAATAGAATAAAGTGACCAATATCATGGCAAATATCTTTGAACATAGTTTTTGTCTCTGCACATTGTCTTCCTGAATATATCACCTTCAAAGCTCTTTACAATCTGACTTTTGCACATTCACAAACTCAAATGTTCTTGCATATCATTCGCATACACTTATCATTGATTCAAACACATTCCACTAGCACAACTCATCCATCCACGCTCCTTAAATATGAGATAAAATATCAAAAAACCTAATTGAGGGTCAGCCAAAATAGAATGAATATTATTGCACAAAATAGGCCACCTAGACCAAAAATACTCAAAGCAGTCCACTCCAAGAGAAATAGAGGACCCAAATACATCATAAAAATTCCTTCCAAGATAGATCCAATGATCTACACACACCAGCATATCCTCCAAGGTCGGCACCAAATGTAATGTGTAGACAGTCATTAAAGCTTGTCAAACAGTCAGCCAAAAAGATATCTTCCCGTGCAAAATACTCTATGCTGATCTCCACACACCAAGGTGAGACCCATAACAATATTCCAGCTTGTCACCCAAAGCATATTTGGACCAAAAAAATTATCCACATGAGATAAAATAATTGGATACATTGAACCACAACATAACTAAATATATCATACTCAAATCGACATAACTTACTTGCGAAACAAAAACACCACAAGAGAATCATATTGAGAATACTAGATAAGAATCGTATAACCATGTCCTTTGAATCACACCATGAACTTCAACATATCTAGAGGCCATCAAAGACTTTCTAGACCAGTCTGACAAACACTCTACTTGTCAGAAAGTTGTAACAATTGACTTCTACAAACCACAAACTATAAAACCAAACCAACCGTCAATGAGACATTAACAAATCTTTCCTACATATAGCCACAACCAACACCAAACTATTTTCACCAACTGCAATACCAACACAAGATACATGTGGACCTGAATCCATTCAAACAAACAAGTTTGACATCAACAACAACATCAATGACAACCATGCAAACTCACATTTCCAATATCAATTTAGAGGGTGGTGATTGGATGTGGGGTTTGCACTCATTCTTTCTTTGTCCTTGGTTGCCTAATTTTTAATCTCTTAAGGAATCAGTTCATGTTTCTTGTATTTGGGTGAAAGTGCCTTATCTCCCCTTATAGCTTCAGTGTAAATCTACCTATGAGGCTATTGGGACTAACTTGGGGCATTTCTTGTGGATAGATACTGCTACCACATTTTTTTCCCATACCTCCTTTGCTTGTATTTTGGTAGATATTGGTTTCCATAAATCCTTCTAGAGTTGTTGTGATGTCAAATATACCCATTAATGACATCCCAAGGTCATGCAAGGGGAGAGTATCACCAAAAGTGGGAGTATCAAAGTTTCAAGGTCAAGGATACCTCAAGTCTCATACACAAGTTGGGGGCTAGAGTTCAAAAGTATAACAAACTACATGTCCAAATAAGAAGATATCTAAACTTGCAATCCAAATGAGAAGGATTGAAGTATGGGGTGTCATGGAAAATGTATTAAAGTAAGGGAAAGGTTGAAGCTCCATTCTTGAAAGGTGACTCAATGTAAGTATTAGGGAGTCAAGGTTTGAGCTAAAAAAAATTTGTTAAGAAATGCTTTGAAACTATGACAAAAGTAAGGAAAAGAGAAAAGCTTAAAGGAAGGGGATGTTAGGAAGGAAAACCCTTGGTAGGACATATCAAACAAAACAAACTTAGAATGAAATTCATGTCTTGATGGGAAAGTACATTGACTTGATATGAATAAGGGAAATGACAAAGTTGAGGGAAAATCATGCTTGGCTATGACAATATAATATTTCGATAAGAATTTAAGAAGAAAGATAGAGTTGTGTGGAAAGGCATGCTAAGATGGGAAAGTCTAATATTTTGATAGGAATAAAAAAAAGGGATGAGAGGATAGAAAACTTTGAAACTTTGACAACTTGCACACACTTAGAAATTTCAATGTGCCTTCACACTTGGAAATTTTTAAATCTTATGAGCACTTGAGAGATGAAGATGGAGAACACATATGAAAACTTTGAACAACAGAGAAACTAGAAATAGGAAAGAGGTCTTGGGTCCACAAACATAAATTAGTGGAAAATGGGACATTATAGATTCAACCTTTAGACTTTGATAGCCGGTCCAAAAAAATGTAAACTTACAAATTTTTATATTTAATGCGTTTACACAATTTAATCCAATTAAATATAATATGCTCATGTTATATAGCATAAGCACATTATAATATGTTTTCTTTATGTTCAATAATAAAAGCCATACAATAGACCCGACAAGTGGCAAACAGCCATTCTAAGCAAATTGACTTCATCAAAAGATGATATCTGTTTGTTGCTTTAACATTATCCTTGTCAGTTGATACAAATAATCTGGGAAGGCTGCCAGAAAATAATAATTTGAAAATTTTGCTCCAAATGACAGGGATTTGGAGGTGGACGTTTCAACTAGATTTATGCTTAAATCAACGTTTGAAAGCATGAGCCGACTTATACAAGGAAGGAGGAAAAACGAGGAGTTATAGTGGGGATCTGAGTTGGAACTTTGTCATGGACCACCATGGAAAGAAAGGAAAACAATTTGCTATCTAATAGGTGTTTGAATATACTCATGAAATGTTTATATGCTCATATCCAGGGGAAATGTTTATATCATCTCACTATCAAAAACTTCTCAACCACTATACCCAATTGTCTCTCTATAGTTGGGAGATTCCTGATGAAATACATCCTCCTTTAATACAACTGTTGTATAAATGAACCGCTTCAAGATCGAATAGTTTTATCTTGCAAACGGGTTAATCGTTTAAGATTTGAATTGGTTGGTATTTTCTTCCTTCCAAATAGACTGCTTTCAATTTTATCCATCATTTGACTCACATTCAAAATTAGTAAATAAATTATTATTCTATTTAAAATAGAAAATTTGGTTTGACCATTGAAGTGTACCAAAAAAAATTCTTTCAATTCTAAAATTTAGGAGCGGATGTCAGAATATGTTAGATTGCCACGATCTATATTAATGTGGTCAGCACTGAGAAGGTTCATATTGATGTTTATTTTATATAGCATGTGTGCTATCGTTTCAAGCACCACATCCAACTTCCTTTCTTTCATGAATTATTTCTCTAACTAGTCCTTTGTTCTCATTACTATTGGTTTTTGTAGAGCTCATTCCATCATACATTAGATATTTAAAGAACCCTCCCATGATTCATAACATGGTATGAAAATTAACTCTAATTCCATGTAATGACCCTGGAAAAAATATCTAGTGTAAATAAATTTAATATTTATATATTTTTAATGAATTCATAAATAAAATTAGATTTCTTCATAATTTATACATCACATTTATAGCCTAGATTACAAATGATGCAAATAAAGAAGATAAACTTTGCACCTTTTTTATTATTAATGAAATATAGAAATACATGAAGATGTGTTGTAATAATAGTAGAACAATAATTGTGACAACATAATAAGAACTAAATGCCAAAATACTCAAATTCACAATAGTGGCAAATGATCAAAATCTAATTAAATTGAAATCTATGACCTTGAAAGTACAATTAAGACCTCTAAAAAGGATTGTACTATAAAATCAAAGTTGTTTTATCCTATGATCCTTGAAATTAAAAGGTTTTTTTTATCCTTTGATTTCCGATAAATCAAAGGGATTCCATCTTTAAATTTGGTTGCTTGAGCACGACTTCTTAAAATGATTCTTCCCTATATTTTTTTAGTGTACAATACATAATACCCTAAATGCACACATGCCCTTATTTTACTCATTGAAATAAGAAGTAAAAAATAAATCCTACCCATAAGAGAAACTGTTGTTTTATGTGAGGACCAAGGGAGCCAAGTTATAACTACCACATTTTATGAGGGCATGGCCATCTTGATCCTCTAATCCCACAAGTACACATGGAAATGTGTTCTTAGATTTGAATAGTATTTATGGCTAGGAGAAGTCTTTCTAGAGTGGTTGTGGTTTTAAATCTAGCAGTTAATGGCATCCCAAGGTCATGTGAGGGGTAGGTGGGATAAAGCATCACCAAAAGTGGGAGTGTCAAAGTTTCAAGGTTAAGAATACGACTTGAGTCTCATGTCACATGTTGGGGCTTAGAGTTGAGGAGTATAAAATATCACACATCCAAATAAGAAGATATCTAAACATGCAATTGAAATAATGTTATATAGTGTAATATTTTAGGAATTGAATTTTGGGGTGCCATGAAAAGGGTATTTAAGGGAAAGGTTGAAGCTCCCTTCTTGAAATTTAACTCGGTGTAATTATTAAGTGATAGACTTAAAACTAATTGAGAGGGTGGGTAGGGGGGTGGTGGGGGGGGGAGGGGGCGGGGTGAATCGGTGATAGCAAAAACAATACTATTTTGAACACTGACAGGTTGAGATACTTAACAAGTTTATTAAACACTATGCATGAAATCCAAAATCCTATTAAAGCATCCACAATAAGTAAAACATCCACCATAACACAAGTATTTATACGTGGAAAACCCAAATGGGAAAAACCATGGTGAGATGAAACTCACAAGTTAACTATCAGCAGAAATAGATAACTAACCAGTTAAGGTCTACAAAAGTTGCTTTGCTGGGAGCGAATCCTGTTAAAGATCCCGAAGCTTTGCTAGGAGATATACCCTGTTAAAGGTAGTACCCTATTAGGAGTAACCTCAGTAGAGGATTTCTGAATCCAAACTAATGGATCACCTGGTTAGAGGATTTGTACAATGAAGCTTGTTAGAGCTTACCCGGTTAGGGGGTTTGACTATTGTAGTGATTAGAAAACAACAAGGGTGTGATCTAATAGTAGCACAACTTGATTGAATAGATCCTCTTCTGCTAAATCAAACTGCATCACCAATTTCATCACCAACATATCTTGCAATACCTTCAACTTCTATTTTGCATCATATCTCTCCCTTTTGTTCTTGTATCATAATGTCATTATATAGACACTAGATTTCATGTCGGCTTAGAAATCATATCACAATTACCTAGGTGCAGTGTATCTGAACAATGAAAAACATAACTCATCACAATTTACTGCCAAAATGTCGATTGAGGATAACTCATCACGACTGGTGATAACTCATCACACAATCAATGAATACTGGTTGGAATACTGATACTGGTTCGGAGTTAACCACTTCTAACATATACATCGTTTGTCCTCAATTTGCTTCTTTGATGGTTTTCGTCGAGTCTCCAAGTTGTTGTCAGACCATTTCTGCACATACCGGTTGTCTGCATATACCGGTTAGACATCTTCCAAACCATCTTAACAATACCGCTTGTAATATAAGTAGCTCTAAAAGTAATACCGATTATTGTGAACATATGTGTGTGTATACATGTTCCATCAATGACAACACATGAAGTCACCTATTACAATCATCATCAAGCCAATTTTAAGGAGTCAGGGATTGAGCTAAACACATGTTGCAAAGGAATGGTAAAAAATTGTGACAAAGATATGGAAAGTAACAAAGCTTGAAAGAGGGGGATGATGGGAAGGAAAATCCTAAAAAAATTGTAGGGACAAGGGAATAAAATAAAATTATATGGAAGTCATTTTTGGATGAGAAAATTATATAACTTGATAAAATGGAAAATCATGTTATAATAAAAAATTTTGATATTTCGATAAGAATAAGAAGAAAGATATGATTTGGTGGAAAGACATGTTAGGATGGGAAATTTTGATGTTCCAATATGAATAAGGAAAAAGGAAGAATTTGGATAAAAGAAATGATGAAATAGAAAACTTAGAAATTTGGCAACTTACACACGAATTTGAAAATACATACACACCGAGAATTTTGTTGGTAACTAAATGAGAATTCTGTTGGTAACCAAATTAAATTTTGTGTGCGAGTTGTCATTCGCAGGCCTGACAAGTGAATAACGACCACTCTAAGCAAAAGACTTCATCGAAAGGTGATATATGTTTTTTTGTTGTTGATTGAATACGGTCCTTGTCAATTAATAGAAATCATTTTGGGAAGGCTTTGAGAAAATATAATTTGAAAATTTTGCTCCAAATGACAGCTATTTGGAGGTGGACGTCTCAGCAAATGAGTCTTTTAAGGCTAAGCATTAGCTGACTTACACAAGGATGCAGGAAAAAAGAGGAGTTATAATGGAGACCTGAGTTGGAACTCTGTCATGGACCACCAAAGAAAGAAAGGAGGAAAAATTCAAATATGATATTGTCATTAAAATTCAAATGTTAGAGATGAGATTTTTCTTTTAACATCTCATTATGGAAATACTAATAAATGAAGCTATGAATTTATTGTTTTCCTCGAAACAGTATACCCTCTTGTCTCTCTATTGTGGAAGATCGTTGATGAATTACATCCTTCTTTAATACGACTATTGTCCTACAGTTCTACTTGAAGATCGAATGTAGTTTTATCTTTCAAATGGGTTAAACATTTAATATTTGAATTGGTACTTGCTGGTTTCGAAAAAGACTGCTTTTCAATTATATCTATCATTTGACTCATGAAAAATTAGTTAAATTATTACTCTCGTTTTCTTTTGCTTTGTCATTTTGAGGTTTGGAATTGTGTGGAAAATATCAAATTCTATCAATTCTTAAAATTAGTTGCAGATGTCAGAATCATTTTGAAGTTGTAAGTGCATTTTTTGAATTAAATGAGCTTAAACATTAAAAAACACAAATTTGCATGATACAATTATTTTTCAGCAGATTTTTTACAGTACTGAAAAGGTACATTAAGAAAATCGAACCAGTAAAAATCGTATAAAAATCTGTTGTGATTTACAGATTTTGTGCTTTTGATCTGCTGTTTTGTATGGAGAATAGACAGATCCATGGGTCTTTTAAAAGAATTTTTTTAATGTTTTTAATTATTTAGATCTTATATTAAGATGATAGTTTAAATATTTTTTAAATGATGTTATTTGAAGAGATATCATCACATGTAGTGAATTTATTTAATTGTAATTAAAAATTTGATAGATAATAGAATTGAAATAACAGTGATACTTAAATAAGAGGTTAGAGGGGTTTAGAATGTGGATTGATGATAGAATGATGATGCTGATGTTTGTTTCGAAAAAACTTCAGTTTGATAAATATTTTGAAGTTTGTACTGCCATGGAAGTCAATTGAATATGTATGCTATACAATCAATCTTGATTAGTGTGAAACTAATTCATTATATAGATTAATTTGGAAAATTAGTGAACATAAATTAAATTCATAATTAATATCCATAAATTACAAAGGATAATGATGTTGGCATGCTACTTTTCAATGTTGTTCATATTGACTTTATATAAGGGATTTTGTACTTTTCTAGTTTGGTGGAGATGTACTACACATATAAATATATTTCATATTATCATATATTGATAGTGTATCTTATATATACCCACCTATATATTTCATATGAGCATCTTTTGAATCTTTTGTATATTGTACATTGAATCACTCTGTGTAGAATATTAATATTTTATTATTTGGTAATTTACTTTTTTTGCAATTAAGGAAGTTTTTTTTCCTCTTTCAAGACCTTCAAGTCATTTTTTGAAAATCAATCTATTAGCAATTGATACTCATTGGAATCATATGTTGTCATTAATGGCAAAAAGATTATATTGAAGGCATATACTGACACATGCCGACATTTGGAGGCATACACCAGCAAATATCGGCATTGAGTATTCAGGGTCATCACTGGCACTGGCACTAGCATCCATCATTTCAGTGAAGCTGACATCAGTCTGGATCCGAAAGGTTTTATTGTAAAATCATTTTGTAATTATTGTATTGGGCCGATATTGAATATCTTTTGTATTTTAAGCCGACATAAGGCATATTGTTTGTAAGGGTATATAAGTCAGTATGTTAGATCATTTTGATATAGGTCAATGTATATGACATGGTAGCAGAACTATGTGATGCAAAGGATATGTATGTAGATCATTTGTATGCGAATGTAATATCATACTATGATCAGTAGATAGTTTATAAAGCATTCTTGGAGGAAAGGAGATACCAGTAGAAGGTTCGAGGTTTATGAACCAATACAGAACAAAGCTTTAATCGAAAATCTTTTTGGCATTACAGATGCATTTTGTGAGTTCACTAGTACTGTTTTATTTCAGCAGAAGCTTGTAGTCGGTGAGACTCTTTTGTGTTGAGAAGTGTGCTCTAGGCAGTGTGCCTTCCTGCATGTGTAGGCCCCCATGCTATGTAATATCTTTCATATGGACAGTGAATTGATATTGCGGGTCACAAATCCCACCCTGGTTTTTCCTCTTTGAGGTTTTCCACATATAAATTCAATGTGTTATGGTGTTCATTGATGTTGCTGGTTTATTTACTTCATGTTATATGTTTCTTCATTTATCGGTTTATATGTGTATGTTATAAAAGGTTGAAATATTGGGTTACCAGTGCAACACTGATTCACCCCCCCTCTCAGTGTTCTTGGGTTCATTGTATTCCAACAATTGGTATCAGAGCTTGGTACCTCAGAGGAAGTTTAACAGCTTGAGGAAGATCCTGAAACCAAAATCATTGAACATGGCTATGGAGAAGCAACTTGAGATGGGACTTGAGGATTATGATGTTGAAAGGATGAAGAACTTGAAACTGCAAGATGAATTAAATTTTGCTAATGAATTCATTTTTATTCTGCAAGAAAGGTTATCATCTGCTCAAGTCAAGAGAAAGGAACTTTTGCAAAACTAGGATGACGAAGAGAAAAATGCACTTAAGGAACAATGTCAGAAGCTAAGTCAAGCTAACATGCTCATGAAGAATGAAATGCAAGACCTGACTATGAGTTTATCAAAAGATATTGAGGACAGAAAGAAGAAGGAAAAAAATCTTGTTATATCTCTGAAGAACAAATTTGATGAATGTGGCAGATTGACTCATGAAAATAATCTGTTGAGAACTAATTTGGTACACTCCTGAAATAATGAACAAGAGATTGAAAGACAAATAACAACTATGAGAGATGATCTGACTACTGCAAGTGAGTATAAAGAAAAAATTAGGATTAGTGTTGCACAGTTGGATGATTTATTGAAAAGACAAAGGCAGAGTGAAGATTCTAGAGGACTTGGATTTGTACAAGGTGAAAGCTTCGGTACTGCAAATGAAGATCATACAACTAGTATGCAAAACTCATCAGACTAGAGAAAACTAGTAAGGCAATCTAATGCTTACAAATTTAATGGTAGATTTTTTGTTTGTAATAAATTTGGGCATATGGCTAGACAATGTAGAAATAGAGAAAATCAAAACTACAATTCAGTTCCTAGTCAATGCACAAATTGCAATAAATATGGTCATCGGTCAGAAGATTGTAGAATGAATGTCAAATATTATGCATGTGGAAATTTTGGTCATTTGGCTAATCAATGTAGGTCAAGGAATGACACTGGATATGTCAAAGCAATTCAAAAGAACAATGTTACATGTTATGCATGCAACAAAATAGGTCATATTGCAAAGTAATATAGAAGCAAGTCTACACCGGTTAACAATGATAAAGCAAATGAGAAAGGAAAGCAGAAGGTAGATGAAATACAACAAGATCACACCAAGAGATGGGTTAGAAAATATGAAGAACCGAGTGGAGATGCAAATACACCGGTAACTACACTTGTAACTCCACCGGTAGACCAAAGCATTCCTGCACTGGCAGGAAATTCAACTGGTAACTGAGGCATACGCCTTAGGGGTTGGCAAATTCATTGCAAATCTTGCATATTCCCCAGAAGAGATTTGGAAGAAATCTAGAGAGTGTTATTAATCATTGATGGAGGTTTATCCGACATGAAACTGTGAAACCGACATCTGGTAGGGCACATCACTAAGCATTTATGACAATGATGAATTAGGGTTTACTCACTGATAAAAAGGAAAATGGATTCATTTTCACTCACCCAGCACTTGAGCAAACTAGAGTGAAGCAAAGGTGAATCAAAGGTGATCAAGAGCAAGTAAAGGCATACCAAAGAACTTCCAACAGTCATTTGAGAAGTAATCAAAACCCTTCAACCGATGACTATTATCTAGTATTTATTTGAAATGGCATCCAAATCATCATCTGCTCCTACTTTTATTGCAAATCCCACTATTGTTGAGGTCAAGGATAGGCTTAGGCCTATTTTTAAGGAAGTTCCCCAAATTGCTATGAAGGAAGATTCTACTGGTGCGTTTTCAAGGGTTCCCGATGGCATGGTCTATGTAGAAGATGTCAGAGCCTATATTCACTGCACCTTGGAAGATTTGGGCATTGAAGATATCAAGGGGATGTATCAATCTATGATACTAGGAAGCTCCAGAACAATCAAACCAAAATATCAAATCATTGAAGATCTAGGGTTAACCAGAATCCTATATATTTCAAAATTCAAGGATGAAGTGATCAAATATGTTCTGATTAGGGTCCATAATGAATTTATCTGGCTAGACCGGCCCCACATGATTACCAAAGAAGTTATTCAAGCGGTCACCGACTTACCTAAAGTTGGACAGGAACCAGGAAAGAAGATCTACACCACTGCAGTTGAGAAGCTCATCGGTGCAACCCATGATGGAAGATTTATGAGGGTCAGCACCATCAAAGAAACTAATTTGAAATTTGCCAACATGATCATCGGCTACAAGTTAACTAAATCAAGTCAATTGAACTCTGTTGCCAGTTCCCACATCCATGTTTTACACTAGATGATAAAGAATAATGAGAAGTATGACTTGTGTGAATGGTTGAGAAGTGAGTTAATGATAAATCTTGGCAGCATGATCATCGGCTACAAGTTAACTAAATCAAGTCGATTGAACTCTATTGCTAGTTCTTGCATCCATGTTGCACACCAAATGATAAAAAATAATGAGAAGTATGACTTGAGTGAATGGTTGAGAAGTGAGTTAATGATAAATCTTGGCAAAATCAAAGGGGTTAAGAAAGGAACTTTCAGGTTTGGCAATCTTATTGTCTGCTTGATGTTATACTTCATGAATGAGCTACCAGGTTTGGGAAAGAAACATTGGGCTCATGACATACCAGTTCGTATGCAGATCAAAGAAGCAATCAACAGTCTTGGTAGTAATAGGGATGAAAAGCTATGGGGATACTTCAAAACTTTTTAGGAGAACATGAGACTGAGGGAAAGAATTTCCAAGCACATTGTGGAGAAATACTCCACTGATATTTGCTTTATGGTAAAAACAGATGAGACACTGATGGAAGCAGTGGAACCTAGAATTATATGGGTTACTGAATTTGGTTATGAGGTAGATGACAATATTTTGGAGTTATATGCTAAAATGTTGAGTGATGCTCCTTTGGATGATAAGGCTGAACACTTTGGCACCCCATAGGAGAAGGATCTTGAGGTTAAAACTAGTTTCAACAAGAAAATAAGAGAAAAGAAGATAGACAAAATGTCTACATTTATTCAGGATGTAATGCATAGGATAGATACAAAACTAGGTTCTGGATCTAAACCGGTAGATCAACCGGTAGTAGCAAGTGCTCCTAAGGTGAAGAGGCCTGAAACTTTCATTTCTTCTATCACTTATGATTCTGATCTAGAGGATAATCAACCTCTTGCATTTAGAAGGGTATAGTGGAAGAAAGCTGACAAGCCTCCGATAGAGGAGAAGAAGGTGGAACCGAGGAGGAAGCTAGTTAGAAAGGTAACAACTATAGCCAAACCTCCAACAAAGAAGAGGCAACCTGCTCCATCCGCTCCTGCAACCCCCAAAAAGAAGAAAAAGAGTGTGATAGATGAAGCAATTGAATTTGGTAATGTTACCATAATCCCCCCCAATGACTTTTGCAAAATTGATTGATGAGATAACTAAAGATGGAATGTTGAAGAATGTGTCAAATTTTTATGAAGATTTAGAAGATAATGAGCAAGATGAAATAGAAGAAGCGATCTTGTTATATTTAGACATATACAAGAAGGCTTTGGTAGAGATTTTGAAGGAAATTCCCTTATCATTGTACATTAAGTTAGATGCAAGAAGATTAGATGCAATTAGGAGGGACAGAGAAATCAAACAAGTTGAAATTTTGAATATGTGTGGCTCTATGAATAATGAAGAAATGAAACGATGTATAGATGTTGCTAATAGAACAATCTTTAGCAGCAAAACCCGGCAAATAGGCCTAATGATGGGTAGAGTCAATGAGATAGTAAATGAGATCAAAGATGGTTGGACCAAATTATTCCAAAAGAATTTTGATTTTCTCACCTCTCAAGAAGAATTTCCTAAGGCAGTAGCTCCCACCATTCTAGACAAATCCAAAGGGAAAGGAATTTTGGAAAGTTCAATTCAAATTTTGAGTGAACTAGCAGTTAAACTCAAAACTGATGAGAGTGTATAGACCAAACCGACATAGACTACATTTGTACAGTCTGGGCAAGGTAATATAGAAAATGTACAAGTTACAGATAATATTGTGGATAATACTCCACCGACGATAATAGATACTGCACCAAGTGGTGAAGCCACCGGTGCATTAGAGGAGGAGAAAAGAGATTCACCAGTAGAGGATAAGGAAGATAAGGAAGATAAGGAAAAGGAGACTAAATCGATAGTTGATTCCCCTGCAAAACCTTTGGCAATTAACACTTCTCAAGTTGAGAAGAAATCAATTATAGAGATGAGCCCCATAGAGCTAATGATGATGGCTACTCAAAATCTATTGAAGGAGGGATCTACAGACAAAGGAATAATAGATCAATCAATAACAATTTTGCATAGATTGATTCCTAATTGTATGATTGAAAATGAACAAAGTCCTTCCGGCAAGCTTAAGGTATTAACAAAACACATCTAAAAACTTTCAGTCATTGCAGCAGATTTCAGACAAGAAAGCACTTGAAATGTTTACTCTGGCCAAGAAAGAAACTTTTGACCAAATTATTGAGATAGAGAAGAGGAAGGTTGAAGAGAAACTTTACTCATTGAAAATTCTTTGAAACAATGTACTAACATCTACAGGGTCTGTTGTAACATAGATATTCTTACAGCTAATGTAGATCAGAGGTTAAAGGAATTACATGAAAAGATAGCTAATAATGCTAATTCTTTTGATGGACTAACTTCACTCACAACTTCCATTGATGGACAAATTTTGACTTTGGAGAACCAAGTTTTTTCTTTTGAAAAGGAAAGAGACAAGATCATTCAGAGAGCAAGGAGACTTAGAGGTTTGGTGAGTCCAAGATTGGATTCACTTGGTGTACATAAGAGGGAATGTATGGATATGCTTGCGAATCCCACATCGACAGAAGTCACTGAGAAAGAAACACTAGCACATTTACTGAGTGGACTTGTATCCATATCTGAAACATTCAAAACCAGTTGGGATACCTATGTACAGTTTCTAGAGAAAGCTTACCCAAAATTTTTGAGATTGGTCAAGCTCCGGTAAAGTAATCTAAAACAATTCTTTCAATTCCTTCACCGGTCTTTGGCATTGATGCCAAAGGGGGAGTATATGTATGTGAAAAATATGTATGTTATCCTAAGGGGAGGATAGGCAAAGTATATTGCTGACAAGGTCAATCAGCTTAGGGGAAGCATGATTCATTTCAGTTGAACCGACAAGGAATCCATTTTTCACACGAGTTTAGCCATCAATGCCAAAGGGGGATATTGTTGGTAATTGACACTCATTAGAATCATATGTTTTCATTGATGGCAAAAAGATTCTATTGAAGGCATATATCGGCACATATCGACATTTGGTGGCATACACCGGTGGATACCGATATTGAGTATTCTGGGTCATCACTGGCACCGGCACTGACACCGGCATCTAGCATTTCATTGAAGCCGACATCAATCTAGATCTTAAAGGTTTTATTGTAATTTCATTTTGTAATTATTGTATTGGGCCGACATTGAATATCTTTTGTATTGTAAGCCGACATAAGGCATATTGTTTGTAAGGGTATATAAGTCAGTCTGTTAGGTCATTTTGATATAGGACAATGTATATGACATGGTAGCAGAACTGTGTGATGCAAAGGATATGTATGTAGATCATTTGTATGTGAATGTAATACCATACTATGATCAATAGATAGTTTGTAAATCACTCTTGGAGGAAAGGAGATACCGATAGAAGGTTCAGGGTTTATGAACCAGTACAGAATAGAGCTTTAATTGGAACTTTTTTTGGTATTGCAGATGTATTTTGTGAGTTCACCAGTACTGTTTTATTTTAGTAGAAACTTGCAGTCAATGAGACTCTTTTGTGTTGAGTAGTGTGCTCTAGGTAGTGTGCCTTCCTGCATGTGTAGGCCCCCATGCTATGTAATATCTTTCATATGGCTAGTGAATTGATATTGTGGGTCACAAATCCCATTGTGGTTTTTCCTCTTTGAGGTTTTCCACGTATAAATTCACTCTTCTTTTTCCAGATTCGACTCATCTCTTAGATGGTTTCCTCAATACTTACCTTCTTCTTACCCTTCTGGTCTATAGAATGATTGACCGGTTTGTTCATTCTGGTTCTACAGAACTTCGCCATATGTCCCAGTTTATGACAATGATAGCAGGCCATTCTGGATGTTCTCCAAGGTCCTGCATTACCTCTTCCAATTCTCCTTCTGCAATTCATAGCTACATTACCATAATTGTTACTGTAGTCACATAAATCTGTCCACTTAATTAAATGAATACTTAGTATTTATTTGATTATTTAACCATCAACTAATAATTAATTATCTTTTGTTGCTAACACTAATGTTTGTTTCTTGTGCTCTTATGTGTGTTGCCATCAAACAGATTTTCTAATCCTTTTTGCAGAGCATCAGTTACAGATGGTGCAAATGACATTGGTTACCTTTTCCATCTCAAATGGACTAAACCGGTTGACATACGGTCTCTGCCAGTTCATGTTTCCCTGGTTGTCATAGATTCTCATTATGTTACCCTTAGGTCTTGGACTCATGTGAGGTACTGGATTATTTTCTCCACATATGCATTCAACTGATCTATGTCTATACATGTTGCATGTAAACAATGACCTTCAAATCTCTTAGATACATACCTAGTATTTCCATTGTAGCTAGTATTCCTATTTGGTTTGTTTCTACACACATTTGTAGTATGTCCAGGTTTATGACAGACAAAGCAAACAGGTATAAAAAATTTCTTACCGATATGCTTGTTAGCTTTAGGAGTAGTTTTATCCTTGTGAATGTTTCTCTTTGTTCCAGAAGACTCTCCTTTCTCAGATGTGTTAAATCCTAGTCCAGAAGTATCTCCTTTCATCCTTTGAGATTGGATCTGCTCATCCAACACAGAAGCACTTTTATTGAACTTCTCCAGCTTTCCATTAGTCTCAGTGAGTTCTCTAGTAAGATCTTCATTGTGTTTTGTAAGAGTATCTCTTAGAGATGATGCCATTTCAAGATCTAGCTGCAAAGTTTATTTTTCTTCCTTTTCAGCATGCAGATGCTCATATAGAGTTGCATTCTCTTGTCTGATCTTAGCAATCTCATGATCTCTTTCTTTGACAAGGTCTTTAGCTATCCTCCTGGCTTCCATCTCTTGACTCATGCAGATAGTTAATGCTTCTAACTCTCTTCTTAGATTTAGCTTTTCAGCGTTCAACTTTTCAACTTCTTCAACTAAAGCATCAATATTAGCTTCATCTGAGGAACTGTTGTCAAATATCTCTAATAGTTGTTCAGTCGGGTCTTTCCTTTTGACTTGTGAAGTGTTAAATCTGACCCTTAGGGTTTCAAGATCATCCTTGGTAGCATCAAGCACTCTAGCCATCTTCAAGTAACTCATATCCCCCATGGTGGCTTTTGGGTTTCCTTCCAAGCAATTAAGCCTTAAAGAAGTTTGTCTCTGATACCAATTGATAGACTTAAAAAGCACTGAGAGGGGGTGTGAATCAGTGACAACAAAAACAATACTATTTTGAGCACTAATCGGTTGAGATACTTAACAAGTTTACTAAACACTATGCATGCAATCCAAAATGATATTAAAGCATCCATAATAAGTAAAACAACCACCATAACACAAGTATTTATATGTGGAAAACCCAAATGGGAAAAACCATGGTGAGATGGAACTCACAAGTTAGCTATCTATAGAAATAGATAACTGACCGGTTAAGATCTACAAAAGTTGCTTTGCTAGGAGGGAATCATGTTAAAGATTCTGGAGCTCTACTAGGAGCTATACCTTGCTAGAGGTAGTACCTTGTTAGGAGTAACCTCAATAGAGAATTTTTGAATCCAAACTAATGGATCACCTGGTTAGAGGATTTGTACAATGAAGCTTGTTAGAGCTACCCAGTTAGGGGATTTGACTGTTGTAGTGATTAGAAAACAACAGGGGTATGATTTAATAGTAGCACAACTTGCTTGAATAGATCCTCTTCTGCTCGCTCAAAACTGCATCACCAATTTCATAGCCAACATATCTTGCAATACCTTCAACTTCTATTTTGCATCATATCTCTTCCTTTTGTTCTTGTATCATACTATCATTATATAGACACTAGATTTGATGTCATCTTAGAAATCATATCACAATTACCTAGGTGCGGTGTATCTAGACAATCAAAAACATAACTCGTTTCAATTTACCGCCAAAATGTCGGTTGAGGATAACTCATCACGATCGGTGATAACTCATTACACAATCAATGAATACTGGTTGGAATACTGATACCGGTTTGGAGTTAACCACTACTAACATATAAACTGTTTGTCCTCAATTTGCTTCTTTGATGGTTTCCGTTGAATCTTCAAATTGTTGTCAGACCATTTCTGCACATACCGGTTGTCTGCATATACCAGTTAGACATCTTCCAGACCATCTTAACAATACCACTTGTAATATAAGTAACTCTGAAAGTAATACCGGTTATTGTGAACATATATGTGTGTATACATGTTCCATCAATGACAACAAATGAAGTCACCTATTACAATCTTCATCAAGCCAATTTTAAGGAGTCGGGGATTGAGCTAAACACATGTTGTGAAGGAATGGTATAAAATTGTGACAAAGATAAGAAAAGTAACAAAGCTTGAAAGAGGGGGATGATGGAAAGGAAAATCCTAAAACTTTTGTAGGGATAAAGGAATAAAATAAAATTATATGGAAGTCATTTTTGGATGAGAAAATTATATAACTTGATAAAGTGGAAAATCGTGTTAGAATAAAAAAGTTTGATATTTCGATAAGAATAAGAAGAAAGATATGATTTGGTGGAAAGACATGTTAGGATGGGAAATTTTGATGTTCCAATACGAATAAGGAAAAAGGAAGAATTTGGATAAAAGAAATGATGAAATAGAAAACTTTGAAATTTGACAATTTACACTCTGAGAATTTGAAAATGCATACACACTGAGAATTTTGTTGGTAACCAAATGAGAATTTTGTGTGCGAGTTGTCATTCGCAGGCTTGACAAGTGTATAATGACCACTCTAAGCAAAAGACTTCATCGAAAGGTGATATATGTTTGTTGTTGTTGATTTAGTAATGTCCTTGTCAATTAATAGAAATCATTTTGGGAAGGCTTTGGGAGAATATAATTTGAAAATTTTGCTCCAAATGACAGCTATTTAGAGGTGGATGTCTTAGCAAATGAGTCTTTTAAGGCTAAGCATTAGCTGACTTACACAAGGACGCAGGAAAAAAGAGGAGTTATAATGGAGACCTGAGTTGGAACTCTGTCATGGACCACCAAAGAAAGAAAGGAGAAAAAATTGCTATCTGATAAAACTCTTTGGTGTTTGAATATACCTGTCGGTACTCCTGAGATGTTTATATGTTCATATGCAGGGAAAATGGTCATTCAAATGGTTTATGATGAAAGATAGCCTTTGGAAAAACTGTCACATTGTTTACATACGATCAATAATTAAGAATGAAATATTGATTAAATTATTGGTCGAAAGAATTAGTACTGATATAACTAATAGTTTAAATATGATATTATTATTATTCTTGTCATTAAAATTCAAATGTTAGAGATGAGATTTTTCTTTTAACATCTCATTATGTAAATACTGATAAATGAAGCTGTGAATTTATTGTTTTCCTCGAAACAGTATACCCTTTTGTCTCTCTATTGTGGAAGATTGTTGATGAATTACTTCCTTCTTTAATATGATTGTTGTCCTACAGTTCTACGTGAAGATCGAATGTAGTTTTATTTTAAAATGGGTTAAATATTTAAGATTTAAGATTTGAATTGGTACTTGAATGGGCCCTTGGGCTACTGGTGAAGTTGAGTGGCTCCAAATGAGCCCACCAAGGATCAAGTCTTGCTAAGTGCAAGGCTCTAACTTCATAAGGGATGAAGTCTGGATCATGCCTCAGGCAAATTTGGTGGAAGAGGTTCGACTTGTTGGTTCATGCCCTTGCTGGGCTATCGTGCTTGTAGGTCTGGACCTCCATAAAAAAGTTGTAAGGAACAACATAAAATTTGCAAACGTGTATGCATGTGCTGCATTTTTTTGAAAGACATTCGCTAAACAAGCTTAAATAACTGGACGGGTACAGCTTTCCATGTAGGCAGTGGAAATTGGTAATTGTTATTCTTTATACAAAATAGCATATTAAAAAATATAAACTTGCATAATATAATTGTTTTTCGACGAATTTGTTATAGTATTGAAAAGGTACATTAAGAGGATCGAACTAGTAGAAATCGCATAAAAATATGTTTTGATTTGCAAATTTTGTGTTTTTGATCTGATGTTGTTTTGTATGGAAAATAGACAGATCCATGGAAATTCAAACCTTTTAAACGAATTTTTTGAATTTTTTGAATTATTTAGATCTTATATTAAGATGATAGTTTAAATATATTTTAAATGATGTTATTTGAAGGGATTTTATCACATGTTGTGAATTTATTTAATTTTAATTAAATAAATGTTATTAAAAATTTGATAGATAATAGAATTGAAATAACAGTGATACTTAAATAAGAGGTTAGAGGGGTTTAGAATGTGGATTGATGATGGATAAATGATGTTGATGTTTGTTTTGAAAAATCTTCAGTTTGATAAATATTTTGAAGTTTGTATTGGCGTGGAAGTCGATTGATTCTATACACTATACAATAAATCTTGACTAGTGTGAAACTAATGCGATATATAGATTAATTTGGAAACTTTAGTGAACATAAGTTGAATTCATAATTAATATCCATAACTTACAAAGCATAATGATGTTAGCATGTTACTTTTCAATGTTGTTCATATTGACTTTACTTAAGGGATTTTGTACTTTTCTAGTTTGGTGGAGATGTACTACACGTATAAATATATTTCATATTATCATATATTGATAGTGTATCTTATATATATCCACCTATATCTTTCATATGAGTATCTTTTGTATATCAGTCTATGTAGAATATTAATATTTTATTATTTGGTATTTTACTTTTTGGCAATAAGGAATTTTTTTTCCTCTTTCAAGACCTTCAAGTCATTTTTTGTAAATCAATCATGTCTTGTTTTGCATAGATAATAGGAGGAGTATGTAAATCTACAATAACTTCCTTTTCAACTACTATTTTTTGTCCATAAACATCTAGAACTAACTTAATTGACCAAGAAACCTTTATCCAATACAAAAATATTAGAGTGATAAACTTAGCATCCATAATCATGACATTCTATCTCTATGTCATAATCTTCAAAATAATTGCACTAAATATGTTAAGCTTTCACAAGGTATCGAGGTTATTGTTAAAGACAAACCCATACCTTAAGCATTCAATCATGCTATTTGTTGTAACATATCCCTTTTGGTAATTAGATTTTGTAGTTCACACACCAATAATAGATAAACTACATCTCAACGTATGGAATGAAACATTTGACTTCTTATTTAAACCACAAATATGCATTGAACTTATTCTTTCAGTTTAATCCAATTACAATAGAATGATAATAAATATAATCCAATCAACAATTTCTTCCATGACAACATTAGTGTACAAATACACACAAAACTACACAGGGGCATACCATTTCGGCAAATATCATGTTCATATAATGGTTGGATCAAGCATACCTCATCTATACACAATATGGCTAGCTCTTGCTTTTGTTATTTATACATAGTGGGACTAGCCCTTCTACGCCTCTCTAATATCCATATTGATTAGTTTAGTCATATATCACATATACATAGTGTGAATAATTGACGCATGCATCACACATACCCAATATAATAACTTGTGATTACATCACATATACCCAATGTGACTAGCTTATGCACCTAATGCACACACAATATGAATAACCTAAACATCACATGTTCACACACAACTTGAGTGAATAAAAGAAAGTTTTTGCAACCTTATTATAGGCATCTCCTCTCTACTTGTTATACGAACATATGGACCCTTATGTACACCCTTAAAAGGAAAAAAATTGGTCCATCCCATACTACATTATGGGTCCCATCCTTTTCTCATTCACTTCCACCTATAACATGACAAACAAGAATCCACAATACTTGTCATCACTAAAAATAAAATAATTAATACAAGATGTGTAACATGTGAGGCTATTAATGCACACATTTAAAAACTTATTGAATTGAAAAAACATAGTAATCAAGTAGCAAGAGGAAGTGGATCCATCTTACCATTTCCCAATTCACTAAAACTTATTCTTTAAATACTTATCATCTAGGAAAAGGAACATTAGTGTATAACATACTACATTGTGAGTTCCATTATTTTTCTTAGTTCTCTACTAGTTGTGAAAACAAGTAAGTCTCCATCAAGTTTTCAAGCATTCTATCCATTAGGTTTGCATGTGTTTCATCAAAGAGAAAACAATTCCACAATGACATTAAGCTCTCTCTTAGTGATCTAGCCATGTAAAAAAAAAATTATTTTGAGTATGTTAAGGTATTCATTTTTAATTTATTTTATTTCTCTGTCTATTGTTGTAAAAAACAAAGTGTGGCATTTTGTTTATAATTTTTAGTCATTCATGAGATTCTAAAACAAATTATATTTTAGAAACTAGACTCCATTCTACACATAATAAAAATAAATTTAGATTTTTTATTAGTTTTCAAAAAAATTACGGGACAACACACTCAATTTTTTGTTTCTCAGGATGTGTCCATTTTGAAAATTAGTAAAAACTCACATATCCATTAAAAATTTAGTAGAAAATTTGGACATAAACTACATGGTGTTAGCTAATTTATCATTTGAGTAATTTCTAAAATATTAGAAAAAGTTAACATTTTAGGGGTACCACACTAGATGCTATGTTATGTTTTTTTGGTAAAAACATGACCATTTTGTCTGGCAGCACTTTTTCAACCCCTTAATCTCCATCATTTTCAAAATAATAATTAGTAATTTAGAAAGTAGATTTGGAACAATACAACTCTTGTTCTTATTGCCACTTAAGATCTCCTTTTGGTCCTCAATCTTGGTTCATATACCCCTTTAGCAAGTGTTGTGCCGTATGAATTATTCATTGTAGAGCCTCTTTAGCTAATTAATTGATAAGTAGGAGATATTTTCTAGAGCAAGTGAAATTATGATATTTCTATTAGGATTAAGTTGTTTATTTTTCAATTCAAACTCACTAACCCATGTTTCCTGAGTAGTGGTTCATAAGGCACAACACTGACTAAAGCTTTTGCAAATGGATACAAGCTAAGCAGGCTTAACCTTGGGGGAAACTCTATGGTTAAGTGTGCATGAGTTGGAGTAGTATTGGGATAGGTGACCTCTGGAGAAGGCCCAATGCTTCACCTTTGTGACCATCACCTAGATGCAATGAGTACTAAGAGTACCATTCATTCTCATGAGAGATGGGTTCTTGTGAACCACTACTTATGAAACATGGATCAATGAATTTGATTCGAAAGCTATATGTTGAATTATGATAGAAATATCATAATTTAACTTGCAATTAAAATTATCTCCTACTTACTAATTTAACTAATATAAGATATTTGTCCCACATTAAACATCCCACTCACCTATATACATTATAATATAATATCATGTAGGTGCCCTCTACATGGATAAAACACATTAATATGTGGTATCACTTAATTTGTGATATGATAGACATATTAATTATGGTCAAGAAGGTGGACGTTTTTATATATATTATAAATGCATTGAGGACCACAAAGAAGTTCAAATGGTGTTAATAGCCATGTGCATCAACCTCAGCATTACATTTAACTTTATTGGAACCTTTCATGATTCATTTTCAAATCTAGCCATTACTGGCATCCCAAAGTCATGCAAGGGCTAGGTGGGAGAGAGCATCACCAAAAGTGGTAGTGTCAAAGTTTCAAAGTTAAGAATACCACAAGTCTCATGTCACATTTTGGGGATCAAAGGTCAAGAGTATAGGATACTACATATCCAAATAAGAAGATATCCAAGTTTGCAATCCAAATAAGGTTATATAGTGTAATATTTTAGGAATTAAAGGTTGGGGTGCCATGGAAAAGGTATTTAAGTAAGGGAAGGGTTGAAGATCCCTTCTTGAAAGGTAACACAGCGTAAGTATTAAGGAGTTAGGGTTTGAGCTAAATACATGTTGTTAAGAAATGGTATGAAACTGTGACAAAGGTAAGGAAAGTAACAGAGATTGAAAGAAGGGAATGTTAGGCTGGAAAATCTAAAATTTTGGTACGAACAAAGGAACAAAACAAAATTAGAAGTCATTCCTAGATGGGAAAGTCATATAACTTGATTAGGATAAAGGAAACAAAAATGTTGTATGGAAAAGCATACTAGAATAAAAAAGAGTGATATTTCGATAGAAATAAGAAGACATGATTTGGTGGAAAGGTATGTTAGGATGGAAAATTTTGATGTTCCAATATAAATAAGGAAAAAAAGAAGAATTTAGATTAAAAAAATGAACGGCTTAAATCACACAGTGAATTCACTCAAAATTTTGTTGGTGTGCAAATCAAATTGTGTGTGAGTTGATGAGATAAAAAAATTTGAAATTCGAAAACTTACACACTGAATTTGAAAATACATACACACTGAGAATTTTGTCAGTAACCAAATCAAATTGTGTGTGAGTTGTCTTTCGGAGGCCCAAAAAGTGGATAACGACCACTCTAAGCAAAAGACTTCATCGAAAGATAATATCTATTTGTTGTTGATTTAGCACTGTCCTTGCCAATTATAGAAATAATTTGGGAAGGCTTTGAGAAATCTGGTTTGAAAATTTCGCTCAAAATGACAGCTATCTGGAGGTTGACGTCTCACCAAATGAGTGTTTAAGGCTAAGCATGAGCTGACTTACACAAGGATGAAGAAAAACGGGGAGTTATAGTGGGGATCTGACTTGGAACCCTGTCATGGACCACTATAGAAAGAAAGGAGAACAATTTGTTATACCTGTCGGCACTCCTCAGATGTTTATATGTTCATACCCAGGGGAAATGGTCAATCATACGATTTATGATAAAAGATAACCTTTGGAATAACTGTCGCATTGTTTACATTGGCTAAATGGGATCGCTAATAGTATAGTGTATTGATTTAAATCTTGAAAATTTCGTAGAAATCTATTACATTTTGCAATTTTTACAAACTATACAACATGTCATTTTGTGTGGATTTTAGCGGCTTCTTTGGGCAAAGGAGCTCAAATAAATAGACAAGTACGGTTTTTCAAGAGTTTGGAGTGCATGTACAACCTCCCATACAGCAGCCAGCCGAAGCCTTTTTAGGCATTTTTTTTATTTTTTATTTTTATTGTTTAGATCTTATATTAAGATAATATTTTAAATGTAAATTTTTGAATTATTTTCATTAGATTGACTACATAAACTTTATATAGTACAAAAGTTAATTAAATTGATAAATTTTCCATCCATAGTCATGTCATCAACTTTATATCATTATATTAGGTGATTGCACTAAATATATCAAGCTCTCATAAGGTATCAAGGTTATCCTTAGCCACAAACCTATACCTTAAGGGTTCATTCATACTAGTTGTTCTAAAATATCCATTTTCAAAATGATTGACTTTGTAGTTCACACACCACTAATTTAGATAAACCACAACCTCACTTATTGGATGAAACATTTAATAGATCTTTTTATATTAACAATTATGCATTAAGTTAATGTTTTCAATTGAATCCAATTGCAATAGATTGATAACAAAAACATTCTAATCAACTATCAATTTCATACCAACATTAGTGTACAAACACACACAAAATTGACATAGGGGCATAACATTCCAAAATCTCGGATTCACATAGTGATTAGCTTAAGAATACCTCATCTACACAACACTAATAGCCCTATCTTGTGTCACATATATACATAGTGTGACTATCTTTTCTGCACCTCTTTGACATCTATAATAACTAGTTTAGTCATATGTCACATACATAGCGAGAACAATTTACACACACGCCATACATACACAATATAATAACTCATGCTTGCATCACATATACCTAATGTGACTAGCATATACATGGGCAACACATCACA
Organism: Cryptomeria japonica; assembly: GCF_030272615.1. NCBI lineage: Eukaryota > Viridiplantae > Streptophyta > Pinopsida > Cupressales > Cupressaceae > Cryptomeria > Cryptomeria japonica. The sequence continues at coordinate 2,058,029 of NC_081408.1, read as the reverse complement.
ATTTAAATAACCTAATCATCACATGTTCACATGGAGCTTGAATGGATAAAAGGAAGTTGTTGTAACCTTATTACAAGCATCCCCCTTCTACTTGGCTTACTAAAATATGAGCCCTTATGTACATCCTAACAAGGAAAAGCATGTTGGCGCATCACATACTAAATTATGAGTCCCATCCTTTTCTCATTCATCTATGACATGGTAAATAATAATTTCATACTAGACTTTGTATCAATATTCCCAAGGGTATAAATATGACTTGAGATGTACAACACATGAGGCCATTAATGCACAAGTAAAGATGATTAAATTGTACAAATATAGAGTGATCAACTAGCAAGAGGAAGTGAATATGACCTATTGCATGTGTCGTCTCATTACCTAGTTCATTAAGTATCACCCTTTGAATACATATGAACTAGAAAAATGAATGCTAGTGTATCCCATACTACATTGTATGTGCAATTCTTTTTCTCAAGTCTATACTAGTCATGAAGACAAGTATCTCATGTGATCATAATTGGCTAAGGTGTAACTGTTGGCTTGATGATGATTGTAATGAATTCATCATAAGTTATCATTGATGAAACACATACACACACATATGTTCATATTGTCTACCAGTGTAACTTCAAAGTTGTTTATACTACAACCGGTATACTAGAGGTTTATATCTAACTGGTACATGGTGACAACCAGTTGTTATACATAACTCAGCATCAACATGAAGATCCAACAAAGATTATCACAGGAGCATGAAGGATAAATGGTTTATATGTTTAACTCCAACCGATATTTCATTGATTGTGTGATGAGTTACCACAAGTCATGATGAGTTATCCTTGCTGATAATTTTTGGCGGTATTTTTGTGATGAGTTATGATCACTTGACCAAATACGCTGCACCTAGGTAATTGTGTTATGATTTCTAGAGGCTGACATGAAATCTAAAAATGTCTATATATTGACATCACAATGAATTATTTTTGCATGAGACAAAGAGACATGTTATGTGTGAAGGCAGAAGTGTTAAGTCACAGAGTATGTTGGTAAAGAAGTGTTAAGTGGGCAAAAGAGGATCTATCTAAGCAAGTTGTGCTATTACTATATCACACTACCTGTTATTTTCTAATCATTGCAATAGTCAAATCCCCTAACTGGGTAAGCTCTAACAAGCTTCATTGTACAAATCCTCTAACCAAGTGATCCATTAGTTTGGATTCAGAAATCCTCCACCGAGGTTACTCCTTATAGGGTATTACCTTTTACAAGGTATAACTTTTAACTAAGCATTGGGATCTTTAACAGGATTCGCTCCTAGCAAAGCATTTTATAGACCCTAACCGGTCAGTTATCTATTACTGCAGATACTTAACTTGTGAGTCCCATCTCACTGTGTTTTTTACCTATTTGGGTTTTCCACGTATAAACACGTGTTATGGTGGGTTTTTTACTTATTGTGGATGTTGTTATATCATTTTTTATTGCATGCATATTGTTTAACAAACTTGTTAAGTTTATCTACTGGTCTGTGTTTAAAGTGGTCTTAATTTTTTTGTCATTGATTCACCCCCCTTCTCAGTGCTTTACAAGTCCATCAATTGGTATTAGAGCCTAACTTCCTTAAAGCTTAATCACTTGTCCAGAAGGAAACCGTAAAGCTACCATGGGGGATATGAGCTACTTTGAGATGGCTAGGGAGCTTGAGGCTAGTAGGAATGAGCTTGAAACCCTAAGGGTCAAACTAAAAGCTTCTCAAGTCAAAAGGAGAGAACTAACTGAACAACTGTTAGAAATATTTGATAATAGTTCTTTAGATGAGGCCAATATTGATGCTTTAGCTGAGGAATTTGAAAAACTAAACAATGAAAAGCTAAATTTGAGGAGAGAGCTAGAAGGTCTTACTATCCGCATGAGTCAGGAACTAGAAGCCAGGAGAACTGTTGAAGATCTCATCAAGGATAGAGATCATGAGATTACCAAGATTAAGAGAGAGAATGCTACCTTGCATAAGAACTTGAATGCAAAAAGAGAAGAAAAAGAGAACCTATAGCTAGATCTTGAATTAGCATCATCTCTGAGAGAGAACCTGTCAAAGCATAATGAAGATCTCACCAAATAGCTCACCGAAGCGAATGGGAAATTGGAGAAGTTCAACAGAAGTTATACCATGCTGGAAGAACAAATTCAATCATTAAGGATGAATTGTGATATTTCGATAAGAATAAGAAGAAAGATATGATTTGGTGGATTAGGATGGGAAATTTTGATATTCCAATATGAATAAGGAAAAAGGAAGAATTTGGATAAAAGAAATGATGAAATAGAAAACTTTGAAATTTGACAACTTACACACTTACGAATTTGAAAATACATACACATTGAGAATTTTGTTGGTAACCAAATGAGAATTTTGTTGGTAACCAAATTAAATTGTGTGTGCGAGTTGTCATTCGCAGGCCTGACATGTGGATAACGACCACTCTAAGCAAAACACTTCAAAGGTGATATATGTTTGTTGTTGATTTAGTACTGTCCTTGTCAATTAATAGAAATCATTTTGGGAAGGCTTTGAGAAAATATAATTTGAAAAGTTTGCTCCAAATGACAGCTATTTGGAGGTGGACGTCTCACCAAATGAATCTTTTAAGGCTAAGCATTAGCTGACTTACACAAGGATGCAAGAAAAAAGAGGAGTTATAATGGAGACCTGAGTTGGAACTCTATCATGGACCACCAAAGAAAGAAAGGAGGAAAAATTGCTATCTGATTAAACTCTTTGGTGTTTGAATATACCAGTCGGTACTCCTGAGATGTTTATATGTTCATATGCAGGGAAAATGGTCAATCAAATGGTTTATGATGAAAGATAACCTTTGGAAAAACTGTAACAATAATTAAGAATGGAATATTGATTAAATTATTGGTCGAATGAATTAGTATTGATATAACTAATAGTTTAAATATGATATTATTATTATTCTTGTAGATGAGATTTTTCTTTTAACATCTCATTATGTAAATACCGATAAATGAAGCTGTGAATTTATTGTGGAAGATTGCTGATGAATTACATCCTTCTTTAATACGATTGTTGTCCTACAGTTCTACTTGAAGATCGAATGTAGTTTTATCTTTCAAATGGGATAAACATTTAAGATTTGAATTGGTACTTGCTGGTTTCGAAAAAGACTGCTTTTCAATTATATCCATCATTTGACTCATGAAAAATTAGTTAAATTATTACTCTTGTTTTCTTTTGCTTTGTCATTTTGAGGTTTGGAATTGTGTGGAAAATATCAAATTCTGTCAATTCTAAAAATTAGTTGGAGATGTCAGAACCATTTTGAAGTTGTAAGGAACAACATAAAATTTACAAATGCGTATGTATGTGCTGCATTTTTTGAAAGCCATTCGCTAAATGAACTTAAATATTAAAAAATATAAATTTGTATAATATAATTGTTTTTTAGCAGATTTTTTACAGTATTGAAAAGGTACATTAAGAAAATCGAATCAGTAAAAATGATATAAAAATCTGTTGTGATATACAGGTTTTGTATTTTTGATCTCCTGTTTTGTATGGAGAATAGAATGATCTGTGGATCTTTTAAAAGAATTTTTTGAATTTTTTTTAATTATTTAGATCTTATATTAAGACGATAGTTTAAATATTTTTTAAATGATGTTATTTGAAGGGATTTTATCACATGTAGTGAATTTGTTTAATTTTAATTAAATAAATGTAATTAAAAATTTGATAGATAATAGAATTGAAATAAGAGTGATACTTAAATAAGAGGTTAGAGGGCTTTAGAATATGGATTGATGATGGATAAATGATGTTGATGTTTGTTTCGAAAAATCTTCAGTTTGATAAATATCTTGAAGTTTGTATTGACATGGAAGTCGATTGATCATGTACACTAGACAATCAATCTTGATTAGTGTGAAACTAATTCATTATATAGATTAATTTGGAAAATTAGTGAACATAAATTGAATTCATAATTAATATCCATACATTGCAAAGGATAATGATGTTAGCATGTTACTTTTCAATGTTGTTCATATTGACTCTATTTAAGGGATTTTGTACTTTTCTAGTTTGGTGGAGATGCACCTCACATATAAATATATTTCATATTATCATATATTGATAGTGTATCTTATATATATCCACCTATATCTGTCATAGGAGCATCTTTTGAGTCTTTTGAATATTGTTCATTGAATCACTCTATGTAGAATATTAATATTTTATTATTTGGTATTTTACTTTTTTTTGCAATTTAGGAATTTTTTTTCCCTCTTTCAAGACCTTCAAGTCATTTTCTGAAAATCAATCATGTCTTGTTTTGCATAGATAATAGGAGGAGTATGTAAATCTACAATAACTTCCTTTTCAACTATTATTTTTTTGTGAATAAACATCTAGAACTAACTTAATTGACCAAGAAACCTTTATCCAATACAAAAATGTTAGAGTGATAAACTTAGCATCCATAATCATAACATTCTAGCTCTATGCCATAATCTTCAAAATAATTGCACTAAATATGTTAAGCTTGTTGGAAGAGGAAACACTCTGAGAGGGGGGGGTGAATCAGAGTGTTACAAATTTTAACAAGAGATACTTTTATGAACTTGACAATTTTGATTCTCAATATGCACAGATGATTGAGACTTAACACCTTGAAGTAATACTTTAATGAAGCATGAAATATACAATAGAACCAACTGAAACACTTGATTCAGACTTTTCAGAAAATAAGAATGGTATTAAATCTTTTACACAAACATGAAACATCTAAATGAGTACTTCAAAGATTGCATTACATAAATTCAACAAAACAGAGTATGAAATGAAGAGAGCTAAAGATATGACGTATCAGAGCATAAACCAGTAAAACAAAATGAGACAAGACAATGCACATAACACCATAGTTTTCATGAGTGGAAAACCCTCCTGGGGTAGAAAAACCACTCGGTAAGATCCCTTATATTATTTCAAAGAGCACCAACTCAGTTCACAAGTTTTAGAAACCATAAGGCCTCAAGGAGCACCAACCCCTCTTCTTATCCAATAAACATTTCAACTCGAGCTACAGCCACTGGTGATTTTATGCATGCACTTAAATCTTGCAGTCACAAAACCATCAGGGATTGGAGCGAGAATATTTTACCAGTCTGTACAGATGATTCTTTCTAAAAATTTTGCAACAATATTCTTTAGGGATTTGAATCATAATAACAAACTTTTAAATGAATTCAACACTTTCAGAGAGAAAAATTCAATCTCTGAACAAAATAGTTTCAAACAATAAAGCCTTATGTACTCTACAACAAAACAGAGTATTGATTCTCAAAACCCTCAACTATCTCTGGTAATCTACAACACTTCTTTTTTCTTTTTAACAAATGCTATGTCTTTCACTTCATTCACACTCCTCTCTCTCTGTTTTTCCTCGTATGAACTGTTCTGTATAAAACTGTTTTTATACCCAAACAAAAACTCAATCATTCTTCCAGAATAACCCTCATATAGGGTTACCAAAATCTTACAGGAATTGCAAACTGAAAAACAAATAACCATTTTTAACTGTGCAACGGAAAGGATGCTTGATTTCCCAATCATGAAAAACAAAAATAAAGCATGGACAGTTTCCTTATTTTCATTTTGCATAACTGAAAAACCTGATTCGAAAACAAATCTGAATCTTTTAAACATATGATCAAGAATAATACCTGTGAAACGCAACCTTATTGATAACTGAAAACAAACTAACCAGAAAACCATTAAGCTCCTAGTTAAGACCATTTTTGCTTCGTTCTTTTTAACTGAACAAACTGATTCAAGCTCCTTAGCAGCGGCTGCATCTCTCATGGCGTTAGGGTTTGTGACGGACTCCAAACAAGTTCAAAAATAAAATGAAACACAAAACATCTCCCGAAAAACTTTTAATCTGTCGGTCACAAAATATATTTTGAAGTATATGTTGTTTGTCCGTAGATAAATTAAACATAATTTAAACCAAAGATGCTGTTTCAATAAATGCCAAGTCAGGTTATTCACTGTATCTGTGTCACCTGTCTGGCTCGAGAGAAAGATGTTTTAAACATATAACACATCAGCCAAGTCAATGTATCCGTGTCACTAGTCTGGCCGTGAGAAAGGTGTTTTAAATATATAACCACATGCTTAATACACTTGCCTTTAAACAACACCAACTTCCCTTTTTTTATTTTCTTGTCATCGAGGACAAAAGCATCAAAGAGCAACAAACTCCCCCTTTGTCCTTGATGGCAAAAAAAGAAAAAAAAACTTAAACCATCATTGCCATGAAATGTGTTATCAACTGCAAGGACCAAAAAAAATAATGTAAGGAATCAACACTGAACCTTGTCATATCCAAACCTGTAAGGAAAACAACATCCTCTGAACCTGTAATATGCAATTCTGTAAAGAATGAATGCTCTCAGAATGATGAACTCCCAATCTGATCTGTACCAAACAAGAATACCAAACTGTAATACCAAAATAAGAAGTGTCTGTGCCACTGTAATGAAATACCAATGCCTGAAATGCCAATTGTCACTGTAATATCAAAATGAAATACCAAAAATGCCAATGCCACTGTAATATCACTGTAACATCAACTGTAACCACTGTAATATCAACTAAAATACCAAAAATGCCAATGCCAATGAAATGCCAATAAAATGCCAAGTCTGTAATGCCAATGCCAATGCCAATGAAATGCCAAGTCTGTAAAGTCTGTAATGCCAATCAAAAATGAAATACCAATAACACTGTCAAAAATGAAATACCAATGTCACTGTCAAAAAAAAAAATGAAATACCAATGTCACTGTTCACTGTTGCACTTGTGTCACTGTGAAATGCCAATGAAATACCAACACTGTGAAATGCCAATGAAATACCAATATCACTCACTGTTGCACTGAATACCAATTTCTCCCCCTTTTTTTTTACTTTTTTTAAAACACAAGGACAAAAGGAAAGAAAATCAACAGAGCAACACTCCCTTCAAAGTATGCATTAGGTGGAGACAAGAGCAGATTGAGAAAACACTCCCAATCTATCCCTTAACCGTTCAAAGACCTCTTTAGACAAAGCTTTTGTAAAAATATCCGCTACTTGTGCCTGAGAAGGTACATATAAAACTTGAAATTCATTAGCCAACACTTGTTCTCGTAGAAATAGCAACTTAATAGCAACATGTTTAGTGCGAGAATGCATACAGGATTCTTTGAAAGACTGATGGCACTAGTATTATCACAGAAAATGGAGATGGGTTTGTCAACTATAATACCCATATCAGTAAGTTGATGAGACATCCAGATTAATTGCGTACAACAAGCTATTGCTACAATATATTCAGATTCTGCAGTTGATAAAGTAACACATTCTTGCTTTTTGCTATGCCAGGCAACAAGGCGATCTCCTAGGAAGAATGCTGCACCACTGGTGCTTTTTCTATCATCTATACAGCCAGCCCAGTCAGCATCCATAAAACCAACAAGAGTAAAATCGTTATTTCGTGAATACCACAAGCCAAAGTCTAAAGTACCTTGAATATACTTGAATATCCTTTTTATAGCAATCAAATGAGATTGTTTGGGAGCAGACTGAAAACGTGAAACCAAGCAAACTGCATGCATCAAATCAGGCCTGGATGCAGTTAAATAAAGTAGGCTGCCAACCATTGATCTATACTCAGATTGATTTACCTCAGGGGAGTCATCTGACTTGGTCAATTTACAACCGGTCTCCATTAGAGTGCTAATAGGTTTACAATCTGTCATATTGAACTTTTTAAGCATCTCTTTTGCATATTTGGTTTGTGAGAGAAAAATGCCTTGTTCAAGCTGCATGACTTGAAGCCCAAGAAAGAAGGTTAATTCACCTAACATGGACATTTCAAATTCAGATTCCGTGAGTTTTGAAAACTTTTTGGATACAGCATCATTATAACAGCCAAATATAATGTCATCCACATAGACTTCAACAACCAATGTATCATTACCTTCAATTTTAACATACAGGTTACTATCAACACCACCTCTAGTATATCCATTTGTTGTAAGATGGGCATCTAACCTGGAGTACCAAGCTCTTGGAGCTTGTTTAGGGCCATAAAGAGCCTTTTTCAACTTGTATACATGATCAGGTTTATCTGCAGAGATAAACCCTTCTGGTTGTTCCATATATACCTCTTCATCAAGATAACCATTAAGGAATGCAGTTTTAACATCCATTTGATACACTTTAAAGTTTTTATAACATGAATATGCCAGAAATATTCGGATTGACTCTAGCCTAGCAACAGGTGCAAATGTTTCACCAAAATATACACCTTCTTGCTGAGCATAGCCTTTACACACAAAGCGTGCTTTATTCCTAACAACTTTGCCAGATTCATCAAGTTTATTTCTAAAAATCCATTTACCTCCTATCACATTCTTATCATCTGGCCTAGGTACTAACTCCCAAGTTTGATTTTTCTCTATTTGACTGATTTCATCTTTCATTGCATTTAACCAACATTCATCAGATAAAGCATCAGAAACATTTTTGGGTTCGAAATCAGTTACCAAACAAAAATGTTCAGCCAATTGAGCTTGTTCAGTTGTTTTTGCCCTTCTTCTAGTCAAAATACCTGCATCTATATTGCCAATAACTTGACTTTGAGGATGTCTCTTTGCTATAATTTTTGAGGGTGTATAATGGAGAATACCTGTCTCTGCATTTGAATTCTCTGTATTTTCTTCATCAGAACTTGATGAACATATTTCATTTTTCTTTTCTGTTTCTACAGGTTTAGGAACTTGATCAACCTTTGTTAAAGTAATTTCCTCTTCCTCAATATCCTGCAAATCATTACTTAACAAAAATTGTTCATCAAACCTTACATTTATTGTTTCAACAATTTTATTCAGTCTATTATTGAAACATCTATAGGCTTTGCTATGAGTAGAGTACCCAAGAAAGATACCCTCATCAGTTTTAGCCTCAAAATTTCCTAGATTTTCTTCATCTCTTTTTAGATAACATTTGGCACCAAAAATTTTGAAATATTTGATAGAAGCAGCTTTTCCATACCAAAGTCCATAAGGAGTAAAGGTAGATTTTACCCTGATTTGTACACGATTCAAAATGTAAACAGCTGTGTGTACAGCTTCTTTCCAATACCTGTCTGGTAGATTTGCCTCATTAAGCATTGTGTGAGCCATTTCTTTGACTGTTCTATTTTCTCTCTCAACTACTCCATTTTGTTGAGGTGTATGAGTAGCAGCATATTGTCTCTTAATACCATGTCTTTCACAGTAATCAATGAATTCTTGTGAAGTGAATTCACCACCCTTGTCTGATCTTAAGCATTTTAATTTTAGATCAGATTCTCGTTCAACCATTTTTCTGAAAATCTTAAATCTATCAAATGCTTCGGATTTGTGTTTGAGGAAAGTGACCCATACCATTCTGGTATAGTCATCAACAAAAAGCATAAAATATTTTTCACCATTTATTGACTGTGTCCTTGTAGGACCACATAAGTCTGTGTGTACAAGCTGTAATGGTCTAGTAGAAGAATGTTCTTTAGATTTGAAAGACACTTTTGTTTGCTTTCCTTTCAAACACTCTTTACAAACTGAATTGAATGGTTTACTCAAAATAGGCAAACCTCTAACATTCTGATTTTTACTGATTCTAACCAGATTGTCAAAATTTATATGTCCTAGGCGTTTATGCCATAACCAATTTTCTTCTATTTGACCCATAAGACAAATGCCTTCATTATTCTCATAACCAGTGGAATCAAGCAAACTGTAGACATTGCCAATTGTTCTCAAACCAGCAGCAACAGTTTTACCAGATTTATTTTTGATAGTACAATCTTGAGAGCTAAAAAATACACTGTAACCACTATCACAAATTTGACTGACACTCAATAAATTGTGCTTTAACCCTTCAACAAAGTACACATCATGAATAGGAGTATCATCATTTAGCAGTAATATACCTTTACCTCGTACATAAGCTCCTGAATTATCCCCAAAGTGTACAAAGCCACCATTAAAGTCTTCAAGATGCAGAAATTTATTTCTATCTCCTGTCATATGGTGTGAACAGCCACTGTCCAACACCCATAAAGATTTCTTATTTGAGATAAGTGCAGTTTGCACTATCATTGATTGCTCAATACCTGATACAAACTTAGGTTTCCATATTTTATTAGGGCTTGCCTTTGTTTTGCACTGTATAGTAGTATGCCCAAAAGTGTTACACTTATTACACTTTACTGTGTTTGGAAGGTCATATCCTTGATTGTAACCAAACATAGGAGATCTTTGTTGCAGAAATCTGCAAGTATTAAGCTTATGACCAAACCTATTGCAATAGAAACAGTATCCATGAAAAAAACCAAACCTAAAAGGTTTTGTTCTGTTATAAGTCTGAAATGATTTTCTAGTTGCAGGCTTAGTATTCTGTCTTGATGACTCAGCTTTATCAAAACCTAAACCAGCAAAATCTTTATGCAACTTTTGCTTGCTCAAGATATCATTTAGATGTATTGTACTTTCATACTGTTCAATTTGTTTTTGAAGTTTTGTGGACTGTTGTTCTAATGTTTCAATTTTCTTTTCTCTTTCTTCAAGAAGAGACTTCAAGTTTGAGATCACTAAATTTGCATCATTCAACTCGACTTGTAGAATCTGATTTGAATTTTCATGTGAAGCTACAAGTTTCTTTAACCTCTTTATTTCTTTTAAAGCACAAAGCAATTCTCCTTCAAGATCAATTTCTCCTTGATCTAAATCTTCAAATTCATTTTTTGTTTTGCTAGTTACATCTTCTAATTCTGCCATAAATAGAGTTTCATCACCTTCACAGGGTGAATCATCTGATTCATTTCCAGAGTCTTCTTTAGTAAAAAGACTCTTCTTTTTCTTGAAGGTATTAAATCTCCTTTTAGGATTCCACATTTTCTTTTTGTAGAATTTTTCTGGTTTTTCCTCTTCACTGTTTTGATCACTTAGAGGACATTGAGCAGCAAAGTGTCCAGCTTTGCCACAATTAAAGCACTTAAAAGGTAATTTGCCCTTATATTTCTTTTTTAGTTTTCTAACAAAAAGGGCTTCTATAGCATCTGAAAGTTCAGATTCACTATCAAGTTCTTCTTTCTTTTCTACTTTAAAAGCTGTTTCTTTTCAAGTAGAAAGATTATTACCTATCCTCATCTCATAGGCAGTAAGAATGCTTTGTAGGTTATCAAGTGTCATGGTAGAAAAACTTTTCTTTTCTTCTAAGGTTGAAACCTTAGTTTCAAACTTGGGTAACAAGGTTCTAATCACTTTATTGACAACTTCCTTTTCTTCAACTTCTTCACCAAGACCCTTTCTCGAATTTACTATTTCATCAACTCTAAGAAAATAGCTTGCTACTATTTCATCTTCTTTCATTCTTAAAGATTCAAACTAATTTTTGAGTGTAAGAATTTTAGACTCCTTAACCTTAGCATCCCCTTGATAAATGGTTTCAATTTTTTTCCAAATATCATAAGCAGAAGAACAATGCATGACTTTAACAAAAACATCTTTAGTGAGACCACATAAGAGAGCATGCTTAGCTCTGGCATTTAACTCATATTTGGTTTTATCATCAGGATCAGTAGGAATAATGGAAGGAACTGTATATTTTGTGGTCACAATATTCCACACATTAAGATCAACTGAAATGAGATAAGTTTCCATCCTAATCTTCCAGAACACATAATCAGTTCCATCAAAAAGAGGAGCTCTTGAAAGTGAAGCACCTTCCTGAGTTTGAGCCATAAAAAAAAACTTCCAAGTGACCAGGAACAATCCCTAGGACAGACCTATATGAGGGACCCTATGCTCTGATACCACTTGTTGGAAGAGGAAACACTCTGAGAGGGGGGGGTGAATCAGAGTGTTACAAATTTTAACAAGAGATACTTTTATGAACTTGACAATTTTGATTCTCAATATGCACAGATGACTGAGACTTAACACCTTGAAGTAATACTTTAATGAAGCATGAAATATACAATAGAACCAACTGAAACACTTGATTCAGACTTTTCAGAAAATAAGAATGGTATTAAATCTTTTACACAAACATGAAACATCTAAATGAGTACTTCAAAGATTGCATTACATAAATTCAACAAAACAGAGTATGAAATGAAGAGAGCTAAAGATATGACGTATCAGAGCATAAACCAGTAAAACAAAATGAGACAAGACAATGCACATAACACCATAGTTTTCATGAGTGGAAAACCCTCCTGGGGTAGAAAAACCACTCGGTAAGATCCTTTATATTATTTCAAAGAGCACCAACTCAGTTCACAAGTTTTAGAAACCACAAGGCCTCAAGGAGCACCAACCCCTCTTCTTATCCAATAAACATTTCAACTCGAGCTATAGCCACTGGTGATTTTATGCATGCACTTAAATCTTGTAGTCACAAAACCATCAAGGATTGGAGTGAGAATATTTTACCAGTCTGTACAGATGATTCTTTCTAAAAATTTTGCAACAATATTCTTCAGGGATTTGAATCATAATAACAAACTTTTAAATGAATTCAACACTTTCAGAGAGAAAAATTCAATCTCTGAACAAAATAGTTTCAAACAATAAAGCCTTATGTACTCTGCAACAAAACAGAGTATTGATTCTCAAAACCCTCGACTATCTCTGGTAATCTACAACACTTCTTTTTTCTTTTTAACAAATGCTATGTCTTTCACTTCATTCACACTCCTCTCTCTCTGTTTTTCCTCGTATGAACTGTTCTATATAAAACTAGTTTTATACCCAAACAAAAACTCAATCATTCTTCCAGAATAACCCTCGTATAGGGTTACCAAAATCTTACAGGAATTGCAAACTGAAAAACAAATAACCGTTTTTAACTGTGCAACGGAAAGGATGCTTGATTTCCCAATCATGAAAAACAAAAATAAAGCATGGACAGTTTCCTTATTTTCATTTTGCATAACTGAAAAACCTGATTCGAAAACAAATCTGAATCTTTTAAACATATGATCAAGAATAATACCTATGAAACGCAACCTTATTGATAATTGAAAACAAACTAACCAGAAAACCATTAAGCTCCCGGTTAAGACCATTTTTGCTTCATTCTTTTTAACTGAACAAACTGATTCAAGCTCCTTAGCGGCGGCTGCATCTCTCATGGCATTAGGGTTTGTGACGGACTCCAAACAAGTTCAAAAATAAAATGAAACACAAAACATCTCCCGAAAAACTTTTAATCTGTCGGTCACAAAATATATTTTGAAGTATATGTTGTTTGTTCGTAGATAAATTAAACATAATTTAAACCAAAGATGTTGTTTCAATAAATGCCAAGTCAGGTTATTCACTGTATCCGTGTCACCTGTCTGGCTCGAGAGAAAGATGTTTTAAACATATAACACGTCAGGCAAGTCAATGTATCCGTGTCACTAGTCTGGCCCGTGAGAAAGGTGTTTTAAATATATAACCACATGCTTAATACACTTGCCTTTAAACAACACCAACTTCCCTTTTTTTATTTTCTTGTCATCGAGGACAAAAGCATCAAAGAGCAACAAAGCTTTCACAAGGTATTGAGGATGTTGTTAAAGACAAACCCATACCTTAAGCATTCAATCATGCTATTTGTTGTAACATATCCCTTTTGGTAATTAGATTTTGTAGTTCACACACCAATAATAGATAAATTACATCTTAATGTATGGAATGAAACATTTAACTTCTTATTTAAACCACAAATATGCATCGAACTTATTCTTTCAGTTTAATCCAATTACAATAGAATGATAATAAATATAATCCAATTAACCATTACTTCCATGCCAACATTAGTGTACAAATACACACAAAACTACATAGGGGCACACATTTCAACATATCATGTTCACATAATGGTTGGCTCAAGCATACCTCATCTATACACAATATGGCTAGCTCTTGCTTTTGTTATATATACATAGTGGGACTAGCTCTTCTACTCCTCTCTAACATCCATCTTGACTAGTTTAGTCAAATATCACATATACATAGTATGAATAATTGACACATGCATCACACATACCCAATATAATAACTCATGATTACATCACATATACCCAATGTGACTAGCTTATGCACCTAATGCATACACAATGTGAATAACCTAAACATCACATGTTCACTTACAACTGGAGTGAATAAAAGAAAGTCTTTGCAATATTATTACAAGCATCTCCTCTCTACTTGTTATACTAGCATATGGGCCCTTAAGTACACCCTTAAAAGGAAAAAAATCGGCCCATCCCATACTACATTATGGGTCACATCCTTTTCTCATTCACTTCCACCTATAACATGACAAACAAGAATCCATAGTACTTGTCATCACTAGAAATAAAATAATTAAAACAAAGCATAACATGTGAGGCTATTAATGCACACATGTAAAAACTTGTTGAATTGAAAAAACATAGTGATCAAGTATCAAGAGGAAGTGGATGCATCTTACCATTTCCCAATTCACTAAAACTTATTCTTTAAATACTTATCATCTAGGAAAAGGAACATTATTGTATAGCATACTACATTGTGAGTTCCATTATTTTTCTTAGTTCTCTACTAGTTGTGAAGACAAGTCTCCATCAGGTTTTCAACCATTCTCTTCATTAGGTTTGCATGTGTTTCAACAAAGAGTTAAAAAAATACCACAACGACATTAAGCTCTCTCTTCGTGATCTAGCCATGTAATTTTTTTCTCATTTTGAGTATGTTAAGGTATTCATTATTAATTTATTTTATTTCTATGTCTATTGTTGTAAAAAAACAAAGTGTGTCATTTTGTGTATAATTTTTTAGTCATTCATCAGATTCTAAAATAAATTATATTTTACAAACTAGACTCCATTCTACACATAATAAAAATAAATTTAGATTTTTTTTTAGTTTTCAAAAAAAAGTTGGGGACAACACACTCAATTTTTTGTTTCTCAGGACATGTCCATTTTGAAAATTAGTAAAAATTCACATATCCATTAAAAATTTAGTAGAAAAATTGGACATAAACTACATGGTGTTAGCTAATTTCTCAACGGAGTGAATTCTGAAATATTAGAAAAAGTTAACATCTCAAGGGTGCCATACTAGATGCTATGTTATGTTTTTTGGTTAAAACATGGCCATTTTGTGTGGCACCCCTTTTTCAACCCCTTAATCTCCATCATTTTCAAAATAAAAATTAGTAATTTAGAAAGTAGATTTGGAACAATACAACTCTTGTTCTTATTGCCTCTTAAGAATCCCTTTTGGTCCTCAATCTTGGCATATATTTTTATTGCCACTTAAGACTCCCTTTTGGTCCTCAATCTTGGTGCATATACCCCTTTAGCAAGTGTTGTGTCTTATGAATTATTCATTATAGAGCCCCTTTAGCTAATTAATTGATAAGTAGGAGATATTTTATAGAGCAAGCGAAATTATGATATTTCTATTAGGATTAAGTTGTGTAGTTTTCAATTCAAACTCACTAACCCATGTTTCATGTGTAGTGATTCGTAAGGCATAACACTTGCTAAAGATTTTGCAAATGGATACAAGCTAAGCAGGCTTAACCTTGGGGGAAACTCCATGGTTAAGTGTGCATAAGTTGGAGTACTATTGAGATGGGTGACCTCTTGAGAAGGCCCAATGCTTCACCTTTGTGACCATCACCTAGATGCAATGAGTGCTAAGTGTACCATTTATTCTCATGAGAGATGGGTTCTTGTGAACCACTACTTATGAAACATGGGTCAATGAATTTGATTTGAAAGCTATACATTGAATTATGATAGAAATATCATAATTTGACTTGTAATTAAAATTATCTCCTACTTGCTAATTTAAATAATCTAAGATATTTGTCCCACATTTAACATCCCACTCACCTATATACATTATAATATGATATCATGTAGGTACCCTCTGCATGGATAAAACACATTGATGTGTGGTATCACTTAATTTGTGATATGATAGGCAAATTAATTATGGTCAAGAAGGTGGATGTTTTTATATATATTATAAATGCATTGAGGACCACAAAGAAGTTCAAATGGTCTTAATAGCCATGTGCATCAACCTCGGCATTATATTTAACTCTATTGGAACCTTTCATGATTCATTTTCAAATCTAGCAATTATTGGCATCCCAAAGTCATGCAAGGGATAGGTGGGAGAGAGTATCACCAAAAGTGGTAGTGTCAAAGTTTCAAGGTTAAGAATACCACAAGTCTCATGTCACATGTTGGGGATCAAAGGTCAAGAGTATAGAATACTACATATCCAAATAAGACGATATCCAAGTTTGCTATCCAAATAAGGTTATATAGTGTAATATTTTAGGAATTAAAGGTTGGGGTGCCATGGAAAAGGTATTTAAGTAAGGGAAGGGTTGAATATACCTTCTTGAAAGATAACATAGTGTAAGTCTTAAGGAGTTAAGGTTTGAGCTAAATACATGTTGTTAAGAAATGGTATGAAACTGTGACAAAGTTAAGGAAAGTAACAGAGATTGAAAGAAGGAAATGTTAGGATAGAAAATCTAAAATTTTGATAGGAACAAAACAAAATTAAAAAGTCATTCCTAGATGGGAAAGTCATATAACTTGATAAGGATAATAGAAACAAAAATGTTGTATGGAAAAGCATACAAGAATATAAAAGTTTGATATTGCGATAGAAATAAGAAGACATAATTTAGTGAAAAGGTAATGTTAGGATGAGAAATTTTGATGTTCTAATATAAATAAATAAATAAAAAGAATTTGGATAAAAGAAATGAACGACTTAAATCACACATTGAATTTGAAAATACATACACTGAAATTTTTTGCATTCTAGTCAAAGACATCCTAGAGATAGAATCTCTAGTCAGAGACATCCTGAAAAAGGTAAAAGACATGTCACCAAAAGATAAAATCAAAAGAAAACCAAGACTCGACACCAACATCCACTGTAGTCCTCAAGTTTAGTGTCTCTTGTCACTTGTATAAGTCTTATTTGATTGTGGTCACAATGTTTACTTTCACAAAAATGATAGATAGCACGGAACCATATGTTGTCTGAGTCTGTTGAAAGATTTGATTTTGTTGAAGCCCATTGTTGCTGTTGTGTCTCATCTGAAACTGAGTGAATCCATGAAACTGATACTTTATTGCGGAGAAGATGAAACTTTATTGTGGATCTATGATGCAAATGTTGCTTTATTGCAGATTGTGCACGGATAGACTGAGGGAAGCTAGAAGAAACTGTACTCCTCAAAACATGTGATGTTCTCAGTTCCACACCCATCACTAGACGTAGGATTTGCCTTAGCCACAGATAGGATCTGATTTATTATGGATGGAATGGGAGGTGAAAAGGGAGGTTTATTATGAATGGCTAACCAATCTTGGGTAGATCAATAACAAGCCATGATGGGAATGGGTAAGTTTATTATGAACGAATAGGTTGTGAGTGTGTGCAAAGTGAAAGGATGAAAGTGAATCCTGAAGGAGGGAGGAGCAATGTCTCTACGCATGGCACTGGTGACCCAGTTTTCACCATGGTACTTGCCTAGGGTGCCACCGAAGTGGTTTTCACCATTGGACGAAATTATTTCTCTTTAATTTTTTTGATTTTTCAATGTTTTTTGTGTCACAAGGCACCTGTTTGCCAGGTTTTCACCAAGTAATGATTTTTTTTTTGTTTTATAATTTTTTTTGTATTTTTGAATTTTTTTGAATTTTTTTTGTATTTTTGAATTTTTTGAATTTTTTGAATTTTTTTTTGTATTTTTTGAATTAGGATACTCTGAAGAGCTATTTGTAAAACCTGTGAAGGTGCATGTTGTTGATAGGATCCTCCAAAGGTTCACCTTCTGTAGTTGAGAGCTGATATGCCCCAAATCCATATGTTGTTGTAATGATGTAAGGACCAAGCCAATTTGGTTCAAACTTGCCCTTCTTCTCTCTGTCTTGCTGAATTTTAGGATTTTCTCTGAGAGCCAAATCACCTACCTCAAATGTGCGAGGCTTTACCTTGTGATTGTAACTGCAATGTTCTTTGACTGAATTATGTGTAGCTTGAGTGACTATCTTCCTTGATGAAGGAACTGAGATAGAATTACTAGTGTGTGGACTACGTAGGCCCATATGCATGTCACCTAAAGAAGTTTGGGCATCTCTAATAACAAAGTCCTTCGAGGAAGCTCCATTAAAGGTCCATGATGTATCACCAGAAGGGAATGGATGTGTGAAACAAGTGGATGAGTGATGCAGGCTTATGATTGTGAAAAGAAGTGAAAGTAGGATAGCATGATGGAGACTTAGGATCAACAAGTATGCTTTTTGACTTGAAATTTTAGAACTTTTGCCCCCAGTTATTTTGATATTAGGGGAGATCAACTCTTGCTCTTTTTCTTTCATAGGATTTTTATCCTTGACCTTGATTTTTGTGGATTCCAATAGCTTTTGATTTTGATTTGGACTAAAGGACTTTTCTTTATTTTTGACTTTTAGAGTTTTCTTTTCAAAGCTTGATTTGTGATCCCCAATGAGTAAGGGCTTTTGTGATTCTTGTTGATCCAAGTCTGGGAGAGGACTGGAAATGGAATGAGTGGATGATATGGTAAAGCTATGTGAGTTCTCAAGAGGGCTAGCAATACGCTCAATAGATTCTTCGCTAGAACCACTCTTAGGACTATTGATATCAAGATATGTTTGCACCACTAGAGGAGATTTGCATTCAGACTTCGTAGCCACAACACTAGGTGGTTCAGACCCAATTCCTTTCAAATTGTTTATAGATTGTTTATGTTGATTGAATACCTTAGGAGATAGTGGGAGTTGATCAACATGAAAGATATACTCCCCACATCCCGGGTCTTTAATCTTGAACTTTTCTTTGATCTCTACTTGTTTTGATGTAGAAACTTTCAATGATTCTGGATCCACATATGTTGATGAAGGAATAGCCTCTCGATTGACTGGTATTGTTATTCCTGATCTAGGTCGTAGATTGTTGCAATATATGAATGGATTTGGGTCAGCTTTGATAGTCACTTCAACTCCATTGTGAGGAAACTTAATGCATTGGTGATATGTAGATTGTACTGTGCTCATCTCATGAATCCATGGATGTCCCAAGAGTATGTTGTATGTGAGATCTAAATCAAGGACTTGACAAACCACATCCTTTGTAACTGGCCCAGCTCTGAGAGGTAAAATGACTATGCCCTTGGATGAACGCTCTTCATCATCATATGCTTTTATGGTAATTTTGTTTGTAGAATTCACAGCTTTATCTGAATATTCCAATTGTTTAATAGTGCTCAATGTACAAATGTTTAGACCTGCTCCTCCATCTATCAGGACTCGTTTGATTCTATGTTTATGTATGAAGGCTTCAATGTGTAAAGGTGCATTATGTGGCTAATTTATGGAGGCGTCATCAGCTTCTGTGAATGTAAGGGAGTGTGGAATGGAAAGGTATCCCACCATGGCTTGAAACTGGTCCACGTTCAGATCAGTAGGAATGGTAGTTTCTCTCAAGATTTTGTCAAGAATGGATTTATGTGCGGGGGATATGCGCAAGAGCTCAAGAATGGAGATGAGTGTGGGTGTCTTCCCTAATTGTTCTACAAGGTCATACTCAGGTTTGGTTGATGAGGAAGTGGTGTTTTTAGCTAGAGCACCTTGCAAAGTGAATTTACCTCGGCGGGTTGTAACATGACATTCAGAGGTAGGTTCAGAAGAAGATCCAATGCCTTTTAGAATGATCTTGGGTCTTTGGGTAGAATTCTCAGGGGTTTTGTCCTTGATGATAATGGTAGAGACATAATTGTCCATCGAGATGTGATTGATGGTTGAATCATAGTTATAAGATGCTCTGGTATAGTTGGTTTGGTCATCTGTGGCTTTAGCTTTTCCCTTGTCATGTTTTGGGAATGGTTCCTTAAACATCTCATGTTCTTGATTGGATGAGTGTCCTTCAATCTCAATGTCACCTCTATCAATGAGATCTTGTATGATGTTCTTCAATCGATGGCAATTTCCTATCTTATGACCCTTGCTCTTATGAAATTCACAATATTCATCATCATTCCACCAATTTGGTTTCACCTTTGGCTCATATGGAGGAAAATCTGGAATAGTGATTACCTTGTTTGCCACTAGCTTTTTGAAAACTGACTCAAGTGGTTCTCCCAATGGAGTGTACTTCCTTCATGATTTAGAAGTTGTTTGAGTATTCACCTGATTTGATCTGGAAAAAACGAATTTGGGTCGCACTGTATTGGCATCAACAACACCATCATTGACTGTGTTCTTGTTTTTATTCCAAAATCTTGGCCTATCTTTTCCTTTAAAGTCATCTTTGTTTTCCTTGAATATCTTAATGACTCCTTGTTCAATTAGGACATTTTCTATTGCCAAGCCTTTTTCAATGACGTCCTTGAAAGTGGACAAGCAAGCTTTTCTTAAGTCATAACCAATGTCTTTGTTAACATTCTGGGTGAACATTTCTACCATTTGTTTTTGTGGAATTTCACAAGAGCATCTGCTGGCTAGATTTCTCCATCTTTGTAAAAATGATGCAAAAGACTCTCCCTCTTTTTGCTTGGTGTTGCACAAAGAAGTGACTGATATGTCTGTCTTTATTTTGTAGGAGAAATGTTGAATAAATGCCTCTGCTAAGTCACCCCATGACTTAATAACAGGTGGAAGTTGGGAGAACCATTCCACAGCTTGATCGCCTAGGCTCTATGGGAATAATCTCATCAAATATGTCTCTTCTGCTGCTATCTCAATGCAAGCTATGAAAAATTGTCTTATGTGTGCCTTAGGATCCCCTTTTCCTCTATACTTATCAAATTTAGGCATCACAAAGTGTGTAGGAAAAGGAGGCATTGGAATGCTCTTGTCAAATGGATAAGGACATATGTCTCTCATTGTGTATGTTGGCTTTGGTGTCTTTATGTCCTCCATTTTCTTTTGTAAGTCCCTAATTTGTTGCTCCAAATTGCTCTTAGGTGGAGATCGACTTCTTGGACCATACCCCATGCTTGAGGCACCAATTGGAGGAGAAGCATGTTGCATATATGGATGATATTGATCATACACATGTTCATATTGAGGAGGTCTATAGTGATGCTGCATATATGGACCACTTGGTATAGATTCATGTTGAGGAATGAAATATCTATTTTGTCCATGTATACCATACTCTACAGGCATGTCATGTTCTAATGTGTTGCCCCCAAATTTGACACAGGGTTTCCTTGTGTCCAAAGTTTGAGCATGCCTTTGAATATCCAATTGCTTTGGTGGTTGATCCTTAGCATTGATATGTGATTGAGCATATTTCTCTGCATAAGACTTCCATAATGGTCTGCAAAGGTGAGTATCATATGCTTGACCATGTGTATGTGGGACCTCTGGTTTTTGAACAAAAGATGATGGTGATTCAAGCACAAGATGTGGTCTTCTATTGCCTCCACTATTAGGCCTCCTTTGATCCATGTTGGAGTGAGGTTGTTGCAAAGGTCGATTTTCCATTATTTGAGACATGTCAAAATCATGAGGTATCTTGGCTCCACTTTATGCCATCATTTGTAAGAAGTATTGTCTATCCCTCCTCATTATTTCCTCAACCAATTGATTGAAATGGGGATCCATAATGGATTCTTCCACATCTGCTGAATGTACTGAAAAGTTGTCCATATCATCATTGTGTGTATCATTGTTGTTTGTAGTGTCCATGTTCTCAACATTTGGAATGTTTCTATAGGCATCCATGTTAGGTAATGTAGTATGATCAGAATTGAAAAAGATATCATTGTCATACTCATAAGAACTCATGTTTGCGGACTCTTGAGCCTCTTTAGTTTCTCTCCTAGATTTTTGAAGACGGGTTTCAACCATGAACTAGGTATTGACCGAGATGTGTGAGACGAGATGAAAATGGAAAAAGTATGGAAGACCAAGAGTTGGATGGAATGTAAATGAATCTGAGGTGTACTTGCAATGTCCAAAGTGTAAGACCAAGTATGTATGTAGTAGAGTAGGTGTGACTTCCAAAGAGAGGATAGTTTCTCTTGATGAGGTAAGTTGACCTTGACTCTAAGTAAGACCAAATGAGATCCAAAGGTGATAGACCTTGATGAGGGACCACTTAGCAAAATG
The DNA here is from genome assembly GCF_030272615.1 of Cryptomeria japonica. Taxonomy (NCBI): domain Eukaryota; kingdom Viridiplantae; phylum Streptophyta; class Pinopsida; order Cupressales; family Cupressaceae; genus Cryptomeria; species Cryptomeria japonica. Next base: position 2,035,759 of record NC_081408.1, on the reverse strand, counting down.
TTGTTGTATGTAGTGTGTTGACAAAGTATGATGAGGACAAGCAAGTGACCTTTTGACTCAAGTTTAGACAAATGTAAATTTAATGCAAGATGTAAAGCAATGATGGACTTTGTGAGACCCAAAGACAAGTTGAATGCTAGATGAAAACTTGGAGAGATAGCTTAGGAAGCTCAAGAATTCCAAAATCGATTGCTCTTGTTTGCTGGACTATAAAATTTTTCCAATTTGTGAAGTTGTTGGTTGTGACCAAATCTGAATGTTTGACTGTTTTTCATGACAAGAGGACACAATGTTGATGAGGACTCAATGTTTGCAAGTGTTTAGACTGACAATGACTCCAAGAAAAGTGTGTTGTTTGATGTAAAATTGTTTTGCATACTCTTGAAGACACAAAAGACACAATGTTTTGTTGTTTGGTCTTGAATGTTTGAATGTTTAAAATAAGTCAAGCATAATTCTTATGGCTAGCCAAGACAATAGTTGTTGATTCCACATGGGGTTTTACCCCCAAGGCTACGCTATTCAGAGCGAATACTTAGATGCTTGACCTCACTGGCTCCACCCTCGGCACTCACTTCTCAGGTCAGCCAAGCATCAGTCTTCATGAAAACTCCCCGTGGCGAACTTTGTATCTCTACTAAGAACCGTATGTGTGTGGGCCGCTACCAGAGGTCTGACCTCCTGCCCCAACAACTAGAAGGATTTGGGCTTCTAAAACAAAAAGGTGCTAGTAAGGGCATCCACTCGTGTGGCCATACATGTGGCACTTTCAGCTCTATAAATACAAAAGGCTCTCAGCCGGTAGGGGTTACGCCCTACAACTGATCAAATAAATTTGGTCAAACGGGTTTATGGGGAGACATAGTGTCGGTATGAACTAATCAGCACACGTTATCCATAGTTTTCACCATGAATACATTTGTTTATAGTGGTTCGAAAGAGGTGGGTTTTCCTCGCTACCACTTGGGTTGTTCTCTTCTCACTAGTAGTCCTAATGACCACATGAGAAAACAGGCCCTTTAAAGATTAAACAAAAAGAGCCTATTGCTCAAGACACAAAAGACAATGATTCAATTTTAGTGCACCAATTAAAGTGTTTGCTAGTCTATGAAAACAAGGCACACAATAAAAATCCAAAAACCCTTGCCAAGGACCTACAACAAAGATTTATTAGTAGTTTGGATTGTTTCAAATGATCACCCCTTCCTGCAAGCACACAAGTTAGGTAAATTTTAGATCCAAAAGACTTTGTGAAATAGGGGCCTTCAACAATGCGTTTTGTTGACCAATTCAAAGCTATGATTCATCATAAAAAAAGAGAATCTGTGAAATTTCAAGAGATTTCCAAAAATGTAAGAAAATCCAAAAAAATTGTTAATTTGCTCCAAAAATTAATTTTTTATGAAAAATCATAAAAAATTCATATAAAATGCAAACTCAATCCAAAAAATCTGAAATTTTTACTGGAGAGTCCTGATGGTCTTCCAAACCTGTATAAAAAAATTTATGCAACAAATCCAAGCAGTTTGTGAGATATGAGTAAAATAATGCAAAACTCTAATTTTCAAAGATCTAATTTTTGAGGATTAATTTTGCATCAAATTTAAAATCACAAAGAATAGATCCTATGTATCATTCAAAGATATTTCCAAAAATGTAAGAAAATTCAAAAAATTCGCTAATTTGCTCTCAAAATTATTTTTTTATGAAAACTCATAAAAAACTCATATAGATTGACAAAATGATCCAAAAAATATGAAATTTTTACTGCATCCTTATAATACTTTTCTTGACCTGCACAAAAAATTTGATGTCAAAATTCAAAACTGTTTGTGAGATCTGATCAAAATAAGGAAAAACCCTAATTTTTAAAGATCCAATTTTTAGGGAAATATTTTGCATCAAAATTAAAATTATAAAGAATAGATCCTATGCATAATTATGAGAGATTTCCAAAAATGTAAGAAAATCCAAAAAATTCTCTCATTTTCTCTCAAAATTAATTTTTTATGAAAAATCATAAAACAATTCATAGAAAATGAAAATGTGCTCCAAAAATTCTGAGTTTTTGATTGAGAGCTCCTGATACTTTCTTCAACCTGCAAAAAAAATTTGGTGCAAAATTTCCTATCCATTTGTGAGATATGATCGAATCTCTCCAAGATCTTGATTTTGTGTCCAAAACCCTAGCTGCACAAGATTATTCTCCAAATTGTTTTACAACACAACAATATAGGGTTAGAAAAATCTGTAAAAAAAACACAGATCTAACAAAAATCAATGTCCCATGGGGCGTGCCAAAATGTATATGGTGAAAATGGATAACAATAATAACGATATTGAAAGGCTAAATGAATTCAACCACAAAACCCTAGCCTAACAACAACAAAGATCCACCATAACATATGAAGATTACCTAAGACAATGCAAATCAAACGAAATCACAAAGATTATACCATCGCATGTCCAATAGGGTTTGGATCTCCATTCTTCCTATCTCCATTGCTCTTGTTTGATGTATTTGCTCTCAGGTTTTATGTGCACAAGAACTCAATAAAGAGCGGAATGTGGTTGCAAGTAGGATCACATATGCCAAGTAGTCAATTGATCAAGTAGTTAGGGTTTGATAATGAAGGAAGAATCTCCTTATATAGAAGACACAATATGAAATGGAGGGATAAGATTGAGAGGTGTAAAAGGAGGTCGGCTATGATTAGAGGGTAGGTAAAAGAAATAATAAAATAATCAAAGGGGTAGGTAGTGTATGAATTAAGAGATGAATGACGTGTCATGGGTAGAAAAAGTTAATGAATTAATTAAATAAATAAAGATTTATTTAATTAATAGAAGAAGTGGGATCAATTAAATAAATAAGATATTTATTTAATTTAGGAAAATGATAATTTAAATAAATAAATGTATTTATTTAAATGAGAAATAAGGCTAGAAGAGGATAAATGAATTAATTAAATAAATAAAGATTTATTTAATTAATAGAAGAATTAAGCTTGGATAATTAACTAAATATTGGACAATTTTGGGTGTCTACACCTAGTTCATATACATATGAACTAGAAAAATGAATGCTAGTGTATCCCATACTACATTGTATGTGCAATTCTTTTTCTTAGGTCTCTACTAGTTGTGAAGACAAGTATCTCATGTGATCATAATTGGCTAAGGTGTAACACCATACATCACATAAAGTTATTTGATCGATCATATTGAATGTACTAAGATGATCAATGACAAATCCTACATAATCAATCTTCATAGAATACATCTTCTTTCCTAGGAAGACCTTGTTTACTAGGGATTTAGCTTGATAAACATCTCCAAGCTTCTTCCAAAGATCTTTCACATTCTTCTCTTCATGGACATTCAAGAGAACTGAATCAACTAAACAGAGTCTTATCAAACCCTTAGCCTTGTGATCCATTGAATCCCAAGCTTCTTGACTCGTAGTTTGATGCTTTGTTCTAGATATTGCATCCCACGGATCTCTATCCAAGAGCATATCCTTTGTTTTCAACTTTCAAAGTTCAAAGTTGATGTCATTAAAATTTTCCATTTCAACTTTCTTGGATGTGTTTTCCATCTTCTTCCCACATCAATATTTTGAAAAAAATTTACAAAATCTCCAACTCAAACTAAGATCAATATAAAAAATGTGCTACCCAAGAACAAGACCAAAACTGACCAGGCTTGATACCAACTAAAAAGAAGCCAAGGTGTGGAAAATGCTCCCTAACACTAATCTAGTGAGGCAAATAGTGCAAATTTTCTCAAATCTTAACTATTATAGAAATAGAAACACATTCGGAAAGGCAAGTACCAAGGAGAGAGAGAGATAGATAAAGAGAGAGAGAGAGAGAGATCAAATGGGAGAGATGGAGGGAGGAAGGGAGGGGTTGATGGAAAGAGAAAGATATATCAGGGACAGAGGGAGAAAGGGATGGAAAGAGAGGGAGAGATAAAAGGGAGAGAGAGAGAGAGATTAAGTGAGAGAGGGAGGGAGGGGTTGAGGCAAAGAGAGAGCCCAAGTGAGAGAGATGGAGGGAGAGAGGTAGGGGTTGATGGAAAGAGAGGGAGATACCTCAAAGAGAGAGAGGGGGGGTTTGATGAAAAGAGAGGGAGAGACAAAAGAGGGAGCCTAAGTAAGAGAGAGAGAGGGAGTAAGGTAGGGGTTGAGGAAGGGAGGGATGGAGAGAGACGGGAATGGGTTGATTAAGAGAGAGGGGTGATGGAAAGATAGGGAGAGACCTGAAAGAGAGAGATAGAGAGAGAGAGAGAGGTCGATGAAAAGAGAGAAATATAATAGGAAGAGAGTTGAGAGAGAGAGAGGGAGAGACTTGAGATAGAGCTAGCCCTACCTTCCTCCCCCCTCTCTCACACTTGAGCTCTCTCTCTCCCCCCTCAACCCCTGCCTTCCTCTATCTCTCTCACTTCAACTCTTTGTCTCTCAATCAGATTCAAAAAATTTGATACCATTTGAAAGTTATAGATATTTTTCAATCAGCCTATCAATCAGGACTTTAGTTAGAATATCACCACTTTTTGGCCCCTCATGATCCTGCACATACCCAAGAGAGAGAGAAACCTAAGAGAGGGGGAGGGAGGGAAAGAATAGGAGGGGGAGAGGGAGAGGGAAGATAGAAAATGGGGAAGGGGGAGAGGGAAGGGAGAGAGGGAAAGAGGGAGAGAATGGGAGAGAGAGAGAGACACCTAAGAGAGGGGGAGACAAAGAGAGGGGGGGTAGGAGGAGAGAGAATGGGAGAGAGGGATACCTAAGAGAGGGGGAGAGAGAGAGATCTAGATAAAGGGTGAGAGGGAGAGCGACTTGAGAGAGAAAGAGAAAGTGAGTGGAAGGGAGATACAGAAAGAGAGCTAGAGGGAAAGAGAGAGATGACGAAGAAAAAGATAAAGGGAGGGGGAGGGAGAGAATGGTATAGAGAGACACCTGAGAGAGGAGAGAGAGAGATAGAAGGTGAGAGGGAGAAATACTTAAGGGAGAAAGAATGGGGGAGGGAGGGAGAGAGAGAAAGAGAGGGTGAGAGACTTGAGAGAGATCAAGAGGGTGGGAGGAGATATACTTGAGAGATAAAGAGAAAGGGAGGGGAAGGGAGAGAATGGGAGAGAGAAACACCTGAGAGGGGGAGAAAGGGGGGAGGAAAATAATGGGAGAGAGAGAAGGAGAGGGAAGAGAGAGGATGGAAGAGGGAGAGAGGGAAAGAGAGGGAGAGAGACTTGAGAGAGAACGAGAGGGTGAGAGGAGATATACTTGAGAGAAAGAAAAAGGGGGAGGGAGAGAGGGAGAGGATGGGAGAGAGACACTTGAGAGAGGGGGAGAGAGATATAGAGGAAGAGAGGAGATAGGATGGGGGAGGGAGAGGGAAAGAGGGAAAGAGGGAAAGAGAGAGAGAGAGAGAGAGAGAGAGAGAGAGAGAGAGAGAGAGAGAGAGAGAGAGAGTTGAGAGTTGGATGAAGGGATAATGAGAGAGAGAGAGAGACCAAGTGAGAGAGGGGGAGGGAGAGAGGGAAAGAGTGGGAGGAGAGACCTGAGAGAGAGAGAGAGAGACTTGAGAGGAAGAGAATGAGAGAGCCCAAGTGAAAGATGGAAAGAGAGGGAGAGATACCCAAATGAGGGAGGAAAAGAGAGGCAGACACCTTGGAGGAGAGAGAGAGAGAGAGAGAGAGAGAGAGAGAGAGAGATGGGAGGGAAAGAGATAGTAAGATACATAGAGAGCCTAAGTGAGAGGGAGGAAGGGATGGGAAGAGAGTAAGAGACTAGAGAGAGACTTGAGAGAGAACAAGAGGGTGAGAGGAGATATACTTGAGAGATAAAGAGAAAGGGGGGGGGAGGGAAAGAATGGGAGAGAGAGATATATATATAGGGAGAGAGGGGGGAAGATAATGGGAGGGAGAGAGGGAGAGCGACGAGACAGGATGGGAGAGGGAGAGAGGGAGAGAGAGGGAGAGAGACTTGAGAGAGAAAAAGAGGGTGAGACAAGATATACTTGAGAGAGAAATACAAAAAATAGGGGGAGGGAGAGAGGGAGAGAATGGGAGAGAGACACTTGAGAGAGGGGGAGAGAGAGATAGAGGAAGAAAGGGGGGAGGAAAATAATGGGAGGGAGATATGGAGATGGAAGAGAGAGGATGGGGGAGGGAGAGGGAGAGAGAGGGAGAGAGGGAAAGAGGGAGAGAATGGGAGAGAGAGACACCTGGGAGAGGAGGGGAGAGAAAGAGATAGAGGGTGAGCGGGAGAGAGATTTGAGAGAAAAAGAGAAAGGGAGTGGGACAAACAAAAGGAAAGAGAGTTAGAGGGAGAGTGAGAGAGAGAGAGAGAGGTTACTCAATAAGCCTAAATTGGTTTAATTTGTCAAGTGGACCCAAGGATATGCTTTTCTTTTGTGTTAAATTAGTGTTTGGAAAAATCAAACTTCAACACCCACACCTCTCCAACAACCACCCTATTATGTGTTATACAACTTTGTTCTAGCTTGCTTCCTAAATGTTACTCAAATCCCCCACCATAGGTCCACACCCCAAAATTATGTCTTAACTGTCAAAATTGATTGAAATGGGTCCATTGTGTGTCTTTCAACTATTTTTCACAAGTTTGGAAGGTTCTAACATCATTTGGGCAATCGGGTTCACTTTTAGTGAAAACAAGGGTAAAAGGCTACTAGCCCGTGGAGGCCTAATTTGAGCGAAATTTTCTTATATGGTGCAACGATGACCAAGAAAAACTTGTAACCTGACTTGGGAGGTGTATACAAGGTCCATACTCAAATATTTTTGAGGTCTTAGCTCCTGAGAGAGTGGTTTAATGACTGTCCACAATTTTAGGCAAGAAAAGAGGGTTTTGAGAGGGTTTTGCTCAAGTATCAAAGGATGTCTCCTCTAAACCACAAACCAAGATTCTAAATTCTTGTAGAACCTCTGCCCCATCATTTTGAACTATTTTTCAACTTTCCCTACATGACATTACATCAAACACTTGCTATGCAAACTGAAAAAGGTAGAAAAATGATTGTTTTATGCACTGTCACTGCAATTTCACTATTTTACTGCACTTTGAAAGGGTTATAACTTCAAGGAAAACTTCACCTAGGTTTTTAACAATATAAAAACACTTTTTCAACACTTTCCACAAAATTTCAAAGCATGAACATGTTCATTAATCAACTGGAGATGCAAAAGACATTAAATTCCCCAAAACTGGGTACTTGCTACCAGCTATAACTCAACACACTTACAAGGTGAGATACACATTGTTAGGAGCTCCAAATATATCTAAAACTCCAAGGAAACTGGGGCAGACCTCTGCCTTAAGTTTTTTCACTCAATTGACCTCTGAGCACAAACTTATTTGAGTCTTTTTCAAATTTACTAGCCAAGTCCATCTCCAACTTGCCTAGCATGAACTCAAAAACACTTCCTTTGCACAACCCTGGCCAAAAGATGAATTATTTACATTGTAAATGAGCAATAAAACTTGTATAAGTCCATCCATGGGAGCCCAAACTTGGAATTAGACAAGTTGATGCATTTTGGAGGCCAAAACCCTTGACAGGGTAGCCAAAGAGCAAAAATGAAACAATTTTACAAAACCAACTTCCAAATGGACAACCTGCAAAGAAATTACATAAATTACATTGAATATACACCAAGATCACTATCAAAAAGGTACAATATGGAAATGATGAGCTACAGTACAGACTGTTGTACAAATGAGGCTCAAAACATGAGAAAAAACAGAAAATTGCTGCCCTTTTGATTAATTTTGATAGAAAGTACAAAATCCAATCCTATAACAAGAAGAGGGAGGAATATATATATAATTTTAAAGTGGTTATCAAATATTGTATGGACATAAGGCATTTTTTTATCTTCTTTTTACAAAAAGTGTCCAAAATGACAACTTTTACAAGTAAAAATGACAACTTTTGTTGCTCCAAGTAGCATTTTAGCAACCTAACACAACCAACCTTCCCAAATCACCTAGAAATTATTAAAAACACTTTAAAAAAATGTTTCAATTCCTTCCAAAGCAGGGCTAAGCCTATAAGGCAATTTTCCACTTTTTAGCCTTATTTGGCCTAGAAGCACAAAATTGACAATTTCAAGCCCTGAGAAGAAAAACTTGATCTTTCAAGCACAAAAGGAGATCAAACACTTGTGAAATGACTAAAAAAAACATATGACAACATTTCAAAACTAACAAGACACTTAAGCATGAAAAATATACCAAAAAAGAAGAGTGAAGCATGACTAGGTGCTCCTGCACCATACTCCCCCCAAAGACAAAGAAGTCATGTGACTCCTTGAGGCAACAAAGAAGAAGGAATTCCAGACTTAGAGAAATTAGACTCATGTACCCAAGTGTATTCTGAAAGTGGTTTACCTTTCCACTTGATGAGATGCTCCATGTACACTTGATGGCGAGTCTTCTTGTAAACTCTTGAGTCCAACACCTTTTCAGCTTGAGGAATGGATGGAGGAGGCAAAGGTAGGTCTGAAAGTGACTTGTGAACATCTAAAACTCTATCATCCTCCTTAGGAAGCTGACCTTTGAATGCCACCAAATCTGAAATATTAAAAATAGGAGACAAAGAAAGATCAGTAGGCAAATCAATTTTATATGCATTAGAACCATACTTAGCCAATATCTTGCAAGGACCTATCCGCCTCATTTGGAGCTTGTTGGGAACTCCCTTTTGTAATCTAGACTTGTTCAAATGCACCATCACAAAGTCCCCAACTCTTGCAATGACCTATCCACCCCATTTGGAGCTTGTTGGGAACTCCCTTTTGCAATCTAGACTTGTTCAAATGCACCATCACAAAGTCCCCAACTGAAAATTGAACATCCCTCTTTGATGCATCCACTCTAGGTTTCACTTTTTGTGAGGTATCTTGAAGAGTCTTTCTCACTTGCTCATGAACTTCCTTCATTGATTGAGCCATGTCATCTGTTGTACCACTCTTTTGTTGCATGTTACCAAGATCCCTTAACTCCATGACACCCCTTGGGTGCATACCATAAACAATCTCAAAGGGACTCTTACCAGTTGACCTGTTAACACTATCATTGTATGCAAACTCTTCCTGATGGATGAGCTGATCCCAACTTTGGCCATATTCCTTTGTCAAACACCTTAAGAGGTTGTGAAGAGTCCTATTGACCACCTCAGTTTGGCCATCAGTCTGTGGGTAATAAGTTGAACCAAAAGAAAGATTAGTACCCAATCTTTTCCACAATGTCTTCCAAAAATAGCCAAGAAACTTAACATCTCTATAAGAAACAATGCTAGAAGGTAAACCATGGATTCTAATCACCTCCTTGAAAAACAAATAGGCTATATGACTAGCATCATGTGTAGTCTTGCAAGGAATAAAGTGTGCCATTTTACTAAATCTATCCACAATCACAAAAATGCTATCAAAACCAGCTTGAGTCTTAGGTAAGCCTACCACAAAATCCATGCTAACACATTCCCAAGGCCTTGTAGGAATTGGAAGAGGTTGATAAAGACCAACATTAGAAGTATTACCTTTTGCTTTCTGACAAACCATACATTGCTTCACATACCTTCTGACATCTCGCTTCATTTTAGGCCAATAATAGAAACGTTGCACCAACTCCAATGTCTTGTTGAGACCAAAATGTTCACTCAAACACCCATTGTGCTTTTCTTGAATCAGATTCTCCCTCATTGAGCTTTTAGGAACACATAGCTGCCCACCTTTAAACAACAAACCATTTTGTAGAGTATAATTAGCATATTCACTATGAAAAGAATTATCATATGCTTGACAAACCTTATAGATGGCTGCAAAATCTTCATCATCATGATACATTTCTTTGAAGCACTCTATGTCATTAATCTGAACTTGTACTTCCTGCACCGTTAGAAGCCTTCTACTCAAAGCATTTGCTACCTTATTACATTGTCCTTTCTTGTGCTTAAGAGTAAAAGTGTATGATTGTAAGTGTAGACACCCAAAATTGTCCAGTTTAATTAAATAAATATTTAATTTATTTAATTATCTAAACTTAATTCTTCTATTAATTAAATAAATCTTTATTTATTTAATTAATTCATTTATCCTCTTCTAGCCTTATTTCTCATTTAAATAAATACATTTATTTATTTAAATTATCCTTTTCATAAATTAAATAAATATCTTATTTATTTAATTGATCTCACTCCTTCTATTAATTAAATGAATCTTTATTTATTTAATTAATTCATTAGCCTTTTCTACCCATGACACATGTCATTCATCTCTTAATTCATACACTACCTACCCCTTTCATTATTTTATTGTTTCTTTTACCTACCCTCTAATCATAGTCGACCTCCTTTTACACCTCTCAATCTTATCCCTCCATTTCATATAGTGTCTTCTATATAAGGAGATGCTTCCTTCATTATCAAACCCCCCTTGTTGACTACTTGATTACACTACGCTTTTGAACATAGGCAATCCTACTTGCAACCACATTCCATTCTTTGTTGAGCTCTTGTGCACATAAAATCTGAGAGCAAATATATCAAGCAAGATCAATGGAGATAGGTAGAATGGAGATCAAAACCCTATTGGACATGTGATGGTATAATCTTTGTGATTTCATTTGATTTGCATTGTCTTAGGTAATCTTCATATGTTATGGTGGATCTTTGTTGTTGTTAGGCTAGGGTTTTGTGGTTGAATTCATTTAGTCTTTCAATATTGTTTTTATCCATTTTCACCATATACAGTAAGTACTAAACCCATTTAACATGCCTATGATTTAACTTATCTTGTGAATTCAAGAAACTCAAAGCCTGATTATCTGTATAAACAAAAAACTCCTTTGGAAGCAAATAATGTCTCCACTTTTTTAGTGCTTGAACTAAAGCATAGAGTTCCAAATCATAGGAAGAGTACTTCTTTTTAGCACATTCAACTTTTCACTAAAGAAAGCTACAGGTCTATTATCCTGACTCAACACTGCACCTACTGCATTATTACTAGCATCACATTCAATAGTAAATAACTTGTCAAAACTAGGAAGTATAAGCACTGGTTGAGAAGCAACCTTGGTTTTCAAAAGTTCAAACTCCTTATTTGCTACATCTATCCACTGAAACTTTACATTAACTCCACCTTTTATAGTATCAAGCATTGGTACACAAATTTCACTAAACCCTCTGATGAACTTCTTATAGAACTGTGCTAAGCCATGAACACTTTGAACATCTCTTGCTGATTTGGGTGTAGGCCAATTTGTGATGGCTTCCACCTTGGTTTTATCCATTTTCAAATCTCCACTTGAGAACACAAAGCCAAGATAAACCAATTCCTGTTTCATAAAATCACACTTTTCCAAATTGATTGTCAGCTGTTCATCATATAACTTGCTCAAAACAATTTCAAGATTCTTCAAATGCTCTTCTTTAGCTTTACTGAATATTAGTATGTCATCTAAGTACACCACTACAAATTTACTAATGAAATCATGCAACACTTCATTCATGAGTCTCATGAATGTACTTGAGGCATTAGAAAGACCAAATGACATAACTAGCCACTCATAAAGACCTTCATTTGTTTTGAAAGTTGTTTTCCATTCATCACCTTCTTTTATCCTGATCTGGTGATAACCACTCTTGAGGTCAATTTTTGTGAAATACTTTGCACCTCCCAAACTATCCATCAAATCCTCAATCCTTGGAATAAGAAATCTATACCTGATAGTGATTCTATTAATGGCTTTTGAATTTGTGCATAATCTTCATGTACCTCCTTTCTTAGGTGCTAAAACGACAGGTACTACACAAGTACTTATACTTTTTCTTATCAAATTTTGATCTAGGAGTTCTTGCACTTGTCTTGCCACTTCTTTGTTTTGTTTAGGTGTCATCTTATAGGCTTCTTTGTTTTGTAAAGAGGCTCCTAGTATGAAGTCTATCTGATGGCTAATGGCTCTAGGAGGTGGTTCGGTTGCAGGTGTTTCATCCCTTATAATTCCTTTAAAGTTATCAAGTATTTGATGCACTTCTTGTGGTATTTCAACCTTCTTCTCCTTCTTTTCTTCCTTGGGTGTCACTATGAGTGCAAATCCTACTCCTTTACCCTCTTCAAGTGTGTTAATAAATTCTTTCTCATTCACTATTAAAACATTCTGATTCTTTGAACTGCTGCCCTCTTTCTCTTCATTTATAGACTGAATATTGTATGTAACACCATCTTTCTGAAATGAGTAGGAGTTCTTTTCACCATTGTGTATGGCTTTCCTATCAAATTGTCAAGGTCTACCAAGAAGTAGATGGAAAGCATCCATTAGAAGAATATCACATAAGATCTTATCTTGATACCCCCCTATAGTAAATTCTACCCATATTTGTTCATTGACAAGAACATGTCGCTCCCTATTCAAACATGTGACTCTATAGGGATGTGTGTGTGGGATTCTTTCTAGATTGAGTTTCCTCACTGCTTCTTCTGAAACCATGTTATCTATGGATCCAAAATCAATGACCACCTTGCATACCTTTCCCATGATCTTGCATTTAATTCTAAACAATGACCTTCTTTGAATAGGTTCCTCCTTGATTGGCTCCTTTATCAAGACTCTTCTCATCATCAAACTCTCACCATCTTCTGATGTTAAGCTCACTTCATGAGCTTTGCTGCTTGCTACACTTTCTTGCACATAATTCACTTTTCTTTCACCTCCTTGTGATGAAGTGGGTTTCTCTGGACATCTGTAGGCAGGGTGTCCCAACTTCTGACAGTTGTAGCATTTCATGGTGGAGAAGTAGGACCCTCTTCTTGGTCCACTAGATCTACCTCTACCTAGGTTGCCAGATCCCCTTCCTCTATAGCTACTCTTTCTATATGAATCCCCACTTTTCTCAATAAGTTTGGATTCTCCTTGGGACCTTTGATCTCCTCTTCCACCAAAACTTCCTCTATGGTCTCTACCATCTCTACCCCTACCTCTGCCTCTGTTGCTTTGTTCTTGTTTTTTCTTGTTCTTCTCTTCCACTTTGAGTGCTAGTTGATAACACTTGTGAACTATTTGTGGACATAAAAAACTCATCTCTTCTTGTATGTTCCATCTCAGTCCATTCAAATACCTTGCTACTTTTATACTCTCATCCTCTACTACCTTGGATCTCATGCATAGTTTTTGAAATTCCTTAGTGTAGCTACTGACATCTAAGTCTTTTTGTCTCAAATTTTGTCTTTTCCTATGTAGTTGGATTTCATAGTCTTCAGGAAGATAAGTTTCTCTAATTTTGGTTACCATTGCTTTCTAGGTGGTTATCGGTTGCTTACCTTCTTTCACCCTTTCCTCTTGGATGAACTTCCACCAAGTTAAGGCCGCCCCTCTCAACCTTGATTTTGCTACTTTGACCTTTTGTGCTTCAGTTATTCGATCACATTCAAAATGGTTTTCCAGGCCTTCAATCCATTCTATGAGAGCATCAGGATCCATCTTTCCACTGAAAAGAGCCACTCCCTCTAAGGTTCTACCACGCATGGCTCTCAAAGCCTTCAAGAATGGTTCTTTCTCAAGAACAGGGTCAAGTATCGGAACCTAATATTCTATTGCCACCATTTTGCCCTTATCTCCAGCCTTATCATGGACTTCTCCAGTCTTAACTTCAACTTCAACTAGTTTTGTTGCTAGCTACTCCAACCTCTCTCTGAGTGCTCTATTTTACTCTTCTTGGTCTTTGACCTTCTTGGCTAACTCAGCATTAGTCACCATGTTTTCTTCTAATGATTCTACTGAACCTAAGTCAATTTGTTTTCTCTTTTCACCTGAATCTTACTCAGGCTCTGATACCACTATGATAGGGAGATTGAGTGAGAAGTTACTCAATAAGCCTAAATTGGTTTAATTTGTCAAGTGGACCCAAGGATATTATTTTTCTTTTGTGTTAAATTAGTGTTTGGCAACATCAAACTTCAACACCCACACCTCTCCTCAAACAACCACCCTATTGTGTGTTATACAACTTTGTTCTAGCTTGCTTCCTCAATGTTACTCAAATCCTCCACCATAGGTCCACACCCCAAAATTATGTCTTAACTGTCAAAATTGATTGAAATAGGTCCATTGTGTGTCTTTCAACTATTTTTCACAAGTTTTGAAGGTTCTAACATCATTTGGGCAATCGGGTTCACTTTTAGTGAAAACAGGGCTAAAAGGCTACTAGCCCGTGGATGCCTAATTTGAGTGAAATTTTCTTATATGTTGCAACGATGACCAAGAAAACCTTGGAACCTAACTTGGGAGGTGTATAAAAGGTCCATACTCAAATATTTTTGAGGTCTTAGCTCCTGAGAGGGTGGTTTAATGACTGTCCACAATTTTAGGCAAGAAAAGAGGGTTTTGAGAGGGTTTTGCTCAAGTAACAAAGGATGTCTCCTCTAAAACACAAACAAAGATTCTAAATTCTTGTAGAACCTCTGACCCATCATTTTGAACTATTTCCAACTCTTCCCTGCATGACATTACATCAAACACTTGCTATGCAAATTGAAAAAGGTAGAAAAATGAGTGTTTTATGCACTGTCACTGCAATTTCACTGTTCTGCCGCACTTTGAAAGGGTTATAACTTCAAGGAAAAATTCACCAAGGTTTGTAAAAATCTCCAAACACTTTCACTTCCACAAGATTTCAAAGCATGAACATTCTCATTAATCAACTTTGGATGCAAAAGACATTAAATTCCCCAAAACTGGGTACTTGCTGCCAGCTATAACTCAACACACTTGCAAGGTGAAATACACATTGTTAGGAGCTCCAAATACATCTAAAACTCCAAGGAAACTAGGGCAGACCTCTGCCTTAAGTTTTTTCACTCAATTGACCTTTGAGCACAAACTTATTTGAGTCTTTTTCAAATTTACTAGCCAAGTCCATCTCCAACTTGCCTAGCATGAACTCAAAAACACTTCCTTTGCACAACCCTAGCCAAAAGATGAATTATTTACATTGTAAATGAGAAATAAAACTTGTATAATTCCATCCATGAGATCCCAAACCTGGAATTAGACAAGTTGATGCATTTTGGAGGCCAAAACCCTTGATAGGGTAGCCAAAGAGCAAAAATGAAACAATTTTACAAAACCAACTTCCAAAAGCACAACCTGCAAAGAAATTACATAAAGTGTATTGAATATACACCAAGATCACTATCCAAAAGGTATAGTATAGAAATGATGAGCTACAGTACGGACTGTTGTACAAATGAGGCTCAAAACATGAGAAAAAACAGAAAATTGCTGCTCTTTTGATTAATTTTGATAGAAAGTACAAAATCCAACCCTATACCAAGAAGAGGGAGGAATATATATAGAATTTGAAAGTGGCTATCAAATCCTGTACATACATAAGACATTTTTTTGTCTTCTTTTTACAAAAAGTGTCCAAAATGACAACTTTTACAAGCAAAAATGACAACTTTTGTTGCTCCAAGTAGCATTTTAGCAACCTAACACAACCAACCTTACCAAATCACCTAGAAATGATTAAAAAAACTTTCTAAATGTGTTTCAATGCTTTCCAAAGCATGGCTAATCCTATAAGGCAATTTTCCACTTTTTAGCCTTATTTGGCCTAGAAGCACAAAATTGACAATTTCAAGCCCTAAGAAGAAAACCTTGATCTCTCAAGCACAAAATGAGATCAACCACTTATGAAATGACTAAACACAACCTATGAAAATATTTGAAAACTAAAAAGACACTTAAGCATGAAAAATACCAAAAATGGAGAGTGAAGCATGACTAGATGCTCTTGCACCAGAGAGAGAGAGAGAGAGAGAGAGAGAGAGAGAGAGAGAGAGAGAGAGAGAGAGAGAGAGGGATGGGGAGATGGAAAGAGAGGGAGATAGACTTGAGAGAGGAATAGAGGGTGACAAGGAGAGAGACTTGGGAGAGAAAGAGAAAGGGAGTGGGGGGGAGAGAGGGAAATAGAGTCAAAGGGAAAGATAGAGAGATTTGAGAGAGAAAGAGAAAAGGAGGGGGAGGGAGAGAGGGTAAGAATAGGAAAGAGAGACACTTGAGAGGGGGGGGAAGAGAGAGATAGAGAAAGGGAATGGGAGGCAGGGGGAGAGACAAAGAGAGGTAGGGGTTGAGGAAGAGAGAAAGGGAGAATGCATGGAAGAGACGAGAGAGAGAGAGGGAATGCTAATACAAGCATGCCGATTACTGAAATTTGACTAAGTTTGAAATTTTAATGAATACTCTAAAAGCTATGATTTGCATTATAAGATCTGAAACCACTCTCAAACATCCTCCTAATATATACATAAAATATAACTTAAAGTATGTCATTGTGACTTATACTTAAATGTTATATTTTATGTATATATTGCATGGTTAAAGAGAGAGCGATTGAAAAATGCTAATGTAATACTTTTGGCATGCACCATATTTGGCACACACCAAATGTAAAGTCTACATTTTTTACATATGGCATGCCAAACTAACTGCATTGGGAAAACCCAAGCCAATTTTCCTTGGGCATCCAACCTAAAGGCTTGGACGTCCTTCTCAGCTTTGAGATGTGTTTTTTAAGCAAAAATACAAATTTTTCTCAATTTTTTGTTCATGCTCTCTATCAGGTTTGCACATGTTTCAATGCAAACAAAAATAAACATCGTAAAATTTTCAAACTCTCTCTTATCTATCCAACCATATAATTCTTTTCTCATTTTGATTATATTAAGGTCTTCATCTCTAATTTCTTTTATTAGTGTGTCCATTTTTTGTCAAAAACCAACATGTCATATTTTGGGCATAGATTTTTACTTGTTCATCGAATTTGAAATAGATTACATTTTTACAAACTAGACTCCATTATACACAATTTGTAAAAAACAATAAATGATTTTTGATTAGTTTTCACAAATTTTAGGGGGGAGCACGCTTGAAATTCTCGTTTTCAAGATGTGTCCACTTTGAAAATTATTAAAAAATCATATATTCAGTAAAAAATAGCCAAAAAAATTGGCTAAACTTCATGGTGTTAGCTAATTTCTCACTAGAGTGATTTAAAAAATTTCAAAAAAAAGTTGACATTTTAGGGGGAGAACACCATGTGCTATGTTATGTTATGTTTTTTCCTAAAAAAATACAAGACCACTTTGTGTGCTCCCCCTTTTTGAAACTCATAATCTCCACCATTTAAAAAAAAAATTAGTAGTTTAGAAAGTAGACTTAGAGCACTACAACTCTTGTTCTTGTTGCATCCCCATATTTTGAGTGTAACTATCTTCATTTTCTTGTCAAGTTTAGACTTTGTTGATTTCAGAAAAAAGTGGCATCTTACCCCTTTTTGGTCTCCTATCTCTGTGCACTTACCCCAATATCAATACTTAGCTTATTCAACAAGAGTCTACAACTGACAACCTACAATTTGGATTAATTCAACAACATAACTCTTCACCTACAAAACATACAACATAGATAATGCTCTCAAAGACCACCTTATATAGAGAATATACAACAAATGAGGAATCTTTTAGATAAAGACAAAAGATGAGGTCATGCAAAACACTTGTCACAATATTCCAACCACCTAAAATAACACAAATGACATATGTATGTCTCTAAATGACTCCCCATTCAAACCTCCTAAGTTTGGCACCCAAAATTTACTATCTTGAAGTGTGATAGATGCTCTTACACCTTTTACAAGTGTCATAACAATAATCACTACTAACAACACTTAGTTGTAAGAGAATTAGTCATAACGGTTTAGCAATCAAAAATCCTCTTACAGCTTGTCATAACCCAATTATGACATCCACCTCTGACACTTGTCCTTTCCACCATAAAATTTGTAATAGGTTGGTGTGTCATAAGTTGTCATAGGTAGGTGTGTCACAAATTTTTTACATGACACTTGGCACCTGCCATCACTTGCCCCAAGTCCTCTAAATGGGACGCCTACCTCCATATGAGGACAAAATAAGCCATGTCACCTTCCTAGTAGGATGACAAGTCAATATTCCAATTCCCACTAGATGACAAAATAGTATGTGCAAACAAAATTGTCCTTGTAGGCTAAGAAAATTAACCAAATATTAAATAAATAAAACCAAATACAATGTTAGGACTTGCAATGGCTAAGACACCTTAATCCAAACAATAACTATAGTAGATGGAGTTAATGCATGCAGACACGAGAGGAAGTATTGGGACTGTGCAATTGGTAGCCCATAAAGTTGATAGGAGCTTGTCATTTTTACAACTTAGGCACCATTATCTTTGTATTTATATGTGAATATAATATGTTTTGAGTTTTGGGCCACTTGCATAAGGTGGTAATGTAAAGCGGAAAAATCGCGATCGAACCCTAGTTGCTCTCCCCTCTTCCAACTTCAAGGAGAGAGAAGGGAGGTTCGCTAGGATTCGATGGTTTTCACTTAGGGGGGAGACTTTACATTCAAAAGAGGGGTTGAAACACACAAGATCCAATCCCACGCAATGCAAGATTGGATGCTAAATGAGTTTCAAGGGTTAAGACAGCAAGGCTACCCTCTTTTGTAAAGAATGTGCATAGGAGAATTAAGCTAGGAATGCATAGAAAGTGACAAAGATTCGCTTATAAACTGAGATAGGAATACAGTATGAAGCTGCGGACCTGGAATTAGCAGTAAAATGTCGATACGGCGCTGTCCTCAAATTTGAGCAAAAGTTGTCGGGACGATGGCGCCCGGCGCCACGGTCCTTCGAAAAATCCGCGAAACGAAGGGGGATCTGTTCGTCTCTGCACAAGGATTCCAGATCTTCAATCTCAGCTGCGTACCTGCAACCTACACACAGAAAAGCGAAGACGATTGGGGGGTTAGGGATTGGGGGTTTGCCTTTAGGTCAAACCCCGGTTTTGGAATTAACCAAGAAATGAGCAAGAGCTGTAAATGTAAATGACTGTAAAACAAGTACTAATACCTTGTTCTAAGGATGTTTGTATCCTTATGTGCAAAGGTTTAGATGTTGTATGTTGTATGTTGTAGTAGTATGTAGTAAGTGATCTCCTCTTCAATGGTTGAATCCTTGTCTTGAATGCAACACTTAGCCTTGAATGGAGACTTAGAAGGAATGCTTGAATGCTTGAATGCTTGAGTATAGTTTCCACACTTTGTACACATATCCTCTTCATATCCCAAATGAGAGAGAAAAATGTAGTTTATATACTTGTCAATTAGGGCTGATAGACTGATTTTCCCGACCTTAGGCCGACCAGGAAAGATAATTTCCAAATTGCAAACAAAAAGACCCGAGACCCCTTAGGAGACCGGGCCCAAAATAGGACCCAGGGACCAGGGCGCTGGGCGCTCTGGTCCCACCTCCCGGGACAGCAGGGTGCAAGGAGGTTCAGGCCAGGGTACTTGAAAAATGCAGTTTTTGGTGTCGTGAGCAGGCTTCGGGGTCTCCATTCAGGTTGCGTGTTGCGTCACCATCGTGAAGACCGAAATGCAGTCGAAATTGCAAGTGTCGCAATTTTAGGACGCTACATTTAGCCCCCACTTTAGCGGGAGTATGTATGCTCATACTTCCGGTAAAGTTCAAGGAAACAACATTGAAAAACTTTCACCACGTCAAGGAGGCAAGACACACCAAGCCCCCAGTGGACTAAGGATCTTACGACTTCGATTGACAAAGTAAAAGGGAAGATCACGAAGGAGAACCTTGACTGTCAGTAGTAAGGTTCCCTCACTATGAGTCATGCAAGAAAGATATCAAGAATTTTCAAGGCAAAGCTAAATTTGCCAAGAAATTCTCAAGTATCTTGAAAAGATATGAACGGGATGTATGCCCCCCTACGTTAAAGCGATCGCACACGCCTCACCAGGGGTGATTGTTTTAACGTAGTGATACACATAAGAATGAGAAAGGAAAGGAGCACGTTATCGCAAGGATTTAGCCCCCAAGTGTGAGATAAGCCCAAGGATAATAGACACAAAACACAAAGCACGAGGTGACTTCGCTTTCCTTGGGGTCAGTATCCTGTATGATAAGTCATGTATATATCATATGTATGTATGCATAATTGTTCTTCATTCCCCAATCAACGAAGGTCACCTAGAAGAAGGGAACACATGTGTCTTTTGAGTCAACATGAGAGAGATCGAGAGATCTCCATGCTTTGCATCGTCCTCAAGTAGACAACACTAAGGACAACAAATAGAAGAATGAGAATAACATATAGAAGAAGTAACACAAGAGAGGAGGAGAGAATCAGCTATGCTAATGAAACTAGTCTAGCACGTCATCTACCCCCCGATCTTGCTGATCAATGTTTCGGGAAGGCAGGGAACACGCTAGAGGAGGAACATCCAACACAGCAGATGGAGCTATCACAAGATCCAAACAAGGGCTATGTTCATGTTCCGAGCCACATTGTTCTTGTCTAGGAGCTAGGATAAGTGCTTTAGAAAATTCATTAGATAAATGGTTATCAATATCAACAAGTTCATATTCACTATCAGAAGCAAGAGAAGTAATATTTTCATCATGAATAACATTTTCATCTATATCATCATCAAGATTTATAAAAATAGGATCTTTAACTCGCACAGGATCAAGACCATCATGCATCTTATGTTTAGGAGATTTAGGCTCAATGTCCGGCTGAGGAGAAAATGGAATAATGCTCGTTGAAGGTGTTTTTGGAGATGGCAAAGTTTGAGAAGCAGCTGCTTGAGCTCTAAGATGACGCTTTCGTCGGCGTTCACGTGCAGAACGATTTCGTCTAGTCTTAGTAGGAAGTGAAGAAGATTGAGGAAGAGGAATATTCTCATCCCTATCACTTGGGTGTTTAGGTTGTGGTCTCTTAGGCTGAATAATAGGAGAAGAAGAAGGTCTCTTCTCTCTATAAAAGGAAGGGGGAGGAACTGCTCCATATAAAGGAGGAATTTTTGGTTTAGGAAGGAGACCAAGTCCATCATGACGAGGAGGAATAGGTCTACTTGTAGGAAGTTTATTAGATATAGACATAGTCACATCCATAGGGATGGGTTGGGAATCTTCTTGAGGAAAGACATTAGTTTTATCTTTCAAAGGAAGAACTTCCTTCTCAAGAATGATAGGAATGTCAAGTTTAGGTGTTCTAGGTTCACTTAAAGATAGGATCATATCTGTTTTCCACTTTTGATAAGATTTGAAAAGATGATCACTTCGCGGAGGAAGGGATTGGAATTGTTTAGGCCAAAAGTAATCAAGAGGAACACTAGAGGTTCTTTCAGCTGGTTTAAAGAGGCTATGATTGACAGTAACAACTTCACCATTATGGGGAAATTTCAAACACTTATGAATAGGAGAAGCAATAGCTTTCATGGAAGATAGCCAAGGATAGCCAAGCTTCACACGAAATTGTTTGGAAGATGGAATAATAGTAAAGTTCACATCAAGGGATTTGTTATGGACCTCAATAGGCAATGTAATAGAACCAATTGCGGGAGAAGAAAATGCATCAAATAGTTTCACAATCACATCTGTTTTGTCATAAATCACTTGATTCAATTACAAAGTAAAAAGAAATTCTTCAGTAATAACATTAACCATGCACGAAGGATCAATAAGCACTCCACGACAGGGTGTATTCTTGACTTTTGCAACTATGTATAAAGGACCATCAGGTGCCCTAATGGTTTCACTAGAATCAAATGTGATGGAAGGTTCTTTAGGGTTTTCTTGCTGCTCTACAAAGTTAATCACATTTGGAGTCATAGACACAAGACCATCAGATGAAAGAGAGGAATCATTAGTCTCAATCGCATTAGAGGTATGAGAAGGTAATGGATCAGTGAAAATCTGAAGATTTTGATTAGGAGGAGCTACAGATGTATTGCCTTTATCATTCGCTCCAGAAACAGAGATAGTATTATTATCAATCAAATCTTGAATTTTACCCTTTAAAGAAAAACATTTTTCAGTATCATGCCCAGGCTGACGATGAAATTGACAAAAGGCTTTGTTATCAAAATAAGGTGAAGTAATCTTTGCAGGATCAATTTGTCTTATAGGAGGAAGAGTAAGCACATTTTGTTCCAATAATTTATTCATAATACTATGCAATGATTCATTCAAAGGAGTATACTTTCTTTCTTTCTTGAAAAATTTAGAAATAGGAGGCACAGCTGATGCTGCATTCACATTGTTGTTGATGATGTTTTCATTGAATTTGATGGAGTCTCTGTTCGGTTTAAACTTCCCAAATGGTTGTTGACTGCTATCACCCTTATCACTCGGAGCCATAGGATGTGATTGTTCCATTTGACTCACAGTCAGTTGATAATTGTGAAGAGTGGCACACAACTGTTGGAAAGAAGTAAACTCAGAAAACAGAAGTTTGTCTCGAATATCTTTTTGTAAATTAGAAATAAAGATTCTTTGAATATCATTGTCAGGCACTGGAAAAGAAATTTGAGCATACAAATGCTTATATCTACCAATGAAATCAGTCACTTTTTCTTTAACACCTTGTTTACAATGCATTAAATCAATCAAAGTAACTTTAGGACTTATATTGTTTTGAAATTGTTGAATGAAAGCATTTGCAAGTTGTTCGAAAGAAGAAATAGAATAGGAAGGCAACGAGCAATACCATTGTAGGGCTTTGTCTCTTAATGTTCTCGTAAACAGTTTTGCAAGCAACCTTGGGTCATAAGCAAAATCAGTACAAATTGTTTGAAAAGTCTTAACATGTGTTAGAGGATCACCTTTACCATTATAAAGCTCCAAATGCGGAATTTCAACATGTTTAGGGGGAATAGCTCGAACAATGCCAAGAGAAATTGGGCTCGCAACATCAAATGTGGGCACACTAAACTTAGATTGATTCATAGAGGCAATTTGTTGCTGTAAAGAAGAGACAGTTTGTGCAAGATTGTTAATGGTCGCTTCAGTCGAAGAGTTCATATTAGATGTGTTAGATTGAGATGGAGGTGTTATGTTATTGAAAGAAGGTAAAGAGTAAGGTGGTGGGACCCTATGATAATTAGTCATAGGAGATGATTGGACAGGAGGAACACTACAAGGAGGAATGGAATGATTAAATGAATTGCCCCCTTGCATCATGTTCATTTGTGAAGATGTAATAGGAACACTCATTGAAGGAGTGAATGAAGAAGTCGGATTGAATGAAGGAAGAGGGTTAATTGAAAAGGAAGGATTGCCCCCATGACTAGTGATCACAGGAGGAATGTCTTGTGTAGAAGTGGCCATTATGTTTGATGTAAAGGTAGGTATGCTAGCAATAGAAGTCATCAAAGGAATAGAATGATTGACTTGTGTAGGAGGTTGTGTATAACCTAAAGTTTCGGCACAACTCTTCATAGGCATCACGTTCGAATCCACAATGTGTGAAATACCACGCAAAATATCAATTCCATTCTTATCACTTTGAAGCATACATTTTAGACCCTCAATTAAAGGAAGAGCTTGACTATCAGGGTATTCTTGAGACATCCATTGTCGAAAATCGTCAAATTGGTTATCCAATTTCGAAAGTTGTTCTTCAGAAACCTCATGGAGAGCTTCTTCATCATTAGGAGGATTAGAGGAATTACCCATGTCCTCGTTAAAAAGGCTATTCAAATTAGGTTCCATCTCCTCAGTAGTTAAACCTCAGAAAGACTTAATTCTACGGCTTCCTCTAACGGGAATAGTGTAAGTAGGACTTATTGTTGTAAAACTCATGCACTAGAGAAGGAGAGAAAATTTTGATTTTAGAGGTAGCGATTTTCAGTAAAATCAACCAATCTTCTGGATTTAAGCTGTTAAATGCAATCACGACAGTCTCCCGAAATTTCGGAAAAAATGTCCGGGACCATGGTGCTCGGAGTGCAACACGGTCCTTGCAACTTTTTTCGAAATTTGCAGGGATGAAAGGTATGATGATTTTAGAGCTAATCTGAAAAAATTGAGTGATTTTACGATCTGTAGATAGGCCAAATTAAAGTTGCAATCTCAAAATTGAACCCTACCCAGATTGTCGAAAAATGCAAAATTTGAATTTTGAAAAAGAGAGGGAAACTGAAATTTTGAATTTTATGATTTTAGAGGGAATGTCAAGAGCAATGCAAATTTTGAAATTAAAAAATTGACTCAATTTCACGCAAAATTCAATTTTGAAAGCGGAAATCAAAGTTGTTGTAATTAAGCACTTAATTTCAAAAGTCACAAAATGCAAGAATTTGAATAAAGCACTGAAATTTTTAATGAATGTTAACGCACTTTTCAGATTTAGGACAGTAAGAACACAATTTTGACACAAAATTTCAGTTTCAATGATTTTTGAATGTTTAAAAGCCTTAATCCAAGCAATCACAAGACCAACTTTGACTGTAATTTTGAAGGTGTTAAAATTGATAAAATCAGCCAAAATTCTGGATTTTAGCAGAAAAATACAGTAAGATCTCGCTCCCGAAATTTTGGAAAAAATGTCGGGGATGATGGCGCTCGGCGCCACGGTCCTCGCAACTTTTTTCCAAATTTTCAGGGATGAAAAATATTGTGATTTTATTGCGGAATCCAAAGTTACAGCTGATTTGGAGATGTTTTGATCAGTGAAATTGTCGAACAAAGGTTGAATCAAGAGGGTTTCAAAAATTAGGGTTTTGACACTTAACCACTTAATTTTCAAAATTAAAACATAGATATGAATTGATAATTTGTAATAGAAAGACATATCTGAAACAAGCATTAACAATTAAAAATTTCACAAGTTTAATTACTAAAAAGAAATTTTAGGGTTTTTATGCAATCACCTCTAAAATTTTGCAAAAGATCAAACATGGAAATGTAATTAATTTTTTTTTTTTCAGATCTAAGCATGAAAAATCAGAAAGGATGTTCACGTCAGGTTCACCAAAATGTAAAGCGGAAAAATCGCGATCGAACCCTAGTTGCTCTCCCCTCTTCCAACTCCAAGGAGAGAGAAGGGAGGTTCGCTAGGATTCGATGGTTTTCACTTAGGGGGGAGACTTTACATTCAAAAGAGGGGTTGAAACCCACAAGATCCAATCCCACGCAATGCAAGATTGGATGCTAAATGAGTTTCAAGGGTTAAGACAGTAAGGCTACTCTCTTTTGTAAAGAATGTGCATAGGAGAATTAAGCTAGGAATGCATAGAAAGTGACAAAGATTCGCTTATAAACTGAGATAGGAATACAGTATGAAGCTGCGGACCTGGAATTAGCAGTAAAATGTCGATACGGCGCTGTCCTGCAAATTTGAGCAAAAGTTGTCGGGACGATGGCGCCCGGCGCCACGGTCCTCCGAAAAATCCGCGAAACGAAGGGGGATCTGTTCGTCTCTGCACAAGGATTCCAGATCTTCAATCTCAGCCGCGTACCTGCAACCTACACACAGAAAAGCGAAGACGATTGGGGGGTTAGGGATTGGGGGTTTGCCTTTAGGTCAAACCCTGGTTTTGGAATTAACCAAGAAATGAGCAAGAGCTGTAAATGTAAATGACTGTAAAACAAGTACTAATACCTTGTTCTAAGGATGTTTGTATCTTTATGTGCGAAGGTTTAGATGTTGTATGTTGTATGTTGTAGTAGTATGTAGTAAGTGATCTCCTCTTCAATGGTTGAATCCTTGTCTTGAATGCAACACTTAGCCTTGAATGGAGACTTAGAAGGAATGCTTGAATGCTTGAATGCTTGAGTATAGTTTCCACGCTTTGTACACATATCCTCTTCATATCCCAAATGAGAGAGAAAAATGTAGTTTATATACTTGTCAATTAGGGCTGATAGACTGATTTTCCCGACCTTAGGCCGACCAGGAAAGATAATTTCCAAATTGCAAACAAAAAGACCCGAGACCCCTTAGGAGACCGGGCCCAAAATAGGACCCAGGGACCAGGGCGCTGGGCGCTCTGGTCCCACCTCCCGGGACAGCAGGGTGCAAGGAGGTTCAGGCCAGGGTACTTGAAAAATGCAGTTTTTGGTGTTGTGAGCAGGCTTCGGGGTCTCCATTCAGGTTGCGTGTTGCGTCGCCATCGTGAAGACCGAAATGCAGTCGAAATTGCAAGTGTCGCAATTTTAGGACGCTACAAATTGTAAACATAAAAGTTTAAAAAAATTGTAAAAGTGAACATTTTTGGTACAACTTATTTGGTATTAGAAATGCAAATGTATATATAGCTATGTACATTCATTGGTCAAATAGATACATTTGCAAATTTTTAATGGTCTATTTAAAAAAATTAATGATTAAAATAAAAAAAATTGGGGGTTTAGGTAGAATTCCTCTTGATGTATTCAAACATTACAGTAAAGAATGGGTATCTCTCTTTGAAAGGCAATATATCTAAAGATACATTTTGAAAGCTAAAGTTTTCTCAAATCTAAAAAAAAATAAAAATCTATTCATCATCGTTACTCTATTGAAGTTGTTTTAAATATAATTTACTTACATTATTTAAAAGTCCCGGTTTACTTACGGTCCTCGGGTATACAGAAGTTTTCGTCCACGTTTGTTTCTTCACAATTTTTAAGCTAATGTCGAAATGCTTGTTCAGAAGCACCAGAGTAAATTTTTTCCTCTATAAAAAGAAAAATAAATAAAAATTCCTCCTGCTTAGCTTACTACTGGATTTCTCTTCTAGAAAATCTCGTGTAATTATGTGCGCCAAGCTCAATTTCGCTTATTCCATAAAATGCCCACTGAAAATCAATGAAGACATCAGATCATTCTGCAGACAAGGGCAGGTGCAGAAGGCATTAGAAGTATTCCAAATTGCAAACAATCAAGCCATACAAATCGAACCCAATAGCTATGCATCACTGTTAGAGGTATGTACCAAAAACAAAGCTCTTTCAGAGGGAAAAAATATTTATACCGGCCTTCTCTCAAATGGTTATAAGCTCGACTTGTTCTTAGGCACTAAAATTTTGAGAATGTACATAGTTTGCAATAGTCTGGTTGATGCGCGTGAACTGTTTGACAAAATGCCTAAGAGAAATGTTCTATGTTGCAATGCAATGCTGAGAGGGTATAACAAAAATGGGCTCTGGAAACAAACACTTGAACTTTATTACACGATACTGGGGGAAGGGACGGAACCTGACTGTTTTACGTTTCCCTGCGTTATCAAAGCCTGTACCAATTTGTGTGATTTGGTACGGGGTAGAGAAATCCATACTTTTATTGTTTCAAAGGGACTTGAGAATGATAATTTTGTGGGTAGTGCCCTGATAGACATGTATGCAAAATGTGGCAGAATGGAGTTTTCGAGACAAGTTTTTGAGAAAATAAGTTCAAGGGATGTTGTAACATGGAGTGCAATGATTGCCGGCCTTGTGCAGAATGGGTATTGTAATGAGGCCTTGAAATGTTTTCTTCAAATGCAATCAGTAGGGGTGGTGCCTGATCAGATAATTGTCACCAGCATTCTGAAGGCCTGTACTGTATTGTCAGATATAAAACACGGTGAGGAGATTCATGATTATGTAATTAGAGGCAGGTATGGAAATGACATTATTGTGCAGAATTGCCTCATGGACATGTATACAAAATGTGGGGATATGGAGGCTGCACGGCATGTATTTGAAAGCATGCTTGAAAGGGATGTAATTTCGTGGAGTTCTATAATTGCTGGATATTCTCAAAATGGGTATTATGAGGAAAGCTTGAAGCTGTTCAGGTGGATGATACTAGAAGATGTCGCACCTAACTTTGTCACATTTGCAAGTGTTCTTCCATCCTGTGCTCGCTTAGAAATTGTTAAACAGGGTAAGGAAATTCATGGCTATATAATTCGAAATGAATTTGAGTTCACAGTGTTTGTAGCGAGTGCCTTAATTGACATGTATGCTAAATGTGGGAATGTAGATGCTGCACGAAAAGTGTTTGACGGGATATCTTGTAGGGATGTAACCTTATGGAATTCTATGATTGCTAGCTATGCTCAGAACGGGCATTGCAGTGAGGCAATGGAATTATTTTATTGCATTCAGCGGGAAGGCAAGAAGCCCGATTCTGTCACTGTAGTGAGTATTCTCCCAGTTATTTCCCACTTATCAACTTTGGGACAGGGAAAAGAGATCCATGCTTATGTAATGAGAAATGCATTTGAGTGTGATGTTTCTGTTGGGAATGCTCTCATAGACATGTATGCAAAATGTGGGAGCATAAGGTTGGGACAACTTATATTTGATAGAATGCTAAGAAAGACTCTGGTTTCATGGAACACAATGATTGCAGGACATGGAATGCATGGGCATGCTGAAGATGCACTTGCACTCTTTTACCAAATGCAAAAGTCAGGCATGAAGCCTGATTGTGTTACCTTTATTGCTCTTCTATCAGCATGCAGCCATGCAGGCCTTGTGGATAAAGGTTGGCAATATTTTGAAATAATGAATCGAAATTATAACATCATACCTAGAATGGAGCACTATGCTTGCATGGTTGATCTACTTGGACGATCTGGCTGCCTTGATGAGGCACTAGACTTTATAAAAAAGATGCCATTAAAACCTGATTTTAATGTCTGGGGAAGCTTGCTTGGTGCTTGTAGAGTTCATTGCAATACAGATATAGCAGAAGTTGCAGCAGAAAATATTTTTGAGTTAAGACCTGATAATGCAGGATACTATGTTGTGCTTTCAAACATCTATGCAGCTGTAGGCAGGCGGGCAGATGTAGAAAAAGTGAGAGCAATGATGAGAGATAGGGGTTTGAAAAAGGAGCCAGGTTGCAGTTGGATAGAGGTTGATAACAGGATTCATTCATTCCTTGTTAGGGACAAATCACATCCACAATCAGATAACATATATGCAAAATTGGATAAATTGCTACAACAGATGCGAGCAGCGGGATATGTGCCTGACACATCATTTGTGTTGCATGACGCATAAGAGCATATTTTTCTCCAGAGGTTAAAAGTTTTGTAGTTTCCTTAATGATTATCAAGACATTTCTTGGAGGTCTGTTTTCATCAAGTAATGCTATAATGCTATTGATGTGGAATGTTCTGTGAAGAGTCTGTCATTTTGGTGCATTAAACATACAGGTTTATTTTATTGTGGATTCTAACAGGCACCAATAGAGATAATGCTATTGATCTTATCACAGAAATGTAGCCATCATTATAATTTCATATTCACAGTAAAGAGCTGAAGCTTTCCCTTTCTATGAAAATAGTTGATTTATATTTATCAGAAACGGTGTTTTGTGGAAAGTAGAAAACAGGTTGAAAGACCATATTAAAGCTTACTTATTGGGAAATCAAAGACGGTGATAAGGAACAAATGAAGAGGGTGCAATTTGCTCTTTTTTGAACCACCTGCCATTAGAGTTGAATAACCAATTTCTCTGAGAGTAAATTGCCAGAAACAACAACCTATGTACAGCCTTTGGATGATTGGCATTATACTGTCGTTGACAGGAGAAGAATACTTAAGCAATAACAGGACAATTTGGGTATTCAGTCACATAAGTGATTATCTGTAATTATGGTTGGCAGTATTTTGATAACATGACTTGCAATCGTCATACAATACTTAAATAGAGGATCTTTGTGCTTCAGTGGTTGTCCTTGGTTCAAGAGAAGAGAACTGGGTCAATAAGACAATTTGAGCACTTAGTCATCTAAGTGATTATGTGCAGTTATAGTTGGGAGTACTTTGATTTCGACTTGTGGTTATCATACTATAGTTAGAATAGAGGACCATTATGCTTCAATGGTTGTCCTTCTTGGCTGAGCTGTATATCTCATGACTTTATCAGTTGAGTGTCAATACAACTTATTCATATGAAGAAGCTTGCTTTGTTCCTGTAGAGCTCAATGCAATACACATGGACAAGGACATGCAGGGAATATATTTTTCAATTGAATGTGTGATACATTGAAATATTACCTTCTTCTGTAAAATATTAATGCCAGTTAGGTTAGGTTGGTTGATGGAGGACCTGTCAAAGCAGCAGTAAAAGGGTAGTCTTTTAAATAGCTGGTTGGTAACAGGACCTGTGCATGTCTTGTAAAAAAACAGACAACAGCCATAAAGTAATACAACGAATAAAGCCTATTAGGGCAGATAGAGCATCAAGAAGTTCCTGATACATCGTTTTGGAAATGTGTTGCGTAAGCTTATGATCCTTTGGAGCAAGCCTCTTGACATACCGCTAAAGGATCTGGAGGATCTGTTCCAATCCGATACAGCCCTTGTTATGATTCTTGATTTCTGGGTGGTAAGAACTTCAAAGAATATGAGCTTTTTTGGTCCTTAAACACAAAAGATTCTTCGAGATGCTTATTAGAACAAGCAGAAAAGTTCATTTGTATCCGGTGTGTATACCATATCTGCTTTGTTATGATTCTTTATGCCCTGATCGGAATGGCTTCAAGGAATATGATATGTTTTGGTTCTTCAGGCACAAAAGATTCTTATTGGAAGACAAGTTCATTTTGTAACATGAGAACTTATAGCTATCATCCTCGAGGTAGGTAGCTAAACTTTTTTTCAGAATGAAAAGTATATGATTATTCATTTCAGCAATGCTGTTTCTGGAACAAGGATAACAGCGTACCATACAAGATGAGAACCTAATGATTGAGGCGAAAATGTGCAATTTATATAATGGACTTCTATTCTTGAACTAATCAATTGTTATCCTGGCATTTCACGAGAAACAATATACTCTGAATGGTCTTATAGTCAGTTCCTTATAATGGTACCAAAGCAAAAACAAAAAAGTCTTGGCAGCAGATCATGGTGGTTGTAATTGATAATCAATGTATCATTCTGCCATTTTAATGAACAGCTGTTTAGTAACTAAGGGGTTTTTCCTGGTTGTATCAATTGTGAATAGACAATCCTTGCGATGAGTAATGTGAGGATACTGAATTAAATCCAAATCTACTGAGTAGTGTTAAACCAGTATATTGTAAGAGATCTTAAGCTAATATGCCAGAAATGAATAAAGATGATGCAGATTGAACCTCTGTTCTCTGCAAGCAAGTTTTAGTAACACTGTTCAGGTTTATTCTCAGTACTCTCCATGATGTACAATACTTACCAATATAAAAAAAACTCATACATTTTCCACAAAACAAAAATAACAGTAAATACATATATCTATTTATAAGCCCATCAATATGTAAAACAGTTTCACTGTATCAGTGTGTGTGTGTTCAGTCCTGAAAACACAAACAGCCGTGTTAATTAATCCTTCTGAAGCCAAAATAATGAATTACAGATTGGACCCAAAAATCCTCTTCAAACTGAGAGACCAGCACCCAAAATCATGCTCACCACATGTACACCAAAACTCCTAAAAAAAAAACCCAAAGATAGGGATTGCCTGAAAGAGCAGTTACGTCCCACAGTCCCACGAATAGTCCCACAGCCCCACGAATAGTTACATAACAATAAAGCTGACAAATAGTAGGAATCTACATTTAAAACAGCCGTTACATCAACTTCACCACCCATACGAGAGTGGAAACCTTTCAGTAGGACTGTCATTAAGGTACTCTCTTGGGATTCCTTGGCAAAATCTGAGCTATTGCTAAAGTTTGCTACCCTAACTTTCCTGGAGAGAAGAGTCCAATGCTGATTCCACTATTCGGTAGGACTAGTAAAGTTATGTAAGTGTTCCACGGGCATTGGGGACAGGGGGACGTGGGGACGCGTTTCCGGGACGGGGGGACCAAGGGCCTAAGTTGGGGGACGGCTGGGGGACGGCGGTGGGGGGGTGGCAGGGTGGTGGTGCTGATATAGTTATACATATACATATAGTACTTGAAAAACTAGTTTTGAAAAGATGTATGACAGTATTACAGTGTAAGAATTACATTTTAAATGAGACTATAGGAAATTTGAAATACTAAATCTAAATACCAAGATTTCTAAGTTGTGTTATTATATGGAGCCTAATCAGACTCGGAGGTTAGATTTTCCCTACTTCTATCGTCGTGGTTTCCCCCTGTATTTTTCAATGGGGGTTTGGGGGCAGCACCCCCAAGTTGGGGTCAAGGGGCAGCGCCCTTTGCGCGTTCCCTGTCGCGATACAGGGTGGGGTCGAGGGGCAGTGCCCCGCGAGGCCAAAAATACTTTTATTATTTTATAAAGGCGTTGGGTGTTATTTTTCTATTGGCCCACGTCCAATTAGAGTTACCCCTTAACCCTCAAAAAACTTAAAAAGTCACTATTTTTTTAAATTTAAATTTTAAACATTGCATATACGTGGGGGCGACAGGAGATGTCTGGGCATCTCCCCATCCTTGGAGAGACGTCTGCACGTCTCTCGAAGGATGGGGAGACACCCAAACATCTCCCAAGGAGACGTGGAGGCGTCTCCATGTCTCTCTGGGAGACGCCCAGACGTCTCCCAAGGAGACGTCTCCACGTCTCTACATCTCCCTGGGAGACGCGGGGACGTCTCCGCGTCCCGGCGGAGCTTGGGTGGTGGTGGCGGGATGGCGGGGGACGTCGCATCCCCGTCCCCCCGTCCCCGAGATGTTTCTGACGGGGGTACGCGCCCAAAAAGGGGGGGGACATGTCCCCGTGGAACACTTCCAAATGTAGAACTAACAGAATAATCATTACTATAATCACTAATAGCCTTGAAATTTTTCTTGTCATTCCAATCATAATTCACATCACTGCTGTTGTACTGAGTTAAATAGTCACTTTTAGTTTTAACAAATTTCTCATCAAATCCATGGAAGATTTATTATGATCATGTTCATATCCCCACAATTTACTATTCCTTCAACCACATATCTACCTTTTGAGGTTCATCAATAATTGTATTAGTTGAATCTTGTTGCAGCTTTGCCTCAAATTTTGGTTGGACTTCACTCTTCAATTTGTTTGTCGCTTTTCCTCATAAATTTTTCTTCAACTCCCTTCTTGGCTGATCTAGAACTTCAGTTTTGTCTTCAAGCTCAAATCTAGCTTTTGTTAGAAAAAACAAAGCCACCACTTCAAATGCTCCTTCTTCATTCCATGGTTTTAGAAGTGTTTTCCTTCGTATTGTGACATTTTCACACATCTACCCATTGCAAATGGGGACCTCCACTCTTTTTCGCTTTCTAGGTTAGTTGTCTTAGTTTAGTCGCCTGGTAGTGTCTTTAGCTGATAACCTTTTACTTGAGGAGGTGCAGTGCCTTAGGTTGTTAGGAAGTGATCAAGTCATGTCTCTCTCTTTAAGTTGGAATCGAGTTAGTTAGCTCTCAAGGCCTTGGCAAAGAATGATTTGTGATGATTATTTCATTTGATCATCATCATCATGTGCCTTAAAGATCAAAGATAGAAATGTTGAGTCTAAGAGTGGAGAACTGTCGGACAAGGTGAAATGCTTGATGAGAGGGTAGTTAGGGCATAAGCAATGATGAATAGGCCTTGTAGAGATGAGGTTACTTTCATGAGATGAATGGAGATGCCTTTGAAGTGGATGAAGGAAGTGATAGAAGCAGCAAAATGGGACAAGTCATCACCACTTCTAGTGACCCCCTAAATCCACACATTTCTTCATCACCACTTCCAGGGACACCCTAAATCCCCGACCAGCTTCTCGGAGCCACTTCCAGTGACCCTCCAAAAGTCCGACCACCTTGGGAGCGTTTCCAGTTGGCTGTTAAAAGCCCGATCAGGATGAGCAGGCCCTTATACTTGGTGAAATCAATGCTGATTGAGGTGAATACTTAAAGTTTTGAAGGATGATGTTGCTTTAGGTTGGTAGGTTTTCTTAGTTTGAGTGAAAGCACATTGAAATGTTCAGTGAGCAAGTGATAGTGACACTTTGGAGTCACTTCCACTCACCCTTCAAATCCATGACCAAGCATGAACATTTCCACTTGAGGGTGAAAAGTCCGACCTGCTTGCTGACATTTCCAATTGCTAGTGAAAAGTCCGACTTGCTTTCTGTCACTTCCACTTGGTGGTCAAATCCACGACCTTGGTGCTGAAAAGAACGACCAGCCAGTGAGGAATTCCACTTGGAGTCCAAATCTACAATCAGCACTTCCACTTCATGGCAAAAAGTCCGATCAGCAGATGGAGACTTCTTTTTGCTAGTCAAAACCACGACCAGCCTTTGCCACTTCCACTTGACACATCAAAACCCCGACCACTTTGTGGTCACCGTCAGTGCCCCATCAAAACTCTGACCTGCTATGAGGGTACTTCCAGCGCCTCATCAAAACCCCGACCTGCTTGTTGTCACTTCCACTTGGGGGTGAAAAACCCAACCTACTTGATGTCACTGCCAGTGACACCCTAAAATCCCGATCTTCTCCAAGCACTGTCAGTGGTACACCAAAAGTCCGATCACCTTGCTGTGACTTCCAGTAGGAGCCCAAAAGTCCAACCTGCTTGCTTTTACTTTCAGTTGGTCACTAAGAGTCCGACCAAGCATGTAGTACTTCCAGTGACACATCAAAACCCCGAGCACCTTGGAACCACTTCCAATGACCCTTTGAATCCACGGCTTAGGCAGGTAATGAATAATAGCATGTCTCAGACCTTAAATCAATGAAAATCAGACATGTCTTAGACCTAAAATCAGAAATCAGTCCTCATTTCCATATTAAGCACTTGATTATTTAGTTGTTTCTCCTGATGCTTGAAACAAGGTATTGTGGCTAGTCTTTCAGGCTTGACACAAGGAGCTCAAGAAGAGGTAAAATCTCAGATTGAGAACAAGGACTTAGATCAGACCAGGGAAGGATTAGATCAGAAATCAGAGCTCAAAGGGTATTGTTCTCAAAGAATGAAGTCTTAATTAATTTATGTTTTCTTTTCAGGTTCAAAGTTGGATGCGAGTCAACATCAGAAGGAGTTAGTCCACATAAAGATCAAGGATCAAGATAAAGGTCTTCACAAGGCAAAGGTGGATCAGCAGTTGAGAAATATATAACATCAAGACAGGGAACACACTACAAAGAAGGTGGAGAGAAGACTTCACAATATGGAAAATCAGACAAGGCATGGAAGCAGATTGCATTACTTGATGAACACTCCAGCATCCATCAACCTTGCAAGAGAGAGCCGTCATGACCTCATGCTGTGCATATGCAATGATCAGCACCTTCAAGGAGGCCGTTGAAAGAAAGATGTAAAGATAGTGATGAGCATACAAGGTCAAGAGCTAAGATATTTAAAGACATCATATTGATGATGAGGAAGATGCTAAGGCAATCTTGAATTTCCTCGGGAAATCCAAGAATTCGTTGCTAGTATAGTAAGAGTAATCTAAAACGGAAGCTTCAAGGTCAAGGTGATCAAGTCAGAGAGATGATGCAATCTGGGAATGTCTCCCACCTTCACCTCAATCACTGCAGTCGCTTGGAAATGTTGAGTATGAAGAGATATTGCCTGAATCACAAACACTTGCGATGAGTTACAAGGAGCAAGTATCCGAGGTAGTGCCCAGTCATCACCAACTCACCTTCACACATCATTCCAATTCAAGGTGTCTAGATTCAATGCACCTGACTTATCCAACAAGGATAAATACCACATGTTAGCACAAATTTCGATGTACCTACCTGTTGTGACGTTTTCACACATCGCCCCATTGCAAATGGGGACCCA
The DNA here is from genome assembly GCF_030272615.1 of Cryptomeria japonica. Taxonomy (NCBI): domain Eukaryota; kingdom Viridiplantae; phylum Streptophyta; class Pinopsida; order Cupressales; family Cupressaceae; genus Cryptomeria; species Cryptomeria japonica. The sequence goes on along the minus strand of NC_081408.1, from coordinate 2,000,175 downwards.
TGTTTTTTTGCTTTTTAGGGTTTGTTCTTTAGGTTTTTTAGGGTTTTGTTAGCTAGCCTTTGCATTTTGAACGTCGCCCAGGGGATCACATGGATAGCAAGTCCGGCTTGAGTGACGTCCTGATCCTGAAATTTGGCTAAGTCTGGAATGTCCTGATCCTGAAATTTGACTAAGTCTGGAAACTGAAAAACCTCAAAAAACTAGATTTTGCAATATAACTCCTGGAGGTCTGAAACCACTCTCAAACATCCTGAAAGTATATATGGAATACAGAGCGAAAATGCTTAGTTGAGCCATTCCTGACCTTGTTTGGACGAATCGAGACATCAAAGGCATGGTGAAGGACGAAATGAGCATGATAGAGCATCCAGACTTGATCAAAAACGATGAAATGATGAAGTTTTTGCCTAGAGGGTCAAATTCGCTCCTGTCCCTCACTGAAGGACCAGAGCGAAATTCTTCATAAGGTACGATCTGGGCAAAGATCAAGTCAAGTTTATGTTTGAAGGCAAGGAAGGAGGTGAAATGAACTCATTGAAGATAAATTGAAGATTACCAAATGCCATCAAAGGACCAAAATGCTTAAGTTCGCTCCTGTCCCTCAGGAAGGGACCAGAGCAGTTTTTGTTATAGATGATTTTCTTGCCAAGTTACAACCGATCTCAAGGCATGAATGAATGAAATGAAGTATGGCGAGACCATTGAAGATAAATTTTGAAGGTGATAAAGTAAAATGAAGCCCACAAGAGCAGGATCGCTCCTGTCCCTCTCCAAGGGACCAGGGCGATATAATGGTTATATTGTCGTTCCTCCAAATTCAAGGCACTCCAAGACGAAGAACAAGGTGGTGAAGACATTTTAAGACATCTCCATCAAGCGCAAAGCATCAAAAATTGCCAAAGATGAAGGATTTGCACCAAGACATCTAATTCGCTCCTGTCCCTCAGGAAGGGACCAGAGCGATATTTCCATAAAGGCATAGATTTCAAAAGTTAAGCAAGTGTCAAGCGACCAAGGAGGATCGAGAGACTTCATTTTACACGATGATAGCAATTGCAAGTTGAAGAAGGCAAAGACAAATTCAAAAACTTGAAGTTTGCTCCTGTCCCTCAGGAAGGGACCAGAGCGATATTGATTATATTGGCCAAATCTCTCAAAAATCACGTTAAGTCAAGGTTTTGCGGGGTCATACAAGGTCTAAGATGTCTTTTGAAGATGATATACAAAGGTTTTTGACGTCAAAATGTTATCAATTGAGCCAAGGAGCCTATATCGCTCCTGTCCTTTGGACAAGGACCAAAGCGATTTTTATTAAAACACTTATGTTCCGTCAAAACCAAGACAAGGCAAAGATAGGCATGGTCAAGGATGTCCTTTGAAAGGCAATGAACGAAGAATCAAGGTTGAAAGATCACACATTTTGGCTAGAGCTTCCAGATCGCTCCTGTCCCTCTCCAAGGGACAAGGGCGATAATCTTTCTAAAGACTAAATGCCTTGCAAAAATCAAGTGGAACAAGCATGGAATGAACAAACAATGTTATTATTCGCCCTACAATGAAGATTAGAGATTAAAGATGCCAAGTCAAGGAGAAATTATAAGGATCGCTCCTGTCCCTCAGGAAGGGACCAGGGCGATATTTGCCAAAACACTCATGCTCCTTCAAAATCAAGACAAGGCAAGTTCACACAAGATCAAGGATGTCTTTTGAGAGGTAATGGACGAAGAATTGGTATCAAGGACAGAGAATTTCAAGTAAAAATTGATGGATCGCTCCTGTCCCTCTCCAAGGGACCAGGGCGATAATAGTCATGAGATGCATTCATTCGCACAAACAAGTCAATTAAGCTCAAAGATCCTAGCAAAAATGTCTAATTCAACGTGGAAATAAATACTTTGGATGTCGAAATTGCAAGAATCAAGACCCAGTTGATGGATCGCTCCTGTCCCTCTCCAAGGGACCAGGGCGATGAGGTACGTATCTTTCCATCTTCAAAATATTTTGGCGCTCAAACACATTTTTGAATTTATTTAAATGCTAGAAAATTCGATAAGATTGAAAATTTAATTAAAAATAGCATTTAAATATTGCATTTAAATATTAATTAATTTTTGCCTTGTAAAAAAAAATAAAATCGAAGTTTATTAATTAAAAACGATGGCAAATTAATTAATTATTATAGAGCGCTTGGTATTTTATTGTTTTATGAAGGTCGGCCTTTCTTATTTATTAAAAAATCGTTTATAATTGCTTTATTTTTACAAAAGTCGGCCTAAATAATGATGAGAGGTAAGCACTTATAAAGGAGGGTGGTGAAGATCATTATTTTCACATTGTTATTTTATCATCTCAAGTGCGATTTAAGGAAGACAAAGAGGTGCGAATTATATTCAAAGGAGTTCGAGTTTCCACTTGAGCGAACTTGCCAAGGACATTGAAGATCACGTCAAAACTTGAAAGGTGGCGAAATTGCTATTTTGAAGGGAGATCACGTTGAAGACCATCTTATTTCAAATTTTGCCTAGGCAAATTCCTTGTTTTGCATTCTAGAGTTAGCTCTCAAGTAAGGTATGGCAAGATCTCTTGTTTTAATTTCGAATTTTGATCATCATTGCTTAAATTTTGAATTTTGAAATTTTGAATTCCAGTAGCCCGATCGTTTTTTAGGAAATAATAACTCAAGGATTTATCATGAAGTTTCCTAAAAATTAATCTAATCTATGTTATATATTGCAAAATCATGGTACTAATTTTGAAATGTTGTGTAGGCATCAAATGGAGATCTCTTCAAGGAAAATCAAGCCGGATCAAGGACGGTCTTCGCCAGGACGATCAAGCCAAGCCAAGGGCGACCTCTTTCAATCTAGCGTTCCAAGGCGAGGTACATCATCCTGCACATCAAGGACACAAGGAGTTAGAACAAGGGCTCGTTGAAGAAGCAAATAATTCCAGATGAATTAATTAAAGCAAGCTTCTCATCAACATCAAGTTGAATATTTACCAAAGTTACAAGTGTCAGATGAGGTGGCATCCTAGTCATCACGTCTCCAATCAGTGAGGTCCATCTCAGCATGTCCAGATTCAATGTACTTAACTCATGGAAGGTGGCACAAACTCCGATGTACCTACCCCGGCTATCCATTGGTCGATTTTTCTAGAAGGGACATGTGTCCAAGCAATACAATTTTATCATTGGTCAAGCATTAGATGTTATGTAATGGTTGTAACAAACCCTAATTAGGGTTTTCATTGTTGAATCTTGGCCATTGATCTTGAATTGATCTAAGCCATCGAATTGTATTATGGGCACTATATAAGCCCTGGCATTTCATTTTGTAAAGGCTAATTAGCAATAAGTTAGAGATAGCATGTAAATAGTTGGAAGAGTTAGAATATAGTTGATAGAATAGTAATTAGAGTAGAATAGGAGGACAAGGCAAGAAATTGTTGCCATTGATTGTAAACAAACTCCATTTTCATTGAAGTAATGGTGAAGTGTGTCGTTTCTTGCAATTTGCATGGTTTCTTGTTGAGTCTTCAATCCTAGATGGTAGATGATTAGATGAATGGAGGAAATATGATTGATTAATGGTGGAATTCGTATATCCATACTACTAGCAGTTTGTTGATTGCAGACTTGCCTTGTGTAGTCAACTGGAATCGTTCAGCTTAAGCTCAATTTCAATTTGTTGCCTCTTCATTGATATGCATCAACTTGGATGGTATCTATGCCTGCAGTGATGATTTGAACATCATAAAGCTCCCTTAGAAGATCGCACTAGTCTTGTGTAGATGTTCCATTGATGTCAAAACAAGATCTAGTTAGAGTTTCATCAAAAAATCAAGTCATTGCTCCTACATTCTTAGTATTAGGATTAGATCCTCTCTTCGCCCTTATCCTTTTTTTTTTTTTTTTCAAATCCAAGTTAGTAAGAGCCTGTGTTCCAGCAAAGCAGATCGGAAGTTCAATGTAAGTCCCCTTGTGATTCCAGCAAATCACATCATACCACAGCGAGCTTATCCACATGTAGAGACCCTACCAAAAGGAACCTTGGAGTCATCCTGATTGATCCTTTTTCGCGATATCTTCAGCAATCAGAGGCTTTATTCAAGAGAGGATAAGGTACCCTTGGGTATTTTATTCTGTGTTAGGCAGTGTACAAAATACACGTCAACACTACCCTCATCATCTATTGCTTAATCATTCAAAGAAAGACATGTGTCCTATTTATTGTAATTTTATCATTGGTCAAGCATTAAATGCTATGTAATGGGTTTAACAAACCCTAATTAGGGTTTTCATCATGTAATCTCGACCATTGATTGTGAATCAATCTGAGCCACTCGTTGTAAAGAGCTATCTATATAAGGCTCAATTTTCTCATTTGTGAAGGTTAATAGTAGGTTAATAAGCATTAGATAGCAAGTAGATAGAGTAAAGTAGGAGGAGAAAGCAGAAATTGTTGCCAAACTTGTAAATAAACATCCTTTTCATTGAATTTATGGTGGAATGTGTTGTTTCTTCTACATAATTGCATGGTTTCTTGTTATATCTTCATGTTAGATGGTGTTGATTAGATGGATGGAAGCTATTGTGGATGATTAATGGTGAAATTCGCATGTTCACACTACTAGTATTTCGCTGATTGTGAAGTATCTTGCGTAGTCAACTGAACTCATTTGCCCAAGCTTTACTTCGATTGCTACTTGCTCATTGATATGCATCCTTTTGATGGTGTCTATGTCATTGGTAGTAATTTGAATATGATTTTTCTCTGCTTAGAAGATCGCACCAACTTTGCCTCGTTGTTCTTTGCATGGCGAAACAAAGTGTGGTTGAATTTCATTGAGTCATTCATGGTTTCTTACATTCTTAGGATTAGATTAACTTTCTCAATGCTTTATCCTTTTGCTATTTTTTTTCAAGCCGAGTTAACTTCCACGCTCCAGCAGCATTCAAACATTCAGGTTCAACATAAGTCCCCCTTGTGATTCCAACCATAGTTGAACTACTCGCCAAAACCAAAAACTCGCCAAGGCCCAAAAAAATCCTCGAGAAAAAATCTGCCAATACTCGGCAAAAACTCGGCAAAAACCTGGCAAAAAACTCGGGAACTTAAAAAATTGCTTAAATTTAATTAGAAATGCATTTTTTTGCAAAATTCAATGAGAAATGCATCCAATGAGTCAATAAATGAGAACACAAAAGAAACAAGTTGAGTTTAGATATATTTAAATACAAAGAGGGTACAAAATCACATCCTAATGAGAAATGCTGATGGCTAGAAGCAAAATAGTAAATAGTTTTTGTAGAACTAAAAGTAAATACATCAATACAATTACATCTTCCTCTTCCCACCTGTTGTGACCTTTTTCACACATCGCCCGATTGCAAATGGGGACCCTCTCTTTTCCTGCTTTCTAGGGTTTTGTTAGTGTCCTATGACCTTCCACTTCAGTTTCACCAAGCCTTGTCCAGTTTTGAACAATTCAGGCCCTGACGATTGAAAGTTAGTTTTTGCAAATTATGTGATTCCGGAATATGAACACCACCAGAGTGCTTAGAAAGGCCAAATGACGAAGATCGCAATTGATTTGGACGAATTTGGACAACTTTCTATTTTTAGAAAGTTTGCTTTTTTGCTTTTTCCTATTTTTTAGGAAGTTTTGTTTTTGGCATTTTCAGCCTGATCCCCGATATGGCTATTTTTAGAAAGTTTTTCCTATTTTTTAGGGATGCCTGTTTTTTGCTTTTTCGGGATGGGAACCTAGGGTTTGCACTGATACCACTGACCTGCTTCGACCGTGATCCAAAATTTTTAAGTTTTGACCCAAAAAGCTAAGTTCCTATATTTTAGGGGGTCATGGCTCATTCAAAGGATAATCAGCTCGAAAAATCATCCTGATCCTCAAATGTCCTGAAATTTGGCTAAGTCTGGAATGTCATCTTGATCCTGAAATTTGACTAAGTCTGGAAAATTGGAGAATCCTCCAAAAACTAGATTTTGCATTATTAGTCCTAGAGATCTGAAACCACTCTCAAACATCCAGACAATATATATGAAATATAACTTAAAGTATAAGAAAGATACTTAAATGTTATATTTCATATATAGTCTGCCCATGAGGAGCTAGTCTAAAACTCCGCCTTGGTAGCCATGTCTTCAAAACTCCACCCTCCTTGATGACCTTCCTAAACTCCGCCCAAGGAAATAGATGCAACGTTGAAGACCCCTCAATGTCCGCCATGTAGACATGTTCCTAAACTCCGCCCAAGGAAATAGATGCAACGTTGAAGACCCCTCAATGTCCGCCATGTAGACATGTTCCTAAACTCCGCCTTGGGTAGTAAGTTCGAAAGTCCGCCTTGACTAGGAGAATGTGTTCAAAACTCCGCCCATGGAGAAGGTAGTTCAAACTCCGCCTTGGAAGAAGTAGCACCAAAGTCCGCTCTAGGAAAAGGTAACACCAAAGTCCGCCCTATGACTTGTGGAGTGGGGAAAGAAGGTGTGGAAGCCTCATCAAAAGTCCGCCTTAGAAGGAAGGCATGTGAAGTTGAAGACTCAAAACTCCGCCATGTTAGCCTAGAGACCTCCAAAAGTCCGCCAAAATTTGAAGGTGATGAAAGTTATCATCAAAGTCCGCCTACACATAAAGGGTCAAACAAAGTCAACAAGATGCCAGTGATGTCATAAAATCCTCCAAGAATATTTTCAAGCTTAAATCCAAAATAGAAAGTTTAAAAAAAAAAGAATATTGAGGATTATTCAAGATTTTCGAACTTAAGACCAAGATAGAAAGTTTTTTTTTGAAAGAGAATATTGGAGGATTATTGGATATTTTCGAACTTAAATCAAAATGGAAAGTTTTTTTTAAAAAAGAGATATTTTTCTTAAAACTTGGAAACATGAAGTTAAAATTAGGAAGTATGAGTTGGAAGATTTTAAGGGTTTCTACTTGAGGATTTAACCTTGTTTACAAATACTTCATTATAAACTTCATTTCTACACCAACAAGTTCGAAGTTACTAAGGAGAGCTTAGTAAAGTATTTTAGTTTGAAGATCATCTTGAGAAAGTTTTGGTATATTGCTGGAAGTTGAATAACTTTTTTGATAAAAGTTCCACAGATTTTTGGAGAAAGACAACTAGTACGAAGAAGAATTATTGAACCTTTTCTGAATTTTCTGAGTGTTCTTGAGAAAATTCTAGCCCTACTTCTATCCATTTGAAGGTCAAACTAAATTCATGATACAGATTTATGGATTTTTTCTGAATATTTTCCAGAATTTAATAAATGATTTTTCAAAAATTTTGGAGAAAGAAAATCATTTTTTTTTGCTAAGTAAGAAAGTTTTTCAAAGTTATGACACTCAGTGTTGATTTACGATCACGACCATCCTTGAGATTGAAAGGTTTTTCAAAAGAAATTTCAAGTTTTTATGGCTAAAAGTGTAATAAAATCTCCAAACACTTAGCCGTTCATAGCCTCGATTTTCTTTAATCCAAGATAGATTTCTAATATATTTTCCTTTGGTTTTACAGGTTGCAGGAGGAAATAGAAGTGGGATCATCATAGAGATCGTAGCTAGAGTTTAAGTCAAACGAAAGATTGAGGACAAGTTCACAGGCAAGGTTCATCCGGGCATAAAGATAGCTAAAATTTGGCGCTATGTGGGAAATGTTTCACAGAGAAAATTCCAATTTCCTCAATTATGATGAAGGCATGGAGAAATTCTTCTCCAAATTTCAGGGTTGCTAGAAGGAGGGCATGATCACATCAAATGTCTGAACAACTTGATCCTATCATTTCATATTTGCAAGGGGTTATCTAGAGCTTTTACCCTCCTCCCGCGCAACATAAATTGGCAGCTGAAGGCAGGATCATCACAGAAAACACAAATGGAGTTTCAAGCCAAATTCAGAATTGAAGACGGGACCACGAGCAAGGTTTGTCCAAGCATAGAGAGGGCCAAAATTTGGCTAAGTATGAGAAATACTTCGCGAAGAGATTTCTTCTCCAAATTCGAGGCACTTGAAAGAATCTCAAGGCATCAAGAAAGGAAAAGTTCTCAAACTTGGTGAAAATATGGAAAAGTTAAATAAATTTCCAACTTCTTGAAGGATTTCATCTCCTAAAGAAATTAAAAAAAGACAAGCTCCCAAGCAGAATCAAATGGTGACAAGAAGGAATCAAATTTCCATAGACAATTTTTTGACACAAATGGGAGAATTCAAGGAAGACATCCAACAAGTTGAGGTGGCGCCTCGTCATTTTCTAACCAATCAGATCGTTCCAAGTCAATATGTCCAGGTTCGATGAACCTGACTTATCCAGAAGCTTCTAGAAGGGCACACCTCATAATGCAACAACCTTCTATTTTCATTGATGGTTCATATTTAGCAAGAAGGACAAGTGTCCCAAATGTAATTTTCTCATTGGTCGAGGGTAGTTAGTTTGGGGAAACCCTAATTAGGGTTTGTAGCTTTCAATTTGGGCCCTTGATCACTATTTGATCTTGGTCGTTGATTGATTTTTGAAAAACTATATAAGGTTGCCTCCTCTCATTTGGAAGTGTGAGGTTTTTGATGTATTGTTGCGTAAGGTCATTTCTAGATAATATATTGCATGTGCGCTGCTTTGTAATCCCTATTGTTTGAATGATTTGCATGGTTTCAATTTCCTCAACACTTAGTTAGAATTAATTTAGATTTGCTTTCATTTTTGTTAATTTGAATGAAGGATTTGATAAGTGTCAATTGATGGTGTATCTCCGCTCATACTTTTGGTAAATGGATGATTTCCATCTTACCGTGCAAAGTTAGTCTGAGCCCGTCCTTTGTGCATCCCAACATCTCGATTAAAAGCACAACCCATCGAAGATCGCACCAACTTTGTGTAGTTGTCCCTAGTGTGACAAAACAAGGTTTGGTTTCTCGAGAGCACCCAATTGATACCGTCTCCAGAATTCGTAGGATTAGATTAGCCTTCTCAAACCCTATCCCTTTTTCCTTTTCTTTTGAAAGTCTAAATCCCCAGAAAATCCAAAAAAACAGAAGAGCCTAAAATTGATAAATCCATCTAAGTCCAGCAGTTCAAAACAGTTGTAAAACGTAAGTCCCCCTTGAGATTTTCAGCATACACTACCCAAGAAGCGTTTCCACTAAAGTTGCTTGTTCGCACATATAGACCTTGGAATCAGTAGTGATTTTTCAGGAGAGGATAGAATACCTTCGGGTATCCTATCCTAATGTTTGGTAAATGATAAAACAAACACCAACACCAGCTCTAGTAAAAACTAGGGGAGAGGTAGAACTAGAGGGTCTAGTCCTAGAAGTTTGTTGTGGGCGTGCCGTGTGACTGTGTCTCCTTGCTTGGTATGACTGGCTTAGGCTATGGCTCGTCTTCCATCCTGGATGTAGCTCTGGCTCTAGCTGCACTTGGCACTGGCAATGACTCATCCTCCTCATCCTCCTCAATGTCATCCTGTGTCAAACCAAATCCACCCCCTTCCTTTTCCGTAACTTGCCTTTCCAAATCATTGATGTCATCCTCTGTAAACAATGAGGTTGCTCCTACGATGTCCAATCACTGTAAGGATCTATACCATTTAAATCAATTGGATCACTTGGTCCTTCCTCTACCTTCCTTATGGGCAACCGAAGATTATATTGCACAAAGACAAGATCATTAAGGCTTTTTTTGGTTAACTTGCTTCTCTTCTTCGTGTGGATGGCCTTAAACAAGCTCCAATTGCGCTCACAACTAGATGAACTACAAAGCTGACATAAGATTCTGAGGGCAAAATTTTTGAGATTTGGGGTATTTCCACCCCAACTTTGCCACCAACATCTGCAAAATAAAATTAGGCTGAGGGTAGCACCCCTCGCGAGGGTCTAAGGGTGAGAAAGAGAGGGGTAGAGATAGGTCTGGACCTTGGGGGAGAGAGGAGAGAGTGAGATGGAGAGTGGTAGAGGGGGATAGAGGAAGAGTGATAGGGAGATAGATAGGTCTAAAATTTGGGACAAATAAAGTGAGTGAGATAGAGAGAGCGAGAGAATGCTAATAGGAGCCTATTGATTACTGAATTTGAGTAAGTCTGAAAATTTAAAAGATCTTCCAAAACCTAGAATTTGCATTATAACTCCTAGAGATTTGAAACCACTCTCAAACATTCTGTCAATATATGGAAGAATAATTAAATGTTATATTTCATGTATATATTCTAATGAAGAGAATGAGATTGACTTGAAAAAAAAAATTATATAATTTTTGACATGTTTGGGCCTTTTTTTTTAATGCAGTCGAGTTTTTCCTGGAAACTCGCCACATTTTTGCCAAAAACTCGGCGATTTTTTCCTATGAACTCGGTGAGTTTCTTCTGCGAGTTAAAGTCGTAAATACTCGCCAAGCAAAAAAAACTCGCGAGTTTTTGAAAACTCGACGAGTTTTCGGCGAGTAGTCCATCTATGATTCCAACAATATCACATCATACACACTAAGCATATCCAAGAGCATGTCAAGACCTAACTTTTGTAACCTTGGAGTCATCCCATTTGATCACGCAGTTTAACACTTGGGAGGATTTTGTTCAAGAGAGGATAGAATACTTAGTGTTTTATTCTATGTTGCATAGTGCATAAAAAACACATCAACACTTCATGCTAAACCTCGTAGGTATTCTCTCTACCTCAATGAATTATGTTCCTATCATATTGCTAAGGCCTACCTAGCAACAAATGATATGTATCCATTGGCACCACATCACAAAGAACTTCATCCACATATAGCCCAATTTTGATTGCATAAGGCAAGATTTATCCACAACCACACTAGGACTCTTCTTTAACCTAGAAAACTTGTTAGCTTTTGAAATGCAAGCAAGCTATAATTCGTCAACCATATTTGTACCTACTAATACTCGATAGCTCCACCATCTATGATCACCTCACAAACTTTGCCCTTCCATTTGCATTTTGTGCGAATGACACTCTTCCTCTTCCAATCATTTTCAGGGATTTCTTTGTCTCTAGATATTAAGGTTCTTCTAAAACATCAGGTTCTCTTCTAACTCGGTTTCAGCTTCATCTAACTAGGGTTTTTCTTCTTCTTGGGCTACCATCACCCCTGTGGGGTTTTGAGGGCAGTCTATGGCCTTATGAGCTTCATTACAAATAAAACACTTCAAGGGCTTCCACTCTCTATAAGGCGGTCATCCTCGTTCTTTACCCCTAAAGCCTCCCCTGACTCTAAAGTCAATCTTCACAATCTTGCCTTATGGTTTTTCACTCGTGGTAGGTCCTAAAGAAACCTCTTTCCCTATATTTTGATTGTTATCTCCCCTTTTACTCACTATTTTGTTTTTCTGGTTTTGTTTCTTTTCAGCCTTTAAGACATATTCATATGCCTTATCTACAGTAGGAGCTTTCACCAATTAAAGCTCATCTTGAAGTTGAAATTCACACATTGGGTTACTACTTGTTCTTCACTCTCCTGTATATTCGTCTGAGTTTGAAACCTCATAAATAGTTCAGTGTAAGTTTGCACTAAGTGATCCATTTGTTTTAGAATTTGAAATTCTTTAAACAACTTTTGTTGGTGATCTGAAGGCAAAAGTTGAGCTCTTAAATGTTTCAAATTCTTAGGCCAAAGTTTTTTCTTTCCCCTTGCCTTCTTCTCAAACTCTGCACATTTTCCCACCATAGGGTTACATGTGACTTGAACTTGGAGGCAACAAATTTTACTCTTTTTGAATCATTTTCATCCATGTCTTCCATCTCAAAGTACTCCTCCAACTCCTAGATCCAATCTAGAAATGTATCAGGGTTGAGCTTACCTTTAAAATCAGAAATATCTACCTCTATTTTGGAACTTTGTTTGCTCAAATGCGTCAATAATCCCCTCCAGAGGGTCTAGGGCTCTAGCGGCCTTTACTGAATACTCTTGTTCCTCTTTGGGATTCATCCAATTGTGATTTGGGCTCAAGGGCCTCTAGCCTTCTAAATACTTCCCTAGTGTTTTTTCAAGCTTTGCATTGCTCCTGCCCTTTCTTCCCAGTTTATGTGGATGCCCTTTTAAACCATCATGAATTGTTCTGATACCAAAACTGATGCAGATTGAACCTCTATTCTCTGCAAGCAAGTCTCGGTAACATTGTTCAGTTTTATAATTTTTATTCGCAATACTCTCCATGATGTACTCTACTTCTGCTAGATGAATATAAACTCATACATTTTCTGAAAAATAAAGTACAGTAAATACAGATATCTATTTATAAGCCTACGAAATGCAAAATATAGAAGAATGTTATGATCCCTACTTGGGCATTATTAAAACTTTGCGAAAATCTACAGTAATAAACCCTGCGTTTGAAAACAAATATTTTATCTGATTTGTAGAAACCAGAAATATGCAATTGTGAATGCAAATAAATGATCTTCATAACTTACTACTTTAATAATGAGCAATAAGACTCTGGCAATTTCCTTGTGACAAATGGACTTCATTGTGTGCCTTGTGGGAAGCCTTATTTTCTTCCAGTAATGAACAAATAATCACACTGATTTCTACTCTTTTTGGTTCAAGGCTCTGACGACTTTATATATGCTTATAAGTAGCAACCTAAATTCTTTGTAAGATGTCCATGGAAGATGGAAGGCATCCAAAACCCATTAATTTCAAATTCGCTGGTTCAAGATGGAAACATGTCATGATCCCAACTTGAATTTGCTGACGGTGGTGTGAAACTCTGGATTGACAGTTGGGCTACTCTAGTAGATTATATGTGCCAATGAATTGTCCGACATTTTCAAGAAGTTGTAGAATCAGAAATTAAATGAGGGCCCATCAAACCCTTTACAATAGTCTGCGTTGATCATTATTTTGATTTAAGACCAAATTTGCAATTATTAAATCTAGTTAGCAATTTAGCTTATAATTAATTCAATGCTGAAATAGACTCACTATATTGGAAGACTTATATAACATTGACAACAAAACATTAGATTTATCAGATTTTCAGTCTGTTGTTGATTGCAAATTGTTTTCTGGATTTGATTCTGTAAGAATTTTTGCATCTCTGTCTGGGGTCACACTCCTTGAACCATCATCAGGATGAATGAACAGTTGCAGGAGGAAAATGATGTATTGCACATCAAGACTGAATAAAAGAGAAGGGTCAATAATGGTGTGAAAGATGAACATAATTCAAGGAAAAAAGACAAATAAAAATATAAACCAAAATATACAAAAAAAAGAAAAGAAGAGAAGAAAAATAAACTAGAAAGAGGTAACAAAGGAGATAAAAAGACCCAAGTTAATAATAAATAGAAAAAAATAATTAAAAAAATAAATTATATATTAAAAATACACACACTATATATATACATACCAGCTGATCAAAATAGAGAAGTGGACAATAAACTAAAAACAAACCCAGAAAAAAGTAAAAATGAAATCTAAAGAAGCAAAAGAATCAAAGAACAAAAAGACTTCAAAATTAGAAAAAAAAAATATAATAATATAACAATAATTAAATAAAAAATCATGAATACGATGTTATTAATGGTTTCCTATCTAATTAATGTTGTCATATTATGGAAAGCAAAGAAACAACACTGAAGGAAGAACCAATAAAAAAACAAAACATTATTCTATAACTTTATGATATAAATTTTATACTATAAAAATGTTTTAAACAAATATGAAAACAATTTTATCTTTAAAATTATTAAAATTATTTTGAGGCTCTACTATTGTTGGATAAATTTTTTATACTTTTTTAATACAAGTTTTTTGAACAATATATTATATTTGTAAGGAATATAGAACATAACTTACAAAATAGTTGGTTTGAAGTATTAGAATTTTTTTCATTCTATTTAAAGACGACATTTGTATAATGACTATATTTAAGCTATGTTGTTGTGTAACTAAGAATTCAGACAATAAGTTAATAAAGCTTTAATGTGTATATGTGTGTGTAATGTCCCCACCTTTTTAGCATCTCAGTGGAGTTCTTAGCCTTTACATTCTCCGAAGGCTAAGTGGAGAAATAAGGAGAAATTGATTAAATTAATTTCTTATTAAGTCATTAAATAAAATAAAATAAAAAAAGGTGACTTTATATTTAATTAATTTAATTAAAAGTGACTTAAGTGATTTATTTAAATATTTTAATGTTATTATAAAGTTATAAAGTAACTTTATAATAATAAAGTCACTTTAATATTATAATGTGTGAATATGTCTTTAATCCCACATTGGCCAAGAAAGTGTTTGAGCTCTCATAAGAAAGAATAAAAAGGGACTTAAGAGCTCATTTTATATCATCCATCCAGAGAATTGATATTTGTTTGTTATGAACTTGGGAGAAGAAGCCAAGGGTTTTTGATTCAGTCAGCCATTGGAGAGCGACAATTCTTCAGTGTTGCAACCATTTGAGGTGGTGAAATATCCACTGAATTTGGCATTTCAGGAGAGCTTCATTCTGGAGTTCTATTTGGGCTTTAAAAAGAAGGGAAGACATCTAGGGTATGCAGATTTTCGAATATATATCAATTGCAGACCTACAGTTTCATTTGGCAGCCATTAAAAATCAGAATTGAAGCAATCATTTCAAGATACAATTGCTGCTACAGTACCAGCGCTACAGTAGACGCTACAGTAACCGCGCTACAGTAGACGCTACAGTACTTGCGCTACAGTAATCCGTGAATAGTGAAACGCTACAGTGGCGTGAATAGTGACGTGCTGCAGTACTAAGAAATCAGGCATTTAATTGGCAAATTATTCGTAGCTACAGCAGGAACGTGTTTAATTGGCAGTCCATTGAAGAGTGGAGACCATCATTTGCAGCAAGCATTTTACATATCAGGTTCTCTAATTTTGCTGTCATAAGTTTTGGAAATTACATGTTATACCTTTGTAACTATTTGGTGTGAGAATAACTAATAAAAACTTCATTATGCTGCTGCCACATAATTTCTAGTTTGCATGCCAAGTGTTTGATGATTTGTCAAGCAGCTATAGTTGTTATTTTTAGTTACTTATATGCATCAAAATCAATTGGCATATCATTTCTATGACATTGTTAGTCAATCTTTCATGGTTAGAGGCATTCAAAACATTAATTGCAGTGTACAAGACCCAAACAATACAAACAGAAAACTCATAACAGCAAGTACAGACTTTGCAAGACAAGTGTTTGACAAAATTCCCGAGGGTAGAAATCAATGATTTAAGGGCAAAGTTAGTAAGGGTTCTTACAGTGTGTGCATGTGCATATGCATGTAGATATTTGTGTATGTGTGTATGAGTGTTTGTGTATATATACACACGTGTGTACATATATATACACACATGTACATGTACATATACATATTGTGTACAAAAAATAATTAAGCATCATTTCAAGATCTAGTGTCAATCTTGGGTACCACTTGGTAAGCAACATTTTAGGTTGATCCTCTTATGTCTATTTTTTATACCCTTGGGATAAAATGAATTGTGAAGGTTATTTTCAAAAAAGTGTTTCTCATGTTAGATCTAGTATTTTGTGTATTTTTTCTTTTTAAATGATATAATTTTGTGTTTCTATGTAAGAATTATTCTATATAGATTAATGTAATTTTGTACAACTCTCTCATGTCTCATATTGATCTTAAAGAAAATGACAAAAAACCTTCTTATTTTCTATTTTTTTTACGTTAAAAAAACCATTGAAAACTTCCTATTATTTCTTATTTACATAAAAAAATCCCCTCTGGGTTCTCAAATACACACTCAACAACAAGCATAAATTGCCTCAATTTTAACACTCAATCAATCAAAACATCTTGCATTCCTTCTGTGATGCTTCCTACCACTCAATCAATCAAAACATCTTGCATTCCTTCTGTGATGCTTCCCACCCCTTGGATTTCGTCATAACCAATTTTTCACATACCTAAAATAAATGTTTATAAATTGATATCACCCTGCTAATTTCCTAGGTCCTCTAGTCTTACCTGGCCTTGCACTTAGCAGTCTGACGTGCAACTGTTGGCTCCAAAGGTCAGTATTTTGTTAGAGCCGCACTACTATGCTATGATACCACCTATCAAACGGGCTTCAGTCTTTTGCAGAGATAAGTGAACAAACAATTTACATTAATAATGTATATGGGTCTCTGTAATGTATACTTCCATTTGGTTGGAAACTCCTCCATCGCCCTGCCCTCCTTTAAGGAGCTCCTTGAAGTTTGGGTTTAAGCCACCGTGACTGCCTAGCTTTTGGCTTGTTGATTTATGGTTGCTTGTAGCCGTGGTTTTGCTAGTTCATTTGATATTTGTTTGTATTTGTCTCCCTTCTTATTTTGTTCATTGTTTGGCTTTGGTGGATCGTGGATCCTCCTTTGGATTAGGCCCTTTCAAAATTTCTATTTTCTTTTTGTCTTATTACTTTTGCCTTTGCGACTGAGCTCTAACGGGATTAGGCCTATGAACGTATGTGGTTCGGGTGGTATCACAAGTAGATTTCCCAATAGCGCATGTGGATGTAGGGACATTCACATTCTTGTGATTGGATGGTCTCTATCACTGGTATAGAAAGAGGCAAGTCAATTTCCTTTAGCAAATGCTTGATATCTAGACTTGGCCAAGCTCAAGGTTCCAAATGTATTTCTAAATGTTGAATTTTATTAGAGCTGTGGCAAAGAGATATGATGCACAGAGAAAGAGAGTGCTAGTAAGAAATGAGGCAGAAATAATAAGTTTCACAAAGGAATGCATCTCTAATGTTTTTCGTTTGAGTCGAGTTGCTAGTAAAGTCATCAAAATTGATAATTTTAGGGAGAAATATGAATTGCACATAGAATTACGTTCAAAACATTGTTTATCCCTAGGCATATGATGAAGGTATTGGACAAAAGTGTTGGAAGTGGATTCACTCTGAGAGGGGGGGGGAATCAGAGTGAGTGAAATTCTGACCCAAAGTGAGCAAATAAAAACTGAGCAACTTTGTGACAACTTGCAATCAATGAGTATAAAAAAAACCAATCCCTAGAGGTCCAGACAAGACTTTATTAAAGCATATGAAGTTGATTATTCAATATGCATTTTGAATAACCTTTGTAATGCTTATAATCATAACAGATTGTTGCAGATGGAAATATAACTTGAACAGTTTAAGTAATGTATAAAATGAGCAAGACAAGATTTGTGAACAACAAACCATATACATAACTTAGGTATCAGAGCATTAACCTCAATGAAACAAATTGAGACAATAATGAACCTATAACACAATAAATTTCATGAGTGGAAAACCCTCCTAGGGTAGAAAAACCACTCGGCAACGAATTTCCTTTTATTAACTCAATGAGCACCAACTCAGTACACTGCATTTAGAAGTATTAGACTTCAAGGAGCACCCACCCCTATATCTCACCTTATCTCAATAGCATCTCAAGTTACAAGCACTAAAAAACTTATATCTACATTATTTTTGTGCATCTACGAATTTGCCAATGTTTGAATGAGATTTCCAACACAATGATATGCAATAATCTTAGTTACAGGGTACTGTTATAACAATACGATACATCTCTCTGAGTCACTGTATTAATAAAGACAGAGAGTTCAACATATACAGTTTTATTTTCAAAGTATACTTCATAATCAAATATTTTATACACTTTGTTACAAAAAACCCATCATGTTCTCCATTTTTACTGAAATACACCTCTTTGTTTCAAAAATTACATCTTTGTCTATTGTGAGAACTTCAATATATATAACCCTCAAAAAAGAGTTATCATACCCTAACTAGGGTTTTATCAACTTATCCTAAAAAACTTCTTTTATGTTTTAGTAAGAAGAAAACGGATTATGAAAAAAATGATTTCCTTTGATTTCAACAACTAATTTTTTTAAATGACATTTAACCAAAGAATCCTTTATAACTAACAGGGAAACAACTTAACAGAAAATAGTCCCTTCCAATAACCCATGCTCTTTTTTAGATATGCAAGAGAAACAAAATAACTAAAATGACATTGTATCTTTTGAAATCCTTTACCAAAACCACATATTCCGTTTTATTTTTTTAATAAAAAAACTGAGATAATGAAATGATAATACCTGGAAAAGAAGATGTTAATTTTGTAGACAAGAATCTATAAAAATCGAGATGAAATCCCCATATATGCAGCCACAAAGTCCACCATCGGTATTGCCTACGACTGCAGATTAACATATGTAAAACCCACATCAATAAACGACCAAAAACAGGTCATTGTAACTACCTTTTCCTTACCCACAATGGCGGCCTGTTAGGGTTTGCAATATAACAGAAACAAAAATATCTCTTACTTTACAAGAAAATGCCGAACCCTTGTCATATTGGAATGCATTTTAAAATCCATATCAATGCAACTTTGATTCCCTCAAAACATGTCACTTAAACTCCACTCCACGTCAACCAATCAACAGTCACTTACAATACACCATCTCATCTCCAAGTCATCGGTGGAAAGGGACCCACATCTTATATTGACGACAACACTATACAAAGTTCTTTTTACAATTCTTAAGCACTTTATGTTCATAACATAAACCATAAGTACCTAGGCATTAAGTGAAAGTTATATGTTGGCATTAAACAAAGCCCCATAATGTCACCTTTCTTGTCATCAAGGACAACTAAGGGGCAACAAACTCGCCCTTTGTCCTTGATGGCAAAAACCATGCCATCATTGACTTTGAAATGCAAAAAAAAAAAAACACCACTGAAACAAAAAATCTGCAGAATAAAAAGTGGCAATATCAGAGTGCCAATACTAGACTGCTAATGCCAAACAAAACCACTATCAATAAGCATAATACCAAATGTAAATCTGTCACCTGTTAACAATACCAGACCATCAAAGCAATATGTCAATAAGCATAATACCAAATGTCAATCTGTCACCTGTTAACAATACCAGACTGTCAAAGCAATCTGTCAACTGTCAATACCAAAAAGAATGCAATACCAAATGCCAAGAATGTTGTCAACTATGAATGCAATACCAGTCATCTGTGTCATTGTCATCTGTAATCATGTTAATCATCTGCATCTGTGTCATTGTCATATGTAATCATGAATACCAAATGCCAAGAATGTTGTCATCTGTGTCATTGTCATATGTAATCATGTTAATCATCTGCATCTGTGTCATCGTCATCTGTAATCATGTTAATCATCTCTCATCTTAATCATCTGCAATGATGCTTTCTCCCCCTTTTTGACTCAAGGACAAAGGACAAAACAACAAAATACTACTTGTGGAGAGCAAAGCTCCCCCTAATTGAAGACATGAATTTAAGAAAGAGTAGATTGAGAGATGACTCCCAACCCGTCCTTGAAATGCTCAAATGCTTCTTTAGATAGACCTTTTGTGAAAATGTCAGCCACTTGTGCCTGAGAAGGCACATACAACATCTGAAATTCATTAGCTAACACTTGTTCTCGTAGAAAATGTAATTTGATAGCAACAATATGTTTAGTGCTAGAATGCATAATAGGATTCTTAGAGAGATTTATGGCACTAGTGTTATCACAGAAAATGGAGATGGGTTTGTCAACTAAAATACCCATATCAGCAAGTTGATGAGACATCTAGATTAGCTGGGTACAACAAGCAGTTGTTGCGATATATTCAGAGCCTGTTGTTGATAAAGTGACACAATATTGCTTTTTACTATGCCAAGCAACAAGACAATCTCCTATAAAGAAGGCTGCACCACTGGTGCTTTTTCTGTAATCCATACAGCTAGCCCAGTCAGCATCAGTGTAACCAATAAGAGAAAAATCATTTTTTCGGGGATACCATAAACCATAGTCTAAAGTACCCTGAATGTATTTAAATATTCTTTTCACAATAGTCAAGTGAGATTGTTTAGGTGCAGACTGAAAGCGTGCAACTAGACATACTGCGTACATTAAATCAGGTTGAGATGCAGTTAAATATAGTAAACTTCCTATCATTGATCTATACTTTGATTGATTTACCTCAGGAGAATCATCAGTCTTAGTCAATTTGCAGTCAGTCTCCATTGGAGTGCTAACTGACTTGCAATCTATCATGTTAAACTTCTTAAGCATTTCTTTTGCATATTTAGTTTGTGACAGACATATGCCCCCTTCAAGTTGCATTACTTGAAGACCAAGGAAAAAGGTTAATTCACCCAACATGGACATTTTAAATTTAGATTCCATGAGTTTTGAAAACTTTTTGGACAAGTAATTATTATTGTTGCCAAAAATAATATCATCCACATATACTTCAACAACTAAAATATCATTACCTTCAACCTTGGCATACAAGTTATTGTCAACTCCACCTCTAGTGAATCTATTTGTTGTAAGGTGGGCATCCAATTTGGAGTACCAAGCTCTTGGAGCTTGTTTAAGGCCATAAAGAGCCTTTTTCAATCTGTATACATAATCAGGTTTATCTGGAGAGACAAACCCTTCTGGTTGTGCCATATACACCTCCTCATCAATATAACCATTTAGGAATGTTGTTTTAACATTCATTTGATAGATTTTAAAGTTTTTAGAACAAGAATATGCAAGAAATATTCTTATTGATTCTAGCCTAGCAACAAGTGCAAATGTTTCACCAAAATCTACACCTTCTTGCTATGCATAGCCTATACAAACAAAGTGTGCCTTATTCCTAACAAATTTACCAGATTCATCAAGTTTATTTCTGAAAATCCATTTCCCCCCTATAACATTTTTATCATCTGTTCTAGACACTAGTTCCTAGGTTTTACTCTTTTCTATTTGACTGATTTCATCTCTCATTGTATTTAGCCAACAATCATTAATCAATGCATCAGAGACAAATTTAGGTTCAAAGTCAATTACCAAACAATAATGCTCAACCATTTGAGCTTGTTCATTAGCTCTTGCTCCTCTCCTAGTCATGATTCTTGCATCTATGTCACCAATAATCTGATTTTGAGGATGTCTTTTAGTAATGATTCTGGAGGGTGTATGTAGAGGAATTTATGCTTTAGGACTGGATGCAACTTTAGGACTAGATGCATTGCTTCAGCAGATTTAGGAGCTTGATCAAGTCTTATTGGTGTATCCTCCTCAACATCCTGTACATCATCACTTAGAAACAATTTCTCATCAAATCTAACATTAACTATTTCAACAATTTTATTCAGCCTATTATTTAAACATTTATAATCTTTTCTATGAGTGGAGTATCCAAGAAAGATACCCTCATTAGTTTTAGTATCAAAGCTTCCTATATTTTCTTCATCTCTTTTAATGTAGCACTTGCATCCAAAAATATTAAAATATTTAATAGAAGCAACTTTACCATACCAGAGTTCATACAGAGTAAAAGTAGATTTTACCCTGATTTGTACACGATTCAAAATGTAAACTGCTATATGAACAACTTCTTTCCAATACCCATCTGGCATATTTGCTTCATTGAGCATTGTGCGAGCCATTTCTTTGACTGTTCTATTTTTTCTCTCAACTACTCCATTTTGTTGAGGTGTTCGGGCAACAACATATTGTCTTTTAATGCCATGTCTTTCATAATAATCTATGAATTCTTATGATGTAAACTCACCACCCTTATCTGATCTTAAGCATTTTAATTTTAGATCAGATTCATGTTCAACCATCTTTTTGAAAATCTTAAATTTGTCAAATGCTTCAAATTTGTATTTAAGAAAAGTGACCCATACCATTCTGGTCTAGTCATCAACAAAGAGCATAAAGTATTTTTCACCGTTTATTGATTGTGTCCTTGTAGGACCACATAATCTGTATGAACAATCTATAATGGTCTTGTGGAAGAATGCTCTTTAGATTTGAAAGACACTTTTGTTTGTTTACCTTTCAAACACTCTTTGCAAAGTGAGTTTAAAAGTTTACTCAAGATAGGCAAACCTCTGACATTTTGATTCTTGCTGATTCGACCCAAATTATCAAAGTTTACATGTCCCAAGCACTTGTGCCACAACCAATTTTCCTCTACTTGACCCAAAAGGCACAAGCCTTCATTGTTTTCACAGTTTATCCAGAGTCAAGCAAGTTGTAAACATTGCCAATAGTTCTTAAACCAACAACAACAATTGTACCAAACTTATATTTGATAGCACAACCTTGAGAACTAAAGGATACATTATAACCACTGTCACAAATTTGACTAACACTCAACAAATTATGTTTTAATCCTTCAACAAAATACACATCATGAATTGGAGTATCATCATTCACTATCAATGTACCCTTACCTCTCACAAAGGCTCCTGAATTATCTCCAAATCGTACAAAACCTCCATCAAAATCTTGCAAATGAAGAACTTTATTTCTGTCTCCTATCATATGGTGTGAACAACCACTATCCAACACCCACATTGATTTCTTATTTGATAGAAAAGCAGTTTGCACAATCATTGATTGTTTAGAGTTAGGTACAAATTTTTGTTTCCACATCTTATCAGTGTTTGCCTTTGATTTGCACTAAGCAGAGGTATGTCCAAACGTATTACATTTAATACACTTGTTTGGAAAGTCGTAGGCTTGTTCGTGTCCAAACATATGAGTTCTATGCTGCAAAAATCTGCAAAGTGTTTACTTTATGGCCAAACTTATTGCAATACAAGTAATAGCCATGAAAGAACCCGAACCTAAATGGTGTCATCCTATTGTAAGCCTGTAATTGCTTTTTGTTTCCAGGCTTAGTAATCTGTTTTGATGATTCAACCTTATCATAGCCTACACCAGTCAAATTTTTGTGTTGCTTTTACTTGCTCAAGATATCATTCAAATGCATGGTACTTTCATATTTTTAAATCTCTTTTTGTAGTTTTATTGTTTGATGTTCTAAGGTTTCAATTTTCTTTTCTCTTTCTTCAAGAAGAGATTTCACATTTGTAGTTGCCAAGTTTGAGTCGAGTTTGAGTCATTCAACTCAACTTGTAAGATCTGATTTGAGCTTTCATGAGAAGCTAAAAGCTTCTTTAATCTCTTGATTTCTTTGAGAGCACAAAGTAACCCTCCTTCAAGATCAACTTCACCTTGATCCAAATCATCAAGTTTATTTTCTGTTTTGTTAATCAGGTCTTTCTCTGAAGGGGTTTCTATCTCTGCCATGAACCAAGTTTCATCACCTTCACAAGGTGAGTCATCTGATTCAACTTCAGAGTCTTCTTTAGTAAGAGACTCTTCTTTTTCTTGAAAGAATACTTCTTTTTAGGATTCCACATTTTCTTTTTGTAAAATTTTTCTGGTTTTTCTTCCTCACTGTTTTGGTCACTCAGAGGGCATTGAGCAGAAAAGTGTCCAGTTTTGCCACAATTAAAGCACTTGAAGGGCAATTTACCCTTATACTTCTTTTTCAGCTTTCTAACAAGTGGGGCTTCTATAGAATCTGAAAGTTCAGATTCACTATCAGGTTCTTCTTTCTTTTCTACTTTGAAAGCAGTCTCTTTAGAAGTGGAAGGATTACTACCTATCCTCATTTCATAGGCTGTGAGTATGCTTTGTAAGCTATCAAGAGTCATTGTGGAAAAACAAAAGTTTTTCTTCTAAGGTTGAAACCTTAGTTTCAAATTTAGGTAATAAGGTTCGAATGACCTTCCTAACAACATCTTTTTCATCAATAGTTTCACCAAGACCTCTTCTAGAATTTACAACTTCATCTATTCTGAGAAAATAACTTGCAATGGTCTCATCTTCTTTCATTCTCAAAGACTCAAATTGATTTTTGAGTGTGAGAATCTTAGATTCTTTGACCTTTGCATCCCCTTGATAAATAGTTTCAAGTTTGTTCCATATCTCATGAGCAGATGCACAATGCATGACTTTTACAAAAAACATCCTTGGTCAGACCACACAAGATAGCATGCTTAGGTCTGGCATTTAATTCATATTGTGTCTTAGCATCAGGATCAATGGGAATAGTAGAAAGAACAACATATTTTGTGGTTACAATGTTCCACACATTAAGATCAACCGGAACCAGGTAAGTTTCCATTCTGATTTTCCAGAACACATAATTTGAGCCATCAAAGAGAGGAGCTCTGGAAAGTGAAGCACCTTCTTGTGATTGGGCCATATGGACTTCCAAAGACCAGAATCAATCCCTAGGTTAGACCTATATGAAGGGACCCTATGCTCTAATACCACTTGTTGG
Source organism: Cryptomeria japonica (assembly GCF_030272615.1). Classification (NCBI taxonomy): domain Eukaryota; kingdom Viridiplantae; phylum Streptophyta; class Pinopsida; order Cupressales; family Cupressaceae; genus Cryptomeria; species Cryptomeria japonica. Next base: position 1,975,980 of record NC_081408.1, on the reverse strand, counting down.
AAGTGGATTCACTCCAGAGATTACTTTAGTGGCGAATATTTGCCAATGGTGAATTTTTCACGTCAGTGACCTGGTAAATGGAGAATATTTTGTACCGATTGGGGGTGGCCATGTCACCAAAACATTATCAATTTCCATCAAAGTCACGGCTCGATCGCCATATGTTTTATGCAATTAAATGTTTCTATGCGATGATTTCACCAATACAATATATGATGGACACACGGTAAATTTAATTTTTTCACCTACACTCTCCAAGGTTGCCTTAATAGGTGTCCTTAATTCGCCTATAGGCATGTGAAGATTTGTTAGCCAAGGGGACCCAATTCGCCCGACATCTTGCCGACGTGTGTCTCCATTCATCCCAACTTTCGCCAACTATATTGTATTCGCCAATTGTTTGGACAACCTATAATCCCCTCGAAAATTACATAAGTCGTATTTGGATGACCTATAATCACCTGGAAATTTACATAAGTCGTGTTATAGTTACACGGGATTCGCCAAATATTTGTATACTATATAAAATTCCCACAGAATTCACCATATAAGGATTGGTATAAATACATGCAAAGATTAGATCTATCTCAACACAATCTGGTGGGTTCTAGGCTCTGAATTTTGATCAATAACGAAGTTTCAGACTAAGAAAAATCATTATTGTTGACTGCATTGGCGACTGCTAGTGACCTAAAGGTGAGCGATCATATTTTTGAAGTGTTATAATATTATTCTAAATTTATCTATATTTGTTTGCATTGTTGGGTTCATTTTTATTCAGTGGCGACTCGTTAGTGCCAAGTAGTTAGGACTCAGGGGGGACATTCAAACCCCAAACATCTAGATTGTAGGTCGTAGGGCCAATGAAACATATATTATACATTATAGTCTATTATTGCTTCTTCAACAAATTGATATTTTTTTGGCAACCTTTATTTTGTTGGAGATGTCGAACAGGAAGAGGGGTAGGAAACCTGAATGTGGAGAATGCCATGAGAGGCCAACAAAAAGCAGAACGTTGTCTTCCTACTTTGGCATTGGAAAAGATTATGGTGAAAATCAGGAAAGTACATCATCACAAGTACAAGTACAAAATTCGCCACCTACACTGCATGTTGAAGACGACGGCGAACCTGATATCTCAGATCAGGATGATCTTGAAGAAGATTATCTGGTAGATGCCCAAGTTAGCCGAAATGATATAATCGACTTGGGTGATAATGCCATTGATGATAATGCATAGAAGGGGAAAAGAAAAGCCATATCAAAAAAGGGTGAACCACAATCAAAAAAGGATCAGGAGTGGGATATGTCAGTGAGGAATTTTCAAATTAATTGGGCATCAAAGTATCCATTCATTGAACCAGTGGAGAATCCAATTGAAGGCGAGCCTCCAATAGAATGCAGGTGTAAGATTTGCACTTGGAAACATAACAAGGAAATTAGGTTGCAACTAAAATTTGACAACATAGAAAAGCATATGGGTAAAGTTTATGAAAAACAAATGATAAATGGGGTTGAAAGATCAGTGATAAGATGGAAAACAAAGGAGGAATGCAAGCATGTGAGGAATGTCGAAGAGAATTATTTTCATGAGAAAATACAGATGAAGCCTGTTGAAGTTAAAGGTTCTATTGAAGCTAGTTTTGGAAAAGCAATGCAAATAGAACAATTGCGAAAAGCTGTTCAGTTAAGCGTTGTTTTTTATATTTTGAGCAGAGGGCGTGCTATGACAGATTTCCCATCAATTAGTGGTTTATTACACTTTTTGAAAGTTCTTAACTATCCTAATAGACATTGGTTAGTAAAAAGTGGATGAGAATGGGCAAGTTGTCTTGATGAGGTTGAAAAAGAAGATGTAAAGGAAAAAATAAGAGAGTCAAACTTTATTTTGTTTTCTTTAGATGAAGTTACGATAGTAGAAAATACTTCATGGGTATGCATGCATGTTTATACTGTAGAGAATCATACCCGCCAATCTCATCTACTATCTGTTGCTAAAATGAAGGAGAGTGCGACAACGGGAAATTTATTTCAACTAGTAAAGAGAAGTTTAATTGAATATGGAGGTATGGATGACATGACGGTAGCCAAAAAATTGGTTTGTGTCGGAGCAGATGGAGCTTCAGTAATGCAAGGTCATAGGAACGATCTTTGTACAAAGATTGAAACTTCATTTGCACTGTACATTACTGCAATTCACTGCATCGCTCACATAATGAATCTAGCTTTTGGAATTGTGAGCAAGTTTGCTTCGGTTAAAAAAATTGAAATTTTAATCAGAGAGCTCTACTCACACTTCTTTCAAAGTCCCAAGCGATTTATGGAATTTCAACACTTTGCTGATGGAATAACTGATGGGGACAAGCTTCTCAAGGATAATGATACTAGATGGATCTCTTTGGATGGTCTAGCATATCGAGTGTTTTCAGAATATCCATCTTTGATTGGACTATTTCACACAACTCGTGATGAATTAGATCAATCAAAATTTCCTGACCTTCTTCGGAGGTTAAGTAATTTAGAGACACTCTTAACTTTAGCAGCTCTTCTGCCCATGCTAGAGGAAATGGGGAATATTATGAAGGTTGCCCCAAAAAGAGCTCTGTATATTGCAGAATATGCTACGCTGTGTAAGATGACATGCATGACCCTTGACAATCTCTATTGAAATCAACCAACACTATCTGATGAAAAATTTGTTAAGTGGCAGACACTCACACATTTGAACAATCCTGATAAATTTTTACAAATCGGTGCAGACGGGGAGGTATGTACCAATGTATAGGGAGTTGAGATACCAATGCACTTCTATGCCATGGTCAACCGCGAGGAACCAGGAAAGCGCCCCAGGAAGCAACTAGCAAGAGTTACAAGGGAAGATTTCAACAAGATTGTTGATACTATAACTACTTATGTAAAGAAAACTGCATATGATCTTTCCTCACAAATTAGAAGCAGATTCCTTGCTGACAACCAACTGAAAGCCATGTCTATTGTATTTCCTCAATATTGGAGCCTCAATAGTGCAGTTGATTTTTGAAGTAAGCTACTGACTTTGATAAAACAATTTTGCATATCCAGAGAATTGAATGGAGTAACTATAAATGGAATATTAGACAAAACTCATCTTCAAGAGCAATCATCTCATTTTGCATACACTATGAAAGAACAATATGGAAAAATGGAGAACCCTCGTGAAGAGGGATCAGTAACAAGGCTTTGGAAAACTATAGCTGAGAACTCAGTGTTGTATGATTTAATGCCAGAATATTTGAAGCTTGCTGATTTATGTCTTACCATGATATTGGGTTTAGTGGAAGATGAGAGAGTTTTTAGTGCTTTTGGGTTCCTAAAATCAAAGCTAAGAAACAAACTAGACAAAAATTTGGAAAATCGCTTGAGGCTCTATACATCTAGGTATGATGTCCACACTTTTCCTTACGATAGGGCACTGCAAATCTAGAGGTCCAAATGTGAAAGAAGAGGTTTGGGCAACACTTCAAACCAAAGTGCCAGTGGCACTATTGACTCATGTACTAGACCTACTGGTAGCATTGAGATGTAGTTCAATGAAGATATGTAGACTTAGAGTGAAGAAACCACAGACAAGAATCAAGAAAGCTCTGAATTTGATGAGGATGAATGACAACTGTAAGAGATTGGTATTTATTAATCTTATTACTATATCTCATCATTCATATTACAAAAGCATATTACTTTTGCAATTAGAATTTAATATTGATTTGTAATTGTATTTTTCAACTTTCTATTTCTAGATTTAAAATAGCATAATAAAAAAAAAGACCATAATGTGTTTATTGATACAGAGATGTTTATTGTTTATTTATACATGTTTGAGTGTCAAGTCGGTGTGATACATTACAAAACCATATGATACAATTTATTCAGTAGTAATACACATGTCGAGAACTTAGATTTTCATTAATTCTTTCAAAATATATGATACAATTCATTCAATAGTAATACACCAATCTATGTGATTCTCCATGCAAATTGTAAAAGTGAATACAAAGTTTCAGAACCCTTTGCAAATGACCCTGAATTCCCTTTTATAGAAACAAGAGAGCAACAACAACTCTTGTGTGATTCTCCAATGTTCATGCAAAAGTGAATACAAAGTTTCAAAACCCTTTGCAAATGACCTTGAATTCCCTTTTATAGAAACAAGGGAGCAACAACAGCTTCAGGTTGAATTGCAAGTTTACAACATGTGAAGATTCAACATCAAAATCACAAACTCAACACAGATTTATATGACCATCACAAGTTGTATTAGCAATTTAACATCTGCTACATGTTTGATGTCTCCTGTTCAAAAAATAGAGTTCAAAATTAAATATTAATTCACGCCATGACAAATTAAACATAGATAATAGAAGTGCCTAAAAACCTATTAATTAGAAATAGAGAAATGCATAAATGTTAAAGCAAGGGAGAATTTGAGAATACAAATTTACTGGTTGAAGTTTTGCATTGTGCATCATAGATTCATAGGCTAGATTAGCAAAATAGCAAATAGAAAAAACATAAAACCTTGAAATTAAGAGTAAAAGAAGAAAATTGTGCAATACATACTATGATTCTTAAGATTTTTGTGCCAGTTTTTGTAGGGTGCTCCACTCTTCGTCTGATGGAAGGTCAATATTCTGTAAACTATGGAAAGTCAACTGCAACTTCGTCTACATTCCATATTTAGAAGATTGACTTGACATCACTGTTTCATCCAATACCGAATTTAGAGTTGTAAATGGTTGGATGAATTCCAGAAAGCTTTGGGGAGTTGTGTCCTTTGGAAGCAAGTCTAAATCAAAGTTCATTTTTATCTCCATGCATTTTTTGTAAACTTCTTCTCCAATGAATTTATTTGATGGGTCAACAGTCTTAGGCAAACCAAGTTTAATCAAATTATTTTTCTTTTCTTGCAACTTCAATATTTTTTCTCCATAATTTTCCATAACTTTTGATGTTTCCTTTAGCTTCTGGCATTTTTGAATGATAGATGATGTCTTAGCTGTGGCATCAATGCAACTCTTAATTCCCTTGGATGTCAAGTAGCTGTCACTGGAACTGTAGACTACTTGCATAATCTTTTTTGCCATATCCTCTTTTGAATAAACATGTGTGCTCTTCTCATAGTGCCCTTTGATTTTCACATAAATTACTCTCAGACTTTCATTCAATTCAAACCATTCACACAACTTGTCACTCCTCTGCATTATTTGCCGCCAAATGTTTTCTTGTATAGACCTCATTGTATTTTTGATATTATCTTTCAATCTATCCTCCAAAGTTTTTATTTTATCTTTTGCATTGTGCAGGTCTTCTTTCATTTGTGCACATTTTTTTCTTTCTTCCTCTACTTCCTCTTGCAAAAGCTTTTCTTTTTCCTTCCCATGATCCAATAGGTCCTGTAATTTTCTCATTTCAGCAACAACAGACTCATAACTTTGTATAATTTTTAAAAAATGGCTCTTTCCTCATCAATTTGTTTACTGCTTTTAGCCAGTTTTTCTGTCAGGTCCTTCAATTCTGCATCCATATTCTTCTGCTTTGCAATTTCTACTGTAGAGCCCAAATTTTTTATCCTTTTCTGTAAATCATTGCACTTGCTATCTACTGCTTTCCTCCTTGATTTTTTCATTTTCCAGGTATGCCTGTAACTTTTCTATTTGTTTCTCCAGTTTATTTTTTTCTCTCTCCACCTTTAGCAGTGAAGTGTAGACCACTTTTTAGTCCTTTTTGACACACTATTTTTTTCCACATTATGTACTTTGGAAAAATTCATTTGGAGGGTGCTAACTTGAAATTCAGAGGGATCTATCTGACTATGTGGTGGATTTTTATCTTTAGTTGGGGCCGGGGGCATAACAACCATGAACTCCATCATATCTTTTTGTGGGTCATATGTTGGAAATACCATGTTCCTTGTAGGCTGTTTGTTTACAACTTCAGTCAGGGAAACCCTATGAAATGCTTTCTTTTTTTCTTTATTTGCTTTTGTTGTGTGTTCATATTTTTCATAGTAATCACGAAATTGAAAATCTGGGCTTGCTGAAGCAATTAAATGTTTGAAAGGTGACATAGGAATGCCAGAGGCTCCAGTTCCACTTATTCCTATGGTTTTAACTAATGCTTGACTAGGATTACCAACAACAGTTCTTGATCCTGTCCCACTCCTACTGACACTTTCATGTGTAGTTTTCATAATCTTTTTAGGTGTGTGATCTGAACCTGCAAATGATTATTTTGTAATGTCAATGGCACTTGATATAGGATTCTGAATAGTATTAGTATCTACCACTAGTGGCCTCTTGCGAGAGATATTTTATTGTAGCCCTTGTCCAACAACAAGACAACTAGTATCAGTAGTACTAGTAGTACCCATGCCAACCCACCAATCACAACGTCACTTGAATGAACAATAATGGGAATACTATCCCTAGATTCCCCACTTGTGGCAGTGGCACTTGATTCACCACCAATGAGAATACCATGATGTGGTGGTGGTTGTGGATTTGAACTTGAAACAAATGTAGGTGGACCCCGAGGGTAATGAGTAGTACCTATCCATTATGAATATGAAGAATCAAGTCCAATGACTGGTTTAATAGGAGCTTTTGATTTTGACCCTGATGGAAGTTGTACTTGAAGTGGATACCAAATGCCCTCTCCTTTGGCACCTAGACCACCACCTTCAAAACCCATTTTTTCCACAATGTTTGCCCCTTTGCTATATTTTCTTTCACGGACTCATTGACTCCACCTAATATTTTTGGGACTGTAGTAGTTGTTGGAGGGGGCTCGACCTCATACTCATCATCATCTTCACTCCTGCCATATGCTGTTGTGGGATGCTCCATATTCCACAATTTGCTAAACTCTACATCCTCGTCGATGGTCTCAAATTCTGCACTTGTCTTTGGTTCACCGAGATTCTTCCTCATAGTCCAAAAATCATTTATTTTGGTTTGAGTCCAAAAAATCTCTTTACATTCTTGTAGAATTGATTTGGGAATAGATTTCTTAGATGGATTAGTAGATTTTAGGTAGAAATTGTAGGACCTGCTATTTTGGATGCCCTAGCCCTCCTCTGTTGTCCTCTATGTGTGCAATGCCATAATTTGTGATGAAATTTCTTCTGTTGAAATGTTATTGTCAGCTGCAATTTTCTCCATCTATTTTTTAACCTCATCCCAGTAGTCCATGTTTGTAAGCTTTTCTAGCAATGGTTTACTTTCATGTTGACATAACACTGAAGAGTTCCCATTTTTCTTAAGCCTTGCTTGATCTACACCGATTGGATCATACTGCCAGAGACCCTCATCACCAAAGTTAAAAACTGTCAAAAAATCATGTGCCACATTGAATGCTTTTCTCTCAAATGTGAACCCTTCACATGAGAAAGGGAAAGCATCGACCTTTGAGGAGGGAAGGGAGGAGGCGACCCGGGGGGATAGTGAGTGAGAGGCCTATTGGCCAGTGTTTTTTAATTTGCTTCCAAATGATTTCATCTGTTAGTTTTAGCTCCAAAACTTTTATTACTGCTGGAACATTTGTTATGGATATCCAACAATGAACTAGGTTTTTTTGTTTGCTTGCTATAAGCTGTAGGGTAGGCTAATTTACAAGTTTGGACTGTGGGCAGTATGGTTTTCTCTCTATCTACGTTTATGCATGGTGAATGATTGCAAATTTTGTATCTTGAAACTTTTGAATTAATAGAATGAAAAAACCTTTACTGATCAAAAAAGAAAAATAAGTAAATTTAGTTTAATATAAGTAAGTTGGAGTTTTAGTTCAAATCTTAACTATATATTTATAAAATTATAATCAACCATAATCAATGTACAAATAATTAATGGAACGAACTGATTTTTTTTTATAGCATTACATAAAAAAGATCACAATATTAAATTCATTTCCATTGTTTAACAAATAATTGAAATAACGTAGCTCATATACAAAAAGAATTTGAAAAAAATTAATTAATAAAAATGAAATAGAATTATAGAAAGCATTTTTATATCCATAAGACTGTAAGAGGCAAACTGAAACAAACTGGAATTTGAAAAATTATCATTAATATTTATGCTTTGGAAATTTACAAATTTTATGTCTGAAGTCTGAGACTTGAGTCCCTCAAAAACTTAAAAGCCAAACTGAGTGAGCAATTGAGCTTGTTAGGTTTCGAGGACATAGGAAAAAAAAAAATACTAGGGGCTCAGGGGGGCAAGGCTCGGGCATAGGTAGTGGATGGTTTACAACTTTGCACAAAGAATCCAGCCCTCATTCCATGTAGATTTCTTCAGACAACATAAGCTGAGAGAATTCTTCAAGCCACGTGTAGTTTGGAAAGTCGTCTAGGAGCAACCATTTCCGGAGCAAGTCCTTGCCAATCCGTGCCCATTTCTTGTGACGCGTCAAGTGCTCTGCATTCAGGTTCAGGAGAAACGGTTGCCTGCCCACTGGAACTATTTGGTCAGGGAGGAGAAGCTTGGATAATTCACTCGCCCAAGGGATCCCCACCCCTACTTCTATAAGGACAACAACAGTAATGTCGTCTCCAAGGAATTCTTCCTTAAAAACCTTCCTCAACAGCATCAACATATCCACCTTGTCTCCTCCGAGGTCCAAAAGAGATGCTAAGAAACGAGATGTAATGTCAGTGTTAACACGGTATCTATTTTTTGTTTCATAGAAACTCTCTGCCCAACACCATCCACACAGCCTCATTGGTGAATGACCCGACCTCCTTGCAGATTGATTGGAGGGTTTCATCCTTAATGGAGCCCAAAAAGGCCCTCTGGTTCTCTGCAGAACTGCTTCTCAAGTGGATGGGAGTGTCCATCTTGAGAAAATAGATTAACAAATTAAACAACCTAAGCCTATAAACCTAAACCAAATGAAGAATTTAAATACCACAAGCTCCGACGATTTATCTACCAAATGGCAAAGGCTAATTGAAGATGAAAGAAGTAGAGATCGTATATAAATAAAGCTCTTCATTGTAATAATTACTTCTCTAACTGTATTAATTGCTTTAAATTTGGAAACAACTATAAACCAGTACCAAGTTGGCAAGTACCACATTGGAAGTCGTGGGGACATAGTGGATTGCAGTAAGTGAATAGATATATATTAAATGACCAAAATTATCGATCGTGATTCGGAAAATTTGATATGTGTCTATTGAATCCAATTCCATTCCGGGCACTTTCTGGTGAGCTATGTTCTTTTCAGAAAATTGGACCGAAATAAAACTTCAGCCATTGATCTACGATCATAGAACGGTTTAAAATCATTGATGGATTTTAGGTATGTGTCACCCTTCACGTGTCAAAGAGGCCACACTTATTGATACATCGTTCAGAGTCCAGTTTCAATGTGATGTACTAATGTGATGTGATGCGCCTTGTCTATTAATGGCAATGGATTCATGAAATCGCCAATAAATTATATATTTTTCCATAAATAACAAAATACTCGCCAAAACAAATTCAATAATTTTCAAGCGGTGGATAAAAATCGCCAATACATTTAAATAATTTTACCTTCAGAGTAAAATTTTTTGCCTATATAATTATATATTTGTTCCTTTTAACAAAAATTATTTGCCTCCTACAATATATATTTTCCCCACAGAACAAGGTATAATTCGCCAGAAATTTATGGAATTTTCGTACCCTAGAAAAAAATCGCCAATACAAAATAATTTTTTCCCCTATTTTGAAAAACAATTTCGCCATCCATATAAAATTTTTCCCGCGAAAATAATGTCTGATTCACCAGGATTTTACACAGTTGCCCGAGGGGTGGTTTCCTAATGTTATCCTTGATTCACTCTGAGATGCGGGGGGGTTGAATCAGAGTGAGTGAAATTCTAACCCAAATTGAGAAAATAAAAACTGAGCAACTTTGTGACAACTTGCAATCAATTAGTATTAAAAAAACCAATCCCTAGAGGTTCTGACAAGACTTTATTAAAGCATATGAAGTTGATTATTCAATATGCATTTTGAATAACCTTTGTAATGCTTATAATCATAATAGACTGTTGCAAATGAAAATATAACTTGAACATTTTAAGTAATGTAGAAAATGATTAGGAATAGATTTGTGAACAACAAACCATATACATAACTTAGGTATCAGAGCATAAACCTTAATGAAACAAATTGAGACAGAAATGAACCATAACACAATAAATTTCATGAGTGGAAAACCCTCTTGGGGTAGAAAAACCACTCAGCAACGGATTTCCTTTTATTAACTCAATGACCACCAACTTAGTACACTGCATTTAGAAGTATCAGACTTCAAGGAGAACCCACCCCTATATCTCACCTTATCTCAATAACATCTCAAGTTACAAGCATTGAAAATACTTATATCTACACTATTTTTGTGCATCTACAAATTTGCCAGTGTTTGAACGAGATTTCCAACACAATGATATGCAATAATCTCAGTTACAGGATATTGTTATAACAGTATGATACATCTCTTTGAGTCACTGTATTAATAAAGATAGAGAGTTCAACATATACTATTTTATTTTCAAAGTATACTTCATAATAAAAAAAGTTATACTCTGTTACAAAAAACCCATCACGTTCTCCATTTTTACTGAAATACACCTCTTTGTTTCAAAAATTACATCTTTATCTAATGTGAGAACTTCAATATATATAACCTTCGAAAAAGAGTTAACATACCCTAACCAGGGTTTTATCAACTGATCTTGAAAAACTTCTTTTCTATTTTAGCAAGAAGAAAACGGATTATGAAAAAAATGATTTCCTTTGATTTCAACAACTCATTTTTTTAAAATGCCATTTAACCAAAGAATCCTTTATAACCAATAGGGAAACAACTTAATAGAAAATAGTCCCTTTGAATAACCCATGCTCTTTTTCAGATATGCAAGAGAAACAAAATAACTAAAATGACATTGTATCTTTTGAAATCCTTTATCACAACCACATATTCCATTTTTTTGAGATAATGAAACAATAATGCCTGGAAAAGAAGATCTTAATTTTGCAAACGAGAATCTGTAAAAATCGAGATGAAATCCCCATATATGCAACCACAAAGTCCACCATCGGTATTGCCTACGACTGTAGATTAACATATGTAAAACCCACATCAAGAAATGACCAAAAGCAGGTCACTGTAACTACCTTCTCCTTACCCACGACGACGGCCTATTAGGGTTTGTAATATAATAGAAACAAAAATATCTCTTGCTTTACAAGAAAATGCTGAACTCTTGTCATATTGGAATGCATTTTAAAATCCATATCAAAGCAACTTTGATTATCTCAAAACATGTCACTTAAACGCCACTCCACGTCAACCAATCAACTGTCACTTACAATACACCAGCTCATCTCCAAGTCATCGATGGAAAGGAGCCCATATCTTTTATTGCCAACACTATACAAAGTGCTTTTTAAACAACATCTAAGATAAATTCCGATAGTGCAATTCTTAAGCACTTTATGTTCATAACATAAACCATAAGTACCTAGGCATTAAGTGAAAGGTATACGCTGGCATTAAACAAAGCCCCATAATGTCACCCTTTTTGTTATCAAGGACAACTAAGGGGCAACAAAAAGGCCAATCAAGCTATCACCAAATGAGAAGGAGCCTCTGAGCCTTAACACATTTCAGGACTATTTCTCTAAAACATACTCTAATTTGTGGCAAGTTATAGGAGATGATGCATAGTTAAAAATGTCTATTCACCTCATGTATATGGTAGCAGATATCCAAGACCCATTGGTGAAAAATGAGTTTTAGTATGCCACATTCATTACAGAATGCATGCACTTGAGCAGATGGTGGCCATTAGGGTAAATGAGAAAAATATTGATTTTAGATGGTATTATTTGTTATGTTGGACATGTTTCTATATGTAGGAAGAGGATTATGGCGTAAGAATATGTAGGTGAGAGATGTTGATGATAAGGGTTCTCCTCTTCTAGCTGAATGCTTGACCTCTATCTAGGACAAGCATTGTGAAAATGCTAATTATGTTATTTTTTGAAGAATTCTTTCTAAGAAAACTCTTGAATTTCTTTGGAGAGGGCCAAGTTAGTTTGCTAAAGAAAATAATGGATTTGTTGAGGCCACAAAAAGAACTACTGACTTGGGAATTTGACATAATTGGTGTAATTGGTTTCTGCAAACCAAGGCCACTTCCACTAGAGTATATGTATGTAGGGTTAGTACTCACATACTACAAAAGTTTGTTCCTAAGAGATTGGCACACCTATAAATAATTTGGCAATTGAATGAGTTAAATGAGGATCATGTGAGAGGATAGAAGAAGGGATATTTCTTCTCAAATTTCACTAAGTTTTCTAACTTTTTGGATGCAAATAAAGACATGTTGTATCAAATCTATCCAATCCCGCAATCTTATAGAATGGGGTTGGATGGGACAAGGATCTTTGATCCCAAAGGATTCATAAATTAGGTCAAGATGAGCATCAAAAGGCCAACATTTGTACATGAGGTGTTGTATGAAGAAGATGTTACAAGAAATTGTATCACCATTGAAGAGGTGAATGAGAAATGAAGAAAATGGATAGGCATTATGAGGGGAGAATAGTAAAGAAGAAAGATGCATGTTAAATTAGAAACGTTTTATTTGAAAAATGGACATGTAAAATACTCGACTTCTATTCAACACTTCGAATGCACAAGAAATTTATAGATACTGATATCTTTGTATAATGAGATTTATTTATTATGAAAGAAAAATGTATTCTTGAGTTGCAAACCAAACAAATAAACTTCCTTGTAGAAATTATATTTGATATTCAACATTCAGAATAGAGGACCCACGACTAATTGCCCTATTCATATTATAAACTCACACTTTGTCACATCCCCTCCTATTTACTCTTATTTTAGTACTTAGTTGTGTTGATACCTCAAAAGGATACTGGTTTCTAAAATAGTGATTTTGATGCCTTGCAAGATTTTGGTTTTGCTAACAGTGGTTTTCGGTTAAACAATGAAGCCCTAAATGGTATTGAATGCTAGAAACAGTGGTTTAGCCTAAATGATGCCCTAGTTGAAAATGACTTTATTTCTTATTTTTGAATATTATATATATGAAATGCTGTGATGTTTCATTTTCATAAGTAACGTTGTAACTCATCTTTTGATTCAATAAATATATACATTAAAGTCGAGATGTCGTACTAACTGCTCTAGTTTGAACAAGAGGATGCAGGAATGACTTGGCCTCCAAGAAGAAGGGGGAAAATGATATCATCGGGAAAAAGGGAAGTGAAATGGTTATGGTCAATGATTATATGGTATATAAGACTGGTATGTACTACCTAATGTCAGCTAGTGTGACCTTGTCAACCTAGGTTTCCCTATTAGGACCATGGGGAAAATATTCGTTAGTCTCCAACTTTCTCGGTGCTCGTTTGTTTAACTTTTGTACTGGCATTACATTATCATTATCATTAAATGTACCTTTATATATTTTCTTAATTAATACCTTGATCAATTTATTAAAATGATTCTAATAAAGGGATATTATGTTTTAAACTTAAATTGATTTTATTAAGGGAATATTTATTTATTTTAATTTATTAATTTAATATTAAAAAAATGAATGACTTAGTTGTCTTAATTCCTCTTGAACTTTATTTACGCTTCTCTTAAAATCTAATTCTATTAAATCATTAGTCCCATTGGCATTAGAATGTTTTATCAATAGGTTATTCTATACTCCTTATCGGCGACTTGTACATTCTTTCGAATGATTTATCATATTGATTTTGGGGTATTCTTTATGAGAGTTCTGAATTTTTCTTCCTCAGACGCGGATATTGCCTTCTAGAACCATGATGGGTGATGGCGAAAGTATAGAGCGACTCCTCTGTAAAATTTTAGGGTGGAGAGCATTTAGAGACTAGGAATGATTCTTCCGGAAGAGATTCTTGATCTTCTTTGATTATTTATTTTTCATTTTGGTGAGGGGGTAAAAATAACGGGGTTTTTGTGGGTATCGTATGGAGACTTCAGGGAGTTAACTGCAGCTGTAGTGAAGACGTTTAAATTCATGAATTCTCTGTAGCTTGAGGGAAGACGATATCAATCTACCGTAGCAGTCAGGTCTTTCATAACAAGTTGAGCAACTACAATCTTCATCACCCTTGCAAGCACGTGAACTCTCTTTTAATTTTTTGGTTTCAATGAAGAAGCTTATATACCTGCTGCATAGAAATTTTTGGTTGTCAGTTAAAAGAAATTTCTTTAGTTATAGTGTTGTGTATTTAAAAAAACAAAACTTTGATAGATAATTTTTCCTTAGCACCTCAACAATAGCGCCTCCATTCGTTCTCTCTTTCCTTCCTAACCTGCATTGCTGTTTCCAAAGGAATCTTTGTAATTACAAGTACTGGTTTTTCTTAATATTTATAATCACCGTTCAGTAGGGTCCTCTGCTTCAAAAAGAAATCAATGAGAATATATTTAATGTGTGGTTAATTTCAAATAAGGGCTTACACTCAGTCAGAAGATGATAAATCTGTAAATGTGGGATAAAAATGTTAACCTCACAATGTACAATAAGAAAATCCTGGTGAATTTCCTGTTTTCTAATTCTTGCTAATAAATGTAAGTGTACAAGTCGGATAGGGTGGAACTGAACCTCAAGAGAACATGTAGACAAATCCTTCGCCAAGGTGTACTAGCTGCATGTAGTGCTTGTCAGTTCTAAGATTCCAGATACAGTCTTAGTCAGGAAATTATATCAGTTAGCAGGTAGCTATAGGGTGTAATTGATTACAACTGTAGGGTCTTACACCAGTTCCAACATAACTTGAAATAACCATTTCTTTTCTCTTGCGGAGGGCCGAGCCACTTCAGTTGGAAGTGAGAAAGGGGGATTAGAAACAATCTATGGCAGGGTGGATAAACGCCGTGGTGATATCTTTTTCCCTCTCTCTGTGATTCATAAAGAATTTTAAGGATGAATAGGACTACCAGATGCTAAATGAAATGTACATTCTAAATGTATAATCTTTTCCTTTTTATAGAAATCAGTTGCATACTTATTTTTGTTTATGTTTCCAATGAACTAATGTTTATTTTATTCAACGAAGAGTATTTCCTTCCTGTACTGAAATCTGTTTCTTTTTAAAAAAAAGGACATATGATAATGGCATCCGCATTTCATGTTCATTTATTTCCTTTGTGAAAAAAAAAGTTAGACTAACCATTTCTTGTTTTCATGTTAGTTACTGTTCATAAACTAGTCGTTACTTGTTGAGCTTTTGAGCATGTTACACACTTGTAGCTCCACATCTATATTGAATTTCAAAATATAACCAATAAGAGGATTATAAATACCCCACATCCATACCCAAGATGATTTTCTTCTAGATTAACTAAGTTTCCTCGATCTTACTGTTGTTCTTTCAATTATGCTACAAGCGCTAATTACCAACCCTAAGCCTTGCCTAACGAAGACATGGCAAAGAATATCGTACCTTGCGAAAACAACCCAATTGGCTCACCTTCTTTCCATGCCTCAATGTCTTTCCTCTGGCTCAGATACTCCTGACTGTTTCTTATCTCTTGGTTTGCCAATATTAAGACTAATTCCTCAATCAGTTCTGAATAAGGAGAAATGAGTTCAAACCGCAATACACAACTCAAACAATGAAGAATAGCTTGACCTGGTAATGTTAATTAATCACTGCTTAGAATGATCGACTAAGTCAGTAGGGGTATCATCCTACTAACTAGACTGTTACACAGTCCATAGTGCACCGCACCTCATCACTTAAATCCCAAGAATGCCTAAACAAAAATAGCAAATCTTTATAAAAAGAGCATGGGATGTGTTGGAGTACCCACCGTCTCAAGGTCGGCCCAACAAATTGTTTAATTATTTATAAAAATATTATCACAAGCCTCCCTAAGCAGATAGGGGAATTTTAGACAATTTAATTTGTCTAATTTACTTAAAATAAAACTCACAAAGGATGGGTGTTAAGCAACAATGTGAGGTCTGATGGCCTAAATCAAATCAAGATCATCACAATTCTTCGATCTTCTAATTGCTTGACCTCAAGAAATTTCAAATTGGGATGCTCAAAAATGTCTATCCTCTCCTAAGTTGCATCTTCATGTGGGAGTCCTTTCCACTTCACCATGTAGTCTAGGATTAATTTGTCCCTAAGCCTCTTCTCCCTCACATTAAACACTGTTTCAAGTTCCAATATTAGTTTTCCCTCATAATCAAATGGTGGTAGCTTTGAGGAAGGTATAATCTGATGTCCCAGTGCCTTCTTAAGACAAGAGACATGTAATGTGTTGTGAATTCCACTACCCGCTGGTAATTTGGTCTCTATCAAACTGAATAATTCTTGCCAAAACAAACTAAGGAAATTGATATCCCTATCACCCACAATTGTTTTTGGTGAACCGTAAAGTTTAAAAATCTCCCTAAAGAACAAATTTGTCACTTCAGGTGCTCAAAATTCGAATGGTATAGAATGAAAATAAGTATATTTAATGAGTCTATCTACCACCACATATAAATAATTCTTACCTTGAGCTTTTGGTAATCCGGTGATGAAATCCATTGAAATACTCTCCCATTTGTTATTTGGGATAGGAAATGGTTTTAATAACCCTACTAGGAAGACATGCTCCTCCTTGTTTTGTCAACATTCCTTGCACTCTCTTACATGTTGCATTACATCTTTCTTCAGTCCTTTCCATGAGAAACACTCCCTTGTTTGTAATTCTTGTAGAAACCTTGATGGCCAACAAATGGGGTGTCATAGGAAGCTCTTAGAATCCTTCCCTTCATTTTAGATTCCAGAGTGATGTATAGCCTTCCTTTATAAAGAATTAACTCATTTGCTATTTTAAAATTGTCATCTTGCACCTTGCCCTCCAAAATATCATTAGTAAGTGAATTTTTGACATAATCAACTATAATTAATGACCTCCAATCAACATATTGTTGTGATGTTTTCACGCATCACCCCATTGCAAATGGGGACCCCCACTTTTTTACTTTCTATGTTAGTTTTTTTAGTCTTTTGACTATTTGCCTTTTATTTTGAAGAAGTGTATTATCTCAGGTGGCTAAGATGTAATCAGGACAATTTTGTCTCTTAGGATGAAGTCAAGCACAACACCTCCTTTTTCCAACCAAGCTATCACCTACCCCTAACCCATTCCCCTAACAACCTTCATAACCCTCCTTGCTACCCTTTCACAACCCCTATTCTATCCTATCCCATCTCACACCTCTCACCTACCACATTACCCCCTTATTCCCTTTATCCTATCCATCCACTAGTTATACTAACCTACATATCATATTTTCTAAACCCAATGCTATCCTAACCCACCTATCACCTACCCCTCACTATCTATACCTTACATCATGAACCTAATCCCTTTATTTCCATACTCACTACCCTTCCCTTCCTACCTTCATACCCCTTACTCCCTTATCCTACTCATCCCATACTTCCTCACTATCATTTAAACCCAACCCTCATCTTAGCATACCACTCATAACTCCCCTAAGCTTACCTATCCTAATCCACATCCTAACCTGTCCTACACCCTACACCCAACCCTTTGCTATTCCTTTATACCTTAGCACCACAACCCTCATAACTCCCTCCTACCTACTATACCCTCCTAGCTTCTCCTAATTACCTTCACCCACCATTCTTACCTTCCCTTTACTCCTTATAAGTCCCACTGCAACCCTTATAACTCCCCACTACACATATCATACCCTCTCTATATCCCTTTCCTACTTTTTGGCTTTCCCTTACTACACATTATAACTCCCCCTTTGCCACGGTGTCACCTCACATCCCACTCCATTCCTTCCATTCCCCCCGTGACACCCTCTTTTCAAACTCATTACCTTATGCCTTTCCACCATCATAGCTTGGGCCCCAATTTAGACTTCAACATGGAGTATAAAGAGTTAAAAAAAAACTCTTTGTTGGGACGCACCAAAACTTGTAGCTTGGAAATTTAAGATGTTTTAAAGGCATTTCAATTGCCTTTGACCCCCTTCCCCCCTTCCTCACCATCGTAGCCTGTTGGTCCCACAAAGCACTAAGATGAGTTTTTTTTAAGGTATTAACATGCTGGCCCCATAGGTTGATAATGTCCAAAAAAAATTTAAAAATAAAAAAATACAAAAAAGTAAAATTCAAAAATCCAAAATAATGAAAAAATTGAAAAAAATACAAAAAATGAAAAATCATGAAAATTTGGCTAAGGCGTGGAAAATAAGTAATGCCTCTCAAGAGCATTACTTCTTTTTAAGCAATGCTCGTTAAATTCATTACTACTTTTTAAGCAGTGCCTTTCGATGTCATTACTACTTTTAAGTAGTGCCTCTCAACGCATTACTACTTTTAAGCAATGCCCGTTAATGTCATTACTACTTTTAAGCGTTGCCTTTCAATGACATAGCTTTATTTAAGCATTGCTTCTCGAAAGCATTGCACTTTTCGTGCAATGCTCATCACTGCTCCTAACGATGTAAGTCTCTCAAAACAATTTTAATATTCAATTGTACGATAAGCAAAACAAGTTTGATCCTTCTTTTTCAATTGAACAATATTAAATGGTTGAAAGCAATACAGTATTAACTCAACTAAAGTGAAAGCCATGATTTATGACAAAGGTGGCGAGTTTCATAAAAAAGCAATCATTTAATATGATTGGTGGTGAGTTATCCAAACTAAGAAAGTTCGATTTGATCAAAATGATGATATTAAGTATATGCAACTATAAATGCCATGATTCGACAATTAGATATTTAATTAAAGTTGCAACCATTCAATGTGCAATGCTTTACAAGCATTGATGAAAGTGAAAAAACGATTTTTAAAGCAACATCTTCATCCAATCAAATGTCATTAATGTAGATTCTGAAAAACAAAGAGCTGCTACAGAAAATTCATAAAAAAGAAATCTTTTAACACAAACACATCCTTTATTCAAATCCTTCAAAATTGTTTACAATATACAGCCTGCTTCAATAATTACAATTGAGCATTGAGCAGTTTTTAAAAAGGTTGCAGCCTCTTAAAACTGTTCATATCATCATAACATGCATTATTCGGTGGAGAGCAATCTAAGTATAGTTCTAAAGAAAGCTGCAAACTAAATTAGGCTAACTACTAATTTATGCATGTTCATAGGCATGCTTTATTTGGTTGCATAAAAATAAAACTAAACCTAACTGTCTGACTAAATATAACAAAGCGTTCTCATCAACGAACTCTAGCATGCTATGAATGATGAGTATAACGGTGGATCTTGACTCAGCAATGCATGGCGGTGGAACTCCTAGTAAGCCTCCGTAACGGTGGAACTAACGGTTCAGTATCAGCTTCCAACAATTAAATGATAAGTGCCCAGCAGTTTTTGAGTGTCATTTATATTATGCGATTTGGCATTGAATTGGGGTGCTTGAATTGTTCCAAAGGAATTAAATGAAAATTGTTCAAGCTTGTGATGAGTTATCAATTGCTATTAAATCCAAATTGATCACTCCATTGATCAATATGTAAGTCAATTTGCTTTTATCTGCCCATGATCGAATTATACACAACCAAGGTACATAACAGCGATTAGAATCTGACCAAGTTGGAATGATTTTAGTCTGGTACAACAGCGACTTCATATCAGAGACATCAACGACTTGAACCATGGCATTTGAATCACCAGCGAATGTATTTTGATGCAAGGTTTCGATGCAAATTTGCAGTTGACATCAGCTAATTATACTCAGTGATATCCATTCTGATCATACATCTTTTTGGCATTGAACTTCAGTTTAGCAAGTTAGGAGATGAGACGATTCTTATTTTGATATAATTAGCATTGAACTTCACCCTTTTGTCTAACAGGATTTCCAATTATACGCAGAACAGATCATTGGTGGCATCAAGATTCCATTACCTACCTCAGCGAATCATTTTTATCAGCAGCGATTTCATTCATTTTGGGGTGGCGAGTTTGTCATTGTCTCATATCGATCAAATACAATAGTTTGTTTGAAGAAAAGGTGGCGACACTGTCTGTTTTGAGATAGCAATTTTCGGAACCAAAGCCAATTTCATTTGTCACTATTTTGATCATTGTATTTGATCACATTATCAGTTTTTTTAAAGAGACCGCAGCTCTGACATAAGTCTGTTGGGCTATGTCTTATGCCAATCTTAGTGTTTGACTCATCGATCTTGTATGGTCTCGATTATAAAGGTTCTATTCAACTCATAATTTTGAAGGAATTAGTCTGTCCATATTGAAGGTCTGAATTTGATCAGGGAACCAATCATTTTCTTTGAGATTACATAATAGATTTGAGACAAGGGTCTCAGTGTTGAGGGATCGAACTTCATATGGTGACTGATTTGGTTATTCGTTTGGAGGCTTTCATTGTCTTGGCTTTGTTAAATTGGGGTGTTTTGTTTGATTACGGACACAGTTATCATTAAGGATTTTTGTTTTAAGACATCAATTATTTATTTGAAATATCAAAAGACTAACTTAGCCAACTCTTGCAGGTACAAGATGGTGACGTAAAGTTGGCTGTCATCAAGAAAGAGATTGCACTTCAAGTCTTCGCGTTTCAAGTCTTTACGAGGCAACTGTTGTGATCGTCAAGTAACATGCTCACATAAGGCAGGATATGAGTCATACACATCAAAGAAGAATACACGGAGTCACTCGAGGCGTCCTAGACAAAAACAAGGCATCCAGATTCAATGAACTTCACAAGAAGATAACTACCACATGGGCATGAAGTTCGAAGTACCTACCCTCGCCATCTATTGGTTGAATTTTCACAAAAGGACACGTGTCTCTTAAAATGTAAACATATCATTGGTCAAGCATTAAATGTTTTGTAATGGGTTCAACAAACCCTGATTAGGGTTTCTATCTTGTAATCTTGGCCATTGGTCTCAAATTGATTTAGAGCCACTAAAATGTAATGAGAGCACTATAAAAGGCCTCATTAGATAGACAGCATTTTAGAGTAGAGTAGAAAGAGGAGGCAAAGATTGTTGCCAAGACACTGTTGCCAAAGACATGTAAACTTCATTGAAGGAATGGTGAATTCTATGTGTTAATTCAACAATTTGCATGGTCTCTATACTTCTCAATTTGATTTCAAGTTATTTAGATGAATGAAAGACTTGTGTGATCAATGGTGAAATTCGTATATCCATACTACTAACACCTTGCCGATGGTAACGTGCCTTGCGTAGTCAACTAGAGTAATTCAACTTAGGCTTAACTTTGATTATCATTCTTCATTGATATGCATCAACTTGATGGTATCTATGCTTGTAGTGGTGATTTGAACATCACAAAGCTATCCTTAGAAGATTGCACCAGCCTTGTAGAGATGTTCGCTGCACATGTCAAAGCAAGACTTAGTTGAATTTCATCAATGATCATCCATCGTTCATCACTTAAATCCCAAGCACGCCTAAACAAAAACAACACATCTGTATAAAAAGAGCTTGTGCTATGTTGGAGTACCCATTATTTGAAAGCTAGCCCAACAAATTATTTAATTATTTATAAAAATATTATCACAAGTAGGCCTAAGCCGATAGGGGAATTTTAGACAATTTCATTTGTCTTAAAATTTCAATTTTATTTAAAATAATCCTCACAAAAGACAAGTGTTAAGCAACACCGTGGGGCTTGATGACCTAAATCAAATTGGAATCATCACAATGCACAAGAACTTTCAACACTTTCTACAAACATAAGTCATTCCTAGCATAAAAAATAAATGGTTTCCATATATCAAAGAAAAAAGTGAATACTCCTAATTTTGGATTCCTCTTTCTATCTTTATAATTATCCTTCTTTAATTTTCCAACATCTACTCATCCCTTTTCCACTTATTTTTGTCTTCTTTTATGATGTTTCCTTTATGTTTTTACTTATTTTCTCAACTATCATTGCAAAATGCAATGACTTGCTAAGAACTTAGATCAAGAAAGGAACTCATAGTTGTGTGATCCATCTAAATGTGGTTCAACTTCAAGGATTTATTTATTGTATGGTTAAATGACATCATCATCATTCTTAGAGTAGAATTGCTAATTTGTCTTGTTGTATTCTTACACTCACAAAAACATTTTAATTTCTTGTATGCATATCACCACAATATTAGTGTTTGATTAGTCTAACAGATGATAAAAAAGTATAAATAGAATCATATAATAAATTATAACTAAACCAATTTTTTAATAAATTTTTAAGTACTCAAAAATTCTAACACTTAACAATTAAAATTACTAATCCTACCTTCTTTTTGTGTTGGAGCTGCCCCTATACCTGATTCTGCTTTTGATGCGTATGTTGAAACTATACCATTGTCTATTTCTTCTTCTAGAGATGTGATTGGCCCTGGCTCTGCTGGTCTTGCTGGTTCTTCGATGTTTGTTGGCCTCTGCTTGGGTGTTGGGTCTCCTGCATTGGATATGCTGGATTGACAAGCTGAGGCTGCTAAGGTTGAAGAAGGCTAGATTTTGGTTAAAAGCGAACATTCTAAAAGGTCTTCGCCTTCTTTTGACATGACCCCTAGATCCCAAAAGAAGGAGTCCAAAGGGAAATCCTAATGATGGTTGTTTGCTCCAGGTTGGGGGTGCTTGTTGTTAAAATCCCTTTGGGCAATTGGAACTTTATCTTGCCTTTTCTTTATTTTTGCTCGTTGTTTCTCCTTTTGGATCTCGATCTTCTTGCAGTTTCCTTGTATACGTTTTATTTGTCAGGTAAATTTTCATTTTTGAGGGGCCAGTCTCTTTCGATCCCCTTTCTTGGCCTTGTTCTATCTCATCTTAGCTCCTTTTTTTGTTTAGTGGTTATTCTTGAATATCTCTAGATGTGGGTTTCAGGTTCACCGAAATTAAACTGCTTTGTACAGGGTTTCGAGTCTCTTCAAAACCTGTTTTTGCCTAACAAAAAAAATTAAAATTACTAATTCTATAATATTAATCATTGATCTCATGCCAACATTTAAAAAATCATGTATAATTATAGTTTCAACATTAAGTTTTCGACCTTAGTCCAAATTACACCGAGACATCCAATGTTGAAAATATAAAGTTTGTTAGGATGTGATAGTCACAATGGTAGTAAGTTGGCAAGGTGAGAACATAATATCCCTCATAATTTTGGGATCGATTATAAGGTTAGTGAAAAGATCATTAGAGATGTCTATACAGTCAACAACATTTGTCTATCCATTTATAGGTTCACAAGTAAACTTAAGGCATATAGGTTTAATTTTGCTTATGACTTTTCATGAGATTCTTTTTCAATAGAGCATAGGGTTGTAAAATACAATTGATGGCTGGAGTAAATACAATTTATGATAATAGGGGATCAAATTTTCAAAAATAATATAGATGGATGACCATTTTAACTTCTCCTTTTTCCTTTAAATTCATTTCAGTTGCTAATTTTTTCTAAGTATTTTTATTTTTTGAATAACTAATTTGGAAAGATTGTATTGAAATTAAAAAGTCTTTGTTTAAAATCTTAAAAGATACGAAAAAATCTTTGAAATATTAAGAATTGAGTGTTGATGTAGAACTAAAAGGGTCTCGAAGAAAATTGTATCTTCATATTAACTTAAATATTAAATAATAAAATTATTATTTGAATTTGAGAAATAAATCTTATGATATCAATTTAGATTGTGAAGAATTCAAATATCCTCCAATATATTTTTGATATTTATAGAAACAAAAACTAGGGCGTTGGCCCTTAAGAACAACTGCCTAAGGGGCATAAAAGTAGTAGATTAACACTTATGGCACATAAATAGCAATATAAACCAAAAACAACTAATTATGAATATCTACAGTCTTCAAAAAAGAGTTTAACCATTTGGGTCTACTACACGGTATACCATCTAATATAATAATAGTCTGATGAGAAATTTGCCGCCAAATGCTATATCAGTAAGCATACAGACAACTGATATTACTAACCCTACTTAAGACATATAACATATTAATATTGTTCATATTGTGCCCATAGTGGCACCTAGTAACTAGGAAAGCAAAAACTAGAGAAAGGACCAAAGTCCTTAGCAGTAACCCTTGAATGAGCATCCAATTTATTGCACAACTATCATCCAATTTTCAGTAAGGAACTTAAAATGTTCCTTCTAGTTGCCTTCATCGCCATCCTTGCCTGCCAACATTTTCTCTTGCAGCAAACAAAAAGATGTAGCAAAGTTGTGCATCACCCTCAAGGAAAACCTTGAAATGCTACCCATTTTACTTTTGAGGTCTGCGAGTCTAGCTTTAGTCTTTTCCAGCTCCCTAGCAGTAGCAACACATTTATCATAGTCACCCGTAAGGTGGGCACCAAGATCTCCTTCCATAATAGGCTTCACATTGATGACTTCATCTGACATCATACCCTTAGTCAGGTCAATAGGGTCAATATTCATGCTATCAGAAGCACGAGAAGAGTTGTTAGCCAAACCGGAGCTATCAACCCTATCAACATTCTTACCAAACCCTTCTTCTTTCTCTTTTTCAATGCCCTTCTTCCCCACACTCCCATCCTTTGCTTCCTCTTCCAAGTCCATCTCAGTTTTTAAACTTTTCCCCTTACCCCTAGGGTGAATAGCCAGTCTAGAAGACCATCTTGGGGTGCTGGTATCTTCAGTGGGCTCAAGGTCAAAATCAATTTAATATCCCCCAATATGTTATTATTATCTTTATTTTATAATTTCATCTTATAACATTTACTAATAATGCCAAGGTCACCATTAGTGACAAGGCTAGTGAGAAGATCAATAGAGAGATCTATATCTTCAACATCATGGGTATCCATTCTATAGACTCATAAGTATAATTAAGTTCTATAGGTTTAACCATGCATATGAATCTTAATGACTTCATTTTCAATACAAGTGTTTGTTAAATACATTTGGTGGCTAGAAAAAATACAATGTGAGATTAAAAGATAAAAATATGAAAAATAAATAAATGGAGAGCCACTTTAACTCCTAATTTCCCCTATAAATTCATTTAAATTACCACTTTTTTATTTGATATTTAATAATTTTTGAATAACTAATTTTGAAATATTATTTTAAAAATTAAAAAAGTATTTTCTCAAAATATAAAAAACATGTTAAAATATTAAAAATTGAGTGTTTATATAGACTTAAAATGATCTCAAAGAAAATTGTGTATTCATATGAACCTAAATATCATTAAGTTTAAGAAAATCTGAATTTGACCTTTACAATGAAGAATCTTATGATGTTCATTTGAATTGCAAAGTATTCATAGATCCTCACACTTATTATATTATTCTTTATTTAATAATTTCATCCCATAATATCTACTTACCACATGTAAGTATTAAGTCTATACTGTCAATTATTGAAGCCATGGAAACATTCAAAACATTAATTATGATTATTGTTTTCACATTAGTTTATTTCCTTTGTCCAAATAAGATTAGGACATCAGGTATTTTATACAAAAATAAAATACATAATTTGTGAGGATATGTAAATTTGTGAAGCGACAAGATAATGTCCATTGTGAAGTGGGGATCAATGAAAAGATGATTATGGTTTTCACATTAATTTATTTCCTTTGTCCAAATAAGATTAGGACATTAGTTATTTAACACAAAAATAAAATACATAGTTTGTGAGGATATGTAAATAGTGACAAGATAATGTCCATTGTCAAGTGGGGATCAATGAAAAGGTTAGTGGGAAAATCAATTGAGAGCTCTATACCTTCAACATCACATGTCTATTCATTTATATACTGACAAGTATAATTACATCAGCAACTCCATAAAGGCACACAATTTGCTAAAAATATATAGATAGATAATCACTTTAAATTTAAATTCTCCTTTAAATTTATGTGTCATTAAACTTCGTTTTTTATTATTTTAAATTTTTTAATAATTAATTTACAAAGATTGTATTGGAAATAAAAAAATCTTTTGTTTAAAAACTTAAAATTGTAAAATGATTTGAAATATTAAAAATCAAGTGTTGATGTAAACATAAATGAATCTTGAAGAAAGTTGTGACTTTACATGAACTTAAATATCATTAACTTGAAGAAATATATAACATGAATTTAGGAAAAAATCTTATCTTAAAATGATATCCATTTGAATTGCAAAGCATCGTACATCCTAATTTTTTTTATTATTATCATTATTTTATAAGTTCAATTCATAATATTTACTTATTGTAAGGTTAGTGAGAAGAACAATAGAGTGATCTATACCTTCACCATGTGTCTTATCTATTTATAGGCTCACAAATATAATTACATCAGCAACTCTATAAGAAGTTTTTCAAAAAGTAAATAGACGGACAACCACTTTAACTTTTACTTTATCCTCTAAATTCATTTAAATTACTAAAACTTTTTAAGACTTTAAATTTTTCAGTAACTAATTTGAAAAGATTGTATTCTTAAAATCTGAAAAAGAATTAAAAATTTAAATGTTGATGTAGACTTAATGGAATATAGATGAAAATCTTATCTTCATATTAATTTAAATATCATTAACTTTAAAAAAATATAATTTGAATTTGAATTTTTTATTTATTAAATATATCTATTAAATGGCAAAACTTTCGTACATCCTCAAGATTTGTTATTATTATCTTTATTTTATAATTTCAGTTCATTACATTCACTTAATGCGCCATAATCACCATCAAATAAAGCTGAACAAATTTCGTATCAGATAAAAAGTACTCTAAAACTTTAATAAAATCTTTAAATAAATTATGCTCAGATAAACTTCGAATTCTAGTCTATAAATTTGAGGAAAGGTATGGGAAGTTACACAAAGTTTTCCTTCTAAAAGCAATCTGTAAGTTGTACTCTAATTGCTCTAATGGCTTTTTCATTCTCTAATCTAACGGAGTCTCTTTCAATGCCCTTAGTATTCACAATCTTGGGTTTCTGGGTTTTGTACAAATTATTAGGTTTGCTGAGGGGAAATGCAAACGCATCTAGATTGCCACCCGGGCCATTGGGGTTTCCTATTATAGGAAACATGCATCAGTTGGGGAAGCCCCCTCACCGTTCTCTTCACGACCTTGCTAAGCAATATGGTCCCATTATGTTATTAAGATTGGGTTCTACTCCTACTGTATGGTGGTCTCTTCTTCTGAGATGGCCAAAGAGTTTTTAAAAACCCATGATTTGGTTTTTGCTAACAGGCCTGAATCTGCTGCCGCAAAATACGTAGCTTATAATGAAAAGAATCTGTGTTTGGCTCCTTATGGAGATTACTGGAGACTCATGAGGAAAGTATGTGTATTGGAGTTGCTGAGTGCCAAGAGAGTTGAGTCCTTTAGGTCTGTGAGAGAGGAGGAGGTCTATCTGGGAGTGAAAAGTATATGGGAGAAGAGTAAGCATGGAAAAGTTGCTGTGAATGTGAGAAAGAGCATAGCATCTCTCATCTCCTCTATAATCTGGAGGACTCTGGCTGGCACTAAAATATCTCAAGATGATGATTTGGTAGGTGATGAGCTTAACAGAATGGTACAGCAGGTGACAAGTATGATTGGAGCTTTCAATATTGGAGACTTCATTCCTTCCATTGCGTGGATTGATGAGTTGAGTGGTGTGAAGGGGAAGATGAAGAAGGCCCACAACTTCTTTGACAGAGTTGTTGGGAAGATTATAGACGAACACATAGAAGAGCGCAGGCGCAGGGGAAACCAGGGCCAGAGAGACCATACTAAGGACTTGGTTGACATACTTCTGGAGATGGCACAGAATGAAAGTGACTTGAAAATCACTCGAGAACACATTAAAGCAACTGTTTTTGTACTCCCTCCATCTCTGCTTGTCCACTGGACTATTCTTTTCAACTGTGTGTTTTTTCATATTGACATACATAGTTCATTTACCTCTTCGATTGAAGGATTTCCTATATTCATTTTTCATTAATAGTTATCTAATAACTTCTCTTTTTTCCTTATGATAGGACATGTTTTTAGGGGCATTGGAGACAACAATCACAACCTTAGAATGGGCAATGAGTGAGATGGTGAGAAACCCACACGTTGCACAGAAGTTGCAGGCAGAAATTGAATCTATAGCAGGCAAACAGCTTATGGTGAGAGAATCTGATCTTGTGGGCATGGAATACCTGCAATGTGTAGTGAAGGAGGTGTTCCGTTTATACCCTGCAGGGCCCTTAATGCTCCCCCATGAATCCACAGAAGACTGTATTGTCGCTGGCTACTTTATACCTCGCATGACCAGGCTTATTGTGAACGTGTGGGCAATTGGAAGGGATCCAGCAGTGTGGGAAGATCCCTCGACATTCAAGCCTGAGAGATTTATTGGTAAGAATATTGAAATCAAAGGGTGAGATTTCGAGATGCTTCCATTTGGTGCAGGAAGGAGAGGATGCCCTGGAGCTGGATTTGCAATGGCGAACATTGAGCTTGTCTTGGCACAGCTCGTAGATTGCTTTGACTGGACTTTGGAAGGCAATGGCAATCCCTCAGAGTTGGATATGACTGAAACCTTTATAACCAGTCTTCTCAGAAAAGATAATCTT
This sequence comes from Cryptomeria japonica, assembly GCF_030272615.1. Taxonomy (NCBI): domain Eukaryota; kingdom Viridiplantae; phylum Streptophyta; class Pinopsida; order Cupressales; family Cupressaceae; genus Cryptomeria; species Cryptomeria japonica. The sequence goes on along the minus strand of NC_081408.1, from coordinate 1,947,303 downwards.
CTTGCTGTCCCCACCTTCAAACTCGAGTTGAACATGTAGGAGTGAGAGAATAGCACCAGCTTTCCTAAATCCAATTACATATATAGAATAGGGATTCCCTTTAAGCTCTTCCTAGAAATTGTTGTAACAGTTCTTTCCATATATTACGGTCTGAATAAAAGTAGTTCTCTCCTTAAAAGAGTTGTTTTGGAGCTTACTTTTATAGTATCAACTTCGGTACGTGCTATATATGCATATATAACTAAAATCATATTTGAGAGTTAGAGTTATTCCACATGATAGTTGGTGACTAGCCATATTGGCCATTAAACTTTGGCCATTTTTTTCAAATTATAGCATTGCAAATAGAGTGATTGCATTTATGATTGGAAATGAATATTCAGCATATTAGAAATATGTCTAAATTTGAGAATTTGTCAAAAAAGCATCTAGCTCATTGTCAAAATTTGATACCTATAAAGGAAAAGCATTAGTATCAAAATTTGAACCTATTAAGGTAAGAAGATTAGTTCAAACATATAACACTTGTCATAATAATAAGGTTTTTAAAAAAGCTTTAAATCAACTCGCAAATTATATTGTCACCAAATTTCTTTGAGATATGTTAATGTATTAATCATTAAAGGTTAACATATTTGTGATTTATTTTTAGTTTAGATGGTTATCATGGAATGTAAATTATCCTTTGGAATAAAGAATTTATATTAAATAATAATATATTCTATTATGCACCTCTTGCACCTAACATTATTAAATAACAGTAGTTCTTAGAGTAGAGTGAAGAGAAATGAATTAAGAAAACTAGCAAGCAAAGGTGTACAGACTAGAAAGCATAGATCCTTCATTGTGGAATCAACCTAAAAGCATAGATTGGACCCTAAAAAGGAGATAAATATAGAGAAGTTTCATTTCTAGATTTGAGATAGACAAATTCAAAAATCTAGATCAATTATTTATAAATTTATTTTTCAAAAATAACATTTAATTATTTAATTATTCACTTTGATAACTCTTAATTATTAGTATAAAATTTATATATTGAATTGTAAACATTTCATTTGATTAACCTAAACTAAAATTAATTAAATATCTGAAATCTTTTATTATTTAAGCAACCAAAATACTCTACAAGACTTCTACTATTGAATAACAAAAGAAACTGTAAATTCAAATCCTATTGTTAGAGTTCAGAGCCAATAGCTCTGGTCATCTCATCGGGCCTACCACCAATATCACAACATCTATACAATATCTAGCTTCACAAGTCCTAAATTTTTATGAACTGAGAATTAATAATATTTAGCATATTTTGGGTAACTTTCATATATATATATATAAAGGATGCAGAAGAAGTGAACTATATGGTTCTAAAGAAAGTTGGACTATACATGAAGAGTAAGCTCAAAAACAACACTATGAAGGAGAGAACTATTTTCATTCAAACCGTAATATCCACGGAAAAAAATCAATATGAAAAGAACTGTTACAACAATTTCTAGGAAGAACATAAAGGGAATCCTTATTTTATAGTCTAGGGGAGAGGACACATTAGTTGTGCACCCTAACTTCGCGCTTCTCAAAATCCTATGTGGAAATTTCAAATCACTTCAATTTTTTACAAAAGCTTACTTGGCAAGTCCCCTGCTTATAACTAAGGTTACGTTTCAGGGCCACATCATCAAATATGATACCACATCAGCATGTTTTTTGCCAAGGTGTCCAAACCAGCCCAAAGAAAAAGGTGAGACCAATGGACATGCAAAAGGGCCCCAATTTATTGCTTTTACCCAAGGGGTAAACTCTTATGCAAAGGTTAAAGGGATAACCATGGTCAAAGCAATAAATGCTTGATGAGACCCTTGGGTTAGATGGAGGTTGAGTTAAGAGAAAAAGTCTCTAATCATGCTAGAGGGTTGAGTTAACCATTAAAGGTTGGGAAGACTTTCAAGGTTAACTTGTTGGAAACATAAAGCCTTTAATGGTTTTCAAAGACTTTGAGGGTTTGAGAAGTGACTTCCCTTTTCTTAGGGATGTGACAATATTTAGGAGATGGGTTAGGCTAATTTAGAAGTGATTAGAAGAATCTAGAAGGGGGTTTAGAGAGGCAAGTGGGAGATGTAGGAAAATGCAAGTGGGTGAGGGATAATGGGATTAAAATAAATTGCTTTATTTCAATTTGGTTGCAAGTTGTGAAATTAAATAAAATAGATTTATTTAATTGGGGTAAACTATTAATTAAATATAAATTTAATTAAAAAGTAAGAAGAAGGGATTTAATTAAATAAAATGATTTGTTCAATTAAACAGGCTTAAGTGAATTTAACTAAATAAATTGAATAATTTACTTAATTAAATAGAAGAATGTGAGTGATTTAATTAAATTAGATTTAACTAAACAGAGGAATGAACATAAAATATTCATTTAGGAATATAGTCATTTTTATATGTCTACAGGAATGATATTGAGAAAACAAGGAAAAACATAAAGAAAACATCAAAAAAGAAGATAAAGAAATGAAGGGGAAAGGGTTGACTATAGTTTGGGAAATTTAGGAAGCAGGATTAGAAGTTGGGTGTGGTTAGTGGGAGCATTCTAAGAAAAAATTTAGCCATCTGTCCAGCCATGTGGAGGAAAAGATACAAAGAGGCATCCAAAATCAGGAGTATTCACGTTTTTCTTTAATATATAGAACTATTTGTTGTGGATGGTATGAATGGCTTATGCCCGTAGGAAGCGTTGAAAGCTGTTGTGTCCATTTATCAAATAAAGCGTTTATAATTTTCTTTAGACGATGAAATTTGTAGAAAAGCCTTCAAACTTTTTGTTGTTTCTAGTTTTGCCAGACATTTGAAGGCTTGTAAAGTTTGATTATTGAGCGTCAAGGAAATGTGTTTTTATTGAATTCCATAATTAATTTGGTGCAAGAATAAAAGGCACAAAAACTCATAGGATATCAGGCAATAGGCAGTTGAGTAGTCATGGAAGATGTTCCTATTCCCCGTAGTAATTCATCGCCAGCCCTTCATTCTCCACACTCACGAGTCCACTTGGTAACTGCACTTAACTGGAAAAGGTTGCGTAGAAGTTTGAATACAAGGAGAGGTAAGGGTGTGGAAATATTTTGGTAGTTTGATTTGGTGGTTTGATTCGATGAAGTTCAGATTGTTTTGTTATTTATGTATTTGGGTGAATTGGTAAAAGCATTGAATTTTATAGGTCGTTGGATCAATCGTGAGCATTGCTAATTTTTTTTCATACATAAAGAAAAAATATATTCTAAGGAGATATATGGTTAGATTACTATGTAAGATTCTAGCGTAAAAAGTTAAGCAAGTCCTTGAGGATATTGATAGGGACAAGTGCATGTCTCTAGTGGAAGCTTTGGAGTGTGGGCTTATTGATGGAGCGATTGATCAAGAGTCTACTGGACATGTTACCCCTATATCAAAGGAATTAGGACTTCATTAGGTGTTTCTTTTGGAAGGTAAGGACTAACAAATGTCAAATTGGAGGTTAGATGCATCAAAGGTTGAAGGAATCTCCATCATGTCAAGTTAGCTTCTTGCTTTCATATGGTGTTCTACATGAGAAGCATATGTTTTTGCTTTACTTCTTTTATGTTGATGGATTTCAACAATTTAATATTGTGAAGTTTTCTTTTTGGTGATAGGGAAGAGATGGTGTTCTACATGAGAAGCATATGTTTTTGCTTTACTTCTTTTATGTTGATGGATTTCAACAATTTTATATTGTGAAGTTTTCTTTTTGGTGATAGGGAAGATATTTGGTGGACTCAATATGAATTGTTGCCCAAATAGTTCATGTTTAGTGATTGGGGTAATTATACCTTTTTGAGAGTTATGATACAACTTGATGGAGCTCTATGATTATAGTTCAGCATGGATTGTTGTTCAATAATTCAAAGGATATGTAATTTGGGAGTTCAAGGAGATAGTAGTCCAAGATTTTATGAATTTGGTGTGGATTTACACCCTTCTAAAGGTTACTAGGTAGCTTGATGGAGTTCCACCTAATTAAAGATTTTTTTCTACAAAGAAAATTCTTCTCAAGAATGTGTATTTATTTTGAATAATCAACATGTTTTTCATGTTGTATGTTGACCTTAGGGGGTCCCTTGGTAGGTTGAAATTCAAGGTTTCAAAGGCACATTTTCAAGAGCAATATAATAGGAGGGGAAATGCTAGTGTAGCTCATTACATTGTCTATAATATGCAGTTATCATAGTTATTACAACTGCATACAACTATAATTTCTCGTTATTTTTATATCGATTTGGAATTCATCAAAGAATTATTAATAAAGTATATCAAGCATTTTGCCTTTCATTTTATAGGTTTATTTTACATCCAAATGAGTTAGTTCCAAAAATGATATTCATTTAAGTTTGTTTCTTTTTATTTATGGCTATCTAGAACCTCAAAAAAGAAATGATTAGTTCATCCTTTTATACACTCTCCCACCAACAATGTTTTAGTTTTCGTTAATCTTACCTATTTTTTATTAAAGAAGTAGCAAAAATAAGGATGTTGACCCTTAATACAATATCCCAAAGGTAGTAAAGATAACTTACAAGGGTACAAAACCTAAAAAACAAGGCAATATAGGAAAACAAGACCCTGTCAACCCAAAAACAACCCAAAACCCAACTCAAGAATAGGGGGAAACACCTGAGCCATGATCAAGAGGGTTTTGGGGGGTGGCAGAAGATTTCCCTTTTCGTCTATGACAAACCATAGTCCTGGCAATGCTATCATTAGGTCCAACAGAAGGAGAGTCAAGCAAGGAGGGACTTGTAGAAGGCTAATCAACAACAATAGCAGGGGATGAAACAACAACAAGATGTTGCAAAACGTCCTGAGAAGATATAGAATAGCATTGGGGATCTAGAGAAGAGTTGTAGAGATGAAAGATGAAATGTTCAAAGAAGTGAGAGGGTTTGAAGTATCAACAACAAAACCATCCCGGGAGGGGGCACCATCCTCTTGAGAGGAGCCCACAAAGTTAGAATCTAAAGCATTGATCATTAGGTGCTCCGCGATAGCATCTTTCCACCAGGTAGCAATACCTTTGTGTTGAGGCAACAGACAATTTGAAGCGAGATGACCCATAGAAAAGCACCTCCAACAATGCAAGGGGAGACCCTCAAAGTCTAGAAGTTGGGTCTAGGGCTTGTCCCCAACCATTAAAACTATGAGAGTTGAGAAATACAACACCACAGGAGCCCAAAAGATCTCTGCAAGCTGAAATAAACCTATTACAAGGAGAAGCAAGGAAGCAACAACAGAAAAACAAATACACCGAAAATATGCTCAAAAAGATGAGAGCTCAATATTCACAAAATTTGTAATGTGATAATGTTACAAAGAAAAGAAAATTAACCTCTAATAGGTCAAGAAACCCTAAAAGGGAAAACCTAGACTTGCACATAATAATTAATAAAAGAATTAATTATTATGCACCTAATGTTAGCTTAAGTGTAAAAAGAGATAAAGGGAACTTAAATAATTAGAACAAATGTTGTTTAATTAATCAAGTAAAGGCCTGATTACTCTAACACCCCCCCTTAAGCTAGACTTAGGGAGAAGCTAAAACCTAGAACAACTACTGAAAGCAGGAAAGATGGGTCCCGACAAAAAGGCCTGATCAGGTACCCAAATACAATGAAATCTCTATGAAATGGAGAAAAAGGAGAAAACCCAGTGGGAAAAAACTCCTCTCCAAAAAGAGATAAAAGAACATGTTGAAAGAAATAAGAAGGAAGGAAGGGTTCATAAAGACCCCCCAAGGACAACTTCCTTCACCCCAAGCATAGAGCGCAACTGAAGATAGTGCGGCGATGCAAAAGGGTTCGTGAATATGTTTGCAATCTGCTCGGCAGTGGGAATGTACTCCAGAATGAGAGAACCATCCTGAATCAACTGGCAGATAAAATGGATGTGAAGCTCAATGTGCTTCGTCTGTTGATGCTCTATCAGGTTGTGAGAAATATGAATAGCACTCTGATTGTCACACCAAAGAACAATGGGACTATTAGGAGGAAAACCAAACTCAGTCATCAATTGTCCAAGCCATAAGATCTCCTGATTGGCGAGCATAATAGCTCGGTACTCAGCCTCTATAGATGATAAAAAATGAGCAGTCTGCTTCTTGCAAGACCATGTGATAGGACTAGAGCCAAGACAAAAAGAAAAGCCAGAAGTAGACTTTCGATCAGTGACATCACCAGCCCAATCTGAGTCAGTGTAGCCAACAATGTGAGGTTCCCCTGATGTTTAGTGAATGCCATGAGAAATAGAGCCCTGAATGTACCACAAAATATGTTTGGCAGCTTGCCAATGTGTCTCATGAGGATCATGGGAGAATCGAGAGACAAGGCCAACTGCAAAGGAAAGACCAGGACGAGTGTGTGTCAAGTACAACAAACTGCCAACCAACTACCTGTAAAGTGTAGAATCTACTGAAGGAGTGGGACAAGTAGTAATCAAAACAACCCCTGACTGAAAAGGAGTGGGAGTAGGCTTGCAATCAAGCATGCCAAAGCGCCAAAGAATGTCAAGAGAATACTTCTGCTCGTAAATATAGATCCCATCAAAAGACTGAATCACCTGAAGACCAAGAAAATAGTGCAGAAGACCGAGATCTATCATCTCAAACTGGTCCATCAAAGCTCGTTGAATATGTTGAATCATAAAGGATGAGCTACTTGTGATGAGGAGATCATCAACATATAGCACAAGAATCAGGATCTCACCCTCAAGAAGCTGAATGTACACTATGTGATCGAAATGACTGCAGGTGAAACCAGTGGAGAGCAAGAAAGAATCCATCTTCTCATACCAAGCCCAAGGGGCCTGTTTGAGACCATACAATGAATGCCTAAGTCTGCAAACCAAAGAACTATCTTGCACAAATCCTTGAGGCTACTCCATATAGATCTCCTCCTATAGGTCCCCATGCAAGAAAGAACTCTTCAAATCCATCTGAAAAATGAGCCATCCCTGAGAAGCTGCAAGAGATAGTACAAAGCAAGTAAAGTTCATGTTGGCAAGAGGGGCAAATGTCTCAGAGTAATCAATACCCTCAACCTGCGAGAAACCCTTCGCAGCAAGACGTGCTTTGTACTTATCAATCAAGCCATCAACAACATACTTAGTGTGATACAACTAGCGACACCTATCCATCTTTCTGCCCTTAGGAAGAGGACAAAGATCCCAAGTATTATTCCTCATCAAAGAAGAATAATCCTCCTCCATAGCACAATCCCACTTAGGGTTTCCTATAGCCTATAAAAAACTTCTAAGGATCATCTAAAATGGCATGACTCAAAAGACTAGAATCCACAATATGAGAATGAGTGCAACGAGTATCTGAAGGATCACCAACCATAGATCCTGCCGCCTCAACAGTAAAGCGAGCCCACTTGGGCATATGAGGTGGAGCAGGTGGAGTTGGCGATGGAGGATCATCAACAACATCATCAGAATCATCCTCAAAATAATCCTGAAGAGATGCAGTCGGAGGAGTAGGAAGAGGAGTAGACACTAGAGACAGGGTATCCACTGTGGGAAGGCGCTCATCAAACTGAACATCCCATCGAAACAAGACCTCTCTGGAATCAGGATCAAACAACTTGTATGCCTTAACATCCTCACAATAGCCAACAAAAATGAGGGGTCATCTCTTCTGCTCCATTGCTTTCCTTTGAGCATTAGGAATAAATGCCCATGCCTCACTGCCAAACACACAGAAAAAAGAAACACCAAGCTTGTCATGAGACCAAGCCTCCTCAGGAGTCATATGTCAAATTGCCTTGTGAGGCATCTGATTTTGAATATAGTTGGCATAATTGACTGCCTCAGCCCAAAAAGACGAATCCATGGACCTTGACTGAATCATACAATTCGCCATCTCCAGTAAAGTTTTGTTCTCGCGCTCAACAACACCATTCCGCTGAGGGGTGTAGGGAACAGTAAACTGATGCTGCAAACCATGCTCAGTGCAAAAATCTCTGAAAGCCTGATTCACATACTCCCCCCATTATCTGTACATATCTGCCGAATAGAACAACCAGACTGCTTCTCTACGAATGTCTTGAAGATTTGAAATAAATCAAAGACATTAGACTTGTACTTAAGAAAGTACACCCATGTGCATCTGGAGAAGTCATCAATAAAAGTGAGTACATACTTGGTCCCAGAAAAAGGAGTAGGAAATGACATGAGATCATTGTGAATCAACTCCAAGGGTACCAAAGCACGAGGGGCTCTTCCCTTTGAAAAGGAATCCTGTGATGCTTGCCAAACACACAACCATGACAAATACCATCAGTGTAGGAAATCTATGGGAGCCCAAGAACAAGTGCCTATGTACTCATCTGTTGAAGATATTTGTAATTGACATGGCCCAAGAACTCATGCCAAAGCTTACTCACTGAATCTACATGTGCTATAAGAGACGAACCTGCACCCACAGAGGGCTCAAATCCATCAAATCTATAAAGATGAGATGCAGTATCAACACTCCCAATAGCCACAACCAAATCAAAGTCATGGAAGTCTCGAATAACCACATCATGTGGTGAGAATTCAACTATCTTACCAGAGCCAAAATGACAAACCTGATAAATGGACAAGAGGTTCGTCGAGATGTCAGGGACAACCAGAACATCCTGCAGAGTACCCCCATCCAAAGAGACAGAACCTGAACCCAAGACTGAAAGCTGAACTGAGTCACCCACTGCAATCTATGAAGTACCACAAGAGGCAAGAGAAGTAACCAACTGTTGAGTGTGAGTCATATGGTGAGAAGCACCAGAATCTAATATCCAAGTGGACCCATAGGTCGAAGCTCGAGTAGTGAGAGCATGACCTTTCCCTGTGGAAGAAGAAGATGCCTGAGGTGAGGAGATGTGATGTTGTTGCATGGCTTCCTCTAAAGCCTCTAAGCATTTCCAACACCTGGAAACTGGATGTCCTTCCTTGCCACAAAAACTGCAAGTGTCACTTGATTTCTTCTTAGTCTTGGAGGAAGACTCAGTAGACTGTGAAGATTTCCCATGTTTCAGAGGAAATGGTGGTTAGGAATCAGACTTATGAGGTGGCTTGGAGGAATGCTCACTGCCTGCAGAATTCTTCTTTGGCTTCGATTTCTACTTTTGCTTTTCTGTAGAGGATTGAGCAACCAATGCTTTTTTCTTAGACCCTGAGAGTATGTCCAGCTAAGAAAGATGAGACTGCTCACAAGACAAACACTCACAAAACACATCAAAGGTAGGCATGGTGAAACGAGCACCCAAGCTATCCATGGTGGAGTAGAAAGCAGAGGCAAAAAATTGAAAATGACCCCAAAGCTTCGAAAGAATCAAGTGAATGCACTATGTGTCTATGTTGATCTTGCCACACCCCTGGAGAACAGATCTGGTAGTCTTGAACTTGTTCAAAAAATCCTCAATGGTGGGAAAGGAATCAGGTGACAAGGAAACCAACTCTACCTCAATTTGTAAAGTCTGAATCTTATTAACCCTCTCGAAGAGAGACTCAAACTTCAACCACATAGCCTGAGGAGTGAGAAAATCATCAAGGTGAAACAGAAGATTGTCAGAGACATGCAAAGATTGAAAACCCATGGCCTCATCCATCTTGCTTCTATGCTAAAGAAGCTCATAAGGACAGTGGAATAGAGGCTGAAACTCATCCGAACAAGACCATAACCCTCGTCCCCAGAGAAGCCTCACATGGATTCTAGGTGTGATAGTTGTGTGATGCCAACAACTCAACTGAAGGATTTGCCATGAAACTCTGCACTTGCACCTGCTTGTGGTTTTTTTATTATGGTATCTCTTAGAATAGACAAAAGATGCAGAAGGGTTTGTTTGTTTTGAGAGTTTTGGTGTTCTATATTTCTGATATAAATGATAGAAAGCGAGAAAAAACACCCCCCACAAAACATAAATCCAAACCCTAGTACATACTGATTGGAAGGAAGTAGTGCATAAGCAAAAAAAAATTCAAACTGAAATATCATGTACTTGATGAAAAATATGAGAAACAAGATCACATATCTGAATAGAGCATGCTGAGAGCTTTCCAATGACTATTCATTTTCAAAAAATGGAGTCCGTTTGCCCATTCTATGGCCCCGGAAGTGTAGAAAATAGACCCCGCTTTGATTGGAAAAAGTATAGTCAAACAGAAAATTTCGAAAAAACATTCCAACACCACGAGGTCCATCTTGGAACCAGCTTTCCGACGCCTATTTATTTTTGAAAAAATGACTCCGTATGCTCAAGTTATGAAGAAAAAACCAACCCCCCCTTCAAAGGCAAGAGAGAGGGGCAACAGGGGCTCACTAGTGGCTGGGCTGGGTGGAGGTGGCGCTCTGGTAGTGCTTCGGTGGTGCTCTGGGGTGGAGCGGTGGAGTGCTGGAGGCACGGTGGTGGGGACTGGCGGGCGGGGGCTAGCGAGAGGGGAGACTGCTGGCGGGACTAGTGTCAGTGAGGAGACAGCCAACGACAAGGGCCTGCACTGACAGGGCCAATGGCCGGACTATCACGGATACAGGGACCTGCGAACCCCTAAAAACAAACTTTTTATCTATTTATTTATTTATTTTTTAAACTTTGCCTTTTGAATTTTTTTTTGCACAAAATCAATTTTCGACCTGAATGTCGTAAAAAGGCAAAATAAATAATTTTTTTTGAATTTTTTTTCGAACTACGTGCTAGGGTCGTATGACCTGGTACTTAGGAAAAAATACCCCCAGAGGCTCAAGAGTAAAAAATGGTCAAGTTTTAAATGACCATAGGGGTTTTTGGGCCTTCTGAGCACGATAGTGAGGTCCGTTTAGGCCCAAAGTGCTTAGAAATGAGGCCTATCCCTAGGTGCATAAAAAAACTTCTAAAAACCCCAGATTTACTTCCAAGGCAAAAATATCAAAACAAGAACAGATAGCTGCAGATTTGAAGCTCTGATACCATGCGAGAGTTGAGAAATACAACACCACATGAGCCCAAAAGATCTCTGCAAGCTGAAATAAACCCGTTACAAGGAGAAGCAAGGAAGCAACAACAGAAAAAAAAAAATACACAAAAACTATGCTCAAAAAGATGAGAGCTCAATATTCACAAAATGTGTAATGTGATAATGATACAAAGAAAAGAAAATTAACCTCTAATAGGCCAAGAAACCCTAAAAGGGTAAACCTAGGCTTGCACCTAATAATTGATAAAATAATTAGTTATTATGCACCTAAGGTTAGCTTAAGTGTAAAATGAGATAAAGGGAACTTAAATAATTAAACAAATGTTGTTTAATTAATCAAGTAAAGCCCTGATTACTCTAACAAAAACCACATCCCCAAGGAGGGGCACAAAAATATCAATATCCACAAGATGTGAGAAAATTGGAGTGGCTCATAGAGGAGGTAGCATCATCAACCTTCAAAAAATGCCTAATAGAGTTGTCAATAGCCTCATAGCAAGAATGCTCCCAGAGAGGAAGGGAGAGATTAGGAAGGCAAACTAAAATTGGACACACATTAAGAAAAATGCAACATTATTACACATATAAACTATGATAATATAAATTCTGCTAATTAAAAATGTATGTATTAAATTTATGCAAAATATGATTTAAATCACTCTATCTTAGATGCATTGAAATATTGAAAAAAACAATTTCAAGTGAATTATTTCCTTGAGTAATTCCATGCAAACAATGAAATAAACCATTTTAACTTAGAGACACAGGTGAGAATCCCAAAATAATCAACGCTTCACTAGATTTATAATCACTATAGTATGAATATACCTTCTCCTTTTTCCGAAAAATTAAACTCAAGCTAATTTCATAATGAAATTTCTGAAATGTAATTTTATTAGTAAGAGTGGTTAGATCACATGTTTTCTCAATTCAAGGGCCATTTTTTATGACGTTAGGGACTATTCTTATGTTTTATGGTGTTATAATTTGTTAATCTTTATTGATATATCTTATATATTATAGGAAGTCATTTTCTAATATGTGAATCTTTTTTATAAAATGATTGATTAACCACACCCTACTATCCATCAAACAAAACCATTTTGAAAATCCTCAAAAAGACAGTGAATGATGATGGCAGAGCTTGGCATGTTCAATTGAACCCTACTCTATGGGCCTACCATACTAGTATCCGCACACCAACAGGTGCCACACTTTTCTCTCTTGTTTATGGATCACAAGCAATACTACCAATCGAAGTAGATATACCCTCTCTCTAGGTATCATTAAAAGGTCTTATCCCAGATGAAGAATAGGGAGTATCTAGACTACAAGAGCTAAAATTGATAAATGAACAAAGACAAACTTCCTTTGGTCATTTAAATGTATATCAACAAAGACTGTGCCGCAGTTACAATCACAAAGTAAAACCAAGAACATTTCAAGTTGGGGAACTAGTACTCAAAGAAAATCCACGCAACCAAGAAGATCGAGAAAAGAAAGGGAAGTTTGAACCAAATTGGTTAGGACCATTTGTGGTCACAATAGTATTTGGGTCAGGAGCATATCAACTATCAACACAAGATGGGGATCAGCTCAAGGAACCAATCAATAGCATGCATCTGAAGATGTTTTATGTCTGAAAAATCTGAAAAATCCAAAAACAGTAAAAAAAAATAAAAATCAAATCAAATATGAGAAAAAGTGCAATAAAAACAGATGGTGAAAACCTGGCAAACAAATGCTATCTATCCGCTAGTTCTTCCATCTATTAGTTCATGCATTTTTTTGCTTGAATTCATTCTCCATCAGCACTATCCATCATAAGCCTTTGTACATACGCAGACATTGCAACTAATTTCTCGCCATGATTTGGATCATTGGGTATATCATAATGAATTTGTTTCTAGGCTTGGGGGAAAATGCTACACCTAGCTGGGGGCAAAATTTACAATCATTTTGAGCTTAATCAAATAGGTAAAACCAATAGTTAGACAACACTTGTCAAGCGAAAACACTGAGACACATACAACGTTGAACATGAGATCACATTGTTAACCATCAAGCTATCACACGTCAATCTAAGCACATCGCACATTTTTCAATGGACATTTTTTAATGGATGATATCTTTTGGATTCAACTTTCAGCACTTTGGTTCAACTTTACTATCTTGATTTTTGCTATCATGATTTTTGAGTGCCTTCAGAATGTCTTTGACTAGAGGAACAACAAAGAAACATGATGTTTTTCTTGTTTGTTGTCTGTAAATTAATCATTAGTAGGTGCAAATTTTTCTCAGGACATGATCATCGGAGTATCATTGAAGACATTTCCGATTTGCATATACCAATGGTTAATACTGTCTGTTTTACGCAAACAACACTCAGGTCATCTTGGTTTAATTATACCTTGATGCTTGTGCTAACTTGCAATATCAAAATCTAGGAAAGCAGTGCTCAGGTCATCATGGTTTAATTATACCATTGATGTTTGCACTCATTTCCCACATTTCCAAAGGCTCAATGATGAAAAAAAGCAATAACCTAGTGACTGGTCCAATTGTAGCTTTACATTTCATTAGCATTCACATTGGCATTTAGCTTGCATTTCATTCTTGCATGGGATCCCAAAAGCTCATCTTATCCAAGGTCAAATCTATCACAATAATCATCAATGTATTATCAAAAGGTATATACACAATCAGAATGATGATTCATCTCTCTCCAGATATTGTCAACCCAACGTAAATCTTATGCTACCCCCTCAAATGCACCACCATCATCATATCTCAATCATCCCACAACTTGATATCAACAAAATGTCAGTTCTTTATCCAATCAACCTTATCCATTCTATCAATCGATCACATCTGATATATTCTATCATGTCTTATACAGGATGTATCTTTCCTGGAACCAGACATTCTAATAAAGTCTTATACAGGATATATCGTTCCTGAAACCAAACGCTTTTGATCATCTTTGTCTTATACAGGAGGTATCTTTCTTGAAACCAAAACAAATCTAGATCTTATCAAAATAATCAAATTTGTTGAAATTTATCAAGCTCTATCAATCATCATGATCAAAGAAAATGCACTTTCATCAATCAATGTTGCAGAATCAAGTCATTTGTAATCAGGACATCAATTTTGCAACCATCCAAAAAACACTCCAACAATCAATTATCTCAATTGATCTCCCGTGGGGGCATCATCGTACCGCAATTTATCAATCAATGTTTGGGGCATCCTATCAAACCAATATCATCATCAAAATGAAATCATTCTTTGAATCAACATGTCATCACACCTCGCTTCAAAGAGGGGTAAAATGTATACACCTAAAAATGGTCTGAAGATAATTAATTGAATAAGCAGTTATTTAATTAATCCTCCTTCCCAATTTAAATTGAACTCATTAACAATTTGATTAAATTCTCTCACTCATCTACTTATTAATAAATCTAAGGATTTATTTAATAGGTTCATTTCAATAATCCTCTTTGATTAATTAATTATAATTAATTAATTAATTCCCCCCATCAAATTCATTTCTTCTAAATCCCCTAATTAATTAAAACAAATCAATTTATGAGTTGTTGAAAACTAATTAGCCTTTTTCCTATTATTTGAATTTTTAAATTCAAATTCCCCACACGCCTCCCAACTTATAACCACCTAGCCTAACCACTCCTAAACCTAACCCATTCCATCTAACCTTGGGTTTAACTAACCCTACCTTAGCTTGCACATCCTAACCTCCTATGGTGTGGATACTCTCTCCTTGAGACACATGGCATTCTTGGGCTACATGTCTCCCCTCTTGGACACTTGCCCTCTCATGAGCAAAGCTCCTTGACTCTTGTCACCATAGAGATGACAATTGTCCCCTTTCCTCCAACCTCTTCTCCAGCCACCTCCAATTGTCCCCTTTCATCCAACCTCTTCTCCAACCACCTCCAATTTCACCCTTGATATCTTCATATTCAATCTTGATCGTTGATTCCTACCACCTCACCCCTGGCCTTGGAAATCCTATAAATATCCCCCATGTTGGAGCACAAATCATCCCATCTCATTTGCATCTTAGGCATTGTTACTATAGGAATATTCATATTAGCATTATCATTTGAGCATTGTTATTATAGGCAATTGCATCTTAGATCTGGCTTAATTTTCTTATTTTCTAGCATAATCGTTGAATCATTTAGCTTAAATGGATCATTATCATTTAAAAACCTCCATCTAGGTTCAGTAAAGTCACTGGAATTTGCTTATCCAGATCAGAGAGCAAATCCATACTCGCATCTATTAGGAGGCAATAGATCAATTTGTCATGGTTTTATACTTGTTTGCTTTGAATTTGCTAACCATGCTTGTAATGATCTATTGAGTGTTTGTGTTGCAGCTGCAGGTATCACACTTCACAGGCACAACATTTTGGTGCCCATCGTGGGGTCGGAATTATCATTTTTGGCCTGTCAAGCTTCATCAAACCTTCATCTCTGGCCAGGTTTGAATCAGAATCTCGTACGAGGTCATTTCTAGCTTCGTACAAGCTCTTTTTCGTGCTTGGACGATAATACTTTCTAACTCGTATGAGCTTCTGAATTATCGTATGTGCTTGTTTCCACTCTCGCACGAGCTTGGAAGGATTGTCATACGAGCTAGTAAATTGTGTCGTACGACTTTTTGCTTCTTTGTTTTTAAAATAGATTGCATTTTTGGGTTTGCATGCTTAAATTTGATTACTACTAATGCTAACCCTGGTCTGTTTGTGAGATTTTTAGCAGCCTAACTTGTTTTTGTAGGACGTTGTCGAAGATTACGCTTGTCAAAGACTCATTGCATAAAAACACATCGTGACTACTAATGAATTTGTTTTGCAAGTTGCCTAGGAAGCCTCAACTAAACTTTTTGTCTTCTTTAAACTTTCTAGGCACACTTTTTTTTTGTTAAGGAAATGAACAATCATGTATTTGGTGTTTTGATGATAGGCGAGTATTCTCTCACCTTTCTTAGGTGATCAGAAAGCTAGACTCATCCTTTTCTTTCATTAGTGCATATCTTTAGCGGGCATGCCCTCCCGAGGAGCTAATAACTCTTAGCCATTAAGGCTGGTGAGAGGGGAACGACCTAAGTGGGAATGGCTAATGCCAAGTAATCTAACCCACTATAAAATAAACGTGATTTGATGAAAATCAAGTCAACGACAGTGCTGGGGAATAGCTCTCTTCTGTAGCTTCAGGTATATCAAACCTTGGTTTTCAAGGCTGGGAGACCTCTTAATTGAGTCTATACCTCGACACGCTGAATGGATCCCTTACTAGTTCCAATTAAATTAGAAGCTACCTTATTCACCTTCGAAAGGGGGATAATCTTTTTGCTAGAGAGATAGTAACTCTCCCAAGACACTTGCCATATCATGCCCCCATTAGCATTTGTAGTCGGATAATATGGCGTTGAGAATCCATTGCATGAGACTTAGCCACCGTATTCTGATTAGCTATTGGGTGTGTACCTAAGTTTGCAAGCAAAGGTTTTCTCTCTCAGCCAACTTCCTTAGGTAGCATATTTTGCTTGTGGTCACTTATCATATCGCATGTTTGCTATGTATTCATCCCTAAATAAAAAAATCAGACATCTAAAATTGAAAAAACATAAGCAAAACATCAAACTTCATTGATCAAAATTCGACCAAAAAAACATTCTTGTCTCTATTTTGTCCTATGTCATACAAGGCATTTATCTTGTTGTATGGCTTAGGAAAGTTTTTTGTACGATTGGGTTATTTGTCATATGAGATTCATATTTTGTCATATGGCTTAGTAGGTTGTGTCGTACGAACCGATGCTTTTTCAAATTAAATTCCTAGTTTGTCGTATGGTCTTGTATGTATTGTCGTTTGGGGTTGTATAGTCTGTCGTATGAATCTCTGTATCTGTCAGTCCAGAACTATCTTCTTGCACGCCCTTTTCAGATCTGCCATACTTGCTTGGTCAATTTACAGTAATCCTAAACACCCATTATATGTCGCTTTGTGCTTAAATTGTCTTCTTGGTTCGCTTGATCAAGTTATCATTTGTCAAATCGGATTCTAGAAATAGACACCTCAATATTTTCAAGTAGTCACCCTCAACAAGTTCAAGATTTAAACATCTCAAAGTGCATCATCACCCTCTTTAGTAAACTGATCACTCAAACATAGTTTCTCATCAGGATCTATCATCCTCTATCACGAAACTACAACGTTTGGTCAAAACAACCTTGTCCCACATCGTAGGATATATTGTTCCTATTGGATCTGATTTTTTTAATCAAAATCATCTTTGCACTCTAAAACCGAAAATCGAAAAACTTGCAAACTTTTAAACACTTGAATCCTTTTTTCATGTCATATCACTCTATCATGTCTACCTTGACAGTTGATCACTTATCAAAATAAACTTTAAACAATAAAATCCTAGCACAATATCCAACACACATGTATGCCCATTTTAAATAGGGTTCAGAGATGAAAGATTGCAGAAACAAAAATAGAAACGTTTGAAATAACTGAAGATCATAGAAACATGGAACATGAAGATGAAATACAAGTTGAGGAAGAAATAACAGAACAACGTGTCTGAGACATCAAAAAAGATCCTCAATTAGATAAATTTATGAAGAAAATATTGGAGGAAGAAAAAGAAAGATATTTCCTAATGTTAGCAAAATCGAGTGCTACACTCCCCCAAGATGTTGATGTGAACAAAATGACACAATAGAAAAGTGACCCCCCCTTAATAACGAACAATATGAGGATATTTTTGGTCTAAAAAATAATGACATGTCAATTCCTAATGACACTAGAACCAATGAGGAAACTTACAGTCCCAAAAGGGATGATGTAGAAACTCTAAATAACATTCCATCCAATGAGGACACAAGAAGGGGTAGAGATTATATAAGAAGAGATCAAGATCCTCCTAGAAGACAAAATCATGGTTATACAAGAACAAATCATGTCGATAATCCTATCACAACTCTCACACATAAAATACAAACACTGCAAACACAAATTCAAGATATGCAACGAGGAAATGTTAGAAGATACTCACTTCAAGAAATCTGTCCTTATCCATTCGATAGGAATCTAAACATGATACCATTTCCTATAGGTTTTGAAACTCCTAGATATGAAAAATATGATGGAAGAATTGATCCCCAAGATCATAAACGAGAATTTTTCACAATGAGTATGGATTTTGCACATGAGGATACCTACTTCATGAGATTATTTCCGAAAAGCTTAACTGGACTAGCTATGGAATGGTTCTCCAAACTTCCCCATGGAAACGGATCATTCTCAGAATTGGTGGATAAGTTTGTTTCACAATACTCTTACAACATACAACATGAAATAACAATGTTAGACCTATGTAACACCAAACAAAAGAGTGGAGAACCATTCATGACATTTTTACAAAGATGGAGACGGTTAGCTTCACGTTATCCTCGTACAGTACCAGAATATGAAAAAATGGATATATTCATCAACAACTTAAATGATCAAATGAGTTACCATCTGAAAATGCAAGGAAATCAAAGTTTTGGAAAGATGATTGATAATGAAATCAGAATGGAGGAAGCCATGATAAAGAAGGGTGAGTTAAAAATATTCAAAGAAGGAGTTCATCCTCCTAACAACAATAACAATAATAAGCCAAAGTTTTGGAATAGAAATCAAAATTTTGTTAATGAGGGGATAGTAGATAACCACAATGTAAAACCAAAACAACCATTTTTGAATTTATCCACTCACTCAGCAGCGGCTCAACAAAACAACAATCACCAAAAAGCAACTATCAAAAATTTCTTTCAAAGACAATTTACCAACATTGGTGAACCCCTTGGATCCGTATTAAAAACAATTCTCACAAACAAATTGATTACGTTGCTAGAAGTAAGGAACTACGAACCTCAAGTGAAACCCGCTTGGTGGAATGACAACCATTGTTGCAATTTTCATCAAAACAAAGGACATCACACAGATAATTGTCAACGGTTGAAACATAATTGTCAACGGTTGATTGATAATGGAATAATAACTATAGATGGACATACGACAAATGAATCTCATACAACTTTTACAACTCCACTTCCAAACTATGAGAAGGGTGAATCATCAACAACGCATAATGCTAAGGGTGAAGAAAAAGGTAAACTATGCTCATACATATGATAATGTGGTAAATGTGATTGTAGTTAAAGAAAAGAAACATCAAGAACCTACTCATGCTGTCACAAGAAGCAAAGATAAAGTTGTTTTTCCAGGTCCTACCCCTAACATGTCATCCACTATAAAACAATATAGTCTAGTGGATCAATTGCAGAAAACGCCCGCACAAATATCTATCTTAGAACTTTTAAAGCTTTCACGGGCACACAAAGAAATTCTTGAACAATCATTAGTCGATACAACAGTGTCTAAAGACCTTAATTTAGATCAATTCCAAACTATGATGGGACACATCACAACCCCTCACTGCTTATCCTTCACCGAAGAAGATGACTTGTCCTTGCAACATCCTCATAATGCTCCCTTGCATATCAAAGTACTTATTCATAAGACTCGAGTTAAACATGTCCTGATAGATGGAGGAGCCGGCTTAAACATTTGATCATTGATTCTTGTCTGTGTTTTAGGTTATTTAGAAAATGCAGTTGATCCTCGAAAAAAGATCACCATCAAAGCATATGATGAAGAAGAGTGTTCCTCTAAAGGAGTGGTGATATTACCCATCAGAGTGGGACCTTTGCAGAAAGACATGGCCTGCCAAGTTCTAGACTTGGGCTTATCATACAACATACTCTTGGGAAGACCCTAGATTCATGATATAAAATTTGTACCATCAACATATTGTTAGTGCCTAAAATTTCCCTACAATGGGCAGGAAATCACGATCTCAGCAGATTCAAATCCATTTTAGTACTGCAGTAATCTCACACCATCTCAAGAGGTCATTGTTCCTCATAATAGGGAGGCATCATCTTCAAATACACAATCCAAAGAAAAATCATTTGCCTCAATTTTGTCAAGTATGAAAAAAAAAATGTAGCTAAGAGATCGAGGGAACAAAGAATATTCAATATCCCAATTACCACTATCTCCTAAATCCTATGGAAAACCATCAAAATCTAAACAACAACCAATTGTGAGACATCTTCTAATATTCGATGGAGGATTTGTTAGTGTTGGGACCTTGTCAGAGGAAATAGAAGACAAAGATGTGCTACAGTGGCTATACAAAGATAAAGAGGTCTAGCAAAAGATCAACAATGTCACAATACCTACAACAGAGTATGGAAAAGGAATTAACATTCTTCAAAAAATGGGATACACTTGAACAGGTCCTATAGGAAAATGAAAAGAAGGTATCTCAAAACCTATTCAACCTCACACTCAACAAGCTATAGACAAAGCAGGCTCATGGTATGGACAGGTTACTCTAGCATAAGACATATCTTCTAGCCAACAAAAAGAGGAGTATGAAAACAAACAAGAACAACTTACAATTGAAAGGGAGCAATAAGCACAAACAATGAAATGGCAAAAGAACCAAGCTTCAAATCAACAAGAGAAACAAACCAAGGATATCTCGCAAACAACATTAACTCTTAATAAAAAGAAGAAAGAAGCTAATACAAGTCAAATAGAGCTCATAGCAAGGTTGACAAAACTCAATCTCAGTCCAGAAGAAGTTGAATATGAAAGAAGAAAAGATATAGCAAGAACAACAGAAGAAAAAACACATATTGTATGAACAAATCTGTAGATTACAAGCTGGAAGTGAGACTGACTCTAATGAATGGGAATGGGATTCCTATCACTCTGAAGAATTAGCTGAAGAAAATTGCTTTGAAGAAGATATAGGAATCGATGTAGTTCACACATATGCAAGACAAATGTCAAGAACTATCCCACTTGAATTAGAATCACATTCGGTTGACTTGGACTTAATCGAGGATGATCAGGAACTCCTTGCACGAGGTCATTCTGATGAGAGTATCATTCTAGACATTAACATACATATCAAAAACTTTGACACATCTATCATGACCCCTGATATCCTCAAACCATCTCAACCTGATGATCCCTTACCTCTACTCCACCCTGAACTTATTGATTGGGAAAATGAAAAACATACTGCCATTGATACCTTTCCTAATGACCATGCCATATCTGTATATCTTAATGCTATCGAACCAACAACAAATTTCACCAGGAATTTCAACAGTGCATCTTTCAGTCAGGTGGGTGTCAAATCTCCCAGTCGCAAAAGTAAAAATAAAGAAAAGAATATCAGGTCTAATGCTGAAAACCATTTGTTGGCAACATTAGATCAGGAAAAAGTAAAAATCATGGACGTATCTAACGGTGAAAACCTCCTTGAGGTGTTGGAAGATGGGAAATTTGACACTTTACCATGCACTATCAAGAAAGGTCATCCATTTTGATTAAACCAACAGAGGCAGTTAACATTGGGACAATAGAGCAACCAGAGATTCTTCATCCAGTGACTTCTCTGTCTAAGCAATAAATGCAGTAGTATATGGAATTCTTCAAACGAAGGCAAATCAATTTCGCCTGGTCCTATGTAGACATGCCATGGTTGGATCCAACACTTATTATGCATCACCTAAATGTCAGTCCAGGAGCCAAACCAATTAAATAGAAGTTAAGGAAGATGCATCCTCATATTGCTCTTCTGGTCAAAGCAGAACTAAAGAAATTACTGGATGTCAGATTCATCAGACCGATTGCCTATCCTCAATGGGTATCAAACATTGTTCCGATGTCCAAACCAGACAAAAGTATCAGAGTAAGCGCAAACTTCAGAGATCTTAATAATGCTTGTCCAAAGGATGATTTTACTTTCCCTAACATTGACATCATTATAGATTTAACTACTGGACACTTCATGTTTTCTCTAATGGATGTTTTCTCCAAATACAATCAAATTAAAATAGCACCCGAAGATCAAGAAAATATAGCTTTCACATGTCCATGGGGTACTTTCTACTGGAACGTCATGCCTTTTGGATTAAAGAACGTAGGTGCTACATATCAAAGGGCTATGACAACTATATTTCATGACAGGATGCATACATTCATGGAAGACTATGTGGATGACATATTGGCCAAATCCTACAATAGAGAAGAACATATAGGGATATTGGAAAAGATCTTTGACCAGTTAGAACAATACAAGCTATGACTAAACCCTAAGAAATGTGCCTTTGGTGTTACTTCTGGTAAGCTATTGGGATACATTATTTCAGCTAGAGTTATTGAAGTGGATCTAGCTAAGGTCAAAGGAATCATGGAAATGGCCTCTCCCCAGAATATCAGTCAACTCAGATCCCTCTAGGGAAGACTACAGTCAATCAGAAGATTTGTTGCTCAACTAGCCGATAAATGCCAACCATTTACTCATCTCTTGCATAGAAATGTTAATTTTAGATGGGACCATCAATGTGAGGATGCATTCAATAAGATCAATGCCTATCTCATGCAACCACCCGTCCTAATGTCACCCATTCCAGGAAAGCCATTATTCATTTATGTATCAACCATCGAAGCATCATTAGGGTTCTACTTGCACAACAAGATAATGAAGGAAAATAACGAGTCATCTACTACATCAGCAGAACATTAGTAGGATATGAGATCAACTATTCACCAACAGAAAAAGCATGCTTGGCAGTAGTTTTTGCTTCTCAAAATTATGACACTATCTACTATCTCACTCCATCAAGTTGATTGCTAAAATTGATCCATTGAAGTATTTGGTCAGCAAGGCAACATTAACAGGGCAAGTAGCAAAATGGATCATGATTCTAAGTAAGTTTGATATTGAGTATGTTGGCAGAAAAGCTATAAAAGGACAAGTCATTGCAGACCAACTAGCAGAGGCACCACTTCAAGATGATCATCCTTTACTCATTGAATTTCCCGATGCTGATATCCTAATGGTCACTACAAAAAACATGGCAATTATGCTCTGATGGTTCATATACACAACATGGATCAGGAGCAGGCATTTTATTCATCACACCACAAGGGAATACAATTCCGAAAGCATACAACTTAAGTTTTCCATGTACCAACAATACAGTAGAATATGAAGTTTTGGTTACAGGTATCAAAATGGCTATAGAATGGAACATTACACAACTTCAAGTCTTTGGAGACTCTCAGCTCGTCATCAATCAAATTAATGACGATTACCAAACAAAGGATGAAAAAATAATGCCTTATAAGAAGATGGTTGATGATGTCAAGAAATATTTTGTAGAAATAACTTTGTAGCAAATTCTAAGGATTGACAACAAAGCAGCAGATGCCATGGAAACACTTTCTTCTCTACTTCAGACATAGGAAAATCAAGAGCATTACAAATTCCTGGTGGAAGAGTTGTTTTACCCTGCTTATAATTGTCCTAATTCCCAAACTATCTATCACCTTGTTGGACATGAATCCTCCCACTATGGCCAAAATTATACATACCTAAAAGAAAACACCCTACCTCCTGACTTATCAAAAAATCAAAAGAGAAACTTTATTCGCCAATCCTCCCATTATACTCTCGTCGTAGATACCCTATTTAAACAAGGTCTGGACAATACTCTTTTAAGATATCTCGAACAAGAAGAATTTGAGAAGGCCTTAAATGAAGTCCATAATGAAATTTTTGGCATTCATTCAAGTGGTCTTACCCTTTCGAAAAACTCATACGCTTGGGCTATTATTGGCTGACTATGGAACACGATTCTTTTCAGATAGCTAGAATATGCAAATAATGTGAGATCCATGGAAACTTGATTCATGCGCCAACACAAGAACTTCATGCTTTAGAAACATCTTGGCCTTTTGGCCAACGGGGTCTTGATCTAGTAGGAAAGATAAATACTTCTTCATCCAATGGTCACAAATTCATCCTTGTAGCTACCGAATATTTCACAAAGTGCATTGAGGCAGTCCCTCTCATCAATATCACAGGAAAACAAATTGCTGCATTTATCTTGAACTACATCATTATGTCGCTAGGGAATACCCATGACCATTATCACTGATAATGAGCGACCGTTCAAGAATCAAGATGTACAAGAGCTATGTGAGAAATTCAAGATCCAAAACAAATTTTCTACACCCTACTATCCATAAGGAAATGGACAAGCCGAAGCATCAAACAAAACCATTCTGAAAATCTTAAAAAAGGCAGTGAATGATGCTGGTAGAGATTGGCATGTTCAATTGAACCTTTCTCTATGGGCCTACCGTACTTGTATCTGCACACCAATATGTGCCACACCTTTCTCTCTTGTTTATAGATCAGAAGTAATACTACCAATCAAAGTAGAGATACCCTCTCTCTGGGTATCATTAAAAGGTCTTATCCCAGATGAAGAACAATGAGTATCTAGATTGCAAGAGCTAAAATTGATTCATGAATGAAGACAAACTCTCTTTGATCATTTAAAGGTATATCAACAAAGAATGTGCGGTGGTTACAATCACAAAGTAAAACCAAGAACATTTCAAGTTGGGGAACTAGTACTCAAAGAAAATCCATGCAACCAAGCAAATCGAAAAAAGAAAGGGAAGTTTGAACCAAATTGGTTAGGACCATTTGTGGTCACAACAGTATTTGGGTCAGGAGAATATCAGCTATCAACATAGGATGGGAATCATCTCGAGGAACCCATCAATAACATGCATCTGAAGAAGTTTTATGTTTGAAAAATCAGAAAAATCCAAAAACAGTAAAAAGAAAAACAAATATGACAAAAAGTGAAATAAAAACAGATGGTGAAAACCTGGCAAACAGGCGCTATTTTTCCACTAGTTTTTCCATCTATTAGTTCATACATTTTTCCGCTTGCATTCATTCTCCATCAACGCTATCCATCGTAAGCCTTTGTACATACGTAGACATCGCAAGTAATTTATCGTCATGGTTTGGATCATTGGGTATATCATAATGACTTTGTTTCTAGGCTTGGGGAAAAATCCTACACCTAGCTAGGGGAAAAATTTACAATCATTTTGAGCTTAATCAAATAGGTAAAACCAATAGTTAGACAACACTTGTCAAGGGAAAACACTGAGACACATCCAACATTGAACATGAGATCACATTGTTAACCATCAAGCTATCACACGTCAGTATAAGAACATCGCACTTTTTTCAATGGATGATATCTTTTGGATACTTCTTTCAGCACTTTGGTTCAACTTTACTATCTTGATTTTCGCTAACATGATTTTTGAGTGCCTCCAGGATGTCTTTGACTAGAGGAATATGGAAGGAACATGATATTTTTCTTGCCTGTTGTCTGTAAATTAATCATTAGTAAGTCCAAATTTGTCTCAGGACATGATCATCAGAGTATCATCAAAGACATTTTCGATTTGCATATACCAATGGTTAATACTGCCTATTTTACGCAAACAACACTCAGATCATCTTGGTTTAATTATACCTCGATGCTTGTGCTAACTTGCAATATCAAAATCTAGGAAAGCAGTACTCAAGTCATCATGGTTTAATTATACCATTGATGTTTGCACTCATTTCCCACATTTCTAAAAGCTCAATGATGACAAAAAGCAATAACCTAGTGACTGGTCCAATCATAGCTTTACATTTCATTAGCATTCGCATTAGCATTTAGCTTGCATTTCATTCTTGCATGGATCCCAAAAGCTCATCTTATCCAAGGTCAAATCTATCGCAATAATCATCAATGTGTTATCATAAGGTGTAGACGCAATCAAAATGATGATTCATCTCTCTCCAGATATTGTCAACCCAACGCAAATCTTATGCTACCCCCTCAAATACACCAACATAATCATATCTCAATCATCCTGCAACCTAATATCAACAAAATGTCAGTTCTTTATCCAATCAACCTTATCCATTCTATCAATTGATCACATCTGATATATTCTATCATGGCTTATATAGGATGTATCTTTCCTGGAACCAGACATTTTGATCAAGTCTTATACAGGATCTATCGTTCCTAAAACCAGATGCTTTTGATCATCTTTGTCTTATACAAGAAGTATCTATCCTGAAACCAGACTAAATCTAGATCTTATCAAAATAATCGAACTTGTTGAAATTTATCAAGCTCTATCAATCATTGTGATCAAAGAACTCACACTTTCATCAATCAATGTTGCAAAATAAAGTCATTTCTAATCGGGACATCAATTTCACAACCATCCAAAAACACTCCAACAATCAATTATCTCAATTGATCTCCCGAGGGGGCATCATCGTACCACAATTTGTCAATCAATGTTTGGGGCATCCTATCAAACCAATATCATCGTCAAAATAAAATTATTCTTTGAATCAACGCGTCATCACACCTCGCTTCAAAGAGGGGCAAAATGTATACACCTCAAAATGGTTTGAAGATAATTAACTAAATAAGCAATTATTTAATTAATCCTCCTTCCCAATTTAATTGAATTCATTAACAATTTGATTAAATTCTCTCACTCATCTACTTATTAATAAATCTAAGGATTTATTTAATAGGTTCATTTCAATAATCCCCTTTGATTAATTAATTCTAATTAATTAATTCCCTCATCAAATTCATTTCTTCTAAATCCCCTAATTAATTAAAACAAATCAATTTATGAGTTGTTGAAAATTAATTAGCCTTTTTCCTATCATTTGAATTTTTAAATTCAAATTTCCCACATGCCTCCCAACTTCTAACCACCTAACCTAACCACTCCTAAACCTAACCCATTCCATCTAACCATGGGTTTAATTAACCCCATCTTAGCTTGCACATCCTAACCTCCTTATCCTAACCTCCTATGGTGTGGATACTCTCCCCTTGAGACACATGGCATTCTTGGGCCACATGTCTCACCTCTTGGACACTTGCCCTCTCATGAGCAAAGCTCCTTGACACTTGTCACCATAGAGATGACAATTGTCCCCTTGCCTCCAACCTCTTCTCCAACCACCTCCAATTGTCCCCTTTCATCCAACCTCTTCTCCAACCACCTCCAATTTCACCCTTGATATGTTTAGATTCAGTCTTGACCGTTGATTCCTACCACCTCACCCTTGGCCTTGGAAATCCTATGAATATCCCCCATGTTGGAGCACAATTCATCCCATCTCATTTGCATCTTAGGCATTGTTACTATAGGCATATTCATATTAGCATTATCATTTGAGCATTGTTATTATAGGCAATTGCATCTTAGATCTAGCTTAATTTTCTTATTTTCTAACGTAATCGTTGAATCATCTAACTTAAATGCATCATTATCATTTCAAATCCTCCATCTAGGTGTAGTAAAGTCACTGGAACTTGCTTATCCAGATCTGAGAGCAAATCCACACTCACATCTATTAGGAGGCGATAGATCGATTTGTCATGGTTTTATACTTCTTTGCTTTGAATTTGCTAACCATTCTTGTAATGATCTATTGAGTGTTTGTGTTGTAGCTGGAGGTATCACACTTCACAAGCAGGACACAAGTAATGTATGCTGGTCAAAATGACAATTAATATAAAAGAGTTACTTAAAGATAAATTGGAATAGTTAGTTTAAATTTTATTTTAAAAAATCATTGAAAATAATTAACAAATAACATCACAAAAATTAATACTAATAAGATTACTCAATTTTTTCTAAAATAATAAAATACATGTCACCCAGTATTGCAAGCGAAATAATTTGATACAATAAAAACTATATGATAAGAAAAAAGAGTAGATCTATGTATATATGTTTTGGCATTCACATGGATTTTTAAAAGCTATTGTTGCATATTAGTGTCTTTGTTCATATCTTTAAATAATTAGTATGATAGTTTATAAGGTGTTGATATAAAAAATGAAGTTTTTGATGGTTTTAATGTAACATGCCCATTGTTATATCCATTTGATTTACGAAGTTTTAACCCATAAGTGAAAGAAATGCATTGCCAAAATACAAGTAATAAAAAAATTTCTCCTTCCTTTCAAAAATAAGATACATTTTTAAAATAAATCTCTTTTCAACTTTCATTTCATCATGAATCATATACAATATCATATTCATAAACATATGAATGCATTTACATTTTACCTTTCAAATTTTCATTTACTTTAGGAATATGTGAATACATATAAAGCTTCTAGGAGCTTAAAGAAACATAAAAGATACAAAATGGTTCAAATGTTCTTCTTGGCATGCATCTTCAAATACTAGTCGCCGACTAAATGAGGAAGAGCATCACTCAAGCTCTTTTCCACCCAACCAAGACTTTACAGTATCCCGTTCCTCTTCTAATAGAGCCAATCTGACCCTTCGACGAAGAGTTTGGTTTGGTGACCTCATAATAATACAACCTTATGAGTATAGTGTTGTGTCCTAAATGACTAGAGTTGCCATACATTGGCTACAACCTACATGTATGGTGTTCCATGTCTAGTATGTAAACCTGGATCATAGTGAACCGATAATGTACATAGTGGCAATCTATACTACTTTGGCTAAAGAATTAGTCACCCAGTATTTCAAGCGAGAGTCGTATGTACACCCACTTCATTTCTCTATTTGGTAAACTAGCCATTAATTATATTCTCATACCTTTTCCACAATCTTAAATAATAGAATGTCTATCTAGGTTATTCCCATCCAGGGATTATCCTAACCCCAAGATGAACCAAATCAATCATTCCTACATTCTAAATATGTAGTTCATAGCATAATACTATCCTAGCTATTACATACATATATATAATTTTGTATCATGTAAGGAATGTCAAGTTTCTATCAACTCAAGAATGTATATCCTACCAATAAGTCAATTTCAATCATTTCTTTAAATCAAGCTTATGCAACAACATAACCTATATATAACATTACTCAAAAAGAAGGTAGAATCCTCATGCATGTATCATAGCTTCCACACAAATATTGATTCCTTTCCATAAACACACAAGCTTCACATATTATCCACTAGGATAAGAATTCTCTCTCTCTCTCTCTCTCTCTCTCTCTCTCTCTCTCTCTCTCTCTCTCTCTCTCTCTCTCTCTCTCTCTCTCTCTCTCTCTCTCTCTCTCTCTCTCTCTCTCTCAATGATAACCACTAACCTATTCTATTGTAATGATCATTTAAAAAAGTTGTAGCTTTTCATATTATTTTCTCCAAGTGTGTCTACTCATTTAGGAGATTTGCGACTTTTTGTGGTGGATTGTGGTATGTTATTCATCACAATTCTAGCTCTGGAAGATTCCTTGCTAATAGGAATTGACATAAAACTAATCTTATGCAGGCATTATGGGTGTATGCACCAAGATGGGAGACCAAAAGCATTAGTTGAGCCTAAGGAAACCTCAATTAAAATTATCCACAACATAAAGTATTATACTTGAAATAAGGAGATTACAAATACCTTACCAAAATTGGTCAATTCATTTTCTTCAAGATGGCTTTCTCCCTTAAATTAGGAGAAACTCTTTATCATGAATGTATACCTGAACTATCAAACCAAAAGGTTCTTCTCGTGGTTTCAATTTTTTATCGAAGTAGGTGTGATCAACAAAATAATTAATTGGAAACTCTTTTAGGCAGCTAACTTATCTCTAAACTATAATTTTCTATTTGCACCATAAAAGGACCTAAGTGCCCCACCATTAGGAGATAACTATGGGAGATTATATGGTACATTATAAAACTCATAAATTAATTATACATGATCTATGTGAATATTTTATTACAATATTAACCTCAAATGAAAAATAGGGAAGTATACAACATTTAGTCATGATTTTAGTCCCATTATATAAATGAATACACTTTTAGATTTAACACCTAGGAATGGAATACTCACATGGACAAACAAAAGGCCCAATTTAGTAAAATAGCAAAGAGATTGGATATTAATTTTATATTTCCTAAATGGATTGAATATAATGATTTTATAAAATGTTAAATAATTATATGCTTGGTTTAATATCACCCTTTGTTGAATTTGCAATCCATTGAAGATCATCTTAAGCCCCAATGCACCTTCAACTCTAAAAATATGTAGTTTGAAGATCAACCTTTCATAGATCTTGTTGAACATTGATGAAGTGAGCTTATAGAAATGAGAATCACCAATATGTATGCTCTACTAAAAAACTCATTGTCTTAAAAAATCCATAAAGATTGGAATAATAATTCTAATTTTCAAGAACACTTTGTTGATAAAGAATGGATAAAAATGGAACTAAATAATTTAGATTTATCTTAGTTAGAGGGATGGACTAGGATCAATTCATGAAGAAAGATCTTTTGTCTCAAAATTAATAATTGTCCAAGCAAAGGAAAACAAAATCTAGAGGTAAAAATCTTGAGAAATTTAGCTAGCTAAGGATGAAAAGAGCATAAATTTTTTAACAACATAACTAGGGAAAGGAGGAGCTACAAAAAACACTTTTGTAAAATTTTCCTAGTGGAGAATCTCTTATTGATCCTAAACCCATCAAAGTTGAATCAATCTTCCTTTTTAGTGAAATTCTTGCAAGTGAGGGGGATTCAAGATTGTAGGAGCAAATAGACCCCTTATATTCCACTCTCTTTACCAACCCAAATGAAGATATTCAAATATAAATGTCTCCTTTTGTTAAGGGGGAGATGAATTTGGATTTATTCAAAGTGAACTCAAACAAAGCCCAAAGGCCTAATGTATTTCATGTTTCCTTTTAGTAATGTTGGCATATCATTGAAAAATCAGTCACAGTGGCTTGTAGTGAAGCACAAAGATTCAAAAAGTACTAAAATAACGTGATTCTATATTTATTGCATTAACCCCTAAGAATGCTTCCCTTGAGTCTTTTATAGATTTTTGAAAAATTTCCCTTTGTAACACTCTATATAAAGTCCTATAAAAGTCAATAAAGGAACATCTAAAAATACACACTCCCTTTTCTAATCCCCCAACAACAAACTAGCTTAATCTTTGTGATATTCATCATTGACGATATCAACACTAGACATTAAAGAAATTACTCAATTTCCAATACAAATAAAAAAAGCATGATAATCAAGCATAATATTAGCAAATCATATGGTAGAGTAATTGAAAGTTACTCATGAAAATCCTAAAAAAAAGTTTGTTTATGCTAATTTGAGGGAATTGATCTTTGAATGAAGTAGAAGTTGAAGCACTTTTGCTTGGTTTCTTATTGCTTGAATCATGTAATATTGACACAATAATAATTAAGGCCAATTTTATGCTGATCATTCTATGTATATAGAAAAGATGCTCTCTCAATTGAAAAATAAACATCACTTTGAATGAATTTTCTGGTATACTTGATAGTTTAACATCTTTAATTGCCACATATTGCTCTCAATGGTTAGCCTAACATTAACAAAACATGTAACCAATTATACATTTAATCTTGATGTTGTTATAATCATTCCACCTTCTTATGTAGGAGTGACACTTCCCACATGTTTGATTTAGTTCAAGAAAGTTTTGACCTCATTATTTTGTGTCAGTTGTTTCTCACTCCATAAACATATGATCATCATTTATTTTACTTTAAAATTCACAATGGAATTGCTCATTCACTTTGGTGGTGAGTTATAGTAAATGGGCATCCTTGTGAAAATCAACAAAGCAGATTGAGAAAAGTTTTCTTTCTTCCACACTAGTGATATTACAGTTATGAGATTTTACAGCCCACTATTGATTGTTTTGGCACTCCATATACCTAAGAAGAGATCCTCAACCCATTTTGTTAATATCCTACAATCAGGGGAATCTACGAGAACATGTTTCTTTGAGCCATTATGTCAAACCATTCAGGTCCCTTGTCTATGCTTCAACAGTTTACATATCCCTCGGCCAAACAATTTTTGTTTGCATTCTGTCAAACAGTTCACATTCCTTTTCTATGCTTACACATATTACATACGTGTGTGCCAGAAAAGCTTCAGCTACAACATCTGCAAAGATTCTCTACCGTTTATTGTGTGATGGATCTCCATACCCTGTTCCAAAGCTCCCATTTTCGCACAGGCTGTGAAGATGTTGGCAGAGGTTGCGGTGTTTGGCTTTACTCCTATTAATCACTTTTAATTCAAAGCTTCTAAATCCTATTCAAGGAATGCATTTTGTGCATATCTTGTAATCATGCGGGGTAAAAGATGACAGCATAGCTGCTGCTAAGTCGGCTTGCCCCACTCCGTGTTGAAGGTCCTGGAATGGAGAGTATGCTTTCTGTGTTATTGCTGCTCAGGGATCTTCAGTGTCGATTCCCTTCAATGGAGAGTAAGCGGCGCCCTATTCAAATCAATTCCCTTCCATTACGCTTTCTTGGATGTCCAAACCCTGTTACAAAGCTCCCATTTCAGCATAGGCCGCCAAATCATAGCGAAATAAAAGATGCCTACGGGTTGTGATCAAACATATACGCCACAGTCATCCATCCAACTCAAATCTGCGCAGGAGAAATGTTTGTTTGAATTTGTAAGGGAAACGCAGAGGGAATGGGCTCACAACTGCCACCTAAGCGGTCAAAGGCCTAATGTGTATTGTTTAAGCCATCCCCTCATAACTCCTCTAAGCTTACCTACCCTAACCCCCATCCTAACTGTCCTACACCCAACCCTTTCCTATCACTTTATACCTTAGCACCACAACCCTTATAACTCCTCCTACATACTATACCGTCCTAGCTTCTCCTAATTACCTTCACCCACCATTCTTACCTTCCCTTTACTCATAACTCCCACAGCAACCCTTATAACTCCCCACTACACCTATCATACTCCACTATAGGGAATGGGGCCCACTTGTAATATTTGGAGATATTGTTTGTGTTTTCAATTTCAACACCACTTAAGCTTTTTCAAGGAATTGGGAATTTTTGTTTGTGATTTGAGTCCAAGGGGTTAACAAATGTTTAAGAGGAGTCAACAACATGCTGAAGAATTTTGCTTGGGAGAGTGCCAAGATAAGTACTACTCTTTTAAATTCAATATTTTAATGAAATATATTTTTTTAATAATTTTATGTTTATTAATATATTATCATTCTCACTTTAATTTGAAATTGATGTCTAAGTATTAAATTATGGTAAGTGTATCCCTTTCCTACTTCGTGGCTTTATAACTCCCCATTTGCCACGGTCTCACCCCACATCCCACTCCATTCCTTCCATTCCCCCGTGGCACCCTCTTTTCAAACTCATTACCTTATGCCTTTCCAGTTTCCACCATCATAGCTTGGGCCCCACTTTAGACTTCAACATGGAGTATAAAGAGTTAAAAGAAAAAACTCTTTGTTGGGACCCACCAAAACATCTAGCTTGGAAATTTAAGATGTTTTTAAGGCATTTCAATTGCCTTTGACCCCCTTCCTCACCATCGTAGCCTGTTGGCCCCACAAAGCATTAAGATGACTTTTTTTAAAGGTATTAACATACTGGCCCCACAAGGCATTATGCAGCAGATTGAAAATATTTTTTCAAAAAAAAACTTTGATAATGTCCAAAAAAAAACTTTAAAAATACAAAAATACAAAAATCCAAAATAATGAAAAAATTGAGAAAGTACAAAAAATGAAAAAATCATGAAAATTTGGCTAAGGCATAGAAAATAAGTAATGCCTCTCAAGAGCATTACTACTTTTTAAGCAATGCTCATTAAATTCATTACTACTTTTTAAGCAGGGCCTCGCCTCTCAATGCATTACTGCTTTTAAACAATGCCCGTTAATGTCATTACTACTTTTAAGCATTGCCTTTCGCCTTTCAATGGCATCGCTTTATTTAAGCGATGCAAGTTGCTCAAAACAATGTTAATATTCAATTGTACAATAAGCAAAGCAAGTTCGATCTTTCTTTTTCAATTGAACAATATTAAATGGTTGAAAGCAATACAATATTAATTCGACTAAAGTGAAAGCCATGATTTATGACAAAGGTAGCGAGTTTCATAAAAAGGCAATCATTTAATATTATTGGTGGTGAGTTATCCAAACTAAAAAAGTTCGATTTGATCAAAATGATGATATTAAGTATATGCAACTATAAATGCCACGATTTGACAATTAGATATTTAATTAAAGTTGCACCCATTCAATGTGTGATGCTTTACAAGCATTGGTGAAAGTGAAAAAACGATTTTTAAAGCAACATCTTCATCCAATCAAATGTCATTAATGTAGATTCTGGAAAACAAAGAACTGCTACAACAAATTCATAAAAAGAAATCTTTTAACACAACCACATCCTTTATTCAAATCCTTCAAAATTGTTTACAATATACAGCTTGCTTCAATCATTACAATTGAGCATTGAGCAGTTTTTATAAAGGTTGCAGCCTCTTAAAACTGTTCATATCATCATAACATGCATTATTCGGTGGAGAGCAATCTAACTATAGTTCTAAAGAAAGATGCAAACTAAATTAGGCTAACACTAATTTATGCATGTTCATAGGCATGCTTTATTTGGTTGCATAAAAAATAAAACTAAACCTAACTGTCTGACTAAATATAACAAAGAGTTCTCATCAACGAACTCTAGCATGCTATGAATGATTAGTATAACGGTGGATCTTGACTCAGCAATGCATGGCAGTGGTACTCCTAGTAAGCCTCCGTAACGGTGGAACTAACGGCTCAGCATCAGTTTCCAACAATTAAATGATAAGTGCCCAGCAGTTTTTGAGTGTCATTTATATTATGCGATTTGGCATTGAATTTGGGGTGCTTGAATTGTTTCAAAGGAATTAAATGAAAATTGTTCAAGCTTGTGATGAGTTATCAATTGCTATTAAATCCAAATTGATCACTCCATTGATCAATATGTAAGTCAATTTGCTTTTATCTGCCCATGATCGAATTATACACAACCAAGGTACATAACAGCGATTAGAATCTGACCAAGTTGGAATGATTTTAGTCTGGTACAACAGCGACTTCATATCAGAGACATCAACGACTTGAACCATGGCATTTGAATCACCAGCGAATGTATTTTGATGCAAGGTTTCGATGCAAATTTGCAGTTGACATCAGCTAATTATTCTCAGTGATATCCATTCTGATCATACATCTTTTTGGCATTGAACTTCAGTTTAGCAAGTTAGGAGATGAGACGATTCTTATTTTGATATAATTAGCATTGAACTTCACCCTTTTGTCTAACAGGATTTCCAATTATACGCAGAACAGATCATTGGTGGCATCAAGATTCCATTACCTACCTCAGCGAATCATTTTTATCAGCAGCGATTTCATTCATTTTGGGGTGGCGAGTTTGTCATTGTCTCATATCGATCAAATACAATAGTTTGTTTGAAGAAAAGGTGGCGACACTGTCTGTTTTGAGATAGCAATTTTCGGAACCAAAGCCAATTTCATTTGTCACTATTTTGATCATTGTATTTGATCACATTATCAGTTTTTTTAAAGAGACCGCAGCTCTGACATAAGTCTGTTGGGCTATGTCTTATGCCAATCTTAGTGTTTGACTCATCGATCTTGTATGGTCTCGATTATAAAGGTTCTATTCAACTCATAATTTTGAAGGAATTAGTCTGTCCATATTGAAGGTCTGAATTTGATCAGGGAACCAATCATTTTCTTTGAGATTACATAATAGATTTGAGACAAGGGTCTCAGTGTTGAGGGATCGAACTTCATATGGTGACTGATTTGGTTATTCGTTTGGAGGCTTTCATTGTCTTGGCTTTGTTAAATTGGGGTGTTTTGTTTGATTACGGACACAATTATCATTAAGGATTTTTGTTTTAAGACATCAATTATTTATTTGAAATATCAAAAGACTAACTTAGCCAACTCTTGCAGGTACAAGATGGTGACGTAAAGTTGGCTGTCATCAAGAAAGAGATTGCACTTCAAGTCTTTACGAGGCAACTGTTGTGATCGTCAAGTAACATGCTCACATAAGGCAGGATATGAGTCGTACACATCAAAGAAGAATACACGGAGTCACTCGAGGCGTCCTAGACAAAAACAAGGCATCCAGATTCAATGAACTTCACAAGAAGATAACTACCACATGTGCATGAAGTTCGAAGTACCTACCCTCGCCATCTATTGGTTGAATTTTCACAAAAGGACACGTGTCTCTTAAAATGTAAACATATCATTGGTCAAGCATTAAATGTTTTGTAATGGGTTCAACAAAACCTGATTAGGGTTTCTATCTTGTAATCTTGGCCATTGGTCTCAAATTGATTTAGAGCCACTGAAATGTAATGAGAGCACTATAAAAGGCCTCACTTCTTCATTTGCAATGGATATAGCAGATAGTTAATAGTCAATAGAGAGTTAGATAGATAGCATTTTAGAGTAGAGTAGAAAGAGGAGGCAAAGATTGTTGCCAAGACACTGTTGCCAAAGACATGTAAACTTCATTGAAGGAATGGTGAATTCTACGTGTTAATTCAACAATTTGCATGGTCTCTATACTTCTCAATTTGATTTCAAGTTATTTAGATGAATGAAAGACTTGTGTGATCAATGGTGAAATTCGTATATCCATACTACTAATAGCTTGGCGATGGTAACGTGCCTTGCGTAGTCAACTAGAGTAATTCAACTTAGGCTTCACTTTGATTATCATTCTTCATTGATATGCATCAACTTGACGGCATCTATGCTTGTAGTGGTGATTTGAACATCACAAAGCTATCCTTAGAAGATCGAACTAGCCTTGTAGAGATGTTCGCTGCACATGTCAAAGCAAGACTTAGTTGAATTTCATCAATGATCATCCATTGTTCATCACTTAAATCCCAAGCACGCCTAAACAAAAACAACACATCTCTATAAAAAGAGCTTGTGCTATGTTGGAGTACCCACTGTCTGAAAGCCAGCCCAACAAATTATTTAATTATTTATAAAAATATTATCACAAGTTGGCCTAAGCCGATAGGGGAATTTTAGACAATTTCATTTGTCTTAAAATTTCAATTTTATTTAAAATAAACCTCACAAAAGACAAGTGTTAAGCAACACCGTGGGGCTTGATGACCTAAATCAAATTGGAATCATCACAATACACAAGAACTTTCAACACTTTCTACAAACATAAGTCATTCCTAGCATAAAAAATAAATGGTTTCCATATATCAAATAAAAAAGTGAATACTCCTAATTTTGGATTCCTCTTTCTATCTTTATAATTATCCTTCTTAAATTTTCCAACATCTACTCATCCCTTTTCCACTTATTTTTGTCTTCTTTTATGATGTTTCCTTTATGTTTTTACTTATTTTCTCAACTATCATTGCAAAATGCAATGACTTGCTAAGAACTTAGATCAAGAAAGGAACTCATAGTTGTGTGATCCATCTAAATGTGGTTCAACTTCAAGGATTTATTTATTGTATGGTTAAATGACATCATCATCATTCTTAGAGTAGAATTGCTAATTTGTCTTGTTGTATTCTTACACTCACAAAAACATTTTAATTTCTTGTATGCATATCACCACAATATTAGTGTTTGATTAGTCTAACAAATGATAAAAAAGTATAAATAGAATCATATAATAAATTATAACTAAACCAATTTTTTAATAAATTTTTAAGTACTCAAAAATTCTAACACTTAACAATTAAAATTACTAATCCTACCTTCTTTTTGTGTTGGAGCTGCCCCTATAACTGTTTCTCCTTCTGATGCGTATGTTGAAACTATACCATTGTCTATTTCTTCTTCTAGAGATGTGATTGGCCCTGGCTCTGCTGGTCTTGCTGGCTCTTCGATGTTTGTTGGCCTCTCCTTGGGTGTTGGGTCTCCTGCGTTGGATATGCTGGATTGACAAGCTGAGGCTGCTAAGGTTGAAGAAGGCTAGATTTCGGTTAAAAGCAAACATTCTAAAAGGTCTTCGCCTTCTTTTGACATGACCCCTAGATCCCAAAAGAAGGAGTCCAAAGGGAAATCCTAATGATGGTTGTTTGCTCCAGGTTGGGGGTGCTTGTTGTTAAAATCCCTTTGGGCAATTGGAACTTTATCTTGCCTTTTCTTTATTTTTGCTCGTTGTTTCTCCTTTTGGATCTCGATCTTCTTGCAGTTTCCTTGTATACGTTTTATTTGTCAGGTAAATTTTCATTTTTGAGGGGCCAGTCTCTTTCGATCCCCTTTCTTGGCTTTGTTCTATCTCGTCTTAGCTCCTTTTTTTGTTTAGTGGTTATTCTTGAATATCTCTAGATGTGGGTTTCAGGTTCACCCAAATTAAACTGCTTTGTACAGGGTTTCGAGTCTCTTCAAAACCTGTTTTTGCCTAACAAAAAAAAATTAAAATTACTAATTCTATAATATTAATCATTGATCTCATGCCAACATTTAAAAAATCATGTATAATTATAGTTTCAACATTAAGTTTTCCACCTTAGTCCAAATTACACCGAGACATCCAATGTTGAAAATATAAAGTTTGTTAGGATGTGATAGTCACAATGGTAGTAAGTTGGCAAGGTGAGAACATAATATCCCTCATAATTTTGGGATCGATTATAAGGTTAGTGACAAGATCATTAGAGATTTCTATACATTCAACAACATTTGTCTATCCATTTATAGGTTCACAAGTAAACTTAAGGCATATAGGTTTAATTTTGCTTATGACTTTTCATGAGATTCTTTTTTAATAGAGCATAGGGTTGTAAAATACAATTGATGGCTGGAGTAAATACAATTTATGATAATAGGGGATCAAATTTTTAAAAATAATATAGATGGATGACCATTTTAACTTCTCCTTTTTCCTTTAAATTCATTTCAGTTGCTAATTTTTTCTAAGTATTCTTATTTTTTGAATAACTAATTTGGAAAGATTGTATTGAAATTAAAAAGTCTTTGTTTAAAATCTTAAAAGATACGAAAAATCTTTGAAATATTAAGAATTGAGTGTTGATGTAGAACTAAAAGGGTCTCGAAGAAAATTGTATCTTCATATTAACTTAAATATTAAATAATAAAATTATTATTTGAATTTGAGAAATAAATCTTATGATATCAATTTAGATTGTGAAGAATTCAAATATCCTCCAATATATTTTTGATATTTATAGAAACAAAAACTAAGGCGTTGGCCCTTAAGAACAACTGCCTAAGGGGCATAAAAGTAGTAGGTTAACACTTACGACACATAAATAGCAATAGAAACCAAAAACAACTAATTATGAATATCCACAGTCTTCAAAAAAGAGTTTAACCATCTGGGTCTACTACCCGGTATACCATCTAATATAATAATAGTCTGATGAGAAATCTGCCGCCAAATGCTATATCAGTAAGCATACAGACAACTGATATTACTAACCCTACTTAAGACATATAACATATTAATATTGTTCATATTGTGCTCGTAGCGGCACCTAGTAACTAGGAAAGCAAAAACTAGAGAAAGGATCAAAGTCCTTAGCAGTAACCCTTGAATGAGCATCCAATTTATTGCACAACTATCATCCAATTTTCAGCCAGGAACTTAAAAAGTTCCTTATAGTTGCCTTCATCGCCATCCTTGCCAGCCAACATTTTCTCTTGCAGCAAACAAAAAGATGTAGCAAAGTTGTGCATCACCCTCAAGGAAAACCTCGAAATGCTACC
Organism: Cryptomeria japonica; assembly: GCF_030272615.1. Classification (NCBI taxonomy): domain Eukaryota; kingdom Viridiplantae; phylum Streptophyta; class Pinopsida; order Cupressales; family Cupressaceae; genus Cryptomeria; species Cryptomeria japonica. The sequence goes on along the minus strand of NC_081408.1, from coordinate 1,907,634 downwards.
CATTTTACTTTTGAGGTCTGCGAGTCTAGCATTAGTCTTTTCCAGCTCCCTAGCAGTAGCAACACATTTATCATAGTCACCCGTAAGGTGGGCACCGAGATCTCCCTCCATGATAGGCTTCACATTGATGACTTCTTCTGACATCATACCCTTAGTCAGGTCAATAGGGTCAGTATTCATGCTATCAGAAGCACGAGAAGAGTTGTTAGCCAAACCGGAGCTATCAACCCTATCAACATTCTTACCAAACCCTTCTTCTTTCTCTTTTTCAATGCCCTTCTTCCCCACACTCCCATCCTTTTCTTCCTCTTCCAAGTCCATCTCAATTTTTAAACTTTTCCCCTTACCCCTAGGGTGAATAGCCAGTCTAGAAGACCATCTTGGGGTGCTGGTATCTTTAGTGGGCTCAAGGTCAAAATCAATTTAATATCCTCCAATATGTTATTATTATCTTTATTTTATAATTTCATCTTATAACATTTACTAATAATGCCAAGGTCACCATCAGTGACAAGGCTAGTGAGAAGACCAATAGAGAGATCTATATCTTCAACATCATGGGTATCCATTCTATAGACTCATAAGTATAATTAAGTTCTATAGGTTTAATCATGCATATGAATCTTAATGACTTCATTTTCAATACAAGTGTTTGTTAAATACATTTGGTGACTAGAAAAAATACAATGTGAGATTAAAAGATAAAAATATGAAAAATAAATAAATGGAGAGCCACTTTAACTCCTAATTTTCCCTATAAATTCATTTAAATTGCCACTTTTTTATTTGATATTTAATAATTTTTGAATAACTAATTTTGAAATATTATTTTGAAAATTAAAAAAGTATTTTCTCAAAATATAAAAAACATGTTAAAATATTAAAAATTGAGTGTTTATATAGACTTAAAATGATCTCAAAGAAAATTGTGTCTTCATATGAACCTAAATATCATTAAGTTTAAGAAAATCTAAATTTGACCTTTACAATGAAGAATCTTATGATGTTCATTTGAATTGCAAAGTATTCATAGATCCTCACACTTATTATATTATTCTTTATTTAATAATTTCATCCCATAATATTTACTTACCACATTTAAGTATTAAGTCTATACTGTCAATTATTGAAGCCATGGAAACATTCAAAACATTAATTATGATTATGGTTCTCACATTAGTTTATTTCCTTTGTCCAAATAAGATTAGGACATCAGGTATTTAATACAAAAATAAAATACATAATTTGTGAGGATATGTAAATTTGTGAAGCGACAAGATAATGTCCATTGTGAAGTGGGGATCAATGAAAAGATGATTATGGTTTTCACATTAATTTATTTCCTTTGTCCAAATAAGATTAGGACATCAGTTATTTAACACAAAAATAAAATACATAGTTTGTGAGGATATGTAAATAGTGACAAGATAATGTCCATTGTCAAGTGGGGATCAATGAAAAGGTTAGTGGGAAAATCAATTGAGAGCTCTATACCTTCAACATCACATGTCTATTCATTTATATACTGACAAGTATAATTACATCAGCAACTCCATAAAGGCACACAATTTGCTAAAAATACATAGATAGATAATCACTTTAAATTTAAATTCTCCTTTAAATTTATGTGTCATTAAACTTCGTTTTTTATTATTTTAAATTTTTTAATAATTAATTTACAAAGATTGTATGGAAATAAAAAAATCTTTTGTTTAAAAACTTAAAATTGTAAAAAGATTTGAAATATTAAAAATCAAGTGTTGATGTAAACATAAATAAATCTTGAAGAAAGTTGTGACTTTACATGAACTTAAATATCATTAACTTGAAGAAATATATAACATGAATTTAGGAAAAAATCTTATCTTAAAATGATATCCATTTGAATTGCAAAACATCATACATCCTAATTTTTTTATTATTATCATTATTTTATAAGTTCAATTCATAATATTTATATTGTAAGGTTAGTGAGAAGAACAATAGAGTGATCTATACCTTCACCATGTGTCTTATCTATTTATAGGCTCACAAATATAATTACATCAGCAACTCTATAAGAAGTTTTTCAAAAAGTAAATAGACAGACAACCACTTTAACTTTTACTTTCTCCCCTAAATTCATTTAAATTACTAAAACTTTTTAAGACTTTAAATTTAAACTTTTTAAGACTTTAAATTTTTCAGTAACTAATTTGAAAAGATTGTATTCTTAAAATCTGAAAAAGAATTAAAAAATTTAAATGTTGATGTAGACTTAATGGAATATAGATGAAAAACTTATCTTCATATTAATTTAAATATTATTAACTTTAAAAAAATTATAATTTGAATTTGAATTTTTTTTTTATAAAATATATCTATTAAATGGCAAAACTTTCGTACGTCCTCAAGATTTGTTATTATTATCTTTATTTTATAATTTCAGTTCATTGCATTCACTTAATGCGCCATAATCACCATCAAATAAAGCTGAACAAATTTCGTATCAGATAAAAAGTACTCCAAAACTTTAATAAAATCTTTAAATAAATTATGCTCAGATAAACTTCGAATTCTAGGCTATAAATTTGAGGAAAGGTATGGGAAGTTACACAAAGTTTTCCTTCTAAAAGCAATCTGTAAGTTGTACTCTAATTGCTCTAATGGCTTTTTCATTCTCTAATCTAACGGAGTCCCTTTTAATGCCCATAGTATTCACAATCTTGGGTTTCTGGGTTTTGTACAAATTATTAGGTTTGCTGAGGGGAAATGCAAACGCATCTAGATTGCCACCCGGGCCATTAGGGTTTCCTATTATAGGAAACATGCATCAGTTGAGGAAGCCCCCTCACCGTTCTCTTCATGACCTTGCTAAGCAATATGGTCCTATTATGTTTTTAAGATTGGGTTCTGCTCCTACTGTGGTGGTCTCTTCTTCTGAGATGGCCAAAGAGTTTTTAAAAACCCATGATTTGGTTTTTGCTAACAGGCCTGAATCTGCTGCCGCAAAATACGTAGCTTATAATGAAAAGAATCTGTGTTTGGCTCCTTATGGAGATTACTGGAGACTCATGAGGAAAGTATGTGTATTGGAGTTGCTGAGTGCCAAGAGAGTTGAGTCCTTTAGGTCTGTGAGGGAGGAGGAGGTCTATCTGGGAGTGAAAAGTATATGGGAGAAGAGTAAGCATGGAAAAGTTGCTGTGAATGTGAGAAAGAGCATAGCATCTCTCATCTCCTCTATAATCTGGAGGACTCTGGCTGGCACTAAAATATCTCAAGATGATGATTTGGTAGGTGATGAGCTTAACAGAATGGTACAGCAGGTGACAAGTATGATTGGAGCTTTCAATATTGGAGACTTCATTCCTTCCATTTCGTGGATTGATGAGTTGAGTGGTGTGAAGGGGAAGATGAAGAAGGCCCACAACTTCTTTGACAGAGTTGTTGGGAAGATTATAGATGAACACATAGAAGAGCGCAGGCGCAGGGGAAATCAGGACCAGAAAAACCATACTAAGGACTTGGTTGACATACTTCTGGAGATGGCACAGAATGAAAGTGACTCGAAAATCACTCGAGAACACATTAAAGCAACTGTTTTTGTACTCCCTCCATCTCTGCTTGTCCACTGGACTATTCTTTTCAACTGTGTGTTTTTTCATATTGACATACATAGTTCATTTACCTCTTCGATTGAAGGATTTCCTATATTCATTTTTCATTTATAGTTATCTAATAACTTCTCTTTTTTCCTTATGATAGGACATGTTTTTAGGGGCATTGGAGACAACAATCACAACCTTAGAATGGGCAATGAGTGAGATGGTGAGAAACCCACACGTTGCACAGAAGTTGCAGGCAAAAATTGAATCTATATCAGGCAAACAGCGCATGGTGAGAGAATCTGATCTTGTGGGCATGGAATACCTGCAATGTGTAGTGAAGGAGGTGTTCCGTTTATACCCCGCAGGGCCCTTAATGCTCCCCCATGAATCCACGGAAGACTGCACTGTCGCTGGCTACTTTCTACCTCGCATGACCAGGCTTATTGTGAACGTGTGGGCAATTGGAAGGGATCCAGCAGTGTGGGAAGATCCCTCGACATTCAAGCCTGAGAGATTTATTGGTAAGAATATTGAAATCAAAGGGCGCGATTTCGAGATGCTTCCTTTTGGTGCAGGAAGGAGAGGATGCCCTGGAGCTGGATTTGCAATGGCGAACATTGAGCTTGTCTTGGCACAGCTCGTACATTGCTTTGACTGGACTTTGGAAGGCAATGGCAATCCCTCAGAGTTGGATATGACTGAAGCCTTTATGACCAGTCTTCCCAGAAAAGATAATCTTCTCGCTGTCCCCACCTTCAAACTCGAGTTGAACATGTAGGAGCGAGAGAATAGCACCAGCTTTCCTAAATCCAATTACATATATAGAATAGGGATTCCCTTTAAGCTCTTCCTAGAAATTGTTGTAACAGTTCTTTCCATATATTACGGTCTGAATAAAAGTAGTTCTCTCCTTGGTAGAGTTGTTTTGGAGCTTACTTTTATAATATCAACTTTGGTACGTGCTATATATGCATATATAACTAGAATCATATATGAGTTACAGGAAAAATTCTAAATACTATTGATTCTCAGCTCAAAAAAATTAGGATTATGACGTTACATACTGTATAGTTGCTGTGATCTTGGTGGTAGGCCACATGAGATGACTGGAACCATTGGCTCTGAACTCTAACAATAGGACTGGAATTTACAGTCTCTTTTGTTATTCAATAGTAGAAGTCTTGCAGAATATTTTCGTTGCTTAAATAATAAAAGATTTTGTTGACCAGCAAATTTTAAAATAAAGTCAAGATATTTAACTAAGTTCAAATGAAATGCTCACAATTCAATATAAATTTGGACTAATAATTAAGAGTTATGAGAGTGAATAATTGAATAATTAAACATTGTTTTCGGAAAGTAAATGTTAACGTGGATAGAGATACTTAGGTTTCGATTTGAGAATTAATAATTGATGATTTTGAAGTTTGTCTATCTCAAATCTAGAATTTCCCTATCTATATTCTAATTTATATTCTATGCAATATTTGTCTTTTCTTTAAGGTCCAATCTACGAGTCTAGATTGATTTCACAATTAAGAATCTATTCTCTATGGTTTGTACACCTTTTCTTGCTAGTTTGCTTGATTCATTTATTTTTTCCCTATTCTAAATACAAGTCGTATTTAATAATGTTAGGCCCAAATGGGACAAAATAGAATATATTATTAATTCATATAAATCATTTATTCCAAAGGAGAATTTACATTTAACTTTGTGCATAGGGAAAATAATAACCATCTAAACTAAAAATAAATTAGAAATTTGTTAACCACTAATAATTAACACATTAACATCCTCCTTAATCTAAAGGGGTTATCATGAAAACAAGTAGTGCTTTGAATTGCTCAAACTTCTCTTTGACCAAGCATTTTGGTGAGAATATTTGCTAGTTGATCTAAATCTTCTTTTAAAAACCCTACTATTGTGAAAAGTCTTATATTTTTTCGAAACTCATCTTGTTACCTTGATAGTGTTCAAAAAATGATATTTATATTTTTCTTTGATAGGTCTCAAATTTTATTTTATTTATTTGGTCGATAATACGATTGTTTTATTAAAAAACTGGGATTTGACCTAGCCCAAACCATGTGGGGCTACAATTAGGGAGCCAACTCCCTACAACCACCTCCCCCTTCAATATATGAAGGGACAAAACAGATACTCCCTCCATTTTCCCTCTTATCCTTTTTCCATTTAACCTCTATCCATCCATCTACTCTTGCATTCTCTAGTAACTTCAGGTTTGAAACCTCCACACCATCCATCCCCCTATTAACCTAGCTTTGTTGCATAGATTGAAACCCATCAACCACCCCTGCAACACATTCCACCAAAGAGCCAAAACCATCCCTCATCTTTTTCACAACCTCTCTATTAGCTTGAATAGAGCTACAACCCAAATGAGCACCACCCACCACCACAGTGTCCAAGGCCACTAGCCAAACCATGCTCAATGTTTGATGGTTTTGAACTAAACTCAATCTCTGGTACCTTTTCATTGGTATCTTTGATCAAATCCCTCAAATCCTAGGGGGTTATCCGATTCACCTCCTCCTTATCCACCGTATTAAATTGTGGGGTGACCTCTTTCCACTATGATTCTAGTCACTCCACCCTACACCTGTCACTTGAAGCAACATTATGTCTAGTCTTAAAAAATATTTTGCACCTAAAGGGAATCCCTTCAAAGTCCACAACTTGAATCCAACTACATATATTGAGACCAACTCCTCCATCTATCAAGACTTGTTTAGGGAGATCCTTAGAAACATCCATCTCAGCCAATAACTAAGCAAAGGTAGTGTGCAAATTAAGAGAGCCTTCATCAATCATCTAAAACTTACCTAAAGAGTTCCCAACTGCTTCAAAATAGGAATCAAACCAAAATTGCATTGGAAGATTTGAAAAATTGATCCAAAGAGCGATATGATCAAAAGATTCTAACAAAAGATTATAAGCTAGATGCCAGGGTTTCAGCATCAACGAATTATTGTCCTCCCAATACCATTGACTACATCCAAGGATTTTGTTCCTATCCACCTCATTTATGAAAACAACAACAAAAAAACCATGAGCATGTGAATAAATATGCACATAACTATCCACAATGGGTTCCCAATGAACTAAAATCCACTTATGGAAATCACCAAGGCTTGGCCAAAACCCTCTGAAATGACCAATAAGCCCTAATTCGACAAAAATCCTTTCATTATGATCAACTTCCTTCTTTATCTCCTCTATTAGATTGACAACAACCAACTTAGCCACCGATACCATAGTCGTAGCAGAGGGACCCGATTAGTCCATCCCACGGGACAACAAATCACCATTTGGCTTTAGATGATGAGCCCTTCGATAAAAAAACACCACCATACCTCACACGTGACGACCTTTATTTCTCTACAGAAGGCCAAATCAGAAATGCACCCCCATTCCTTGCTGACCAAAATCATCATCTTCATCCACATCGAAAACCTTTCAGTCTCGAGAGCTCCCAAATTCACCACACCAAAGCCGTTTAGGCACTGCAAAACTCAACTCCTCCGAAACCACCCTTCACCATGGAAACCAATCTAGGAGCACCTCTATCATGAGGATCCCCAGTTTAGGAAAGCCCTACCATAGGAACCCTAGCGCGCAGAGCAAAATTCAGCGACATCTCTCTTGATGGGTCTCAAATTTAAAAATATGAGCTAGATCTCAAATTTCGATAATAAGTCTATTGCTTTAATAGTTCTCAAATTTAGACTTGTTTTGTTTGTGATCAGTCTTCATTTTCGAATCATGAATGCAATAACTCTATTTTTAATTCTATAATTTGAAAACATTTGCCAAATCTTAGTGTCCAATATGAGCAGTCACTAACTATCAATTTGGAACAACTCTAGGTACTATAACTAAAAATGATATCTGAAGTAACATGAATTAGGTGCAAACAATACAAATAGAATGGACATACATATTATAAATTTGATACAAATGAAAAAATAGGATCTTTCTATGGTAAAAATAAGCTATAAAACTATAAATAATATATAATAATTATATAATTATGATTCAAAGAGATGTGAAAATGTCAAGATGACAAGATTGTATTTTGAAGTCAAAGAGAAGTTGCAAAATAATCATCACATGCATCAAAGCATATGCATGCGAAAGTATGCAACATTAATGAATGAATATGCAAAATACAAGATAGGTAATGAGTTTATTTGGAACTAGAGAGAGAATATAGAAGGGAATCAAATCAACAGGGAGTGGCCACCAAGTAGTCTAGAAATTAAAAATTATCCTCTCTTTTAGGATGGTGACACCTTATCTCCTAGTTATTAATTAATTAAAGTCAAGTTTTATTAATCTAAGAAAGCTTAATAAAAGTGCAGGAAAAAACTATGCCTAAGGAAATATAAATTTTCCACTACAAAAATAAACACATACACTAAAACCCCCTTAAGCATATGTGGGTGGGTAAAATGATGATAAAAACTCCTATAAATGAGGCCATGTTAAGTACCCATGTATATAGAAAATCCACCCCAACAACCCCCTCCCCACAACAAGAAAGTATGCACCCCTTGACCTAAAAAAATAGAGAGAGAAATAAAGTGGTAGGATTGAGAACACCACCCCATAATGTAGAAACTATGCTAATGGTAGGTGCTTGAAACTAGATGTAGAGGATGGTCCATGATTGGAAAACAACATTACTCCCCTTAAGAAGGAAATAAAATTATGTGCATGAAATCTTTGCATTCCTAAAAGGAAAATATTGGAAAGTAACTCAAAATGTATGAACTTCGTAAAATCTTCTCAAGTATCTCCTTGTTTATAGTAAAAAAAATGGCCCATTCAAATTAGAAATTCTAGGTCACACTACTAAAAATGACAATCTATATTTTCTTAGATGATGATGTGGAACATAATCCAATTACTCAAGTATCTACTCCAAAGACAAATATTTTCTTTCTAAATACTGCTCCAAAGATGCAGCAAACAAGTTTTCTATATTATTAAATAGTTTTTTAATGACCAACATTATTACACATATGGGAAATGGCTATACATCCCTTAGGATGCACCAAACATCTATTACAATGTATTAATAATGTATGAAGGGTATTAATAACTTGGTGCATCCTAAGGGTTGGATGGTCATTTACAAACATATGTATTTTCATTCATATGAAAAAAGTATGGTTATGTTACTTGGATTTCCAATATGATATTGTAATTTCAGAATTCATTGAACTTTCAATATTTAATTATTTATATAAAGATTTTGGTATAAGTTATCCTTGTTTACTAATATTCTCTATTTAAAAAAAAATATCAATAATTTGTCTCAAAATATATTCATACAATTTGAAATGAATAGTCCATATAGAAATATATTATTTTTTTAAATTATTAAGACTAAAATTAGATATATTTAACATGATTTAAATTTGACATTTATTTTGGGCTTAATGTTATGAATATGAGTATAAATTTTTTTGGCCCATTCTCAATCTATACAGTCCCACAAGAGTAGGATATGCATATCAATCATGAAGTCACAAAATAAACTAAAAAATAATGAAATATTAAGAAGATTAGCATTTGGCCCACTCTAGGGATTACCAATAAAAATGAAATTTAAAATAGCATGCATTAGTTGTAAACAATACAATTAGGCTAGACGTGTATGTTATAAATTTGCAATAAATGAATAACAAAGATATTCCTATGAGAAAAATAATCTATATAATTGTAAATTAAATAATAAAATTATAGAATTTTTATTCCAATAGATGTGCAAATGTTAAGGTTATAAGATTAAATTAGGACCTCAAAGGAAAGTTGCAAAACAATGAAGTATGCATGCATCAATGCACATGCATGCTAAAGTATGCAACATGAATGAATGAATATGGAAAATATAAGTAAGGTATCAAGTTAATATAGAGCTAAAGAGAGTACAAAGATGGCAAGTCAAACCAATAGGGAGTGGCCACCAAATAGTTTTAAAAAAGTAATTTCTCATCCTTTTCAAGATGGTGACACCTTATCTCCTTCTTATTAATTAATTAAAGTCACTTACTAATCTAAGAGATATTAACAAAAGTGTAGGAAAAACCTATCACTAAAGAAAAACTAAATATCTCACTCAAAAGTTAAACAACTACACTAACACCCCCTAAGCATAAATTAGGTGGGTGTACTGATGATGGCAGTTGCCAACAAATGAAGCCATGTTGGGTCCCCATTTGCATATAAAATCCCCCACCCCCCAAAATAAAAAAATAAGAAGCCCTTACCCACAACAAGAAATTACACTCACCCTACCATAAAAAAAAATAGAGAGAGAAATAAAGTGAAAGAATTAAGAAGCTCACTCGACAATGAAGAAGTTATGCCAATGGTAGATGCTCAAAATTGGATGTAACAAATGGTCCATGATTGGTAAAAAATGTTCCTCCCATTAAAAAAAAAACCTAAAGGTGTATGCATGTAATATTTCCATTCCTAAAAAGAATATGTAGGAATAAAGATAAAAATACATGAACTATCAAAACTTTTCTCAAGTATCCACATGTCATTGCTAAAAATTTCCCCTTCCAAATTAGATATTCTAGGTCACGGTAGATTGAAAATGATAGTCTAGATTCTCCCAGAGACCAATGTAGAACACAATCTAAAGAATCAAGTATCTCCTATAAAGATAAATATGTATCCAATAATTTCAACTCTAAAGTGTGAACTCATATCAAATTATGATGAATGATCATGTGAAGAGAATGAATAAGAGGGTCAAAGTGTTCCCTCACAATAACTAAAAAGAATTAATTCCATCAAAGACAAGATGAATGCATTCAATAGTTTTCCTCAAATATGAAATGTGAGACTCCACAAATAATTTTGAAAAACTATATAAGTTTTGCTGTGTAGAATAATTACAATATTTCAAAGAAGAAATTCTAAACTTTAAAGTAACAACAATAGATGGAGGAGATTGAATGTAAGGTTCAATAACTAGATTACATATGAGAATACCCAAGTTCAAGTAACTAAAATTATATTAAAAATCAAGGTCCACACTAGATGTTTGATCATTATCAAAAGGATAAAAGCCAACTTTGAAAAAAAGTCTGCTAAGGTGTATAGCCAAGATGCGTGATCAACCACCCCATTAGCAATAATCTCTCTACTCTCCAAATCTCTAATGATAACTAAGTTATAAGGAAATAACTACACAATCTTCCCTATTCCATCAAGAGTAATATGATAAATGAATAGAATATTATTAGAAAAATGAGGTGGACAAAATACATCTTTGAAAGTAGCATCTCCAATATCAATAGAAGAAGATGTAGATTCCTTTGGATTATTTTCTCCTTGGTTATTTTATATTTTGTTTTATTTTTCATTATCTTTATGTTCTTTAGTGGCCTAGCTTACAGCTAAGGCACGAGACTTAGAAGATATGATAGCATCCATATGAACCAACTTATCCTATTCTTTTGTTAGTTCATTAGAAAACACATAAAAAGAAGGTGTTGTGTAAGATGCTTCTAGGGTACTTTAAGTAGCTTATAATGTAGAAACAATGACTAAATAATGTAGAATGGGTTTAAAGAGAATACACAAGAATTTTTATCATCCTTATCAATTTAACAATATTTTAACTACAACCTAATGTCTTTTAATTTAGTGATGAAATATTGTATAGAATAAAAACTTAAATGATTTTGATGTATATAGATATTTAATATAAAGGATATAATATAAAGATACATCCATACACAATGTTCCAAATGCTCAAAGTTACTCAAATTATGAAAACCATCAATCTCACTCATTTGTGAAATATAATGTGGTGATGGTATATCAACACAAATGTAAGAATCATAGCTACTAGATGTAACCCTAATGGGAGGAAGGCTAATACATAGACATAATATATATCTACCAACATGATCAAATATCTAATCGACCTTGCTAGTAATAGAGGCAAGGATCTAGAAAATCTCACATCTAGTAGAATTCATTGATGGCTCTGCTATCATTGCTAGTACTAAATATTTTGGAAGAGCCAAAGGGTTTAGACCAACTAATTCTCTCTTGTTCATAAGCAGTGGCAAGTTTGCTCATCTAAAATGAGTTTTGTGAGTGAACCTCCCTATTCTCTTTTCAGTATGTGCAAGATAGGATGTATAATTCAAATCTAATTCTAAATTAAACTCCACATACAATTGTTTGAAAACATAAAGTGGAAACTCATCATTATGGGGCCATATAGGATATATAAATGGGGTGACAAATACATCTATACACCTAGTGAGAGCATACCCTTTAACTCTATCTTGCCCAACATACAATGGGAACATGGAATGCACATTATCAATTGATGTCAATTATATGTCACATCTCATCCCTAATAGTGGCTAGCATATCTCTATTTTACATGTTTGGGGAGATATATTTTTTGGTCTAGATACCGTAAAAATTTATCTAACCTCTGAATGATATCAATATAGATGTTACATCTAGAATGAGTAAAGCCATTTGACTTATCAGAATAATGAGAATTTTGATTAGCTAGAAGATTACTCAAATTAGATTGATGAGAAGTTTGATCAGCCATGAAGTATCTACATAGTTATAAAGTTAAAAAAATATTTAGTTTACTTAAATGCTAAAATTTAGCTACATCAAAATTAATTAATACATTTTGCTAGAAATGTGTAAAATTATATTAAAGCATTTAAGTAATTATATAAATAAATATCAACATCTATATAATTGTTTAAGTATAATCACATTCTTGAGACATTTAAGAAACATGTACGTATCAAAATTTGGGTGGATTTGAGACTTGATGGTTGAAATGAAATTTATTACATATGAACCACCTTACATCACTCTAGTAGATCACCTAATAAGGATCATAACATTTGGGAGCTAACTTACACGACTATTCTTGTATAACAAATAAAGGTACTTGTAGCATGAAATGACTTAACGAGGAGAATCTAGAAAAAAATACAATCCTAATAAAGCATGGAAACATAGTAAAACATTGCATCATATGATTAGAATAAAATAACCTAATTTAAAGTTATATAAATTATGAAATCATATTAGTGCAAGATAAAGAAACAATCCCCTTGATATTACTTGTTATTAAGGTATATGAAAAGATAAGGACCTAATGTCCAGACATTAATAAAAATAAAAATGTATACAATATGTTTTTAAGAAAAGGATCATAAATTGTAAACATGAGATGAATATGCTACTTCAATCCTAAACATTTACATATTCATAAGCAATAATATGAATTATAAATATAAAAAAATAAGATGTAAACATGATAAATGTTATAGAAATGAGATCATAATATATAAACATGACAAGGATCACAAATATATGAGATCATTATATCTCTAGATACGTTATTCAAAACCATAAACATATAAGGTGTGTGAAAATAGGACATAAAATTGATAACTAAATAGAAACATGTGAGCAATAGATCTCCTTGAGATACATCATAATGAAGGAAATATTAATATTCTATTTAAGTGTTAAATTTATGTTTGTGGATGCTATAAGCATATAGACTTTGTAATAAGGAAATTGGGCCAACACAATCCTATTCAAAAACCATTGTACATATAGATCATATGATTGTAGGGAATTTTTTTTCTATTTTTTTTTGTAAGGTAAGGGTTTTATTCTAGGTTCATAAGTAGTTAATTTATTAGAATTAAAAGAACAAACGATCAAGGTATTACAAACATTTCACTGAAATTTTTCTATAGGTCAAAATTTGATGAATCCTTGAAAGGTGCATGGAGCATTAGTGAATGAAAAATTATTCCTTGGTAGTGAGTTGGTTCAACTCATAAAATTCAATGCAAAGGTGCCAAAGCTAATTTATTTTTATTAACTAGTAGAATAAGTGATCTACAATTCAATAAGGTAAACAACCAATAGTGAGTAGGCATAATGTTTATGGTGATCATGGCTTGTGCTTAAGAAGTAGGATTTATGAGGAAAATAGTACAATATAGTGAGACCATATAAAGGGATACAAGGTGGAATTAACATTATATAGATGATAATTTTAAAATATTTATTATTTTCCATGAAAACTCCTCAATGGTTTCTAGTGATGTACCAACCCTTTCAAACACATAATACATACATCAAACAAATGACACAAAATAAATAACATCATACAATATGCATGCAAGCTATTGTTTTTCTTTTCCCATTTTGAATTATAACATGGTTTTTTATTAAGGCAAAAACATGTTTTGAAGGGACCCGAAACCCTTTACAACCAGATTTTGAATGGATCTAGAACCCTCAACCAAAATGTTGTCATAAAAAAAGAAACATGAAAACACTAGACAACCATGGGTTTTTTTGGCTCCCATAGTCATATACATGGGTTTTAAAAATAGTCTCCCACAACCAAAACAAAAGCTACTAGAAGAACAACCAACAACCAACCTAAATACAGAAAAAGACCAGAAAAAACTCCAGCCTAAGCTCCCTCAACCAAAAACCATCAAGATTTACATTTAGCACCACTCTTATGGGAGCAGAGAGTCATGTCAAAAGAGGGCATAGAAAACTTAGCTTTCTTACCCTTAACAACAATCCAAACCTCTTCCACTTGCACTGCCTTACCATGCCAAGCCAATGAACCCATCACTAGTCCACCTTCATCCCAAGAATGAATGTCAGCAAAAAGAGAATCCACCATCTCATAGGTATCGTCATTTTTCCTCCCTATAGGCATAACACTGTCAGAAAGGCCACCAAATTTGATAGCCAGAATAATATCACAAGGATTTGTAGCCTAGGTCCCATTCCCTCTCTCTTTAGGGGATTCAACATGAATATCTTGTACAAATTCAGCTACCCCTCCATTTGTGACATCCATAGAGGATTATGTATTACCATGTGAATCCATCACGACCACCTAAGAAAAAATCCTTTGTTGGTTCAGAAGCACCTTTCCACCATGAAGTCTTCATTGTGTTTTTCTCTAATCCACATTGTGCAGTTGCATGACCTGTTTTAAAACATCTTCTACACCGGAAGGGTATCCCTTCATGGTCCAAAGATTAAACCCAACAACCCTTACAAGATTTGAGTAATATCTCAGAAGGAAGCCCTTTTGAAACATCCATTTCAACCAGAATGCAAGCAAAGGTGGAATGAATAATATCAGATGATTCATCATCCACCATCAAAAAATCTCCAAGGACTTCTCCCACTTCCTCTAAAAGAGGATCAACCCATAGATGAAGGGGGAGATTAGGAAGCCGAACCCAAATCAAAATCTTGTTAAACGTTTCAGAAGAAGGATTGAAATCAAAGTGCCAAGGTTTAATCATCAACAAAAATTGAATTCTAACATTGTTATATTAAGGATATAGTAATAATTACTTGGCTATTTTTTTCTATATATGAAACATGAGTTAAGAGGTCTTGAGAATATTCTTATTTAGATACATAATGTACAATGTTTCTAATCTTTGTAGCATAATGTGATTCTAGTTATATAGACTAATAAAGAAGATAACCAAATTTATCTTCATTGCGACACTTATGCTATTACATTCTAGTACATCTTTACTGGACTGAAATTCATTTAAAACAAATTAATTCTCTACATGATTATTCATCATAGTTTAACATGAGTGTGGATACTTTAGAGAAACATTTAGAGGATACATCTTTGTCTTCAAATGAGATACTGGAGTCTTTGGATTGCGTTCTAGATCAATCTCTTGGAGAATTTAGATTATCAGTTTTAGTAGTGTGTGCTAGAAAGTTTGATTTCAAAGAGGAACTTTTCAACATCACCATGAGGATACTTGAGAAGAGTTCAAAAAACTCATACATTTTGAATTTTCTTCTAGCATTTTCCTTTTGGGAATGAGAAGATCTCATGCATGCACCTCTAGTTTTGTTTCTTCTTAAGGGGAGGAACATTTTTTGTTGATCACAGACCATCTTCTACATCTAATTTTGAGTGTCTACCATGGCATAGACTCTTCATTGTGGGGTGGGATTATTAGCTCTCTCTCTCTCTCTCTCTCTCTCTCTCTCTCTCTCTCTCTCTCTCTCTCTCTCTCTCTCTCTCTCTCTCTCTCTCTCTCTCTCTCTCTCTCTAATGGGGTGTACTTCCTTGTTGTGGGAGGATTCCTCTTCTTCTTCTTTGTGGGATATTTTCTATGTACATGGGTACCTAACATGACCTTATTTTCTGCAACCCATCATCATCATTTCACCCACCTAAGTTATGCTTAAGGGAGAGTTTTAGTGTAGGTGTTTATTTTCCTAATGAAATATTTATTTTTCTTTAGTCATAGGTTTTTCTACACCTATATTAAGCTTTCTTAAATTAATAAAGTGATTTTGATTAGCTAATAACTAGGATATAAGGTTTCACCATCCTAAAAAAGAGAAGAACTTAGCATTTTTAAACTAATAGATGGTCACTCCCTAGTGGTTGAATTTGTTGGATATTGCTGCTACCAAGATATGTTGTTGTCATTGATATCAACATATTCATGTGTTCTGGTGCTCCAGTGATTGCAAAGAGTTGTTCTGGTTGGTTTATCTTTCTAGGATGCTAACTCATTTAGAGATACTTCATTCTTTATTGGTTTCAGTGATTCATAAGTTTGCATGATCATATCATGTGATCCAGTTTGTGGATTGGTTCTTCTATTCAGTGGTTGGGATGTTCAGAGTTCGGTATTTGATCTGTTGTGCTCTGGTATGATCAGATCTTGAGTTGTAGATTTGGGAGAGTGTTTGGGATGTTCATGTGTATCCTCAATTCAGATGGTTCATGATTTGGTGCTCTGCAGGTTATCTTTCCACATGGCAGTTCCTGATGATGAGTATTCTTGAGTGTCAGATGTTGATCGATGAAGATTTGAATAAGTGGTGTTGGTGCGACTATTGTGGATGATTCTAACATGCTTACTGGTATTTATCTATTGTTTCCTACTTGTTTTGGTGGTCCGCATTGATCTTTGTGTGTGATATTGTTGATTTTGTTGATTCGGTGATGTTCTTTGTGTTATGTGGTATTTTTGATGGTGTAGCATGTTGTGGTTGATCTTCGCGAGGTTTTTGGTGGTGTTGCATATTTGGGCATTTGATTTGGGTCCATGTTATGTCCTTAGTGACATTGTATTGATCTGGTGGTTGATCTTTGTATCGCGTGATGTAATTTTGTAATCAGGTTTTATGGGTTGAGCTAACCTTGTTATCAAGGTTGATGATTTGTATAAATAGGTTTGATATTCATGTAATTTTGGGCATGGTAATAGTGTCTGCATTATCAAAGAGTGTTGTATGAGCGAAAAGTGAATTTATCTTTCGGTGAAGTGATTGAGTAGAGGTTGAAGTGTTGCAAAGTAGACAAATGTTCTTAACTGGAACTGGTATGAGGCATTTGGAGATGCTATTCTTTTAGTTCATGTAATCTAGATTGTTGTCCGAATGTTATTGTAAGTCAATGAGACTTCCCTAAGGGTTGTAGCCTTCCAAGTCATTCTTATTTTGAGTAGTGAGCTTTAGGTAGTGTGCCTGAATACAGGTGCATTCCCCATTGTAATATTTTCACATACTACTGCAGAGTATCATCTTATTGTGGGTAGGTTTCCACCAAGTTTTCCACATCAAAATCTTGGTGTTATGTGTTTTGTTGTTATTATGTCTATCTTTACTATTTCTCCTGTTGATCATATTTGAAGTTGTACTTAATTTTATTATTCGATGAAAATTGATTCACCCCCCCACTCTTAGTTTTCCTTCAATTTTGTTGCCAACAAAATTCTCCATCTCCATCCTATTAGTTGTTCTATATAAAATCACTACCTATCTTTTATTTTGTATATTCATTCATTCATGAAAATTGTTGCATGCAATCATTATTTTGCAACTTCTCTATGAGCTCCTAATACTATCTCATCATCTTGACATAAATTGCACCTCTTGGATTCACAAGTCTATAATTTTATTATTCTACTTACAATTTATTTGTTATTTTTCTCATAGAATAATTTTTTTTATTCATCTATTCCAAATTTATAACATATATGTCTTTCCTAATTATGTCGATTGCACCTAATGTGTGCTATTTCAATGTCATTTCTAGTGATAATACCTAGAGTTATTCCACATGATAGTTGGTGAAGTCCTAGCCATATTGGCCACTAAACTTTGGCCATTTTTTTCAAATTATAGCATTGCAAATAGAGTGATTGCATTTATGATTGGAAATGAATATTCACCATATTAAAAATATGTCTAAATGTGATAATTTGTAAAAAAAAATAAGATTATTATCAAAATTTGAAATCTATAAAAGCAACTAGCTCATTGTGAACATTTGAGACCTATCAAAGGAAAAGCAATAGTATCAAAATTTGAACCCTATTAAGGTAACATGATCAGTTCAAACACATAACACTTGTCATAATAATAAGGTTTTTAAAAGAAGCTTTAAATCAACTAGCAAATTATATTGTCACCAAATTTCTTCGAGATATGTTAATGTATTAACCATTAGAGGTTACCACATTTGTGATTTATTTTTAGTTTAGATGGTTATCATGGGTAAACTTTTTTCCCTAAATATAAAGTTGAATGTAAATTATCCTTTGGAATAAATAATTTATATGAAATAATAATATATTCTATTATGCACCTCTTGCACCTAACATTATTAAATAACAGTTTTCCTTAGAGTAGAGTGAAGAGAAATGAACTAAGAAAACTAGCAAGCAAAGGTGTACAGACTAGAAAGCATAAATCCTTCATTGTGGAATCAACCTAAAACCATAGATTGGACCTTAAAAAGGAGATAAATATTGTCTAGAATATAGATAGAGAAGTTTCATTTCTAGATTTGACATAGACAAATTCAAAAATCTTGATCAATTATTTATAGATTTATTTTTCAAAAATAACATTTAATTATTCAGTTATTCACTCTCATAACTCTTAATTATTGGTATAAAATTTATATATTTAATTGTAAACATTTCATTTGATTAACCTAAACTAAACTTAATTAAATATCTTAAATCTTTTATTATTTAAGCAACAAAAATACTCTACAAGACTTCTACTATTGAATAACAAAAGAGACTGTACATTCAAATCCTATTGTTAGAGTTCAGAGCCAATAGCTCCAATCATGTCATCGGGCCTACCACCAATCTCACAGCATCTATATAGTATGTATCTTCACAAGTCCTAAATATTTATGAACTGAGAATTAATAGTATTTAGCATTTTTTTTGTATCTCTCATATATATATATATGTATATATATATATATGTATATGTATATGTATATATACATACATACATATATATATATACATATGTATATATATATATATGTATATGTATATATACATACATACATATATATGTATATGTATATATACATATATATGTATATGTAGATATACATATATATGTATATGTATATATACATATATATGTATATGTATGTATGTATATATACATATACATTTATATATACATACATACATACATACATACATACATATATATATATACATACATACATACATACATACTGTAAAGCAGAAAATCGCGATCGAACCCTAGTTGCTCTCCCCTCTTCCAACTCCAAGGAGAGAGAAGGGAGGTTTGCTCTAGGGTTGATGGTTTTCACTTAGGAGGGACTTTACATTCAAAAGAGGGGTTGAAACCCACAAGATCCAATCCCACACAATGCAAGATTGGATGCTAAATGAGTTTCAAGGGTTAAGAAAGCAAGGCTACCCTCTTTTGTAAAGAATGTTGATAGAAGAATTAAGCTAGGAATGCATAGAAAGTGAGAAAGATTCGCTTATAAACTGAGTTAGGGATATGATATGAAGCTGCGGACCTGGAATTAGCAGTAAAATGTCGATACGGCACTGTCCTGCAAATTTGAGCAAAAGTTGCCGGGACGATGGCACCCAAGCGCCACGGTCCTCCGAAAAATCCGCGAAACGAAGGGGGATCTGTTTGTCTCTGCACAAGGATTCCAAATCTTCAATTTCAGCCACGTACCTGCAACCTACACACAGAAAAGCGAAGACGATTGGGGGGTTAGGGATTAGGGGTTTGCCTTTAGGTCAAACCCCGGTTTTGGAATTAACCAAGAAATGAGAAATGCTGTAAAATGTAAATGTCTATAATGTAAAACAAGTACTAATACCTTGTTGTAAGGATGTTTGTATCCTTATGTGCGAAGGTATAGATGTTGTTGTTTGTTGTATGTTGTATGTTGTAGCATGTAATGTGTTGTAAGTGATCTCCTCTTCAATGGTTGAATCCTTGTCTTGAATGCAACACTTAGCCTTGAATGGAGACTTGGAATGAATGCTTGAATGCTTGAATGCTTGAGTATAGTTTCCATGCTTGTACACATATGTCCTTCTTATTTTTCTCTCTACCCAAATGGGAGAGAAAAATGGAGTTTATATACTTGTCATTTAGGGCTGATAGACTGATTTTCCCGACCTTAGGCCGACTAGGAAAGATAATTTTCCAATTTGCAAACATAAAGACCCGAAGTCCAAAAGAGACCGGGCCCAAAATAGGACCCAGGGACCAGGGCGTTGGGCGCCATGGTCCTGGGGGACTAGGGCGCTGGGCGCTCTGGTCCCACCTCCCGGGACAGCAGGGTGCAAAGGAGGTTCAGGCCAGGGTGCAAGAAAATGCAGTTTTCAGTGTCATAATCAGGTTTCGGGGTCTCCATTCAGGTTTAGTGTTGCGTCGCCATCGTGAAGACCCAAATGCGGTCGAAATTGCAAGTGTCGCAATTTTAGGACGCTACATTTAGCCCCCACTTTAGCGGGAGTATAAGCATACGCCAATACTTCCGGTAAAGTACAAGGAAACAACATTGAAAAACTTTCACCACGTCAAGGAGGCAAGATACACCAAGCCCCCAGTGGACTAAGGATCTTACGACTTCGATTGACAAAGTAAAAGGGAAGATCACGAGGGAGAACCATGACTGTCAGTAGTAAGGTTCCCTCACTATGAGTCATGCAAGAAAGATATCAAAAATTTTCAAGCCAAGGTTAAATTTGCCAAGAAATTTTCAAGTATCTTGAAAAGATATGAATGGGATGTATGCCCCCCTACGTTAAAGCGATCGCACATGCCTCACCGGGGGTGATTGCTTTAAGGTAGTGATACATATAAGAAATGAGAAGGGAAAGGAGCACGTTATCACAAGGATTTAGCCCCTAAGTGTGAGATAAGCCCAAGGATAATAGACACAAAACACAACGCACAAGGTGACTTCGCTTTCCTCGGGGTCAGTATGCTGTATGATAATTCATGTATATCATATGTATGTATGCATAATTGTTCTTCATTCCCCAATCAAGGAAGAAGGGAACACATGTGTCTTTTGAGTCAACATGAGAGAGACCAAAAGAGATCTCAATGCTTTGCATCGTCCTCAAGCAGACAACACTAAGGACAACAAATAGAAGAATGAGAGTAACATATAGAAGAAGTAACAAAAGAGAGGGGGAGAGAATTTGCTATGCTAATGAAACTAGTCTAGCACGTCATCTACCCCCCGATCTTGCTGATCAATATTTCGGGAAGGTAGGGAACACGCTAGAGGAGGAACATCCAACACAGCAGATGGAGCTATCACAAGATCCAAACAAGGGCTATGTTCATGTTCCGAGCCACGTTGTTCTTGTCTAGGAGCTAGGATAAGTGCTTTAGAAAATTCATTAGATAAATGGTTATCAATATCAACAAGTTCATATTCACTATCAGAATGAACAGGAGAAGTAGCATTTTCATCATGAATAACATTTTCATCTATATCATCATCAAGATTTATAAAAATAGGATCTTTAACTCGCACAGGATCAAGACCATCATGCATCTTATGTTTAGGAGATTTCGGCTCAATCGTCGGCTGAGGAGAAAATGGAATAATGCTTGTTGAAGGTGTTTTTGGGGATTGCAAAGTTTGAGAAGCAGCTGCCTGAGCTCTAAGACGACGCCTTCGTCGGCGTTCACATGCAGAACGATTTCGTCTAGTCTTAGTAGGAAGTTGCGAAGATTGAGGAGGAGGAATGTTCTCATCCTTATCACTTGGGTGTTTAGGTTGTGGTCTCTTAGGTTGAATAATAGGAGAAGAGGAAAGTCTCTTCTCTCCATAAGAGGAAGGAGGAGGAACTGCTCCATACAAAGGAGGAATATTTGGTTTAGGAAGGAGACCAAGTCCATCATGACGAGGAGGTATAGGGATGGGTTGGGAATCTTTTTGAGGAAAGACATTAGTTTTATCTTTCAAAGGAAGAACTTCCTTCTCAAGAATGATAGGAATGTCAAGTTTGGGTGTTCTAGGTTCACTTAGAGATAGGATCATATCTTTTTTCCACTTTTGATAAGATTTGAAAAGATGATCACTTCGCGGAGGAAGAGATTGGAATTGTTTAGGCCAAAAATAATCAAGAGGAACGCTAGAAGTTCTTTCAGCTGGTTTAAAGAGACTATGATTGATAGTAACAACTTCACCATTATGGGGAAATTTCAGACACTTGTGAATAGGAGAAGCAATAGCTTTCATGGAAGATAGCCAAGGATAGCCAAGCTTCACACGAAATTGTTCGGAAGATGGAATAATAGCAAAGTTCACATCAAGGGATTTGTTATGGACCTCAATAGGTAATGTAATAGAACCGATTGCAGGAGAAGAAAATGCATCAAATAATTTCACAACCACATCTGTTTTGTCATAGATCACTTGATTCAATTGCAAAGTAAAAAGAAATTCTTCAGTAATGACATTAACCATACAAGAAGGATCAATAAGCACTCCACAGCAAGGTGTGTTCTTGACTTTTGCAACTATATATAAAGGACCATTAGGTGCCCTGATAGTTTCACTAGAATCAAAGGTGATGGAAGGTTCTTTAGGGATTTTCTGTTGCTCCACAAAATTAATCACATTCGGAGTCATAGACACGAGATCATCAGGTGAGACAGAGGAATCAGTAGTATCAATCGCATTAGAGGTATGAGAAGGTAATGGATCAGTAAAAATCTGAAGATTTTGGTTAGGGGGAGCTACAAATGTATTGCCTTTATCATTCACTCCAGAAATAGAGATAGTATTATTATCAATCAAATCTTGAATTTTCCCCTTTAAAGCAAAACATTTTTCAGTATCATGCCCAGGTTGACGATGAAATTGACAAAAAGATTTGTTATCAAAATAAGGTGAATTAATCTTTGCAGGATCAATTTGCCTTATAGGAGGAAGAGTAAGCACATTTTGTTCCAATAACTTATTCATAATACTATGCAATGATTCATTCAAAGGAGTAAACTTTCTTTCTCTCTTGAAAAACTTAGAAATAGGAGACACACCTGATGCTGCATTCACATTGTTGTTGATGATGTTTTCATTGAATTTAATGGACTCTCTGTTCGGTTTAAACTTCCCAAATGGTTGTTGACTACTATCACCCTTATCACTCGGAGCCATAGGATGTGATTGTTCCATTTGACTCACAGTCAGTTGATAATTGTGAAGAGTTGCGCACAACTGTTGGAAAGAAGTAAACTCAGAAAACAGGAGTTTTTCTCTAATGTCTTTTTGTAAATTGGAAATAAAGATTCTTTGAATATCATTGTCAGGCACTGGAAAAGAAATTTGAGCATACAATTGCTTATATCTACCAATGAAATCAGTCACTTTTTCTTTAACACCTTGTTTACAATGCATTAAATCAATCAAAGTAACTTTAGGACTTATATTGTTTTGAAATTGTTGAATGAAAGCATTTGCAAGTTGTTCGAAAGAAGTAATAGAATAGGAAGGCAATGAGCAATACCATTGTAGGGCTTTGTCTCTTAATGTTCTAGTAAACAGTTTTGCAAGCAACCTTTGGTCATAAGCAAAATCGGTACATATTGTTTGAAAGGTCTTAACATGTGTTAGAGGATCACCCTTACCATTATAAAGCTCCAAATGCGGAATTTCAACATGTTTAGGGGGAATAGCTCGAACAATGTCAAGAGAAAGTGGGCTCGCGACATCAAATGTGGGCACACTAAACTTAGATTGATTCATAGAGGCAATTTGTTGCTGTAAAGAAGAGACAGTTTGTGCAAGATTGTTAATGGTCGCTTCAGTTGAAGAATTCATCTTAGATGTGTTAGATTGAGATGGAGGTGTTATGTTATTGAAAGAAGGTAGAGAGTAAGGTGGTGGGACACTATGATAGTTAGTCATAGGAGATGATTGGACAGGAGGAACACTACAAGGAGAAATGGAATGGTTAAATGAATTGCCCCCTTGCGTCATGTTCATTTGTGGTGATATAATAGGCACACTCATTGAAGGAATGAATGAAGAAATTGGATTGAATGAAGGAAGAGGGTTAATTGAAGAAGAAGGATTGCCCCCATGACTAGTGATCATAGGAGGAATGTCTTGTGTTGAAGTAGTCATTATGTTTGATGTAAAAGTAGGTATACTAGCAATAGGAGTCGTCAAAGGAATAGAATGATTATCTTGAGTAGGAGGTTGTGTATAACCTAAGGTTTCGGCACAACTTTTCATAGGCATCACATTCGAATCCACAATGTGTGCAATACCACGCAAAATATCAATTCCATTCTTATCACTTTGAAGCATACGTTTTAGACCCTCAATTAAAGGAAGAGCTTGACTATCAGGGTATTCTTGAGACATCCATTGTTGAAAATCGTCAAATTGGTTATCCATTTTTGAAAGTTGTTCTACAGAAACCTCATGGAGAGCTTCTTCATCATTAAGAGGATTAGAGGAATTACCCATGTCCTCGTTAAAAAGACCATTCAAATTAGGTTCCATCTCCTCAGTAATTAAACCTTGGAAAGACTTAATTCTAAGGCTTCGTCTAATGGGAATAGTGTAGGTAGGGCTTATTGTTGTAAAACTCATGCACTAAAGAGAGAGAGAAGATTTTGAATTTTAGAGGTAGCAAATTTCAGTAAAGCCAGCCAATCTTCCAGATTTAAGCTGTTAAATACAATCAGGACAATCTCCCGAAATTTCGGAAAAAATGTCCGGGACCGTGGCGCTCGGGGTGCACACGGTCCTCGCAACTTTTTTCAAAATTTGCAGGGATGAAAGTTATGATGATTTTACAGCTAACCTGAAAAAATTGATTGATTTTACGATCTGTAGATAGGCCAAATTAAAGTTACAATTTCAAAATTGAACCCTACCAAGATTGTCGAAAAATGCAAAATTTGAATTTTGAAAAAGAGAGGGAAACTGAAATTTTGAATTTTATGATTTTAGAGGGAATACCAAAAGCAATGCAAGTTTTGAAATTTGAAAATTGACTCAATTTCATGCAAAATTCAATTTTGAAAGCGGAAATCAAAGTTGTTGTAATTAAGCACTTAATTTCAAAAGTCACAAATTGCAAGAATTTGAATAAAGCACTGAAATTTCGAATGAATGATAACACACTTTTCAGATTTAGGACTGTAAGAAACACAATTTTGACACAAATTTCAATTTCAACAACTTTTGAACGATTAGAAGCCTCAATCCAAGCAATCACTAGACCAACTTTGACTATAATTTTGAAGGTGTTAAAATTGATAAAATCAGCCAAAATTCTGGATTTTAGCAGAAAAATACAGTAAGATCTCGCTCCCGACATTTCAGAAAAAATGTCGGGGACGATGGCGCTTGGAGTGCACACGGTCCTCGCAACTTTTTTCCAAATTTTCAGGGATGAAAGATATTGTGATTTTATTGCGGAATCCAAAGTTACAGCTGATTTGGAAATGTTTTGATCAATGAAATTGTCGAACAAAGGTTGAATCAAGAGGGTTTCAAAAATTAGGGTTTTGACACTTAACCACTTAATTTTCAAAATTAAAGCACAAATATGAATTGATAATTTGTAATAGAAGGGCAGATCTGAAACAAGCATTAACAATTAAACATTTCACAAGTTTAATTACTTAAAAAGAAAATTTAGGGTTTTTATGCAATTAACCTCTAAAATTTTGCACAAGATCAAACATGGAAATGTAATCAAGGAATCCAATTTTCAGATCTAACTATGAATAATCAAAAAGGATGTTCACGTCGGGTTCACCAAAATCTAAAGCGGAAAATCGCGATCGAACCCTAGTTGCTCTCCCCTCTTCCAACTCCAAGGAGAGAGAAGGGAGGTTCACTCTAGGGTTGATGGTTTTCACTTAGGAGGGACTTTACATTCAAAAGAGGGGTTGAAACCCACAAGATCCAATCCCACACAATGCAAGATTGGATGCTAAATGAGTTTCAAGGGTTAAGAAAGCAAGGCTACCCTCTTTTGTAAAGAATGTTGATAGAAGAATTAAGCTAGGAATGCATAGAAAGTGAGAAAGATTCGCTTATAAACTGAGTTAGGGATATGATATGAAGATGCGGACCTGGAATTAGCAGTAAAATGTCGATACGGCGCTGTCCTGCAAATTTGAGCAAAAGTTGTCGGGACGATGGCACCCGAGCGCCACGGTCCTCCGAAAAATCTGCGAAACGAAGGGGGATCTATTCATCTCTGCACAAGGATTCCAGATCTTCAATTTCAGCCGCGTACCTGCAACCTACACACAGAAAAGCGAAGACGATTGGGGGGTTAGGGATTAGGGGTTTGCCTTTAGGTCAAACCCCGGTTTTGGAATTAACCAAGAAATGAGAAATGCTGTAAAATGTAAATGTCTGTAATGTAAAACAAGTACTAATACCTTGTTGTAAGGATGTTTGTATCCTTATGTGCAAAGGTATAGATGTTGTTGTTTGTTGTATGTTGTATGTTGTATCATGTAATGTGTTGTAAGTGATCTCCTCTTCAATGGTTGAATCCTTGTCTTGAATGAAACACTTAGCCTTGAATGGAGACTTAGAATGAATGCTTGAATGCTTGAATGCTTGAGTATAGTTTCCACGCTTGTACACATATGTCCTTCTTATTTTTCTCTCTACCCAAATGGGAGAGAAAAATGGAGTTTATATACTTGTCATTTAGGGCTGATAGACTGATTTTCCTGACCTTAGGCCGACCAGGAAAGATAATTTTCCAATTTGCAAACATAAAGACCCGAAGTCCAAAAGAGACCGGGCCCAAAATAGGACCCAGGGACCAGGGCGCTGGGCGCCATGGTCCTAGGGGACTAGGGCGCTGGGCGCTCTGGTCCCACCTCCCGGGACAGCAGGGTGCAAAGGAGGTTCAGGCCAAGGTGCAA
Source organism: Cryptomeria japonica (assembly GCF_030272615.1). Classification (NCBI taxonomy): domain Eukaryota; kingdom Viridiplantae; phylum Streptophyta; class Pinopsida; order Cupressales; family Cupressaceae; genus Cryptomeria; species Cryptomeria japonica. Next base: position 1,880,719 of record NC_081408.1, on the reverse strand, counting down.
GAAAATGCAGTTTTCAGTGTCATAATCAGGTTTCGGGGTCTCCATTCAAGTTTAGTGTTGCGTCGCCATCGTGAAGACCCAAATGCGGTCGAAATTGCAAGTGTCGCAATTTTAGGACGCTACACATACATACATATATATATACATACATGCATACATACATACATATACATATATATATATATATATATATATACATATATGTATTTATATATATATATACACACACACATATATATATATATATATATATATAAAGGATGCAGAAGAAGTAAACTATATGGTTCTAAAGAAAGTTGGACTATACATGAAGAGTAAGCTCCAAAACAACACTATGAAGGAGAGAACTATTTTCATTCAAACAGTAATATCGAAGGAAAAAAATCAAATATATATATATACATACATATGTATGTATGTATATATACATATACATATATATATATATATATATATATATGTATATATATGTATTTATATATATATATATACATATATATATATGTATATATATGTATTTATATATATATATATATCTATATATATATATATATATATATATATGTATTTATATATATATATACACACATATATGTATATATATAAAGGATGCAGAAGAAGTAAACTATATGGTTCTAAAGAGAGTTGGACTATACATGAAGAGTAAGCTCCAAAACAACACTATGAAGGAGAGAACTATTTTCATTCAAACAGTAATATCGAAGGAAAAAAATCAATATGAAAAGAACTGTTACAACAATTTCTAGGAAGAGCTTAAAGGGAATCCCTATTTTATAGGCCAGGGGAGAGGACCCAGTGGTTGTGCACCCTAACTTCGCGCTTCTCAAAATCCTACGTGGAAATTTCAAATCACTCCAAATACAGTAGCTTAGTTGGCAAGTCACCCACTTATAACTAAGGTTTCAGGGCCACATCAACATTCTTTTTGCCAAGGTGTCCAAATCAACCCAAAGAAAAAGGTGAGACCAATAGACATGCAAAAGGGCCCCAATAGTTGTGCAGCTGATGTTGCGTCACATGATTGGTTGCTTTTTACAACAAAGGGTATATTTCATTCAATTATTGATACTCATCATCGGCAATAACAGCTTTAAAGTCAGAACTATTGGTGCAATATTGTACAAAAATTGGGCATTAAATTAGCAAGTATGGGGGTATTAAATCAACAAGTTCTATCACAAGAATTGAAATGTACTCAACTACTGGATCCTTTCCCTTATATATTAATCTGAATTAGGAAAGCCATTGGTTATGCCGAGAGGCATCTACAATGACATACAAATATCCGTAAACAAAAAAATTGATTTTGAATAAATTTGATGCATGTTTCAGTTTCTCTATAACTATTATTTTATTACTCTAAATAAAATAGAATCATTATCACTTGTCTCTAAGTATATGGAACTGTTAATCTTTAATAAAAGTGAAAGAATGCAGCATTATTTTATGTATATTTTTTTAAAATATAAATATACTAGTATTCTCTCGATCCTACATATTCAAATCGACTTTGAAGGTGGCAATAGCAAGAAGATTATATTTTCTGGGAGGACTGGTCATAAAGGCTTGAGTCATATCAAACTCTCAGAGATTGCCATTGCTTTCCAAAGTCCAGTCAAAGCAATGTACGGGCTGAGCCAAGACAAGCTCAATATTCTTATCTCGCCTTTTAAATATCAATATTCTTACCTGTAAATCTCTCAGGCTTGAATTTAGAGGGATCTTCTCACACAGCTGGATCTCTTCCAATCGCCCACACATTCACAATCAGCCTTGTTTTCTGAGGTATAAAGTAGCCAGCGACAGTGCAGTTTTCTGTGGATTCATGGGGGAGCATTAAGGGCCCTGCAGGGTATATTCGGAGCACCTCCTTGATCCCACATTGCATGTATTCCATGCCCACAAGATCAGATTCAAAATCTTTTAAGACTTTAAACAAATGCTTTTTTGCAATTTCCAATACAATTTTTTAAAATAAATTATTCAAAAGTTGAAAATATCAAATTAATTATTCAAAATTTTAAAATATTAAAAAAATAACTTAAATGAATTTAGAGGAGAAAATATTTTAAATATTAAAAAAAAATGAATTTAGAGGAGAAAATAAAAGTTAAAGTGGTTATCGGTCTATTTAATTTTTGAAATTTCTATGTTCTCATGGAGTTGCTGATGTACTTATATTTGTGAACCTATAAATGGATAGACACATGGTAAAGGTATATATCACTCTATTGGTCTTCTCACTAAGTGCGCAATAAGTAAATATTAAGAGCTGAAATTATAAAATAAGGATAATAATAACAAATTTTGAGGATGTACGAACACTTTGGAATCCAAATGTCTATCATTTTAGAGGAAGATTTTTTCCCAAACTAAATTTATATTTATCTTCAAATTAATGATAATTAAGTTCACGTGAAGTCACAACTTTCTTCAAGATTCTTTTAAGTTTACATCAACACTTAATTTTTAATATTTCGAATGTTTTAACATCTTTTAAGATTTTAAGAAAAAGATTTTTTATTTCTAATACAATCTCTCCAACTTAGTTATTCAAAAATTAAAAATATTAAAAAAATAAGTTTAGTAACTTACATGAAGAATTTAGATTTTAAGTGCTTGCCCATCTATGTACTTTTTGAAAATTGTATCCCTTTATAAAGTTGAACCTATAAATGAACAAGACTCCTGATCTTCCCACTAACCTTGTCATTGATCCCCACATTACAATAGACATTACTTATCACCTTGTTAGTTTAAATATTATGGGATGAAATTATTAAATAAAGAATATAATAACAAATGTGAGGATCTATGAATGCTTTGCAATTCAAATGGATATCATAAGATTTATTTTTATTGAATTCAAATTCTTATTTTCTTCAATTTAATGATATTTAGGTTCATATGAAGACATAATTTTCTTCAAGATCCTGTTAAGTCTACATTAACACTCAATTTTTACTATTTCAAATCTTTAAATGTATTTTTAATATTTTAAGGAAAGACTTTTTTTAATTTTCATATCATCTTTCCAAATTAGTTCAAACAAAAATTATGAAATATCAAATAATTTTTTTTAGCAATTTAAATAAATTTAGAGAAGAAAATGGAAGTTAAAGTGGTTGTCCACTTATTTTCTTTTTGATAATTTTATTTGCTATACTCTTACATTGTATTTATTCCAGCCAGCACTTGTATTGAAAATGAAGCCATGAAGAGTCATATTCATTATTAAACCTATATAAACTAATTATAATTATGAGCCTATAAATGGATACACACGATGTTGAAGGTAAAGATCTTTTTATTGATCTTCTCACTAACCTTTGTCATTGATGGTGACCTTGATGCACCCAGTAAATGTTATAAGATTCAAAATTATAAAATAAAGATAATAATAACAAATTTGAGGATCTTTGAAAGCTTTGCAATTCAAATGAATATCACAAGATTTTTTTTTCTCAAATTCAAATTCAAATTTTATTCAATTTAATGATATTTAATTTCACATGAAGTCACAATTTTCTTTAGAGCCTTTTAATTCTATATCAACACTGGATTTTTAATATTTCAATTTTTTTAATTTTCAATACAACCTTTCTAAATTACATAGTCAAAAATTAAAATATTTTTTTAAAGATTATAAACTTAAATAAATTTAGAGGAGAAAGGAGAAGTTAAAGTGGTCATCAATCTTTTCTTTTCTTTTTTGAAAATTTGATCCCCTATTATAATAAGTTGTATTTACTTCAGTCATTGATTGTATTTTAAAACCCCATGTTGTATTGAAAAAGAATCCAATGAAAAGTCATATGATTAAACCTATATGCCCTAACTTTACTTGTGGGCTTATAAATGGATAGACAAATGATGTTGAAGGTATAGATCTCTCTAATGACCATTTCACTAACCTTGTCACTGATCCCCACATTACAAGGGATATTATGTCATGAGCTTGTCTACTTACTACCATTGTTATCATCACATCCATACAAACTCTATATTTTGTTTTTATGTGCTAAACATCTATTGTCTCAATGTAGTTTGGACTAAGGTGGAAAACTTAATGTTAAAACTATAATTATAAATGATTTTTTGAATGTCTACATGTTATCAATGTTTAATATTATAAAATTAGTACTTATAATCACATTGATTAGATAAAGCCAGATAGGGTCTAAACCCTTACCTAGTAGTCACATGACAAAAAACAAAGGTCTCACGAGGAGTAAGAACACCCAACATCAAGACCAACTGATACAAAAAGAATTAGGATCAGCTGAAGATCAACAGAATACAACAAAAATACCAGTTAGTACTTCTAATCATTAAGTAATAACTTTTTTGAATAATCAAAAAGTTATGAAAAACTTGATTTTATTTGAGTTTATGATATTGTTGTATTTATATATTTATATTATTGGTTGGATTAATCATATATATATATATTGATATTGTGGTGATATACATATGAAATTTTTTAATTTTTTTAAATGCAAAGACACAACACGATAGATTAGCAATTCTATCCAGAAATGACCATGATGCCATTTAACCATACTTTTAAATCCTTGAAATTGAATCACAACTAGATGGATCACACAATTATGAGTTCCTTTCTTCATCCATCCAAGTTGTGTAATTTGATTCTTAGCAAGTCATTGCAATTTGGAATGATATTGAGAAAACAAGGAAAAACATAAAGAAAACATCAGAGAAGAAGATAAAGAAATGAGTGAGAAAGGGTTGAATATAGTTTGGGAAATTTAGGAAGCAGGATTAGAAGTTGGGTGTGGCTAGTGGGAGCATTCTACGAAAAAGTTCAGCCATCTGTCCAGACGTGTGGAGGAAAAGATACAAAGAGGCATCCAAAATCAGGAGTATTCACGTTTTTCTTTAATATATAGAACTATTTGCTGTGGATGGTATGAATGGCTTATGCCCGTAGAAAGCGTTGAAAGCTGTTGTGTCCATTTTTCAAATAAAGCGTTTATAATTTGCTTTAGACGATGAAATTTGTAGAAAAGCCTTCAAAAATTTTGTTGTTTCTAGTTTTGCCAGGCATTTGAAGGCTTGTAAAGTTTGATTATTGAGCGTCAAGGAAATGTGTTTTTATTGAATTCCATAATTAATTTGATGCAAGAGTAAAAGGCACAAAACTCATAGGATATCAGGCAATGGGCAGTTGACTAGTCATGGAAGATGTTCCTATTCCCCGTAGTAATTCATCGCGAGCCCTTCATTCTCCACAGTCACAAGTCCACTTGGTAACTGCACTTAACTGGAAAAGGTTGCGTAGAAGTTGGAATACAAGGAGGGGTAAGGGTGTGGAAATATTTTGGTAGTTTGATTTGGTGGTTTGATTCGATGAAGTTCAGATTGTTTTGTTATTTATGTATTTGGATGAATTGGTAAAAGCATTGAATTTTATAGGTCATTGGATCAATCGTGAGCATTGCTAATTTTTTTTATACATAGAAAAAAAATGTATTCTAAGGAGATATATGGTTAGATTACTATGTAAGATTGTAGCACCAAAAAATAAGCAAGTCCTTGAGGATATTGATAGGGACAAGGGCATGTCTCTAGTCGAAGCTTTGGAGTGTGGGCTTATTATGGAGCAATTGATCAAGAGTCTATTGGACATGTTACCCCTATATCAAAGGAATTAGGACTTCATCAGGTGTTTCTTTTGGAAGGTAAGGACTAACAAATGTCAAATTGGAGGCTAGATGCACCAAAGGTTGGAGGAATTTCCATCATGTCAAGTTAGCTTCTTTCTTTCAGATGGTGTTCTACATGAGAAGTATATGTTTTTGCTTTACTTCTTTTATGTTGATGGATTTCAACAATTTTATATTGTGAAGTTTTCTTTTCGGTGATAGGGAAGAGATGGTGGTCTACATGAGAAGCATATGTTTTTGCTTTACTTCTTTTATGTTGATGAATTTCAACAATTTTATATTGTGAAGTTTTCTTTTTGGTGATAGGGAAGAGATTTGGTGAACTCAATATGAATTGTTGCCCATAGTTCATGTTTAGTAATTAGGGTAATTATACCTTTTTGAGAGTTATGATACAACTTGATGGAGCTCTATGGTTATAGTTCGGCATGGATTGTTGTTCAATAATTCAAAGGATATGTAATTTGGGAGTTCAAGGAGATAGTAGTCCAATATTTTATGAATTTGGTGTAGATTTACACCCTTCTAAAGGTTACGAGGTAGCTTAATTAAAGATTTTTTTCTACAAAGAAAATTCTTCTCAAGAATGTGTACTTATTTTGAATAATCAACATGTTTTTCTTGTGTTATGTTGACCTTAGGGGGTCCCTTTGCAAGTTGAAATTCAAGGTTTCAAAGGCACACTTGCAAGAGCAATATAATAGGAGGGGAAATGCTAGCGTAGCTCATTACATTGTTTATAATATGCAGTTATCGTAGTTATTACAACTGCATACAACTATATTTTCTCCTTATTTTTATATCTATTTGCAATTCATCAAAGAATTATTAATAAAGTATATCAAGCTTTTTGTCTTTCATTTTATAGGTCTATTTTACATCCAAATCATTTAGTTCCAAAAATGATATTCATTTAAGTTTGTTTCTTTTTATTTATGGCTCTCTAAGACCTCAAAAAAGAAATGATTAGTTCATCCTTTTATACACTCTCTCCCACCAACAATGTTTTAGTTTTCGCTAATCTTACCTATTTTTTATTAAAAAGTAGCAAAAATAAGGGTGTTGACCCTTAATACAACATTCCAAAGGTAGTAAAGACAAATTACAAGGGTACGAACCCCAAAAAATAAGGCAAGATAGGAAAAAAAGACCTTGTCAACCCAAAACCTAACTCAAAAATTGTGGGAAACACTGAGCCATGATCAAGAGGGTTTTGGGGGGTGGCAGAAGATTCCCCTTTACATCTATGACAAACCTCAGTCTAGGCAATGCTATCATTAGGTCCAACAAAAGGAGAGTAAGGCAAGGAGGGACCTGTAGAAGGCTGATCAACAACAACAACAGGATATTGTAGAACGTTGTTAGCAGATATAGAATAGCATTGCAGATCTAGAGAAAGAGTTGTAGGGATGAAAGATGCAACGGTCAAAGAAGCGAGAGGGTCCAAAGTAGCAGCAACAAAACCATCCCGGGAGGGGGCTTCATCCTCTTGAGAGGAGCCCACCAAGTTAGAATCTAAAGCATTGATCATCAAGTATTTCATAGTAGCATCTTTCCACCAAGTAGCAATACCTTTGTGTCGAGGCAAAAAACAATTTGAAGTGAGATGACCCATAGCAAAGCACCTCCAACAATGCAAGGGGAGGACCTTAAAGTCCATCGGTTGGGTCCAGGGCTAGTCCCCAACCATTAAAACCACATCCCTAGGGAGGGGCACAAAAATATCAATATCCACTAAGATGTGAGCAAAAGTGGAGTGGCTCATAAAGGAGGTAGCATCGTCAATCTTCAAAAAATGCCTAATAGAGTTGTCAATAGCCTCATAGCAAGAATGCTCCCAGAAAGGAAGGGAGAGATTATGAAGGCAGACCCAAACTGGACACACATTAAGAAAAATGCAACATTATTACACATATAAACTATGATAATATGAATTGTGCTAATTAAAAATGTATGTATAAAATTTATACAAAATATGATTTAAATCGCTCTATCTTAGATGCATTGGAATATTAAATAAAATAATTTCAAGTGAATGATTTCCTTGAGTAATTCCATGCAAACAATGAAATGAACCGCTTTAACTTAGAGACATAGGTGAGAATCCCAAAATAAACAAGGTTTCACTAGATTTATAGTCACTATAGTATGAATATAGCTTCTCCTTTTTTCGAAAACTTAAAATCAAGCTAATTTCACAATGAAATTTTTGAAATATAATTTTATTATTAAGAGTGGTTAGATCACATGTTTTCTCAATTCAAGGGCCATTTTTAATGGCGTTAGGGACTATTCTTTTGTTTTATGGTGTTATAATCTATTAAGCTTTATTGATATATCTTATATATTATGGGAAGTCATGTTATAAGAAGTGAATCTTTCTTATAAAATGATTGAATAACCTAGTAAGGTTTAACATTAATCAAGTAATGTATGCTAGTCAAAACGACAATTAATATAATAGAGTTACATAATGATAAATTGGAATAGTTGGTATAGAATGCTCTATATGGTCGTGCAATATTTCATTGAAGATTATGGGCACCTAAGATCTAGGCAATTCATGAAACCACAAGAGAGATCAAGAATGAAAGAATAATACTATTCTATCAAAAGATATAATTGATAAATTGATAAAATATGAATTAGATTATAAAGGAGACCTCTTGGTTATATAGGCCAAGGTGGACATATAATTGCACAAGATTATGATATGTATCTTAAACTTATTACTTGAGACAAGTAATATGATAAATATTACATCATCAACAATTTGAGGTCACCGCATATTAATACCATTATTGGATTTGATGAAAATCATAGCACTAAGGTTACTAAGAATCCTAAAAATCAATTGAAAAGGATCCAAATGAGTATGCCTGTAGAAAATTTGTCAATCTAAGGAGATTGAAAACAACAAAGAAGATGATTCTTTTTATTCAAGAACTTAGCAAACAAAAGAAGAGATTTGAAAGATTTTTTTTAGGAATACAAGCATATCATACCAAATTCAATCATTCATTTTCTTAATTTTTTTTTAATTGAAATCAATTTGGTAATAAGGTGGTGGATTGTACAAGGTTACTTGTAGAAGAATAACTTTGTGAGCAAAAATGCATTTGTACCTTTGTTTGATTTCAATGCCATGTGTTATAAGTGCAAGGATTTTGGACATATTGCAAGACATTGTAGAAGTAGTTTTGTGAAGTATTCTAAATTGGATAGAAAAGAAGGCACCTTTGCTAATTAGAAGAATGAGTTTAAAAATTTGTAGAAAGTGAGGAAAATGGAATAGAAATCTGAAAGATCAATTATTACTTAGACTGCATTACATGAACAAATTGAGAGTGGTGGATTAGTAAGGCAAGGTGGCAAAAGCTATAGTTATTTATCCAATGTGACAGGATGTGAAATCAAAGAAGCAAGTGTTGGAAAACTTGTTGCAAAAGGAAGTGGGATAATAAGTGGTGTGTATAATTTCATTGAGATCAAAGGAAAGGAATGCCTTTTGGGAGAGAGAGAGAGAGAGAGAGAGAGAGAGAGAGAGAGAGAGAGAGAGAGAGAGAGAGAGAGAGAGTAGTCATGACACAAAAAACTAGAGTATGACGATACAATCTAATATCTTAGGCAAAATATATGAGTGATATCTCCCTCCTCTTAATTCAAGAGGAAGTATAGGTTCTGGGGTCCTAGTCAATGCATCTTACATGCATCCGTGAAGTGTTACACCTAAAGGATTTGTTCAAATCATCTTAATTTTTGGATACACTATATAGAAGACTTTGTTGAGTGTTTTCTCCATGTTGCAAATAGATCCAATGCTTTTGTGGAGAAGTGTGGTAAGATGCGATGGGTAGTTTGTATAATGTACCTAGAGAGATAAAGCCTCGAAGGAACAATTTTTATGTACCTTCACCATTGATTTCAAAGAAGGAGAGTATTCCTCATAAAGGGAGAGTTCATTCATATTGTTGACAAGGGGAGCATGTTTGTGTTGCCATCAATGACAAAGGGGGAGATTGTAGAACACAATGTTGTCATTGATGTCCAAGGAGAAAGGAGTTATGAGAAGATTGTTGGAGTATACACCAGAATTGTTTGTTCCTAAATGTCCAATGCACTTGCAGAGGTCTAGAAGTATCTGGATTGGGTTTCAAAGGTTTGTTTCTAACAGATAATATTATTATTATATTGCAGTATCATAGTTTTTAATAACATATTATGTCATTGTTGATAGTTATGGCTTGTGATTTGGAAATAAAGTAAAGTTACACCTGAACCATGTTATGTCCAAGTCTTCAAGGATTTGAGCAAGCAAACAAAAAGTTAGAAGTCATAGAGTGCACATTGTGTTTGCTTATTGATTGTGTGTGAGTTCTTGATGGATGCACAAGAGAAAGGAAACATGTGCCGACTCAAGAAAGCATGTGAAGGTAGTTTGGAACTAGTTGAACTCATGTTGGGAAATGCATAGCATATTCTTACTCATGTTGTAATGTGTTGATTTTAGGGCCAAGTTGACTAAATGTTAATTTAAGATATTTATCCTTGGCCTACTTGTCGACATTGTATTTGGGTTTTAGGATGACATGAAGACCTGTGAATTATGTTGGAATGCATATATATTGTTGATCCAATTTCATTTAAATGTGGTGATTGTTAATATTATTGAATGTATAATTATTTCATACGACGAAGTGAAGAAAAGGTGGTGAATATATGTTGTGAAGAGTGAAAACTTAGATGCATATCCTATAAACATTGTGAGAGTGTTCCTAAGTAGATCAAATTAGATAGATGATTAAGTTTGAGTTTGGAAGGTCTACATGACATATCATTTTATTTCCTATATCTTCTTTGTATTTGAGATTTGTGCTCAAAATATAAGTTGGTGCCCAATTCTTTTGATTAGGGAATCGATGTCTCTCGTATGTTGGTGCCTGCAAATTATATTGGAGATTGGTGTTTCTTTCGTAGGTTGAAATTCCTATAGGTTGGTACTTGAAAAATTGTTGTAAGCTCATTATTATTTTTTGTGAGGTTGGATTTGGATAGTAGATCAAGTATTTCTTCTCATTGTGGTTTTTCCCTTTTGGGTTTCTATGTAAATACGATGTTCTCTTGTGTTGATGTGTGAATTTGTTTATCTCTTGCATAGTTGATTTTATGATATTGTGAGATGTGGTAATGGTATTAATGTTGCATTAAGTTTTGAAATTAAAATTGACATATATTGATTCACTCCCACCCCCTCCCCCCTCTTATATATTTGTGTTCATAACAAAAATGATATACTAGATACTACATAGTTTATGATATATTAATTTGTAGCATAGACTTTTTCTCTACATCATTTGATTTTCAATAAAATCTTCTTTTTTTTGTTGAAAAAGAAGACTTGAAAAATAAGATGTCAATGATTATCAATTAAAAATTTAATTATTATTTAAAAAATATTAAACATAGTATATCAAAGGCAATGAGTAACACTACTTCATTTATAAACATGTCTTTCCTTTGAATTTATTGTGCTAAATCTTATTTTTCATTCTATTAATTTAAAAAAATATTTATAAAATTAATAATAATTTTAATTCCTTCTATATTTAATTTATTGCATTGACTTGAAGATGAAACCCATTTTACATTACTCAATTTTAATGTTATTAATTTATTCCAAACCCATCATTAGAGATGAATAAATATTTTACATATACTTAAAGGCAAAAACTTTTTCTATATTATATAACATTCACTTAACTATAGTTAGATATTGTAAATTTTGTTTTATGCTTGAAACTTAAGTATGTCCCTATGCTGCTCCTTAGCTTATTTTGGCTATAGTTTTAAGGAGCAATTTGTGGAGCACGATAGTCAAATGGCTGCTTATTTTAATTTCCATGTGTCTCTTAATTAGAATTTTACACAGGAACACTCTAGCTGCAGCGGCATGGGGACATGGGGTAAGGGGAGGTCCTTCTTAGCTTATTTGCTATTTTTTATGCAATCTTTTTAAATAATTTTGTCAATGAAATTATTAGCAATACTTCTTACAAATAAAATTTGCATGCAAAATTGTAGGCAAAAAAAAAGGAGATGAAAAAAAAATGGTAAAGCCACATGTCAGCTTTTTCAATAAGGAGCTGCTACTTATTTCTAGCCCCCCTTTTTATTCCAAGCTTATTTTCAATTTTTAACCAGCTGCCGCTCCACAAAAATAGGGAAAGATTCTTTTTTATCCTTTTCTCTTAATTAAACTTTTGCATGGGAACACTCATTGCTTAAATTTAAGCAAAAAATGCTCATAAACAGCGGCATGGAGACATGAGATAAGTGTTTTTTCTTTTTTTGGTTTTTATAAATAAGTGCATTAAAGTCTGTTAATATTTAATTGTACACATATTCAACAACAAAAAAAGGTGGGTGGATATAAGATCACATCCCACTAGACAAGTGCAATCCTCAAAATAAATAACAACATAGAAAGCCACTTACGCAGGGCAATTCCAATAAGAAGAGGCCGATATTCCGGTCATCAGATTTGACCCATACATCAGTGGCGCCAGCTGAGTGAAGAAGCTACCACCCCTCATCTTCTTTTTGAAAAAAATCTTCTTAAAGTTACGGCTGAATAAAAAATATTTATGCATAAGAATATTACATAAGTAACTTTTTTTTTAATAAATCTAGAGGTGTATTCTAGAAGTGGATTAACTACTATAATTCTTTTAGCTGGTCTTGTCACCTGAAGGGGTCACACTTCCCAGAAAGCAATTTAAAACGCTAACCCTACGTATGCTAGTCTACAATTTCTACTGTTATAATCAGACATTCAGAGCCAATGGTTCCTGTCATCTCACATAACCTTCCACCAATATACGGTATCTCACATAACCTTCCACCAATATACGGTATACAACAGGAGACTTCTTAGATACTAAGTTGTGGCGAATTATAGTATTTAGTCAGTAATTATTTCATATTAATGATATCAGCTTTTAACAATTTGTGTATGTATCACACTCTATGGTAAGAGAGTTCAATGAATAGGTAAGAGAGTTCAATGAATACAATGCAAACAAAAAAACATACATAATCGAAATCAGAAACAGCAAGAAGAAATACGTCATATTATTTCAGTTCAATTATGTATGTTTAAGTTTGAATCTTCTGTACCAAAGTTAATGCTTCAAAGAATATTTTAAGAGAATCTAACAGCCCCTCTGGTTGGTGGGCAGTTCTACAATTGTTTTACCAGTCCTACCGAAGTAAACATTCAAAAGGTCCCAAACAAGATTCTAAATCAGAGGTCATTTTATTTAGTGTATAAAATATGAAAATAAAAAATTCAATACAAAAGAACTGTTACAACAATTTAAACTCTGTTCTCTGTATAGTCATGGCTGTTGATAAGACTGGATTGAAATAGTATATACTGGATTTCTTAACTTCTACATGCTCAAATTCAGTTTCAAGGTGGGAACAGCAAGAAGATTATCTTTTCTGGGAATACTGGTCCTAAAGGTTTCAGTCATATCCAACTCAAAGGGATCATCATTGCCTTCCAAAGTCCAGTCAAAGCAGTGCACCAGCTGAGCCAAAACAAGGTCAATATTTGCCATTGCAAATCCAGCCCCAGGGCATCCTCTCCTCCCTGCACCAAAAGGAATCATCTCGAAATCTCGCCCTTTGATATCAATATTCTTACCTATAAATCTCTCAGGCTTGAATGTTGAGGGATCGTCCCACACTGCTGGATCTCTTCCAATTGCCCACACATTCACAATCAGCCTTGTCTTTTGAGGTATAAAGTAGCCAGCAACAGTACAGTCTTCTCTGGCTTCATGTGGAAGCATTAAGGGCCCTGGAGGGTATAATCGAAACACCTCTTTCACCACACACTTCAGGTATTCCATGCCCACAAGATCAGATTCTCTCACCATGCGGTCTTTTCCTGCTACAGATTCAATTTCTGCCTGCAACTTCTTGGCAACTTGTGGGTTTCTCACCATCTCACTCATTGCCCATTCTAAGGTGTTGATTGTTGTCTCCAAACCCCCAAGAAACATATCCTGTGAAAAGCAAGAAAAATATTAAGGATACCCTTCAGTTCATGGCACTGAATTAAAGAAATTAACTAATTAAGTACATGAAATTTTCAGTCCATGATAAATTAGCTTGATGGGTTTTGGATCTGACTGTGTGATCAGTTTTTTATAGGTTTCGGATTATTCTCCATAATTGAGAATCAGGATGAATTAAATAGAAAAGAGAATGATCTCATCAATGTTTTGGATCATGCTCAATGATTCATCATCAGGATGAATTAGCTAGAAAAGAGAAATGATCTCAGCAATGTTTCAGATCATGCTATATCATAAGGATGGATTAACTAGAAAAAGGAAATGATCCCGATGATGGATCATGGAACATGATCCAAAAAATTGATAAAAAAACTGATCACACAGTTAAATCCAAAAACCATCAAATGAAGTTAACTAATTCAAGCAAATGTCAATATAAGTGGAAAAGCAGAGAGGGAGGTCAGCATACAAAGATTGTTGCTTTAATGTGTTCTCGGGTGATTTTCATTTCATTTTCATTCTGTGGCATCTCCAGTAGCACATCTACCAGGTCCTTAGTATGCTTTTCATGTTCCTGACTTCCCCTGCGCCTACTCTCTTCCATGTGTTCATCTATAATCTTCTCAACAACGGCATCAAAGAAATTGTGGGCTTTCTTCATTTTCCTCTTAACACCACTCAAATCATCAATCCAAGCAATGGAAGGAATGAAATCTCCAATGTTGAAAGCTCCAATCATACTTGTGACTTGGTGCACCATTCTGTTAAGCTCCTTCCCTACCAGATCATCATCTTCAGAAAATTTAGTGCCAGCCAGTGTCCTCCAGATTATAGAAGAGATCAGAGATGCTATGATCTTGCTCACATTCACTACAACTTTTCCATGCTTGCTCTTCTCCCAAATGGCTTTCACTGCCAGAGAGACTTCCTCCTCTCTGACAGACCTAAAACTCTCAATTCTCTTGGCACTCAGCAACTCCATGACACACACTTTCCTCATGTGTCTCCAGTAATCTCCATAAGGAGCCAAACCCACATTCTTTTCATTATAAGCTACATATTTTGAAGCAGCAGATTCAGGCCTGTTGGCAAAAGCCAAATCATGGGTTTTCAAAAACTCTTTGGCCATATCAGAGGAAGAGACCACCACAGTAGGAGCAGAACCCAATCTCAAAAACATTACAGGGCCATATTGCTTAGCAAGGTCACGAAGAGAACGGTGAGGGAGCTCCCCCAATTGATGCATGTTTCCTATGATGGGCAACCCTAATGGACCTGGTGGCAATCTAGAAGCCTTTTCATTTCCCCTCTTCAAACCTAACAATTTGCACAAAACCCACAAACCCAAGACTGTAAATACTATGGTCATGAACAGAGACCCTGCTGTTGGACCTCCTAGTATTGCAGGCATCTCAGAAAATGTAAAAGCCATTACAGCAATTTGAATTCAACTTACTAATTGCAGTCAGAAGGAAAGCTTTGTCTCACTTCCAATGGCGTTCACTCCTATTTATAGCCTTTCCAGGGCACTGATCAGGGATCAACATGCCTGATGTTTAGTGTGGATCATCCCATGGAAATGGTCATCTTTTTGAGAAAATAATTTAATATGACTTTTGTAGACATTAGTGTTCATGTATATTCCAGTTCCATTAGATCTTCGTCCATTCAAAGCTAGGTACATTGAATTCAACTCTGTGAATTGCGTGGCATTGAATGCCCCATATATATACAAACTTGCATTTTGTCAAAAATATAATAAGTCCATGTGGTACTGGAGTATCAATCAGATAGATAGAGCAAAGATAAAGTCATGGGATGACTTGACTTTGGATGGAAAACATTTCTCTTGACAAATCAGATGTTTTATATTTGCTTATAGTAAAAGATAACATGAATTTCCTTTAGAATATTGATTTGTATTGAGGTGAAATTGTTATATTATAATAAAATAATATTTATATGCTTGATAAAAGGACGAATTTGAGAATCTATGAATGCTTTGAAAGTCAAATGGATGACACAGGTGATTTCATAATAATATTAGCTGCTTCTTTATTCAAATTCAAACTGCATTTTTTCTGCATGGTAATGATTAGCCTTGGGAATTATCTAGGAACCTCTTCGGAATCAATTTTCTAGGAACCTTTTAAGCCCACATGAAGACAATTTCTTCAAGATTCTTTTAATTTTACATTAGTATATATTTAATATTATTATTTTAAGTTTTCCATGTTTCATTTATATTTGAGATATTAAGTTTTCAAGAAAATATGAAGTTTTTGTAATTTTATTTTATATTAAAAAATAATATGAAAAATTTATGATTTTGTAAGTCTTGCAAATTATATCTCAATTTTCATCTGTCATCAAAAAATTTGTTGGAGTTATGGATTAATCATACAATTGCACGAATCATCTACAAGCACACCACCTATCACAAAATGGAGATCAAGGAAGGATATTTGCTCAACAACCTAAGAATTTTGTATTGATACACAAAAGAATTATGTTACAAATGAATGAATGAATCTTTGTGAAAATGATGAATGGAACTCTAGACTAAACCTTAAAGCAAGATTAAATCAACTAGTGCCAAGTGTGAATGAGACAAACAAGGGTTCATTATTCTAATTAAATAAAAGGGAAAAGCACCTAAGTTTAGCTTAAGACCTTATTAATTAAATAATTAGATAATTTCAATGGCTTTAATTTTTGTTGCTTTTGAAAAAACATCAAACATTTTCAACAAATAAGAATAAAAATACATTGTTACTAAAAGATTGTATTATTCTAACAAGTGTAACTTAGCTTAGTTTTGGACCTTTGATCGAATAAACTAAATTTGTAAACTATATTTTAAATTTCAATTTTTGACAATTTTTAAAATAGAACTTTAAAAGAAGATTACAATTTTTCAAATGTGATTCATATATCCAACACCTTACCAAAGTGAATTTTTTTGAAGTCAAATAAAATTACATTTTTTGCACAAATGCATATAATTTCTACTCTTACCCTATTACCAAGCATTTAATGTATTTTCTCAAGTGTGTGAAATCCATTTCAACTAAATTACGTTATCATTTTGAACTATTTTATTTTTTTATAATTGATTTTTTAGCATCTTTGGAAGTTCAAGACAAATTTGAAGTTATTGCATAAGTGAATTTGACTTCTACTCCACCCTATCATGAGCACTTAATATATTTTCTCATACATGTGCTAATTTCATTTTAACTATATTATATTGTCATTTCCAATTATTTGTTTTAGAATTGAAGCATTGCCTCCCCTTTGCATCTTATAAACTATAAATAATGTTTGCACTTGTATTCAACTCATTTTTTATCAATTGATTTCTCATGTTCATAACACTAGGTATTCACATGATTATATTTATTTCTTTGTAAACTATGGTTGTCTATCACTGATAAAAGTATTCTTAAGTCTTATGTGATTGATTTATTATTGTTGATATATAAGTGAAACTAAAGTTTTCTTTGACTTAAAATGCTTAAATTCATTTAAAATATTCTTATTTTTTCTTTTTATAAATTCATTTAGGTTTTTTCTCATGTTTGTGTATTTCATATGTGTCTTAGTCATATTTTGGTGTGTTATTTGGTCTCTCCACTTTGTTTTGATAAAGGTTTGAAATTTTACACTTTTTGTATTTTCATAATACTTTGATTTTGTACATTTCTTATCATAGACATTAAAGTTCAAGATAAATTTATAATTTTACATAATGAAACTCTACATACAATCCCTAATAGCATTTAATAGTTGATTTTCATAGTTATTCAACATAAAAGTATACATTGTAAATTGTATTTGAAACTATAGATCTTAACCATTATTAATCCATCAAAGGATTGCAAGTTCAAAACAATTTTGTAAAATTTGCAAGTTACTTTAAATCATCTAGTTCTTGCCATGCTAGTATTTCCTCTTGCCAAACTTCCAAACCTTTCAAACAATTCCATTGTAGCACCTAAACCTCACCTTAATAAAGTGCATATATTGTAAATTACCTATTTTTCCCATTGTTCTTACTTTCCCCTTGGTGAACTAGCAAAAAAATAGAATTGTATAGTGTGAAGATCTGTACCACAAGATATTTTACGTAGTTAGTTTATATCCTAGAGGAAATGGTAAGAGAAATAAGTATTTGCAGTAACTTAAGAGAATAGATAACCCATACTTTATCTTCAACAAAAGAAACATTCATTCATCCAAAACACATGTGTAGAACCTTTATCTCCTATTATAGTATAACTTCATATCAAAATGCATGTCTTAGTCTCTGATTTCATACATATATCCTCTTATCTTTGTGTATCTCTATATATTTTTAGGATATAATTTCCAACCATTATATATATTATATACAATGAAGATACATGACTCCTAAGGACAACTAGTGATCATTTGTGGTGGCCTATAGTTGGCTCTATTTCTAATCCTTAACCTACTAAAACCATCCCCCCTTTTCAAATGATGTCTTTTTATCAAGACATGATGCTTAGTTAGGGAGAAGGCCTTGATAAGTCACCTTGAGTTGGTTTAATGATTTCTCCCAATGTGGTTTTTTCCTATTGTAGTGTGGAGAGTTGTCCATGAATCTGGTCTAGCATAGCTTCTGCTTTTGTCAGATTACCAGGGATCTAAATCTGTCTGGTTGTATCTTTTTCTTTCTCTAATACTTGATAGTTGTGCCATATGACTATTGATGATCTCCCTCATTTGCTTGATCTATTTTTTGATTTGCTCCCTATAGATGTGGAGCTTCTCTACCTAATTGTGAAGAGTGTCCATTTGTGCCCTTGGTACGCCATCCATATCTTGGAGAGGATTGTATGTTTGTGCTACTTATGCTATCTGATCCTCTATTTTTGGCTTTTGGTCCCCTAGGCGCTTGGTTGTGGTAGGGCATTGTAAACAAAACTAATAGATGAATCCTACCTCTGAGATACTATTAGCTAAGCTTTTGATCTACTCCTCTAATTTTGTATGTGTGGCAATGCACTTGTTTAGGTATTCATTTATCCTCTTCTTTATAACCTTTTATTGGGCCCTTTTTCCTATGTTGTCCTTGGCAGAGGCGAAATCTCTTTACAAAATATCCACCAATTGTTTGAGTTATTGAGATAGGGGAGTGAAGTATCTCAAGGTAAATAGGGAATGACACATTGTAGTGTGTCTACTCCATCTTGCAGTTGCTTCACATTGTCCATAGGTTCACTTAGTAATTCTTCTCTTGTGGTAGCATGAAGCATCTCTTTTAACTAAATTTTATGCAAGAGTGAAATGCTAGAAAAGTCAACCTATTGCTTGACCATTAGTTTTTATAGTAGTTATGGTGATGGTACTATTTATATTTGTTGTTGTTGTGCTAGGAATTTTTTGATGGTGGAGATGGTAGAAGTGGAAGTGGATGTTTCTCCATAGTTACCCTTGATAATGTTTGACTCTTCTCCTATGGGATTGTTCTTTGGTGGAGGGGACCCTTCTACCTCTTCATCAATAGTCTTGACCATCTCTTCATACAATTATTGAGTCACATCTATTGTCTCCTTTCAGAGTCTATCTTCATTCTCTAGATCCTCCTCCATGAGTTTATGTATTCTATTCTTTGTGTGGAGCTCTTGGGTTTTCCCTTGAGCTAACACTTGATTTTGTTATTTAGTGATATGAGGGTTGACTTTGGAGATTTCCCTTTCCCTTATTTCCTCTATTTCTAATGCTTTGACCCTCTTGACCCTTATTGTGACAACAATCTCCTTCATAAACTCCTTCATTGCATCATCTAATGATTTATTGGAATGATTGATATACTTCACTAGGCACTAGATTGTTCTTTCCTTGTTTTTTGCTTTCATGTACTCATACTTTTTGTATAGTAGTTGTGGTAGTATGTCATGGTTGATGATGGCATTATGCTCTTGTAGAGGTTTTGGGATTTCTTATTGAGTGGCCTTCTTGGTTTTTCATTTTCTTTTCCTCCTTTATAGAGTTTGTTCAACCTCATATTCTTCCTCACCAACTTTGTCAACCTCTATCTCTTCCACTTCTTCTTCTACCTTTCTCCTGAGATGTTTTTGGTGGCTTTTTGGCCATTTGTCTTGCTCCCCAATATTTCTATAGTGTTCTTCCTTTCTGCAATGTGGATGCTATTTTTGTGGATGAGGTGGCGCCTTCTAATTTACCCAATGATGTGATATGGAGTCTCCTTTATCTTCTAGAAAAGGTCGGCTCTAACTACATTGCAGTTGCAAATAATTGGTTAAATCCCCCTTTTCGTATTCCCTATTGTTTACGGAGTTTGTCCCTGTTCTTCTCTAGCCTTTCATCTATCTAGAATTTTTAGTCTATTGTCCATTACTTCCTTATGGGGTACAAAACTATTTTGCCTTGGGATCTTTAGGTTGGGCGATGAGGGTGGTGGCATATGCATCTATTTCCTATGTCATGAGCTCATAGGGTACCTGCAGTACCCAAACTGTGCGGAGTTCTACCATCTCCATGTAGGTGTAATCTTTATCCACCATGAATGTAATTGTATTAGTGTATTGGGCAGATGATTCATGGAGAATCCTCTCTCTTGACAACATCTATTATTGGAATGTCTTAGAGAATCCCCTATTTGCAGACTTGTGGGATGAATTGTCTAGGAATTGTCAAATATGGTGTTTGATTTATGTTGCCACTAATTGGTCTCATTGCCATATTTTACCTTTGAAGTTTGGCAATTCATTAAGAAAACAAAATACCAAATAAATAAGTAGTGTACTAGTGTACCATATTGGAAGTGGTATTTTGAGCCCTTAATCTTTTTATATTCTTTATTTGCTACTCTATCATGACTTCACATAAATCAAATTCTTTCGCCTCTATCACCATATAATAAGTTGTATGGATTGTAGTGATGGTGGTTGAATCCTCCCAATTTTCATAATATATTTTGTAAGCACACTAGTACATTTGGAGCTGATTTCCGATGGCCGTTTGTCGGATTTTTGACTAATTTTCGTTAGAGTGTCGACAAAATCCACCATCAAAAACTCAGCGTCGGATTGGTCGACGATGCCATGCCCGTCGGAAATTCAAAAATCCAATGGACTCTGCCGACAGTCAAAGAAGTCGTCGGTTGAAAGCTTGGTATTCGTCATAATTATGATGATAATCATTTTTATCAAAAAAAATAATAATTATCATCAATATAAAAGAGCCATCGAAGGAAGGAAACACTGAAAGGACTCACCAAAGATAATAACTTCATCGACAAAAGATATCGAAGAAAGTAGAGAGGGTCTTCATCAACGAGAAAAGTTCTCGAGGAAATGATACTATCGGTGCAACATAAAAAGGACCCACCGAAAGGAGCGTTTTCATCGAAAGAATAATATCAATCAGACAAAAAGAAGCTACATCAATAAAAGATATCGATGAGTATATAGGTTTCGAGGAGGTTAAACTTCATCAACAAAAGATATCAAAGAAAGCAGAGAGGGTCTTCATCGATGGGAAAAGTTCTCGAGGAAATAATACTATCGGTGCAACATAAAAAGGACCCATCGAAAGGAGCGTTTTCATCGAAAGAATAATATCGATTAGACAAAAGGAAGCTACATCAATAAAAGATATCGATGAGGATATAGGTTTCGAGGAGGTTAAAAGGCATGATCTCGATATGCATGGTTTTGCCGATGTAACTTTATCGGTGAAGAACAATAAGGGAAAATAAAGAAAAGCTTCGGTGAGATAATAGACTCATTCATTGATGGGGCATAGTGATATAGATGAAAGAAGTATTTCGATGGAAAAATAAAGGAGGACACCGAAGCCCAAGGTTTCTTCGACATAAGACCCGATGGATATCAGATATGTTTCAATGAGGAGATAGCCATACTGACCGAATACAGTATTTCGATGAAGGGAAAAAATACTTGATCGAAGTAATATTCGAAACAAAAGTATTGTCGATAGAAACAAAGAGATCGATGGACTAAAGAAACAAATGATTGAAAGATATATCCTCATCGAAATGATTATTGATTGCCGCGAAAATCATAAACAAATCCTAGGGAAGGTCACATCACCATTAAATTCAAATGTGTGCCCGAGTGACCGTTGTCCAAAGCACCATTACTAACTGATTAAATACACCATAAGTAGTGGATCAACCATCAAAGGACACAGCATTAAGGAATTAATAGGCGATGAACTAAAAGCAGGAATTGGGCGAATTCACAGATAAAGCTCAGTAATTCCAAGTAAGTTGTTTGCACACAGACCTCTTTTTCAAAATTCAAATGGAATCATCATCTAAAACTAATAAGACCAGAAAGGGAAAAGAACCTATCGCTGCAGAAGAAAAACCTAAAAGACAGAAAAGGGAAGGGCGTTCTTTGGCCTAGGACCTGATTGACCAGTGCCCATCATCTAGTTTGAGGTCCAAGAAGATTAGAGCTGATGAGGAAGGCTCAAAGGACCGGTTTGAGGATCTTGGAGACATATGGACAGAGTTGAGAGGGTATGAATTATTCATATATGGGTACAATAGAAGAGTTTCCCCTCAACCTATCAACAATTTATGGTGATTGAACTTAGGAAGGTTAGTTGTGGCTAATGTATTCATGAATGTGGAGCTCATGAAGGCATTGGCAAACAATTATGACCCTAAAACCAAGACCATATATAACTACATGGGTGAGCCAATTCTTGCAATCACAAAGGAGGTTATTGACACCATGTTCGAGTTGGATTGGGGATTTGAAGAATTGATTGACCTCAAGAAGTTAACAAGTGAATATTTTAACCTAGAGCACATTTACAAAACATGGAGACTCCCTATACATAGACCTAGGAATGCAGGGTCCTTAGTGCCACTAGGTCAGGATGATAAAGCTCCCTATGATGTCAACTCTTTCCATCCATATTTCAAGTATACCTATTATTGTGTTGCCCAAGTGCTAGGGATAAAAGCCCATCATTTGATGGATATTGCAGCCATGGTCATTTGTGTCGATTTGCAGTCTAAGGACCCCTGCTTCTTTGATTTTTCTGCTTATTTGGTTGAGGTTTTGAATCATGGATTAGAAAAGTTAAAGGGGGATGTCATCAATGTTCATTTCAAGCATTATTCCTTACTTATGCATATGATATTGTATGTGGGCCAAGATGAAGGGTTATGGCTAGAAGAGTTATGTGTCAGGACATATGACAATGTTGGAATGAGAAAACTAGTGCAACTATGGGTTTCTTCATGGGACCAGAGGTATGTGAATAATCAATATTGACATTTTGAGGAGTTCTTTGTCAAGCCATTATATAGACTATTGGGATGCCTGTGTGATCATGCCCTTGCACCAGAGGTTCAAAGATTCCTAAGACCAAAAGATTTCGCTAAAGATCCCTCAATTGAACACAATTGGGAAGATTGGTATTGTTTTTCAGACTGCACACAAGTCAGGGTATATGGGTTCGAAGGGAGACCATACTTACTACCACTTATAGTCCCTGATAGAGTGGCTTGTCTGGAAATTGTGAGGCAACTATCAATAGTGAGTACAGAATATCTGAAACAATCAATTGTACCTAGGTTGTTAGTATTTTCAGATTTTATTGTGAAAAGTTCAAAGAGTTATGGCCTGCTGCAGACAAAATTGGATTATTATGGCATGGCTATGGGGGATCCAAGGCCCAATTTTGATCCTGAAGGATACATAAGGATAGCCTGGTCATCACAAAAGCTGAAGGCTGGAGAGCATAAATCTTACCTACCGGATGACTTCATTAAGAACATTGGTAGAGAAGAGGCCAGAGTGAAGCGAATAAAGTTTGAGAAAGCAATGCAAGCTTATAAATGGAGGCTTTATAGAAGGAAAATGGATGAGAACGTGCTACAAAAGATTGAAGACCCCTTGGAGTTGGCCAACAAATCTTGTGGAGCATGAATTGGAAATACTTGAGGGAGTCCCGCCTCATTTTTTAGGGATTACATTGATACTATTAGGAATACAGAGCCTTTGGCTCATATGTCTCTTGCTTCCACATCTGGAATTGTTCCATTCACTCCTCGAGAGGATTACCCCCTGGTTATGCAGAGGATACACCAATAGACTTGGCAACAGGACAACTGAATGTTCGAGAAGTGGCTGACATCAAATTCCTAAAGCATGAGGATTTCATTGCTGATAGTGACTTCATTGCTTCCAAGGAGTTCACCGCATTCCTCTATCAACATAAAGGATCTCAAATTAGGAATAACATGAGAAATAGTGAAGAAGAGAAGCATCTTCAAAAGTTACAAGAGGAGATGGATCTTGTGATGAGAGAAATGACACCTCAGAAGGGAAGACAGTTGCTTAAGGAAGCTGGTGTGCTATTATACTCTGGATGGGACATGAATTCTGCCTTGTTGTTTGATGGATTCCTCAAGAAACAGGACCCAAGTAGGCAAATGATGCCAAAATAGATTGATAAACTCTTTAGAGGATCAGGATATGATCCAGATCAGAAGGCTCTTCTACAGTGGGATATCTATCCCAAAGATAAAAGACCTATATTGGTTGATACAGAAGAAGCTTTTGGACATTTGATGGTGCAGCAGGTTGGAAAGACTGACCCTAGAACAACTGCCAAACTAAATTTGGATGTCGCTAAACTGAACCAAGATCAGATAGAGTTTCTGGTCCAAGAAAATTGTACATACAAAAAAGCCTGTATGAGAAAACTGATGAAGAAAAACAGAGGCTGCAAGCAAGATTGCTTCAAATTGATACAGGTACCAGTCAAACAGGGATGACATACGGTGTTGACAGAGATGCCATGGATGCCCTGACAGACGCTATGTATTGGAGGAACAGGGCCGAAAAGACATCTCAACAACTAAAAAAGGAACAATAAAAGATGGATAAGTTAGTTCTCGAGGTCATTGACCATAGATTCAAAAGTATGATGCAGGTTGCACAAATCTATTGGAAGACATACACTGGAACAATCAAAGTTGTGAAAGAGCATGAAAGGCTCAGGTCTCGGTTGGAAGGCTTGATGAATGACAACAGTCTGATGAATCCAGGTGAGAAAATTGAAGTCGAGGCTCACTTGGAGTCCCATGATGAATTATCAAATCAATTAAGTAAAGAGAATCAGAGGCCAAATGATGGGAATACCCCTAGGGTGCCCTCTTTTTACAGTAATGGTGAGTTAGTATCGTTGGAACAATGGAAACAAGTGATGGGATGAATCGAGCAGTAGCAGAGTTGGATTGGGACAAAGATTTGTCACTTTGTGTTAACATTATTCTATCCAATCATTTCCAAATAGAAAGTGACATGAGGACACTAAACAATGACGTTCTAATGTATAAAGATGATAAGTACATTGAACACATAGGAGTGCTGAACATGTTTATCTTCCAGTTTGTTAACAAAAGTGCTAATTAATAGTTATGTGCTGAAAAGCCATGATACTTGGTGACAATGTATACCCTCATATAAATGAGGGAATTTTTGTAACAATAAGGATCATTAGAGAAGAAGTAGAATATAGCCTCAAGATTACTATTGTACCATTTTGCGAACATACATAATATAATCAGTCATCTTTCCTTTGTGTATATGCTGTGGATTACTGCATCTTTCTGTAGGAAATTGCTTGTGATATTATCTAAAGGAGATAAGGTTACTTGTGTTCTTCCAGTAAAACTCTGTGTTTCATATTGTGGATTTCAATAAAAGATTTACTTGCGAATATAGTTTTGTATATAGTGTGCATGCATATTATCTCAACCATGGTGCGCCTGCATATGTATATAGTTTTGTTTATAGGTGGAAAGCCTGAGGTTCAATGTCGAACTTGGTTGCTCTGATACCATATGTAATATTCCATTAATCCTATACTTAAAGAAAATAAATTGTGATCTATATTAAGATAAAAAATTGAGCATTTCAAAATAAAACATAACTACTTCAGTTGAAGGAGAAAACTAACTAAATGTTCTTCAACATAATAAGAATCTAACTAATTTATCTAAAAGGAAGGTAATATTTTAACGATAAAAAACATTGAACAAATATTATTAAGCTAATCAATATGAGAAAGGAATTCAAATGGCAAGTTTCATTTTTGAGGGAAGAGATAAAGGTTCAGAGGTTATTGTTATCATTGTTTAAAAAATGGGTATTCTTTTCCATAATTGGCTAAGTCTATGAAATTCTTGGGTCTGGTATGGCCTTGTGACTTCTATTGCTTTGGATCCTAAAGAGGGTTTAGGGTTTAGGTTTAATCACTTTAAAAATGTCTGAGAAAAAACCCTTATAATTCTATTTCCGTGTTACTTTATTCACTTAAGTAATGGGTCCTTTTGTCATGCAAAGTGTTCCCCCTGTTGTTTTTTACCTAGGCGGTCCTTTTAAATGTTTTAATTTTTATTTGCCTTTAAATTGCCTTTTCTAATGACTGTCGGGCCTTGTAATTGTCGCGCAACTGTCAGTCAATCGGATGGCCCGCGTGGATTTGTGAACGCAACATGCCCGAAAGCTACCTATCGCGAAGTAGCAAAAAGGTTTGGCGGGACCCAGCAATGAGGACTTCTTTCTTGGCTAAAGGGCAATTGGTTTGGAAAGAGATCAACGGCCCGCATTGATTCGCAGCCTAAATATACTCATGGTTTACAAGTTGCGAAATGGTGAAAAGATGGTGGGCCTAGGTGAAGTGGTTAGTAGAAAGAGTAACAGTAGTGCAAGTCCCTAAGATCTGACGCCCCACGTTGTTTTGTGAGATAAAGATAACCGAGTTTTACCCTTCTGTGAGATAGCGAAAGGGTTTGGTGGGCCCAACGTCCAAGCTTCGTCTGAAGATTAAAGACCGATCATGTTCTATTTGATCGGATGGCCCTCGTTATTTCGTGAGATCAAAGCACACGTGTTTTAACTATTGTGAAATAGTGAAAGGTTGTGGCGGGTCCCAGAAGCCGGCAGGTTTTCTAATGAGTAAAGAGTGAGTGGTTCAGAGAATAATCAATGGCCTGCATTGATTTGCAACCCAAAGATGCTCAAGAGTTAGTTTTCGCGAAGTGGTGAAATGACATGGCATTCCAAGTGAGCAGTCCAGGAGGTAAGGATCGCAAATCAAAAGGTTACATGTGTCATCCAGATCACGTAAAACAAAGAACAAACTTGGTGACCAAGTGGTGGGCCCAACAAACAAAATGATATAAACTGAAGACAAAGAGGTGACCTGTCAGGCATAGGTGGCATTTCAGAAGTGGATCCCGCTGAAGTCTTTCAGCGAGTAGGAAGTTGACACATCAGTTCAAAAGGGATCGAATACCAAAGTGAATGGCGTTGATTCAGAGGGCCCACGTCTGTCGGTTCTAACAGGTTGTTAAAGGAAGGGCATCTCAAGAAGGATCTAATGGTGGGCGTTATTTTGCAACCTTTAAATGCACGATGGTTACCATTCGCGAAATAGCGAAAACGGTTAGCGTTAACCATTTTGAACGCGATTAGTGATATAAGCCGCTAGGTTAGGACAATGTAAAGATCGATCAAGTTTCAATTGATCGGATAGCTAGCGCAACTTCGTGAGGTCAAGATGCAAGATGGTTACCCATCGTGAAATAGCGAAAGGATTTTCAGCCTATTGCCAAGCAAGGAAGAGTCAAAAGGGTAAAAGTGGTGCAAGTTCTATCTTATCCAACGGTTGGTGTCTTTTCACTAGATGAACATGCAAGAGATAAATTACGCTCTACGAAATAGCGAAAGAGAAAAATGAATAATACTCCGAGCAGTTTTGATCCATTGGAGCCAAATTTTTGAATTCTTTCATGAATTCAATTCTGAAGGGACGACCGAAGTGTGTGGTGTTAATGTCACGGTTAAGGAGCCAAATTGCTATATATATCCCAACATCAATTGAACGAGGGTATCATTTCACAGAAGAAGTTGCAGAGAGAGCTGGTGCAAAGCAGAAGTTTGCAAACTGAAATCAGGTTCTCTTGCTCTTTGTTTACCCATTACTTAAAGATTGTTGAATTGTGGTCTTGTCCTATTAGAAAATTGCTTTGATTGATAATTGGCTTAGTTGCATACTCCTAAAATGGGACCCCTCCTAAAATGGGACCCAAAAGAGAATTAACAGGGAAGGTAAATTACCAGGACCAAAATATTTGTGATGACTTTCTTGAGTAGTTAACCATTCGACCAATGTCGGGGCTAGGGCTAAAGAGTTAGTGCCAAAAAACAACAGTTTGAAAATTGGGGATGGTTTATATGAAAGGAAATTGGTTGAGGGACCCTGAAATAGGGATATCCGGTCTCAGTTTGTTTAAAGTGGGTTTTGATCAGAGACATGCCCCTTCCCCTATGAATAGTATCTAGAATTTAGATGTAGGGAAGCTTGTGGTCCCAAGTGTTTTCATGGATGTAGATCTGTTGACCCTAATTGCGCAGAATTATGACCCTACTGCCAGATGCATTAGAAACATAAAGGGATCAGCCCTTGTCGAAATCAAAGATGATGAATTTAGGAATGTCTTCAAGCTTAGTGAAGCTTCCAGCTACCTTGAGCCTATTGATTTTGAGGCATTAACCCAAGTTTACAATGCCCAAAGAGATCATCTTAGGAGTGATCCATTGAGAGAATTTTTTGTCAAAATAGGGGGATTAATAGTTGTAGGCCCTAGCACAATGGAGCCATTTTCCTTGAATTTATTTACCTTGAGAGCTAAGGGTATGTATTGGACATTGTGTCAAATTTTTGTAGAAGATGCTGAGAAAAACATGCCCGTCCATTATATGTTAATGATTGCCCAAATTTTGAACCCTTCCCTAGCCATAACATTTGACTTCACTCCTTTCCTCTCTGATGCTATCCATGCAGGCTTAGTAGGAATTAAGAATGGTAAGGTAGACAAGCCATTTGGATGGTATTCCTTGTTGATGCATATGTTTCTATTCAAAGGGGCTGATTATTTTGCAAAAGAGATGGACCTGGTTAAGGTCAAGGATAAAGAGGAGATGCCAGTGCAATTGTGGAGTATTGTTCTAACTTGGGATAGAGAGGATGCAAGTTATCTTAAGTTTGATAGATGCTTTGTATCTAAAATTAGAGTTCTCTTCTGTGCAGAAAACCCTAGGATTCCTAGGGCTCTTTTGGAATTCCTTAGGCCCAAATAATTTGCAGAGGATATCAAGATTGTTCATAACTAGGGAGATATGTATCTATATCCCATTTCTACTATTTTTAAAGTGTTTGGATTTAGGGGTACCCCTTATCTACTGCCCTATCAGGTTCCATTAAAGATAGGGATTGCAGAAGTATTAAGACAGATTGGAGGAGTGCAAGAGGCCGAGTTAACTAACAGGGGTAAAGGGACAATTTTCCCAACCATCACCATGGCTCATCATTTTGTAATTACCAAAGGTGGATAGAAGTATTTTGAAGAATTATTTAAACCATACATGTTATCAACTGTAGTGTCAAGGTGTGCCGACCCTGAAGATTTCTTCAACGGCATGTTCAGGAAGAGAGCAGTTTGTAAAATCAGGCCTCACCAATTCCAATTCCCTGAAGATTTGATCGAGAATGGATTTAGTCTAGATGAGTAGGAGTTGAGGAAGGAGAAGTGGATTGCATATAGAAGAGCCCTTGACTTTATCCATCAATTTGATTCTAGTTATGATCCTCTCTCTAGTTTTACCCCTTTTGAAGAAAAGGTTAAATTCTTAATTCTTTATTTTGAAGATTTAATGCAAACCTTGAAGGAAAAAAGAGAAGCCATAATGCAGAATGATCTTGACAGGGCTAAATTGGTCCTAGCCAAGCCTGCCTTTGCTAAGGCTATTCCACCAGGTGATTATATAACGCACAAGAGATCTAAGTATACTATAATGATGCCAGTAATAGGTGAACCTTCTACTTCTAGAGGGAAAAGGGCCATTGAAGATACTATTGAGATTCAGGATTCGCCTAAGAGGTAGAGGACAGGTAAAGAAATTGAAACTGATGACCCTCAGTACTCTCCATCTCAGTCCCCTATTCATATAGGAGATGAGCAAGTGGTGGCTGATCAATTGATACAATTGGGGAGTCTGGGTGAAATTGCCTACACCTACAATGAGACTCAAGAAGGAATGCCAGAAGAGCCACCCTATGCTAAAATGGATGTAACTGATGGTGAGCTACAGGGAAAATAATTGGACATTATTGTCAAAAAAGCTAGTGAAGAATTCCTAGCTGACAGCAATTTTGTCACATCAGGAGCTTTTATGCAGTTTCTATGGAAGCAAAATATTGATGAATTCAAGATCAGATGTGAGCAAAGGGTAAATGAACAACCTCTCAAGGATGCAGCCCAAGTGGAGGAAGAGGTTAAACAAGAAATGATGGTTGAGCTCAAAGCTATCACTCCTGAGGTTGGAAGAGAGATGGTGGATAAGGTTGGTGTTCTAATCCTCCCTGAATGGGATATAGCTGATGCATTGGTTCTTGAAGCGGTCAGAAAGGAAACTAAGCTAATGAAGGGAGTGGTATTCAGCAAAGATGATGCTTCTCTGGTTATGTGGTCCCTTAAAAGAGATGAAGGTAGAAGAAGGAAAGATACCTCACAGTCTAACCTTCTAGGAGCTATGATAGTCAGAAGAGTTTAGGATACAGGGGTAGTGGAAGCAGCTAGTATTGTTTTAGAGACTGCTAAGTTCAATGTAGTAGTAGCAGAGAAGGAAGCAAAAGAAAAGGTTGATCTCCAAATTAGGTTGGAAACAATTTTAAAGGC
Organism: Cryptomeria japonica; assembly: GCF_030272615.1. Taxonomy (NCBI): domain Eukaryota; kingdom Viridiplantae; phylum Streptophyta; class Pinopsida; order Cupressales; family Cupressaceae; genus Cryptomeria; species Cryptomeria japonica. The sequence continues at coordinate 1,850,141 of NC_081408.1, read as the reverse complement.
TTATAATGAAGCCAAAAAGGAGGTAGCCAGTAAGGACACTATCATTGCCAAACTTCAAAGTCAGCTGATGGGACAATACCAAGGAGGTGAGTCCTCTACCTTGGCAATTTCTTCTTCTCCAGCAAGGCCCCCACCTACTAGTCCCATCATAGAATTCCCTCCTTCTCCTATGCCTTCTGGTTTTCAACCAGCTGAGACTTATCAACATGAATTGGAAAAGTTGAAACAGGCTCAGGCCTTATTTGCAAATAAGTATGAGGAGTAGATAAAGGCTACAATTTTGAGTCTTGCTGATACCGTTGATGCTCCCACAGTACATATCAATATGAAGAGAATTTTTGACACTCTTTGTGAGTTAAATGAGGACAAGGCCATTCTAGAGCCTATTCTAAATAAGTGGATCTCGAGGGAAGTAGATTTAGAATTCATGTGTGTATCTTATGATGAAGTTAGATCTGATGCCACTATCAAATCCACATGTGAATTGACCAAAGGTTTGACAAAGTTGGTAGAAGGGAAAGCCAATGTGGAAAGGAAGGCTAATTTATATAGAAAAGAGTATACTGAGCACAAATTTGAACTGTTTCCTAGAGGTTTTGTCAACCAAAATCAGATAAAGGATAAACAGGTATGGCTGGATGAGTTAGGAGCTAATCTGTCTCTAAGGGTAAATGAAATAATCAATAAAGATGACACCTCACTATTTGTTAAAACAATTGAGGAAATAGAAAAGATCAAATCACATTATGGTTTCTTGGAGTCAGAAGTGAGGAAAATAAGGAACTCTTGGAAAAAGCTATTAAAGTTGAAGAAAAAGATTATTGGCTACTCATGGCCTACCGATGATGTTTTTCAAGAGTGGTCCAAAAAATATGCGGTGCAGGAAGAAGATGCTCTGGAGCAATTACAAGAGGTTGCAACCAAGCAAAAAGTGCAAGAGGCTGAAGATGCTGAAAAGGACTTGTAACTGTTTCTTGGGGAGTATTTTCAGTTTGTAACAAACTCTTTTTGAAAAGGGGTCCGAAGCTTGTATGCATCCATGATTATATAAATGGATACCAGGACTAATGAAAAGGGAGATCGCAAGAATTTGTAAGAAAACTCTGTAGAAATATATCTGGGATTTTCTAGTCTTATGGAGAATACTCTGAGTTTTGTAATAATTTTCAAAATTAATATCAATATACAGACTATGAACTTTCGAGCCTAGATTTTGTGTTGTCTTCTGGTTTACTTTCAATAGTTTATTGGTTTCAATTTTGAGTAATTTTAACATTGCAAGCACCAATGCGTTGTTAATGTTCACCTCCCTTGCTCGACTTGTACATCCAATTCTTGAGCTCAACAAACTCACTAGTTACCAACCATCTAAACAAGCCATCTTCTTAATGTGTACTAACAATAATGGTTATTAACGACCATCATATGATAAATAGCATACAATTGAGCCAACTAACTCACTGGTTTACTAACCAACTATCTAGCGAACCGCTTAATGTCTACTAAGAATAATGGTCATAAATGACCATCATAAGATAATTAACATACACTTGAGTCAATTGATTCATTGGATACAGAACTTCTAGGTTTAGCTGATCCAATTCGTTACATAATAGTCTCATGTCTATTGACATTAACGGTTTACAAGGACCTTCATGGGATTGTGACATAACCTAACAAGCCAACTGCTACAAATTCCCTATCTCTAACAAGCTTCAACTATCATCATGGAATTAAACCTAATACAACATTGGTTCCCTTATTTAGCTAAATTAACACATCATATTATGACTCAACAAAAAATACGGTTCTAATATATTTTTTTGTCTTTCTATATTCCCAAAAGTATGCATCTAATTGATGATAAGAATCCTTCTTCAGGTCTTGCAACCATGGAGATTGATATAATCTAATTATAACCGATGTGCATTGATTCCAAGATGAACCATATTCGGTTGAACTATGAGTTAAGAGTGGAAAACAAATAAACATAGAATAGCTGCAAAATATAGCAAGGTATTGTGACTATAAGATAGAAACCATCCTAGGAGCCTCCAATATATCAAAAGTTGAGAAAGTAGCAAGCTTACTGTACAAAGAGAGTGATCACTATAAAGTTGCAGTCAAGTTCAAAGCATTGATTTGTGGGAACAAAGGGTTTCATATGGGGATAGAGCAGTCTCATGAAATATCATGACAGTCATAATCATAATCTAAAGAGTAGTCAAATCTTCAAGATAGATTGGTGATAGTGCAATCATTCTGTTGAGCATCAAATTTGAATTAAGTAAAATATCTTGATTTGAGAAATTAAATCATAGAAGCGATCTCTCTTTAGAAGAAATCATCATTTTCATTGATAACGTAATAACCCATAAGTTATCAAACAAGTCTAAAAGCATTCTATCGAAGTATCTAAGATTCAAACAGTATCGATGAGACCCAGCGATGTCTCATCGATATAAAAGGGGCATCGAAGAAAGAAAACGCCGATGAACTTCAGAAAGGACTCATTGAAGACAGTAACTCCATTGATAAAAGATATCGAGGAAAGTGGAGATAGTTCTCATCGACAAGAAAAGGTCTTCGAGGATATAACACCATCGGTGCAAAAAGACTCACCGAAAGGGATGGTCCCACCAACAAAAGGTATCGAAGAAAGTAGAGGTGGCCCCCACCGATGAGAAAAGGCTTTCGAAGAAACAATATTATCGGTGCAAGATAAAGAAGATTCGCCAAAAGAAGCATTCTCATCAAAAAAGTGATATAGATAAAAAAGAAGAAAACTACATCGATGAATGATATCGATAAGGATATGAGTTTTGATGGGAGGACAAAAGAAGTCACCGAAGTCCAAAGTCTCTTCGACATGAAACCCGGCAGACAGCAAAAAGATTTCGATGAGAATGAGTTTTGAGGAGACTAAAAGGCATGTCTTTGATACACATGGTTTCATCGATAGAAGCCATCTCTCTTTGGAAGAAATCATCATTTTTCATTGATACCGTAATAACCCATAAGTTATCGAACAAGTCTAAAAGCATTCTATCGAAGTATCTAAGATTCAAAAAGTATCGATGAGACCCAGCGATGTCTCATCGATATAAAAAGGGCATCGAAGAAAGCAAACGCCGATGAACTTTAGAAAGGACTCATTGAAGACAGTAACTCCATCAATAAAAGATATCAAGGAAAGTGGAGATTGTAGACACCCAAAATTGTCCAGTCTAATTAAATAAATATCTTTATTTATTTAATTATCTTAAGCCTAATTCTTTTATTAATTAAATAAATCTTTATTTATTTAATTAATTCATTTATCCTCTTCTAGCCTTATTTCTCATTTAAATAAATACATTTATTTATTTAAATTATCCTTTTCCCAAATTAAATAAATATCTTATTTATTTAATTGATCTCACTTCTTCTATTAATTAAATAAATCTTTATTTATTTAATTAATTCATTAACCTTTTCTACCTATGACACATGTCATTCATCTCTTAATTTATACACTACCCACCCTCTCATTATTTTATTATTTCTTTTACCTACCCTCTAATCATAGCCGACCTCCTTTTACACCTCTCAATCTTATCCCTCCATTTCATATGGTGTCTTCTATATAAGGAGATGCTTCCTTCATTATCAACCCTAACTAACTACTCGACTACTTGACTACACTACACTATTCATATGTGATCCTACTTGCAACCACATTCTGTTCTTTGTTGAGCTCTTGTGCACATAAAATCTGAGAGCAAATATATCAAGCAAGATCAATGGAGATAGGAAGAATGGAGATCCAAACCCTATTGGACATGTGATGGTATAATCTTTGTGATTTCATTTGATTTGCATTGTCTTAGGTAATCTTCATATGTTATGGTGGATCTTTGTTGTTGTTAGGCTAGGGTTTTGTGGTTGAATTCATTTAGCCTTTCAATATTGTTATTATTGTTATCCATTTTCACCATATACAGAGATGGTTCTCATCGACAAGAAAAGGTCTTCGAGAATATAACACTATGGTGCAAAAAGACTCATTGAAAGGGATGGTCCCACCAACAAAAGGTATCGAAGAAAGCAGAGGTGGCCCCCACTGATGAGAAAAGGCTTTCGAAGAAACAATATCATCGATGCAAGATAAAGAAGATTCACCGAAAGAAGCATTCTCATCGAAAAAGTGATATCAATAAAACAGAAGAAAACTACATCGAAAACAACTACAGAAGAAATCAGAACAAGATACTTAATTTTCTATAAAAAGCATTAGTCATTGAAAACAACTAGTGAGTAGGTATACCCACCTAGGTCCTGTAGAGCCTAAAGTGAGAGAGTTAGTAACCAAGTAGGTTCACTCTATAAGTTGGCCAAGTCAATTGGAGGGTTTGATCATAGGAGTTGGCATTTCCTTATAACCTATCTAATCTGTTGATTTGAGACCCAACACATTCATTAATTGTTTTGGACATTTCAAGCTATGTTTTCCTAATAGATGGTCAAGTATAGAACATCAACACTCAGAAAATATAGTCTAGAGAGATTGCAGTCTACAGTAAAGCCAATAGGCATTCATACCTAGTACCAAATAAAATGATGGTAATAAAGTCTACTGAGTGAAAAAGAGCAGGGTATAAGTTTCTAAAAGATCTTTTCAAACCTTAACAACAAATAACACGTTATTGTTGTAGCATTGTCAAAACTTGACAAGAACAACAACTTATTACCTCAAGAGGCATAGCAGTCATAGGGCAACTCATGTCAAATGTGCATCTCAATACAATAAATAATCTTAGTTTGTAGCCCTATAACATCATAATGCAGTCCTTGACCAAGTATGCATACAAGAAACATCTAGTTCTATTAAGGCACAAGCATCAAAGTCAAAGGTTATGACAACTAGTCAAAAACATCAAGTACAAAAAGTTTAGTCTCAGTCACTAGAACACAATTTGCAACATGCATTACGAGTTGTCCTCCTTACAAATAGTGCAACATTAAAAAGGTATTATCAAAGCTACAACCACAATTCAAAGAGGAAGTTTACAAAGATAGGACAAAGCTAGGTACAGTCATAAGTCAAGGCAAATACATAGTTGAAACTCAGTCCAAAATAGTGAAGAAGTGCAACAAATGACATGAGAAGTCTAAAGAAGTATTATAGCAATCATGAGTCAAGGATTAATGAAGAAATTTTTTGCATCCATGATACAATCCTTAAAAGCATCCATGATACAATCTCAAACACACTTTTTACCGTTCTCTTGGTGATTGTGCCCAATTGTGTATGTCTTTCTTATGTATGAAAATGGCATTTTGCAGCTTTCCACCAACCATGTATTTGAGATGTCTTTGATTTAGATATGGCATGAACTTAGTCATAGAGTGAGACTAGGGAGTTGGACCATCTCAACCATGGTGCACCTGCATGTGTATATAGTTTTGTGTATTCATTAAAGATTTTCATTTAATTTTAATCAACTAAAGAGCAATATTCATGACTTACAAGTAATAACAAAACCTACAAGGATGAGGCATATTCAATACAAACAAGTAATAAAAAAACTTACAAGGATGAGGCATATTCATAACTTTTGCAGTCCCACCTTGGATATCAACACTAGAAGCAACTCATATTGTTCATGTACAGACAAGACAATATGGTAGTTCATTGTACCCAGCAACTTGTGGTGTTGTTGTTCGTGTTGGCTCTGTTGGACCCTACAATTAAGATTCAATATACATTATTCAATAAGATTAACTGTGCAACACAATGAAATATTGAAAAGTGTGTTACCTTGTTGAGCTTCGCTTGGTTTCGAGAATAGTTTAATATTCTCTACTTAACAGGGCCAACCATGTGAAGGTGGAAGCTCATTTCCCCCCCCCCCCCCCCCCAACATCACTCTAAATTCCCCGTTAACATCTTATAACATTCATTCATTCATTCTTTCTACCATTAATAAAATATAGCATTCATTCATTAATATCACATAATGTTCATTAACACATAACATTGATTAACATTAATTAACACGCAACATTCATCAATATTAATTAACACATATCATCCATAACCATTCATTAGCACATAATTACATTCACTAACACATAAAAATCAGTCATTATCAAATAAGTTAGATTACAATCATTTCTTTCTTTGTTTTTTCTTTGAAGCTATGAAAAGACTAAGTGGAACATCGGTTTCTTCATCATTTCCCCCCTCTGTAGATGTTTCACCAACTACTCGTGATCTCAATGTATGCCTAGTCCTATACTGAGGACGAGGATGCTGAAGCGAAGGGGGGTCCTCTGCAATAACAAAGAAAAGGGTTAAATTCAAAAAAAAAAAATTATTATTGTTACAAGTATTTCATTAATTTAGAGAACATAATTGTTGTGCTCTTTACCTGATGGGGCCACATCATTTTGTGTAGCCTCAACCTCAACATGTTGAACACCCTCTAGATCATCTGGAGTTGAAATAGTAAAGGTTACATTAATGTTGAACATCAATAGCAATTATATTTGTTTAAAGAAATAACAATGGTCGTCTTTACCTGAGTGGGGAACATCATGTTCTTGATGTTGTGTACCCAGATCATGCTCCACTTGCTCACCACCGACTACATGCTCTAAAATATTAACAAAAAAGGTTACATTAATTACTACTCTAATTACAAATTAAGATGTTTAATTGTATTAATAGCTAAATAAATAAATTTGAATAGAAAATGAATACCTCCACTACTAGGATGCACATCCAGACCTTCATGTGCAGGTGGTGTTTCACAATTAGCAGGCTGCATTCCAATGACATGCACATTGTTATCATTGCTTGCTTATTTAATACAAATATAGTCACTTTATGTTGGAACTCAATATCAATTAGATTATTGCTAAAGTATTCAATTTGAAACAACTTCCATTTAGCATATTTACCTGTGTGACGGATGCACTCGAATGTTGTGTATGCCCACTCAATTCTCGTAGCCGATCAGCCACAGCTGAATAGCCTTGCTGGTAGGCAATTCTCTTGTCATCTTCTGTGGGCGCTCTATTGAATTCAGAGCCCTGCATTTTTGCTTGGTACCATGAATTTTGCTTGCATTGTTTGATAAAAAAAAATGTTTGCAATTTATTAATATTTTGATGCAATATTTCGTTTACATGAGATACTTACAATTCGTGCAACAAGTTTCATGTTACCACCAGAGCCAAGTTTGTGTTGCCCGTTCTTTTCTTGCCTTGCCTTGGTTGCCTTTGACATGTCACTCAGTCTATAAAAAGTTTGAAATATGTTAGATTATATAAATATAAAGAGTAATTAATTAGTACATAATTACATTCTTAATAGTATCTCGTACCTTCTTCTGGCGTCTACTGGTGTATTTCCTTTTTTCCTTTCAATTCTCTCCTTGGCATCCAAAATTAGGTCCTTCCACTCCCTCTCTGGAATCATGGGGGGACGCTCATACTTTAGGTTCCTCTCCAAATAGGTCCTGTATTGGTCCCTCACATACTTTAGATATGTGCCAGCTTTTTCAAGGAGCTTGGTTTTGTCAAAGGTGTCATTTCCAAACCACTCAACCATTTGGTTTGTCAATTCATCTTTTAACCATTTTTCTTGGTCATTCCACCTTTTAAAGTAAAAACAAACCTGCTAGATTCAAAAATGAACTAAAGCTACATTTATTACACTTCAAGAAATGGATCAAAGGAAAAGTATTCTAGCAATGATATGAAATCAAAAGTGGATTAGGGTTAGTTCACATATGATGTACCACCTTTTACGTATGGTGGGCCCAAATATCTGCAATGCAGTGTCACTAAGATGTTTATAGAAAATATCATTGCCTGCAAAAAATTCATGGGATCATTAGTCCAAAATGAATGATCATAAAGTAAATTACAATTAGAGTATATATAATAATAATTTTAAAGTACTTGGAACCTTTTGTATCTTTAGGGGAAGCATTTCTTCATCGCTCACCACCAATGTGGCTTGCAACGTTCCCGTACTAGCAATACGAGAAGATCCAGGAAATGATGGTATGTTATCAGCAGTAGTCGCCTCTGGCACATCCTCATGTGCATCTCCTCCTGCAAAAAATGAATCCACTATGAAATGGCATAAGAATTCAAGATAGAATGCTTGAAGGGAAATAAACACATGACAGAAGATAGAGAAAAAGAGGGATCTACCAACGGTGGGCGGGCCAATATGATGTGCAGTAGAGGATGTTTGCATGCTACATGTTGCCGACATTGCAGTTGGCAATATAGGTGAGGGTAACCTCTGATGAGGTAGCGTCGGCATTTGCACAATAACATTGACAACACCTAAAGAATAATACATTAAATATATCAAACATTAAATATATGAAAAGTGCAAGAATTGTAAACAAGGATGAACCTTTATTTTGAAAATTGGTAGTATCAAGTATGTTGTGTTTTGGGTACTTAGAGTGATAAGTCAAGCAAGTAATAATACAAGAAAATTGTCATCACCTGAAGATCCTGCAACACCCTGATCATGGGAACGACTTTCATGAGGGCGGATAAATTTTTGTAAAAACAATACATATATATTTTAGTTAATGACATAAAAGAGAATAAAATATAAACCATCATTGAACTTTTGTTATAATTAAAGCTTTCATTACTACTTACTTGCAAGTTTTCTGCTGTTTGAAACAATAATTCCACCCTTTGTTGTATCTCATCAGTGGTAGGATGCACGGCTTCCAAAGCAACAATCTCTTTTCTAATTTTTATGAGAGGCATTTTAAAGAATTTCACAAGGTCTGTGGGATCTTCAGGGTCATCATTGCTTAACCCTAATGATTCCACATCCCTAGAAAGGTGCTCAGGTACTGCAACTCCCTTTCCCTTTCCCCGAACATCCGTCTGTGTCAAGAATATCATTAGCAATTACAAAATTAGTATAAATCGCTAAAAAAAAAAATATAATAATGTAACAGTTTGCTTCTACCTAATTTGTACAATTACAATGAGGTTTACCTGCTCGGTAGAAGTGTCGCAAGGTACATCACTATTTGCGATATGTGATGGATCCGTGTCAGCCTATGACAAAGAAAAAATATAAAAAATGTTAGCAAAATTACATCGTACACAACATGAACAACATCAACTTTGTAGACAAAAAGAGTATTAAATAATAAAAAGATGTTGTCATCAAAATCATTTTAAATTTTTTAATTCCTTACCTTTACTTTATGTAGACTATGCAGGATCCTCAACTAAATGGTCACATAAATAGTCACATAGCTAATAAACAATCCAATTTCCATAAATAAACATAGTTTAAAAATTGTCACATAAATAGTTACACTCCCTATCTCCATCTCCATATTAAAAGGTGGATCATGAATTAATTATGTAATGGCATTAGAATTCAAAACAGAATGAATTAATTATGTAAAAAAAATTCTATCAAGAAGTCAATATTAAATAGATAATATACTAATCGCATACATCATACATTTCATTCTTCATCATCATGAACATCAAGGTCATCATTGCCATCATCATCATCATCATCATCATCATCATCATCATCATCATCATCGTCGTCATCGTCGTCGTCATCGTCATCGTCATCATCATCATCATCATCATCATCATCATCATCATCATCAATGTCTTCGCCATCATCATCACCATCATCACCATCATCATCATCATCAGCATCATCATCATCATCATCATCATCGTCGTCGTCGTCGTCGTCGTCGTCATCGTCATCATCATCATCATCATCATCATCATCATCAATGTCTTCGCCATCATCATCACCATCATCACCATCATCATCATCTTCTTCTTCTTCTTCTTCTTCTTCTTCTTCTTCTTCTTCGTCATTGTGAAATTGTTGATCGTGATCATCATCCACTTCATCTTCTACTTCTTTGGTATCTTCTTCTTCCATCACATTATACTTTATCGGCCTTCCTCTTGGATCATGTCTAACAACAAATGACCAACCCGGTTTATGTGGAACCTCTAAGTAAAATACTTGCTCACATTGGCTTGGAAGAACATAGGGCTCATCCCCACTGGTTCAAATGACCTTGTATTTAGCATTATAAAACCATTATCATGTTCAATAACAGTTCTATCAGGATCATTTTTATTCAATCGTAGCCTATACCATTTGATGACGAACAAAACTAATTTGAAGGAATTAAAGTCACACTCAAGTATATCATCCAAAATTCCTTAGTATCAATTTTGAGACTGTTGAGGATGAATGTCATTTCTCGATGAAATATTTGTCACCTCAAAGACTGCAGTGATGCCAGAATCACAAGTTTTCTTCGTGTCATCCAACTTTTTAATGCAAAATTTATGACCATTGCAGCACATAGCGTTGTGGTGTTTGACCTGTGATATGTCAAACGTGTAAAATTTATTGCATTGTGAGTTGATAAACATATGGGTGATTAATAAATTTATACGTACTTGTTTATCTCTTAAACCATATGCTAAATCAATTTCCCTTTGCGTAACATTGGAATCTCCATTACGATGTGCTTCTTTAACCAATGAAGCCACACCTTCCCATGTTAGCGTGCATCCAGAATGTTGACAACGTTCAATCCATACCGTCATCCAATCAAGATTGTTTGCAATATACAAATGTAGTGCATCCCACTCTCGACCAACTATACAAAAAATAAATAGATGTCTAACAATCGATTTATTTTGAAGATTAAGAATTAATTAACTACAATAACATCTTATAATTACCTCTCACTTTCCTCAATCTACCTTTTCCCGTCAAGTACTCCCCTTCGAATTTGTTAATGGTGTTGGGATCCCAAATGCGATCCACGTGGATCTTTGCTGCAAACTTAGGAAGATATTCAAAAATGTACACCATAGTCTGGTATACCATATATCCCTCCACCATAGAACCCTCAGGATGTGCTCTTTGTCGAACCAAAGCCTTCAAAAATTTCAAGTGCCTCTCAGCCATCCACACTGACCTAGTGTGTACAAGTCCACATAATTCAATCTCCTCAACTTGGTGTATGAGGTAGTGTTCTTGTGCATTGAAAAAAGCTGGAGGTAGACACTTTTGCATTTCACACATTAAATGAGGAATTTTTCTCTTCCAATATTTTATATCGTCTTTATGGATTTCTTTACATGACAACCACCTACAAGGTATTCAAGACGCAAAAAAATATATTACATAAGAAGTAAAACAAATCACAAATATAATATCTATACAACGAACTAGACAGATATCACTACTTACCTCATGTATTTTCCAAGATCATATATGACTTGCTTGACATTATTGTCGAAGTCGTCTAGGAGAGATAGAGGTAGAACGTACTGCAACAATTATAAAATTATCTTTTCATTTTTTTGTAACATAATGAAAAGTACACGCACGTGCAGTACTTAAATACATACTAAAAACACAAGAACATGAATTACCTTAATGAAGGTATGCCAATCATGCGTTTTCATCCCTGGCCCAAATTCACTTTTCTTTGATATGAGATTGTTTATGTTCGTAGCAAATCCTGTGGGAAATCGAATTTTTTCATATGACTTCTTTTATAGCATTGCTTTGCTAGTCCGTTAATAACCAAGGAAGCTCACTTATATTAATCTGGTCTCCATGGCTATTTGATTGAATGACATTTATCATTGCATGATTGGAATCCTGAATGTCACTACATATTTTGACAATTTTTTGTTTGTCATGCCTTCCATCTAATATTTTCCATAATGTCTCTGTTATATTCTTTCCAATATGCATACTATCAAACAAATGAGCATTTTGTAACTGCTTGTAGTAGGGCAACCTACTAAATTGTCGGGGATAACTTTTTATTCCCTTAGGAAGGTGGTCATTTATGCCTTCACGACCTTCATGATCATCAATCACATCATCAGTAAACAAAACAAAATAGAAAAGATGTTTTATGACAAACCAATAGATGGAATGGCATTACCTTGACGATTAATTCTATTATATTCCAACTTCCACATGTAAGGTGTCATTCTTCGTGGCTTTGATGTATTCTCTTCTTTCCCATTGAAAAGATGTTTTTTAGTATTTCGATACTTATGATTTTTGTGGAGAAAGTGTCTATACTCATCAAACACTTGCTTTCCTAAACTTTTTGAATGACAAGATTTCATCTTTGGACCACAAACAGGACATGCAAATTTTCCCTTTGTTTGAAGACCTACAAGATAATGTATAATTGGATTAAATATGATAATTTTTTGAATTATAATGTTCATGCACAACTTAAACACTATAACATACCACAAAAATGTGTTATCCCCGGGGCATCGTGTATTGTCCATAGAAGCATCGCATGGAATTGAAATTGTCTTTGTCCTATTGGTCTAGAGATGTCATACATAGTGACACCATTCCATAACTCCAGCAACTCGTCGATAAGAGGCTCGATATATACATTCATATCTTTAACTTGGTACTTACCTAATCGAATGAACAAAAACATTACATAATTATTATGACCATTTTACTGCAATATTTATAATTAAATTTAGATGACTATATTTAAATGATAAAATACCTGGAACAATCATTGCCAACATTATGTGATCCCCCTTTATTGACATCCATGGAGGAATGTTATTGTTGATGACAAAAACAGGCCACACTGAGTAAACAGATCTCATCTCTCCAAATGGATTGACACCGTCCACTGCCAATGAAAGCCTGAGATTACGAGGTTCTTCTTTAAAGTGTGGCCACTTTTCGTCTATGTCCATAAATGCTGAACCATCCACATGCATTCAAATAATGTCATCTCGACTTATATTGCATGCATGGTAATCCATAAATTGTGCCAAGCTAGTGCACTTGAATAATCGTTGCATACGTGGAATAATGGGAATATAGCGAAGAACCTTGCGAGGAACCCTTTTTATTATTTGATCTGTTTGATATCTACTGATATGACATTCAGGGCATTTAGTTCAAAATTCATGTTGTTTGTGATATATAATATGATCATTGGGACAAGCATCTATTGCTTGATACTCCATTCCAATATCTTTCATAACAGCAGATAATTCTCGATATGAGCAAGGTAGAATATTTGATGGTGGTAACAAAAACTCACCTATCAATCTACAACAACAAAATATAATTTGTTATAATAAAGAATATTAATGGTACAACATGATTCATAGTTTATTATGACATATATGACATGCCTTAACATAAGTGACATTGTTATGTTGGATAAACCATTCATAACCTTCAAGTTCACCAACAACAATACAACGGAGAGAAGAGTTGCCTGCGAGCCTTCGTAAAGGGCCTTAGATGCCTTCTCAAGTAGAGGGACATCATGAACAACATCAAGGTCATCTTCATCATCATGATCAGCTGCGCGAGTACTAAATGAGTCATGGATCAATATATTTGTACCATCATCTTCAATTGTGTTTTCTGGCTCATGATCGTCATCTTCCATGGGATCATTATCTTCAGCTTCGATATTCACACCTCCATGTTCATCCACTTCAAAAACCATATTCTCAAGGTTGTGTTGATCCATACCATGTGCTCTAGGGTGCTCAACCTATATAAAATTGATATACATAAATAAACCATGATCATGATATCATCATCACGTGATTTATTATGTATATAAATTGCCAAAACGATATAATGAAAAACTTACCAATGGATGATAATCATGTCAATGGATGATAATCATGTCCACCTTCAATGTGACCATGCAGCCTACAATGTTTCTTCATTGTTTTGATTAGAAGTCTTCTAGTCTTTAACCCCTTACAAATTTTGCACAGACAATAACATTTTCCATCACCTTTTCTTTTCAAGTTAGACCACAATCTAGCAATTGTCTCCTTATTTTGTTGTTCGTTGATATTGTCTGACATGGTCTTTCTTCACAAGCAAGAAAATAGAAATTATTGTCTGACATGGTCTTTCTCTCAGGAGTTGGCAGATCCTGCTTCCATACTTTAATTTTGTTTTCTCAAAGGACAATCCTAAAAATCCATGCATTGCAAACAACTTTTTACACCTTTGTTGGTTGTGGTGGCATCACAGAGAGTTTACATCAATAAATGAAGAACATATCAATGCTTTTAATGCAGCAGTAGAAGTCTATCTCTTATTCAGTATCTCTAGTGAAACCCCCATGATCTTTTGTTGGAGTAGAATTTGTTATATTCTAGAAAGGGTCTTGTCCTTTGTTGATGGGATATTCATCTACCTCAAGAAATAACTGTTCTTTTCTCCAACAAGAAGTGGAACTAAATGAAGATCTAGCACCATGAAATGAATCCTCAAAAAGATTACTATAGTTAGTTTTGGTAGATAATGATCTGGGTAAAATACTAATGTGGCTTTACGAAACATTATGTACTAGCTTAGCATACTCTAACAACTTTGGTGAGACATGCTACATCCAATTAAGTCTCCATCAGTATCTCTATTATGTTTATGGATTGGGATTCAATGTACTCTTTTTATACATAGATTTTACTTTCAACTGAGGAGGTTTGTATGTACTTACTTGTCTTTCAATTGTATCCCTATTTCAAGAATTTCTTCTATCAACAAATCATTTGTTGTAAGTTGTACAAGTGGAAGCTTGAACATGCCTTCCATGATAGCCTTGTTGATACGTTCAACACCATCTTGTGCAACAAATCTTTAGAACTCCATTTTTCCGAATTGAAGAGTGAGTAGTAGGGACAATCTAGGACACTTACAAAGGTTTTGCAAGAGAGATAAATATACCTAAATATTATGGCTTAATAATGATCAATAGGTAAACAGATAAGAAGCACTCAATATCAAAATGACTTTCTCAATTGTCTTTACTAGAAATAGATAGATCTGCTAATAATGGCTTTATGACTATATGTCAACTTTAGACTCAATCCAAGAAGAGCGAGAACTAATATGCGATATCTAGATTTATGATCTCTATAATATAACAATCCCATAATTATGTTTCCACGCATCTATACCACAACACAAACATCATGCTAGTGTTTAGCCATAGCAATTGATATCCTAATTATAGATTGTGAAATATGCACATAACTATGAATAAAGATTAAGAAAAACAAAGAAAGATGCTTATTGCAAACATAAATGACTAATGGACAAGAATTGAATTCATTGTAGATAGTTTTGAATATCAAATTCACTTATTTGTGTGCATTTAGTAACTCATGTACTTGTAGCCAACCATTTATCTCTTTCATAAATTAAACACTTATTAATAACATTGAATGGCTGAGTAATTATGTTTTAGTTGAAATTGAAAATAAAATATTTTATTTCAGGACAGCTCACACTATTCCCTATCATATTTTAGACTCTCGGTTTTGTTAGTAGTGGTTTGATGTCTTTGGAGCTGATCATTGCAATTCTTTAGTTACGTTTGCCAGCCTACTCCCAGCTTGTGCCAAAATGGGAGCTTTGGAACAGGGTATGGACATCCATCAAAGCATAAAAGATAGAGGAATTTTGTCAAATGTAGTTGCAACTGCACAAAATGGATTTGTTGAGAAGGCTTTAGAAACTTTCAAGCAAATGCAATCGGCAGGTGTAAAGCCAAATTCCATGACCATTGCTACTATCCTCCCTGCCTATGCCAAAATGGGAGATTTGGAACAGGGTATGGACATTCATCAAAGCATAAAGGATAGAGAAATTTTGTCAGATGTTGTAGTTGTAACTGCCCTGGTAGACATGTATGCAAAATGTGGAAGCATAGACAAGTCACGTGAATTGTTTGATAGAATGCCTAAAAGAAATGTTGTCTCGTGGACTGAAATGATTGTTGGGTATGCACAAAATGGATTTGTCGAAAAGGCTTTAGACACTTTCAAGCAAATGAAATTGGAAGGCATAAATCCAAATTCCATAACCTTTGCCAGCATCCTCCCTGCCTGTGCAAAAATGGGAGCTTTGGAACAAGGTATGGACATCCATCAAAGCATAACAGATAGAGGAATTTTGTTAGGTGTTGTACTTGCAAATGCCCTGCTTGATATGAATGCAAAATGTGGAAACATGGACAAGGCTCGTGAATTGTTTGATACAATGCCGCAAAGAGATGTGATCTCATGTGAACAATCAACACGCGCGTATACGGGAGGAAGGGATTGTTGATACAAAATTGAACGCTCACTCCTCAATCACCGTTCTATGGTTTTACGAGATTAAAATAGGACAATTAACCACCACATGTATATTTTTTGCAACATGAAATTAAAAACTAGGGCAATTTGAATCTACCTTCTACATGGGATTGCCTTTGATGCGGGTTTGATGTTCTTGGGGGTTGAAGTCGCCACGGACACCTACGTGGGATTGCAATTCACAAATGAATTCCCCGCCTCTTTTTTTATTTTGTAATGACCGTTGTCATCGGAATTATGATGAACTCGAGAACTTTTTTGAAAAAAAAGAAAATTCTCATTGCTCATGCCTTCTTCGTCAAAACCAAATGGGTAATTTCCATCGGAATTATGACGAATGCGGGAATTTTTTCAAAAAAAATCAAATTTGGCCACAGTATACCTTCTCTGTCGGAAATCTCAATTGAAAATCTAGTCCAAATGTATTAATGGCAATCCCTATGGTGGCTTAGCGAGATCCATCATCAACAATTGTATTTATGTTCATGCTTTGGCCATTAGGGTTTTCTCTAACTGGTTGTTTTGCCTTATCATTTTTAACAAACTTCTTTGTCAGGATACTACTTGTCATGTTGAGCTTTGTCACCACGTGAATGAGCTCCTTTTTCATCCTTCGGGGTCTATCTAGATATATGAACTTGTCATGGAGCCAACTTAGATAAATTATCAACCATTCATGTTCACCATAGAAGTCTAGATAACCTTTCCATATGTCTATCTTCTTTCTAGCAATTTCTTGATATTTACCCTTTCACAACAAGCTCCTCAAAATTGGTATGGTTGATTTCTGCTATTTTCTCATGAATGTACTTTTGAACATCATCAAAGTATATGACATTGTGATATATATGGGAAAATGTGCCTTTTATCAATTGTTAGGGCTTTGTAAGAACACTTCTAGTATTTTGGTTGGTGTTTCTCAAATATATTGACTATAGTGGGAGTGGCCATTTTTTTAGTAGAGAAATTTCCAAGGTACAGATAGTTCTAAGGGTTTGGAATTAAATTATGAAACTCAAAATTAAAAATGTTTAGAAGGCAAGTGAGTGAATAAGGTGGAGTGTAATGCATTAAATAGGTAATTGGGTGGGTATTGCATTTAATTTTTTTTGTTACATAGGATTTCCTAGTCGTTTTTTGGTTTTTGAACTATAGTACATATTATACAAGCAGATCTAATTCTTTTTGGGATTTTATTTTATAATGTTGACAAGTAGTAATTCTTGATGCTTGTGTCATGATTATGCCATGCCATGCAAGTGACATCCAACTATTTGAGTTTTTCGTCCTAGATTCTATGATGTCATGAATGTAGCATGACCCTAACCAACAAGCCTTTAGTTTCCCTTGTTTATTAAAATTGTTATATTACAACAATATTAGATCCCCTGTTTTGAATGTTTTCAACTACAAGTTCTTGTCATGCCATGCATTCTGCCTCTATCACTCAAGTTGGTAGTTATACATTGCAATTTTCTTGTATTCCTCCATTTCATCTAAATCTTCTATTTGTTGTACTAGAGATTGGTCATCCTCCAACTACAAAGTGAGTGCACTAGATATGTTAGGGACTATCAAATTCATAGGAACTATAGCATCAATCCCCTAGACTAATTGAAATAGGTTGAACTTACTTATAATTTTATATGATGTGTGGTTGCCTAGATACTTGAGTAGACACTTTTACATCCCAATCTATCCTATTCCAATTACACATTTCAGTTAAGATTTTTCCAATTAGGAGAAGAACACTAGTAGCTGTCATAGCTAACTTTGTGCACCCATAGATCCTAAATGGTACATCGGATTTTGACGATGTTTTTTAATTGTCTTCGTATGCAACTTAACCTCTTATAGCTATTGTTCTAGTTTTTGGGTAGTACCGATGCACACTGTGGGATCAATTATGTGCACAAAGGTCAAAAAGTACACATTTCAAAATGTCGCCTGATACCTAATTAAAGATGTTCTAGTAATCATCCACTCAAAATCGCCAGTACTTGTGGACAAATGTCCCAATAGTTTTGCACAAATGTTCCAATAGTGGTGCATATATGGGCCAATTATGAATGAAAAATGAGCAAAAGTATTGGCTATTAGTACATGTGAAATTTATTAATGGGATTTTCAAAAATTTAAACCATGACGACTATTGGGGGGTCACTATGTCAATAAGTGTGCAATTATTTGAACTATGACGATTACTGGTGCTCTTCCCCTATCCTATTGAATTCTTCACTTTATACATTAACTTGATGATATGACGTCAATGTTGCACTATCGAGTGCAACTCGACATTTAGTTTTGCTCAGAAACTCTTCCACACCTACCACTTCCTGTATGAAAATTAACTTATGCATCCTTCTTTCATAGTACCATTCGTCCCTCTGCCATCGGTAAGGCTTACATTGAACCGATTCAAGTGGGAATCTGGTCGGTAGCTCAAAAATCAAACAAATGCCTATCATGATTTCTCTGCAACAAGACCTTCATCCTTGATAGACCTTGATCTTAGGGTCCTCACAAGCATTCTCATGGGCAATATAAGGGAAGTGTAGTGTGCTCTTAGCGACACTTGTTGCAAGTTCCTTAGTCGCCCCACTCCATGTAACTATGAGATTGATCTCATAACCTAGAATGACCTTTCCCTTGTGGATGTTAGCATAAGCTTCCCCTTCAATCTTTTCAATGGTGGTGATTTTGATGGTGGTAATTTTATTGGTTTGGGGGAGCAGTGTTAGGATTTAGAAACGCATTAGAAGAGTAGAAAAATAGAATTATGAATTCATAATGTCGTTCCTATGAAGTGTGATACCTGCAGCTGCAACACAAACACTCAATAGATCATTACAAGCATGGTTAGCAAATAAGAAGCAAATGAAAGATGAACCATGAAAAAGCGACCTATCGCCTCCTAAGAGATGCGAGTATGGATTTTCTCTTAGATCTGGATAAGCAATCCCAGTGACTTGACCACACCTAGATGGAGGATTTGAATGATAATGATATGCAAAGATGAGATTGATTAAGATAGATTGATCCAAGAGACTAATTAAGATAAAGATATTCATGATTAAGCTATGATGATGATGCAATTAAGTTATAAAAGAGATTGATTAAGCTACATGATTCAACAATTATGCTAGAAAATGATCAAATTAAGCTAAATCTAAGATGCAATTGCCTATAACAACAATGCTCAAATGATATGCCTATAGTAACAATGCCTAAATTGATAATGAGATGGGATCCTTTGTGCTCCAAAAAGGGGGATATTTATAGGATTTCCAAGGCCAAGGATGAAGTGGCAGGAATCAACGGTCAAGATTGAGTATGAAGATATCAAGGGTGAAATTGGAGGAGGTTGGAGAAGAGGTTGGAGGAAGGGACACTTGTCATCTCTGTGGTGACAAGTGTCAAGGAGACTTGCTCATGAGAGGGCAAGTGTCCAAGGGAGGAGACATGTGGCCAAAGTGTCATGTGTCTCAAGGGAAGAATATCCACACCATAAGAGGTTAGGATAAGGAGGTTAGAATGTGCAAGATAGGATAGGGTTAGAAAAACCCAAGGTTAGGTGGAATGGGTTAGGCTAGAGGGATGGTTAGGTCAAGTGGTTAGAAGTTAGGAGACGTGGGTAATTTGAATTTAAAAATTTAAATAATAGGAAAAGACTAATTAATTTTCAACAACTCATAAATTGATTTTTTTTAATTAATTAGAGGATTAGAATAATTGATTGAAATGGGGGGAGGATTAATTAATCAAAGGGGACCATGGAATGAACTTAATGAATAAATCCTTAGATTTATTAATAAGTAGATGAAAGGGAGGATTTAATCAAATTGCTAATGAATTCAATTAAATTAGGAAGGGGTATTAATTAAATAATTGCTTATTTAATTAATTATCTTTAGACCATTTTTAGGTGTATACATTTTGCCCCTCTTTGAAGCAAGGTGTGATGACGCATTGATTCAAAGAATAATCTCATTTTGATGATTGTATTGGTTTGATAGGATGCCCCATACATTGATTGATAAATTGCGGTACGATGATGCCCTCTCGGGAGATCAATTGAGATAATTGATTTTTTGGAGTGTGTGAATTTTTGCGAAATTGATATCCCGATTAGAAATGATTTGAAATCTGCAACTATGATTGATGAAAATGCGAGTTCTACGATCACAATGATGTGGTTCTTGATTATTGATAAAGATTGATTGATTAGATTGATAAGATCGAGATTCGGTCTGGTTTCAGGAATGACACCTTCTGTAGAAGACAAAGATGATCAAAGCATCTGGTTTTAGGAACGATATATCCTGTATAAGACATGATTAGAATGTCTGGTTCTAGGAAAGATACATCTTGTATAAGACATGATAGAATTGATTTAGATGTGATTGATTTATAGAATTGATAAGGTTGATTGAGAAAAGAACTGACAGATTTGTTGATATCAAGTTGCAGGAAGATTCATATATGTTGATGTTGGTTCGGTTGAGGGAGTAACATTAAATTTGTGCTAGGTCGACTATATCTGGAGAGAGATGAGTCATCAGTCTAATTGTGTACACACTTATGATGATACCTTGATGATTCTTGTGATAGATTTAACCTTGGATAAAATGAGCATGCGAGATCCCATGCAAGAATGAGATGCAAGCCAAATGCAAATGAAATGCAAAGCTACGATCGGACCAGCCACTGGGTTATTGTGTTTTCTCATCATTGAGCTTTTTAAATGTGGGAAGTGAGTGCAAACATTGATTGTATAATTAAACCATGATGACATGAGCACTACTTTCCTGGATTTTGATATGGCAAGTTAGCACAAGCATCGAGGTATAATTGAACCAAGATGACCTGAGTGTTGCTTGCGTAAAACAGGCAGTATTAACCATTTATATACACAAATTGGAAATGTCTTCGATGCGATTTTGATGATCATGTCCTCAGAAAAATTTGCACATATTATTGATTAATTTACAGACAATAGACAAGAAAATATCATGTTCCTTCCTTGTTCCTCTAGTCAGAGACATCCTAGAGTCACTCAGAAATCATGATAGCGAAAATCAAGATAGAAAAGTTGAACAATCATGTTAAAATCATTATCCAAAAGATATCATCTATTGAAAGGTGTGTGAATGTGCTTATACTGATATATGATAGTTTGATGGTTGAAAATTTGATCTCGTGTTCAACGTTGGATGTGTCTCAGTTTTCACTTGATAAGAGTTGCCAGACTATTGATCTTCCTATTTGATTAAACTAAAAAATGATCGATAATTTTGCCCCCAGCCAGGTGCAGGATTTTGCCCCAAGCCTAGAAACAAATTCATTATGATATACCCAATGATCTTGTAGATGCATAAAAATGACCATATTCCTAAATGAATATTTAATGTTCATTTTATTCTCATTCCTCTATTTAGTTAAATCTAATTTAATTAAATTATCCACATTCTTCTATTTAATTAAATAAATTATTCAATTTATTTATTTAAATTCACTTAGGCCCTTTATATCATTTAATCTAATAAATCATTTTATTTAATTAAATCCCTTCTCTCTACTTTTAATTAAATTTACATTTAATTAAATAGTTCACCCCAATTAAATAAATCTAATTTATTTAAATCCTCAAATCCCCAACTTGCAACCAAATTGGAATAAAGCAATTTATTTTAATTAAATCCTATTATCCCTCACCCACTTGCATTTTCCTACATCTCCCACTTGCCTCTCTAAACCCCCTTCTAGATTCTTCTAATCACTTCTAAATTAGCCTAACCTATCTACTAAATATTGTCACATCCCTAAACAAAGGGAAGTCACTTCTCAAACCCTCAAAGTCTTTGAAAACCATTAAAGGCTTTATGTCTTCAACAAGTTAACCTTGAAAGTCTTCCAAACCATTAATGGTTAACTCAACCCTCTTGCATGATTAGAGACTTTCTCTCTAACTCAACCTACATCTAACCCAAGGGTTTCATCAAGCATTCATTTCTTTGACCATGGTTATCCCTTTAACCCTTGCACAAGAGTTTACCCTTTGGGTAAAAGCTTTATCCAATGGATAACCTTAACCTAACCTTAACCCTTACCTCCTAAGGTAACCATGAGGTCTTCTCAAGAATTTAATGCTTCTTACATCCTCTCTCAACCAGTCTTATGTTGACAATTGTCACCATTTCATTGGTGAGAATTGCAAACATGGATTGATAACTTTCAATCCTGGCCTTGATAAGATTATCCAATCTTGACCATCCATTTCTCTATTTCTTCTATAAATAGAGCCCTCATTTCCTCATTTTCATCATCCAAGTCTTTAGCATCACACTTATACTCAATTTTAGCATACATTTTAGCCTCTCTTTGTAATAGGAATTAATCTAATAAGCATTTTAGAGTATTTCTATTATCATTAGCTTAAATCATTAACTAGTACATCATGTTAGGATAGTATTATTACTAACCTTGTCATCTTATAATCTAGTTTAACTCATTTGATAGAATCATGCATAAATAGGATGCATTCATGTTAAAATTAATCTAAAGCATCCCTCGTTCTTGCATTAGTCATCCCTAAGTCACTTTGCTTAGTGATCTGAGAGCAAATGCATTGACTTGAGGGACCTTGTGAGATAGAGAACCATGGAACACACCTTGGGGAGTTGAGCTATCCTTCATAGCTCCATAACTTGCACCAAGATTCCCATGGGTGTGTGGACAAGTCCTTTGAATATTTTCACATTTTAAGTTTCATTGAACCTCTTTTCCCGCATACATTTCTAGCGCCCACCGTGGGGCATAACCCCATTAATCAAATTGGTTTTTAAATCTAACCATCTTTGCAGGTACGCGGGAAAGGAGAATCAGCGTGTGGGGAACATCCCTTAGCGCATCTAGTTAACATTCTAGCACATCCGGTACATTGTTCGGTGCGTGGGACTCATCTCCTAGCACGTAGAAACCATCCCTTAGTGCATAGGATTTTTAACATTTTTTCTGTAAGTCTCGGCGCAAGAACTTAACAGAACAACACATCGGGCTAACAGTTTAGCCCATTGGGTCCTTTTGATAGCGCATCATACATTTTTTGTAGTGCTTACAGTGCATTCTGTAGTGCATCACAAACAGAAAACATGGAATAATTTTTAACAGAGACTTCAAAAATTAGACTTGTGGAAGTCCATGAAACCATCTTCTTGCTAACTAATTGACTGGTTTTCTGCAGGTTACTAACAATTTGATTGCAGGTTTGGAGTCTATTCTATGTAGGCTAAAATTAAAGTAGTTTAAATTTTACTAACTTTTCTAAGTTAGTTAAGATTCAAATTCCTTTCATTTCTTGTTGAAATAAAATTGAACTCACACCTTACTTTGGGCAACTAAAAAGAACAACAACCAGAAATATTTCTTGCTTTCTTAGGAGAAAATTTTTCATTTTTGGGCTCTAAAAAGAACCATCAAATTTCATTTCTACAAGGGGCTTTAAAAGGAACCTCACCATCCTTTGGTGTTTAAAAGGATCAACTTCCAATTTTTGCAAGGAAAAAGAACCACACTTGTCTAAAATTTTGTTTCAAGTTAAAAAGGGAAGTTCTTCCCCTTTAGTCGATTTCTTTTGTTGACCAAACATCGAAGTTTTGCTTTGTTGACCAGGTTCTTTTCCTAGATCAGATAATCATTGATTTGAAGAAATAAAAAGAACACCATGTTTTTGTGGAGCAATATCTCCATATAGATTTTACCAGATCATTGCAATAAAAGCTTAAAAAGAACACTTGTTTTCTTTGCTACAAAAGTGGAAGGAATATGCTCTCCCCTTAACTGGGTGATCAAAAAGCCAAACAACTCTTACGCTTTCAGTGTTTATTGCATTAAATCCTTTAGTAGACCTACACTCTCGAGGAATCAAAAAAATCTTAAAGCCATTCTTTGGCCAGTGTGAGGGGAACGACCTAAGTGGGAAACAACTTTGAAGCCAAGTGTTCCAACCCACTATAATCAAACGTGGAAAGTGACAAAAGTCCTTTTCAATGGTTGTGCACAGTGATTAGCCTTCCCCCGGTATCTTTACAATACGTAAAGCCTTTGTTCTAAAGGTTGGGAAGCCTCCTGAGAGATTTTATCATTAACGACTGAACATGAAGCCTGATTAAAAAGTTTAGCACTAGAAACCTTGAGCCGAGTCAGTATCCAAAAATTTGTAGTATCATAGTGTAAGGGTGGGGAAGAATCTGCCCCCAAGATTACTCACCATATATCTCCCAAGATAACTACTCAATTGTGAAGAAATTCACTTTGAGTTAATTTCTGGCAAAAGGCAAAAACAACGGGCATCCCCTAAGGGGTGACAAGGCTGTTTGAGCTAACGGAGTATCGAGACTAGTGAGCTATGGTATTGTCAATGACCTTTGAATAAAGAGTCTGATTGATTTGTCTTTTTTTGTATCCAAACATGTTGAAACAGTGAGGATTTGAACACATCCTCGCAGAACATACACTTATTGTTTAGACTAGGCAAAATGGTTATCTCTTCTATGCTATGTATTCATTTCTTACTTCAGAAAATCATCCATCACAGTTGAAGAAAAATACAAAAATCATAAGAAAACCACCAAGTCAAACTATCAGGGCAGTATAGCGTGTAAGAACAACATCTTAGTGCTTCGGAACCATTTTCTAGCGCTTACAAACTTCAACATAGCGCATTGATTTCTAACTTTAGCACATCATCAAAACCAAAGTTAGCAGTTTGAAACTTAGCGCCTTCTAAAAACATTCTAGCGCGTTGAAGCAACAACTTAGCGCGTAGGGATCGAGAGTTAGCGCATTGAGACCAGAAGTTAGCGCATCGTCTTTCAAACAAAAACGAACTCAAACAATCCAGTTAGTGTGTCAAAAAGGCAGCTTAGTGCGTAGAGACCATTCTCTAGTGCATAGTGAAAATTCTGTAGAGCATTGGGTTTCTTTCTTAGCGCATAGCAAAAACTGAGAAAACAGGAGGCAAAACAAAAGATTTTTTTTGAAAATTCCAAAGGCAGTTTAGGAACCCCTTTTTCCTTGCTTGAACTCCATTAAGTAGAAAATCAAAAATAGAGTATCGAAACTACTCCTAAGGCAAGTTCTCCATAAAACAAAGTTGTCAGAATTTGAAAACTAGTCATTAGATAAAACACATCTCTTTGATCAAAATTAGGTGACACCATCACACGTATCAAAAGGTCCTTCAATCAAATGTATTTTTATCCCAAAACATACTTGTTTCAAACTTCAAGTTGTCAAATCGAGTTTCCACATCAAGAAATCTCTTATTCCATATCATTTGACGTGCTTTGTCGTGAAGGGACATCTAAACCTTCATTTGATAAAAGTAAAACTTAAGTTTTCAAAACAAGATATCTAAATCCAAAGCAAGACAAAGGAAACAATTAATCACCTGTGTATGACTAATCCTCATATGTTGAGAAGAAAGAGTATTTATCATAACACTAAGTTAAGGAAACAACAACCTAGTTCTCTGAAACTTGCCAAATGGAATAGATTTTTGTACATCAATCACCAACTCTTCAAATCTCATCAAACATTCCTCTGTCATATGCGCTTGTATCTTCAAAATAGAACAAATGAATTTGATGAGGAACCATTGAGGAGTAGAGCATATTGTCAAAAAGCAGCATTCAACCAACGCTTGAATCACGGAGGAAAAATCAATCCGACATTCTTCCCAGAAGTCTGCATCACCTACAACACACCTCGTGTAGAACCACCAACACTAGAACAAGACACGGAAGAAGAATTCATTCCCTTCATCACTGAAAGTTTTTATTAGATGCCCGCCATCACTCGTTCTCAACGAAACAAACAGAAGGAAACACAACCTGAATCTAGTATGGGGCGACGATTATCAAATCCATTCGACTATCCAAATTTGGAAGACACAGAGATCACTGAAGAACTCCTTTAGGAATGCCAAGAAAGCACCTCGTTCCAAAGACTCATGGAGAGACTCATAGAGGCTGATAAAGAAAAATACCTACTAATGTTTGCAAGAAAAGGAGTCAAGATTCCAAAAGACTTTGATTCAAACACTTTTAGAAAAAGGAATCGACTCTATACTTATCAAGAACAATAAAGAGAAGAAGATCCAGGTGACCTTGAGAAAAAAATTCCTGAGGAAAACATACCCGAACAGAATATACTATTTCACACGCCAGTCCAAACCATAAATCATGAGAAGGAAGAACTCTTCCCTCAGCAAACAAATGCACCCTTGGTTTCTCTCACACAACAAATGCAAATGCTACAAAAACATATGCAAGACATGCAACAAGGATCAACAGTCTGGTATTCCTTAAATGAAATTTGTCCTTATCCTTTCGACAGAAGGTTGAACATGGTACCTTTTCCCCCAAATTTAAACATTCCCAAATTTGACAAGTATGATGGGAAAAGCAATCCCCACAATCATGTCCGGGAATTTTGTACCATGAGCCTAGAATTTGCTCATGATGACACTTATTTAATGAGATTATTCGCAAGAAGCTTAGGAGGGAAAACAATGGAATGGTTATCTAAACTCACACCTCCTGTCTGATCCTTTGATGAATTAGTCAACAAATTCATTACTCAATATTCCTACAACATTCAACATGCCATCACCATGCTAGATGTCTACAATACCAAATAGAAAAACAATGAAACATTCATGGTATTCCTTCAATGGTGGCGATGAATGGTCTCAAGATATCCTTGAGATGTGCCTGAAAAGGAAAAGATGGAAATTTTCATCGACAACTTAAATAGCGAGATGAGTTACATACTCAAACTCCAATGCATACCATCCTTTGCCAAATTAATTAAAAATGGCATCCAAGTAGAGGAAGCATGTGTCAAGAAAGGAACATTGAAATTCTTCAAAGAAGGAACAAATTCATCCAACTACAATAACCAAAACAACAATAACTTAGACAAATCTAGGTTCTGGACCAGAAACAAAAACAAAAGAAATGAAGGAGGAAATGATCCTAATGATACGAAGTCCAAACAACTAGTGTTGGCTTTATCATGTAATCCTCAAGCTAACAAAAATAAAAAAGGTGTTAACCAAGGCACTAACAATTATACACCCAATACCAATCAAGATCCTCTCAACACAAACAACACAAACAATGCTCAAAACAACAACACCAATCGAGCACCAAACACAAAATCATGAGGTAACACCAGTAATTTTCCTAAACGGGTTTATACACCATTAGGACAATCATTGGAGTCCACATTCAGAGAACTATTGGCAAACAAAATCATCTCTTTACCAGCAATTAACAACTTTGAGCCACAAATCAAACCACCTTGGTGGAATGACTCACACTTTTGTGACTTTCATCGAAACAAAGGACATCAAACAAATGATTACATGAGACTGAAGAACATTGTTCAAGACATGATTGATAAGGGTAATCTAACAGTCGATGGTCTTAAAACAAATAGTGACCATGGAGCCTTTAAGAATCCTCTTCCAAACTACAACAAAGATGGAGCTTCCACCTCAAATGATACATAAAAAGATTGTATTAATCATGTTTACAATAACACCATGAATCATATATCAACCAATGACAATCAAGTAAACGTCATTACAATCAAGGACAAGCATGAGCATGAATCAGTCAATGTAACCACCAAAGCTCAAAAATATATCTTGAAGGGGCATATGTCAACAACAGATACCATACCCAAAATTCAATATGATCTAGTCAATCAACTACGCAAAACTCCTGCCCAAATATCTATACTTGAGTTGCTGAAACTTTCACCAAAACACAAGGACATATTGGAACAAGCATTATTGGAAACAAATGTACCTCAGGATCTGGATGCTGACAAATTCTAAGCCATGGTGACTCACATGACAGGGCCTCATAACCTTACCTTTTCTAAACATGATAATATCTCATTAATCCATCCACACAATACTCCACTCCATATTGAAGTCTTGGTCTATAAACATCGAGTTAAAAGAGTATTAATAGATGAAGGAGCTGGACTCAATTTATGTACCTTGAAACTTATCCGTGCATTAGGCTTCTCTGAGGAGTCTATTGTTCCATGTAAGAAGATCACTATCAAAGCATATGATGATGAAGAAAGACCATCCAAAGGAACAGTAATGTTGCCAATTCAGGTGGGACCGATGCAAAAGGACACTATGTGTCAGTTCTTAGACATAGACCTCACATATAATATCTTATTAGGTCGACCTTGGATACACGAGATGCAGGCAGTACCTTCAACTTATCACCAGTGTGTTAAGTTCCCATACAATGGACAAGAAATATCTATTTCAGCAGATCATAACCCTTTTCAACATTGCAATGCTATGGGGGCAGCCCAAGACAATTTGGTTCCACACAATAGGGAAAAACAACTTTCCTCAACACCAGATTTTCAGCAAGATAAGCCTAAATCTCTATCTATGAATTTCAAACAGAAGATGAAAATCAAAGAACAAGGCATGGGAGAATACTCTTTGGAACCTTTGAGTTTAGTAAACTTACTAGTATCGCCTAAATCTCATGGGCTACCTTCAACATCAACACATCAAGCAACACAACCCATCACCAAGTTTGATGGCAAGTTTATTCAACTAGGCACACTAGCTCATGAATCAGAGGAAAACGACATCCTTAGTTGGCTATACAAGGATGAAGAAGAAGTCAGGGCAGCTACTGTGGAAGTCGCTATACCAACACAGCTATATGGAAAAGGATACCTGATCATGCAACAGATGGGATATAATGGCAAAGGACCTATCGGCAAGCATCAAGAAGGCATCACAGAACCAATAGATCCTCCTTCACAACTTGCTAAAGATAAAACAAGATTGAGCTATGAACACACTCTCCCACCAAGGAAGACACCAAGCAAATACCAGAAACCTCAATGGAAGGCTAAGAAGAAATACAAGGAGGCCTCATGGCAGGAGGCACTATTTGAATCAGTAGAAACAATCTGAAAGGAACGTGAATCCCAAGAAAAAAAGAAACCTCAAGCGAAATCAATCATTCAAAAGGAAGAAGCACCTTGTGCAGCAGTACATCATGTTCAGGAACCTGTTTCAAACAAAGAAGAATCACACTTGGATAACATCATTAGTCCCCAAAGAGAGACAATATATGAACAGATGCAATGAGTAGAAGCAGGATCTGATACCAACTTCGAGAAGATCGTCAAATTGGTCTCAATCATCAAGGACTTGTTTTCACCCTACAACATACCAGTCCAGAGCACTGAAAGATTCTAGGATAATACCTTTGAGACTGATTCAAATGAATATGAATGGGGCATCTGTTCAAATGTTACTGAAGATGTTGCTGAAAACACTAGTCATACACCCCTTTCTCAAGAAGAATACGAAACAGAGCCTAGAATACTTGAATTTGGTCCACAGAATATCTACGATGCCATGGAAAATTAACAGAAACATTATGAACAAGTCTACATAGAAGATGATACCATCGAATATCTCGACACTATCATGAACCTATTCAATATCCAAACTAGCCTTGATGATACCTCCATCATGACACTTACAGCAGCTGAACTTGACCCACCTAATGACTCTTTGCCACTCATCTTTCCTGACCTCATAGATTGGGATGAGCCTAAAAATCATGACATACCCATATTCCCAAATGATGAATCCATTATCCATTACTTGTGTACCGTTAACCCAAAAACAGACTCTACCAGTGAATAAAGTAACGACATCTGCAATCAAGGGAGTGCAAAGTCTCTCAGTCGCAAAAATGAAAGAACAAAAGGATCTACTATTGAAAACCAGCCAATGGCAGCAATAGATCACAAAAAAGTAAAAATAAAGGATGCATCTGTGGGTGAAAACCTTCTTAAGGCACCCAAAGATGAGAGACTTGACACTCTTCCTGAACACTATCAAGAGCCCACTCAATCAATCAATCATTGGTACAACAGAGGCAATAAAAAACATACACCTAGCAGAATCTCTAACAGAAGAAGAAAAGCAAGAATTTATCAAATTCTTCAAATCAAAGCAAATCAACTTTGCTTGGTCATATGCAGATATGCCTGGGATTGATCCACATCTAATCATGCATCACTTGTCTATCACTCCAGGAGCCAAGCCAGTTAAGCAAAAATTGAGAAAAATGAATCCACATGTAGCACTCATGGTCAAGGTTGAGCTAAAGAAACTATTAGACATTGGATTTATTCGACCTATCGACTATGCTAAATGGATTTCCAACATTGTGCCAGTTTCAAAACCAGATGGCAGTATCAGGATATGCACCGATTTTGGAGATGTTAACAAATCATGTCCAAAGGATGACTTCCCTTTGCCCAGTATCGACATAATTGTAGACCTCACAGTAGGCCATGCAATGTTATCATTAATGGATGGTTTTTCTGGCTATAATCAAATCAAGATAGCTCCAGAGGATCAAGATAAAATAGTGTTTTCCTGTCCTTGGGGAACGTATTGTTGGAACATCATGCCATTTGGCTTAAAAAATTCAGGGGCAACTTATCAACGAGCAATGACGACGATCTTTCATGACATGATGCATACCTTCATGGAGGATTATGTGGATGATCTACTAGCTAAATCATTTACTCGAGCAGAACATCTGAGCATCTTAGAATTTTTTTTTGAAAGATTGGAGAAATTCCAAGTCAGGCTCAACCCTAAGAAGTGTGTCTTCGGGGTAACATCAGGCAAATTGTTAGGCTACATAGTCTCATAAAAGGGCATTGAAGTAGATCCAACAAAGGTACGAGCCATTATGGAGATGCCATTACCTAAGAATATCAGCCAACTCAGATCATTGCAAGGATGACTCCAGTCAATCAGACAATTCATCGCTCAACTAGCAGATAAAAGTACCATTCAATCATTTGCTACATAAGAATGTACCCTTCATATGGGAAGCAAAATGTGCAGAATCATTCCATCAAATCAAGCAATATCTGTTGAACTCACCAGTTCTAGTACTGCCAATAGCAGGGAAGCCACTTATTCTCTACATATCAACAACAAACATATCACTAGGGGCACTGTTAGCACAAGAAAATCAAGAAGGCAAAGAAAGAGCTATCTACTACATCAGTAGAACTTTGAATGGATACGAGCTCAATTATACATTCATTGAGAAGGCTTGTCTCATAGTGGTATTTGCTTCTCAAAATTTTTGACACTACATACTAGCTCATACAATCAAGCTAGTAGCAAAAATTGACCCTCTAAAGTACTTGCTCAACAAAGAAGCTCTTACTGGCAAATTGGCTAAATAGGTAATGATTCTCAGTGAAATTGATATCCACTACACAGAGCGTCGAGCTATCAAAGGACAAATAATTGTATATCAGTTGGCTAATGCATCATTACCAGATAAACAACCAATGGAGATCGAATTTCCCGATAGGGATGTTATTACTATAAACACCAAGCAATGGACCCTCTACTTTGATGGATCCTATACTCAACATGGCTCAAGTGTTGACATTATGTTCATCACTCCTGATGAACACACCATACCAAGATCATATAGACTTATGTTTCCATGCACAAATAACATTGCTGAATATGAGGCACTGGTGACAGGCATCAAAATGGCTGTGGAATGGAGAATCATAGAATTGAAAGTTTATGAAGATTCACAACTAGTCATAAATCAGATGAACAATGACTATCATAAGAAAGATGACAAGTTGCTACCATACAAACGAATGGTAGATGACTTCAAACAGTATTTTGTACACATCACCTTCAAGCAAATACCAAGGTTGGACAATAGAGCAGCCGATGCAATGGCTACTATCACTTCACTACTACAAATACCAGAGCAACAAAGTCGTTACGAGTTCCTAGTAGAGCAATTGTTCTCCCCAGCCTATGACAATTCTGTATCCCATGTTATCTATGTTTGAACCAGCTTTGACTCTCCGTTATATGGGCCCATATACGACTATCTTAAAAAAAATATCCTACCCATTGACCTTTCTTGAAACCAAAAAAGTAACTTTATCCGACAAGCCACCCGTTATGCTCTCACTGCTGATACTCTTTACCGTCAAGGTCTAGATGGTACTCTTCTTCATTGTCTTGATCGTAATGAATCTAACTCGGCTTTACAAGAGCTTCATGAGGGTATCTGTGGCACACATTCAAGTGGTCCTACTCTTGCTAAAAAACTTCTAAGAATGGGATATTACTGGCCGACAATGGAAAAAAATTCTTATCATTTTGCCAAGAAATGTCCTAAATGCCAAATCCATGGCAATCTTATACATGTACCAGCATAGGAATTGCAGCCATTCACAACATCCTGGCCCTTTTGCCAGTGGGGACTGGACTTAGTCAAAAAAATACATCCTTCATCCTCAAATGGACACAAGTTCATTATCACTGCAACCGAATATTTTACCAAGTGGATTGAAGCAGTTCTCATGACCACAGTGACTGGGAAACAAATTGCCTCTTTTATTCTTAATTATCTGATTTGTAGATATGGCATTCCAAGTTCCATCATCACCGATAATGGATGACCTTTCAAAAACTAGGATGTGCGAGAACTATGTGAACGATTCAAAATCCAACATCTTTTCTCTACACCTTACTACCCATAGGGCAATGGTCAAGCCGAAGCATCCAACAAAACAATATTGAAAATCCTCAAGAAAATAGTGAATGATGTAGGAAAAGATTGGCACGTACAACTCAATCCAGCACTTTGGGCATACAGAACTAGCATCTGCACACCTACAGGAGCTACGGCATATTCATTGGTGTATGGATCAGAAGCAATTTTACCCCTGGAGGTAGAGATCCCATCACTCAGAGTATCTTTGAAAGGCCTCATTCCGGATGAAGAGTATCGAGTAAACTGATTGCAAGAACTAGAACTTCTAGATGAAAAATGCCAACATGCCTATACTCACCTCAAATCATATCAAGAACGCATGTGCCGAAGCTACAATCACAAGGTCATCCCTAGAATTTTTAAAATCGGAGACCTAGTCCTCAAAGAGAACCCTAGAAATCAGCAGGATCGAGAAAAGAAAGGGAAATTTGAACCTAACTGGTTAGGTCCCTATGTTATCATATCAGCCTATGACTCAAGCGCCTATCAGCTCACAACTTCAGAATGAAAGGTGTTCAACGAACCAACCAACAACATCCATTTGAAGAAATACTACACTTGAGCAAGTCTAATGCACGGAAAAGTCAAAAATATCAAAAAATCAAAAATCAAGAAGAAGAAAACAACAAGGTACAATAAAAACAAATGGTGAAAACCTGGCAATAGGTGCTACTTGTGAGAGGACAGCTCATCTATCTATCTTAACTCACGAGCCTTTTATATGCACAATCAAGCATCATCGATCGTCGCCCAACACTTTATCAAAATAGCATTATCCAGGACATACTTAGCGTAGTCACTATCCTGGTTTATCCACATATCACTTTATCATTTCCACCATGACCTGGTAATCATTGTACATATTCACATCAGGAGGTAAAATCTAGCTAGGGGCAACACTGATCAAGCATCTATCCTAAAAGTCAAAACTTGCAGCAACCTCAAAACATCATATCCAACAAACAAATCAACAAATCACGAGAACACAACGTTGATCACTCAAAAGGATTCACAACACATGATGGATGATTTTCTAAGGTATTACATGTTTGCATCTTACATAAAGTTTTGACTATTTTTGCTCTTGAACTTTTTTTTGCATTATTGGCTCTTATACATTTTCTCAATGATGTGTCGAGCTAGAGAAAGTCATTAAGACTCCAATATATTTTTAGTTTTCTGTCTGTGAGTTGATCACTTGTACTGTGCAAATACTTGTCTCGCGACGTGATTCAACACATATCACTGAAGACATGATTCCACTTTGCGCATACAAATGGTCTAATCTTGTCTGTTTATACACAAGCCGCACTCAAGTCATCTTGGTTCAATTATACCTTGATGCTTGTGCCATCTTGCAAAATCAAAAATCATGTAAATTTTTCTCAGGTCATTATGGTTCAATCATACCATTATGCTTGTATAAATTTTCAACATATCCCAACAAATCAATGCTCAATGATGATAAACTACAAAGAAAGCAAAAACATGTGACTATACAGGGATAACAAATGTAGAATGAGGATGCTCAAATTAGTTGCATATCATTTTACAATTAGTTGCATATCATTTTACAAATTAGTTGCATATCAATATCATACATCTCATTTTCAAGACACATCTCACAGCATATCAATATCATACATCTCATTTTCAAGATACATCTCACAACATATCAATATCATACATCTCATTTTCAAGATACATCTCACAACATATCAATATCATACATCTCATTTTCAAGATACATCTCACAACATCATACATTATCACATCATATTCATCAAATATCAAATCCAATGAATCTATCTACGCATATCACTATCTAAGCATTGCATCATCATCACAGAAACATCACACTCATATAGAAAGCATCATCCATAAAAGCATCACATAAAGATCAAGGAAAATGGTGTCATATATATATATATATATATATATATATATATCTCAAAATGATCAAGTGTACAAAATCTGTCATATTTGTGCCAAAATAAAACAAAAAGATCAAAATACAATAGAGACAAGGCCTCTCAGGTATGACTATCTCTTGAGGGTGACAGTCTCGCAGCAGATGTCCCAGCATTGGGATCCCCAAGCGGATCCTAACGAGCAAGCCCTGTCATGCCTCTGCTCTCTGTTCTCGACCCAGTGTACCTAGATCAACTAGATCTTGTAGCTGTGAAACTCAGAACTTGGCACTCCTTGGGCACCACATCCTCATAGTGCCTCCGGTAATACCCCGCCTCCTTGGCTGTATAAGCCAACTCCCTCAAGGTGTCTCTCATCAAACCACCCATAGCCGCTCTGTCAAAAGTCTCTGCTCGAGCCTCAGCTTGGCCCAACCACTCCAAAGTTGTATCCCGCTCAGTGGTCAGCTGTATAATCTATTGTTGATGTACCAGTAGTTGTGTCTGCAGATGTTGCACTGATAACTGCAAGGACCTAATCTGTGCATCCTTGCGGTGCGTCAGGATATGAATCTATAGGGGTACCTGTGTAGTGGTACTCCTTGTCCCTCTACCTATCCTCGGTACTGGTGGGGGTAAAACATCTGACCTCCTCCTCTGAGATGACCATCTAAACTCGTCAGTCTCTCCCACTGCCGCTATCACCTCTCCTATCCTCTCCTCACCCACAACTCCAATAGCCAAACCTCCCCTCCCTCTATCCACCATAGCCCGCCGCACTGCTCTCTCTACCCGTATCCATCTGTCACCACCATCCCCACCCCTATCTCCTCTCCTCCCCCGATCAAATCTCCCCTATCCCCTGGCCAACCTCGGCCACCTCCTCCACCATCGTCACCTCCACCATCCCCACCTCCCTCATCCAACTCCTCACCAACCTCCCCCCGTCTCCCTAACCTCTTAGGTTGCTCATCCTTGTCATCATCAAAAGCGGGAATAATCTCCACTGGATCCGATATCCTGGCCATGACATGCGTTAAGAAGAGTGTTGAGAACTACTCTATCATCCCTGCATCTACTATCCCATAGGCATAGTCCCAGATCTAGCTGGCTAGTTGAAAGAACTCCTCCATCGCTGTCGCACTATCAATAGTAGGTCCCCACTTCGACACATCTTGCCTCCGTCGAGAATACAAGCATGCTCCCTATGGAATACCTTGCTGGCATCCATACTGCCGATGAACCCGACTATGCAGAAATCTCTCTATCACAAAGGTCATCCGCCCTATCAAATATCTGGACATATAGACATATGGCATCTCCATCCCATCCTCTTCCCACACCTTGCAATCCATATATGGTCTCCAGATGACCATATCAATATCATCTAGCACTCGCCTTCAATGCTCTAGTTTGCCCAGCTTATGCTAGACAACTACCCCTCTGTATCCATAGACATATGCGCATCCAACAGGTCTGTCTCTGTTTGCCAATGGCCTAGCAACGGGAATATGCTCCCACGCCCATACCTGTAGCAGTGTGACCCCCGTGGATAGACTGTTGCGACCCTGTGTCACCATGTCCTCCAGAGCCAATCCCTAACCCACTGCTAGTCCCTTTGACCTACGGTTGGGACATTCATATCAACTTGTAACACAACTCAAGTTCCACATTCATATCAACTTGTAACACAACTCAAGTTCCACATTCATATCAACTTGTAATACAACTCAAGTTCCACATTCATATTAACTTGAAACATTGAATATCAAATCAAGTTCATATCAAATCCCTATCAACACACCATATCAGAACTCATATTGGACAAGTTATCAAAACAATGACAACAAACACGCAGATTGACTATCACACCCATCCCGAAAAAACTTGCAAACAACTACCCATCTTTCTTCATCTCATAAACCCTCATAAAAACCTATTTTTCTGCCTACGTGCTAAACGTTTTTACCTACGCGCTACGCTGCTAGCTATGCGCTATCCAACCTTCTCCATGCGCTACTCAATTAACCCTAAGTGCTAGCCTGCACCTATGCGCTAACTTGATCCATCAAAGTTCCACCT
Source organism: Cryptomeria japonica (assembly GCF_030272615.1). Classification (NCBI taxonomy): domain Eukaryota; kingdom Viridiplantae; phylum Streptophyta; class Pinopsida; order Cupressales; family Cupressaceae; genus Cryptomeria; species Cryptomeria japonica. Next base: position 1,813,234 of record NC_081408.1, on the reverse strand, counting down.
AAAGTACCCTAAGCACTAACCCTCCGCTATGCGCTATCCTACTTTGGCCCTATGCTGCAGACCTAACCCTACGCACTAGGTTATCCCTATGCGATAGCATCTCCTACCCATGTGACCCCTTGCTAACCCTGTGTGCTAGGTCTACCCTACGCACTACCCTTTTCCCCCTAAGCGCTACCTTGCGAACCTGCTATGCTAGACTATGTCTATGCGCTATCCTAACCTACCCAGACGCTACCCTAGTTCCTAAGACATCACGCGCTACGATTCTTATCGTATGCACTACGATTTTCACCCGATGCCCTAAACCATTAAATCTGCGTGGACAAATTTAAAAACATGCCTAAAAATGACAAAATAAAAATAAAAAAAGGGCAAAAAATGATGACTTACCGATGGTCCATATGTGACGGGCCTCCCATACCTCCGAACGCGCTCGAATCGATGAGAAGAATAGGGAACATACATCTTGACTTTCTCTCCAAGTGTCACTTTCTCCAAAGTCAACAAGCACAAATGAGACAAATAAATCACTTTTTACCTTTTTGTAGGGTAAATGGAAATTAGGGTTGCGTAGTGGAACACGTAAATTGCTCGTGGTCTCCTGTCTAACCTTAATAAACATCATTATCGAGAGATGAATCAAATTAACGCATTCAACATGGACAAAATTTTAAAAATGCGATGAAATTTATCAAACATTATCAACATCAATTTAAATTTTCACAATTTTTGATTCATCTCCCAAGGGGGCATTATCAATATCATTTATCAAAATTGGGGCATCATTTATCAAAACAAGGGCATGACATGAACATCTAGACATCAACATCACACTGATCATAATCAAATTTTGACGACGCATCATTTTTCTTTGAATCAACATGTGCACACATGTCACTTCAAAGAGGGGCAAAATGTAAACATATAAAAATGACCATATTCCTAAATGAATATTTAATGTTCATTTTATTCTCATTCCTCTATTTAATTAAATCTAATTTAATTAAATTATCCACATTCTTCTATTTAATTAAATAAATTATTCAATTTATTTATTTAAATTCACTTAGGCCCTTTATATCATTTAATTGAATAAATTATTTTATTTAATTAAATCCCTTCTCTCTACTTTTAAATTAAATTTACATTTAATTAAATAGTTCACCCCAATTAAGTAAATCTAATTTATTTAAATCCTCAAATCCCCAACTTGCAACCAAATTGGAATAAAGCAATTTATTTTAATTAAATCCTATTATCCCTCACCCACTTGCATTTTCTGTTCGGTGTGGAGCCTGATCAGTCTCCAAGTGGGAGATTGTTGAAATGTGGCGACTAATCAACAAAGTACTATACACTCAGCACGTATCCTCATTAGGGTTCGGGGTCGGGCCGAGCCCTGGGCAGGGGTTCGGGGGTGGGAGCCCCCGAGAAAAAAAAATTTTGGGTATTTTTTTTATGAAAACCGACATTGTAATAAAACCCTAAAAAGGCCGACTTTGTTTTTGCCCTAAAAACGCATGTTATAAGCGGTTGGGATGCTTAAGGCATTGTAAGGTTGATGTACTATTTTTGCTGAATAATAAGAAAGATTGGACGACTGTGTATGGTGGACATAACCCATTCTGGGTGAACCATGTTAAATCTCTATGTTATCTGTGTCCTATTTTATTTTTTTATCTTTTGTATTTAAATCTGCATATAATTGTTAGTTCATATTTGCTTCGAATCTGCTTGAAACCCTAACATTTTCCTACATCTCCCACTTGCCTCTCTAAACCCCCATCTAGATTCTTCTAATCACTTCTAAATTAGCCTAAGCCATCTACTAAATATTGTCACATCCCTAAACAAAGGGAAGTCACTTCTCAAACCCTCAAAGTCTTTGAAAACCATTTAAGGCTTTATGTCTTCAACAAGTTAACCTTGAAAGCCTTCCAAACCATTAATGGTTAACTCAACCCTTTTGCATGATTAGAGACTTTCTCTCTAACTCAACTCACATCTAACCCAAGGGTCTCATCAAGCATTCATTGCTTTGACCATGGTTATCCCTTTAACCCTTGCACAAGAGTTTACCCTTTGGGTAAAAGCTTTATCCAATGGATAACCTTAACCTAACCTTAACCCTTACCTCCTAAGGTAACCATGAGGTCTTCTCAAGCATTTAATGCTTCTTACATCCTCTCTCAACTAGTCTTATGTTGACAATTGTCACCATTTCATTGGTGAGAATTGCAAACATGAATTGATAACTTTCAATCCTGGCCCTTGATAAGATTATCCAATCTTGACCATCCATTGTCCTGTTTCTTCTATAAATAGAGCCCTCATTTCCTCATTTTCATCATCCAAGTCTTTAGCATCACACTTATACTCAATTTTAGCATACATTTTAGCCTCTCTTTGTAATAGGAATTAATCTAATAAGCATTTTAGAGTATTTCTATTATCATTAGCTTAAATCATTAACTAGTAAATCATGTTAGGATAGTATTATTACTAACCTTGTCATCTTATAATCTAGTTTAACTCATTTGATAGAATCATGCATAAATAGGATGCATTCATGTTAAAATTAATCTAAAGCATCCCTCGTTCTTGCATTAGTCTGCTCAGTGATCTGAGAGCAAAGGCATTGACTTGAGGGACCTTGTGAGATAGAGAACCATGGCACACACCTTGGGGAGTTGAGCCCTTCATAGCTCCATAACTTGCACCAAGAGTCCCATGGGTGTGTGGACAACTCCTTTGAATATTTTCACATTTTAAGTTTCATTGAACCGCTTTTCCCACATACAGATCCAAACCATGGCGAGAAGCCACCCGAGATGCATGTGTATGTACAAAGGTTGTATTATGGATATGAATAGTGCTGACAGAAAAGAATGAATGCAAGCGAAAGGATGTATGAACCAATAGATGGAAGACCTAGCTGATAGATAGCACCTATTTGCTAGGTTTTCACCATCTATTTTTATTGCACTTTTTCTCATATTTGATTTTTTTTTTCATTGTTTTTCACTGTTTTTGGATTTTTTTGCTTTTTCGTTGTTTTTGGATTTTTCTGCTTTTTCAATGTTTTTGGATTTTTCTACTTTTTCAGACATAAAAATTCTTCAGATGCATGCTATTGATGGGTTCCTCAAGTTGATCCCTGTCTTGTGTTGATAGCTAATATGCTCCTAACCCAAATACTGTTGTGACCACAAATGAACCTAACTAGTTTGGTTCAAACTTCCCTTTCTTCTCTCGATCTGATTGGTTGCATGGATTTTCTTTGAGTACTAGTTCCCCAACTTGAAATGTTCCTGGTTTGACCTTATGATTATAACTATGACACAGTCTTTGTTGATATACCTTTAAATGATCAAAGGCATTTTGTCTTCGTTCATGGATCAATTCTAACTCTTACAATCTAGATACTCGTTGTTCTTCATTTGGGATATGACCTTTTAATGATACTCATAGAGAAGGTATCTCTACTTCTATTGGCAGTATTGCTTTTGATCCATAAACAAGAGAGAAAGGTGTGGCCCCTATTAGTGTGCAGATACTAGTACGGTAGGCCCATAGAGTAGAATTCAATTGAATATGCCAATCTCTACTAGCATCATTCACTATCTTTTTAAGGATTTTCAAAATAGTTTTGTTTGATGCTTCTGCTTGCCCATTCCCTTGTGGATAGTAGGGTGTGGAAAATCTATGTTGGATCTTGAATTTCTCACATAGTTCTTGGACATCCTGATTCTTGAATGGTCACCCATTATTAGTGATAATGGTCATGGGTATTCCATAGCGATAGATGATGTAGTTCAATATAAATACAACAATTTGTTTTCCTGTGATATTCATGAGAGGTACTGCCTCAATCCATTTTGTGAAATATTCTATAGCTACAAGGATGAATTTGTGACCATTAGATGAAGAAGGATTTATCTTTCCTACTAGATCAAGACCCCATTGGCAGAAAGGCCAAGATGTTGCCAAGGCATGAAGTTCTTGTGTTGGTGCATGAATCAAATTCTCATGGATCTGACATTGTTTGCATGTTTTAGCTATCTGAAAAGAATCTCGTTCCATAGTTGGCCAATAATAGCCCAAGTGTATGAGTTTTTTCAAAAGGATAAGACCACTTGAATGAGTGCCACAAATGTCATTATGGACTTCATTTAAGGCCGTCTCAGATTCTTCTTGTTCGAGACATCTATAAAGAGTACCGTCCAGACCTTGTTTAAACAGGGTATCCGCGACAAGAGTATAATGGGAGGATTGGCGAATGAAGTTTCTCTTTTGGTTCTTTGATAAATCAAGAGGTGGGGTGTTATCTTTTAGGTATGTGTAAGTTTGTCCATAGCGGGAGGAATCATGCCCAACAAGGTGACATATAGTTTGGAAATTAGGACAATTATGAGTAGGGTAAAACAACTCTTCCACCAGGAATTCGTAATGCTCTTGATTTTCCTATGTCTGGAGGAGAGAAGCAAGTGTTGCCATGGTATCTGCCGCTTTGTTGTCATTCCTTGGAATCTACTGAAAAGTTATTTCTGCAAAGTATTTCTTGATATCATCAACCATCTTCTTATAAGGCATTAGCTTTTCATCCTTTGTTTGATAATCGTCATTGATTTGATTGATGATGAGCTGAGTCTCCAAAGACTTGAAGTTGTGTAATGTTCCATTCTATAGCCATTTTGATACCTATAACCGAAGCTTCATATTTTGTTGTATTGTTGGTGCATGGAAAGATTAATTTGTATGCTTTCGGAATTGTATGATCTTGTGGTGTGATGAATAGAATACCTGCTCCTGATCCATGTTGTGTTCCATTATTGATGCCTTCTACTGGACTAATATTCAGGTGATGTATTATAAGATTTGGATCCAACCTTGGAATGTCTGCATATGACCAGGTAAAATTGATTTGCCATCTTTTGAAGGGTTCAAAATATTTTTCCCTTGCTAGTTTTGATGGAGAAGTTGCTAGATATAGATCAGTTGTGCCAATGGTAATTGCCTCTATCGATTCCATCAGGATAGATGACCTCTCTTGATAGTACTCAAGTAAAGTGTCAAATTTCCCATCTTTCAGCACCTCGAGGAGGTTTTCACTATTAGATGCATCCTTTCTTTTTACTTTTTCTCGGTCTAATGTTGCCAAGAAATGGTTTTCAACATTAGACCTGATATTGTTTTTTTGAATTTCACTTTTGTGACTAGAAGATTTGGCACCCACTTGACTCGAAGATAAGTTAGTAGAAACCCTGGTGAAAGTTGTTGCGGGTTTGATTTCATTAAGATATAAGGATATGGCATGGTCATTAGGAAAGGTATCAATGGTGGCATGTCTTTCATTTTCCCAGTCCATAGGTTTAGGATGGATTAGAGGTAAAGGATCTTTAGGTTGAATTGTTTCAAAGATATTAGGGGTCATGATAGAGATGTCAAAATTTTCAATATGTATTTCCATGTCTAGAACAATACTCTCGTCAGAATGACCTCATGCAAGGAGCTCCTGATCATCCTCGATTAAGTCCAAGTCAACTGAATGTGATTCTGATTCAAGTGGGCTAGTTCCTAACGTTTGTCCTACATACGTGTGAACTATATCGACTCGTACATCTTCTTCTTCCCTTTCAATTTGAAGTGCTCTTGTTTGTTTTTCCATGATAGAAAATATTCTTCGTTCCCTCGATCTTTTAGCTGCATTTGTTTTTCCATGTTTGACAAAATTGATGCAAATGATTGTTCTTTAGATTGTGTGCTTGAAGATGCTGCCTCCCTGTTATGTGGAACAATAACCTCTGGGGCCAGTTTCAGATTACTACAGACCTGCAATGGATTTGAGTTTGCCGAGATCGTGGTTTCCTGCTCATTGTATGGAAATTTCAAGCACTGATGACATGTTGATGGAATAGCCTATATGTCATGTATTCATCGTCTTACCAAGAGTATGTTGTATGGTAAGTCCAAGTCTAGAACTTGGCATACTGTGTCTTTCAACAAAGGTCCCACGCTGATGGGTAATATCACAATTCCTTTAGAGGAATGTTCTTCTTCATCATATGCTTTGAATGTGATCTTTTTCTGGGGATCAACTGCATCTTCTGAATAACCTAGAGCACGGACTAGACTTAATGAGTAAATGTTCAAGCCAGCTCTCCCATCTATTAGGTAACGTTTAATGAACGTTCTATGAATGAGGACTTCAATTTGCAAGGAAGCGTTATGGGGATGCTGCAAGGAATCAATGCTTAGATATGAAAGAGATGGACTTTGAATATGATCCTCTAAAATAGGTTTGATGGCCATTATGGATATCCCTTAGGGAACTTCATCTTTGGGTGTATTGTTTGGTGATGATGCTATGGAAGATTCTTGCAAGTTTTCAAGAGGTGTAGGAATAGATGCCTTTGGAGAGTCAATTGTCTTATGGGGGGGTGAGCCATTGCTAGACATAGGTGCACGATTTTGATCTTCCTCAGCAAAATCCTTTAGGGATCTCTTTAAGAGTTGCATAAAAGAGCCACCTTTCTTTGGAGATGCATTTGAATCCTTGTGAAGTTTTGACATAGTTGGATTTTGATTTTGGACTTGTTTGATTGCTTTGATATGTTGACTTGTTATGTCTTCTTCTTGTATTTTGCTTTGGTATTTCATGTTTCTATGATCTTTAGTTATTTCAAATGTTTCTATTTCCATTTCAGCGATCTTATGTCTACGCGCTCTAGTTAAAACGAGCATACACGTGTGTTAGATATTGTGCAAGGATTCGATTGTCTAAAAGTTGTTTCGATAAGTGATCAACTATCAATGTAAATGTAATAAAGTGATATGACACGAAAAGATGATTAAAGTGTTTAAAAGTGCAAGTTTTTCAATCTTCAGTTTTGGAGTGCAATGATGATGGTTTTGATAACAACCAAGTCCAATAGGAACGATATATCCTACAATGTGGAACAAGATTGTCCTGACCAAATGTTGTAGTTTCGTGACAAAGGATGATAGATCCTAATGAGAAACTATGTTTTGAGTGATCAGTTTATCAAAGAGGGTGATAATGCAATTTGAGATGTTTAGATCTTGAACTTGTTGAAGGTGAATACTTGAAAATCTTGAGGTGTCTATTTCTAAAATCTGATTTGACATATGATAACTTGACAAAGCGAACCAAGAAGACAATCTAAGAACAAAATGACATATATCAGGTGTTTATGCTCATTGTAAACTGGTCAAGCAAATATGTCAGATCTGAAAAAGACATGCAAGAAGACAGTTCTGGACAGACAGAGACATAAATTCGTATGACAGATTATACAACACCAGACGACAATCTAGACAGGCTCATATGGAAAACAAGAAAACTCACACGACAGAAGACATAAAATTGTACGAGCTTTCTCACAGAACCAGACGACAAATGATGACACAAAATTCTCTGCTAAAATGACTCGTACGACAATTCCCACTGGGTCAGCCGATAAAAGATAACACAAAGTTTTCTGCTAAGATGAATCGCACGACAATTATCACTGGACTAGACGATAAACTAGATGCCTCGCACAACAAACTAACAAACTCATACGACAGAGGAAAGAACAAAGACAAAAACTTTGTTTGGACATAATTTTGATTAATGAAGTTTGATGTTTTGCTTCTGTTTTCTAGTTTTTTAGATGTTTGATTTTCTATTTTAGGGACGAAGACACAACAAACATGTGATATGATAAGTGACCTCAAGCACAACATGCTAAACCCTAAGGAAGTTGGCTGAGAGAGAAAAACTTTTCTTGCAAACTTAGGTACACACCCAATAGCTAATCAGAATACGGCCGCTGAGTCTAATGCAATGGATTCTCAATGCTGCATTATCCGACTCCAAACGCTAATGGGGGCACAATATGGTAAGTGTCTTCGAAGAGTTACTATCTCTCTTGCACAAAGATTATCCCCCTTTCGGAGGTGAATCAGGTAGATTCTAATTCTAATCTGAACTCATAAGGGATCCATTCAGCGCGTCAGGGTATAAACTCAATTAAGAGGTCTCCCAGCCTTGAAAATCAAGGTTTGATATACCTCAAGGTACAAAGGAGAGTTATTCCCGAGCACTGCCGTTGACTTGATTTTCATCAAATCACATTTATTTTATAGTGGGTTGAAGTACTTGGCGTTAGCCATTCCCACTTGGGTCATTCCCCTCTCACCGACCATAATGGTTTTGGCCTTATAGGCCCCTTGGGAGGGCAGGCCCGCTAAAGATATAGACTATTGAAAGCAAATGATGAGTCTGGCTTTCTGGTCACCTAAGAAAGGTGAGAGAAAACTCGCCTATCATCAAAACACATAAGACATGTTTGTTCATTTCTATTAGCCAAAACAAGTGTGCCTAGAAAATTTAAAGAAGACATAAAGTTTGGTTGAGTCCTCCTAAGCAACTTGCAAAATAGATTCGTTAGTAGTCATGATATTTGGATGAAATGAAGCTTTGACAAGCGTAATCTTCAACAATCGTCTTGTAAAAACCAATTAGGCTGCCGAAAACTCACAAACAGACTAGGGTTAGCATTAGTAATAATCAAATTGAAGCATGAAAACCCTAAAATGCAATCTGTTTTGAAAACACAGAAGCAAAATTTCATACGACAATTCTCACCCGATAGTACGATAATTCTCACCTGCTCGTATGAGAGCATAAAGGATCTCGTATGAGATAGAAAGGGAACTCATATGAAATTTTGAATCAGACCTGACCAGAAACCTACTAGATTGAAATTTTGATGATTTTAAGAGGCCAAAAATGAGATTTTCGGCCCCATGGTGGGCGCCAAAATGTCGTGCCTATGAAGTGTGATACCTGTAGCTGCAACACAAACACTCAATAGATCATTACAAGCATGGTTAGAAAATAAGAAGCAAATGAAAGATGAACAATGACAAAATGACCTATCACCTCCTAAGAGATGTGAGTATGGACTTGCTCTCAGATCTGGATAAGCAATCCCAGGGACTTGACTACACCTAGATGGAGGATTTGAATGATAATGATATGCAAAGATGAGATTGATTAAGCTAGATTGATCCAAGAGACTAATTAAGCTAAAGATATACATGATTAAGCTATGATGATGATGCAATTAAGCTAGAAAAGAGATTGATTAAGCTACATGATTCAACAATTATGCTAGAAAATGATCAAATTAAGCTAAATCTAAGATGCAATTGCCTATAACAACAATGCTCAAATGATATGCCTATAGTAACAATGCCTAAATTGATAATGAGATGGGATCCTTTGTTCTCCAAAATGGGGGATATTTATAGGATTTCCAAGGCCAAGGATGAGGTGGCAGGAATCAACAGTCAAGATTGAATCTGAAGATATCAAGGGTGAAATTGGAGGAGGTTGGAGGAAGGTACACTTGTCATATCTATGGTGACAAGTGTCAAGGAGCCTTTCTCATGAGAGGGCAAGTGTCCAAGGGAGGAGACATGTGGCCAAAGTGCCATGTGTCTCAAGGGAAGAATATCCACACCATAAGAGGTTAGGATAAGGAGGTTAGAATGTGCAAGATATGATAGGGTTAGGAAAACCCAAGGTTAGGTGGAATGCGTTAGGTTAGAGGGATGGTTAGGTCAAGTGGTTAGAAGTTAGGAGGCATGTGGGTAATTTGAATTTAAAAATTCAAATAATAGGAAAAGACTAATTAATTTTCAACAACTCATAAATTGATTTGTTTTAATTAATTAGAGGATTAGAAGAATTGATTGAAATGGGGGAGGATTAATTAATTTGAATTAATTAATCAAAGGGGACCATGGAATGAACTTAATGAATAAATCCTTATATTTATTAATAAGTAGATGAAAGGGAGAATTTAATCAAATTGCTAATGAATTCAATTAAATTAGGAAGGGAGATTAATTAAATAATTGTTTATTTAATTAATTATATTCAGACCATTTTTAGGTGTATACACACAACATAGACAAATGAGATGCACAAATTTATCGTGGTTTGGCAATTGCCTACGTCCACACTTAAAGCAGGGGAATCAATGTATTAATAACTAAGTCTGGTTTGTACATACACAGCTGCAAGCAACTTCAGAATTTCCTACACAAAATGATATGCAAACAACTCTTAAAGAGCTTAACAATAGAAGTTGAAGAGCCAAGAGTTTTGGCGGTAAAATGGAATGAGTCCATTGGACTTCACTTCCAACAATCTCCCACTGAAGGCCAACGAACTGCTGCAACCAGTAGAGTCCCCCACTCAGTCCTTCTATCAATTATTGGAAAGGCCGAGAGAAGCTCGGCAGAAATCGAACTTCTCCCACTTAACAACTTTAGTGAGCACATCAGTTGTATTCTTTTCAGTATGAGTTTTATCTACATGAAACTTGGCTTCTTTGACCATATGATGAACATAATGACTGCGAACATCAACATGTTTTGACCAAGGCTGAGATGTTTGATGTTTAGTCATAAAGATGACACTACTATTATCACAAAACAAAGCAAAATCTGATTGCTTCAAACCCAACTCGTTGAACAAGAGTTGCAACCATACCATCTCCTTTGCTCCCTCAGAAAGAGCTATGTATTCAGCCTCCACAGTCGATTGAGCAACTGTATGTTGTAATTTAGAAGCCCAACTAATCACTGCCCCAACAAATGTGAAAGCATAACTCGAAGTAGACTTTCTTTTGTCTAAATCTCTGGCAAAATCAGAATCAGTAAACCCTTGCAAAATTGCCTTTTGCCCTTTCCAAACCATAAGAAAAAAACAGAAGTACCCTTGAGATACCGCAAAATATACTTGACTGCCTCCCAATGTGATTTGCCCGGACTAGCCATAAATCTTCTCACCACTCCCACGACATGAGCAATGTTCGAACGAATAGACACCATAGTGTACATAAGACTACCAACTGCAGATTTGTATGGAATTTTGTCCATAAACTCCTTATCTTCTTGTGTTTTTGGACACAATTGAGATGACAACTGAAAATGAGAGGCTAAGGGTATGCAAACAGACTTAGCATCTGCCATACCAAATCTGTCCAATACTTTTTTAATGTAGTCTTGCTGAGATAGTTTGAGTTCTCTTTTTTTCCTATCTCGAAAAATAGTCATCCCTAGAATTTTCTTTGCTGCCCCTAAATCTTTCATGGCAAATTCATTTGCTAAGTGAGTTTTAAGCTCACTCACAATCTTCATGCTTGTGCCGGCCACTAGCATATCATCCACATAAAGAAGTATGACAAATTTTCCATTGGGAAGCCTTTTAAAATAGATACAAGGATTAGACTCACTGCGAGTAAACTTGTGTTCAATCATGAATTTATCAAATTTAAGACACCACTGGCAGGGGGCTTGCTTAAGCCCATACAAACTGCATTTCAATCTGCAATAGAGATGTTCCTACCCCTTTTTAATAAATCCTTCAGGCTAATGCATAAATAATTCCTCATCAAGATCGCCATGGAGAAATGTCGTCTTCACATCAAGTTGTTCAAGCTCAAGATCCCAGGCTGCAACTAATCCCAATACTGCTCGGATGGTAGTCATTTGACTACTGGCAAGAAAATTTCTTTAAAATCGAGGTCTTGCTGCTGAGAATATCCCTTGACAACTAGTCTCACTCGAAATATTTTGCGATCACCAGCTTCATCTTTCAATTTATACACCCACTTATTCTGTAATGCCTTTCTATAAGGCAGAAGTGACACCAAATCCCATGTTTGATTTCACAATAGTGCATCCATTTCTTCGCACATTGCAGTGTGTTAGTTATCACAATTTGCAATTTTACAAGCTTCTTTGTATGTTGTAGGCTCTGTTTGATCAGAAATTAGCAAAGTAGGCTCAACTTCTTCACAAAACAATAAGTCATAGTTGGAGAACTTTACAGGAGGTCACCTCTATTTGGTAGATTTTCTCAATTGACTCTCTAGTGGAGTAGTGGAAACATTTGATTTATGTGTTCTTTGCAAATCGATATTACTCCTATTTAATGAGTGATGCCCACTATTAATTTCTCTGTCTGTGGGGTAATCAACGGCCTGTGGATTCTTATCCACGTAGTGTGAAGGCATGTCATGAGAGGATGAACCCGCAGAAGCATCGTCTACAACTAGCGTTTAGCGAGTGTGCGGGGAGCTAGGACCATGCGAAGGGTCTGCCACATCACCGTTGGCAGCGAAGGCATGCGATGGTGGTGCTAAACCCGTGCAAGTTTGTGTACACGGGAGAGAAAGGGGCGGTGAGCCCATGGAGTGAGGGCTTGCGTGGTGTGGGATGGCAGTGCCATGAGCTATTTCGTGGCACTGTGCAGACAGTGGCACACTGGTGTTATAACCGCTTTCTCCCACAATCATCCTACAAGCCCGTGTTGGCAGTAAAATGGTCTCTAATCCCCCTATGTTATGGTGTGTTGTTTCAAATGGTAATGAGTAATCATGATAAATGCTTTCTGCTTCATCATTCTCAGTCTGAGAATTATATTCAATCGTGGTAGATGACATAGGGGATCCCACTAGATGAGAGACCAGAGGCAGAGCACTGGTAGCAAAATCTTGAAACAGAGACATAGGGACATACTCTTTTTCTGGTTTATTGGAACCTTGTAGCGCGGGGAACGAAGTCTCATGAAAAATTACATCCCTACTGCGAACAATCTTTCTGTGAACCGGATCCCACAATCTGAAACCAAATTGCTCTTCACCATACCCCACCAAAATACATTTTAGGGACTTGGGATCCAATTTGGTTCATTTCTCCTTGGGTATATGCGAGAAGGCTTCACATCCAAACACATGAAGATGCGAGTATGAAATCCTCTTCCCTTGCCATTCCTCTTTCGGAATACCAAAGTCCAATTTAGATGAGGGACTTCGGTTGATCAAATACATTGTCGTGTTACAAGCTTCTGCCCAAAATTCCTTGCCTAAACCTACATTTGATAACTTATATCGTGCCTTTTCAAGAATTGTCCTATTCATCCTCTCGGCTCCACCATTTTCTTGAGGAGTGAAAGGAACAACTTTAATTCTTCTAATCCCATTATCAACACAAAAATCATCAAATTCATGTGAACAAAATTCTCCACCATTATCTGTTTGTAGACACTTAATCTTATGCCCAATCTGATTTTCAACTAAAGCCTTGAAAATTTTAAATTTTGAAAAGACTTCAAATTTCTTAGAAAGCATATAAATCCATACTTTTCTTGTACAATCATCAAGAAAGGTGACAAAATAGTTAGCTCCTCCAATGGAGGTTACCTCGGTAGGCCCAAAAACATCCGAGTATACAAGCTCCAACGGTGTTGTCTTTGTGTCATGCCCACCTTTCAAAAAACTGACTCTCTTTTGTTTTCCATTAAGACAACGTTCACAAAAGGCTAAGTCGACAAGTTTGAGAGCCGGAAGCTGATTTCTTGTGTGCATAACATGAAGTCCTTTCTTGCTAATATGCCCAAGTCTTTGATGCCAAAGATCCGCTTTGCTGTCCTCAATCACCATTGCAGCTCCCAATTCACCATGAGTCTTAAATAGAACTAGACTACCCACTTTATTGCCATTTGCAATCAGCATGGTACCATGAGTTACCTTCCATGTATCTGGAAGAAAATTTACATTAAGACCTTGATCAAAGAGCTGTCCAACGGATATTAAATTCTGCTTCAATTTTGAGACATGTCGAACATCTTTGAGCAGCCATGTTTTACCACCTTCTAATGACAACAACACATCACCCTTGCCTGTAATTTCACAAGCTTTGTTCTCCTAAGAAAACATTTCCAAAATGACCTTCATGGTAGTTAATGAACGCTTCAAAACATGAGGTAGCATGATGGGAGGCACCAAAATCAAGCACCTATGAATCCAGAGTAGTGTCGTTTGTTGAAAGGATTAGGACACTATCACCTTTATCGTAGACTGTATTTACTTCGATGTCCCGCACCCTCTCTTGTGCCCTTTTGAAGTTTCTACAATCCTTCTTTACATGACCAACTTTGCCACAAAACCAACAATCACCATTTCTGTTTCTAGACTTCGATCTCCTTGTTGATTTCGAATGTCTATGATAATTATTTCTGCCTCTATTATGGTTTCTACCTCTATTTTCGGTGCTTACCACCCTTAAGGCTTCACCAGATGAAGGTTCATCATTCTTTCTTCTCAAATCCTCTCTGAGAAGAGTAGTTGCTACATCATTAAAAACCAACTTATTTTTATCGGATATTGATGTGCTAACTGTTGTTACAATGCCATCCCAGCTGCTTGGCAAAGAGCGTAATAAAAGAACATCCTTGCTCTCATCATCTTGTGTCATCCCCACTGAAGTTGCTTGACTAATCAATGTATTAAATTCATTGATGTGGTTTGCCATAGCGCAACCTTCCTTCATCTTAAGCTTGTACAACCGCTTCATGATAAACACTTTATTGGCAGCCGACGCCATTTCATACATGGTTGTGAGTCTATCCCATACATCTTTTGATGTTGCTTCACCCGTGACATTGAAGAGAACATTGTTGGACAGTGAGAAAAAATGTCGCTCTTGCCTTTTTGTCTAATTTTTCCCATTCTTCATCAGCCATCGTAGTTGGCTTCTTTGCTTTCCCTTCAAGCGCAAGTGAAAGGTCTTTCTTTATCAGCAAAGACTCCATCTGAACCTTCCATAACCCGAAGCTCTGACCAAAGAACTTCTCTATCTTTGCTTCTTCCATGATTCTGGAATTTCAACCACCGAAATCTTAACAACGATCTAATCTCGCTCTGATACCAATTGTTAGGATTTAGAAATGAATTAGAAGAGCAGGAAAACAAAATTATGAATTCACAACATAGACAAATGAGATGCACAATTTATCATGGTTCAACAATTGCCTATGTCCACACTTAAAGCAGGGGAATCAATGTATTAATAACCAAGTTTGGTTTGTACATACACAGCTGCAAGCAGCTCCAGAATTTCCTACACAAAATGATATGCAAACAACTCTTAAAGAGCTTAACAACAAAAGTTGAAGAGCCAAGAGTTTTGGTGGTAAAATGGAAGGAGTCCGTTGGACTTCACTTCCAACAAGCAGCTTGTCAAACCCCAAGTGGAAACAAATTGAAAGAATACATAAATATCTTATCACTAGCAACCTTAAAGTCAAATCGATGATTCCCTATGAGATTCTCTTTGCTGAAACAGGTATGTTCCAATGGAAGCTTCAATGGTTATCCGACTGTTAAGCTATTTAAAAAAAGTGGAGAATACGGATAAACATCACTGGCACAAGTTGGTTGTTGAGGAAAGACTAGTTCGTAGAAAGAAGACGTGGATGAATCAAAACAAGGAATGGTTGAGTAAATGGGACATCAATTTGCAAATGTGTCCCAATACTAAGGAAGAGATAAAAGGACTTGTGTTAGAAAAATTCAAGGCTGCCATGTGGACAAAGCAAATGGGACGAAAAAGCCTATTAGGTGAAAGAGTTCAACCTCACTTGGGAACATGATGAGATAGACTACTTACAAGTGACAATTAAGAGTAAGGCTAGGTTATTAGTGGCGCAACTCAAAACCGGGTTTCATCATCTAAGGTGCAAAATTGGTAGATGGACGGTTCCCAAAGAGACTTGGGAAGAAAGATCATGCGTTTTCTGAAATAAAGAGGTTGTTGAAACTAAATGGCACTTCTTTTTTGAGTGTGCTGCTTATCAAGATATACGTAGGCAATATGAGAACAACTTGAAAGAGGGTTGTTTAGACCTACTTTTTGAAGAGGAAAGGTTACACAAAACTGCAGGTTTCTTTATAAAGATCCATAACCAAAGAGCAAATATCGAAAAGAACATGAAGATGACAAAGTTTGGTGTTGGGTCCCTTAGACTATTGGTCTCGTGGATGTCACTAAATTTCCTTCCTTCATTCATTCATTCATCAAGGATTGTAAGGCATTCGAGAAGTTGAACGAGGTGGGTTTTGGACCACTGCAAGCAATCTTTCTCGGACCAGTGCCAATTGTGAACGTTGGTGCAGTCAAGCCTCTCCTCGACTTTTTATCGTTTACCACGCCACTCGGAATTCGAGACGTCATGCTAGGCTATGGCCACAACACATTCAATCCATCTCATGAAAAAAAACCATGAAAACTCAAGATAAGCAAAACTACTTTCTCGTTTTCCAAGAGTGCGATGGGAAGTGTACATTTTTTCCCGACAAATTTTTTACTTTTTTTTTTCAGGCGTCTGACAGAAGACAAATCCGGTCGCTGTTGCCACCATATATAGCCTATTGGCTGATTAATTGTGGTATTTCAAGTCAAGTCAAGAAAGGTTATGCACAAAATTTGTGTATTCAATAGATGGTGTACAAGTTCAAGAATAATAGGTTAAGACTTTCTTCTTCTCCTCTTCTCACCCTTCTTAAATAATTTTTAATCTCAGTGTTAAGATCTTTATAATTAGTTGCAATTTTGGTTTTATTTTTTAATTTTTAGTGTGAACATTTGTAAATGAAGAAAATGATGAATTCATTCATACATAAGTAGAAAAATCAAAATGCTTATTCAATTTTTAAGTTTTATAATTTTGATTTTAAGTTTATTTGCTGCTGTGAAGTTACAAGTAGTTTTTTAAAGATGAAATTGAAACTAATTGTGTTATGTTCCGAAATCTGCAAATTACATTCAAAATACATTCATGGGCATTTTTACGATTTGCAAATCAAGCAAAGACTCTTGAAATTAACATTTTCCAAGCAGGGGAACATTTGTCGTTCCAATATGTTGGTGTGTCAAAACACACATCAACACCTTTCAACTATATAACATCATTCAAGATTCCTATCCTAGTACCCATTGCATAGGCAATAAAGAGCAAAGACAGCCCCTCTACAATTTCACAACACTAATATTGCATTTGACTAATCTCTCCAGGTTTCTTGAAGCAACTCTTAACTCTTAAATGTTGAGCTTGCACAATTGGGAGCAATAGACGGTTCAGTTGGCTGCAAATCAGAATAACCTGACAATGACAAAGAAGATTTAGGATCTGAATACAGCATTTCGTGCTTTCTCCTTTCTTGACGGTTACTTATCTAAACAGAGAAAAGTCAATCAAACGAAGCTCCAGTACCTTCACAGCATTCACAGCACCATAATTTTTATGGCTACTAAAAATGCAATTCAATAGTGGCACTCTCATTGTGGACAAATGAACTGTTGTTTTCACACTGTCAGTCTGTTCTGTTTTGATGGCTCTTTCTGTATGGTATCA
The DNA here is from genome assembly GCF_030272615.1 of Cryptomeria japonica. Taxonomy (NCBI): domain Eukaryota; kingdom Viridiplantae; phylum Streptophyta; class Pinopsida; order Cupressales; family Cupressaceae; genus Cryptomeria; species Cryptomeria japonica. The sequence continues at coordinate 1,795,953 of NC_081408.1, read as the reverse complement.
TACATTCTTTGATTGCTAATTTGTACTGGCTTCGTTGATTTCATACAGCATCTTCAATTGAAAAACACTAACCATCATTGATCACTTCCAAATGATACAATGATAAGCATTGGCATGCAGAGAGAGGTCTAGCACACTCAAGACTCCCATGCTTTGGGTAAACAAAACTACAGTTTTATATTATGAATAAACTACACAGGTTGAAATAGCCTAATAGACAATGTCATCTACCAATGGGGGCAAATATAAATAGGAGCAAGGTTCTAAGTTGCAAAATGGTTGGTATTCTGCAACTTCTCAACACATTGTGTGCGCTGGATTATTGATGCAAGTGAAAAGCTACTGTTAACCATGAAACAATGTTCCTGAATACTCAAATCCAGAAGAGATTTCTGATATCATTTGGCTACACTACACCAATGACCATGCTTCTATTGATTTATAACTCTCTGAAATTTTTTTAAGAACAGTTGTGCATGCTGTATCGTCATAAGCAGTATCAAATGTTGCATTCATCACTTTCATAAAAAGACTTGCACCAACATTCTCCAATTTGTTCTTAACCTTGATGCCTTTTTCTGCAGTGATGCCATCATTAGTCACATTTTGAGCACCAAAAGTTTATCCCGTAAGGGGATTGCTAGCCTTTGGTCCCATAATCATCTTTACTACATTTGCAAGTTTTTCCATTTCTTGCAGGATTACTACACATACATCACCTTCAAATTCAATGCCATTTGCATTTCATTTCCTGCTGCATCCAAATCTTTTGAAAAGTTGAGGCTCTCTCCCAATTTTCTCAACCTTGAATCTGGAAACGAGACAGTTCTCTTGGGAGCCCTAACCCCACAAAACAGGACAAATAACAGACAGTTCCCAGAGACAGATTGTAGAACAAAATCTGGCTTCTTCAACATTCTAATCCCAACCTATGTGGTATTCCAATTTGCATTTCAACAGAAGTGAGACTGAAACCACTTGTTAGGTTGATTTAGGAATCCCTAAATGCTTTAACAGTATTGCCTCTTTGAATGAGTTTCTGCGAAAGCTCAAATAAGACCTTAACAGCACACGAGAAATTACCTGTTTACTGTCATCATGTCACAGAACATTAGATTTTCTTAGCATTCTCACAATTATCACATTTTTAAAAATCAACTTGACCATGACTTTTCATACTGAATACTAAAGTACAGAAATAATTACCATCAACATGGTAGTTTGATTCCAAACAATATGCCTCAACCGCTTATATAGCATGGATCACTCTTTCACCTCTTCCTGTAGCCAGAGAAAAGATATAATTACTATGGCACCATTATCACCTGAAACTTCAAACTTCATAATGTTTTGACGGCATTTCAGACAGCAAAGAGTTGAAATAATGGGGAAAAAACATCTTTAGAGAGGCAACCCATGAAGTTTTTGAAACCAAATACGGACACTAGTAACTACCGAAAATTCTATGATTAGAATCTGTAGATATTGTAAAACACAGAACAGAAAGTATATGTGGAAGGAAAGCAAAACATAAAAGAGTGGTGGCAATGAATTTCTTTCATGGCTTATAAAAGACATAAAACAGAAAAATTTAAGAGCAGTCCGGAAAAATACTAAAATAAAAGGATGAGATTCGCCATGGAAAAAAGCCATTTGACACTTGTCAGCTAGCATCTTCGCAATCTAGAAAGCCAGAAAATTGTATTGTTTATTTTGAAATATGGAAGGGCATTTCTTTATCCACAGGAATTCCCAGAAAACTCACCAAGCACAAGTTATAACCCATAAATTTCTCGGCCATTTCTGTAAGCTGTAAAAAATCGGGATTACTATGAATGCTCAGAAGACAACCATACAACTTTCAAGCATTGAATTGTAGAAATTATTCCCAGCTTTGAATTGTAGTTTGTTGGAATGTGTTAGTTGCCAGTTACACAGTAGTAGTAAATGAAATAATCCCAACGATTCCTCAAACTTTGCAAATATGCCGAAACAACAAGAGCTAACTTTTTTGTATAGCTACAAAAATCCATGTTCTTCCATATCATGCCGTGTGAATTCAGTGTCAGGAACATTCCCTGGTACCTTCATCTGCCCAAACAATCTCTCTAATGTCTCATAGGTTTTTGGAGCTTGCCGATGGGACTTATCTCCTACAATGAATGTGTGTATCCCGTTACCGACCTCAATCCAGCTACATCCTGGCTGTTTTTCTACACCTCTACCTTTCATTAGCAATCTTACCTTTTCTACATCAACCCACCTTCCAGCAGTGGCATATATATTTGAAAGGAGAACATAATATCCAGCATTGTCAGGCTCTAACTTAAAAAGTTGTTCTGCAGTAAATTCTGCTAACTCTACATTGTGGTGGACTCTGCAGGATCCAAGTAAGCTAGCATACACGTCAGCACCAGGTTTTAGTGGCAATCTCTCAATGAAATCTCGTGCCTGATCCAGCTGTCCAGATCGGCCAAGGAGGTCAACCATGCATGCATAGTGCTCCATCTTAGGCATGATTTCATAATCTCGTCTCATAGATTCGAAAAATTCCCAACCTTTATCCACCAGGCCCGCACGGCTGCATGTCGAAAGCAGGGCAATGAATGTAATATAGTCAGGTTGCATGCCTGTCCTATTCATTTCATTAAACAGATGGAATACATCAACCACATATCCATGCAGTCCATATCCCGCAATAATTGCATTCCATGAAACCACATCCCTTTCACCCATCCTGTCAAACACATAGCGACCAGATTTAATAGTCCCACACTTGGCATACATGTCTATGAGGGCATTTCCAATGGACACACAGGCCTCAAATCCATTTCGGATTGCATAGTCATGTATCTCCTTCCCTTTCTGCAGATTTGCTAAGTGCGTACATGCTGGAAGAATGCTTGATAAAGTGACCGAATCAGGTGTGATGCCTGATTGTTGAATGTGACAAAAGAATTTTAAGGCTTCATCGCTATAACTGTTCTGAACATAACCACATATCATTGAATTCCATAGAACCACATCTCTAGAAGACGTTCGGTTAAAAACAAGCTGACAACTGTTCATAACCCCACGCCTGGCATACATATCTATCAGAGCACAGCCCACAACTAACTCTGTTTCCAACCCACCTTTAACTATGTAAGAATGGATTTCCTTTCCTTGCTTCAGGCTTCCAAAGGCCGCACAAGCAGGTAGAATACTCACTAAAGTAACCATGTTGGGCTTCAAGCCAGCCTCATGAATTCGATTAAAGAGTTTTAAGGCCTCCTTGCAATGTCCATTCTGGACATATCCAGCAATCATTGAATTCCATAACACCAAATCTCTATGCAACATTTGATCAAACACTCGACGTGCAATTTCTAGTCTCCCGCATTTGGAATACATATCAATAAGTGCACTGCCCACAAAAACATCCATCTGTAGGCCACTTCTAATTACGTAACCATGGATTTCCTTTCCCAATTTAACATTTACCAATTCAGCACATGCAGAGATAACTCCTGCAAAGGTGACTGAGCTAGGCTCCACAACAGCCAGCTTCATTTCACGAAACAGTCTCAAGGTCTCATAATAATGTCCATTCTGTGAATGCCCAGCGATAATTGAACTCCATGAGACAACATCTCTTTCAGTCATTTTGTCAAATATATGCAATGCATCTTCAATTCTACCGCATTTAGCATATAAATCAATCATGGCATTTAGCACATAAATATCAGACTTAAATCCACTTCTAAGTATAAACTCATGAATCTGCTTACCCTGTTGCAGAGCTCCCAAGCGCGCACACGCTGGCAGAATGCAGACGATCATGACAGGATCCAGTTTCACGCCCGACAGTACAAATTTCCTAAACAGCTCCAGAGCCTCTTCACAATCAGCATTCTGCACAGAACCACCAATCATGACACTCCATGTAACAATATCTCGTTCAGTCATTTTGTCAAACACTTGGCGTGCATCATCCAAATAACCACATTTAGTATACATATCAATAAGACTACTTCCCACTATAACATCAGATTCAAGCCCTCCAGATCTAATCAGATCATGGACCTTTTTACCTTCTTCAAAATCTGACATCCCACAGCATGCTTTGAGAACATAGGGAAATGTAAAACGGTCTGGCTGTATGCCATCCTCAAGCATTTGGTGATAAAGCCTGACAGTCTCTTCAAAAATTCTGTTTCTGATATACCCTCTTAGCAGTGCATTCCAACAGAAGATATTTCTCGTTGGCATTTTGTCAAACAGTTGGCGTGCATCAGCCAGACTGTTACACATTACATACATACTTACAAGCTTGGTAGTTATATATATATCAGGTTGAAACCCAACTGACAGCATGTGTATGTGGACTGATTTTCCTTCATTTAGAGCTTTATTTTGTGTGCAAATTTGTACAAGAGAAATGTATGTATTGCGATCTACTTTTATGTTTTTCTTATCTATGGAATTAAAATAACCCGTGGCTTCCTTCATCCGGTTTTCTCTACATAGTTTGGAGATTTCTAAGTTGATTTTTCCTTCCTTGAATATGGTTTTAGTTGCTGTTGTGATTTGAGAAGAGATGGTGTTCATGTTAAGAGATTTAGTTAACAGAAAAGGCATTTTTATACAGTTTAAATCCGAAGCTAGATTTTGTTAGGATGAATTGAAAAGCATTACTATATTGCAGAGGCCAATATAAATTCTCGTCGAATTTGCATAAAAAATAAAAAGAAAATAGATTGCAGCATAAAAAATTGCTATATCAGGATAAATGTACAGAGGAGAGTCTAATTGCTGTGAAAAGGAAAACAACCGTACAATTTGGAGTAGGATTAAATAAATGTAAAGAGGACAGTCTAATTGCTGTGAATGAAAACGACCGTGCAATTTGCAGTAGGATTAAATTTAAAGGTTTTTTTTTAAGGGGAGGGGGCTTCTTAAAATATTTCAGTGAGAGTTTTTAGGAATATTTTAAAGGTGGTGGTCTTGTGATTTAGTTGTGCAGATGAGCTTAAAAGTTTAAACTCCGAAATTTAGGAAAGCTGGTGATCTCATGAAAAATGTTACAATTAATAAATTTACACTATTTTCCTTCTATTTCTTTTTTGGCAGGAATTTAAAATAGTAACTAATTGACAAGTGGCAAAAAAAATCCCTAAGCTGGTGAGACAATTTCTAGCCCCACCCCAATCACACCCCCAAGAATACGCAGTCCTAAAATGTAGGTGCTACTATTTTTTAGGAGAAGATTTTAAATTATCCTATAGCATTTTTTTTTTGATTCATGAGACCTCTTGCTCCATGAAAATAGATCTTGAAGCCCCCCTCATGGGACCTTACCCTAACTGCAGTTAAAAGCTAATAGATTAGAGGAAATCAATTTTCCTTTTTATTGAATCAAGGAATGAAAAAATTGCAGTCATATTGTTGCCTATAATAACCAAAAATTATCTTTTTTTAAGATGACTTGCTCAGCCAATATTAACTAAATTAAAGCAATCAAACAAATAACACTTTCAAATTTAGAGTTAAGACAATATCTACATATATATATGGAAATAATAACAAAGAGGGATTAGGTACAATTGATTTCTAGACTTTTTGTTGTAATTATTCTTGGATAATCTAAATCAACGTTCTATGATTAGATCTAGAATTGTGATGTTCAAAATATCTATTGGAAATAGTTTTTTCGTTTTTTACTTCAATTCTATACCTCTTCGTGTTTGCAAATTAAATCCTTGTAAAAAATGTCTTCTCCTACAAAAATGACCTATGTGTGCTCATGAACTACATAACCTTGCTCACATCTACAATTTATGGGTTGAATGGTATCTGTAGATAAGTTTGAGAATTTATTATGCAAGAAATATTCTATTTAGTCAAACCCCTTGAATGGACTAAATAGTATCCATTGATAACATTGGGAGCTTATTGTGCAAGGATCTCCTTAATCAAACACGTGTATTGCAAATGTTTCCATTGTGGTCATTGATGTCAAAGTTGTTGTTTGTCAATTGTGATGTTATCATTATTGTCCAAGGATGATGATGTAAGCTGGAGAGGTTGTCTTAATTGTTTAGGGTTAATGCGGACTATTAGAAATGGTCTTTGATGTCTATGGAGTGTGTTGGATAGGGTGGCCATTCATGGATCGACCTTTGAATTGCCTTGATGTGGTGGTTAGGGTTTGTCTTTCTTGATAGGGTTTATTATTGTGGTCCTGTGCCCTAAACCCTAAGCCTTGTTAGGCCCTTAGCTCACTTCTGTTCTAATTCTATGTTGATCAGCTTTGACCCATGCCTAGTAGCTTAAGTTATGACTAAAGCCTTTTATGTTGTACAGTTACAGGCCTCACATTCGTAACAGTACCTCATTCATCTTGATCATGCTTAAATTTTCTTAAGTCCTAACTTCAACTTATGTGGAAGTGGTCTCCATCTAGTTGTATGAGTTAGATCTAGTTGGCAATCATCCACTAGATCATGTGAGTATAGGCTCCATATGTCTAGCCCATTCCCAAGCTATATTGTTGGGCCTTTGCGCCAAGTGTCATGTTAGCACATGAGTGCATATAATTGTTGTTAGTGCTCTGTTAGGTTTGTGAAGGTACATGATCATGTCATGTGTCAAGGATGACAATGCAAGCCCAAGGTCATTTGGACCTCAAAAGAATGTTCTCTCTAACTCGATGATCTTTGATTGGCTATGCACTAGTGCAGGAGGATGTGGCTTTGACCTTGTTAGGACTGTGATGCAACACATCTCTACCATATGTCCTAGGCCCACCTATGAAACTAAAAATGGCTATCTTGCAGATAGATTACCCTGACATGACCATTTTGTGTTTTTAAAAAATAAGTTCTAATACACAACATGGTTGTTTTAAATCATTTCGTGTTTTTGAAAAACTAAATGGAAAAACACAAAATAGTCACATCAAGACTATTCTATTTTCTAGATAGCCATTGTAAAACTAAGGAACTCAAGGCTATCATGAGAGCTCAAATGGTTAGATCACATCTTGTGATGGTACAAGATTGCTCCATATGGTGGCCTAGCACAAAAGCACAAGAGGAATTTTGAGCCTAGGACCTAGTTTACAATGTTGCACTTGGAGGATGACATGTGTTCATGTTAATCCTACTTGGAATTGTGTGTTATTCCTACTTGGATTTGTGTTAGTTTGGCTTAGATTTGGATGCCACTTGCTCTATGGGACCATGAACAATGACATGAAATGTTTGAATTATCCTTATCAATTTACTGTTGGTCAATGAATTTTCAACACCAAGTATCCACCAAATCACTTATTCAAATTCAATCGAGCTCATGATCACCTTCGATTCTGCCTATGAAACTCAAGATTGATGAGTAACATTTAAACTTGGTGACTATCTGATAAGGTTTTATTTTTCAAACATAGTCCAATCCAACTCAAGGGTTAAAATTAATCAACAAATTTCATGGTCGACTTCTACATGTTATAACAATGGTTTTTAATTATTCCAAGTTGACATATCCATTGATTCTAATCTTGTGGATCAATATATATTGCTAAGTTTTTGGGAATTAGTTGTGTGTTCATGATAATCATATGTCTATATGATAGTACTAAATATATGTCTTTATGATGTGTAGAATGGTTTATTTTTTGTAGTAGAGAAAGACATAATAGAAGCGTTGATAAATAGATTCAAATTGGACATAGTGGATAAAAAAGACAAAACAAAATTAAATTAGATAGTCAGAATCAAAGTAGAGCTATGTATAGCCTTGCATCATTCTTTTGAAACATTTCATAAATTGTAAAAGAGGTTGACGCCTCTTGTTCTAAGAGATCAGTGTCTCTTGTTGCACATTGGTGCTTGCTTTGTGAGGATTGGTGTCTTTTGTGGGTTAGTGTCTACAAATTGTAATCTTGGGGATTGATGTCTCCAGTTGGTTGGTGCTTGCAAAATATTGTAAGATCAATTCATTTTATTTTGTGATACTAGATTTGGATTGTAGATCCAAGCATCTATTCCATTGTGGTTTTCTCCTGAAAGGGTCTCTACGTAAATCTAGCGTTCTCTCTTGTGTGAACATTGTTTGAACACATTTGTTGATTGTTGTTGCTGTTGATATTGTTCTCTCTAGTGTGAACATTATATGTGCACTCGTTCATATTGTTTAGGACACAAGTTCACCAATGGTCTTGTCCAAGAGCTTGATCTTATCTTTAAATTTTTGTAATTCTATCCTTAGTAGAATTGATCTTGGTACATCCAATACCTATGTTCTTAATGGCATTTCAAGTAATGACAATAATGGTGATCAAGGTAAGGAATTTTGTGAGGCTTTTTATGCAAAACCCCAAAATTGAGTTAATACTAAAAGTTAAAAGCCTCTTAATGGTGATTGTTGTCAAAGCATAAAAAGCCTGATGTAATGGTTTGGTTTTTATAAGTTATAAGAGGTTCTAATGAATGACATATTTCTTAATGGTGATTGTTGTGTGTAATGTAAGTGAACAAGTGGGTATATTAGATAATCTACCTAAAGTGTCCTTTTAATAATGAATTTTGTTTGGTGATTATCAAAATATTAACTATTATTGCTAACAAAGAATGAATAGAGATAGATTACATGTAAGTGAAGAGATATTCTTTGATGACTTTTGTTGTTCAAATATTACACAATAATGTGGTCCAATGATCTACAAGTGTCATATGATGATGTCTTTGGATATACAAACCAAGACATGTAGTTCAATATTTTTTTATCATGTCAACTAATACTAGTTTCATTATGGGATTATCTAAATGTACGATTTTGATTTTGATAGAATGACACATGATCATGCTAGCAATCTTATGTAGGGATTAGAATCATAGTTTTAATCTTGTTTATGATAAATAAATTGATTAAAAATAATTTGAAGAAATTCTAAATAGAATAATATGACTTGATTAATTAAATAATAGAATGAATTTTAATATAATAAGTATGTTTAAATAATCAAATTATATATAGACTTTTTTAACAAACATAATTTTTTCTCCTCAATCATCAATAAATATATTTGAATAGTACTTTGCATATCATCCAGTTTTTAATTTTATAATAGATACCAAGTCCTGAAATTTTCAAATCATGTGAATAGATAGAAGTCATTTTGATAAATTCACAAATTTGAGAATAGATAACTCATGTCATCGATAGGACATTAAAAATCAGGATCTGCGGTAAGATTGAAAGTTATGAAAACCTTGGACGTGGAAAGAAATCAATCACGTCTTTTTTACTTTATTAAGACAGATAACAACAGGGAAGAAAATTTTGCTTTACGGTCATAACCACTGGATAAGAGCTACAATATTCAAATGAATCGAGAAGATTCTTTTCAGTTTTTCTTCATTTCCATGATTTATTTTAGAATATAATTTAATTTTGAAATTTTTACACCTAATTAAATTTAATAAGGATGAAGTGTAACTTGACTATTGGAAAATGGAATAGATTAGTTGAGTCTCACAAGTATCAATTGATTCTTACAAAGATTCTTTCTGGATTGTTTGAAGCTATATATTGCAAAGATATTTTAATTTAATGATAACACATCATGTTTTGAAAGAGAGAAAATTAAATAAAGATATTAAGTTTCTACAATTTATGAGATTTGAAAGAGTTATTTTTAAATTGGATTGTGTGATAGTTTTTGCATCAATATTTCTATTCATGCTCCATGATCCATGATCTGTTTCTAGAATAGATTGTTATGTAGTTTTTGCATCAATGCTTTAGATCATGCAGCTTCATAATCTATTATCATCTGTTTTTACATCAAAATTCCAGATCATGCTTCATGATGAATTGATGCAAAAACTACCTACAATCTAATCCAAAAACAGCTCTTTCAAAAATCAAATAAATTTGATAATTTGAAAGAACATAAATTTTAAATTTAAAGAGAACACATTTCAGGGAGAGGACTGGAAGTGGGACGAAGCTCTTTCTCTAATTGCAATTCTTAACCTGTGTTCAAACTGCTCTAATGGTTTCTCCATTTCCCAAGCTACATTTAATGATAGGAGGTCCAACAACGGGGTCTCTGTTCAATGTGTTCATCCCCGTAGTATTTACAATCTTGGGTTTGTGGGTTTTGTACAAATTGTTAGGTTTGCAGGGGAAAAATGGAAAGGCTTCTAGATTGCCACCCGGACCATTAGGGTGTCCCATCATAGGAAACATGCATCAGTTGGGGAAGCTCCCTCACCGTTCTCTTCACTACCTTGCTAAGAAATATGGTCCCATTATGTTTCTAAAATCGGGTTCTGCTCCTACTGTAGTGGTCTCTTCTTCTGAGATGGCCAAAGAGTTTTTAAAAACCCATGATTTGGCTTTTGCCAACAGGCCTGAATCTGCTGCTGCAAAATACGTAGCTTATAATGAAAAGAATTTAGGTTTGGCTCTGGAGACTCATGAGGAAAGTATCTGTATTGGAGTCGCTGAGTGCCAAGAGAGTTGAGTCCTTTAGGTCCGTGAGAGAGGAGGAGGTCTATAAGGCAGTGAAAGGCATATGGGAGAAGAGCAAGCATGGCAAAGTTGCTGTGAATGTGATCAAGAGCATTGCATCTCTCATCTCCTCTATAATCTGGAGGACACTGGCTGACACTAGAGTTTGTGAAGATGATGATTTGGTCGGAAAGGAGCTTGAGAGGATGATGCACGAGGTCGTACGTATGATTGGAGACTTCATTCCTTCTATTGCGTGGATTGATGACTTAAGTGGTGCAAAGAGGGGGATGAAGAAGGCCCATAGTTTCTTTGATGTAGAGGAGAACGCAGACGCAAAGGACACCAGGACAAGGAAGAGCATACCAAGGACTTGGTGGACGTAACTTTGGAGATGGGACGGAATGAAAACAGCATAAAAATCACAAGAGAGCACATCAAAGCAATTGTTTTTGTATGCTTCCTTTCCTAAAGACTCTTCTCCCCTAATTGTCTTTTTTCTTTTTAAATAATGAATAAGGTGTATGGATTACACTTTGAAATTTGTATAAGCTAAAAGCTTAAACTATTATGTTATAAAGAACACAGGTTGATTAATTATAGGCACAGTAGTGGAAAATATAAGTAATAAGAGCAATAAGTTTAATAGGTAAAATATTATGATCTCTAAGATTTGTCCATTCACAAGTAAGTATTGACCATTTGAGGGGGAGTATTGGCTCTTGTTAATATTATTATTATTTGGTTGTTCGTAGAGGGTAATGTTTGAGTATTGGTTCTTGTTAATATTGTTATTATTTGGTTGTTCTTAGAGGGTAATGTTTGAGTATTGGCTCTTGTTAATATTTATATTATTTGGTTTTTCTTAGAGGCCAATGTCTATGTAGTCAAGAGAAAGTATGTTGATTGGATATTTTTCATATTAATTAATTAAATTAAAAATTAGAACATAAATATATTGTGATTTTAAATTTATTAGTAAATGCAATAAAAGTATAATCAAGGTACTTTCTTCTGTTTGTATAGACAATGACTCATTTAGAGTTAGATTATAAATTCTAATAGGAAATTTTTTTTTGCTAATATTAGAAATTTAATCATTTTGGCTATGATTGTCATTCCAACCACAAAGTTTTAGAGAAGCAAAGTGTTGATACTAGTGAAAAAATCATCTCCATGATATTTACTATGATGGAGGAGAACATGAGAGTCATGAGAAGGCCTATATCCATACCAAGGCCTTGAACGATGGTATTGGTACATGTTTTCAAATTTATTCATCTTTTATGTAATGGTTTCTTTGTTTTCTTGGTAGGATATGTTTTTTGAAGGATTAGAGACAACGATCACCACCTTAGAATGGGCAATGAGTGATATGGTGAGAAACACTCGAGCGGCTAGAAAGTTGCAAGCAGAGATCGAGTCTATATAGTAGGAAAAAATCGCATCGTGGGAGAATCTGATCTTACAAGAATGAAATACTTACAATGTGTGGTGAAAGAGGTTTTTCGTGTGTACCTAGTAGGGCCATTAATGCTTCCCCATGAATCTAGAGAAACTTGCACTATTGTTGCCTACTATATACTTCAAAAGACAAGGCTTATTGTGAATGTGTGGGCAATAGGAAGAGGTAGAAATGTTTGGGAAGATCCCTTCACATTCAAGCCTGAGAGATTTATAGATTAGAATATTGATATAAAAGGTCAAGACTTTGAGATGCTTCCTTTTGGTGTAGGAAGGAGAGGATGCCTTGGGATTGGACTTGCAATGACAAATATTGAGCTTGTTTTAGCTCAATTGGTGCATTGCTTTGAATTGAAATTGGAAGGCAATGAGAAACCCACAACTTAGATATGACCGAAAGCTTCAAGATTAGTATTCCAAGAAGGGATAATCTTTATGATGTTCCCACCTTGAAATTTTTTTAGATTTTCCAATTGAATACATTGGAAATTTTGAATTTTCTTAAGGTTTCCCTAGACATATATAAGAAATTGTATTAGTAAATACGATCTATACTCTTACCATGAAATATAGTTTGAGTAGGTTTATCAAGATCTTGTATGAGATGTTTTACTCATTCCACTTTCTAATATATTTGGATTTTCAAAAATATGTCTTAATTTTGTTGAGTTTTCAAATGTTGTATTTATGATAATATATTTATGTCTAGTTTGAATATAGACATGGCTTACATTAAATTAGGATGATTAAGTGGATAATTTGAATTATTATGGATGAGTAGGATGGAATGATTATGATGGAAAGATTAGTAACAAATACACCTAATATTTCATTTGGCTCTTTCAACCTTCAAAAAATAGTTCCTTCAACTTTTCTTTTATAACATTCTTCACTCTTATATAAAGGGTTCGGAATTAGTGAGGATAATCCTTGACAAAATATGATTGTGTTAATTTAGTGACTTAGAAAGAGTAGAGCTATCCATAAATTAATATCCATAGTGGAAATCAAATAAAAAAAAACCTTATTACAAATTTAATCAAAACAATGATAAATTATAAAACAAAAGATATAAATTTTGAATAATGAAAGAGAGAGAACTGATTTAATCCTATTTTATTAAAAGAGATTGGAAATTTTGTCTTTTATAATTTTAAGCAATAAAAAATAATAAGAAAATTTTAAAATGTGGATTAAAAGTAGATTTGGCTACCATATATAAGAATAGGTTTATACAATTCAGATATTTTTTAGGTAATTAAAATTAAGAAAATATTTACTTAGAGAAAGTTAGAGGTAAAGAGTAAAAGGTTAACTAAGTTAAACAAATTGAGACAGCCAAACAAATAAAATTATCAAAATATAATGGCTCTCTAAGGTTATGCAAATTTGGCATGCAAAAAGAGGTCACAACTAAAATATCTTGTGAAGCACAATGTTTGAATTCTAATTTTTTAATCTTTTGGATAGATGGTTCCCATTGTAGATTTACGTGTCATGGAACCATTTTCACTTAATGATATGTTACCTTGTGCTCTATAACTAATTAAATAATAAATATTTTGAACTCATAACATCCTACATTTGATACATATTGATTACACATATATTTATACACTCGAGTACATGTAAAAAATATGTTTTATCATTCCATCTTAAAATTAAAAATACAAATCTTATTTATATTATTATTTAATTACCTAATTTTTATAAATTAGATTTAATGTGTTGAATAATGATGCTATCTATGTAACTAGAAAGAAAATTAGTAATGTCAAAATATGTAGTTGGATTTTTTAGGGAGAGATTCTAAATTAGTCTTTAGTAGTTTTCTTTAAATGTACATTGATGGTAATATTAATATTTTAGAAGTTTCTTTATTGGTAATGCAGTGAACTATTGTGTTTTTAGAGGCAACATCCTCTATAAAATATAATCTTCTTATATTGTTTATGCAAATCAAAATGTAACTTCTATATTAAGACAAATCATGATGTAATAGATGTTGAATAAATAAAATATATTTGTATTAAATTCAATTTGTCTGATTTTAAATCCACAATATGTTAACTTCAATATTGTAATGTAGAAATAATGTCTATACAATATTATTTATTTAGAAGGCATTGACCAGATTCATATTAGTTAAAAAAAACAAAAAACAAGACAGGGCATCCACCAACCTCTAACCCTATCTTTACACCAACCCAAGCGAAAAGAAAACAATAGGAAAATGAATATATTACATAAGCCTTGCTTTGCTAGTTTAGATGTAAAAATTCACTTTGAACGCATCATAAAGGCATCCTGTTATGCCAGTATTTGGACATGAGCATTACTCTTGGTAATATTATAGTAAGAGAGTTTCTTTTAACTTAAGCAGCCCAATTAAAACCCCCACTCAAAAAGCCAAAGATTCAAACTATGATGCTGAAGGAGCAAGATGAATGGTAATGGTAGAGTCAGGAGCTGCTAGATTCTTGGAAACATTAGGCTGGGGAGGTGGTGGTGCCAAAATCTCACGCCTTAATGCCTTTTCAATTGCAGAAGAATTGCTTCTATATTCTTCTGCTGTTTTCTCCGACTTCATAGCTTCAGCAGTATTTCCACGACGAAAATAATTTGTCTCAGTGACCACTCCATCATCTGCTTTTATTCTACCAAGTCCTGCAACAGAAACAACAAGTATCATCAATTAGTTTAACCTAAAACAAAGTTACCATGCAAATTGTGCTGAAATCTGAGTAAAAGACAAGGTATAATGACAATAAGAGAAAGTTTAATAAACATCTTTAGTGGTTAGGGTTCAGATCATTAGACTAAACTTTTGATTCTTTTCATAAACAACTAATAGAAAAATATTCTAACAGATATTTCAGTTGGAGTAAGGATTTCTCATATCATAATTATTGAGAAAAACTGAAGAAACGGGATATAATGACTCGCCTGTTCTAGCAGTTTTTACTGAAACTACCATAATAGCAAATACAAGACAGAATATGATCTGCTTCTTCCCTTCCATAATTGGAAATATCCCTACAAATATCTTGATGTTGAGGGGATCTTAATATACCAGATAGGAGGGGAACCATGCACCAAACTTTTAACTGTAACGACAACCATACGCTTCCATAATGTGTGCATTTTTGTATTCATTGATTAGATTGGTCTCTTAAGATGACAAAGAAGTATGATTGAGTTGGTTCCCAAAGAATTACAAAATCTTGGTCCAATCCTTTAAATTTTTTATTTATTTTTTCAATTGGGTTGGTGTGGTTACTTGAATGTCTCAAATTCAGGCTTAGTGCGCAAGTTTGAGCTGCTTTCCAACTCCTGGGTTGTTTCAGAATGCTGAAGAGTTATGGAGAACATGGGAAATGGGTACAGGCATAGGCGTGCTAATCATATCTCAAATTCAATGGCCTTCTCATTACTTTTATCACTGCATAGGTGCTTCCATTGCGTATAAGTGAGGGAAACTTATTTGTAGGACAGCACTATAAAAATGGACGTTGTATATTGTGAAAATAGGAAAAGATTTCATCATAAGATAAAGAATTGAAAGTGGATGGTATTTTAATATTATTTTATCTGTAAGAGAGTTTACAAACAATTCAGTGTTATTTTTTACTAGAGGAGTTGTGGTTTCTTCACAATCCTTTTCGTTGCACTTATTTTAAAGAATTTAAAAACACTTATATTCATAGAGGTGAAATAAAATATTTGAAAGAGATTATATTTGTAGACAAATGAAATGAAACATTTGGAGTTTTTTTTAAATGAAGAATAAGTACATCAATTTCTATTAACAATTAAAAATATATATATTCATAAAAAAGAGGCGGGTGGATACAAGATTAAATGCTAGAGTTTAGATGAGCATAGCCTAAAAAGCTAGAAACAACATAAATAGTCACTAAGTGGTGAAAGTAACACCGGTAGGAGGAGGTGGAGGGTCTTGGTCATTTAGTTTACCCTATACATCAGCAGGGTCTAGAATGATGTCGGGAATGAAGCAACCCTCGTCATCTCTACCTTCTTCAATTTGTTTATCTTTGTCTTTATTCCATACTAGATATTGCCAAGGCTAGCCGAGTGAACTAGTTAGAAGAATCTAGTGCTAGGGAACCACCACAACCACCAATGGATGGCTCCACACCTCTTGAAGGCCACCCTAAAGTAGAGCAATATTTAGCCATGCTGATCCTACCTCTTGAGTGGTAGTGAGGAGCCTAAATCTAGGAGATCAAGAGTGCTAAGAAGAGAAACTCTAGCCTCGATGGTGGTCTTGGAGGGAAAAATGTGTCTAGAGGCACTATTCCAAAATTACATAGGGAATTACCCCAATGATCAAGTAGCTCTTGAAGGTGAGACACCTCAAGGGCCACTTTGTTGGCTTGAACTTGAATTTGTAACATAATATTAGAGAAAATGGTAGCTTTAGCAAAAAGAAAAATATTTGTATCAATAGGTCAATGAAAAAAATATATAAAATGAATATCTTTCCATAATGAAAATAAAATCTCCACCTTGAAAGCATTCCAAATTTGAGTAAACTTGAAAGGGATGTAAGACTAATTCCCTGAAAGAGGCATATGCCAAGAGGAAGGCTCTACTTTAAATGCGAAAAAAAATCATGACTCTAATACCAAAGGTGTTGTAAATGGAAGGAAAACTAGAACTAGAAGAGATGCTTAAATTACTTTAGTTTCCTAGACAATAGGCAATAGAGGTTCTGAATACCATGTGTCAAAGATGAGACCTTATAGGAAAATCTTAATAAAGAATACGTTAGGAAAAGTGGATGAGCTTAGGCACAACAACCATGTAATAGATATTGTGGAATTTGCATTGGCAAACAAACAATGGTGACTGCAAGTGCCACCACAATTTCAAAGAAGGCACCATTGGAAGACACAAAAAAAACAAGGGATAACCCATACATGGCTTGTAATAATAAAAAGTAGTATTGGGGGTCCAACACCAATCTTTCAACCAAGGTTTGGTAGAAGAAACACCAATTTTATAAATCATATCCATTAGTAATGCTAACATAACAACATCAAATGCCTCTTGATCTACCTAACAGAGGTGATATTAAACACATATATCCTTCCAAGAATAGAGGTTTATAATAAGACTAGAGAGTAAATCTCAAGGGGTGTGAATACCTTTCTTATGAAATAAAAAAACTTGAACCCAAGGCAATTTGGCCAAAAAGAGCTCTTGGAATTGAATAAGCAGAGACCATCAAAGGTTGTGTTGGTTAAAGGAGAGCACTTAACTTTGAAACAAGAACCAATCCAAAAAAAAAGGCTTAATTAATTTCCAAGCCTGCTAAATACTTTTCTCATCAAAATTGCCATCGATTTGAACAAGTTCTTTCATAAGTAGAAGGATTTGGAAGTTGATCCCTTTCCAAGTAGGCTTATTGGTTGGAAAGATAGAAGAAATACAATGCTTGAGAATATTTTTTTAGTTTTCAACATAAAAAAATGGTCTACACAATCCATTTAACACAAAGAGATAGTTGTTTCCACTTGATAGAAAGGATCCCATGTTCTATAGAATCTCATGGAAGACAAAACATTTTTGAGACCACATATTGGAAACCTTTATGGTCTTCAAAAGAGGCCCAAAGAAAATCATGAAGAATTTTCTCAAGCTATACAAAGCCTTGGAAGGAGCCCAATAAGAAGAATAGTAAATATGGGTGGCCACAATAATTTTGGAGCATAACTTGAATTTACTAGCTAGCAAAAGAAGCTTGGTGATCCAGTAGGAGAGATTTTTCTCAATTTTTGTGAGGACCACATTCCAAATGTCAACTCGAGAAGCCTAAGAGGCAAAGGGAATGCCTAAAAAATTGATTATCTCTCCTTGAGAAATCCACTTCCAGCAATAACTAAGACGCTAATGATTGAATAGGAAGAATGGATTAATGACAACATTGGCTATTATGCCTGTAAATTTTTGAACCAAAAGCCAAGAAAAAGGTGTTAAGGCAATTGAGATATTCTCTAATATTTTTCTCCTCTTCAAGAAGACTAAGAGATGAATCATGTGCAATGGCCATTAACGATGGTTAAGGTAGGATAATTCCTCTAACTATCTTGTAGGAGATAGATCTTTCCAACAAATATCCAAACCCTTTAGCATCAAGCACATACAAAGATGAGGAAAGGGGGCATCCTTGTTAGATGACATGGTGAAGACCAAAAGCTTGATATTGGCAATTATTAGTGGTATTTCATGTAGATGCATCTACAAACAACACTCTAATTTATTTAGTGAATTTAGGGCTGAACCATAAAGCATCGAGCATGAAAACAATAAAAGGCCACTCAATGTAGTCATAGGATTTGGTAAAATCAATCTTCAAAAATGGCTTTCTATGTAGAGTGTTAGGCCCATTCCATTGCCTCCTAGACAATTTAATAAGGCTATTCAAGATGAACCTAGATGTGATAAAACTAGTTTGTTCAAGAGAAATGATTAGAGGAAGCACGTGGTGGATCTTCAAAGCCAAAGCCTTGTTGATGATCTTGATAGGACATTGAGTAGCATGATTGGTCGCTAGTTACATATGTGTTCAAGGTTTCTTGGTTTAAGTATGAACTTAATGTTTTCTTTATTTATCAATTTTCCTAAAGACTGATTATGTAAAGCTTAATGTTATAAATATTGGAATCCACACAATCGCAAAGAGGTGTGTAAAATTTTCGGCAGAATCCATCACATCCTAGCACCTTTTTCATCAACCATAGAGATGGTAGCCTCCTTGAGGTCCTCTAGAGAGAGTAATTTCTCGCAAGAGGACTTTTAAGCTTTAGAGAATCAAGAAAGGATGACCTAGAGGCAATATTGAATAATACATTATCATCTAGAGGAAGTGTCCTCAAGAGTTAATACTTTTCGTAATGGTGAATAAAATCTTGGAGAATATCCATGAGCTCTAAATGCATCATTCATCCTTCTTGTTTTTTCTATATTCTTTGGGAGGAGTGATGAACACAAAGGGCTAGAAAAAATTCCTTCGAAGCATGATCACCTACCTTAGGCCAATGAAATTTGACTTTAATTTGAGAACCTGTTACAACATAACTGTTTGCAATTTTCTTCAACTGATGGAGTTGAACCACACGAACTTACAAGTTTGGACAATAAAGAGCTATGACAAGTGCCTCCATGAAATGATGGATATTCGAGGTGGTAGCCTCATATGATCATAAAAAAAAATGGCTAGTTGAAGACCATAAATGTAGAGAAAACAAGATGTACATTGAATAGCATGATTCCACCAATAAATATACCAAGACAATTGAGTAGGAAAACACTCAAGGTTCCAATCCTTCTCAATGTGGGCAACCATGGGCTGATGAGTTAGCAATGAAGTATTCAAAATAATTGAGCTTTTGAGGGGTGCTCCTAGACCACTTGACAATTAATGTTGAACTTGATGGCAATGTGGTTTGAAAAGGTGACCTTAATAGAGGCATGATCGGCAAACCATAAGAAGAGAAATTAACAAAAAAATTTGTCCCACAATCATGGCACAATCAAGCCAATTAAGAACTCTATCATTTCCTACCTGGAAATTACTCCACATATGTCAAATGGTCTGAGAGTGATGACAAAAAGAGAGGATAAAAAAGAACCAATTTATCGCCAATATAAAACTATGCCTCCCTCTCACCAAGTATTCAATGAAAAGGAAAACTATTGTCTTTATTAGAAGAAACCTCAACCATATTAAAGTTGTCATACAAAAACCAAGTGGTTGGAAGCATTGAATCATCAATCCATTGCCAAAGAGAAAATCTCTTAGTAGCATCATTGGGAGCATAAACATTTTAATGATCCCAAAAGAATGATTATCAAATGATATGAAGATCTAGATAAGATTCCAAGTTGGATCAAAACTATGATCAACCAAACATGATTTCCACCATGGTGTAATCAAAGTGACAAATCCTCCATGCGTAGGCTCATGATTGGAGACAAAAAATCTTCCATATAGCTAGTCATTGGTATCTCATATTGGGTTTTAGGAAGGGTATATCCAATTACTTTTGCACAAATAGCTATTCTCATAGGGTTTTTGTCCACTATGTAAGATATGATATGTATAAAATGCACACTATGTGCATCACATTGTATCATCTTCCTTAGATTCTCAATAAAGGAGATTACCTCTCTATCTAAGTTGTCTTGAATCACAAGTTATTAAAGACTTTGAGTTCCTTGTTAACCTTTGCCAATTGTTTGTTAACACTTGTATTTAAGGGTCATCCTCATAATGAGAAGCATGAGAAGACTTATTTTTATAAATTCTAGGAAATATGTGTGATGGATTAAGGAAAGATGGCTCTCCTAAGATTCTTGGAGGGAATAAGTTCTCATGGAACTCACATTCAACACAACTTCTATTTAAAGGAAACAATTCAGGAGTCTATAACTTCATTTCACAAGAATTTTAGATTTATAACATATTTTGAAACTTATAAACAAGTATAAGTTCCAACAACACACAATTACTCCTAGGAACAAGAAAGGAAAGCTAGAGGTATGTATAAAGACATTGGTTTATGCTTGTAATATCTTTAACTGATTGACAAAATCTATTATAACTGTAAATAATAATAACACAATCAATTAATGAATGATATGAAAAGAAATTGATTAAAATGTGTGATATAGAAATGATATGATCAATTAACAACCTAATTTTAAAACATGAGATTAAAATAATAACTAGCTAATGAATGCAAGAACATATGTAATAAACTTCAAAAGTAATCTAAAAAAATATGAAAGTAAACTGAGATATGAACATCCATATAAAATATAATGCAAAAGAGTCAGATTCACTAAAACAAAATATTTTGGAAATAAATCCTTAGCATATAAATGCAAGCTAAGAAATTATTCATTCACCATTTCCAAATTTGAATAATTTCATTGGGGGAACAACCAACTAGGTTCAACTTTAGTCATCAAGGTGATATGAACACTATGATTAAATGATCCCCTTATTGATTTGATGTGATTAGATATAATTATTATATGAATATGTAAGATCTAGGTAAAATGATATAAAATTAACAAGATTCATCATAAATATAAAGCTATAGAACCGGAAGCCAACACAAAAGTATAGATAGATAGAGTCAAGAGATAGAGAAGAACCTAGGACAAAAATATGGAGCTAAAAATGCCAAACTATGGAGATACATGCCTTAGTCTAAAGGAATATTCATAAAGTGAAAGCTTCAAATTCTATATTAGCAGGCTCTAAAGATATTTCCCTCCAAAATTCAGCTTAAAAATGTTGGACAGGTGAGCTAATCGACATAGTTTAGTTGTTTTTTCCCATTCAAATTCTAGGACTATCCATCTTAGTTTACTCTGCATAATTATAAAACTTTTGGCTATCAATTTTTTTACTTGAACACATGAAATAGGAGAAAATATTGTGATATATAATGGCTTGCTTAAGTCAAACTATAGAAAGGTTGAATGAAAGAGAGCTTACTCCCTAGTAGGGAAGAGACTAAAAACCTTAATGGAAATGATTGAAATAATAAATTATACATTTCATATGAAACCCTTTCCTTGAAGTCTCACACAAATCTTAAAATTTCTTGATGAATTTTAATTAATGCCTTCATCATGGAGGAACACATAAAACTTGATCATGATTGCTAAAACTTGAATGCTTGAATTATCGATTGCAAACTTGTGCTCAATTATCTTGGATATTCTTATCGAATTCTTAATTGGATTGTAGATGTGTGAGATATATGATGAATATGTGTTAAAATAAGAGAGGAGGTTTTATTTATATGCAACTGGTATTTTTTCAAGTTTTATTTTTTTTATTAAGCATAACATTGGGAAGAAATTTCCTCTACTCATAAAGAAGATTATTATGATTTCTAATTTAGGGCCAAAATGCTTGGACAAGGGTACTAGGAACTCTAGTACATGAGTACAGGGGTACTAGGTTCCATAGTCTTGTCTTCTTGGTATAGAAATAGGTCTTTGAGTAGGGTATCCCATTGAGCTTGCAGAAACGATCCTAAAACTAAGAACAACTAGTCATAAATAAGGAGCATGAAGCAAGACCACTAAAGTGAGTTCTAAATATGCATGAAATTGTAAAGGAACACAATTTATGACACTACATTTAGCCCCCAATTTAGTGGGAGTATGAATTTATGCTCCTACTTGGTAATTTATAAGAAGCAAATAATGATTTTCATCAAGAAATTAAACAGAATAAACAACACTAAGTATGGAAAGGTGGTATTGCCCAAGACTTAGGATCTTATTAATCTAAAGTATCAAGTTAAAATGAGAAATATGATTAGCATAGATAACACACACATGGAGCATGAAATAAAAAAGGGGATGACATCTATGACTAGTAGTATCTATCAGAACTTAATAGGAGCCACAAAACACAAGGCATGACCTCTAGGACTAGTAATAATTCTCTAATGCTTACTCAAATTCATGTTGCAAAAGGGAGTCATATAGGTCTAGCAAGATACATTATGTTAGGTGACTCATTCTAAGGTGAAGGTCTCACACCAATCTAGCTATTTGTGTTTTCTAGGTTATTTTCATTCCAACTAAGATTACAAAGAAAAACCCCTTTATTTATTCTAAATATGAGATTTTAGGATGGGTGAGTGACACCAAGAATTTTTTTTGATATTAGAGTACAAAATGGGTGCTATAATGCCACCAACCAAATAATGGTGTGTGATTAAAGTGTAGAAACTAAAATTTTGGTGTGTGCACAAAGTGAAATGTATA
Source organism: Cryptomeria japonica (assembly GCF_030272615.1). NCBI lineage: Eukaryota > Viridiplantae > Streptophyta > Pinopsida > Cupressales > Cupressaceae > Cryptomeria > Cryptomeria japonica. The sequence continues at coordinate 1,773,168 of NC_081408.1, read as the reverse complement.
ATGGAGTGTATACCTCCACATAATTAAAGTGATTGCATATACTGATTGTGAGTGATTGCTTTAAGGTAACCTATTGTTCACTTGGTGGTCAACACCTCCTTGGAAACTCATGGCATGGATTAACCACCTCTTGTGAGCTAGGTTAAATCTGGCATTTGTATCAGACATTGAAAGTTTGAGCTTTTGGTACAATGACAAATTATTCCAACAATTGGTATTAGAGCCTTGGGTTAGGGGTTTGATTCTCCCTTCATTTGGCGTTTAAGGATCAATTGATGTTGAGGGGGAGATTTTTGACTTGGTGGTAAGCATGTCCTTGGGGACTCGTGACATGGCTTATGCCTCTTGTGGGTCGGGTTAAATCCGTTGTTTTTATCAAACATTGAAATTTTGAGATTTTGACACAATGAAAAACAATTCCAACACATACATCCAAAGACAAGAACATCACAATAGTGAAATGCCCCCAAACATAGGAAAATCATATATAAAAGTCACAAAGTATGTAAAAGAACATAAGAGATCCATGATCTAGGGTCATATAAACATTCGATAAATCATGTATATACATATAATTATTTTTAATTGCTCTCAATAGGTAAGATGAATAAAGGGTCTTTTTGGCTTAACATGGAAGACACCACCAAAAGGCCTCAATACTTTGGATTGTCTCCAAAAGACAACAAAAAGGAAAAACATGTTTAAACCAAAAGCGCATTTAGGAGACAACATATAAGCAACATATATAGGAATAAGGATACAAATAGAGGAATGACATGTCAATATTGGTCTCTTTACATGCTTGTGGCAACGGATCCTGAAGGATCATCCAAACAGAGCTTAACAAGTGACATAGTATAGGGTAGCACATTACATGTTGCACACAATCACACAAAAAAATATTACTATATGAATGAGCTAGTCTAGCAAATAATCCATCTCCTAATATTTCTCATCATTATATAGAGATGGTGAACAAGACACTATAGAAGCTATAACTAGTATAGTAGATTAAACTATGTCTAGTGCCAAATATGGACCATGATATAATGATGAATCATAATGTGTGTCATTAGGAGATAAAGTCTGTTCTTTTGAAAACATTAAAAATAATTCATTATTATTTTCAATAGCTTCAACCATATTATTAGAATCATCATCCAAATTTATCACTATATGTGGTTTAATAGGAGAAGGAGAAGAATCCATTGGAATAAAAAACTTCATCTTTTGGAAAGGTTGGGCAAGGTAAGGATCCTCTTTAAGAGTGGGTGATGGTAAGGAAGGTTGAGAAAGTGGGATCAAATCAACATTTAGCTGCTTAGGGAAAGAATCACTTCTTGGATCAAGACCACAAGCCTTTGGATAACATATTCATCGACATTCTCTCACACTACAATTATATCAATTATGATTCAAAGATTATGTAGAAAGAGGTTGGGTATCACTCAACATAAAATCCTTTTATTCCCTTTTTATAGGAACAAAAAGAGGAATGAAAGGAGCTTCTAAAGGTTGATAGATAAGGGGAGTTCTAGATGGTGTCGATCATTTGTGTCTTTTTCTTTATAGGATTATAGAGGTGGAATTGCAACATATATTCAAGAAATTTTAGGAGTAGGGAGGTTTCCTAGTCAAGGATGTGGTTCACTCACTAATTGTGGGGTAGGGAGTGTTAATTATATTCCCATAGATGTATTTTCCTACTCATATATAATCAAGAAAGCTACTCTTTCCATTTTCTTTCTAGTGGATGATATATTTTTCTAGCAGTTATTCCTGGGGTGTTGGTAGTTAACCATTAACTCCTACAATTATTGAAGATAAATTAATCTAAAACGACTTGTCAAATGGAGGAGAATTCAATAGGAAAAGACTATGAGTAAATCTTTAAAAATAAGTTCACATTCAACAATATTCTTTTGTGTAGTGTAAACTTTCTCATAATATTTGATAATTTCCTAAAGTGTATTAGATTATTTCTTAAGAATATATTACCCATATTTGATTTACTTGACTCCATGTGATGTATGGAAAGATTTAAGATCTTGCAAGAAATATTTGGAGGCTCTATCTAGAACCATAAGCAAATAAAATATGGCTTTGATTTGAGAGCTTTATCAAAATTGTTATTTGCAATTTTCTTGTGATGTTGAATCTCAACCATCTTAATATACAAAGCAAAATAAAATAAGTTGTACATCTATATTGTTACAATCATGTGACATCATATTCATAACTTTAAATTTTGACCAAATGGCATTTCTAGATGTAGAGAAAATGAGAACTATACCTAATGACTCTATTCCATCAAGTAACCAACCAATTTTTTTGAAAAGGTTGAGCTTCTAGGTTGTTTAATTGTCTAACATGGGACGAAAATGCCTAACTAATGAACAAATAAGTATTAAAAAATAATTGATATTTTCCACAATAAGGCATACACACTTTCCATGGAATTATTAACTTGATGTGACAATAGACTAGCAAAATGACAATTAGAAAAAAATCCAACTATAGTGAAAATAGATGGCAAAGAAAATAATGGATTGTATAGAAATGATATCATGATGTATGAATTTAAAGTCTCTATTATGTCTATCCTTTAAATTATTCAATATATACCAATAGAAATGCATATGTGGATGACCCAAATTGGGATTAGAGGATCCTAATTCACTACACATGTAGTACAATGTGTCCCTTTTATTAGATGTCGAACATAAGGGAAAAGTACCATCTTTATCATACATCATCTAAAACATATTAAAGTTACTTCACACAATCCAAGTGGTAGTAGGAAATGCATCAACAATGTATCACCTCAATTGATATATATTAACATCCTTATAAGTATAAATATTTGGAATATTGAAATAATAATAATTAGTATTTAAAAGGACCCAAGTCACATGTTTCGTAGGGTCAAGACTATGATAAAAAATATATTGAAGACACATAGGAGGGAGAAATATGATAACCCCTCCATAATAATGTTATGATTGGTACAAAAAAGTAGAGCTAGCTAGCCAATTGACATGGAAAGCATTAAAAAGTAAGAAATTAAAAATCTGATTTCTTGTAAACAAAATACCTAGAGTGAAACACTTCTGACAAAAATCCTTGACTAGTTTTTAGATATTTTAATGAGACTTCATACATTCTAAGAGATAAAATTTATTGTTGGGAATTAATATGAATCTTATTACTATCTAAAACTTGTTGAGAAGAATAGTGATTTGCCAGCAACATTTTGGTGAAAGAAACATCCCGGTTGGTTGTTGGGAATTATAATTATTCTTTTTCACAATTACTATTCCTCTTCCAAATATCCCAACCAGAATTTGTGATTATTACAAATAATTAAGGGAGGGGGATAATGAATAATAGATTCTAGTTAAGAAGATAGAACAAATATTAGCTAAGGTGTTTGAGAGAGTCTTGGACTAGAGGAATGCTCACCACTAGATCTGATAACCCGTTACTTCTTCTTAGAAGGGTTTGAAACCTATCCTAGATAAATATTAGTAGCTGGGTGATCGAAAGTGGGCTGACTTATTTTCCAAGAACCACCAAAGAAAGCATGCTTATTTTTTGTAGTTTTTAATTATGATTTATTTTTCCTTAAATTTTGAGGAAGGAATATTTGTAAGTTGTGGAGTTGATATGACTTGGGGATCCACTAAAGGGAACTAATTCAGTTGATTCTTAATAGATTGGCACCAAAAATAATTATTGGAAAAATTAAGGTGCAACATATATTGAATGTGCTAAAGGTTTCCAATTTAAATGTCAATAGCTTATTTCAACTCTTTTGATAAGTCAAACTCAATATAAACATGGTTTTGTGGATGATCTTGATAAAATATATTAGGCTTCACATATATGATATTCTCAAGGGAGGTAGCCATACTAGTTAAAAATTTCCAACAAGGTAAGTGTAAACAAAGGAAATCAAGCCGAATTAACACGTGAAGTGTCTTTTCATTTGGAATAGCAAAATTATGCATCTACAATTGAAATACATACCGAAGGCTGTGGAGAATAATTTCAACATAAATGGATTCAACAAAGAAAAAATAGAAGAACCCTTTGGTAAGGCTTTCAATAGCATCAATCTAGATTGCGGAGCCCGATGCTTTTGAACCCACTCACAAAGCATGCTTATTGGGGGATTTCTCCCAATAAAATATCCTATCAAGCTGAAATAATATAACCATTTACAAACATTAACAAATGGACAAAAGTATATCTACTAGAGGGTTAGAGAGTTTACCTCATAGAAACCATCAAGATAAACTTTTGGGGATGTTTGTTCAATGGTGTTATTAGTAAGTGCTGCCTAACCATCAATACTAATGTGAATTGCTACATAGAAATAGTTTGAGACAATAGAAAGAACTTACAAGAAAACAAACAATAAATGTCGAAGAACAAAAGTTTTCCCACAATGAAAGCATGGAGTCACATAAGAATATAAATAGATAACAAAAAAAACATTAACTATCACTATTTGAAAATATTTTTAAAATAATATTTTTTAATCTTAATTATTATATTTATTGTAATTATACATAATATTATCTATCAAAAACATAAATCTTCAAAATGAAGAAGTGATACCTATAGACAATAGTTATTGATAAACCATGGACTAAATTATTAGAAAAGAAAATAATAATAATTTAAGAGCCACCAACTTGTTTTCCATATGGTAGACCAACACAATTGGAAGGAAACCAATTGCAGGCATGCATTATTTGGTTTGTATAGATTAAAATACATAAAGTTCAGTGGAGCATAAAGGCCTTTTGTTATACCAATATTTTGTTACGAACATTACCATTAGTAATACGGTGGTAACAGTACTTTTAAATGGTACTCAGCTCAATGACCATAGAATGGCCCATTACTGATGGAGGAAACAGTTGGAGTAATATCACAGTCTTCTTTCTCATATTAATAGATATTCGTCTTTTACATAGAAGGAAAAGAAAAACATTCTTTATAGTTCGAAATTGAGGATGCATGAGACTATCATCACTAGTCAACTAAAAAACAGCATAACTATAGTATACTTAAAGGCTTTATTAATCTGCGTAAAGGAAATAACATACAATATATCTTGTACAGTATATAACGTCCATAACTATTGCAACTAGGATAACATGAAAATCTCTACCTAATAATATACATAAGGTGTTGAAGGAGCTGGATGAATGATAGTGGTGGAGTCAGGGTTTCTTGTTAGTATTAGGCTTCGGAGATGGTGGTGCTTGTGTATAACTTCTTAATGGCTTATCCAGTGCAATTTCTGCTGTTTTCTCTGACATCAAAGCTTCAGAAGTGATTTCATGAGGGGAATAATTTTCCTTCTTATCTGCTTTTATTCTACCAAGTCCTGCAACAAAAACAACAATTCTCATCAATCAGTATCCCCTAAAAATAAGCTACATGGACAATATTACAGAGTTCAATAAATATCCAAAAATAATGATTTTTCATGTCATAAATAACTGAAAATTGAAGAAATATAGTTTGACTTCATGTCCTCCTATTTAAAAAAAAAATATGTATATGATATTTTATTTTTAATAAATTCTGATACACATATTCATAAAAAAAATTGAATGAGAGGATAACTTACCTGTTCTAGCATTGTTTCCTGAAACTATCATAATTGCAAATACTAGACAGAATATCATTTGCCTTTTCCTTTCCATAGCTGTAAACATCTATACAAATATCCTGCTGAGAGGTAGGCTTATTATAGCAGATAGGAGGGAGGTAGGCTTATTATAGAAGATAGGAGGTAGGCTTATTATGGCAGATAGGAGGTAGGCTTATTATAGCAGATAGTAGCATCAAACTTTTACTGTAACGACAAATACATGGTTTCAAAGAAATTGTATTATTCTGATTATTGATTAGATTAGTTCCCTTATATGACAAAAAAACTATCATTTCATTGCTTCCCTTGAAATGACAAAATGGGTGGCCACTCGTTTATATTCAAGTTGTAACAAACTATATATTATATAATGTAAGTATTGGTTTTGACTCTTTTCAATTGGGTCGATGTGATTACTTTTTTGACTCAATTTCAGCTTAGTGCGCTAAGTCTGAGCAACGTTTCAACTCATGAGTGGTGCTAATCATATCTGAAAATTCAATGGGTTTCTCATTATTTGCACCACTTCATATGTGCCTAAAATGCGTAAGGGAGATTAAGTGAGAGGACAGCAGTGGTGGTGAGGATAAGAGGGATAAAAAGAGAAATCGGAAAAAGGACAAAAAAATAAAAATAAATGTAATATATTTTGGAGATCTCATAGATATAATATAATGATGCTGTTTTTGGTTCAATTGTATGTGTTGTGATTATGATCTGTTAAGGTATAGATGGTTTATTGTGCATCTGTTGATTTTCTTTGCTATGTCATTTGAGGCAAAAAGAAAACAATAAGATGTGTTTGAGGTATAGATTTTCGGATTGTAGTTTCTTCATTCCTCTTGCTAACACATATCTTCAAAGAATATGTTTTCTCTTACATAATGTGTGAGTTTCTTGAATATAAATGATTTTAGAAATTACATCACCTCTAATGTCAAAGGTAGGGACGTTAACCTCCATTGATATAATTTCTCACACACATGTTAAGCCATTTATTAATGATTTCCTTGGGATAGATGTGGTATACCTTCCCTAAAATTCTAATGATAAGTTAATCTCCTTTTACTCTTTGCTTTGTTTTTGTGTTTGGCCAACTCTTGCCTTTCTACCTCCTTACACTAATATTTTGTTCCTTTGTTGCATTTAGTCCATTATCAATACAAGGAGGTATCATTTAGGTGGAGCCTAACAATTGTGAGACTCTATTTAGGACAATTATGAATTCTAGTCCATCATTTAGAAGGATAATTTTGCCTCCTATATGGAAGCTATGATGGGCCACCATCCTTTTCTCTCATCTTGAGTTTTTGTGATTTTTCTTATATAATTAAATAATAAATTAAAATAATTTATTGTATGGCCCCAAATTTAGTAATAAATCTTTCGGGACCTTTATTTAATTAGTCAAGTTTTATTTTGGTCATGTCGGCCCCTTTGTAACCCTTCAGGTAATTATTTCCCGAAGCCCATATTTATGGCTGAGTCTGTCATTGTCATATGTAGGCGAATTTGGTATTTTCATTTATATGTGTGAATTCTAGTTGGAGTTCAGCTTGTCTGCCATTTCGAAGGTGAGAGATCCTCCCTACTTGGCATCCGTAGTTTCGGTGGGACTCTCTCCTCACCCTATTCTGTTTCTATTCAAAGTGTGTGTAATATATTGTGCAATCATTATCAATATAATTTCTCTTTGCATGTGTGAATCCTCACATTATTTCTTTTGGCAAGTGCAAATCTTCATTCTGAAAATAAAGACTCTTATGTCTGGAATATTAATAATTCATTCCATTACCCTCCCTCAGTGAAACACTGAACTGTCTAAGTATTTGGAGGGCTCGAGGGGCAGGACTCAGTGGATACTCACTCACCGTATGACCTAGCACTACCGTATGCCTAGCCCATATGACCATCACCAACTGCACTTTGACCCGATACCATCACATATCACCATACAAGAAACACTCACCGTACGGTCAAATCCATTGACTCATCATTGCACACCGACTAGCTGAGGGAGTATACCGTATGGTCACAACCATACCTTTTTAATTGGGAGGTTGTACATATCGCATCGTACGTGGAAGTAGTGTTTGAAGAGGACCATACTATGTACAAAATATTACAGTGGTATCAGAGCTGGTGATCTTGCCAGCATGTTGGCAAGTGGATGCAGGTGTACACTAGAAGGAGGTACCGTTCTGCCGACCAAATGGGGGAACAAATGGATCCTACAAATGAAGTCATGACACTATTAATGGAGATAACTAGAAGCCAAGCTCAACTCAATAACACCATGATTAGAGGGGAACAACAACAACAACTCATGGAGGAAACATTACGACAATTGGCCTTGGGAAAAATGAATGGAGAACATAATGGGCAGGGCAATAATTCGGTCATTGGAAGGTCAAACTACCAACGCTCACATTCATGGCCGCTGATGCTGACTTTTCTCGAAAAATCAGAAGCACCTCGTGGGGAGTAAGAACCCACTTTTTCAGGAGATGCAAGCATAGTTGAGCGAAGATTGGAGGGATGCAAATCTTGAGGGCAACATATCCTTCAAGGATTATGCTGAGCTCCGAATGAAATACTCGAGCGACAAAAGTTGGGGCTATTACGGTCACTATAACAATGACATCAAGCGGAAGGTTGGTGAGATCAATCTTTCATCCTTTGATGGGACCAGAGCAACCTTGACACGAGGTTGGGTACAAAAAGAAGATACCTACTTCTAACTTAACCCGATGCCCGAAGATGAAGCTATCAAGTTTGCAGCACTTCACCTAGAAGGAGTCATTCATGAATGGTGGCATCATGGAATGGTCACTCTTGGCCATGACCAAATAACTTCTTATGTCGAAGTTTCACAAAGAGGCTCATAGGCTAATTTTGATGGAAATGATCCATAACTCAACTTCAAGGAGTTGGAACAACTAAGGCAGTTGGGACCTATGGACAGTTACATCACAGAGTTCCAAGGGCTATCCATGTTGGTAACAAACATCTCAGAGCGGAGATTGGTAGTCTTGTTCATGGACGGATTGATGGAACCCTTGAAAGGTTGGGTGAAAGGGTTCAACCCTAGCATGCTCACAGAAGCAATCAAGAGGGCCCATAACATGGCAACATCTTCCTCTTCCAGAAATTTTGCACATGCCAAACCACCCTTCGTTTTGAAGTAGAAGGATAATAAATCCTTCCCGAAGATGTCATCATTGGATGAGGCCACAAAACAGGAAGTCAGAAGGAAGAAGCTTTGTTTCACCTACAGGGAGCCATGGGAACAAGGACATCGATGTTTCGGAAAAGGGAAGATTCATTATATTAAGGTGATGTTCGATGGAGAAGAGGAGTATGAGGAAAGTGAACCATCAAGGGAAGAATTTGTCAAAGAAATAAGCTTGGCAGAGATAATTTCCACATTGGTGCGAAGGGGAGGCGTCATTGCCACACTTACTGGTACCCCAAGGTGCAGTGTGTTTAGGGTATGTGATATGCTTCAAGGGCAACAAGTCCTAGTTATGATCGACAGTGGGGCCTTGCTCAACTTCATAAACTCATCACTCATCACCCGAAGGGGTTTGCATATAAAAGAGCATGAAGGGTTCGATGTTAAGGTGGCGGGAGGTAATCTCTTATCTTGCACTCACCTAGTTCCACAACTGAGCATCACCATGGGAAATTACATGGTGACACATGATTTATTTGTAGTAGATTTGGATGACATAGATGTAATATTGGTCATTCAATGGATGGATACCCTCGACCAGTACACATAGAGCTTAACAAAGTGAGTTTTCATTCAAGGTGGATGGTAGGAAGTTGGTTGTCAGAGGAATGTTGAATGGTGGCCCAAGGGAGATTTTGGCCAAACGAATAGAAGCCCTTTTCAGACATGATGAATTCATTTATGCAGCACATCATTTGATCTTGATAGAACCTGTGAGAGGGAAACAATCTCACTACCAAGATGGGGAGCTTCAGTTGGTGCTGGATAACAATAGCATGGTGTTTGTTGACATTCCACCTAGCATACCACCACACCATGGCTTTGAGCACACTATCGAGTTGAAGGAAGGAGCGAAACCCATCATTACCACACCCTACCACCATCCTAAGAAGTTTAAGGATGAAATAGAGAAGATGATCCAGGAACTCCTCGAAAAAGGATGGATCGGGCCTAGCTCTAGTCCCTTCGCGTCGACAGTAGTGCTAGTGAAGAAGAAGGATGGATCCCTTCGGATGTGCGTGGATTATCGTGCATTAAACAAAAAGACTATCAAGAATAGATACCCCATTCCTAGGATCGATGTGCTACTAGACGAACTACATGGCGCAGTCTACTTCTCCAAAATTGATCTCCACTCCGGCTACCACCAAATCTACATGAGGGAGAAAGATGTGGAGAAAACAACCTTCCATTTCCATTATGAAAACTTTGAATTCTTGGTCATGCCATTTGGGTTGACCAATGCTCTGACCACATTCCAATCCTACATGAACCACATATTTAACAAGTAATTGCATAAGCTCCTATTGGTCTTCTTTGACGACATACTCATCTACATCAAGACATGAGAGGAACATCTGAGGCATTTGGATAAAATATTGGAGATCATGGAGTCACAATCATTGTATGCCAAGAGGTCCAAATGTGAATTTGGAATGACAAAAGTCTTTTACTTGGGTCACATCATCAGTTCTCATGGGTTTTAGGTTCACTAGGAGAAGATACAGGCAATTCTGGACTAGCCGCCTCCCAAGACTCTCTCGAAGCTAGTGGATTTTTTAGATTGTGTAGTTATTATCGAAGGTTTGTGAAGGGATTTTCACAAATCAGTGCCCCATTGACAGATCTGACAAAGAAGGGATCATTCCATTAGGATGAGCATGTGCAACGCACCTTCAATAAATTGAAGAAATTCATGAGTACATGTCCGGTCTTGGCACTACCAAACTTCACTCACCCTTTTACCTTGGAGTGTGACACCTCAGGTGAAGGCATTGGAGAAGTGTTGATTGCATTCAAGAGTTGGAAACTTTTGAGAGTAGAGCAACTGTACTCCATCTACAACAAGGAGATGCTTGCCATTGTGCATGCACTGACAAAGTTTTGACAGTACCTGATCGGAGAAAAAATTGTTGTATAGATAGACCACAACAACTTGAGATATTTCCTGGAGCAGAGAGATATCAATGAGCGGCAATAGAATTGGGTAAGAAAAGTCCAAGCATTTGATTTTGATATTGATTATGTGAAGGGAAAGAATAATGTGGTGGCCGATGCTATGTCAAGAAGGCCCACCATATGTTCTCTAGCCCGGATATGGGTAGACTGGAAGGAACATTTGTTGGTTGAATACTTCAAGAATAATTTTTCCTGCAAATTGATGGATGGTCAAGTGCAAGATGACAGATACAAGGTGGTTGACGACATTATTGGGTAAGAGATATTTCTTGGAGTAGAGAGATATCAATGAGTGGCAATAGAATTGGGTAAGAAAATTCCAAGCATTTGATTTTGATATTGATTATGTGAAGGGAAAGAATAATGTGGTGGCCGATGCTGTGTCAAGGCTGCCATATGTTCTCTATCCCGGATATGGGTAGACTGGAAGGAACATTTGTTGGTTGAATACTCCAAGAATAATTTTTCCTGCAAATTGATGGATGGTCAAGTGCAAGATGACAGATACAAGGTGGTTGACGACATTATTTACTACAAGGAAATAATCTATCTGGTGCTTGAGTCGAAGATGAAGGAGAAGATTCTAAAGAAAATGCATGACTCTCCCTTGGCTAGACACCCGGGATACTTAAAAACCTACAGATAGATCTAGGAAAGGTTTTCTTGGAGGGGAATTAAGAATGATATTCTACAGTATGTTCAAGAATGCTCCACGTGTCAACAAAACACATATGAGAACCCCTTACCCACTGGACTGCTTCAATCATTTCCAATCCCCAACCAAAAATGGGATAGCATCTTGATGGATTTCATTACTGGGCTCCCCAAAGTGCAAGGTAAGGATTGCGTCTTCGTCATGGTAGACCGCTTGACTAAGTATGCCATTTTTTTTTGCCATCCCCATAGGATACCAAGTAGCTCAAGTGGCCAAGTTGTTCTTCCATGAGGTATTCCACTTACATGGTCTATCATAGAACATAGTAAGTGACAGGGATAACCGTTTTCAGAGTATCTTTTGGATGGAGTTATTTTGGTTGGTAGGAACTGAGTTGTTGCCGAGCACAAGCTACCATCTGCAGATAGATGGAAAGACCAAGATTGTGAATAAATGGCTGGAGGGTTATCTCAGGAACTATGTCTCAGCACAACAGAAGGCTTGGGTTTTTAGGTTATATTTGGGTGAACATTGTTACAACACCACCTATCACATGTCGATAGGCATGCCATCCTTCAAAGCATTGTATGACTATGAACCTTTGTCATTCGTTGATCTAGCATTGGGAGATATTCGTGCACCAAGGGCCAAAGACTCACTTCAGGAGAGTTTGGATATCCTGAGATCTCTCAAAGATAACCTGTAGAGGGTTGAGAACCAGCAGAAGATGTATGCCAACCGACACTAGATTGAGCAAAATTTTGAGGTTGGTGATCTAGTATACCTTTGAATTCAACCATACAGACAATCCTCCTTGAAGACAAGTGGTAAGGAGAAGTTGAAGCCATATTTCTATGGATCCTATAGGGTGGTTCAAAGGGTGGGCGAGGTTGCGTACGAGTTGGAGCTTCCTGAGGGGAGTCAGATTCACAATGTTTTTCACGTGTCATGTCTCAAGAAGTTTGTCGGGCAACACATCATAGTATCCAAGGATCTACCACCCATCGAAGAAGAAGGAAAAATAATTCTGGAACCAACGAAGATCATCGATGTCAGAGAAAAGAGGTTGAGTTCACGCACAATCAAGGAGTTCCTTGTGCATTGGAAGGATCTACTAATCGAGGATGCCATGTGGGAAGGCAAGAAAATTCTGGAACATCCAAGTCTATAATTGCTTGAGGGCAAGCAATTCATGGCCTGGGAGGACTATGATGTCCTCGATATAATTAAATAATAAAATTAAAATACTTTATTATATGGCCCCAAATTTAATTATAATTTTTTTAGGCCCTTTATTTAACTAGTCAAGTTTTATTTTGGTCGTGTCGACCCCTTTGTAACCCTTCGAAAAATTTCCTAGAGCCCATATTTATGGTTGAGTCTATCATTGTCATATGTAGGAGAATTTGGCATTTTCATTTATATGTGAGAATTCTAGTTGGAGTTCAACTTGTCTGCCATTTTGGAGGTGAGAGATCCTTCCTACTTGGCATCTACAGTTTCGATGGGAGTCTTTCCTCGCACTTTTCTGCTTCTGTTCCGAGTCTGTGTAAGGTGTTGTGCAATCATTATCAATATAATTTCTCTTTGCATGTGTGAATCCTCACATTATTTCTTCTAGCAAATGCGAATCTTCATTCTGAAAATAAAGTCTTTTGTATCTAGAATATTAATAATTCATTCCATTACCCTCCCTCAATGCAACACCAAACTGTCTAAGCATTTGGAGGGCTGGAGGGGAGGGACTCAGTAGATACTCACTCACCGTATGGCCCAGCACTACCGTATGCATATCCCATGCAACCATCACCAACCATATGGTCAAAGTGCTTTGACCTGATACCACCACATACCACCGTACGACCAACACTCACCGTACGGTCAAATCCATTGACCCGTCACCGCACACTGACTGGCTGAGGGAGTATACCATATGATCACAACTGTTCGTTCTGACTTGTTAGGTCGTACAAATCACACCGTACGTGGAAGTGGTGTTTGAGGAGGATTGTACTGCATACGAAACATTATAGTTTTCCAGTTTCTAATAAGAAGAGTTGGTGGATATTAGAGGTCTCTCATTCAATGATACGAAAAATTAGTCACCTATGAAAAATTAGTCACCTACAAAATTAGTCACCTAAAAAATGGATTTAATTGCGAGGATTTGCCAAGGGTTTCAAAAACTATCACATAGGTCCTTATGAGGCATGCTAATCTAGATGGACATTTTAAATTATTTCATTCCTAGATATTCATAATGCTTAATCATTTTAAGAATAATGTAAAAAATAATTTTTTATTCTGGATTGACTCTTCTTAGTGCAGTTTGTGAATGTAGTTTTGGCTAATGAAAAATATTTTCCCCTTCACCAAGACCTTATTATCTATTTAATAGTTCAAATTAGCTCTAACCTTTATCTATCATCTCACCCCTAAATAATGAACACCTCCATCATTATGTATTTAACCCCTAATAACTCTACTAAAAACCTTGGAATACACTCTTCCTCATTTTTAAACACCTTTCACATTAATTAGAATGTTTCTTATTCAAAGTCCTTGCACTTTACTACAAATAAGGCCTAGGCTACCAGTTCCCTTGTTTCTTTTGAAAAGAAAAACATCACTTTCGAAGAGCCTCTAGAAATAACTATTTCAAATGATGACTCTAGGTCTATCTATTCCCCCTCATTAGAAGGATACCCTACTATTTCCCCATCAACCTATAACCCCCATTTAAGACCCTATTCCTCTCCTTAAGGGGAGAAGGACATTAATAGGGTTTTTTTGAAATAGTCAACCATGCAAAAACTCCCTAATTGTAAGCTACATGAGGATCTATGTAACATATGTTTGCATTGTGGAAAGCCTACAACCTAAAGAATGATTTCCTTAATTGGCAACTTACTAACTGCAAAAGGCCATGAAAAAAGTCATAATTAGGAAACCTTATCCCTAGCTACTATTGTCAAATAGCCTAATGTATTAGTTGGCGAGGAGATTCAAGATTACATGAAGGGAATGGTTGAGTAGTTTGATATGTGGGTTCTTCAAGAGAAAGAGGTGTATAGCATCAAGAAATATACTTGATCAATGAATGAATAGAAGAATATGGAGCAAGTGAATGGTAGTCACTAGGCCAATTCATAACATAAAATTTAAAAAAATGTAGGAAATCTGTACATATTAGATGGAGATGGTTAAGAATGCAAAAATTTCTCTACAAGAGCTTTAAAAAAGGTAGGCCAAGCATAAAAGGTTTTAGGATGTTGTTGGTTCTACTGATTCCCATCCCTATTCTACTAAGAAAGGAAAAGTGATAAAATACTCAAACTAACATCAAGCCCACCCATGAGAATGTTAACAAAGAATTATCATTTGAGAATAAGTTAAAAATTTTAAATAAGGAATGGAAGGCCATCAAGGGCCTTAAATTAATTGTTAATTATTAATTGGTATTTCAATTTAGGATGGTCTTTTCTTGGTCCTCACTATGTTTTTGTTGTTTCTTATCTTTTATGATATTAGTTGGTTTTTTGTTTTCTATATGCCTCACCCCTTGTGAGACTTTTCTTTGTAACTTTAATGGTTGTTTTGTAAATAGGTTTGGGCTCTTCCTACTTTATATAATCAAACCATATGATTAAATCATGTCACAATATATTCTTATACCATCGCTCTACCTTCGCTATACAAGAAATGCCTTTCATGCATATTTTACCACTCAAGCTGTTGGTATTTTGGTATGGTTTTGTCATTGATGTCAACACCTACTAAAACTCTAGCACTTTGGAGATCCAACGACATTCATCGACAAAGCAAGTGACTTTTCCATAGTCATCGGTATATGGTACACCGGCAGGATATAATGATCACCGACACTTGGAATGGCGTAGAAAACACTTGGTAATATCGAAGACAATGTTTGGACATCTTATCTTGGAGAATTGTTTATTAGCATATTCATATTTTCATATTTGTTGTTACTAGCAAATAGGTCCAGGGTATACATTGACAGGTTTATCTTTTCCAGATCAGCATGACACACTTTGGAGATGATTAATTATTGTTGTAAATGCATTAAGCTGGCATATTGAATCGGTTATTACATTGGATATTGTTTTGTTTGTAAAATGTTTATTATAATATCTTGTAGAGCCAAACTACTAAAATTGGTCTTAGGTTATGGTATACATGTAAGGTCTTAATTGTAAGATCGAATATGGAATGCAAGAAAGGATTTGTGTGAAGGTATATGCGAGATTAAGTAGAGCTATACACACAGACATCATTTGAAGGTGAAGCTAGATTTTTGTGAAAGCATATCAGAACTACACTAGTACTGAATCCAACATATGAAGATGCTATTTTGAGCAGTACATTCTTATTGGATTTAACCATCCAATTGCAGTCAGTGTGACTCCCATTTGTGTTTGAGCAGTGAGCTCTAGGCACTTGGCCTTTTTGCATGTGCAGACCCCATTTATGTACACTTACTATTTGCAGTAGTATCATCTGATAGTGGGTAAGGTTTCCCACCTTGGTTTTTCCCCTTACAGGGTTTCCACGTACAAATATTGGTGTTATGTGTTGTGGATGACTTTGTCTTTTTGTTTCATGCATTAATCTTTACCGGTATTGTATTTATCTGTTAAATCTGTCCACCGGTATAATAGATTGGTTCACTGGTATTAAGTAATAATTTGGTTAAGTTGTTTTGGTTTAAATTCTTATTGGACAACTAATTCACCCCCCCCTCTTAGTTGCCTCCGAGACCTAACAATTGGTATCTGAGCTAAGTCCTCTTTTTACAGAAGTTTAACAGCTTGAGGAGATCCAATGTCTACTAACTATTTCAGGAAGGACAATCCTAAACTTGATGTAACCAATTATGGCATATGGAAGATCAGAATGGAGACACATATGAATTGCATTGGAAAGGACATCTGGGATTAACAGATCAACAAATCATCAGATTATCAGATAGATCAACTACTAAAGCTATTTGGGATCATCTGGAAACATTGAAATAAGGATATTCCACATTCAAAATTGCAAAACTTGAAAGCTTCCGGGTTAGGTATGAAAATCTAAAAATGGAAGAAGATGAAATAATTTCTGCTTTTATGGAAAGAGTTAATGAAATTGTTTTGGGTATTAAATACATTGTGGAGGAACCTTAAGTGAAGATGAAATTGTTTCAAAAGTTTTAAGAGGATTGCCACTAGCATATAAAATAAAGGTTACTGCTATAAATGAGTTAAGAACAATACCTAATACATCAGTAACTAGGAATACATTGATTGGAAAACTTTCAGCCTTTGAAATTGAGGAATTTGGTCCTGTTGCTACTATAAAGATAGGTTTAGCCTTCAAAGCATCAACATCATCTACATCATCAATTGACAAATCTGATTGGAAATCCTTTTATGCAAGAGAACTTGAGGAAAGTAGGAAAGAAAATGAAGAACTTGAAGCACTATTTGCAAGGAAAATGCCTAAAGGTCCAATTGGAAGTAAGTATGAAGGTAAAGCACCCTTTAAATGTTTTAACTGTAATAAGATTGGTCATATGGCTTCAAGATGCCCTGATAGACATGCTAGACTAAGAGAAAAAGCTAGAAGGAAATACAAGCTCAATCTTGAATATCAGAGATATAGATTTAAGAAGAATAAGGACAAATCTTGTTATGTTGTTGATGAAGGAGTGAGTGATGATTTTGATGAAGATCCGATAGACAATGGATGGGTTTTTGTTGCTATAACAATAGATCAACCAACACCTGTAGTGCAACCAGTAGAACAGGCCTTGGCAGCTAAAATTGAAGTAAAGGATGAATGGATCATTGATTCTGGATGCTCACATCATATGATAGGAGACAAAGGTAAATTCTTGAACTTTCAAGAATATAATGGCGGCTTAGTAAGATTTGGAGATGACAAAGCTTGTCAGATCAAAGGTAAGGGTTCAATATCTCTTGATGGTAAACATAACATTGACAATGTTTACTATGTTGAAGGTTTAAAGCATAATCTTTTGAGTGTTGGTCAATTAGTTGAGAATGGATTTCAGTTAGAATTTAAAAATGGAAAATGTAAAATCATGAATAGAACTGGTTTAGAAATTGCAACCGGTAATCAGACTAGAGGTAATATCTTTCATTTGAATAATAGTGAAAAGACATGCTTGATTGCACATATAGATGAAAGTTGGCTATGGCATAAGAGACTCTGTCATGTAAACTTTGATTGCATGATAAAAATCAGTACTACTAAAGCAGTTAGAGATTTACCTAAAATTGTCAAACCTCACAATATAGTATGTAAGGAATGTCAATTTGGAAAACAAGTTAGAGCTAGTTTCAAAAGTATTCCAAAAAAATCTAATAATGCTCTTGATTTAATTCATAGTGATTTATGTGGTCTAGCTAGAACTAAAAGCTTACAAGGTGAGAGATATTTTATGCTAATCATTGATGACTATTCTAGAATGTGTTGGGTTACTTTTCTCAGAGAAAAATCAGAAGCACTTGGAAAGTTTCAACTGTTCAAAGCAATGGTTGAAAATGAAACTGGTAAGAAAATCAAATGTTTAAGATCAGAGAAAGAAGGAGAATTTACATCTAAGGAATTTAATACATTCTGTGAAGTGAATGGAATCAGAAGACAGCTATCAGCACCTCGGACACCTCAGCAGAATGGAGTTGTTGAAAGGAAAAACATAACTATCTTGGATGCAGCTAGAAGTATGTTATTAGAAGAAAATCTACCACATGTATATTGGAGAGAGGCAGTAAGTACAATAGTCTATACATTCAGCAAAGTTCACATCAAAGGTGAAACCGGTAAGATCCCTCATGAACTATGGTTTAGTATTACTCCTACTCTTAAATATTTCAGAATATTTGGAAGCAAATGTTACATTAGAAAAGATGAGTATATTGGGAAATTTGATCCTAGAAGTGATGAAGGAATATTTCTTGGTTATTCATCTAAGAGTAAAGCATATAGATGTTTTAACAAGAGATTGCAAAAAATTGTTGAGAGTACAAATGTAAAGATTGATGAACAATTCAGAGGAACTTCAAGGTATATAGATTCTGAACTGGCAACATAAATTCTAACAAATGATCCTACACTAAATCCACTAGTACAGAGTGAAGATCCAGTTACACCGATATCATCTGAAAACTCCACTGTGACTGAGGAACAACAACAAACAAAGACACCTCGGTATGTTAGATTAAATCATTCTGAAGATTAGATAATTGGAAACAAATACAAAGGAGTTATGACAGGAGGAAGATTGGAAAACAAAGAGGTATGTCTTATTTCTCAAATTGAACCATCATCAATTAATGAGGCATGTGAAGATAAATATTGGAGTAAAGCTATGGAAGAAGAATTAGAAAAAATTGAGAAAAATAATACTTGGACATTAGTTCCCCGACCTAAAGATAAAAATGTAATTGGAACAAAATGGGTATTCAGAAATAAACTTAATGAAGATGGTAAAGTTATTAGAAATAAAGCAAGACTAGTTTGTAAGGGATATTCTCAAAAAGAAGGAGTTGACTATAATTAAACCTTTGCACCGGTAGCTAGAATTGAGGTAGTTAGATTATTTTTGGCCTTTGCAGCACATAAGAACTACAAAGTATATCAAATGGATATTAAATGTGCATTTCTGAATGGAGATCTTGAGGAGGAAGTTTACGTTGAACAACCTGATGGATTTTCTTTGACAAATGACAAAGATATGGTTTGCAGGTTAAGGAAAGATTTGTATGGATTGAAGCAAGCTCCAAGAGCTTGGTATGCAAGATTGGATAAGTATCTTTTGAAAATTGGTTTTTCTAAAGGTAATGCTAACAGTAACTTATACTATAAGGTGACTAATTATGACATCTTGGCTATTGAAGTTTTTGTTGATGATATAGTCTTTGGAGGAGAAGATGGATTCTGTAAAGACTTTTCTATTAAAATGCAACAAGAATTTGAAATATCTATGATTGGTGAAATAAGATTCTTTTTAGGATTGTAGATTTCACAGACTGACAAAGGTATATTCTTGAGTCAATCTAAATACTTAAAAGGGTTACTTAAGAAATTTGAGATGAAGAACTCTAAACCGGTAAGCACACCTATGACTACCAATGACAAACTATCTTTAAGGGATGAATCTACACCTGTTAATCCAACAAGGTATAAATCCATGATAGGAGGTTTACTGTATTTGACACAAACAAGACCTGATATTATGAATGCAGTATGTATTGTTTCAAGATTTTTTGAGTAATCCTAGAGAAAATCATGAATCAACAGTAAAAAGGATTTTCTGGTACTTACAAGGCACTGCAAATCTTGGATTATGGTATCCTAGAGATGAAAAATTTGACCTATGTGCATACACAGATGCAAAATGGGCAGGAGATGTGGATGATAGAAAAAGCACCACCAGCAGAGCATTTTTTCTTGGAAGCATATTAGTTTCTTGGTTGAGTAAGAAACAAAGTTGTACATCTTTATCAACAATAGAATCAGAATATGTTGCAGCAACAACTAACTGTACACAAGTACTTTGGCTTAAACAAATGTTGAAAGATTTAAAGGTAAAATGCAAGGAACCTATAACTATCTATTATGATAACATGACATCAATTGATATATCTAAGAATCCGGTATTATCTAAGAATCCGGTATTACATTCTAAAATAAAACATGTTTCCATCAAACTGAATTTTCTAAGGGAAAACGTTGAAGCAAAATAAATAAAACTAGTTTATGTGAATACTAAAGAACAACTTGTAGATTTTTCACTAAACCTCTGCCTAAAGAGACTTTTGATAATCTTAGAGAATAGCTTGGGGTCATACCCCCACCGGTTGATACTTAGAGAATTGATGTCTATCATCAAACGACAAAATTAACAGAGAAATATTCTTACTCTAGCTTTGATGAGGAAGCTACTTCTCAGGGGTAGTAGTTGGTATATTGAAATTGGTTGGTATTTTGTATATGGACCTGATTTTATTGTAACTTTGGCATTTGATGTCAAAGGGGGAGTGATATCTATGGAAAAACACATTATCTTTTGGGAAGAGATTGGTACAAAAAAAACATAAGGTAACTCATATTACTCTCAGGTGGAGAGATTGTTACTTTAGAGAGATTGTTACTTTAGAGAGATTGTTACTTTAGGGTTGGTTTTTATATTTCGCATTTCTGTTTTGGCACTTTGATGGTTTTTCCATCTTGTGTTGCCATCAATGCCAAAGGGGGAGATTGTTGGTATTTTGGTATGGTTTTGTCATTGATGTCAACACCTACTAAAACTCTAGCACGTTGGAGATCTATCAACATTCACCGACAAAGCAAGTGACTTTTGCACAATCACTAGTATATGGTACACCGCTAGGATATAATGATCACCGACACTTGGAATGGTGTGGAAAACACTTGGTAATGTCGAAGACATTGTTTGGACATCTTATCTTGGAGAATTGTTTATTAGCATATTCATATTTGCATATTTGCTATTACCGGCAAATAGGTCTAGGGTATACACCGGCAGGTTTATCTTTTCTAGATCAACATGACTCACTTTGGAGATGATTAATTATTGTTGTAAATGCATTAAGCTGACATATTGAATTGGTTATTACATCAGATATTGTTTTGTTTGTAAAATGTTTATTGTAATATCTTGTAGAGCCGACCTACTAAAACTGGTCTTAGGTTATGGTATAAATGTAAGGTCTTAGTTGTAAGATCGAATATGGAATGCAAGAAAGGATTTGTGTGAAGGTATATGCGAGATTAAGAAGAGCTATACACACAAACATCATTTGAAGGTGAAGCTAGGTTTTTGTAAAAGCATATTAGAACTACACCGGTACTGAATCCAGCATATGAAGATGCTATTTTGAGTAGTACATTCTTATTGGATTTAACCATCCAATTGTAGTTAGTGTGACTCCCATTTGTGTTTGAGCAGTGAGCTCTAGGCGCTTGGCCTTTCTGCATGTGCAAACCCCATTTATGTACACTTACTATCTGCAGTAGTATCATCTGATTGTGGGTAAGGTTTCCCACCGTGTTTTTCCCCTTATAGGGTTTCCACGTACAAATATTGGTTTTATGTGTTGTGGATGACTTTGTCTTTTTGTTTCATGCATTAATCTTTACCAGTATTGCATTTATTTGTTAAGTCTGTCCATCGATATAACAGATTGGTTCACCGATGTTAAGTAATAACTTGGTTAAGTTGTTTTGGTTTAAATTCTTATTGGACAACTGATTCACCCCCCTCCTCCCCCTCTCAATTGCCTCCGAGACCTAACACAAGCATCCTTAAGCAAGCCAACTATTCTTTCCATTTTCTCTCTTGTTGATAATGTTTTTGTGTGGTAGCTATTTCGGGGGTATTGGTAGTTCACCATTAACTCCTGAAATTAATGGAGATGAATTAATCTTAAAAAACATGTTGACTGAAAGAAATCCAATAGGAAAAAATCTCTAAGAAATCTTTTAAAATAATTTCACATTCAACAAAATTCTTTTGTGTAGTTAAAAAATTCTCATAATATTTCATAAATTCCTAAAGAGTATTAGATTATTATTTTAAGATTTTTCTATTGATTTTTGTTTTACTTGATTCTATGCGACGTAAGAAAAGATTTTTGATCATGAAATAAATTTTTGGAGGATTTATCCTAAATGTTGGGATTAAGGTGTGTCAACCTTATCTAGTCTTGACATGTTGAATTATTTAATTAATTATTGCATAATTAAGTTATACTAAGTTATTAACTTCCTGAGTTGTCTTTCACTTTGTCGGACCTCTTGGTGAGGTGACATCCTACATGGTATGTGATTAGGTGGCATATTCCCTTTTTTTAGGAAGTTGGTACCTACTTGGAAGATGCTATATTTTGGGAAGATATTGTCATATAATTTTATTTTGGAGGGGAAATTGATTTGGCAATTTCCTATGTTGACTAAAGAGTCTTGGTTTTCAATTTCTATTATGTATTAGAGTTATATTTTAGCTATTGGTATTTATGTTGGACTTCACTTTTGACAAGTGGTGTGAGGTAAGAAAGGTACCTATAATTGGTCATAGTAAATTCTATGTTGTCTTTAAATTGTATTTTGCAAGATGAATATTATGGATGAGATAGGTGTTATTGTCTTGGAAGTTTCTATGAGAAATGTGTCATGGGATTAGCAAGATGTTGTTTATGACACAACTTACCTTTTATATGTTGAAAATGGTTGGCAAAATGGGTGCCTAAATCTTTGTGTTGAGCTCTATATATATGTCAATTCCTTATCTGATTTAAGAGAGGAGAGGAGTTCATTTTACATGGGTTACACTATTAGCTTTTCTCCATGATGGAACATATGTAAATCCCCATGTAAAGGCTTAGAGACTGAAATTTTTTTGTAACTTTTTGCTGAATAATACATTGGCTTGATGTTTTTGAGTGGGGGATGTTTTACCTGAAAGGGCTTTCCCCAAATATATTAATGTTCTCTCTTCCATCTCATTCTTCTTGTTTTGTGATTTTGAAGTGTTGAATCTATATGTGATAATGCTGCTAAAATTTTATTAGATTTGTAAATTGTATCATCTTTCCGTTAAGGTTTAATGTATGGGAAATCAACTATGTCTATTTTTTGCTATTATGACATAGTAGTATGTGCTTGTATCAGCATTTTGTAATATGTTTTAAAGAAAAACATGATACTGTAGGTGCATATTGATCTCAGAGGTTTCATTGAGATTCCCCTTTCCCTTCACTAAACCATAACCAAAAAAGGTCTTTATTCAAATTATTATTACCAATTTTCTTGTGATGGTAAAACCCAACCACCCTAACATATAAACCAAGAGAAAAGGAGTTGTATTAGCTTGATAATCCTCCAAGAACGTGGCCTCTAAAATGTGACCAACTGGAATTTGTAGTGGTATAGACAATGATAAGTATACCTAATGGCTCTATTCCACAAAACAATCCAGCCAAATATTTTGAGAAAGTTGAGCTTCTATGTTCTTCACTTGTCTAAACAGAGAAGTATTAAAAATTAATTGATATTTTCCACCATAAGGCATAATCACTTTCCATTGAATTTTAAACTTGATAGTTCACTAGAGTCGAGCAAAATGACAATCAGAAAATACTATAATTATAGTGAAAAATAGATGAAAAGAGAAACAATGGATTGTATAAAAATAATAGCATGATGTAGGAATTTAAAGTCTTTGTTAGGACTATCCTATGAATTATTTGACATATATCAATGGGAATTCTTATGTAGATGACCTATATTGGGATTAGATGAACCTAATTCATTGCACATGTAGTGCAATGTGTCCTTTTTATTAGATGTACAATGTAAGTGAAAAATACCATCTTTATGACACATCATCTCAAACATATGAAAGTCCCTCCACATAAACCAAGTGGTAGTAGGAAATGAGTCAACTATCTATCATTGCAATGAAAATATCTTAATATCATTAGAAGCATAAATATTTAGAATAACAAAATAATAATTCTTTTTATCTAATATGACCCAAATGACATCATTCTTAGAGTAAAAATTATGATAATTATTATGTTGAAGACACATAGGAGAGTGAAAGGTGATAACCCCTCCTCAATAATACATTGATTGCTACAAAAAATTAGAGCTAGCTAGCCAATTGGCATGCAAACATTAAAAAGTAAGAAACTAAAAATTTGATTTCTTGTAAACACTGAATATCTAGAGCCAAACACTTCTAACAAAAATCCATCACTATATATTTTTAAGGGATGTTAATGAGACCTAAAATATTGTAGGATATAAAATTTAGTGATGGGAATTTAAATGAATATTATTACTATCTAATGGTTGGAGTGAAGAACAATGTTTTTACAACAAATTTTTGGTAAAAAAAATCACCCAACGAGATGTTGGGAATTGGAATTCTTCTTTTTACAAAGACTATCCCTCTTCCAATTATCCTAGGTAGGCTATGTGATCATAAAAAATGCCTATGAGAGGGGGCATAATGAAAAGTAGATTCTAGCTAAGAAGATAGAAAAAACAATTGCTAAGGTGTTTGAGAGAATCTTGGTCCAAAGGAACACTCACCAGTAGATGAGATTATCTCTTATTTTTTCTTAGAAGGATTTGAAACCTATCCTAGCTGCATATTAATATCTAGGTGATCAAAATTGAGATGATTTTTTTTAGGAACCACCAAAGTTGGCATGCTTATTTTGTAGTTTGTAATCATGTTTTTTTGCATTAATCTTTTAGGAAGGAACATCTACAATTTGGGGAGTTGATATGAGCTTGGGATCCAATAAAGGGAAATAATTATGTTTATTCTTAGTATATTGACACAAAAAAATAACGTCTAGGAAAATTAAGGTGTAGCATATATTGAATAGGACAAATAATACCAATCTAAATAGCCATAGACTCGTTTAATTCTTTTGACAAGTCAATCTTAATAGAAAAATGGTTTTGTGGATGAGATTGACAAAATATATGAGGCTTCACACATAAGATATTCTCAAGGGAGGTAGTAATACTAGTTAAAAATTTCAACAAGGTAAGTCTAAACCAAGGAACTCAAGCCAAATTGGCGCATGAAGTGTTTTTTCATTTGAAATAGCCAAATTATGCATCTACAATTGAAAGACATACCATAGGCCATGCTTGAGAATAATTTCAAAATGAATGGCTTCAACGAATAAAAAATGGAAGAACCCTTTGTTAAGGTTTTGAATAGCATCAAGGTAGATTCTAAGGCCCGATGCTTATTAGCCCTCTCACAAAGTATGTGTTTTAAGAGATTTCTCCCAATAAAATATCCTACCAAACCAAAATGATTCAACCATTTGCATATGTTATCAAATTCACAAATGCGTAAAACTATATCTATTATAAGGTCAAAGAGTTTACCTCATAGAAATCCTTCTAGATAAAACTCATGGGGATGTTTGTTCAATGGTGTCTTTAGCCTGGACCGCCAAACCATCAATACTAACATTTACTGCTATGTTGAAATAGTTTGAGGTCATAAAAAAGACTAACAATAAAATAAACAATGAATGTGGAAGGGTAAAAGTTTTCCTACACTGAAAACATGGAGTGACATAAGAATAGAAATACACAACAAAAAAAAAACACCTGCTATTATTATTTGAAAATCTTTTAAAAATAATATTTTTTAGTTTCAATTGTTATATTTATCTTGCTATTATACCTAATAGTATATATATCAACATAAACATTCAAAATATAGAAATGGCACCTATTGATAGACCATGGACAATAATTTAGCAGCCACCAACCTCGTCACCATCTTTAGACCAACACAAACGAAAAGAAACCAACTTCAGGATTAAAATATTGCAGTAACATTGCTTGTTCGGTTTGTAATGATTAAAAGGTATAAACTGCAATGGAGCATAAAGGCCTTTTGTTATGCCAATAGTTTGTTATGAATGTTACATTTAGTAATACGGTGGTAACAGAACTTTTAAATGTTACTCAGCCTAATGACCATAGAATGGCCCATTACTGATGGAGGAAAAAGTTCCAGTAATATTACAGTCTTCTTTCTCATATTGATAGATATTCGTCTTTTACATAGAAGTTAAAAAAAAAAAATTCTTCATAGTTCGAAGTTGAGGATGAATGAGACTATCATCACTACTCAACTAAAAATCAGCATAACTATAAATAATATACAATATATCTTGTACAATATATAACGTCCATAAATATTGGAACTAGGATAACATCAAAATCTCCACCTAAAAATACATAAAGGTTAAACAATAACGTTGAAGGAGGTGGATGAATGGTGGTGGTGGAGTAAGGGTTTCTTGTTAGTATTAGGCTTCAGAGATGGTGGTGTATGTATATCACTTCTTAATGGCTTTTCCAGTGCAGCAGAGCTGCTTGTATGCATTTCTGCTGTTTTCCCTGACTTCAAAGCTTCAGAACTGTTTTCATGAGGGAAATAATTTGCCTTCTTATCTGCTTTTATTCTACCAAGTCCTGCAGCAGAAACAACAATTCTCATCTGATTAGTATAACTTAAAACTAATTTCTTGTGCATATTGTACGGATATGTAAAGAAAAATAAGGTACATAGACAATATTAGAGAGTTCAATAAATATCTCAGTTGGAATAATGATTTCCCATGTTATAAATAACCAAAAACTGAAGAAAAGTTTGACAATAACTTGCCTTTTCTAGCAGTGTTTCCTGAAACTATCATGACTGCAAATACCTGACAGAATATCATCTGTATTTTCCCTCCCTTTGTTGTAAAAATTGATTCAAGTATCCTGCTGGAGGGGTGGTCTTATTGTAGTAGATGGGAGGGAAGCATACATCAATGGAACTGCAATGTTTTAACTATTGATTAGATTATTTCACTTAATGTGGCAAAATACTATGATTTCATTGCTACCTTTGAAATGACAAAATATCTGGCTAATCATTTATATACAAGTTATACAAGCATTGGTTTTGATTCTTTTCAATTGGGTGGACGTGATCGATGTCTCTATTTGAGTATAGTGCGCAAGCCTAAGGAGCTTTTCAACTCATGAGTTGCTTGAGAGATTGAAGATTGAATATGACTAGCACAAGCATAGGCGTTTATACAATATATACAATATATACAATATATCTTGTACAATATATAATATGTCTTTTCTCATTGCAATAAGGATACCATGTAAATCTCAACTTAAAATACCAAACATTTAAACTATATTGTTGTGGGAGCTGGATGAAAGGTGGTGGTGGAATCAGGGATTCTTCTTATGATTAGGCTTTGGAGATGATAGTATACATAGAATGGTGGTGGTGGAGTCAGGGATTCTTGTTATGATTAGGCTTCGGAGATGATAGTATATATGGTTCACTTCTTAGTGGCTTTTCCAGTAAAGCAGAATCGCTTGTATATTTTTCTGCTGTTTTTTCTGACTTCAAAGCTTCAGCAGTGTTTTCATCTGGGAAATAATTTGCCTTCTTATCTTCTATTACTCTACCAAGCCCTGCAGCAGAAACAAGAAGAGTCATGAATTAGTATAGCCTAAAACAAAGTTGTTATGCAACATATTGTAGGGCTATGTATAGAAATAAGCTATAGAGACGCAAAGAGATAATTTCCTAAATATCTCAACAAGAATAATCATTTCTTCTATTCTAACTGAGCAAGAAACTGAGGAAACCTGATATAATGACTTGCCTGTTCTAGCAGTGTTTCCTGAAACTATCATTATTGCAAATACCAGACAAAAGATCATCTGCTTTTTCCCTTCCATAGCTGAAAAAATCTATACAAATATCCTGCTGGAGAGGTGGCTTATTATAGCAGATGGGAGGGAAGCATGCATCAAACTTTTACTGTAACGACAACTACATGCTTTCAAAGAAAGAGTATTATTTTTTATTATTGACTAGATTAGTTCCCCTAGTATGACAAAAAACTATGATTTAATTGCTCCCCTTGAAATGACAAAATCAAATAGGGTTGGTGTGATTACTTTGATGTCTCAATTTTAGCTTAGTGCGCAAATTTGAGAGTATTGAAGATTGAATATGATTAGCACAGGTATATGCGTGCTAAGCATATTTCAAATTCAATGTGCTTCTCATTACTTGCACCACTGCATATACGCATTAGTTGCGTAAGGGACATTAAGTGAGAGAACAGGAGAGTTGGTAAGTGATGGTCAGTTGTTGGACATAGCACTATAAAAATGAGCGTTGCATATTAAGAGAATACACATCATCATAAGAGTTGAGTTTGAGAAGTGGAGGGAATCATTGTACTAATGAGCAAAAACAAAAGAGGTCTTCTTAGGTTCTTGATGTTGTTTATTATACATTTAAAAATGTCTATATTTGTAAAATTTTAAAAATTATTTGAAAAAGGTTGCACTGGCGTGTGGTCAAGTGGATGAGTCATTTGGTTTTCATAATGGAGATCACATTTCAAATTGTTAAAAGACATCTTATCATTAAATGTCATGGTGAATGAATTAACTTTGAAAATTGCTTCATTATAAAAATAATTCCACTTCCTTATTGACTCATTTTTTATTGAAAATACAGAATTTTTATATCTAAGAATGAAAAAAAAGAAGAAATAACACCATTTTTATTGCAATACTTGTTTCATATTATTGTGTTGTTATGATTTTAGAGCGTAGTAATAATTAGATAAATAATAGATTTGAATGATTCAACATATTTTGTTCCATATTATTGTGTTGTTATGATTTTAGAGCATAGTAATAATTAGATAAATAATAGATTTGAATGATTCAACATATATTGTTTTGCCAATTTCATGCATGAAGTTTGCAACTGTAGTTATTTCATGCAAAACGTTTGTTGGTCTGTTTGTGTTTTTACTCTATATAATATCTTGCTTAGAAAGATTTTCCATCTAATAATCTCTATAATTATTCTTTTCTTTTGTGGGCTGTGCTTTTCATTTCAAATATTTAATGCTTGCCTATGTGTATACTTTCTCTTTTTTTGTAAATTTGTTATTCTTTCACAACTCTCTTCACTAGATGTCATATTTTGTCTTTTACTGAAGTCATCTCTAATACCTAACCAAAAATATCCTCCACTATGATTTGATATATGTCCAAACCTTGTTTTAGGGTCCCATTTTGGTATAGAAAAAGAACTTGCTAGAAAATATTGTGGATCATCTTCTTCCTTAAAATGGATTACAAAGAGGGTTTACAAACTTTAAAACATAAATCATATTACTAATTTTCTTCCAATAATAGAATATGAATTTCTTATATAGAAAAGTATAGAAAAAGCTACTGAAAGTGAAATCAATATCATGACATCCTATCCAACCATGCTAAAATAGGGCCTTTGGAACTATAATGCCCCAAACTTAC
Organism: Cryptomeria japonica; assembly: GCF_030272615.1. Lineage (NCBI taxonomy): Eukaryota > Viridiplantae > Streptophyta > Pinopsida > Cupressales > Cupressaceae > Cryptomeria > Cryptomeria japonica. Next base: position 1,743,690 of record NC_081408.1, on the reverse strand, counting down.
AACCAAGTAATTAGTGGTTACAAAAGAAGGAGAAAGTTTGTTGTGTTGGATGTGTGATATTCGACTATGATATTTCATATGTCAAATGTACAATATTTCATCACATAACAAAATGACAAACATGACACTATCAATAATACATCATGCAAGATGGCACAAGTGGAACAATTCACACAAATAATAGAATATAAAAAACATGGCGATCATAGAAGAGAATTGAGTTACCACCATAATAATGATTGATCACAAGTCAATGATGTTTTTCTTTCATGCACATAAGTAGGCCTCAACATGATTTAGGATAACAATCTTCAAATGTTGTTGTTCATTGGCTAATAAATTTATCACTTTAGTTATGCCTTAAGAAATAACCTTGAATCACCTAGTGAACAACTAGAAACTAATCAATAGTTAGAGAGATCAATTTTTAATTACCAATATTAATTTGAGTTTTATGTAGTATCCTAACTGGAAAGCAGGAAAGGCAAGTATATATATATATATATATATAATACAACTTAAAAGGAAAGACAATGAACACAAGGATTCACAACTCAAAGGTATTTTAAGGAGAATAACTACAGTTAATAATATGAAAGGAGAATAACTACAGTTAATAATATGACAAGATACTAAACAAGTAATGGTAAATTCAATCATAGAAGAACCTATAACATAAGGAAAATGCATCTGATTTAAAGATAAGTTAAATGCGATGGTTTAAAAAAAACCAAATCAGACAGAGACAATGCTTTGATAAAAAAAAAACACAGACACATAGATTGCAACTCTAATTGCCAATCACTAAAAATACAAAAAATAATATAAATTCAAATAGTGAGACAACAATCTAGAGACATGCAAGTTTTCTTGCTTTCTATTAAATTTGAAAAATGCTATTACAAAATAACTAAAAACTAATTACAAAATACTAAATTGCATATAATTGCAGTGATCTAAAGCTACACTCAAACATAAAACAACTATTTCTATTTGTGTAGAGCTATCTATTGCTCCCTACATTAAGCACTTTACTAGTAGCTACTGTTGTAACATAATATTCGCCCAAAACTACAGTTCACAAAAAAATTTCTTCTCAACTGATTGACATAGAGAACATTCTCCCTTTTGTTTGTTGTTGTCCAAATCAATTTATCTCTCAAAATTTAAAATTCAAAGTGACAGGTACTATAATTAATTTCACTATAGACGGAAGTAATTCCTCTATAGCATGTTAGAAGTGAATTGGAAGGGTGAGATCCCCAATGCAATTTTTCTACAAGTTGTAATTATTGGCTTCTCTTGATAGGTAGGTGGCAATGGTAGGGAGGCTCAAAGAAAATTCAAAACTCCAACACTCCCCCTTTTTCTTTAGATAGTAAACAAAATCAATCATAATCTAGATTGGCATTGCCAAAATTTCTTCTCAAGTGTTTTAAGCTATCTCCATTCAATGGATTGGTGAAAATGTCTACTAGATGCTGCTCAAACCTACAAAAATTCATCTTGATTTCACCATTTTCAACCAGTTCTCTTATGAAATGATACCTAATTTTGATATGCTTGCTTCTTTTATGAAAAAAAAAGGATTTTTAACCAAAGCTATTGACAAGGAATTGTCACAAAATATTGTGGTTCCATCCTCTTATTATTCCTTCAAATTAGATGGAATTTTCCTTAATAATATAGCTTGACATGCTACTCCTTTTGTTGCAATATACTCAACCTTAAATTTAGATAGGAAAACTGTATATTATTTCTTGGAAGATCATGAGACTACTCTTAATTCCAAATGGAACACAAATTCTGATGTGCTCTTCTTCTCATCCATAGTTCCTACCCAATCACTATTTGTGTAACAAACCATCCCCCCAAAAAATTCCACAACATACAAAATATCATATCCTTTGACCTATCATTCACATACCTCAAGATTCTTTTACTTGCTTTTCAATGGGTGTCCTTTGAAGTCTCCACAAATATGGAAATCAAACTTGTTGTATGCATTACATTGCGCTTAGTTTGAATTCAATACATAAAACTTCTAACCAAACTTTTATACATAATTGGATCCATATTGCTTTTGAAATCTTTGTTGGTCAACTTAAGATCTATAGTTGCTAGTGTTGGTATAGGTTTTCTATTTAGCATCCTAAACCTCCTCAAAACCTCTCCTACATACTTTTCTTAAGAGATAAACATACCATGTCATGCATTTGTTTTACTTCCATGCCTAGAAAATACATCAAGAGACGTAAATCTATTATCTCAAACTCTCTTTTATCATAGTATCTTTAAAATTAGCAATGAGGAAATCATAATATCCAATAAAAACTAAGTCATCTACATACAAGACAACAATAAAAATCTTACAATCAATTTCTTTGATGTAAAGAGTGGGCTCACCATCACTTTTACTAAAGCCATTTCCCATCAAATATGAGTCAATCCTACTGTACCATGCATATGGTGAATTATTTAGTGCATAAAGAGATTTCCTTATCCTATACACCTTGTTTTATTGACCCAAAATCTTATAACCAGGTTGTTTCTCCACATAAGCTTCTTTTAATTCCATTCAAGAAGACAAACTTCACATCTTCATAATCTCTCCTAAACTACTCTTTGTATCCGTTGACAACTAATCTTTCTTATGCCTCTCTATTCTTCCTTCTACATTGGTCTTGGTCTTGTAGACCCATTTCACCATAATAACTTTCTTATCGGGAGGCAAATCATGTTTTTTTTTCTCTCTATTACATTTATCTCCTCATCCATGGCCTCACACCAGTTTTCATCTTTCACAACATCCTCAAAATAAATTGAATTGATATGACAAAATAATAAAAAATTCACATTTTCATGAACCCATCATCATACCTTTCATTTTAGTAGATATTCCTTTCACAAATAATATTCTTTTCAACTGATAGAGTTGTGGAACATTCTCTCTTTTGTTTGTTGTTTTCCAAATCCATCTCCCGCTAAAAATTTGAAATTTAAATTGACCTACCAAAATTAATTTCACTATAGACTAAAGTAACTTGTCTATTGTACATTAGGACCAAATGAGAAGGATGAGTCCCCAATGCGAATCTTCAATAGAATGTAACTACTAGTTGCTCTTGACAAAGAGATCACAATAGAAGAAGGCTTCAATACAATTTAAAAATACAACAAAATGTTCTCCATTTATCTTTTTAATAAAATAATTCACACACTCTTTCCTATGTATAGGTGAAAAACTCAATGTCTATCTTTGATAAGTCATTGCTCTCTACCAAAAATGAAGTCATCTTGGAGAATTTTCAATGTCAATCTCTGTTTTTTTTTAACTTTTTTGGAAGTTATAAAGTTTTGTAAACTTAGGTCCCCTTGATTTCCAAGAAAAAAAAATTACATGCTCCACATATTATCTTCCATTATCTTCCCCATGTTATTTTGTTAGTGAAATTAAATGATTTTTCATAGGTACCTATATTTTGACAATATTGAACAACCAGATGGATTCAGATTGTCAAAAGATCCGAATATGGCTTGCAAATTGAAGAAGATGTTTATGGACTGAAACAAGCACCTAGAGCTTACTATTCTAGATTTGACAGATATCTATTACAATTTTTTTTAATAGAAAAGGTACTATTGATAGCCATTTTTACTTTAAGGTTGAAGGTAATAAGTCATTTGTCATTGTTGTCTATGTTGATGATATTATATTCAGAGGAAGTGATGGTTATGTAAAGAGTTGTAAAAGAGATGCAAAAGGAATTTTAAATGTCAATGATTGGTGAGTTGTCATTCTTTCTTGATTTACAAGCTACATTCTTAGAAGATGAAATTTTTATTTCTCAAGATAAATATATCAAAGAGATGATGAAGTTTGAAATGGAGAACTATAAACTGATTGAAACCCCTTTCATTGTTGGTTGTAAATTGAGAAAAGATGATATTTCTTTGGAAGTTGATTAGAAGAAGTACAGATCTATGATTGGATGACTATTATATTTAACTACCTCTTGACCAGATATCATGTAGGGCATTTGTTTAGTTGCAATATTTTAGGCTAATCCAAAACAGTCAAACGAGCAAGCAGTAAAAAAGGATTTTTAGGTATTTTAAAGGAACTTTGGATTTTGGTCTTTGGTGCAAGAAGAGTGGAGATTTCATGTTGAAAGCATACAAAGATGCTGATTGGGTAAGAATTATTGATGAAAGGAAAATTACTTGTGACAGAGCATTTTTCTTGGGAGACAAGTTGGCTTTTTGGCTAAGTAAGAAGAAGGACTTAGTATTTCTATCTATTGCTGGAGCAACATACATCGCAATAGCATCTTGTTGTACTCAAGTTATGTGGATGAAATAAAATCTTAAAGATATCAAAGTGGTATATGAAGAAGCTTTTCCCATTATGTGTGATAATATTAGTGTTATAAATATTTCAAAGAATCCGGTAATGCATTCAAGAACTAAACATAGTTCAATCTAGTATCATTTCTTAAGAGAGAAGGTTGCAGGAAAGGAAGTTAGATTGGAGTATATTTGCACAAATGAATAGGTTGTAGACATTTTCACTAAGGTGTTGGTGAAGGACACTTTTGAATATCTCGAGCAGAAACTAGGGGTTATTTCCCCTCCTTTTTATAACTAGATGCATAGGAGAGGTGCATCTTTCTAGGGGGAGATTTAGAGCTTATCCTTTATCTCCTAGACTAATGTTGTTGCCACTCTTAGGGGGAGCAATGGAGTATGTGTTATTTTTTGGTTGATCAATATATCTTGTTGTGCCCTTTATCTTTGATGTCAAAGGGGGGGAGATCTTGATGTTGTTGATAGGTGGAGAGATTATTGAAAAGGGAGAGATTTTGATATGTTCAAATGTTGCCATCAATGACAAAGGACCAGAGATTGTTGGAAATCTAAGTTATATTGTCATTGATGTCAAATGCGGTTGTTTGGATGGAGCTTGGTCCAGATATGATCATGTATTGTTGCATGTTTATCTGTTTCATATTTTGGTCTTGGTTGTTAAATATGCAGAAAAGAGTACTTATGCAAGAAAACATTTTTATTATATGTAGGAAACAATATATATTTTTTCATTAGTAGAATGCTTGGTTAGGATGGTAAGATTATGTCTTATGGATATTACATCGATTGATTTTCTAGTTTGTGGATTACAAAAGTTGGTTGTTACTCTTCTTTGACAGTGAGGGCGTCTATCAAACTAGTCTGGAAAGACTTCGATGGCCTCCAGAGATGGTGAATCTTATGTTGTGGTTTCATGGACATGTTTATGTGGTTCATATAGTGTTTCAGTTCTAGTGTTTCTATTCCACAAGTGAGTTATCTTTGTTTGCACTTGGTATATTTAGTTATGATGTGTATCAATGTGTTTGGTTTGTTATCCTATTTGGATCATGCCTTTTTGGTTTGAATATGCATTGGAAGTTGAGCTAGAATGTTGTTATGGGTTTCACCATGGTGTGTGGAGATCCACATTGATTAATTTGCATTGGAAGATGTCTTTTCACCGACTGAGTGCTAAGCTTTATTATTTATCTATACATGTTGTTTGGTAGTGACTTTGAAGGATATGTTAGTGTGTGTGGATCATTGAATTCAACTTGGAATGAAGTGTTATGATGTATTTGGGTCCCATCTTTTTCCTAGAGTTGATTGCTTTGAGTATTTTTCATCTGGGTGGCATATTTTTGAGAAATATTGCTTATTCTATTTTGGTCGATCGTAAATTATTTTTTTTGATAATCTATCTTATATTTGAGGAGTGCACATGTATGAGGTGGTAGTAGTTGTGTGAATAGTGTGAAAATTGAAGAGATGAGAATTTGAGACTATGGATGTGCGAAAGTTAGTTTGTGCAGAGCTTTGAAGGTGATATATTCAGTGAGAGAGTGTGTGGGTGATTATTAGAGATGTTTTCCATGATGTTAGTAGATTGATACAGAGGTTCAAGGATAATTTCATGCTTAGGAGATTCCTCTCCTATTAGTTCTACTATATATTATGTTGCTGGATGACAATGTGTCTCTTGGCAGCCTTTTGTATGTTACCTTGAAGTAGTGTGCTTGAGTTGTGCAAGTCCATGTATCTTTCCCTAAGGCAGTGTGTCTTAGTCTTGCAAGTCCTTTAGGTGCAATTTGCTCCTTGGCAGCTACCATAAAACATTGTAATCATTTTTATTCATATTGTGAGTTTTATTCTCACCGTAATTTTTGCCTGTTAGGGTTTTCCACGTAAGAGTGGTGTTCATGTTTTGATGGTTGATGTGTTTTCAATATTGTTGTAGAATGGTTATATGCTATTTAGAATTAATCTATTTTGAAGATCCAGATTGATTCACCTCCCTCTCAATCCTATTGTGGATTCAAATATTAAATTCCATTATTCTCTATGATTTAATCTTTCTAAATTATTTTTTATTGTCAATTAATGTGACATTTCAATTCTTTTATCTCCTAGATCCAAGATGTTCTTATTCAATGTTGTAATTTTCCACACCTTTCATCATATAAGAAAACATAATTTTTTTTTATATTTGAACTGTCTTTTTTTCGTCCTTTATTGCAAAGAATAATATCTTTGTTTACTTTTCCCTTCAATTATAATTACAAGAACACTTCCAATTGCTTTAATGGCCGATGTAAAATTATTGAGAAAGTTTAAAAGATGAAGAACGATGAAAAGTTCCTTGCAGTTCGAAACCGCAAGAGAAAATGATAAAGACATCTATTTATGGATTTCTAATTTTGTTTTACATCACCTTCCATGGGATGTGTCAAGGATAAGAATGCATAATGTGTTGGTTGTTTTTGCATCATGGCAGACCATCCAAAAGCAAGGGGAGTCAATTTCCACTCATAATGGATAGTGGGGAAGGAGCACGAGTTGGAGAATTAGGAAGAATAGGAAAAGAAGATGGATTTCTATTCACTCTTGAACTGATGGCCTTGTTTGGTTTTGGAGGTGGTGGAGGTAATAATCCACGTCTCAGTGAAATTCATACGCCCCAAAAATGTAAAACAGATTTTTTTTTTCGTTTCTCTGCTGCTTTTGACATCTTAAAAAATGATATGAGTTGTTTCTGGAATCGATTGTGTGAGTGTTTTTACATCAACGTTTCAGATCATACTCTGTGATCCATCATCAGGATGAGAAAGAGATCATAAGAAAAAAAGTCTCACACAATCCGAAACATTGATGTAAAAACACTCACACAATGAATTCCAAAAACAGCTCATATCAATCACATGGATTGTAGAAATCTACTAGCATTAATCTTCAAGAATGTTTTCATTAGAAATAACTGTAACCTTCTCAAACAACCCATCATATACCATGAATCTTCTATAACCTGCAATAACAAAGAAACTACACACATTAAAACTTGTTTATCTTAATAAATTAGCATACAAAATATCAAAAAGTAATCTACAAATAATAAATCAATACATATTCTAGTGTTTCTTTTAGTAGGAAGAATGCCTGTTATTGCAGTTTAGTTTGACATTGTGATAGCAACCATTAACAGACAGCATCAAATTTTCTTTGCGTCAACAATTTTTACAACAAATACTCATCCAGAAAGTGTGCTTGACAAGCAATCTTCTGGTGGTGCAAGCGCAAAAATATCAAACTTCAACGACATTGATAACGACACTTTGAAAAAAGTGCCTACATTTCTGGGTTTTAAAGATTTTGATTAGGTCGTTCAGCTTAATATAGGCAATATATATATGAAGCTATTTAGAAATTTTGTTAATTAAAAGAAGTGAAATGTTTTGGTGTTATGATGTCAATAGATAATTTTTAAATTTTGTTTCAAAATCATTTAAAACAATTTCATAACTTGCTTAAGGTCAGAAATATAATTGTAGGATTAATCTTTTTGTTTTGGATCTAAATTATTGGTACAAATTGAAACTTGAGATTCTCAAACTTCAATACCTAAAATAATTAGAATTTCTACTAAGGAGAACTTCTACTGAACTATTTGACTTTTTGAAGAGTCTAGGAATCCTCTAGGTTAAAATTTAGGTCCTTGATTAAGGATTCAACTTCCTCTTTTTCAATATTAATTAAAGATTGTTCTTTCATATATAACTCAACTTGTTGGTTCCATCCTTCCTAACAAGGAGTTACCTCTTTGGTCTCATCTTCAACAATTGGGTCCATCTTTCCTTTTGCATGTGCTTCCTTGTTTGTTCCTTGAGGTTTAATCTCATTGGATTTATCCTTAGTATCTGTGTCTATCAACCCTTTCTTGTGTTGTTTTAGGTTATCTTCTAGATTTCTCCATCTTCCACAATGTTACAACTAGGGGTATTAGTATTTACTAGCATGATATAGAGGGAGAAAAGTTGCATACTTTAGGAGGGGGTTTAATCCAAACTTGGCTATTCTTTTCACTATTGGCTGACTAGTAGTTCTTGAGATTTCACTAATGAGGCACTGATTTGAGGGAGCTTCTAGTATTTCTTTGTCCTTCTTGTCTAGTTTTAGAATGGAATGGATGTGGCGTTTGTCAACAAGATGATCCAATCTATTACATTTTTGGGAGAAGAAGGCAATGTTCTCATAGACAATGGGCTGAAACAATTTACAAAATATTGAGTTTAGGGTAATGTTCTAGGGCAATGGCTTGTTTACTTCAGCATTCATGCATAATATGGAAAAGATAAGGTGACATTTTTTAAGGGTAGCTTTGTCCATGGTGAACAAAACCTTGAAAGATTCTGCCATACATTTGAGAATATTTTGGCTTCAATATTCAGCAGGGAGACCTGAAAGTCAAACGTAGGTGGGAGCAGCTCAACCCTTATCCACAATAGGATCAAAACCAAGCTTCCATTTATAGAGGGAAAGACCATTGTGGTGCACTTTTCAAGAAACCAAAGTCACTCCAAAATGACTTTCCAAATCTTCTTGCCCATTTTAAAAGAAATAACCCATCTACCAATATTGCCCTTCAACTTCCAAACATTAGAGTCCCATCGGTGAACTATGTCTACATTGGGTCTAAAATACTAAAAATTACAAATAAGGTGGTTGAGAGGCCTAGAGTAGATTCGTCCATGAAGGCATTGGGAAAGGAAACCCCAATACCTTCATCAAAAACTTTGATAGTAGAGGACACACAACTGTTAGAAGAGATATTGTTTCTTCCAATGAGTTTATGCACCCAAGAAGTGGGGGCCATTGCATAAAAAATGGTTCAGCTTTTGATAGATCTCCATTGTCATCCTAGCAATCTTCTAAGACCTTATTAGAGAGGACATGATCAGACATTTTGGCTGAAAGGGCAATTTCCAAAGTTGTCTTATTTTCTGCCTCCATGGGAGCATGGTCTCCCGGATCAAAATGCACACTTTGGCAATGAATAAAACACTCGTTTTGTCAGCTGCATAGACACCGCTTATTGTTGACATCTCTCACATTGAACATAGAAGTTTGAAAGCTCAGCGCACAAAAAAGTTGTAGAGCTCCACCAAACCTCCTTCTTACTGAAAAGTATTTATACAATATTCCAAGATTTCTTTATTAATATATATATATATATATATATATATATATATATATATATATATATATATATATATATATATATATATATATTTTTTAAGGCACATTATGTTAAACCTACAGTAAATAAAAGATCTGTCACGTCAATGAAAAATAAAAAAAATAAAAGAACTGTCATGTCACTTTAATGGCCAATGTAAAATTATTGAGAAAGGTTAAATGATAGAGAACCATGAAAAGTTCCTTGCAATTTGTAACCGCAAAAGCAAATGATAAAGACATTTATTTATTGATTTTCTATGTTCGTTTTACATACGTCAAGCATAAGAATGTATAGTATGCTATTTCCTTTTGCATCATGGCAGACCAACCAAAAGCAAGGTGAGTCAATTTCCACTCATAATGCATAGTGGGGAAGGAGCAGGAGTTGGAGAAGAACTAGGAAAAACAGGAAAAGTAGATGAATTTCCATTCACTCTTTCACTTTTGGACTGATTTGGTTTTGGAGGTGGCGGAGGTAATAATCTACGTCTTAGTGAAATTCGCACACCCCAAAAATGTAAAACAGATTTTCTTTCTCGTTCCTCTGCTGCTTTCCACATCTTCAAATCCTCAAGAGTGTTTTCATTGGGAATAACTCTGACCTTCTCAAATAATCCATCATATACCATGAATCTTCTATAGCCTGCAATAACAAAGAAACTACACACATTAAAACTTGTTTATCTGGAAAAAAATCATCATACAAAATACCTAAACCAAAGTAGCAGACATAATCTAGAAATAACAAATCATTAGGTATTCTTAATGTTTCTCTTAATAGGAAATGATAATCATTGTTGTGATCGGAAATGCCTGTTATTGCAGTAATGTTCGCTGACATTGTGATAACAACCATTAACAAACAGCATAAAATTTTCTTTGTCTCAACCATTTTTGCATCAAATACTCATACAGAAAGCTTTCTTGACAAGAGATCTTATGGTAGTGCAAACGCAAAAAGATCAAACTTCAACGACATTGATAACGACGCTTTGAAAAAATTGCCTACATTTCTTGCATTTTAAAGATTCTGATTAGGTCGTTCAGCTTAATATAAGCAAATATATGTATATATATTCTCCCTCGAAATGTAGTGAGTTTGGCGAAGCTGGTGTGTTAATTTTTTTAATTAGGTATAGAAACGAAATGAATCAGTTCTTTTCAAATAATTAGGTTTAATGCTTGGTGAAATTAATAGGGGTTGTGGTAGATTATATGGAGTTATTTAGAATATTTTTTCAATAAAAGAATTGAAATATTTTTGGGTATTCTCATGGTCAATGGATAATTGTTTATTATTTCATTTATAATTGTTTAATTTAGTCTCAAAATCATTTAAAATTAGATGTGATGTGTTAGAGAAGAACAATGAATTTGGATTAAGTTATTTTCATAACTTGCTTAAGACCGAGACCAACGCTATAATTGTAGGATTAACCTTTTTGGTTTGTATCTGATTTTTTGATCTAGATCTATCCCTCTAATTCTAAAAATATCAATACCTATAATATTTTTGTCCCTTCATCTTTATACTTATAACTAAAGAATAATTAATGGTGAAGAGTATTGTAGGGACTTGTTATAACGATGGTGAATCCAAGAGACATTCACAGTTATAGTGACACTTTATTGATGAATTAAATAAATTTGATAAAATTGGAAGATTGCGAGAAATAAATGCAAATGGCATTAATGTGGTTATGATGATGTTAAATTCTTCACAATTCACACTTGATATAATATTGTGTGACTTAATGGATTTGGGAGTGAATAAGTACGACAACAAGAGTTCTAAAATTTATTAATGTAAGAGATGAAACTACTAAAGCAAACGACTAATTATGGAAATTTTTTGAGTGATCTGTTTGACATATAGATGTTGAATAGTTGTCATAAAGATGAGTGGATGATGCATTCCTTACATAATTAAAATGACATATGGTGTTCTCTCTTTATCCATGTTCTCTTGGCACAATATTAGTTTTTCACATTATAGTTAATGAGTGACAACTAATTAGAACAATGTATGTGTGGAATCATTATTAATTTTAGTTAATTCTATACAACTACACTTCAATTGGGTCGAGGATACAACTATAATATTGAAACTAGAAAAGGAACCAACAATTTCAATATGGCTATAGGCACCTAAAATTGACCATCAACATTACTTGACTCTTTCACCTATAATTTATTGTATATAATCTTGATTATTCAATTAAATATCTAGTTTTTATCTCATTAAAAATTAGTAGATCACTATTCGTCACTTTTTACTCACACTTATTTCTATCATAAACCATTTGATCATTCCACTAGTATAATCAACCTTTGTAAATAATCCTAATTATTTATTTACCTAACTTCCCCTTTCTCAAAAAAATAAAAAATGAAGTAAATATCTTATTTATTTAATTACATATTTTCTATAGCTTTTCATTAAGTGAGCTAAACCACTTGATCAATTAATCCCCTACTTGTTGTTGGCAACAACAATGAAGGGAAAAATGAGAGGAGGGGGGGGAGGGGGGCAGGGTGAATCAGTTTTCACCAGATCTTACAAATCAAGCACAACTTCATATCTAAACAATTGCAACAAGAACAACGATAAGCACAATAACAACAACACACATAACATCGAGATTTTGACGTGGAAAACCTGGTTAAGGGAAGAACCATGGTGGGAATCTAACCAAAATAAGATGATACTCTGCAGTAGTATGCGAAAATATTACAATGGGGAATGCACATGCATTCAAGCACATTGCCTAGAGTTCACTGCTAAAAAACAAGAAGGGCTACAACCTTGAGGAAGGCTCACTGCCTTACAAATATCAGACAACAATCCGGATTAAATGAACTGAAACAATAGCATCTCCAAATGTCTAATGATAGTTCTAGTTAAGCACATTTGTTTGCCTTGCAACACTCTCTACTCTACAGTTCTCACAGAAAGATGAATTCTCTTGTTCTCACATACACCACTCTTTGATAATACAGACATAACAACGATATCCAAATTACATGAATATAATACCTATTTATACAAATCATCAACCTTGATTACAAGGTTGGCTCAACCCTTAAGACCTAATTACAAAATTATATTTCATGATACATAGATCAACTATCGAACCAATACAATACCACGATAACATAGAATAGACCTAAATCACATCATTGAACATGCAACATCACCAAAAATCTTGCCAAGATCATCTGGAACACGCTACACCACCGAAAATATCGCATAACATGAAGAAGATCACCAGACCCATAAGACCCTTAATAACATGCACAATGATCAATGCGGACTAGAAAAAAATAGCACATGATTAGGAAACACCAACAACAACATTAGAACCATCCACAATAGCTACACCAACACCACTTAATCAAATCTTCATCTATCAAAACGTTGAAACTCAAGAACATTCAACAATAGAAACTAGGACTAGAAAGATAACTTGTGGAGCACCAAATCACGAACCATCTGAATTGAAGATACACATGAATATCCCAGACACTCTCCTAAATATGCAACTCAAAATATAGTCATTCTGGAGCACAATAGATCAAATACCATAACATTGCAACATTGAACACTGAAAAAGAAAACTTCATACTAGAATCCGTAACTCGATCAAATCATCACATATCATCATGAAACCAACACTGAATCAACTAGAGATACTTCATTACTGAAATCACAAATCCTCTTGCAGACTTTTTGATGTGGATTAACTCACCAAACCAACTCTCTGTAATACCGAAACACATGAACACAAGAATATATTGACATCAATGAAAACAACATATCCTAGTAGCAACAATATCCAACACTTGCAATATGACACTTTGGTCAAACCCATTCAAATCTACCATATCCTCCAATGTGTGTAAAAACATGGACAATTTGTATATAAGAGTGTGAGCATTAGACATGTGACATGGGCTTTTGCAAAAGTCACATTGGCTAGAACATTTTCTCATCCCTTAGGAGTACTTTAGAGTAAACCTTCGACCTTGTCAATTTAATCAAATTATGACACTTATCTTCCACTCATATTCTCATGACTCTCAACCATTATGAGACATTGATCTCATCTTTTAATTTTAACCATCCAATTCTATAACAAAAAAATTATAAAATGGATACCACCTCAAACCATATAATCAACATCTTCAAACAAAACCTTATTTTGTTGGTAAAATCACTCACATCCAACCATCCATAAGAAAAAACACCACACAATGGTGCAACTTAGGTTACCTATGTGAGATATTGGCATGTACCTTTTTGTTTAAATTTAGATTTTGACAAATAACAACCCATTTTATGTTTCTATGGGTTACTCAAAAAAGCATAGAAAGGATGATTTATTTAATATTTATTATTTTTCATTCTATTCTATCAACAAATGGAAAATTAGATATTAAATGAAATTTCCTTTTGGCCAAAAGGGACATTAAAAAATGTTCCCCTTTAGTTCTACAAGTGAATTACAAGGAAACATGAGGTGTTGGAAATGTGTCTTTTGAGTGAGAAATTGTAGAAAATAACTGAAAGTTTTTTTGGTGCAACTTAAGGGTCATGCAACTCAATAGTCATTTTGGGCACCCAACTCTTAAATATTGGCTATAAATATAATTATTTGGATCTTCTTGAGGCAATCTGATTATTATCTCTTCTCTCATATTTGCATATTTTCAAATAGATTCTTCAATGGACGAAAAATTGTTGAAGGAGAAGGCTTGTGTTAAAAAACCATGATATTTTGGTGATTAGAGGATGAAAATTGTTTGTAATTACACATTGTAAACCTTGCATAATGTTTATAATGTATTGTTTATTTATTAGTTGTGTGGTGCACATAGGGGAACCTAGATGGGTGTGCATCACGTAGAGATTCCATTCTTCAATCAACTTATGTAATGAAACCTTCAGATCTAAGTTTGCATTCATAGGCCTAGGATCTCATTTCCATACATATCATTTTGGTGAAACTAATGTGTCTTACATTTGGTACATCTTTTAAATTTAAAGAACAAATCTATTTTACTTGCATATATCTCTAATTTGAATACATCCATTTCCAAAATTTATTGTTTATGTACTTGAATTTAATTAGTTGGTTAGTTAATCAAATATTTATCATTGTAAATCACTTAATTAATAATTTTAATCAATTGCATCAATGCAATTTCATATTACATTGATAATAAATATTATATGTCAAAAAAAAATTAAAAATAAACATAAACTTCTCTATTTCTTGCTGTAGATTTCTTGTTTCCATTTCTTTCTAGGTGTATAAGTGTATTTTTTTTTATGAGTTTCATAACTAGTTGTTTTGAATCTGAGGTTCATATGAGACAAGGTTTTTTAACTGGTTAATATGAAAACTAAGGATACCAATTAACCTCATGTATATGGTTAGACATTTTCAAGAACCCATGGTAAAAAAAATTAATTATAATTCCTACATTATAGAGAAGATACATAAGAAAATGGTGGACATGAAGGCCTATGAAAACATATTTTCATTTAAATGGTACTCAATGCTGTGCCACATGCTATTGCATGTAGGAAAGGGATTATGGTATAATATTTTTTATGTAGACAAGTGGATGATAACAATATTCCTCTCCTCGTTCAATGACGAACTTACATTTAGAACTAAAACTATTAAAACTCTAATTTTATTGTGTTTGAGGGATAGTTTGTGAGAAGACTAATGAATTCCATTGGACAAGAACAAGTCAGCATACCTATCAAAATAATGGATTTTTGAAGGCCTATAAAGAGGACTCCAAAATTGAGAATATAACATAATTTGGGTGATTGGTTCTTGCACACTTACACCACTATTTTCAAAGTCCATGGGTATTTGGCTAGCCCCCAGATTTTTTCCATTTTTTTCAAGGATAATTGTATATCGTGAAGTTGTATGACATCTTAATGAATCAAATAAGGCCCACTTAAGAGGACAAAAGAAGAGTTATTTATTCACAAGTTCTATTAGGTGACTTATTTTATACCAATATGGATGGGTTCGAATAAAGTTATCCAATTTTGCAGTCTTATAGAATAATCCATGAGTGCACAAGGATATTTGATCTTGAGAATTTCATACATCATATTAGAATAAGCATCTAAAGGCCAACATTTTTGCATAAAGTGATGTATGAGGAAGATATGACAAGGAATTACCTCACATCTAAGGAGGTTATTGAGAAGAGAATAAATTGGATGGTTATGATTAGGGGAGAAGAACACATGAAGAAAGTGATTCTTGACTACCATAGTACCTTTGGATGAGAGAAAGATACAATTTTTAGGATTTGAAGGATGTTGGCCCATGGTAATATATTAAACCCTCTAGAAAAAGACACCTAATTTTATATATAATGGATTCCACTCCTCTAGTCAAGCCATATATTAGAGAAGAAAGTGAACTAGAGGCATAGGAGAAATACCAAGTTGTTATTATACTTGAGGAATAACCTAGTAAAAGGCAAAAGGTCATTGAACTAAAAGAGGAAGGGAAGGAAATAGAGATTGAAAATGTTGCAATAAATGTCATAGAGAAAGAAGTCTTGTAGCCAATAACTTCACCCTCAAGAATGTTGATGCCATTCACACTTGCAAATAGGATAGGTTAAAATTTGAAGTACTCTAAAGACAATACCAATAACATAAGAACCTTGACATGTTAGTGAATTTTTGTAGATGATTTTATTAAAAATTGATAATTTAGAGAGTTTGTCATGAGGATCAGATATGATGAGCATCATAAGAGAGTTATTAAAGAAAAATAATGAAAATCATTCTCAATGAGATGATAACATGACATTTGAAGAAGGAAGGAAGTTAGTGCAAGATAGTTTATTGCTACTCCATGACTAGGATATCACTATTGGAATTAATCTTTTCACCATAATAAGATGAGATAAAGAGATCTTCACCAGTAAAGAGCAAGTAGAACAGTCAGTTTTAGGATCAAGGTTTATCTCTAAGTTTGATACCTTGGCAATATGGGCCATGGTCCCAAACACAAATAAACCAGGGGTTGTCAATAATATTTTGGAATTAAGAGGAGACATAATAATTAAAAGGGTCTCAGATGCTCCTACCCCACAAGCTATATCATTGATAGTGAAAACAAATTTATTCAGTGAGGTTGTAGTGAGGAAGCTACAAGGGGATTTTGATGTATCATAGGAAAATTATATGAAGGTGATTGTGGAGAATAATCAATCAATACCTCTACTATTGGCATCTATGAGTGCATTAATACCAATAATTTTTAGTCCTTTTTTAGTGTTTTTGAATATTTTCCATCAAATAGGAAGGCTTTTCTTGCATTGAATAAAGAGATAAAGGAATTAATGAAGGGAACCAAGGAAGAAAAATGCAAATAATTGGTAAATTGGTGACAGATTTGATTGAATATGGGTTATCCAAAGTAATGGATAGTATTCATGATACATGGAAAGCATATTCAAATTTGAATTTTGCCTTAGCAAAGCATGAAATGGATAAGGAGAATATTAAAGTAGCAAAATATAGGTGGATTCCTAAAACTTCAATTATAAGGAAAATTTATAAATGTGCTAAATTTGACCCTAAAGCTTCTACAAACATACAAGTGACAAATGATATGATCATAATTTTTAAAGTAGTTGTTTCCTACTTGTTGAAGTTTGATAAACAAAAAAAAGATAAATTAGGGTCAATTTAAGTAGTTGAAAAGAGTATTATGCCAAACATGTTGGACAAGCAAGATCAAGTCAAAACCCTAGATAAATGGAAGAGTGAGTTTAGTGTAGTAGGTTCTTATATTTTGTCCTGCATGTATTATAATGAATATTTGAATATGAACCTACTCAACACTACATTAGATGATTTTTTTTCCTTGAAAATAATATTTGATAGTTTTAGTAAAGAAACTAGGTCAATTATGGATGCAAAATATGCAACAAATAATCATAAGGTATAAAGAATTATTGCTTTCTATTGGCCTTTTGAGAAGGTGTGTGTGTATTGGGAAGAAAATATAGTTACTAAGCATATTTTCATTTCAATCATTCATCAATGCATAACAATTGAAATCCAAATCAATAGAGAACATAATTTTGGTAGTTTTGAGGTGGTGCAACATTTGCATCTCCAATAGGAAGTTCAATCATCAATATTGGGTATCTCCACCAATAGTGTGTGATTCATCATTATTATTTGTTAGATTTTTACATTAGTTAGTATATTTTTTAGGTTAAGAGTTAAATATATAATAAAATTAGGCTAGTTAGTTTATGGAAAGTTATTCTCATAGGTAGTTTTTATAAGGGAAAATAAGGCTTAAAAAGTCATTGCGCTATTATGTAATATTATTCAGTTGTATCCCAATTGAACCAGTTAATTAATTTTTATTGTGCACTTTAATTTGGTATTGGAGTGGATAATGATAGGCAGAGGATGAGAGTGATTTGGAAAATCAAACTGTAGTTTTTTTCTTAGAGAATTTTTTTGTATAAGCATAAACAATAAATTAGGTGCATTGAAAGTATGTAGAATTAGCTATCTTTGTCGAGTCTTCAAGGTTTTTTTCAACATGTATTTCATTCGATAAGGGGATAAGCAATGCATGAGAGGAGGAAACAATGCATTATTTAATTCCTATATTTTAATTGCAATAGTTTTGGCACTAGAATTTTAATCATGTTAATGCATTTTATTGGGATTTTCTAAAGTAATTTCCTACAATCATGGTGTTGGGAATGTGAAGCCCAATGGTCACATGAGAATTCACCTTCTCTACTATTTCATTTTTGGCTAAATATGAATTCACAAATTGATGTGTACAGTCCATCTATTAGTTAACGTTCATAGTAGAAGTTATTCCTTGCTTTCTTGTGGACGTAGTCAATTTTGGTGAGCCACATAATATATAGTCTTTATGTGTTTATTTTGTGTGTTTGCCTCTAAATTACTTTTTGCTATTTTTTGGCTGCTAATATTTTTTTCTCTTCTCATTTAAATTAACAATTGGTATTGGAGCTTGGTTAGATTAACCAAAGATATATAGAAGAAGAAGGTGAAATTTAGGAGATGGATAATGGTTTTTTGTTCTATGCTTATAAATAATTCAAAAGTGTTTTAATGGTTATAACTAATTTTGTAGTTTCAGATGATGAAGATGATTCAATCATTGAAAAATTTATTGGTAATTCAGAATTGGTAGAGAGTGATGTTGTGCAAGAAGAAAATGAAAAGAAGTACCATGTACATTGGTGGGATGACAAGAGAAAAGAGGAGGATTTAGCTAAAGCAGAGGAGGATGATTAGTGTGTTTCTTACTCCACTCTTCATGTAGTTGTTGCATCTATTAGCCAAGCTTTTGATGGCTGCAAAATTGATGTCATTCCTATGGTGAGGGTTTAACACCATGATGCCTCGATTGGGATTGATAATGGTCCCTACGTAGAGTTTGGAATTTATTGGTAGAAAGATTCTTAGCAAAACGATTCTGAAAAAGATGTTTCTATTGAGAAAAGCATGAAATAGAGGAGGAACTCAAAATATTGTGGGAGGAAGAGTGGGTGCCATCAGAGACCACTGACTATGGAGGCACTGAATAGAACATGGAAACACTAGAGGAATTTTCCATGAAGATTGCCTCCTAAGATGAGGAGGATGCAAATTAGAATTAGGTAGCAAGGAATCAGAGCATGGGAGTAATTGAATCTTCAAAGGGCTCTATAAATGACATGACCCTAGCAAAGGCAGAGGATATTCAAAACAAAAATATCATGGAGGTTGTGCTGGGTGATTTGATGCTCTTCTATATTATTAACAAGGATGCTTCTAGACAATTACATAGTACAATTGATTTGTAGGACTTAATGTGGAGATAACCAATCATGTTAGTTGAAAAGGCTAAAGAGCCTACTAAGGAGAAATTGGGGTTTCCTAACATAAGTAGAACAATCAATGAAGATATTGGGATAAACAAACCTGATATTGATAATGGTGAAGATATGAATTGTTCTAAGTACATTGACAAGATTATCAGGCCCTTCTCTAGAAATGAAATGGGTAGTTAGAAGAGTTTTAGGCCAAATATTTAAATGGCACTTGTATAGTTCTACTAACATGGACCTCAAAATATTGGTTCGGTGCAATGGAGTGCATGGACAACAAGTCTGGAAACTTTCCAAAAGTGTCTTTCAAATATCAATTTTTGTGCTAGTGGCCTTGGGGAAGTTGGTATAGCAAAAGGCCTTGGTCAAGCATTAATATTTCTTGCACCAAGACACCCTATGGCTCAGATGACACAAGGGATGGATAGCCAAAATTACTTTTTTAGTTGTAGCATCTAATCCATACCCTCTTGTAACTCCTATTCCACAACCATGTGGCCATACTCCAAGTCAACAAAACACAATTTAGTTTATTCAAACCTCTGCAATGGATTGTTGATGCAGATACTATTGTCAAGAAATTTGTGCAATACTTTCTTAACTATATATGGAGAGGATCATCTTTTTTGAGATTTAGCATAGGTAAGTGTTCTAGCAGATTATGGGGTTGAGATAGATATTATGGTCCCTATTGACACATTGAAGCAATTACTTAAAAACCCAAATGAGTTGGTTCTACAATTTAGAGCTCATTGTAGTGAAGAAATTTGAGTTGAAGAGAAGGGGAGCATAGGAGAAAATGGTTGTATTAATTATATGTTCAAGGATTCATTTCTAGATGAAGGGTTCATATTCGACAAAAAGATTGGTGTTTCTGATTATGGATTAATGGGTGGGTTTGTAATAGGAGAAGATGTTTTTGATCTTGATTTGACTTGGAGAAGACTTATCCATATTGTTCGTGAATAGATTTTGGCAAAATTAAAATCTTTGACGAGCCTAGTTGCCATGTCAGTTTAAAAATAGAAATGTAGGGGATGTCACAGTGCATGGCTATACTACTTGGATGTTAGGAGGAGATTGTTGGGAATGTGAAGCCCAATAGTCACATGACCGTTCACCTTCTCTAATCTTTGTTTCATAGCTAAATATGAATGCATAAATAGATGTGTACAGTCCATGTATAGGTTAATGGATTATAGAAGAACTATTCCCTTATTTCTCTTGAATGTAGCCAATTTTGGCACGGACAATGTAATATGCAGTGTTATGTGTTTCTTTTATGTGTTGGTCTCTAAATTACATTTACATGGTATGCTACAATGGAAGAGACCTCATTGTAGTTGTATGAGTTGATAATCATGACATGATGATTATGTCTTGGAAGTCTATAGAGGCATTGATAATCAACATCAATTTAGATAATCATTCTTGGAAATTATTCCAATAAGCATGTTAAGCCTAAGGTCCACATTTAAAGGTGCAAAAAAATGTGAAGCAAATGTCTAAAGACATGGATAGATTTGTAGATGGTAACATTGTGTGAATGAATATTTGTATATGGTGCCACTACCACATATTACTCGATGCAAAAAATGTATTTAGATTCACTATTAAGGTAGGAAAAAGGTAGTTACAGGTAGTTATAGACATATGGACCTTGAGTAATACTAGTTTTACTTTGGGCCAAAAATTAGAATAAACTAGAAGTGATTTGATAAGAGCATGTTAATTTTTACTCTATGAAATCAATGTTTTGATTAAGGGAGAAAAATGGTTTTATAGGGACTATAAACCTAGAGTATACAGAGAAAAAGAAGTCAGAAACAATCGGGACCCAGATGCCAACGAGATGCAAAACAACCCAATGAAATAGGGCATACCAGCCCAGACAAAAAACAAAACAACCTAACAAACTTACAGAAGCTTACTTAATTCATCATTCTTCTTAATGACCTCTTTGTTGATAAACCGTACTTTCTTACTAACACCATCAATAGGGGACATACCCTTATATTTGTTGTGAAGCCTAGTCATAGGACCTGGTTGGGGCACGTTGATATCCTCCATCTTATCCTCCACGCTATCCAAAGGCTTTCTGGGAATCTTTCTTGTCCCTACATCAGTAGCCTTAGTAATCTTACCCATATTCATAGTAATTGAAGGGGAAATGTCTTGGGAAGTGACATGCAACACTTTGTCTTGCTCATTCATCTTACAAAGGCCTTCATTAGCGTTACCCATAGTCACCTTACTAACCACTACCACCACAGCCAAACTCTATTTGATTTTGTGACTATTCTCCTCCTATTGTATGAAATTGAAGTTGAGATAATTTTTATTTATAATTTCAAGGAGGGATAAGGATAATGATTTCGACTAGTATTCCAAAAGTACCTTGTAGAATTCCCAAATAACACTAGATCAATGGCTTGATCTTAATAATGCAATTCTTTATCTTTATGGTGTCAATTCTTTAAAGCCATTTTTTAATTATTATTATTATGATAAAATATGATGGTGTTCCATCATTGTAAATATATGATACCATGGAAACATTAAGTTCTCCAATTGTAGCTTTCAAAGTGAATTATTTGTAATATTTATGTAATATATCAAGATATATTGTAGAAGTTGAATACAAGGGAAATAATTATATAATTCCCTTTAGATTTGTCATTATTATTATAGTGATTCATGCTATCTTAAGAAATTCTCTCTAGGACATCTGTGTTACACTTAAAAGAAGTTTTATGACTCTTAGAGACTTTCATGCAGCATATAATGGCTAGTGTTTGAAAGAGGATCCAATTGGAGGCTAGAGAAAATGGAGGTAGGAGGTCTTTTATCATCCCAAGATAGCTTCTTGCTTAGGAATGATTCATTGCATAAGAAGCACCCTATTTCTATCCTTGAAGAAAAGAGGTGACTTGGCATTATATGTTCCTTCAAAGAGAAATGGGGGATAGATTTCTTTTGGGTACACCTAGTGTATTCATGTTTCATTGGTGATTTGTATATCACTTGAGGAGGAATTAGACATACTCAGAGGAGATATGGAATTTTAGAGGAAAGGTGTCTCATATGTAGATATTTGGCTGGTAATTTATAGAATAGAGGAGGGATTGTTTCCGTAGCACTTGACAATCTATTAGATAGACTCAAATGATATGTAGCTTTCAGAGGAAAGGTGTGTCATGTGTAGAACTAGAGGAGCCATTTGCCAGACTTGGAGGAGAGGTAGAATTTCAGAGGAAATGTGTCTCATTGTGCATGGATGTTGGGAAAAATTTATGTTCTCTCACATTGTGTAGATGGTTTCATGTTATATAGTTATGACATCCATAGATGCAATCGGTTTGGTGTTTATTGGGTGATTGAGGATTATTGGTGAAGGAGATTCATCAAAATCTTGAGAAGGGTTGTGTTCAATCCTTGCAATATTTCATTATTTTTTGAATTAAAATAATAAGGGGGGAATGTTGAAGTTTTACATTAATAATTATTTTTGGATAAAAGGCAGTAAGCTTAAAATATATATTAAAATATAAGGGCCATTACATATAAAGATAATTACAATGAGAGTGAGCTATGTGGACTACAAGACCAAGAAGAGTATATATGACCCAAATACACTACAAGAATATTCAAATTCTAGGGCCAACAAATAACCAATCCTAACATCAACCATATACAAGGAGAACAACCTATTAGAATTCAAAACTAACCCCCAAAACAAGGCTTCAAAATCCCGACATGATCATGTATTATGAAGTACAGATTTACAAACCTACAACAGAGAAAAAAAAAGATTCAAACTAAAATATAAATTGTGGCTTAATAGTGAGGGGAATTTTCACCCCCATCTTCCTCTTCATGGCGGGAACCCTCAACTTTAGCATTTTCAGAGCAGACCACTACCTTGAATACTTGTACCCTTTCTCGCACCATCTCCTTAGGCTGAACATAAATTCCCTTAACAAAGTGAGATTTATATAAAAAAAGTTTGTGAAGGGCAAAGAAAACTATAGAGAACTAAGAAACCATGGAGGGGGGCAACAAATCTGAAAAGAGGCCCAATTCATGCTCAAAGAAATTGTATCTATTTGTCTGCAAACTAACCTTAATTGTATCATAAACGTTCACATATTCCAATTTTTCTTAAGGTACATTTGAGGAGTTTTACACTAACTTATAGTTCTTAGCTTAATATTTAATCAATTAATAAAATTAGGTTGGCTAGTTTGTGGGAAGTTATTCTTATAGGTAGTTTTCATAAGGGAAAATAAGGCCTTACAAATTATTTGCAATGCAAAGTAATATTATCCAGTTGTCTCCTGATTGAACAAATTAATTAAAAGTTTTTTATTGTGCTATTTCATTATTTTCATATGTAAATATTATATTTTCAGGGGCACCAGTCCCAAGTGAGTTTGTTTCATGAAAAGTTAAAAATGTAACAAAAATTTGTCATTAGGTTTCTAGGTTGACATGTTTTACTTTTCTATACATGGGACTTATAAGATTGTAAATGGGAGATTTTAAATTTTGAATCTTGGAGATATTAAATGAAGAAGTGGACATTTTAATTTGTTGAAAACAAAATTGTATGTAAGTGAAAATCTTTGTATGACATGTTTTCAATTTAGATTGAATAATATGAAAAGAACCTTTTGTATGTTTTTTGCAATTATCTCCTTGAGTGTGTGTGAATTCCCTATAAACAAGAAAATCGATGGTTTTTGAGTTTATCTATATATATTTTTAATATTGGGTATTTTATTTGTTGCTTCTATTCAAGTAATAGATTAAATATTATTTGAATAATATATGGAGGATTATGTTTTGCATTAAGGGATTACTAAGAAGAGTTACAAATAATACCCTATCTTAGATGTGTCAATTTATATGATAGTGATAAAGTGAATCCTTTGAATTTGAAGTTTGGATTTAAAAAAAGAAACAGTTACATGGAGTAATTTGACTCTATAACCATGTGATAGGCATCAGTTAGGAATTTTATCTGGCCCAAACCCTAAAGTTCAAAACTATTTAGAATCTTTTATAACTTTTCTTGTATGTTAAGTCTATCTATGTTCTCAAGGTACTATAATGAATACTTACTAAGGATCTAGCTAATATTGTAATAATCATATAGATCTTAGTAAAATTTGTGAGAATACTTTATCTTGAAGGGTTATCAATTTTAGATATTGCAACAAGGGTTACTCCCCAAGTCTAGTAGAATATAAAGTGTAGAGGAGAAAAATATTTTACCTCATGTTCATTGGAAAATGATCTAAGTGTCTTAAGAATTAAAGATAACTACTTCATAGAGACAATCAAGCAATCATTTGGAAACACCAACAAGAACCAATACAAATTTAAAAAAAAAAAAAACAATTTGCTAGTAGAAATAAATAGGTCAAGCCTAACCAAATGAATGTCAAATTGTGGGAATTGATCTTAAAACCTAAATGAAATTTTTATTTTAATAAACTTTAATCTTGAAGGGGGACATATCATGGTTGATTAGAATATTAGTTTTGATTTCAATAAATTAGGTTTGAAGGGAGATAGAAAGAATATTTAAATATATATATTGAGGATTGAATAAACATTTTATGATTTGACAATGGATAAAATTAAAGGAAATGAAAGAAGGGGAAAAAAGTCATGAATGGAATGGGTAGTATTAGGATTAAGAAAAGGAGCCAACAAACACAAAAAATGCACAAATATAAAGATAAGCTAAAATGAGTACAAAAACCCAATAGAAAAGCATGTTGAATATGTATTTTTGACTATGATAGAGTGAAAATTTAAAAGAATCATTATATAAAACCATTTACTACCAAATAACTATAAATTATAACTATATAAAAAATGGGAAAAACCTAGAATCTTATAGAATTATAGTACTGCAATGTAAATTAAGTAAATATCAAGAAACTTGTATATTCTTAGATTCTAGGAAGTGGCTACAAAGACAATCCCTTTCCGATCGAAATCAATACTCAACCTCCCTTGCTTAGATTTAAGATTTATTCTCTTACCCATGCAATCATATTCAATCAACAATTTACTTAAAAACTTCAGCATAGTTTTTGTAAGAATTTTTTTTGCAATACAACCAAATAAATGGATGGATTCTACCATAAAAATTAGATTTTGTAATAGTTAGAAAAAAGATTGTCTTTGAGTTATTAAATTAGAAAGTGAAAGATAGATCCACATTGTCATGGAGTAGATTTCTTGAAAACATTTAAAAAAATTGATTTAATTTCATACTTCATTTTTGCACTTCATAAGATGCAATAGAAAACCATTGAAATGATAGAGGAGAGATAGAATGGATGGTATGAAGATTAGTATGGAAGTATAATATGATAGTATGACATTGAAATTAAGGATTTGTATTATATGGGGAACAACGATGAGGGAGTGAATGTATAGATCCATGTTGGACCATGGAGTAGATTTCTTTTAAACATTAAAAAAAATTCATTTAATTTCTTATTTTTTTTTTTGGTACTTCATAAGATACAATAGAAAACAATTTAAATGATAAATAAGAGACATAATGGATGGTATAATGAATAGTATGGAAGTATAGTATGATACCATTTTTTAAGGATTGTGTTTTGTATGGGGATAGTCACGCGGGAGTGAATGTATATGGAAAAATAGAATAGGCTATAAGGAACATTCAATAGGAAAATATTGTACAACTTTAAAGAATTTTTATAAGTCTTTTTCACCATATGTAAAGAGTATATGTGATGCATGGGCCTTTGATATCCATGCTTGACATGTGTATTTTTTTAATGCTCTTTTAGTACAAATAAATATGAGAACGCAACCTTAACTCTAAACAATACATTATGTTAACCAATTCGCAAAATATTATTAATTATTTTAATATTACTTGCAAAAAATATTCATATATAAACTTCGCTTGCCTTCTCTTGCCTTCTCTTGCACACATGTAATGATATATGTATATGTATATTCATCTATATACAAATTGTATATGTATATGTGCATGTGTATGTGTATGTTTATGTGTATTTATCTACATTTATACCAAACCTTAATACTAAAGAGTCACTAGAACGATTTTGAAACTTGATTCATTCAAGCTATAAAAATTAATTAATATTTGAACTTCAAGTAGTATTGGTATGGGTGACCTCTTGGGAAGGCCCAATACTTCAGCTCTATGTGCATAACCTAGATGTAATGAGTGCTAAATGTTCGATTCACTCTCATGAGAGATGGGTTCAAAACATGGGTCAATGAGCTTGACTCACAAACTATATAGTGAAATTTTGACAGCAATATCAAAATTTGACTTGGTATGGAAAATATCACCTACTTAAGAATTAATTAATAGTTTAAAAAAATGATATATAATACTATAAATTAACAAATTTCCCTATTCTTCACACACATATATACATACACATACATATATATGTCTTAATAATAGAAAACTAAATAAAACTTTCAAACCTAATCTAGTAAAATTCCAAAAACTAAGTAATTGTTAAATATTACTAGCATACCTATATTTTATAAATAAAATTTATGTAGAGGATGCAAGGGATATCAAATTTAAAAATCTTTACTTTAGCATAGATTAATTAGTTTTATATGGTTAATATTTATTAGAGTCTAGTCTTATTTTAGAATATGAAATAATTTGCATGCAAAAGGAAATAGAAATTTCTTTTAAATCTACATTTTAAAACATAATTTTTTTAATTTTTTTAAAAATTAGAAGCTTCTTTTAAATCTAGATTTAAAAATATAATTTTTAGAATCTTATGTTAGAATATGAAATGATTTGCATGTAAAAAATAAAGACTAGACCTCGTGGTTCACCCACTAGACCCCAACCCAAATAGAAGTTTCTTTTAAGTCTAGATTTAAAAACTTAATGTTTTAAATTAGTTTTTTTTAAATCTAGATTTAAAAATATAATTTTATACATTTAATAAATAATAATAATAATAATAATAATAATAAGAAATTGTTTTTAATTTAGATATTAGTCTTTAGCTTATTTTTAAATTATCATCATACTAAATAATAATAATAATAGAATGCTAATTTTTAATTTAGATTTTAGTGTTTAAGTTATTTTTAAATTATCAGTCTAGTCCCGGATAAAATAGATGGATGAATGCCATTGTAGTGTTACACTTCTCGAAATAAATATAAAATAATTCCATGAAAAACAAAATAATAATGCCTCGCCATGGGGGTGGTTTTCCAAATCGATTATACCACATTTAAAGCCACACACAAGCTAAAGAAAGAAAAAGCAAACATAAACTTTCCATTCTATTAAAATACTAATTTGAAAGAATGTTTCAAACTAACTTATAAAATACATTATGAAAAACTAACTTTCAAATACAGTATGAGGCGGGCCGTGTATATTCTGTTGGCCCCATAGCCATTTGCTCAAACAATGACGTTGACTGCATAGTAATGATACCTATTAGATTTCATATGATGTCATTCACAATTTCTTATTCAAAAACCTAATGCAGTGCACTTTTGAAATTGGGTATATACACTGAATGGTTATTATTTAATTGCAGATTGCTAAATTCTGATACCATATTATGCTGTTATTTTCTTCTTAGACGTGTTCAAAATTTTTAGAACTACTCCCATGATTAAAAAAATATAGCCTGGACGCGTCTGTACAGCTCAGCAGAATCTAGGTCGTCGCTACAAATTACCAACATTCTATGCTTTATGCATACACAAGGCACGACTTATAAATTTTTTCTTGAGACTGCTATCAATCTGTAAACACGTGAGGATAATCATGATATAGATTTGTTCTCAATCCAAACGGTAATCTCTTAATGCAAAAGTCATGGAAAAGTAGCATCAGAAGTTGACATTACCTAAAGTTACGCAAACCACTTATAAATAGATTTCTGCACTATTAAGATTGCATGAAGATCAGAATCTCTTTTTCTCAATATGGGTCTTCGGAAGATTTTGTGTTGCTGCATTCTAATTCTGCTTGCCATTATTTTCTCAGCAAATTCTCATGCAATAAGTATTCATTTATTTCTTTCTTCTTCTTTTCATATTTTCGGTTGATGTTCGAATTGTTGTTGGTTTTAGCAATGTATGGTATTTGTTTTAAGGTTCTTCTCAGTGCAATAATGGCAGTTTTGTTTACAATAGTCTGTCTGAAGAGTTTCGTTTCCAGAAGAAATTTAAAATGCGTGGTGTTTTAATTTATTTCTAATGCTTTAAGTATACAAATTGGAATAAGAAATTAAAAATAATAACTATAATGTTTTGTTTATGAGTTTGCAGATGGTTTTGGTTATGGAAGGGCAAACATGGGCAGGCGAAGGATGTCTCCACCATCTCCTCAAGCAAACAGAATAGATGATCCTGACTATCCTTCTGTGATACCATGAAGTCTGTTGACATTATATACAACGGTGTAGATATCACACCAAAAGAAAAGTTGAATTGTTTTTTTGGCTCAAGATTTGATTGAATTGTTAAGATTTGTTTGAAGAAGATTATAAGGTTGGATCTGTGTATCAAAATTGTTTGTTTGGTTAAGATTATAAAGTTTAGTTTGTTTGTAGTCGTCGAGTAAGTTTCAAAACAAATGATAGGATCTGTTATTTTGTAAATCAATATAAAAGTAAAAGTAAAGTGTCTTTTATAGTCTACAATGCCAGTCATTTATGTATGGGTTTACAAATGAGTTAGAACTCTATAACATTACCTCATACTTCTTATCCGAAATACATTTTACTAATGAATTTCGATAGAATTTAACTTGAAATTAGTATTTTGGTATCGATAGAGTTCTGCTGGTACTTCTGTAGGTGAAAGTGTAATATATTCTAACTGTTTTCTATTGAAATATATTAAACCTGAATGATAATTATCTATTTGTAAGGAGGAGGCATGTCTTACAAAACCTTATCGTCTCACAATAATTACAGCAATCGATTTGGTCTAATTTTATAAACATCTCGGCCTTAAACAGTGCATTATCTTTTATGATTTAAGAACCAGGTTTGTGGTGTAAATGAATTTCACTTAGAGTTATTTATGTTGTGTAAATTTGGCATTTGTATAATATACTAGCATTTGTAATTACAATTTTATTAATATAAATAAGCTATTTCTATCAATATAATATAAAAAAACATTATAATTAAATTTATAGAATTTAAGAATTATATTTTAGTTCTAATAATTAATTAGTCTAAAAAATTATAATTTTCCTTACTATTAATCTAAATTAATTACTTAAGATACATTTGTTTAATCACAAATTAGTATAAATTAAATAGTTTGGAGCTCATGCTGTGAGTATCAATGTAATTAAAAATGTAAAAAAAATGTGATAAGTGAAAGTATTAAATCTTATGTTCAAGGGAGATAAATAATACTATGCAACAAATGAAAGTGCCTTTTCTTAACTAATAGGATACAATTCTGCTTGTATTGTGTAATTGAAGCTGTAATATATTCTTATTCCTTTTTGGAGGCATGTCTTACAAAACCTTACTGTTTAATTTTGAAAACATCTCAATAATTACAGCAATCAGTTTGGTTTAATTTTGAAAACATCTAGTCTAACAGTGGATTACATTTTATGATTTAAGAACCATGTTAGTGGTGTAGTTTTATTTACAGTTTTGTGTAAATGGGATATTTGTATAATGTAATAGTTTTTGTAGTTCTAATATTTTTAATATAAATAATTTCTTGTATGAATATAATATTAAAAAAATAATAACAAAATTTATATAAAATTTGTATAAAAGAATTTATTTTAGTTTGAATAATTAATATAAATGAAAATTATTTTTTTCTACTATCAATATAAGTTAATCGTGTAAGATATACTGATATAAGCATAGATTAATTTAAGTTAAATAGTTCAGAGTTCATGATTTTATTATCAAATATTAAATATATAAAATAGATGTGATAAGTGAAAGTATTTACACTTATGTTCAAGGGATAGAAATAATACTATGCAATAAAATAATTTTTTTTTCTTAACAATTAAATTAATATTAGATTTTATTAATTTATTAAATGTGTAATTTTTTAATTAAGATTTAATTTTGTGTCTTTATAAATTAGATGTGACATTATATTGTCTAATTCATTCTCATATATTTTTTTTCTTGATTCATTTTTTTGTTTAACAATCACAAATTGAATTTTAAAGTTCTTTAAGTGCTCAAACAAGTACAAACTTCTCTCTACTTATCCAAATTTAAAATTAGTTTTCAATGTGTAGTGTTATATTTAGATATGAAGTCACCAAAGATTAAATGACTAAAGAAAAGTAAAACGAGAATTTAGAGTTGAACAACACTCGTCACTCCCATAGCACTAAACTAGAACTCATAAAAAAGTGAACTAGTGAACTTAGCATTGGGAGAGGTGAGGATTGTTTGTATATAAAAATAAGGGAATATAATTCTAAGAGGAGAAATAACTTTCATATTCCTAAAATAGGTAGAAGCTCTAGCTACTTGGTAAATGTGAGATTTCATGGTTATACATACTGCTATAAGGACAAAAAAATGGTTATTGGAGGTGGCTAATAAATGCAAAAATGTGCAAGACTCAATAACCCAAAGGTGAGTGTGAGACTTGATACATGTAATTGAAGGATTATAAAATGTATTTCCATATTAACCATTTTAATATAACCAAATAAAACTTAATATATTCTGAAGGAAAACTAAATATTACCCAATGTAAGGAAAATAAAAAAACCTATACTAACACCCCTTTAAGTGCATATTATGTGGCTAAAAAGACACAAAGATGGCTACAAGGCCATTTTAGGGACTCAAGTACAAAAGAATCTCTCACAAATGGAGAAAAAAAGAAGACCCAATGAGACAAAACTCATCCCCAAAAGAGAGAAAATAAAATAATTTTTTATAAGTCTCCAAAACTTAATTATTTTACATAAATAAATAAATAAATACACATGTTCCATGCAATTATGGATAAATAACAATTTAACTCATATAAATTTAAAATGTCATAAATACAAATTCATGGTTCAAGTGCTTACCCTAGGTAATAGAACACATACATCTAATTTATATTGATACAATATTGGTTTTCAAGCAATGCAAATATTAGTAATATATCTATGAAGTACAAATTTATAATAAATTTAAGCTCATATCAATCATCCTTGGTCACCATCAATCCATATGGTCCTCTAGGAGACAAGGATAGGAACATGGCCCTAACACTTTATACCCAATGACAATGCTATGCTTCCCACTAATCCTATATGAATAGCCAAGCTACTTGAAAAGAATGATAGGGTACAAATCTTGGTGCAACTTGAGACATCTACATTAATATCTAAATTAATGATGATGTAATGCCCATTTAATTAGGATATCTATAGAAAAAATTATAAAATTTTCTTGGGCTAAATCATCTATTTCAATAAACAAGGATTTGGCCAAAAAACTTTAAAATAAATGAATTTTTCAAAATAAATGAGCATCCTTCATTACTTTCCCATATTTAACACTCTTTCCCAAAAACACAAGTTAGATGCATTCATGAAGAATCAAAACCTATCTATAATGTAGACAATCATGGATATACCTAATAAGTTTGCCCATTTTCTTATACATGTGTATGATCACCATTATGAAACTAGTGCATAATTCTCCTACTATGAATCCTTGAAATGATAATGCGAGTAATGATATTTATCAATGCAACTTAATCTACACGACTCTTTGTGCATAATTATCATGAGTACTTATATAATATTCTTTTCAAAT
This sequence comes from Cryptomeria japonica, assembly GCF_030272615.1. NCBI lineage: Eukaryota > Viridiplantae > Streptophyta > Pinopsida > Cupressales > Cupressaceae > Cryptomeria > Cryptomeria japonica. The sequence goes on along the minus strand of NC_081408.1, from coordinate 1,711,339 downwards.
GTAAATGCAACAACATTCATGACTAAATAAACAAGAAAATTTATATTAGATAAGAGAGGTTTCAACCTAAATAAGATTAAGAAAATATTTATTAAATAAGGTATATCACATGTATGTATATACATATATACATATAAATCCATATGTACACATATGTATATTCTTTGCAATAAATAATTTAATGGTTTCATGCTCATAAATAAATAGTTTTTGAGCTTTAGCCTTATAAGAAAGAAATGTGAAGGATACTAACTTAACACTCCACTACTTTATCAAAATTTATGATCTGTTTAGCTAATATCTACTTAGAAATTAATGAATATTAAGAAATCTAAAATAAGCTATATCAATTTTCTGCAATCCATAATGTTTCTATGTCTTGTTTTTGGGCTTTGACTATCTATTTTTATTCACATGAATGTTTTGGATAACATTCTATGATCTATCATTAGGATGATAAAGATCATAAGATTATAAAAATGGATTGTTACAAACCAAGGGATAATCTAAAGAGGTGATAAAAAGGGTGGGGGTGTTGGGAAGGGAAGAGATAGGTGACACATCACACAAAAGTGCTAGCAAGGATTGACACCAAGATTAAAAAAACAAAACGTAAACATAAGTTAAAGAAATGAATAAGTAAAAATACGTTGTATATTAAATTATGCATACTTTGTTAGATAAAAGCTCTTAAGATAGGATCATGGTAAGTATGAATTCTATAGAAGATAACAATTATAAATCACCAAAAAATGATATATTGATAGGATATCTTACAATGTGTACAATAGCCTACTTATATAGGAAAGGGTAGAGATGAGAGCACCAATGAGATGCGAGGGTGGACAGGGTAGGTAGGAACCAACCACCACCAACTTAGCTACAAATAATAATATTAAATAATGACAACTAATATCTACCTAAGTGGAACTTAAGAAAGAGTAAAAAATTACTCCAACACCACTTCTTAAGTGCAACTTAGGGAGAAGATTATGGAATATGATATGATGATGCAATATATGGGTCTTGACAACTACGACTTGTTAGGTACCCATGTACAATGCAAATTCAATTAATCTCTTAAAAATAGAGAAAAGGAGAAAACCTCATGGGACAAAAATACTTTACAAAAAAGTGATACACAAATCATGTAAAGATGAATGGAGATTTCCACAATACCCTCCAAGAACTACATCCATTTTGAAAATACAAATATTGCCTCCCCATAGGAGGGAAAATGAGAGATTATGTATCCCTCCATAATGAATAATCACCTACAATAATGTTAAGTGTTTGAAGACAAAACAAGATCCAATGCTTAGAAACCAATTGTCTCTCCTTAGGAGGAACCAAAACAGTGTATAGATGCAAGTATGATTATCATTTTGGATATAAATTGGTAAGAAACAAAATTCAAATTGATGATGACATCTTTGGAAACTACTCATGTATCTCCTTGCCCATGAATGATGATGATGCCACAATCAAATTAGGTACATTCCCAATCAAAGAAGAAAGTGACAAACTAAAACTATGTGAAAATTGATATAGAACAAGCTTCAAAGACGAATATGATGTGACAATACGAATGTAATGAATATCATCAAAGAGGAGAAATAGTCTCTCAAATGTATCCTCCAAATCTAAAATGTGAGACTCCACAAACAATGAACCAATGTCTATCAAATAGGAATCCAATTCAGGAAGAAAAATAGATATCAATGAATCAATGAGCCAATGATCTATTATATTTATTTAGGATAAAAAATTATCGACCTTGCTACAATTATTGATAGACTGCTCATATTAAATATCAATGAACCAATGAACAAACGTTATTTTTGTTCAAATATTAATCATTGGTTCATTGGTTCATTAGTTCATTGATTAAAATCTAAAATGTGAGACTCCACAAATGATGAACCAATGTCTATCAAACAAGAATCCGATCGGTTCATTTTTCATATAGATCATTCTGTAGAATTTTATTTCTTTAGGACAAAAAATTATTGAACTTCCTAAAAGGGGATTGAGTTTACAACTGTTCATCTCAAAATGATGTTTATATCAAGTCAGCTTTGTTCTAAAAATATTTGGCATGTTTTGGAAGCTATCAAACCTTTTCTTCAATGGGATGAGTCTAGTTTTAGGTATATTATTTCCCTTAATAAGCATAATATTTGGTGGTATCATCTTATATAGAGTATCAAATGCACTCAAGATTTATTTTTCAAAACTTTTATAAGTCACATATTCCAGGGTGAGATCAAGGCCAAATTTCACCTTTCTTGGTAGGACCAAGAGACATTTATTGTACTTATGGAGGCCATTGCTATTGAGAGACATAAAATTGGAGCTCATTTTAAAAACCCTTGGTGGAAAGATTAGAGGTGGACTCATAATATGAGTTTCTATAATTAGAAGTCACATCTTGGTTATTGGCAACTTTCTCCTCACCATCTCATGGTTCCCACATTAAACTTGAGATGGCATTTGCAATCATCACTCTTGGTCTATCAACTCATGTTTCTTAATATTAAATTGGCTATTATTGAACCCAATCTCACCCACTTATCTCGTATTCCTTTCTAAGGATTACCAATGGGGTCAATGCTTGATCATGCAGACATTTTGGACCATCATGCCCCTTTTATTGATAAATAGAAATCCTTCAAACATATTTTTTAGATATTCCCTAGAGCTAGTAGCTCTGGAATTTGATTTATGACTTTTTTCAAACTTTTAGGGAAAAACCTTTTTCTTGGTACATGACCTTTTCAAGGATTGGCCCCAAATTCTCCACAAATATAACTAGAATTGGTGTGCATTCTAGGTGAATATTCTCTTTATTATTTGCAAGCATAGAAACTCTGTTGTTTTTGGTCATAATGTATCATTGATAAGAATGTTTTTTTTATTATAAAGCTATCATTTGTTCTATTTTTTGATATAGATCTACGTTCAAACTTGAAAAGTTATCCCAGCAATAGATCACCTTGAGGAGTTGCTTGATCATTAGGGAAATGCCCTTTGTGCTATTGCTAGAGTACCATTATCTTCATCTTCTTCTCATAGTTGTTCTTTTCTTGATGGTTGACAAAGAGGGAGGAACCACTTTGGTCATCCTACTTAGTCTTTATAGCTCAAAATACCTTCCCACTGGGATGCATTCACAAGAGCTTCTCACAACTAGTCTTCTGACACTTTTCTTTGCCTCCCCCTAAGGGTTCCACTTCTAGGTGGTATTTCAGAAGCATTGGAACATCAATTGCTGCTGCTCCTAGGTGGCCTACTGCTTATTCTTACAAGTGATTTTCTCATCCATGCTTTGGTTATATCTCTAACTTGCATTGATGATAAAGATAAAGTTAAGGATATTGATGAGACTTGGATTGTTCCTAACATCACTCCAGACCTTGCTGATGTATGCAGTAAGCTAGATATTAGGACCCTTCGTCTTCTTGTTGCTCTTACTGCTTTGTGACTTTGTTTTATATTTCTAAGCATTATTTTGAGTGTTGTCAATTTGATACTCAAGACGTGACCTTATATCCATCCATTTTTTTAAATATCTATATATTTATTTTCTAAATAATAGAACGTTGACACTTATTTATTAAAAAATGAAAATGATATGCAGTGATTCTATTACAAAACTAATAATACACTCTCTGTCCTCATCGTGGGGGTGGTTTTCCGAGTTGGTTAATGGACTTTCAAAGCCACACTCGGAAGCCAAAGAAAGGAAAAGAAAACATAAACTTTCCATTATATTGGGATACCAAGTTCGGCTAAGGTTTCAAACAACGTCGTTGACCGATTAGTATTGACAGCTATTGGATTTCATATCAGACTTAACGAATTTTAACGTATGACAATTTCTTATTCAAAAACTAATCTGATGCCCTTTGACATTCTGTATCTACTTAAAATGAGTACTATATAATTGCAAATTGTTAACTTCTCATACAATAGTTTCTTATTATTTTCTTCTTACATAGATGTGCTCAAGAATTCTAGATTACCCCTAATTAAAAAATTCTCACATTCTAAGCCAGGACGCGTTCGTAAACCGTAGCAAAATCCAGGTTTCCGCTGCAACTTACTATTTAAAAAGCGATGTACCAATCATTAATTTTGTCTTGAGACTCATATCAATCTGTAAACAGGTTGAGATAATCATGATCTGTGTTTTCTCCCAATCCAAACAGCAATATGTTAATGCAAATGCAATGGGAAAGTAATAAAAGTTGACATTGCCTAAGGTTAGGCTAACTATTTGCGAGACCACTTATAAATACCTCTCTGAAGTATTAAGTTCGCATCAAGATTTGAATCTCTTTTTCTCAATATGGGTCTTCGAAAGATTTTGCGTTATTGCATTCTGATTCTACTTGCCATTATTTTCTCAGCAAATGTTCATGCAATAAGTAGTCATTTATTTCTTATTCTTCTTTTCCTATTTTCGGTTGATGATTGAATTGTTGTTTCTTTTATCAGTGTATGATATTTGTTTTAAGGACGTTCTCCTCGGTGCATTTTTTTTTCGAATAATCTGTTTAGAAAGTTCCATTTCCAGAAGACACTTATTATGTGTGGTGTTTTATTTATTTCTATTGTGTTAAGTTATCAGATTCGAATAAGTAATTAAAAATAATATTGTTTTGTTTATGAGTTTGCAGATGGTTTTGGTTATGGCAGGCCACACATGGGAAGGAAATTAATTGGAGAAGCACGGGGCAGACGAACGTTTTCTCCACCATCTCCTCAAGCAAATACAGGAGATGATGATCCTGACCATGCTTCTGCAATACCATGAAGTCTGTTTATATTATATACAACGGTGTAGAAAAATAAAACCCAATAAATACTACACCAAAAGAAAAGTTGAATCTAAACTTGTAAATGACAAAATAAGCCTGCTGACATTATAGATATTATTGTCAGAGCTCTTGTAATTTGATAGTGTGTTTACAAATTGCGTATCAACATTGTTTGTTGGGTGAAGATTTGTTTGACGAGAATAAGGTTGGCGAATATGGGAGCTTGTTAATAAGTTCAAATTCTTCCATCAATTATGTTCTTGTAAATTGGTTTGAAAATAGAGTTATAACTGAAAGATGAATCTTTACCTCGATTTTATTAAGCTACTGCTATAATAATTGGTTTGAAAACTAGTATTTGGGCATCGACAAAGTTTCTCTGGGTGAAATTGTAATATATTCTAATTCCTTTAATCAAAATATAGTAAAAATGCCTTACAATAAATTTTATATTGGTAGAAGGGATGTCTTACACAACATCTTCGTCTCACGATAATTACGTCAATCGTTTTGATCTAATTTTGTAAACATATCGCCTAACAGTGTATTATCTTTTATGAATGAAGAGTCAGGGTAGCGGTGTAATTTCATATACAGTTATTAACATTGTGTAAATGGATATTTGTATAATGTAAGATTATTATTATTTTTTTAATGTATGTTATTTTTATAAATTTAATATATGGAAAAAAATTATAGTAAAATTTAAATAATTTTTTTTATAAAAGAATTATATTTTAGTTTCAATTAGTGTAATTTTTTTTTTCTTATTATTTATCTAAGTTAATTGTGTAGATATCTTTGTATAAGTATAAATTAACTTCCTTTAAATAGTATAGAGTTCATGATACATGCTATGGTCTTAATCTTAGAGTATACATAAGGCTATGAGTAGTGGGATTGTGGCTACCTTGATTCCTAATTAAGTCATATCATCATTATTATATTCTTATTTAGTTAGTTAGGTCAATTTAGGATTTATATATGACTATCTAAGTCAACCTAGTTCATATGCAAGACATAAATCAGAGTGAATATAAGAGGTGGCTAGTCTCAATTCATCAATACATTTTGAATTGTATTCTTACTGGAGATGTTTGAAGGTTTGTCTCATTGAAAGGACTTGTTCAAATTAGACAAAGAGAGAGAGGGGCTGAACCATTTTATAAAACAACCATTATGGTAGAAGAGGGGGGTCTTATAAGGTATGAGATTAACAAAAAAATAAAGAGATTAAAAAAATGGAGGACTAGACATTAATTTAAATAGTAGGAGGGACCAAGAAAAGGCAAACTGACAAAGAAAAACCAACTAATGATTACCCAAGGGATTGAGGCTGTTCTCAAATTGTCATTCTTTACTAATAATTTCCATGTTGTCCATGAAGGATATTTATTTTCTTCAAAAGTGCTTTATTACTTTCAATTATTATAAAGCAGATTCAACATACTTTATATTATCTTCATCTTTGTGCAAGATTTTTTAATAACAAGTAGTACTAGAGCATGATCTTGGCATTGTGAATTCAACTCATGTTTAATTTGAATCTATTTTTGGAAATTGCATACCTTCTAAATTTCAATGATTTTTTTTTCTAGGGTCTTTTTAGAATATATTGAAGCATATCTTGTCTTGATTTTTTAATAATTAGAATAAAATTAAGCAATTTATTATAAAATTAGGGTTTCTACCTAAATATTTCGTGAAGCCTATATCTCTTTGATCAAAGTGAATTTATTCCTAATTATTGAAGGTTTTTTTGAAGAATTCATCGAAGACTGTATAGTAAATTTTTAGAAAAAAAGTGATTTATTGTAAAATTAAGGTTTCCAACAAATTCACCCTTAATCATGCAAATTCGTAGATTGCTTTGAGTTTTTCTAGGTAAGTATTATTTTGGTCCTAGTAAATTACAATAACTTTTTACATAATTTTTTTTAATTGGTAAAATATGTTTTTAAGGTCTAGGAATCCATTCAAAAAATACTACCATGAACCCAAAAGTAATAGAGTACCAAAAACTAAATCATAAAACCCATACCTAAGAAATCTATCCCCCAAAATATATGCCACATTGTGAACACACCAAAAGACTAAGAGAAGGGGTGGATCAATCTTGAGTATATCCTTAAATCATTTCAATCACAAAAACTCACTGATTATCTTGAGTCACCTAAGAATCAATGGAAGATATAACAACAAACACCAAATACATGAACACAAGATTTTAATATAGAAAACCAAATATAGGAAAAACAATGATGAAAATTAAACTCACAATATGAATAATTGAATACAATATTTTAGGCACAAGGCCAAGGAAACTCATTGTTCCTGATTTGGACTTGCAAGATAAGATGCAAAACCGTAGTAATTGATATAATGAACTTGTAGTATGGAGACACATAATCCTAAGACAAGATAAAAATTTGCACAAGATACCAAAAGCACTCACTATCTTCCGACAAACACAAAGAAAAGATGGATTGAACTAGGTAGGATCTCCTAATCATAAAATACAACACAAATAGATATTCACATAAACACTCACTTAATTTGGCCATCGATAGAATGAAAATAAATTGCACAAAGTCTACCACCAAGAGAAAATATGCTAAATGTAGTGAGAGACCAACACAACTAATAGTGCCAAATGAAAAAATAACATAACTTCACATGCAAAGAAAGCCAAGACTTTAATTCCAAATAGGAACATGTCCTCCTAGCTATAATAGTGGAACCAACACTAACACTATGAAGAAATATAGAGAATTATCTAAACCTAACGTTGTAAGGAAGTTAAGTAGTGGTACAACTTCCTACACTAACCTTGAGAGGAGGGTAATGCAAAAACTTTTACTAGTCATCACAATAGTTACAAAAAATAGAAATAGACATAATAACATTCAAACCATAACACAATGATTTATGTGGGGAAAACCCTTTCGGGAGAAAACCCCACACTCCAAAAGCCGCCCAATATATTATTCAGCAATAGAAAATAGATTACAATATACTTGTAGAGCAAGCTCTTCACAAGAGTACCACTAATCAGAGATTTGGAGGCAACTCAATATAAATTAGACTCTTACACACAACTTCTATCTCATGCACCTCATATATAGGAGATACAATACAAGAAACCATCAAACAGTATTACAAAACCATGGGCTATAACCACCCATAAGGTGTAGCCAACCTTAACTCCCTTCTAGATGTCCTATGACATGTTTAAAAACACATCAACCTGTGTCCCTCCCTTTTACAACTCATTTATGTGTCCAATGTATTTTATATTTCCATTTCAGGAGTACAAATTTTTAGAGGCCATAACATGAGAACTGTGTATCCTATTGATGAACCGTTTGAAGTGCCATAAAGCTCATAAAGTGCTATATTGCCTTGTAAGACGCTACACCGCTTACACCTATTTTTCAAGGAATTTTGGGGCCTCTAAAGTCCTCAAAATTAAATTTAAACCTTTCATTACACCCCTCCAAAATGAAAAATTTAATATATTCAAAACTAGCAATGATCTTGGAACGTAACTTTACTAGAATACTTATCTAGCCAACCAGAAGCTTCAAGGAGAATTTCACACCATTTAATGCCAAAATAAAAAATTAATATAAATAGTAACCTCATGTAAATGTAAGGTTGAGATACCATTTTCCTAACAAATCTCCCAACTTTTGAACACCTTGCAAGAGAAAAGAGAGTATCAACACAATAAATTAATTACTTTGGGCCATGAGGCCCATAGACTCTGAACACCATCTAAACTTCTCTGTGCTCACAACCTTAGTTAAAGCATCTACAACATTCATCAAATTTTCTACCTTAACTATCTTCACCCTACCATCTTTGACCATATCTCTGACAAAATGATACTGAACATCAATATGTTTGGTCCGAGCATGAAATATCGGGTTCTTAGATAGGCAGATCACACTCTGACTGTCACTATACCTTGTTTTATTCCAATATTTGAGTATAGTCTCTTAAGCCAAATGGCCTTTTTAAGAGCATGATTAACTTCCATATACTATGCTTCAGTAGTGGACAAAGTAACCGTAGCCTGTCGCTTACTCATCCAACTAATTGTACCACCAAATAAAGTAAACACATAAGCACTAGTGGATCTTCTACTATCAATATCACCTGCCCAGTCTGAATCCACATAACCATGAATATCAAGGGAAATCACATCTCCAACTAAATTACCATGATAACACAAATAATACTCTGAGGTACCCTTCAAATATTTGAAGACTCTTTTGATTGCATCCCAATGAACTCTACCAAGATTAGACATCTATCTGGACAAAACTCACACTACTTGGGCAATGTCTGGTCTAGTACAGACCATAGCATACATCAAACTTCCAACTACAATTTGGTAAGACACTCTTCTCATGTCTTCCATGCCCGATGGGGATGTAGGAAAATCTACAGTAGATAATTTTGTTCCAACTGTAAAAGGAAAATGCAGTGGTCTACAATCTTTCATGTTGAAACTCTGTAACGCCGAATTCACATACTTACTCTATCCTAGCCATAGCTTTATGTTCACTCTATCTCTTTTAATTTCCATCCCAATAATGTTCTTTGCGACACCAAGATCTTTCATTTCAAATTTAGCAACGAGCTGAGACTTTAGTTCTGAAATAATACCTTTCCCTTTACCAATGAATAACATAACATCAACATACAATCAAATGTATAAGAAACCATCACCATCAGGTTTATAATAAACATAGTGATCTGATTTAGAATGCTCAAATCCCAAACCCAATACATATGTATCAAATTTTTGGTACCACATCTTAGGACTGTGTTTGAGGCCATACAAATATTGCTTTAATTTATAGACCAAATTAATTTTACCTTTCACCACATAGTGCTCTGGTTGTGTCATATTAAATATCCTCCTCCAAATCACCATGAAGGAAAACAATTTTCAAATCCATTTTCTCAACCTCTAAATCATAAGCAGCAACAATAGAAAGAAAATATCTAATGGATGTCATTTTTACAACAAGAGAAAATATCTCACAATAATCAACACCCTCAACCTGAGAATAGCCTTTTACAACCACCCTCGCTTTATACTTCTCAACGCCTTCATCTAAACCAATATTTTTCTTAAACACCCATTTAGAACCAACAGGTTTTCATCCTTCCAAATACTATATATATTCCTCCCTCTTCTTTGTATAGGGTTGGCTTTTGTACTTTCTATCATAATCAATCAAAAGAGAAACAATTTTCATGTTTTTTCTCATGTTTTGCACTCCATTTGTATAGCAGCTCATACTGGGACTTCTCATTTTCTTGTTGTACCTTTTGGGCAGTGATTTTAATTTATATTAAATGATCTTAATGTAATTATATTTTAGGTTTTATGTTTGGAAGTTGGTTGTACCAAAAAGTTTCATTGTTGGCTCTTTTGCTGCCCTGTCAAGGGTTTTGGTCTTTAAAATGCATCAACTTGTCTAAATCCAGGTTTGGGCTCCCATGGATGGACTTAAAAAATTTGTATTTCTCATGTACAGTATAAATAATTCATCTTTTGGTCGGGTTTGTGCAAAGGAAGTGTTTTTGAGTTCATGTTAGGCAAGTTGGAGATGGACTTGGCTAGTAAATTTGAAAAAGACTCAAATAAGTTTGTAGTCAGAGGTCAATTGAGTGAAAAAACTTAAGGCCAAGGGCTGACCTAGTATCCTTGAAGTTTTGGATGTATTTGGAGCTCCAAAAAATGTGTATTTCACCTTGCAAGTGTGTTGAGTTATAGCAGGCAACAAGTATCTAGTTTTGGGGAATTTAATATCTTTTGATTCTAAAGTTGATTGATGAACATACCCATGCTTGGGAATATTTTAGCAGGTGTGAAAAATTTTATTTAGAGTTTTATACATGCATTGGTGAAGGTTTTTATGTTATTCTAACCATGCAAAGTGCAGCAAAAATAATGAAATTGCAGTAACAGTGCATTTAACAGCTATTTTTCAGTTTGCATGGCAAGTGTTTGTTATAATGTCATGCAAGGAAGTGTTGAATAAGTGTTCTAAATGATGTGGCTGAAGTTATAAAAGATTTTAGAAGCTTGTTTTGGAGTTTAGAAGAGACTTCCTTTGTTACATGAACAAAACCCTCTCAAAACCCTCCTTTCTTGCCTAAAATTGTGCACAGTCGTTAAACTACCTTCTCAGGAGCTAAGACCTCCAAAATATTTGAGTTTGGACCTTTTAGAAACCTTCTAAATCAAGTGCCAAGGTTGTGTTGGTCATCGTTTCACTATACAAGTAAAAATCACCCAATTAGGCCTCCACGGGCTAGTAGGCTTCCTAGCCTTGTTCTATCAAAAGTTGAAGCCGATTGCCTAAATGAAGTTAGAAACTTCCAAAATATTTAGGGATAGTTGAAATAATCACAATGAGCCTAATACAATCAATAATGAGAGTTAAGACATCAATTTTGGGTGTGGACCTATGGTGGAGGATTTGAGTAGCATTGGTGAAATAAGCTAGAACAAAGTTGTATAACACACAATAGAGTGGTTGTTTGAGGAGAGGTATGGGTGTTGAAGTTTGATGTGTTAGTTAAATGAGAGGGGGGGGGGGGGGAGGGGTGAATCAGATAAACTCACAATTCAGTATTCTAATCAGATTCAACCTCGATAGCACTGTTCTTGATATGCAACTATGACTGTAAATCATTCAAACTCATAGACAGATAAACTTGAAACATTAAAACACATTTGACACCAAATTTAATGTGGAAACCCAAATAAGGAAAGACCACTGCGGGATTTAGGACCCACAAGAAAATATACTCTTCTAGAGTATGCTCGGTTAAAATAAAATCCTGTTAAAGATTACAAACACATTGCTAGATGTGACCTGGTTAAGGGATTTCCCTCAGATATATTAGAATCTTCACTTTCTTAGAAGTGACCTTGTCAAAGGATTTCAAACACTCATTCAAAATGTTACCTTCCTAGAGGATTTACAAATAAGACTGTTAGGTCCACTTGGTTAAGAGATTTCCTGTCACTTACAAAAATAAATAACAGTAATAAAATATATATCTATAACTTCACATCTGAAATGCTAAAGCAGATTCTATGTGTTCAAGATAATCTTGTCATAAGACTTACATTTCTCCTTGCTGGGCTTCTCACTCTATTCTTCAAATATATTTTCAATCTTCTGTACTCGGTAATTACTTTAGCAGCATCACTCTGCTTCTAATTTTCTCGCATAATTGTTCTTCATCTTTACTTTATTTATAAGCAATTACTTACCACTTAATCTCCTTAATCATATTTCCCAATATTAATCTTAGCCATCAGTTCTTCAAACCCTACTAGGCTCATTGTATCCTTCTAATTGAAAAATGTTTTATCTTGCCTTGAAATTTGTATTCCTTCCTAGGTACTTATGCTTGGTTAGGACCGTTCAATCTGTGCTATAGATCTAACTCTTGAATTTCCATTGCCATTGATCCTTAACAAACTTCTTGTATGACATTCCAATCTTCTATAAATCTCTAGCTCATTGGCATCCTTTATTTAATAATGTATTCATTCATTTAATGCATTTTGTTACTGCTCGGTTGATACTTAGTTAATACTGAAATTTACTCGATAGACATTCTCATCTTGGTTGCTTGTGCTCGGTGACTGATAAACTTGAAGTTTGCCGATTAGCTCCTTGCTCGGTAAAATAGAGTAATATCAAACCTTTGCATGAAATCTTTTCTCCTTCTTGTTCAATCTTCAAATACACATATATAGGATATCAAAACAATCAAAACATCATAATCTCATCACTGTCTAACTCGGTAATAGTTGCCCATTGAATAACTTATTACTCCCCTTCATTTTCACATTCTTTCTGTGTCACTTACCGACATATTTATACTCAACAAAAAATACTCTTTAAGATATGGCAACATCATATTGAATCTGAAAATCAATTGCTTGACATCAATGACAAAATAATAATATTAAGACAATAATCATCCTTTATTAATTAATCTCCAACAACCTTCTCAATATCATCAACCAACAAAATTACTATAATGCCAACAATCTTCCCTACTTATTGTAATGCCAACAATCTCCCCCTTTGGCATTAATGGCAATACCAACTTGATTTATTCTAACTAATTCAAACTGCTGTGAATCTTCTCTTGTTATCTTCGAGCTGTAAATTTTTCTTGTAATCTTCTCTCCCTGCCATTAGTCTTCTCCCCCTTTGACAACAATGCCAAAAGTAAGACTGATCCATGATTAGTTCTTTTGTGTAGTAATTTCTTGGCTATTAAAACATATATAAATGTATCTCAGTTAGAGCCTTCATTCATTATTCCCTGCACAACTTTAGACAACCTTCTAAAGTGTGTAAATCAACATCAACTCACAAATAGTATTCTATGTAGTCATAGTATTGATGCTGTCACCGAACTCTGTCAGTGAGCACTAGATAGGGGTAGGACCCCTAACTTACTTCTGAGATGCTCAAAAGTGTCCCTTGGTAGTGGCTTTGTGAAGATGTCTGCTATTTGTTCCTTTGTGCTAACATATTCCAACACAACATTCTTTTCTTGAACTTCTTCTCTAAGATAATGATACTTTATAGAGATATGCTTTGTCTTAGAGTGCATTACCAGATTCTTTGAAATGTTAATACCACTTGTATTATCACAAATATAGTTACTGGCTCGACAACTATCTCAGTGATACCTTCCAACAATTGTTTGATCCATGCTATATTGGTAAAATTCAATGCTGTAGCGACATATTCAGCTTCAGCTGTTGACTGTGAAATGCATCCTTGTTTCTTGCTAAGCCAACTTACTAGTCTTTCTCCCAAAAAGAAAGCTCCATCGCTTGTGCTTTTTCTATCATCAATATTTCCTGCCCAATCAGCATCAGTATAGGCTTTTAAATCAAAATCATTCTTCTTTTCATATAGTAAACCATAATCTTTAGTGCCTCTCAAGTATCTAAAAATTCTTTTGACTACTATCATATGGGTTTCTTTGGGATCTGCAGAAAATCTTGCAGCTATACCTACTGCATGTGCTATATCAGGCCTGTTGTGAACTACATATTGCAACTTTCCAATCATAGATCGGTAAAGTGTCTCATCAACAGATGGAGATCCATCATTCTTTGATAGTTTACAGTTAGTCGTCAGAGGAGTACTTACAGGTTTAGAATTCTCCATACCAAATTTCTTCAAGATTTCCTTTATATTCTTGGATTGAGTAATGAAAATCCCATTTTTCATTTGCAATATTTGTAAACCTATAAAATATTTTATCTTGCCGATTAATGACATCTCAAATTATTTGTACATTTCATTTCCACAAAAAATAATATCATTAACAAATATGGCTGACATCAGTATTTCATTCTCCTCATCATTCTTCATATACATGTTGTTTTCACTAGTCCTCATAAATCCAATCCTGATTAAGTAAGAGTGCAATCTTTCATACCATTCTCTAGGTGATTTCTTTAGACCATATAAAGCTTTGTTCAACTTACATACCTGATCTTTATTCTTCTCTTCAATGAATCCTTCAGGTTGTTCAATATAGACTTCTTCTTCTAGTATACCATTCAAAAATGCAGACTTAACATCCATTTGATATACCTTGAATTTTTTGTCAGAAGCATATGCCAACAATGTTCTTACTCCTTCAAGTCTTGCTACAGGTGCGAAAGTCTCCCCATAGTCTATTCCTTCTTCTTGAGCATAACCTTTGCAAACTAGCCTTGCTTTATTCTGAATGACCTCACCCTTTTCATTTAGCTTGTTTCTAAAAATTCACTTTGTACCAATTACATTTTTCTCTATTGGTCTTGGGACCAGTGTCCATGTTTCATTTTTCTTGATTTGTTCAATCTCTTCTGTCATAGCATTCACCCAATCTTCATTGTTTAATTCCTCTTTTACTATCCTCGGTTCAAATTCAGATATCAGACATGTGTTGTGTCTTAGTTTGTTCCTTGTCATCACTGGAGCATCCTTATCTCCTATAATCTAACTTGATGCATGATTTCTTCTAACATATTTTATGAATATAGGCTTGGTAGGCTCTGTATGATCTTCTTCATCACTCAGTAATTGAGTATTTTCTTCATTGGCTTGCTCAGTAAGACTTCTCGATTGAACATATACAAACTCTTCATAATTTTCTGGTTCTTTGGAGTTTCCTTCATCATTCATTTCTACAAATTCATCAATTTTCACATTTACACTTTCCATAATTTTGTTAGATGATTTGATCAAACATTTAAATGCTTTACTCCTAGAGGAATAACCAAGAAATGTTCCTTCCTCTCTTTTATGATCAAATTTTCCATTTCTGTCATCTTTGTGAACATAACATCTACTTCCAAATATTTTAAAATAACTTACATTTGGTTTCTTGTCATACCAGATTTCATAAGGTGTCTTCATAGTTCCTTTCTTTAGTTGTAATCGATTCAAGGTGTAAACTGCAGTGCTTATTGCTTCTCTCCAAAATGTTTGAGGTACTTTCTTTTCTATCATCAAAGTTCTGGCACAATCCACAATTGATCTATTTCTTCTTTCAGCTATCCCATTTTGTTGTGGTCTCCTTGGTGTAGACACTGGTCTCTTTATACCACGATCATTGCAGAATAAGTTAAATTCATCAGAAATGAATTCTCCTCCTCTATCAGATCTAAGACATTTCAACTATCTTCCTATTTCTTTTTCAACTCTTGCCGTATACCATTTGAACATTTGAAAAGCTTCTAATTTCTCTTTTAGAAACATAACTGACATCATCCTTGAGTAATCATCCACAAATAATATGAAGTATTTATCACCATAATAACTTTTAACTTTCATAGGACCACAAAGATCAGTGTGCACAAGATCTAAAATTCCTTTAGAAGTGTAAGACTTACTTGTAAAGATTGATTTTGTCATCTTACCCATCTGGCATCCTCGGCATATAGCATTCTCAGGTTTTTCCAAGCTCGGTAAACCTCTTACACGGTTCTTCTTACTTATTTTGACCAGGTTATCAAAATTTACATGACAAAACCTTTTATGCAATAACCAGGTATCTTCTATTTTTTCATACAGATAATTGTTCCGAGCTGAGTCAAGGTGACATGTATTACCTCTTGTTTGTGTCTCAGTAGCAGCCAAATTTCCATGTTTGTCATGAACTTTGACAATTCCTTTATGAAATTCTATTCAGTATCCTGTATTGTTTAGTTGTGCTACACTTAACAAATTGTATTTCAGACCTTCAACCCAATATACATCATCACATTTTGCATTGTCAAGAAGTATGATAGATCCTTTACCTTTCACAGGACATGGTGCATCATTACCAAATCTTACATAACCTCCATCATAATCTTCTAATTTAAAAAAATTGTGTTTATCACCTATCATGTGATGTGAGCATCCACTATCTATGATCCAAGAATCATTATTATTTATGTGTGATATTAAGGCTTTTTCTTCATACCTTTCTTCATCTGATCCATCTTTGATAGCCACACATACAACCTCCTCTGTCGTAGTCCCATCAGATTTATCATCATTGGATTCCTCATTAGCTCCTAGGCATGTCTTTCTATCTCTCCTTCTGGAGTCTCGGTGTCCTCTGTAATAGTTGTCTTTCTGTTTGTCATCTCGGTATTCTCTCTTTTCACTAGATTCTTTTTCAGGATAGTTTGAAGCCACATGTCCAATTTTATCATAGTTAAAACATTTTAAAGGTAACTTCCCTTTATACTTACCTTTGCCTCTCGGTAACCTTCTGGCTAATAATGCTTCAAACTCTTCTTGCTTTCTAATTTCCTCATATAGTTTGTGTAGTTCTTCCATGTTTTTGCGAAGTCTCTCACTTGCTCCACTGTGATTTCCTTCAGCATACTTATACATTCTATCATTGTGGTCATTAGATTCACGAAGATGAAAATAACTGAATGCAGATTCAACTTTGTTTACTAAAGACCCACTGTTATCAAAATTACTTAACTCAAAAGTATGTAGCTTACCGATAGTAACATCCAAAGAGACTGGCATGTTTGGTATAGACCTTAATTCATTAATTGTAGAGACTCTAATGGCATAAGCAGGTAGAAGTGTTCTCAGCAACTTACTTGTTACATCCTTTTCTTCAATAGTTCCTCCTCCTCCTTTGATTTGATTGACAATTTTCTTTAACCTTGTACTGTATTGGATTATGTTCTCACCTTCATTCATTCTCATGGATTCAAGTTGTCCTCTCAAACTGTCTACTTTTTCTCTTTGAACATGTTCATCTCCTCCATACACAGATATAAGCTTATTCCACATTGCTTTGGCATCATTACAATCTTCTAGATCATTAAACTCTGAGTCGGTCAAAGCTGATGTTATCTCAATCATTGCTTGAATATGTTCTTGCTTTGCCTTTATTTCTTCCATCGTCATAGGGTAGGTGCTAGGTGCAATATAATCATTCTCCAGATAATATGTTACATATTCTCCAATTCCTGATAAGTGTAGCTTCATCCTTTTCTACCATGTGGAGAAACTTGACTTATTTAGCTTTGGTGCATCCCTTTTATACATATTCGGATCTTTCCTCAAGTTCCTTTAAACTTTTCTTTTGAATTCCAAGCTCTGATACTAATTGTTAGTTAGATGAGAGGGGGGTTGAATCAGATAAACTCACAATTCAGTATTCTAATCAGATTCAATGTTGCTAGCACTATTCTTGATATGCAACTATGACTGTAAATCATTCAAACTCATAAATAGATAAACTTGAAACATTAAAACACATTTGACACCAGATTTAATGTGGAAACCCAAATAGGGAGAAACCACTGTGGGATTTTGGACCCACAAGAAAATATACTCTTCTAGAGTATGCTCGGTTAAAAGCAAATCCTGTTAAAGATTACAAACACATTGCTAGATGTGACTTGGTTAAGGGATTTCCCTCAGACCTATTAGAATCTTCACTTTGTTAGAAGTGACCTTGTCAAAGGATTTCAAACACTCATTCAGAATGTTATCTTCCTAGAGGATTTACAAATAAGACTGTTAGGTCCACTCGGTTAACAGATTTCTTGTCACTTACAAAAATAAATAATAATAATAAAATATATATCTACAACTTCACATATGAAATGCTAAAGCAGATTCTATGTGCTCAAGATAATCTTGTCATAAGACTTATCTTTCTCCTTGCTGGGATTCTCACTCTGTTCTTCAAATAGATTTTCAATCTTCTATACTCGGTAATTACTTCAGCAGCATCATTGTGCTTTTAATTTGTCCACATAATTGTTCATCATCTTTACTTTATTTATAAGCAATTCCTTACCGCTTAATCTCCTCAATCACATTTCCCATGATTAATCTTAGCCATCAGTTCTTCAAACTTGACTAGGTTCATTGTATCCTTCGAACTGAAAAATGTTTTATCTTGCCTTGAAACTTGTATTCCTTCCTAGATACTTGTGCTCGGTTAGGACCATTCAATCTATGTTGTAGATTTAACTCTTTAATTTCCATTGCCGTTGATCCTTAACAAACTTCTTGCATGACCTTCCAATCTTCTATAAATGTCCAACTCATTGGCATCCTTTATTTAATAATGTATTCATTCATTTAATGTATGCTATTACTTCTCAGTTGATACTTGGTTAATATTGAACTTTACTCAGTAGACATTCTCATCTTGGTTGCTTCTGCTTAGTGACTAATAAACTTGAAGTTTACCGATTAGCTCCTTGCTCGGTAAAATAGAGTAATATCAAACCTTTGCATGAAATCTTTTCTCCTTCTTGTTCAGTCTTCAAATAAACATATATATGATATCAAAACAATCAAAACATCATAATCTCATCACTGTCTAACTCGGTAATAGTTGCCCATTGAATAACTTATTACTCCCCTTCATTTTCATATTCTTTCTTTGTCACTTACCGACATCTTTATACTCATCAAAACATACTCTTTAAGATATGGCAACATCACACTGAATCAAAAAATCAATTGCTTGACATCAATGACAAAATAATAATATTAAGACAATACTCATCCTTTATTAATTAATCTCCAACAACCTTCTCAATATCATCAACCAACAAACTTACTGTAATACCAACAATCTTCCCTACTTATTGTAATGCCAACATGATGTTGCCAAACACTAATTGAACACAAAATAAAAAGCGTATCATTGGGTCCACTTGACAAATTAAACTATTTTAGTCTTATTGAGCAACTTCTCACTCAATCTCCCTATCATAGTGGTATCAGAGCCTGAGTAAGATTCAGGAGAAAACCATTTTGAATGTGATGGAATAACTGAAGCACAAAATTTTAAAGTAGAAAAATCAAGGTTGAGAGGGGCAGACTTAACTTGGTGGAAGTTCATCCAATAGGAAAGGGTGAAAGAAGGTAAGAAACCAATAGCCACCTGGAAATCAATGGTAACCAAGATTAGAGAAAGCTATCTTCCTAAAGACTATGAAATCCAACTACATAGGAAAAGACAAAATTTGAGACAAAAAGACTTAGATGTTAGTAGCTACACTGAGGAGTTTCAAAAACTATGCATGAGATCTAAGGTAGTCAAGGATGAGAGTATAAAAGTAATAAGGTACTTGAATGGATTGAGATGGAACATACAGGAAGAGATGAGTTTGCTATGTCGAGAAATAGTTCACAAGTGTTATCAACTAGCACTCAAAGTCAAAGAGAAGATTAAGAGAAAGCAAGAGCAAAGAGACAAATGAAGAGGTAGGGGTAGAGTTGGTAGAGGCCATAGAGGAAGTTTTGGTGGAAGAGGAGATCAAAGGTCCCAAGGAGAATCCAAACTTATTGAGCAAAGTGGGGATTCATATAGCAAGAGCAGCTATAGAGGAAGGGGATCTAGCAACCCAGGTAGAGGTAGATCTAGTGGACTAGGAAGAGGGTCCTACTTCTCCACCATGAAATATTACAACTGTCAGAAGTTGGGATACCCTGCCTACAGATATCCAGAGAAACCCACTTCATCACAAGGAGGTGAAAGAAAAGTGAATTATGTGCAAGAAAGTGCAGCAAGATGCAAAGCTCATGAAGTGAGTTTAACATCAGAAGATGGTGAGAGTTTGATGATGGGAAGACTTTTGATCAAGGATCCAATCAAAGAGGAACCTATTCAAAGAAGGTCATTGTTCATAATTAAGTGCAAGATTATGGGAAAGGTATGAAAGGTGGTCATTGATTCAAGATCCACAAATAACATAGTTTCAGAAGAAGTAGTGAGGAAACTCAAACTAGAAAGAATCCCTCACACACATCCCTATATAGTCACATGGTTAAATAGGGAGCAACATGTTCTTGTCAATGAACAAACATGGGTAGAATTCACTATAGGAGGGTATCAAGATAAGATATTATGCGATATTATTCCAATGGATGCTTGCCATCTACTTCTTGGTAGATCTTGGAAATTTGATAGGAAAGCCATACACAATGGTGAAAAGAAATCCTACCCATTTCAGAAAGATGGTGTTACATACAAGATTCAATCTATAAATGAAGAGAAAGAGGGCAGCAGTTCAAAGAATCAGAATATTTTAATAGTGAATGAGAAAGAGTTTATTAACACACTTGAAGAGGGTAAAGGAGTAGGATTTGCACTCATGGTGACACTCAAAGAAGAAAAGAATGAGAAGAAGGTTGAAATACCACAAGAAGTGTAGTAAATACTTGATAACTTTAAGTAAATAAGGGATGGAACACCTGCAACCTTACCACCTCCTAGAGCCATTAGCCATCAGATCGAATTCATACTAGGAGCCTCTTTACCAAACAAAGTAGCCTATAAGATGACACCTTAATAGAACAAAGAAGTAGCAAGACAAGTGCAAGAATACTTAGATCAAAATCTGATAAGAAAAAGCATAAGTCCTTGTGCAGTACCTATCGTTTTAGCACCCAAGAAAGGAGGTACATGGAGATTGTGCATAGATTCAGGAGCCATTAATAGAATCACTATCAGGCATAGATTTCTTATTCCAAGGATTGAGTATTTAATGGATTGTTTGAGGGGTGCAAAGTATTTTACAAAAATTGACCTAAAAAGTGGTTATCACTAGATCAGGATAAAAGAAGGTGATGAATGGAAAACAACTTTCAAAGCAAATGAGGGTCTTTATGAGTGGCTAGTTATTCCATTTGGTCTTTCTAATGCCTCAACTACATTCATGAGACTCATGAATGAAGTGTTGCATGATTTCATTAGTAAATTTGTAGTGGTGTGCTTAGATGACATACTAATTTTCAGTAAAACTCAAGAAGAGAATTTGAAGCATCTTGAAATTGTTTTGAACAAGTTATATGATGAACAAATGACAATCAATTTGGAAAAGTGTGATTTTATAAAACAGGAATTGGTTTATCTTAGTTTTGTGATCTCAAGTGGAGATTTGAAAATGGATAAAACCAAAGTGGAAGCCATCACAAATTGGCCTACACCCAAATCAGCAAGTGAAGTCCAAAGTTTTCATGGCTTAGCATAGTTCTATAGGAAGTTCATCAGAGGGTTTAGTGAAATTTGTGCACCAATGCTTGATACTATAAAAGGTGGAGCTAAGGTAAAGTTTCATTGGACAGATGCAGCAAATAAGGGGTTTGAACTTTTGAAAACCAAGGTTGCTTCTCAACCAGTGCATATACTTCCTTATTTTGACAAGTTATTTACTATTGAATGTGATGCTAGTAATATTGCAGTAGGTGCAGTGTTGAGTTAGGATAATAGACCTGTAGCTTTATTTAGTGAAAAGTTAAATGATACTAAAAAGAAGTACTCTTCCTATGATTTGGAACTCTATGCTTTAGTTCAATCAATTAGAAAGTGGAGAAATTATTTTCTTCCAAAGGAATTTGTTGTTTATACAGATAATCAGGCTTTGAGTTTCTTGAATTCACAAGATAAGTTAAATCATAGGCATGTTAAATGGGTTGAGTACTTACAATAATACACTTTTACTCTTAAGCATAGGAAAGGGCAATGCAATAAAGTAGTAGATGCTTTGAGTAGAAGGCTTTTAACACTACAGGAAGTATAGGTTCAAAGTATTGGCATGGAGTGCTTCAAAGAAATGTACATCCTAATGATGAAAATTTTGCAGTTATCTATAAGGTTTGCCAAGCATTGGATAATTCTTTTCATAGTGAATATGTTGATTATACTTTCCAAAATGGTTTGTTGTTTAAAGGTGGGCAGATATGTGTTCCTAAAAGATCAATGAGGGAGAATCTGATTCAAGAAAAGCACAATGGGTGTTTGAGTGGATATTTTGGTCTCAACAAGATATTGGAGTTGGCGCAATGTTTCTATTATTGGCCTAGAATTCAGCGAGATGTCAGAAGGTATGTGGAGCAATGTATGGTTTGTTAGAAAGAAAAAGGTAATACTTCTAATTCTAGTCTTTATCGGCCCCTTCCAATTCCTACAAGGCCTTGGGAATGTGTTAGCATGGATTTTGTAGTAGGCTTACCTAAGACTCAAGCTGGTTTTGATAGCATATTTGTGATTGTGGATATATTTAGTAAAATGGAACACTTTATTCCTTGCAAGACTACACATGATGCTAGTCATATAGCCTATTTGTTTTTCAAGGAAGTGATTAGAATCCATGGTTTACCTTCTAGCATTGTTTCTGATAGAGATGTTAAGTTTCTTGGCCATTTTTGGAAGACATTGTGGAAAAGATTGGGTACTAATCTTTCTTTTGGTTCAGCTTATCATCCACAGACTGATGGACAAGCTAAGGTGGTCAATAGGACTCTTGGAAACCTCTTAAGGTGTTTGACAAAGGAATATGGCCAAAGTTGGGATTAGCTCATACATCAGGCAAAATTTGCATACAATGATAGTGTTAATAGGTCAACGGGTAAGAGTCCCTTTGAGATTGTTTATGGAATGCACCCAAGGGGTGTCATGGAGTTAAGGGATCTTGGTAACATGTAGAAAAAGAGTGGTACAGTAGATGACATGGCTCAATCAATGAAGGAAGTTCATGAGCAAGTGAGAAAGACTCTTCAAGATACCTCACAAAGAATGAAAGCTAAAGTGGATGCATCAAAGAGGGATGTTCAATTTTTAGTTGGAGACTTTGTGTTGGTTTCTTTGAATAATTCTAGATTGAAAAAGGGAGTTCCCAGTAAGCTCCAAATGAGGCAGATAAGTCCTTGCAATATATTGGCTAAGTATGGTTCTAATGCATATAAAATTGATTTGCCTATTGGCCTTTCTTTGTCTCCTATTTTCAATGTTTTAGATTTGGTGGAATTAAAAGGTCAAATTCCTATGGAGGATGGTAGAGTTTCATATGTTCACAAGTCACTTTTAGACCTGTCTTTGCCTCCTCCATCCATTCCTCAAGCTGAACAAGTGTTGGACTCAAGAGTTTACAAGAGAACTCGCAATCAAGTGTACATGGAGCATGTCATCAAGTGGAAAGATAAAAAACTTTCAGAAGCCACTTGGTTACATGAGTCTAATTTCTCTAAGTCTGTAATTCCTTCTTCTTTTCTGCCTCAAGGAGTCACATGAATTCTTTGTCTTTGGGGGAGTATGGTGCAGGAGCACCTAGTCATTCTTTACTCTCCATTTTTAGTATTTTCATGCTTAAGTGTTTGTAAGTCTTGTTATAGGTTTTTAATGTTTTAATAGGTTTTTTTAATTCATTTCATGAGTTTTTGATCTCATTTTGTGCTTGAGAGATCATTTTTTTCTTCTTAGGGCTTGAATTGTCAATTTTGTGCTTCTAGGCCTAAAAGGGCTAAAAAGTGGAAAATTGCCTTATAGGATTAGGCATGCTTTGGAAAGCATTGAAAATTTTTTAGAAAGTTTTTTTAATCATTTCTAGGTGATTTTGTAAGGTTGGTTGTGTTAGGTTTCTCAAATTGCCATTTAGAGCAACAAAAGCTGTCATTTTGCTTGTAAAAGTTGTCATTTTAGACACTTTTTTGTAAAAAGAAGACAAAAATTCCTTATGTATATATAGGACCTGATAACTACCTCCAAATAATATATATGTTACTCCCTCTTCTTTGTATAGGGTTGGCTTTTGTACTTTCTATCATAATCAATCAAAAGAGCAACAATTTTCATGTTTTTTCTCATGTTTTGCACTCCATTTGTATAGCAGCCTGTACTGGGACTTCTCATTTTATTGATGTAACTTTTTGGAAGTGATTTTAATTTATATTCAATTCTCTTCATGTAATTATATTGTAGGTTTTGTGTTTGGAAGTTGGTTGTACAAAAAACTTTCATTTTTGGCTCTTTTGCTACCCTATCAAGGGCTTTGGTCTTCAAAATGCATCAACTTGTCTAAATCTAGGTTTGGGCTCCCATGGATGGAATTATAAAAGTTTTATTTCTCATTTATAGTATAAATAATTAATCTTTTGGTTGGGGTTGTGCAAAGGAAGTGTTTTTGAGTTCTTGCACGGCAAGTTGAAGATGGACTTGGCTAGTAAATTTGAAAAAGAATCAAATAAGTTTGTACTCATAGGTCAATTGAGTGAAAAAACTTAAGTCAGAGGTCTTCCCTAGTCTCCTTGAATTTTTTGATGTATTTGGAGCTCCAAACAATGTGTATTTCACCTTGGAACTATGTTGAGTTATAGCTAGCAGCAAGTACCCAGTTTTGGGGAATTTAATATCTTTTGATTCTAAAGTTGAATGATGAACATACCCATGCTTGGGAATATTTTAAAAGGTGCTAAAAATGTTATTTATAGGTTTATACATGCATTGGTTAAGGTTTCCATGTTATTCTAACCATGCAAAGTGCAGCAAAAATAGTGAAATTGCAGTGACAGTGCATTTAACAGCTATTTTTTAGTTTGCATGGCAAGTGTTTGTTATAATGTCATGTAAGGAAGTGTTGAAGAAGTGTTCTAAATGATATGGCAGAATTTATAAAAGAGTTTAGAATCTTGGTTTGGATTTTAGAAGAGACTTCCTTTGTTACATGAACAAAACCCTCTCAAAACCCTCCTTTCTTGCCTAAAATTGTGCACAGTCGTTAAACCAGCTTCTCAGGAGCTAAGACCTCAAAAATATTTGAGTTTGGACCTTTTAGACACCTTCCAAATCAGGTTCCAAGGTTGTGCTAGCCATCGTTTCACTATACAAGCAAAAATCACCCAATTAGGCCTCCATGGGCTAGTAGGCTTCCTAGCCTTGTTTTATCAAAAGTTGAACCCGATTGCCTAAATAAAGTTAGAACCTTCCAAAATATTTAGGGATAGTTGAAATACTCACAATGAGCCTAATCCAATCAATAATGAGAGTTAGTACATCAATTTTGGGTGTGGACCTATGGTGGAGGATTTGAGTAGCATTGGTGAAATAAGCTAGAACAAAGTTGTATAACACACAATAGGGTGGTTGTTTGAGGAGAGGTGTGGGTGTTGAAGTTTGATGTTGCCAAAAAATAATTGAACACAAAGGAAAAAACATATCCTTGGGTCCACTTGACAAATTAGACTATTTTAGTCTTATTGAGAAACTTCTCACTCAATCTCCCTATCAGTATCCTTCCACACCAAAATTGTACTCGATGAAGATACATTTTGCAACCTTTTTCTCTAACTTTGTATGCTTCTCTTTTGGCACTTGTGCATATTCCTTACAACCAAAAAATCAAATATGTCTCAATGGAGGCTTGTTACTTGACCATGCTTCCATAGTTCTTTTATCAACAAGAGCTAATGTAGGAGACCTATTAATCCGGTAGCAAGTAGTAGCAACAACTTTAGGCAATTTTTTTTTTTCTAGACCAATACCACTCAACATACTCCTAGCCTTCTCTATTAGTGCCCTATTCATTCTTTTTGCAACTTCATTCTACTATGGAGAATACATAGTTGACTTCTGCCTATTAATTCCACAGTCTTTACAGAATATATCAAAATCATGAGAGAAAAATTCACTTCTATTATCAATCCTCAAACATTTAATTTTATTTCCATTCTACAAGTCAACCATTGATTTAAATTCTTTAAATCGACTAAAAACTTTAGATTTACTTTTTAGAAAATATACCCATTTCTTTCTACTAAAATCATCAATAAATGAAACATAATATGTGGATTTTCCAATGGAAGGAACATCTATAGGACCAAACACATCAGAATGAATAAGATCCAAAACACCACAAGTTTTATGAGAACTCGAGTAAAACTAAATGTAGTTTTGTTTTCTATAAATACAATTCTCACAGGAATCAAAGTCAAGATTACAATCATTCAAACCTTCAACAAGTTTTTTATTTTTCAAGGTCCTTAGACCATTTTCTCTAATGTGGCCAAGCCTCTAGTGCCATAACATAGTCTTCTCTACAGGTAACTTTTCTTCATAAGAAAGAGCACCCTCAGGTACCCAAAAGCTATTTCCATATGTTTAAGGTGAAACCCTCAAATATTCTAATGAAGTATCCATAAATATACATTTTATAGAAGTGCTATTACACTCAACAGTGTATGCATCTAGCTTATACAAAGTTCCAAACTTGACACCTCTTGCAATTACCATATCACCCTTAACCATCTTACATCCTGCTTCAGAAAAGACTACCTAAACACTTGCATCTACCCATTTTCTCATAGATAACAAATTTCACTTTAATCCAGGGATATGCAACACAACATTAATTATTTGTATTCTATCATAAAAAGCCCCAACTCTAACTTTACCTTGACCAACAATGTCTAGATCTGAATCATCACCCAAGTAAACCTTACCTCCATTAAATTCTTGTTCCAAAAGTGGGGTTTTTCTTTCTCATTTGATTCCTCTTTGTTTTCTTTAAATAGCTTTATGATACCTTTCTCAATAAGAAATTTCTCAGTTGCTAATCCCTTCTCAATGACCTCTTTGAAGGTAGATAAATAAGCCTTTCGTAGCTCATATCCAGTATCCTTGTTAACATTTTGAGTGAACATTTCTATCATTTATTTTTGTGGGATATCACAAGAGCATTGACTAGCAAGGCCTCTCCATCACTGTAAGAATGAAGCAAAAGATTCCCCATTTTTTTGCTTAGTGTTGCATAAGGTGGTCACTGACACATCTATTTCAATATTATATGAGAAGTCTTGTATGAAAGCCTCTGCTAGATCACTATGTGATTTGTTTCTAGGTGGAAGCTGGGAGAACCATTCCATAGCTTGTCCACCCAAACTTTGTGGGAAAAATTTCATCAAGTATTTTTCTTCTCTTGCTACCTCAATGCAAACTATGAAAAATTCTCTTATGTGTTCTTTAGGATCCCCTTTGCCTTTAAATTTGTCAAAATTTGGTGTCATGAAATGTGGAGGAAATGGAGGCATTGGAATAATCCTATCAAATGGGTAAGGACATATGTTTTTCATTGCATATCGTTGCTTTGGTGTATTCATGTTCGTC
Organism: Cryptomeria japonica; assembly: GCF_030272615.1. Lineage (NCBI taxonomy): Eukaryota > Viridiplantae > Streptophyta > Pinopsida > Cupressales > Cupressaceae > Cryptomeria > Cryptomeria japonica. Next base: position 1,684,034 of record NC_081408.1, on the reverse strand, counting down.
ATTTTATTTTGAAAATTCTTAATTTGTTGTTGCAAGTCATTCTTGGGTGGTGTCTTTTCTCTTTGAGCTAGTCCCATGCTTGAGCCACCGGGTGGAGGAGGAGGGATATAATGCACATGTATGGATGGTATTCATTATAAATATGTTCATATGGAGGAGGACCATAGTTATAGCTTGGATATGGACCACTAGGTATAGTATTGTAATGAGGAGTACTAGGTCTAGGTATATACATGTCATGACCATGAGGATGGGAGGTATCATAGGAATGATCTTGAGTATTGCCCCCAAAACTGACATGGGATCTCCTCGTATCATGATTCTAAATGTTCGCTTGAGTTTAATTCTATACATTGGTACGATCTTGGGTATTAACATGGTCATGTGTAGTGGTAGTTCTTCTCCATGTGAAAGGACAATTGTTCGGTTATTCATTAGAGTTCCTAATAAAATTGGCATGAGCATAGGTATTGGGAACTTTTGGTTTTCGAAAAAGGATGAAGTTGAGTCAGGCACAAAACGCTCTCTCCTATTACCACCATTATGTCCTCTAGGATTTGCATTTGTTTGATTTCCTTGATTAGGATCCTCTTCTATAATTTGTGACATATTAAAATCATGAGGTAGCCTTATTCCGCCTTACACCATGACTTAAAAGAAGTATTGTCTATCTCTTCTCATGATTTCCTCAACCAACCTATTGAACCTTGGATAGATATGATATTATCTTCAATGTCTACGGAAGTGATAGATGCTTTTTCATTATCACTGTTTTTCTCGTTGTCATTGTCTGGTATATTACTGCAATTATCAAATTGGTTGTAAAATTCATTTCCATCAAATTCATAGGTACTCATGTTGAGAGATCTTAGAGCTTCTTCATCTTCTCTTCTATACCTTTGGGAACAAGTTTAACCATGAACTTGACCTTCGTTAAAATGAAAGAAGGAAGAAAATGTGAAGACCAAGAAAGGATATGGAATGGAAAGAATCTAGGATTGTCTTGCAATGCCTAAAAATGTAGGTTCAAGATATGTAGGATCTAAAGCAAGGTATGGCTTCCAAAGAGATGATAGATTTATTTTTGAGGTAAGTTGACCTTGACTAACAAGGACCAAATGGGACCCTAAGATAATAGATTTGATGTGGGAACCAGTTAGTGATATGTTGTAGCAAGTTTGCAAGATATGATAAGGACAACAAAGAACCTTTTGACTCTAGTTTGAAAAAATGTGTATGAGGTATTGGAAATGAAAGGAAATGATTGATAAAAATATGTGACCAAGACTAGTTGACTGAAAATGATGAAGCCCTATAGTAAATGCCTTAGAAGTTCTTTAAATCTCAAAAATTAAGCTCGTTTTCTCTTTTCCAATTTGTTCTGAAACACAGACATGAAACGTTTCTGCATAGACATGATTTTATACATAGTTTCAGGTGACACAGACATAGTTTTAATTGTTGCTTTGACAATGTTTTTGCTTTATTAAAAAAACATGATTCTTCCCTACACAAACGCGATTTTCCAACTCAGATGTGGTTTCAAGGAACAAAGATTCATTTTTTGATTTGTTGAACTGACTGTTTTGTTTTCTGACAAAGACATGATTCTGTCTTATGCAAATGTGAAGTTGTTGAATGTGATGAAGTCTCAATGTTGAATGTTTTTGTGCAAGAAAACACAACAAACAATGAATACACAATGTCTAAAGATGTGTTTGTCCAAAAAAATTTTATGCATGTTCAAAAGATTATCACTGGTATAGCACAAATTCAAAACACTTGAAAACATGCATAACCTAGGCTAGAAAGAGAAACCATTGAATTGGGCTCCCATGACATAGAAATACCTCAAACGAGAAGACAACTAGAGATTCTAGTAGCACTAGCTCCCCCACCATGACAATCGGTTCTCGGGCATACCCGATTCTTTTACCTCAAAAGACCAAAGATCAAATAGGGATTCTTGTCTCAACATGAAAGGGTACATGAAGGGTATCTATGAGGTATGATCCGCACTTCCTGAACCATCAAATGTAAGGATTTTTAGCCTCTACAACAAAGGTGTTTAGTGGGGGAAATTTTGTGGTTCTTGGTGTCTACCCATGCAATGGAAAATCATTTAAGAACCCACTCCTAGTTCTCTAAACAAGTTCGTACACATAGTGCATATAGTAGGGAGCACCATTGGTGTAGATACACAATACCAAGTCTTCAAAGTTTTCACCTAGCACATTAATTTATATAGCGGGCAAAAGAAAGTATTGCTTGGGTCATGCTCTCTCACTTGGCCTTATGGGATACCCAGGAGATAGGCCCTCCTACCTAAATAGAAGATGATAACATTTTTTCTTACACCCAAGGTTCAATGGAAGGTAAGGGGAGAGGATACTTTTGTTATCAACTCTATGGTTATAAACATAAATTGTGCAAAGTGCACCAAACACTTCAAACATGTTCTTTAACCCCAAAACGAAAAATATATGTGACCTTAATTTGACTAAAATTCCAAAGACACAAACCTAGATTACCCTTGCAACAAATGATTAGTAGTTTTCATAGATTACCCCCACTCGCAAGCACACTAGTTAGGTAAATTTTAGAAATCCAAATCCAAATGTGAAAGGGGGGGCCTTCGACAATAAGATATTTTCTCTTTTCCAAAACAGTTGCAACACTTACTTTTAATCCAATGCAAGGGGTTAGGGCAAAACCAGATCTTAAAAACTCTATAAATGAAAAAAATGCCAAAAAATAAAATAAAAATGCAATTATATTGAACACAAATGCGACTTTTGAACACAAACATTGAAATGTGAAGCGCACACGTGAAATCAGAGATTTGAAACCTGCAAAATAGACATAAAACACAAACGAGGAAATAAGCGACATAGACACTATTTCTAGTAAAAAACATGGTAATATAAGTCATAGACGCAACTTCTGATAAACCTGCTCCCATGACAACAGAAAATACAAAAACGCAAAAAGATCCCGCACGAACACAATTTATGGTCATAGACACAAAAATATGATGTACAAGCATGATTTCGAAATCTAGAACCTATAAAACCGATAGAAAAATAGAAATATGAATAGAAAAATCATAGATGCAAAACCTAAATACAAACATAATAAAATCAGTCACAAACGTGGAATAAACCAGAATCGTCGCAAATCCAAATCGCAACTTCACAAAAAAGCTAGATCTACAAACAAAATGTTAAAAACAAAAAGGACAAGATTCCCATAGGGCATGCCAAAATATTTACAATGAAAATATGATGATGAGAATGTATTTTAAAACCATAAATATCCAACCACAAACAATCTAAGTCCTACAATGAAACATCCACCATACACCAATGAAGATACCTAAGATCATGTAAATTATCAAAATGAATAATATTACCATTCACATGTCAAGTAGGGTTTCAATATCCATTGTCTCCTATCTCCATTGATCTTGTTTCATATATTTGCTCTCAAATTTTATGTGTGCACAAGAGCTCAACAAAGAACAGATTGTGGTTGATATCCTGATCACAAGAAGAATTAATTGCATAACATTGATTAGACGCATTGATTAAGTGATTAGGGTTCATAATGAAGGGAGTATCATCTTATATAGAAGACACTTTAGGAAATGGAGGGATAAGATTAAGAGGTGTAAAGATAAATGGTCAGCTAGGATTAAAAGGGTAGGAAGAGGAAATAAGAAAATAATGAGAGGGTAGGTGGTGTAGGAATTAAGGCATGAATGACATGTGTCATGGGCAAAAAAGACTAATGAATTAATTAAATAAATAAATATGTATTTAATTAATAGAAGAAAAGGGATAATTAAATAATAAAAGTATTTATTCACATTAGAAAAGGGCTAGAAGAGGCTAAATGAATTAAATAAATAAATATTTATTTATTTAAGCAGGACAATTTTAGGTGTCTACAATTAAAAGTCACATATTAGTTATCGGTAGCTTTCTCCTCACCTTCCCATGTTTCTGACATTAAACTTGAGATGGGATTTGCAATCATTAGTCTTGGTCTATCAACACATATTTTTTAATATTAAAGTGACTATTGTTGAACCCAAGCTCACCCACATCTCTTGTATTCTTTTCTAGGGATTACCAATAAGGTCAGGGATTTATCATGTAGATATTTGGGACCCTCATGACCCTTTTATGGATAAATAGAATCCTTCAAACTTCTTTTTGGTTTTTCCCTAGAGCTTAGTAGCTTTGAATTTTGATTTATGACTTCTTTTAACCTTTTACGATAAAACCTTTCTCTTGGTATATGCCCATTTTGAGGATTGACCTTACATTCTCCATAAATATTAATAGATTTGGTGTTCTTTCAAGGTGAATATTCTCTTTCTTATTTGCAAACATAGAAACTCCTTTTTGGGGGGATCATAATGTACTCCTGATAAGAATGTTTTCTTTATTCTAAAGCTATACTTTGTTCTATTTTTTGTTATAGATCTACATTCAAGCCCAAAAAGTTATCCTTGAAATGGATCATCTTGAGGAATTGCTTGATCATTAGGGAAATGCCCCTTCTACTATTGTTAGAGTACCATTATCTTCATCTTCCTCTCATGGTCAACAAATAGGGAGGAACCACTTTGCTAATCCTACTTATTCTTTATAGTTTGAAATACCTTTCCACTAAGATACATTCACAAGAGCTTGTCACAACTAGGCTTGTGATATTTTTCTTGTCCCCCCCGTAAGGTTTCCACTTCTAGATGGCCTTTTGGGGGCATTGGAACATCAATTGATGCTGCTCCTAAGTGGTCTACTACTCCTTCTTACAAGTGATTTCCTCACCTGTGCTTTGATGATATCTCTAACTTGCATTGATGATAAAGATAAAGAAAAATAAACTGATGAGAGTAGGGATGTTCCCAATGTTAGTGAAGAAATTGCTAATGAATGTTATAAGTTAGGTGTTGGGACCCTTCGTCTCTATTGGTGTAAATAATTATTCATCTTGGATATTATTACACCTTACTTAAGTTTACTTAGGTACATTCATTTCATAGTAGTTTGGGTATGAGACACTTGGGTGTTTGTGCCACATTGGGATAGTGTGTGTAGGAAAATTTTCACCTTTTATGGTGTTGATCTTGTTGTTACACTTCACATTCAGTGGGTGATCCACCTCATGTGGAATATTATATTATTTCTCCTACCTACCCACACCTATTTCCTACCTACCCTTATTTCTTACTGAGCCACATGTCATGTTTGTGTGCTCACATATCCATATAGCCTTGCCTATATAAGCAGGCTCAGATTCATTGTATGTATCGCTTGATGATCCAGTTGATCAGTATTTTCATCTTGATAGAATATAGTTTATTTCTATCATATATTTTGTCTCTCTTATTTGTGCTTTCCATTGCCTCTTGATCTTGGCAAAATCTCACATGGTATCAGAGCCATTAGAGTGTCATTGGTTTGCTAATTGAGAGAAATTTGATGCTATTTTGGGTTGTGTATTTTGGAGTTTTCTATTGAAAGTTATTATTGAAGCTTGATGGGTCAAATCTGAGGTTACCAGTGGATTTAGGAGGTTCAAGAGAGTCAGTTTTGCCTTTTGTTTCATCAAAATCAGACTTCGGAGGCCAAATCTAGAGACATTTGAAGTTTGACGCTGCAGCGGAAATTTTCTAGAAATTATAATTTTGTAGACATTTTTCAAATAGAGATATCTCACTCATCCAGACTCGTTTTTACGAGAATTTTTTTTTTTTTTTGGGGTAAAATTTCTTGATCTGTACAGTGGTGTAGGAGTTTTCTGATTTTTGGATACAGGTTTTTCAGAAATCATGAAATCCCAATTTTTACAACTTTGGAGACCTCGTTTGGGCTCATATGTGACCCCATTCTTGAGCCTTGCATTTCAATTCCTTCTATTGATATCACACCACCTATTGCACCTAATGATGCAGCTAGTGCGACAGTTTTGCCTTCTTATGATTAAGTGTAGCAGGATATTTCATGTCTTCCAGCTTCAGTTGATTGGGATGCCTACTTGACAGACATTGTAGGTTTGTTTGTGGACTCCTACATTGCAGATTTGGGGGATACCATTGATGAAATTCATCTTCTCTTTGATGGCGATGATCGTTCTTTGATTATTGTGAGGGATCACTCTAACCCTCTTGTGCATTCTCTACATGATCAATCTTTAGAGGTTGACATGATTGTGGATACTTTTGTACAACACTTGGAGGAGGTCTCTTTATCTTTTGAGGAGACATATGAGTCTTTGGATATTGTTCTACTTTCATCTCCACTAGATCTTGGAGTTCCTTTTTCAGCAGTATGGCACAGTTTACCACCTTTGGAGGGGGTACCTTTCAGCATCGACATGGGGACACTTGAGTAGTTTTCAGAGATTCCTTTCATCATGAATATTTTTTCTCCATCTTCCTTTCATGGTTGGTGAGACTTTTTGGATCCACCTTTGGTTTTGTTTCTTCCTAAGGGGAGGAATGTGGTTCGACGTTCATGGAGCAATTTCTTCATTCATCTTCGAGCTTCTATCATTGGTGCAGATTCCACATTGGGGGGGGGCTTCCTAGTCTCTCTTCTTCTTCTTCTTCTTCTCTCATATGGGGGGAATTTTTCCTCACATGGGGTTTTGTCCTTCACATACTTCTATGAGAGTTCTTTGTATCTAGTTTTCATCTCTCTTTTGGGGGAGGGTTTTTTCCCATTGGGTTTTTCTCTCTTTCCCTGCTTTGTGAGAGATTTCCTTGCATTGGTTTTCATTCATTTGCATTTGTACATGGGTACCTAACATGGCCTCGTAGTCAGGACCCATCTTGCATTTCTTAGTTGCATTGTAGACTTTAGTGCATTCCCATAAGTTGCACTTAAGGGGGGGTGTTGGTGTAAATAATTATTCATCTTGGATATTATTACACCTTACTTAAGTTTACTTAGGTACATTCATTTCATAGTAGTTTGGGTATGAGACACTTGGGTGTTTGTGCCACATTGGGATAGTGTGTGTAGGAGAATTTCCACCTTTTATGGTGTTGATCTTGTTGTTACACTCCACATTCAGTGGGTGATCCACCTCATGTGGACTATTATATTATTTCTCCTACCTACCCTTGTTTCTTATTGAGCCACATGTCATGTTTGTGTGCTCACATATCCATATAGCCTTGCCTATATAAGCAGGCTCATATTCATTGTATGTATCGCCTGATGATCCAGTTGATCAGTATTTTCATCTTGATAGAATACAGTTTATTTCTATCATATCTTTTGTCTCTCTTTTTTGTGCTTTCCATTTCCTCTTGATCTTGGCAAAATCTCACAGTCTCCTCTAATTGTTGTTTCTCTTACTGCTAAGCGGCTTTGTTTTATATTTCTAAACTTTATTTTGGGTATTGTAGCATTTGACTCTCAAGGCATGATCTTATATCCATGAACTTTTTTATTTATATGTATTTTTAATTAATAAAATGCTGACACTTATTCATTAAAAAAAAATTGACATCTAATGATTCTATGAAAAAAATGAACAGCTCAAATCACACACACTAAGCATTGACTTTTAGACTTAAAAGTGTTAAACACTCAAAATTGACTAACATTGTTTAAACTTAATATGTTGCTTAATATGTATAGTTTAAGTCTAGCTGACAAAAACTAATAATACACTCTCTCTCTCTCCCCTCAACGTGAGGGTGGTTTTCCGAGTTAGTTATGCTGAGAGGCATCTATAATGACATGAAAATGTTTGTAAATAAAAATCCATTTTTGAAACAATTTGACATGTAAATGACGGGTAAATGCATGAAATATGCCATGTTTCAAATTTTGTGGAGGTGTTATTTTATTACTCCGAATAAAATAGAATCCTCACCACTTGTCTCCAACTAGATTCACAACTTTTTGCATGTAGTAGTTTAATGGATTTGTATTCTTGATGTTTAGTAAGATCATTTATTTTACAATGATTCTCTTCTATTATAAGATATCTCTCGACATATTTTACATATATTTTTTAAGTATAAGTATACTAATTTCACCGATAGGAGATCTACAATGGGATTCATGTTGTTCGTAATAAAAAATCCATTTAAAAAAAAAATGACGTTTGCATGCATGCCTGAAAAAACATGGCAGGGTAGATAGCAGGGTGGCAAGAAGCTAGAGGTAGTGTAGTGGTTATTGGAATTGTAATGTCTCCTACAATTGAAAAATCTCCCTTAATACACCCTCATAGCCACAACCTGTAATTGAAACATCTCCCTTAATGCACCCTCACAGCCACAATCTGCAACAACTGCTAATCATCAATGCCAACTGAAATTTGTTAGGGAGCAGATGATTTATAAAAGAAAGGAAAAATTAAATGAGGCACCATTGACAGAGTGGTGGACTAGCGGGTTCAGTCTATAAAAGTAAAAGAAAAAGATAATGGAAGATTCAGTTTACTCATCATCTCTGAATCTTAGCCACTCCACCTACTACTGCTTCTCAATTGCTCCTTTGTTGCTTTACCTGTAATAAAATTTCTATACAAACAAAACAAGCCTTTTGTAGGTTATACAATTATTTTTCTTGGGTTGGATTAGACTTTACAAGTTTAGTTCATTATTTTGCACCTTTCATCATTGTTTTTTGACATTCTTTTGTTTTGCAGTTTCTCAAGGATATATGTTTGCCTCTAGTAATTGTCTACATCCATCCTCTGAATGCCCACCATTATTACTCCCTGCAACTATATGATTCAATATTTTGAACCAGTGCTTCTCCTTCAAATGCCTCCATAGTTTCTGTACAAAGACAATGGCTCCCATCGCTTTCTTCATGCTTACATGGACATTCACAGCTATTCTCTATGTCATGGTGTACAAAATATGGGTGTAGTATATTCAGAGATTTGACTGGTCTAAGTTATCTTTTATTTAAATGAAATCTTATTTCTTGTAATAGACATAAAGACCATGTCTTGTGATTTCAACAAGGCCATCACTTTTGGCCTGCACCAATATTTTGACATTATAGATCACCTACAACCAGTTTTAGTAACTGCTAAAAAGTGGAAGAAGACATGATTCAAGTGCTTGATTGATGTTACCTAATTCTATTTTGGGCTTATATCTCTGGCACCCTCAATAGTATTTGTTCTCTCTTTTTATTTTCCCTTTTTGTCTGAGGACATTGTCATTGATTGAAGACCATATTGTCAACAATTTCAAGTGTAGATGAGATACATTTTAGTTCTGAAAAATTCCCTCCCTCTATTTGGCCACTGATTTATTTTTGGATGCACAAATTGTTGGAGGATTCAATAGTTTGCAAAATGGGAACAAATCCAAAGACAAGTTCCAAATATTATGGGGAGTATTTGGGTTTACATCCACTTTTCCAGAATTGGAAAATGTTTTCACTCTCTTACTATAAGATTTTTTAGATTTTGGGTTTTTGTGATTATGGTTAAATATTATTGTATAATCAACTCTATATGCACATATAAAAATATAATTCTATTAATGTAAAATGCATGTTACATATAAATATTGAATCAAAGTAGCTCTTCTAGTTATCATGTGAAGTACACATCCTAATAAAATTATGCTTATAAAAAAAGTGTTATAATATAATTCTTAATAAATATAATAAAAATTAGATTGGATTTTCAAGTATCTTTATCTTGGATTCTTAAGTTTCCATTCAATAATGCTATATATAAATACATTATCTTCTATCAATAAAGCATGCGTTGAGTTATTTTCATCTTCTTATTTTCATCTTCTTGCATAATGTCTTAATAACATATTATGATTGTTGCAAGTAGTTTGAATTTTGATATCTCTCAACAAATTTTACATAGATTTTTTAAAAATATAAGAATACTAATAATAGGACTTTCAAAGCCACACCCACAAGCCAAAGAAAGGAAAAGAAACATAAACTTTCCATTATATTGGGATACCAAGTTCGACCAAGCTTTCAAACAATGTCGTTGACTGCTTAGTAATGACAGCTATTGGATTTCACATAAGACTTAACGTATTTTAACGTATGACAATTTCATATTCAAAAACTAATCCGATGCCCTTTGACATTCTGTAACTGTTTTAAATGGGTACTATATAATTGCAAATTGCTAACTTCTCATACAATATTTTGTAATTATTTTGTTCTTGCAAGTGTTCGAAAATTATAAGACAATTCCCCCGATAAGAAAATTATAGCCTACTCAATCACATTCTAAGCCAGGCCGACGCGCCCGTACAACGTAGCAAAATCGAGGTTTCCGCTGTAACTTACCATTTAAAAAGCAATGTACCAATCATAAATTTTGTCTTGAGACTCATATTAATCTGTAAACAGGTTGAGATTATCATGATCTATGTTTTCTCCTAATCTAAACAGCAATCTCTTAATGCAAAAGTAATCTCTTAAGTTGTCATTGCCCAAGGTTAGGCTAACTATTTGCGAGACCACTTATAAATACCTCTCTGAAGTATTAAGTTCGCATCAATATTTGAATCTCTTTTTCTCAATATGGATCTTCGAAAGATTTTGTGTTGTTGCATTCTGATTCTGCTTGCCATTAATTTCTCAGCCAATGCTCGTGCAATACGTATTCATTTATTTCTTATTCTTCTTTACGTATTTTCGGTTAATGATTGAATTGTTGTTTGTTTTAAGGTTCTGCTCAGTGCATTTTGTTTGTCGAATAATCTGTCTGTAAAGTTCCATTTCTAGAGGACACTTATAATGTGTGGTGTTTTATTTATTTGTAATGCATCAAGTTATCACATTCGAATAAGTAATTAAAAATAATAAATGTTTTGTTTATGAGTTTGCAGATGGTTTTGGTTATGGCAGGCCACACATGGTGAGGGGATTACCTGGAAAACCAGATGGCAGGCGAAGCATTTCTCCACCATCTCCTCACGCAAATAGAATATATGATCCTAAATATCGCTCTGCGATATCATGAAGTCTGTTGACATTACATACAACGGTGTAGATAAATCTAAAACTCAATAAATATCACACCCAAAAATAAGTTGAAATTAAACATGTATATGATAGAATAAGCCTGCTGACATTACATATAGTATGTGAGAGCTCCACAATTTGATAGCGTGTTTACAAATTGCGTATCAGCATTGTTTGTCTGGTGAAGATTTGTTTGAAGAGAATAATTTGGAGACAAGGGGAGCTTATTATCAAGTTCAAGTTCTTCCAATTATTCAAATAGAATTGTAACTGAAACGTGAATATTTCACGGAGATATAGTGAACATGCATTTAATTACAATTAATTATTTGTTAGTAGGAGGTATATCTTACACAAGCTTATCTCCTCACAATAATTACAGCAATCGTTTAGGTCTAATTTTATCAGCATATCGGCTAACTGTGTATTATCTTTTATGAATGAAGAACCAGAGTGGTGGTGTAATTTCATTTGAAGTTATTAACATTGTGTAAATGGGATATTTGTAATACTTACCTTTTTTAATATAAGTTTTCTATTTTTGTGAACCTTTTGGTAAAATAGTCATTATGGTAGAAGAAAGGGGTCTCATAAGGGATGAGACTAATAAAAAAATTTTAAAAAATTTAAAAACTGAAAGAGGACTAGCAAATAACAAAATAAATAAGAGGGACCAAGGAAATGCCAACTCACAAAGAAAAACCAACTAATGAGTACGCAAGATATTTATAGATAATGAGTTTGAGATTTGGAAATTCTCAAACTGTCGACAAGAAAGAGGGAGTCATAGATTCTCGGCTTCAAATAATATGGACCCTGGACCACAACTAGAAGAGCTTACAAATTTGACTCAAGTAGAAGAAATGTTGATTGCACGTGTCAGCCCCATACTACAAGTTACACATGCAACAAGCGGTCAATATAAATATAAAGGGCACACGATAAGTTTCCCCCAAAATGTAGAGCATGTGTCGAAAAAATTGCCACATTTGATAGAAAACTTACCAATCATCATTGTTCGAAGGAGGGATCAACATGGAACAAACTATAACTTTACAGTTAATAGGGATTGTGTGTACAGGGCACTCAAATACAAAATAGAGAATGACAGATTTTACTCTGATGTTACAATTGATGAAAATTCTCTCAATCATCTATCAACAGATTCTGATGAGAATATTTTTAATAAATTGAAGACCGTGCATATGTAATTTGATTCAGATGCAAATGAGATCATATTTGTGGGTCCAATCATGGAGACAGATGATGGTAATATAATATGCACACAACATTAATGGCTTCAAGACCACCTAATGCCTAGAGAGAAATGGAATTAATCCATGCATGGATTAATAACCCTAATTCAAATCCTACTGCACTGATAGATTGGTCGAGCATTGGTGCATCTCCAATAAATGAATACATCACGTCAGGATTACTTGATATGGCATTTCCCACATTGTTTCCAGATGGCCGATGTGATTGGTTAGAACCAAGAATGAGGCGTGTCCACCTCCATGAGTTTGTGAAGCATTTGTTACGCTATAGAGATCATCGTTTTGGTCAGCATCCAAGATTTAGATATTTTATGATGAACATGATAATGAGACACCGTGCACAACATTCATCTTCAGCATTTGTAAAAAGAAGCTTCAGAGACATGCCAATAACCATCAACGAGTTGCGTCAACATATGGAAAACATGCCTCGCTCAAATTTAGCTGATAAATTAATGCGATTTGGAACATCGTTAAGGGGTACAAGGCCATATTGGGCTAAATGTCCTATAGAATTGACATATATGCTTCATCAGATTGGTTCTCCTACAATATTTTTCACATTGAGTGCAACAGATATGTATTGGCCTGATTTGCATGCACTGATGCCAAGAACGATGCCAACTACTCCACGAGAAGCACAAAATTGGTGAAGACAAAATGTTATTAACTACCCTCATATAGTGGCACATTACATGCATTTAAGGAATTCTATATTCAGAAAAGAAATTTTAGAAAAAGGGGTGAATGTCAAAGACTACTGGTCTAGATATGAGTGGCAACATAGGGGTTCCCCACATGTGCATGGGTTCATATGGATAAATGGAGCACCCAATATGGACACCATCGACTGGTCAAATGAAGAGGAACGAAAGAGTGCTAAACGCTTTTTTCATTCAATTGTTCATGCATGGAATCCTAGACAAGATCCACATCAATGAAATATACAGGCATGTTTATAATGTGTTGTACATATGTATCTAAATATTATATGTTTGAAACTACTCAATTTTCCCTTTTTTCAATTGTAGCCATTCGTAAATTTTCAACAACATCCATGTCTCAAAAACATGAGACAACTTGCGGAGGTGGATATTGACCAAGACTATAAGGAAATATTGAACTGTGTAGAACGACACACTGTTTGCAAGGAAGGTGCTTGTCTATGAAAGAAAGGAGGAATGATGGTTTGCAAGAGATCATTTTAATGTGAAATGTTTTTAACACTAAAATCATTTTTTTGTATAAAAATATGTAAACTAATTATATATCTTATTCATGTTAAATATAGGTATAATGCTTCCTGGCCATTAAATCGAAGAGGATCCAAATTATATGAAGACATAGAAACGGGTGAAAGAAAATTTGAACCAGCTAGGAATGATGACAGGGTGAATACACATAATCATCACATATTGCAGTTATGGAGAGCAAACATAGATTGGCAACTTGTTCTTTCAAAACATGCAGTGATCAAATATATTGCAAAGTATGCTGCAAAAGCAGAGAAAAGCTCAGAAACATACCATCAAATGTTGATGCGTCTCTCCAACATGGAAGATCCTGATGATTTAGCTGCCCGAGCATATAGAAGGCTTCTAACTGAGATGGTGATAGAAAGGGACATTGGAGCACAAGAAACATGTCACATGCTATTAGAACTTCCATTGGTAGAAAGCAGTAGAAAGTTTGTTAACCTAAATGTCTCACGTGAAGTATTCAAGCCGGTGACTATAACCGATGAAGAAAGCAATGAAGAATAGACAAAGTCTTTCATAATCAGATACAGAACAAGGCCATTATGTATGGAAGGTGTATCCTTGATTGATGCAGCTAGATCGTGGATATACAATCCTAAAAGAAGAAGAGAGAACAAATAGGAGCCAAGACAAAGAGCAGCAATTGTCAGAGTCTTTCCTAGGTTTGTATACATTCCTGAACCTGGATCGAGCAAATGGATTGACTTTTGTTTATCAGAGTTGATGCTATACAAACCATTCCGTGATATAGAAAGAGATATCGGTAATGATGATGGGGCTATAATTGCAAAGTGGGAGTCATTCACTTATAATCCCTGGCATGTGGAATGAATAACAACTGAAGAAAATATTGAAAGTACAATTGATTCTGAAATTGATAATGATGAAACTATCCATGGAAATACCACAGAGCATGAGTGGGAAATTATGTCTAGATTGCATCGAGGACAAAATATACAATTTTTAGAAATATGTTGGGTAGAAGAGACATTGATAGGAATACAGATTGGTCTGTCGATTACCAAGGTGAAGAGTACACAGCCCTTAGTAATAAACAACAAAAAGAACTTGACATAATTATGGCACACTACCAAAGGAATGAAATTGGAGTGCCTTTATTCATGATAATTCAAGGGACAATAGGGACAAGAAAGTCGTATCTAATTGGTGCCGTTAGTCAAGCTTTTGAGAATGTAGCAATGTCATCCCCTTCTCCCCTTCTATTACTTGCACCAACAAGGGTGGTTGCATTCAATATAGGAGCCTCTATAGTACATTCAAAGTTGAGAATTCCAATACGAGATTTTTCTCAACTAGAAGGAACAAGACTCTCAAGCTTTCAAGAGGAGATGGCACATGTCAAATACATTTTGATTGATGAAATGAGTTTCATTGGACAAAACATGCTAGAAAATATAGATTCACGACTCCGACAAGCATTCCCACAAAATGCACAAATAAGTTTTGGAGGTATTCTTTTTAATTGTTAGAATCCATGACAAAAAAATGGTTTCAACTATATGAATCATTTATAATAAATTATAAGATTATTACTGTAAGATTATTAAATTAATTGTTGCTAATTGTAATTCAGGTATATCTATTATTTTGGTAGGAGATTTGGATCAATTGCCTCCAGTCAATGATAGACCAGCATATGATAGCAATAGACGAGCAAAGTTACTATGGGGGGAATTCAAGACTATAGTAACTTTAGATAAGATATTTAGACAAGATGGTGAAAATTTTGAACAATAGAGATTTCGTCAGCTGCTGATGAATCTACGAGATGCAAACCCACAAATAGAAGATTGGAAGTTGTTGATGACAAGGATCCCTCCAAACATGGATGCTGCAAACAATCTCGACTTCGATAATATGGTCCATTTGTTCTCTACAAATGACAACGTTCATAACCATAATAAGAAAAGGTTACATTTGTTGAAGCAACCTGTTGCACGTAGTGTTGCTACGAAAGTGGGGAGTGTTAATATAGTAGAAGATTGTTCAAGTGATGAACTTGAACTAGAATTATTGATCAGTAAAAATTCAAGGGTCATGCTCACTTCAAATCTTTGGATTCAAGCTGGTCTTGTAAATGGAGCACTAGGATATATTTGAAAGATTGTCTACAAACCTGGAAGTGCTCCACCCGAACCACCATCTTATGTGATGGTTGAGTTTGATAACTATTCTGGATTACCTTTTGAAGATCATCATCCGAGTACAATTCCAGCAACACCTATTCAGAAAGGCAGAATGCTTCAACTACCATTGAGATTGGCATGGGCATTAACCATACATAAATCTCAAGGATTGACTCTTCCAGAGGCAACAATTGATATAGGACCTAGAGAAAGAACAAGGTTGACATTTGTGGCAGTTTCTCGTGTGAAATCTCTAGAATGTCTAAGAATAATGCCCCCATTCACATATGACCATTATGAGAAAATGAAAAATGGTAGACAACTTGCTAAGTGCAAAGCTGAAGAATATAGGCTCAAAGTTTTAGAAGAAACTTGATGTAACCCTTTCAAATTTATATCATTTGCCAAACATGCCTATGTATCCTTGTATCATTTTTTAGTTTCTTTGAACATAATCGAATTCCTAGATAATTGTTGTTATGCTTCATTTTGAGTTACTCTATTAACTTACACTTTTCAAAATATTTACTATCATTTATGGCATATTATATTTGATGTAGAAAATAAATAATACTTCATGATTAATGGTATTGTGAAAACTAATAAAGTTTATGTAACTAAGAATTATAATGATTTTTTATACTAAAGATAAAATGAATGTCTGAAAATATGTTGAAATGCTCCATTTTGAGTTACTTTGATAACGTGCATTTGTTGAATTTTCATTGTCATTTGCATGTATTTTTCTAATTATTTTTACAAGAAAGTTTAAACCTTCCCATTTTAACATACTTTGAAACTAATAACAATGTTTATGCATGTCAGGAATATGTCTGATTATGCGCATGCATCATGGGTGTCCAAATGGTTATCAAAATATCATCCATGCCTTCCAGTCAATGTCCTTCTTCGTATAGAAGAATTAAGCGCTCGCTATTGGATTAGAGATAAAATGGTCAAAAAAGTTACTCAGTGTGGAATGAGGATCAAATGAATAAATTTTGACAATTATGTACAATTTTTTAACTTTCAATGTGGATCTTATGTCAAAATAGGTTTAGATGTAGAGTTTCATAATCTAAAGATTGATATTATAGACTTCCGTGGTTGGTCGATAGATTTATACCATGAGGTACGAGATTTGTACTTAGCAGGGTGTATATGGAAGATCACCATTACACAGACTACAAAAATTGATAAACACACATTGACTAATCAGCTTAGTATGAGATTCATGAGATTTTTGAAAGGTTCATCGCAGATTAGTTATCACACGGGCCCACCTGAAGAATGGTTTCTTACTACTCTTAGGCTAGGATACTCCATAAGATTCATTGTGCATCAGGTTACGCCATCATTCAGATTGTTACATGCAAATTATATTACACTGTGAAGTCTAATATAACCATTAGAGTTCATACCATTCTTGATGATACTGAGGGTACAAATTTGATACCAGTGCATCCATGGTTGAGAGCTAGTTGAAAATACTATGTAAAAAATAATTGACAAAGTTGTCAAGCTATTGAGCAATGTAAATGCGACTATGTTTAATTTTTATAATATTTCATAAATCTTGTTTGACATTTACTACCATCATAAATGTTTATATGGAATAATTTATTAGCATTGTGTTTGTTTCTAATGTTCAGTGTATTTTAAATATTTTTTTGTATTTACTTTGTATCCTGATCAAATATAAAATATAAAAAATATCTTTATCAAAAAAATTTGCAAACCTTGTCTCTAATGTTTTTCATAATTATAATAATTTGGTGACATTTGAAAATATTGACCCAACTAAGTGTTATTATAATAATTAAATTTGTTTCAAAGGACTTTCATCTGTGTATCATTAATGTAATATTTTTAACTTTCAGCAAATATTGCAAAATATGGATGCTTCACAAAGTGAGACAGAGATCATTGTGGAGAGTCCAAATGCCTCGGTGAACTCAAGTAATGTTTTTGAATCTCCTCTAGACAAATGTGCGAGAATTGTCTTAGAGAGTTGCACTAGAATCATGAATGAGATTGAGAACACGAGCTTGACTATTGACCAAGTCGATGAATTAGATATAATGAAAGTGGAAAATGTTGCGAGGAGAGCACGAGAGGCATCAGGAGTAGTAGCTGGACTCCTAGATATGCTCAAAGAAGTATATCAAGATCATTATACAAACAAAGGTCGCAATACTATGCTCATAATTGAAGAATTTGTTACATCTTTACATCGTATCAACAACTTGTATAAACCATAGTTACAAGTTATTTGACTTTTAGTACTTCTTCATTTTACAAAATTATAACATATATTATGAAATTTTTATCAACTATGTTGAACATATATAAAATAAATTACAAGTTTTTAAGTCAGATGCTAGATATTAATGTTCTTTGACATAGAATTATGTTATCATGAATAAAAATCTATTTTTGATGATAATTATGGTTAGATGTTATATTAATGTATTTTGACTAAGAATTATGCTATCATGAATAAAAACTTTTTATATCTATCTTTTACTCATTAGTGACATTAAATATTAAAAAATAAATATTTCTTAAATGTCAATTGATGAATTTATGTATTTATGAAACCATTCAATTTAAAACTTATATTAAAAAATATCATGTATAATGTTGTGACTCTATTGATTACATGTATATGATTCTCAATTATTTCTAGATGTACTATCAACTATTATTTCAAGGTAAATGTGGTTTGGTATTCAATTATGTTAAGGTTTACGATTAAAATTATTTTGGTGTTAATGTCTCAGATGTGAATATTGTTTTGAACAAAAATATATGAGTGTTTGCATATCTATTCATAGCCACACTTTTTCAAAAAATTTACATGAGAAAATCATAAAGTATTTAATATCCAAATCTTCTTTAATCATTTGTATTGATGTCGTGACCACAGAATTGAACGAAAAACAATATGTTGAAACATAGGACAATTACAATTGATCACAAGTTCAAACATACTGATCTTCTGAGAATACATAATGAAGAAAGAACCGCCTATTTATCATCCAAAAGATCACTATAGGAGATAGGGTTAATCACTTGTCGACCACCAGCTCTCAGAAATTTTAATCATTTCTACAGAGATCCTTATGTCATAGAATTGGTAAATTGTGAACAATGCGATCAAACACAAGTATAGTTTGTTCCATGAGAAATCTGGTTTCATTCACCACCAATGAGGCCTGAAATTGATTACTGAACTATAATGGAGAAAAATGGTCAACTCTGGTTAACAAAATTGATTAGAGGACCGCAGTCAAGTACTATTGGCATTCCAGATCTCCACTACCATGGACAATTCTTTCGTCTACAATTTTCATCTCAGTCAAACAATATATGGAACAAGAAAATAATAGATAGATGGGGGCCACAAGGAGTTTACTTGACCATTCCATTTTATGAACACATTCCTAAAATTGTTAGGGAACAGATTCCAATGTGGACACAAACTATCTATGAATTCTATCTGAAAAAAAATGAAGATACGGGTACCTGGTATCTACATCGACGTACCTTCGAGCACCTTTATTGGTTTGACATCATCAATCCTATAGGGCAAGATTTGATTCCAAGAACTACCATTCAACCTCTAAATGATTGTGACTCAAACTAGAATAAATTGACATAATTTATGATAAATAAGTTTCCTTAATTTATGTAAATAAATTTTGAGTGCTTATTCCCTTTTTTGAAATATTAAAAATTACTACCTGACTTAAATTATACTGATTGTTTTAAAATTGATGTAATTTGTGACATATAAGTTTCCTAATTTATGTAAATTTAAAAGGACAACAATATTGATTGTGAAAATATCGTTTTCAATAATGTGTCGGTTTAAATATATAAAGTAATTCACAACTAAATTTCAAACATTTTTTTCTAGATTCTCATGAATATTTCAATCATAATCTAAGTAGAAATTATAGAAAGGATATCCGTAACAAAATAATAAAACTATAACACATGGCATAATGAGATAATGGTGTTAACAGTAATGGTTATAATTTATTAACACTAAAGACTTGGTAAACACATCTCAAAACAATATACCAAAATACAGATCAAATCCTATACTAAATCACATTGGACGTGCAATTTAAATTTTTTTTTTTATTATTGATTGGGATTGATTTAAAAACAATTTGCATTTAAACCAAAAATAATTATTATTGAGTGGAATTGATTTGGTAAACACATCTCAAAACAATAAACAAAAATACAAATCAAATCTAAAAAAATTATTATTGAGTGGAATTCATGTTATTGTCTTAAGAACAATATGCATTTGATACCATTAATAATCATTACCATTTGGATATATTTCTTAATGTCAATATGTGTTCGACAAGATCATTAGTATAGTTTATGCATAAACAAGTTAACAATTGCTTTAAAAATACCCAAAATCAAACTACCCCAGTATCAATCTCACAAACTAAAAAAATGCACATTCTATGTAATTTAAGAAAAAAAATATCACATATCATCATATAATACCCTAGCTTCAAGAAAAATTCTAAAATAAACTACAAATCGACTCCAATATCATAAACCAATTTATTTCTATGATCAATAGAAAACCAAATTGAACCCTATTTGTTGTTGAAGTAGGCCTCCTATTCTAGACCAAATCTTACCCTAATCCTAATCTCAATATACGTACAATGAGATCATTACGACTTATTATCTTAAGAACAATATGTATTTGAAAATATTAATATTAATTAGAATTCAGATTATTATCTTATTCTCAATTTGCATATGATGAGATCATTAATGTAGCTAATGTATCAAAAATATAACAAATAATGTAAGAGTTAATCCTTGATAAACATGTATGGTTAATGCCCATGCCAATCTCAATGGTAGTTGAAGCGTTCTGCCTTATTGGATAGGTATTACTTATTGGATAGGTATTACTAGAATTGTACTCGAATGATGATCTTAAAAAGGTAATACAGAACCAAGTGAAATCCAAAATATAGCACTGTACAAAACTACAACACAATACGTATACAACTATATAATTTAAAATTAAATTATGGCATGTCTTCCTAGTCACCTATAAAATTACCACAATATATAATATGAAATGGTATATTTTAATCATCTAACTCAAAATCAAATCAAACCCTGCCACTAAACCAAACGAAAAAAATAAAATTGATGCCATGATCAACCCTAACTTGAAACTAATTTAAATACTAAACCACAAATCAAATCCAAACTCGTAAGCGAATTATATACTGAATTGAACCCTAACCTTAAACCATTATAATTAAATGTTATAGTTAAATAATTAAATAATTAAATATTAATATGAATCAAATATAAATATCAATATTTGATATTTAGATACCTTTTAAAAATAACAAATTTTAAACAAAATTGTACTTGAAACCTAAATCTAATTAAATAATAAACCATAACCCTAAATCCTAAGCCTAACCATAATTTTAACATTAATTGTAACACTAAACATGATGTAATCCAAATCCTAACCATTAACCCAACCATAAAAATGATGTAAACCCTAACTATAATCCTAAACCTAATCCTTAACCCTAACCCTAACCACAATCATAACCCTAACCTTATGATATAAACTCTAATCATAGAGATAATCCTAACCATATACCTAATAAATTAAGCCTAAATAGAACCTTAACCCTTACAATGATGTAAATCTAAACCCTAACCATTAATCTAACCCTAACAATCATGTAAACCCTAACTATAATCCTAACTCTAACTTTAACCCTAGACATAATCCTCACCATAATGATAATTCCAAAGCCTAACCACAATCTTAACCCTATCCCTAATCCTAATCATGAAGTAAATGCAAGCCCTAATCATTAACCTTACCCTAAGAATGATGTAAACCCTAACTATAATCCTAACCCTAATCATAGCCCTATGATATAAACCATAACCCTACACATAATCTAACCATAACCCTAAATCCTAGCCTAATCACAATCTTAACCTAAGCGTAACACTAAACATGATGTAAATCCAAACCCTAACCATTAACCTAACCTAAACAATGATGTAAACCCTAACTACAGCCATAAACATAACCCTAATAGCAAGACAAAATGAACCCTATTACTTATTGAATTAGGCTTACTATTTTAAACTAAATCAAATCCTAACCCTAATAGTAAACCATAATGAACCCTGATCCTTATTGAATTAAGCCTACTATTTTGATTCCACTCCTAATTATAATTATAAATCTAGAATTAAACCAAATGAAATCCTTATTGAATTATACAACAATATATATATTAAAAATAATTTATGTCATGTCTTTCAATTCATGCTTCGACTGCTACTAGCTTACATATATTTAATAATATATATAGAATAAGCCGATAGGTATCCTTCTCGAGGTGCCTATTGCACTTTAATTTTGATAAATCAATAAAAAAATAGGCGCCTCTAGAAGGATACCTCTCGGCTTATTCTATATATATTATTAAATATATATAAGCTAGTATTATCTTCATATTTGTGCAATTTTTTTCATAAAAAGTGGTACTAGAGCATGATCTTGGCATCATGAATTCAAGTCATTATTTTCAATTTTGAAGATTATTTAAAAAATCCCATATCTTAAATTCAATGATTTTAATTTTTTATTTTTGGAGGGTCTTTTTAGAATCAGTCTTAATTTTTGAAGAATTGGATTAGAATTAAGAAATTTATTGTAAAATTATGGTTTCTACCCAAATATTATGTGAGCCTATATCTATTTGATCTGATTGAATTTATTTCTAATTTTTAAATGGTTTTTGTAAAGTAAAATTTTACAAAAAATAAAGTGAAAATGGGTCATTTATTGAAAAATTAGGGTTTCAAACAAATTCACCCTTAAGTATGCAAATCTACTCATTTCCTGGAGATTTTCTAGGTAAGTATTATTTTGACTCTAGTAAATTGCAATATTTTTTTAATAATCATTTTTAGGCTAGTAAAATATGGTTTTAGGTTGTAAGAATCCGGGGTAGCTTGGTGGACTATGAGGCATTTGGAGAAGGGCCAGATAGTGTGGTACAATTCGGGGTACAATATACATCCGAGAGTTTCCTAACCAACATTGTGTTTTTCATATCATGAAGGTGTGTTTGGTTTTGTGTAAGAACCATGTGTTCAATTTAAGACCTAGTTTTGTCTATGGGGTGCTATAGCTATAAAAGATCCATGGCCACTAGAATCTTCTTAAAGTGAGAATGGCCATTCCAAGTGCTCAAGATTAAGATCAGTATTAGAATACCTTGATGCTATAAGATATCGAGAACGTTTTATATATGATTTGATGATAATATCATTGAATTATGTGGCTATATTTTTCAATTTATTGTTTTAATTAATCACTTTATAATTCTTGCAAAAAATATTGCATGTTATAGTTTGAATTGGTTATTTACATCCATAATAATAACATTACATCTTATACATGATCTTTATTTTAATATTTAATCTATTCAATTGCTAATGCTTAATTAAGTCTTCAACAAAAGCCCCATTGTATTTGGTATTAGAACCAAATAGGCTATGCTATTCATTTGTATAAAAAATCTTAATAAAGTATGACAATACATACTTCAAAAATAAAATTAACAATGTAGAAGATTTTTCAATGGAAAATAAATGAAGGATACTCTTAGCATAACAATATGTGGTAATCATTGTACTATGTTAGATATACTTGGTTATTAAGACTAATATTCAAAATGATTGGATTGCTATCTTTGATATTATTAACAAAGAAATATGTTGAAAAAGTATCTAACTTCATACACATCAACTCTTTATTAGTGGGATTTTATCGGCATACTTTCACACCTATTCTTATAAAAATCCTTTACTTATTTTAAATATCTAACAAAATATTTTTTCTAATAAATATAAAATAATGAAAAAATTATTAGAATATGACATATTTATTAGAAACTTACTGGACAATTTTTTTTTTTTAAATGGTCACATAAATTGATTCTCAAGTCTGTAAGATATTTCACACTTCTTGCACTTTCCTTTGTAAAAAACAAAAACATTTTGAAGGGGTGCTTAGTCAATTATTGTTTATTTAATCTCCAAACAAAAGAGATGTTAAGAGTGTCGTTCATTTTATACACAATTTTATTGAGGCATTTGCCTAGTAAGCAGGGCTTTTCTCCTATTGAGGCATTTGCCTAGTAAGCAGGGCTTTTCTCCTTCCATCTTAACTAGATTGAAAATATTTTAATTCTGAACATTACAAATGGCCGACCGATGAGATATCACGTTGATCTATATAATTTTAATTAAATTTGTGTTTGATTTTAATCTACAAGGCAAAGAGATTTGAGCTCATTCATCGTGGTTGGTCTGTACTTGTGGAGCCCGGCAATAATTTGATAGAAATTTCACCAAAAATCATTTTTTCAATCATTAAAACTGATTGTTTGTGGAGAAAATGTTGTGGGTGAGTCGGGACAAAGCTTTTTTCATTATGCCGCCCATGGAAAGTATGGTTTCCACATGGTCATTACACTCCATATTGAGTTACACTCTGATATACTTATAATTTCTAGCCGATATAACAATTCGCCAGGAAGATACGAATCTATCTTGTAATTTCACGTAAAAGTTATCTTTGTTAGAAGATGTTAATTTCCTCTGCAAACAAATAAAACTAAATTTAGTAATTTCTTTATTATGCAAAAAGTCAGTTTTTCTATCCTCCATGCATGCACAGCTTCAAAAGTCAGTTTTTTCTAGTAGATAGATATTCTAGAAGGATTTCAAATCTTCAATAAATAAAAGAATGATTATAGATAGATATTCTAGAAGGATTTCAAATCTTCTATAAATAAAAGAATGATTGTAATCAATTTATGCATTATTAATAAAAGTCTGATTTTATCTCCTTGCAATATGTTTTTTGTGCTGTAGCGTGGATATATTGTTTTGTTTTCTGTTTTTATTCTAATCTCTGCCTTCAAAATTGGTATCAGAGCTAAGGTTAAAAGTTTTTTGCAGATCTAAGTTATTTTTTGGTGCAGAATTTTTTCTGAGAGAGAAAGGAGATTGTTGTAGCAAGTCATGGCAACAAATAATACTCAAATTCAGCCTCAAATTCCAATCTTCAATGGTAAAAATTATGAGTTTTGGGCAATTAAAATGAAGACTTTGTTTTGCTCACAAGATATTTGGGATTTGGTAGAGAAAGGTTTTGCAGAACCACAAGATGATGCAGCTTATCAGAGATTACAACAAGCAAAAAAAGATCAGCTTAAAGATAATAGAAAAAAGGATGCGAAAGCCCTGTTTTTAATTCAGCAAGCAATGGATGAGTCAATATTTCCTAAAGTTTCAGCAGCAACAAGATCCAAGAAAGAATGGGAGACTCTAGAGATAGCCTATCAAGGCAATACAAAGGTGAAAGAGGCTAAATTACAATCTCTTAGGAGAAATTTTGAAAATTTGCAAATGAAAGAATCTGAGTCTGTAGACCAATTTATGAATCAAGTATTGAATGTTGTGAATCAAATTAGATCTAATGGAGAAGAATTAAGAGATCAAAAGGTGATTGAAAAAATTCTTAGGGGCTTGCCTAGTAAATTTGACTCTATAGTTGTAGCAATTGAAGAATCAAAAGATTTGTCACACTTATCAGTAGATGAGTTAATGGGTTCTCTATTAACACATGAATCAAGATTGAATAGAAACAATACTACCTCTTTTGAGAATGCTTTCAGAGCACAGGGTTCATTAGGAAGAGGAAGATCAAATTCCAGAGGAAGAGGAAGAGGCAGAGGTGGACAGATGAATACAGATCAAGGAGAAAGGACCAATCAGTCTAATCGTAGTTTCAATAATAGAGGATGAGGTAGAAACCAATTTCAAGAATAATCATCAAGGTTTGATAAATCCAATATTCAATGTTATTATTGTAAGAAATATGGTCATTTTGTATATGAATGTAGAAAGAAACAAGCAGAATTTGAGAAACCTAGAGCAAACTATTCAGATGTATCTGATAATAATTCAGGTAGTTTATTTGTAACATGCAATGTGGCACAAGAAAGCTCTAAGGATGTATGGTTTCAGATAGTGGTTGTAGTAATCACATGACTGGTAACAGAGAACTATTTTCTAAATTGGATGATTATGTGAAATCTGAAATAAAATTGGGAAATGATACTGTAGTATCTGTAATGGGGAAAGGTGTAATAAATGTGTTGACTAAAAATGGAGAAAAAAGGTTTATTCCTGATGTTTATTATGTCCTTGGATTAAAACACAATCTAATGAGTGTTGGTCAATTAATTGAAAAAGGATATAGAGTTCTCTTTAAGAATGATGTTTGCACAATCTTGAATAGAAATCCTAGTGATAGGTTGATTGCCAAGGTCCAAATGACCAAGAATCGGATGTTTTCTCTTTAGATGCATGGAATAGAGGAAGCTAATTTCAAGGCAGAAATTTTAGACCAGACATGGCTCTAGCATTTGAGGTATGGACACCTTAATTTTGATGGCTTGATTTTATTACAGAAGAAGAATATGGTAAAAGGTTTGCCACCTATCATGCAACCTACTAATTCTTTTGAAACTTGTATAATGGAAAAAAAACATAGAGAAAGCTTTCCTGTAGGAAGTTCAAATAGAGCAAGAGTGCCTTTGGAGCTAGTCCACACTTATATATGTGGCCCAATGCAAACCCCATCTTTAGGAGGAAGTCTATATTTTCTGACATTTATTGATGATTTTAGTAGGATATATTTTTTGAAGGAGAAGTCTGTTGCTTTCTATAAATTTATGGAGTTAAAATCAATGGTGGAAAATAAAGTGGACTCTTCATCAAGGTACACAGATTTGATAGAGGTGGTGAATATAGTTCTAATGATTTTTTGGATTTTTGCAGAGATCAGGGGATCAAGAAACATTTCACAACAAGGTACACACAACAACAAAATGTTGTAGTAGAGAGGAAGAATAGAACCATAATGGAGATGGCAAGGTGTATGCTAAAAGCTAAAAATTTATCTAATGATTTTTGGGTTGAAGCAGTAGCATGTGTTGTATACATTTTGAATAGAAGTCCTAGAAAGAGTGTTACAAACAGAATCCCTCAAGAAGCATGGAGTGGTAAGAAACATTTTGTATCTCATCTTAGAATCTTTGGATGTGTTGCATATGTTTTAGTTCCAATTGAAATAAGGAAAAAATTGGATGATAAGAGTGAAACTGTATTTTTATTGTTTATAGTGAGAATCAAAAGCTTACAAATTATATAACCCAGCTTCAAAGAAGATGATTACACGCAGGGATGTCATATTTAAGAAAGAAGAAGCAAGGGATGGAAATATTGATAGACCAGTCACAATTAGAGCACCAATACCAAATAATGAAGAAGAACAAGAAGAACATGTTGATCACCCAAATCAAGGAGGACCAAGCACTCCACCAAGAAATTTTGTTCAAGGTCAATCATCAAAACATGCAGAGCATCCCACTCCAAAAGAAGGTAATGAGACAACTCCTACATTTTCTAAATCAAAAGGTAAGAAAATGAGAAGCTTGACAGAAATATATGAACAAGGTGAAGAGTGCTTGGATTTTAGTTCAAATTTTTCTTTATTCTCTTGTGATCCTATGTGTTTTGAAGAAGCAATTAAGGAGGAACATTGGATCAAGTCCATGGATGAAGAAATTAATTCCATTGAAAGAAATCATACATGGGAGCTCATGGATCTACCAGAAGGTAAAGATTGCATTGGTGTCAAATGGGTTTATAAAACCAAATTTAATGTAGAAGGTGAAATTGATAAACATAAGGCTAGATTAGTAGCAAAAGGTTATGCACAAAAACATGGAATTGATTATACTGAAACATTTGCACCAGTTGCTAGGCTTGATACAGTTAGAATGGTTTTAGCAATAGCTGCTCACAATAATTGGAAATTTTTTCAAATGGATGTTAAATTTGCATTTTTGAATGGTTTTCTAGAAGAAGAAGTGTATGTGAAACAACCACTAGGTTATGAAGTGCATGGACATGAAGACAAGGTCTATAGAGTGAAGAAGGCACTCTATGGTCTCAAACAAGCACCTAGAGCATGGTATAGAAGGATTGATTCATACATGATTAGCAATGGTTTCAGCAGAAGCAGTAATGAGCCCACTCTATACATAAACATTTACAAAGGTCAGATTTTGATTGTGTGCTTATATGTAGATGATTTGATTTTCACTGGAAATTTGTCTGTAGACACTTTTAAATCAGCAATGATGAAGGAATTTGAAATGACAGATTTGGGGTTGATGAGATATTTCTTAGGTATTGAAGTTGTTCAATCTGATAAAGGAATTTTTATTTGTTAATCTAAGTATGCCAAGGATGTATTGAGGAAGTTTATTATGTTGAATTCTAAATCAGCACCAACCACAGTTGCAACAAGAACAAAATTAAGCAGAGAGGGCAAGGGGTGAAATGTTGATCCAACTTTGTTTAAGAGGCTTGTTGGAAGTCTCATGTATCTCACAGCTACAAGGCCAGATATCATGTATGGTGTTAGTTTAATCTCAAGATTCATGGAGTCACCAAAAGACTCACATTGGCAAGTTGGAAAGAGGATATTGAGATATGTTGTAGGAACCAAGGGATATGGAATTTTCTATTCCACCACTAATGCATTTGATTTGATTGGTTATACTAACAGTGATTTTGCAGGTGATATTGATGATAGGAAGAGTACTTCCGGATATATCTTTCATTCTGGTACAGGTGCAATCTCATGGGCATCAAAGAAGCAACCTATAGTGACCCTTTCATCAGCTGAAGCTGAATATGTAGCAGCAATATCAGCAGCATGTCAAGCAATCTGGGTGAGGAGAATATTGAAGGATCTATTACAAGCACAAGAGGAGCCTACACCAGTGTTCTATGACAACAAATCAACCTACACTAGTGTTCTATGACAACAAATCAACAATTGCATTATCAAAGAACCATGTTTTTTTACCACAGGAGCAAGCACATTGATACGAGATATCACTTCATTAGATAATTGGTCAATAATGGAGAAATCTATCTTGAATTCTACAGATTTAAAGATCAATTAGTTGATATTTTTACTAAGGCACTACCGAGAGACAACTTTGAATATTTAAGAGAAAATTTAGGAATAATAGAAGCTGATATTATTAATAGAAGAAATTAAGGAGGAATGTTAGAAGATGTTAATTTCCCCTGCAAACAAATAAAACTAAATTTATTAATTTCTTTATTATGCAAAAATTCAGTTTTTCTATCCTCCACGCATGCACAGCTTCAAAAGTCAGTTTTTTCTAGTAGATAGATATTCTAGAAGGATTTCAAATCTTCTATAAATAAAAGAATGATTGTAATCGATTTATGCATTATTAATAAAAGTCTGATTTTTATCTCTTTGCAGTAGCAATATGTTTTTTGTGCTGTAGCATGGATATATTGTTTTGTTTTCTATTTTTATTCTAATCCCTGCCTTCAATCTTTGCATGACCACAAAAATCAACACACATATAATCAGCTGCCACTTCCAAGTAATCCACTTCAATCAGTTGATTTTAGGAATCACCTTAAAAATTTAATGACAAGAACAAATCCGAAGCATTTAGAAATAATACTACCAATGAAAATCCAAGGTGAAATGTAAACCTTTTGAAGGAAAAGTTGTGAATTACTCTCAAAATTGGCTCAATTTCATTGCCACTTCCATTAGCCATGTCATGGTAGAGGATTCCTCATCCAAAGAGAATTTGGCAAATTATGCAACAATAACATCTAAGCTAGCACATTCAATAGTTAGATCTTAATTCTTCATCACCTTTTCATTGTAATTGAGTTTTTTATGTGACAAAAGGAAGGATGGAAGTTAGTATGCATAAAATCAAATTTCAATAGATTCAATCAAGAAGCAAGGAGCAAGGTGCAAGGTAGATGGAAAAAAGTAGAGATCATGGAATATAAGTATCTTTCTTGAAGAACACAATAATCGAATAGAAGTTATCCATTTATAAAAAAATAGAGTTATATATGAGAATTATGTTGCACTTAAATTCAATCCTTGAAGAAAATTGGTCAATAGTTAGGAATCATAGTGAATAGCAATCATCATTAATGAATAAGAAGGCTTATCTCTATTTGTTATACACCATGCAACAAGGAATGATTTAAAATGTCTTTTATTTGTTCCATATATGATTGCCACTATCCATTAAAACATCCTATCTAGTAGTTTGACTTTAAAAAATATATATATATCAATATAAATCTCATTGCAAAACTATTCAAGATGATAATCCATTTTACTAGCTCATTTATTATACCTTTTAAATTGTTATAGAAATCATAATTTTTAATCATACCTAGTGCATTGGTCTCTATAAATTCAATAGGGGATTGGTGTCTCAAGTATGTTGGATCCTACTTCATGATTATAAATAATTCATTATTTCATGAGGATAGATCTAGGTAGTAGATCCAAGAAGCTATTTTCATTATGGTTTTTCCCATCTTGGGTTTCTACATACATCTAATATTCATAATGTGAATGTGCGTTTTCCTATGTCATCTAATTGTTGCATCACTAAAGAATTTTGGTTAAGTTCATTTGGTTTTTGATCTATATTAAGAGAGGTTGTTAAAGGTAATTGATTCTTAATTTGAGTTGAAATTGGGTATACTTATTTATGCCCCTTTATCTATATATTGTGTACCCTTTAGAGAAAGCATAGATTTACACTGAAATTCTTGACTCTATTCTTGTTGAATTATCCATTTATCTTAATATATCACTTCTTGGGAGATTCTATGAGAATTGGTTGAATGGTGATACTATTCGAAGATGGAACCTTAGATTTTGGAAACTTCATTGTCTAGTTGAGGTTTCAGCTATATTAAATGGTTCTCTTCTTACTTTTTCATACAAAGAGGAAAGCTCTAGTTTCCTTCAAGACAACCCCTAATTTTTGCATTTAAATGTTATTAGTCTTGAAATTTAGTCTATAATGAAAAAAATATTAAAGTTTCCTATTTAGGTTTGTCTATTAGAGTTACCCTTTGGATTTTGGAATGAAAAGGTTTTCATGATTATTGCTAACTCTTTTGGACAATATTGTGCTACCGATAAGAAGTAAATTTGGGAGGAGATTTTTCTTTGCTATATTTTTTGTATTTGTGGAAAAAAAATAGAAGCTCCCCACTCAGATTACCTTTTCTTTAAATAATGGTTCTTGGATGTTGTAGATAGACGACAAAGACTTGCTTGTGATTTGGCATTCTTGTTTTGGTTTGATTCATGCCTTCACTATCTTACTGAAATATAAAAAGAATGCTTTATTTGGAAGAAGTATATACTAGATCTTAGGATAGATTCCCTTACTCTCATTCAAGAGATTCAAAAGGTAGATATGAAAGGTAAATATCAAATGGTCTATTCGATTATGCACTCCTTAGTTAATGACATGGAGTTGGTTGATGGTCCTATGAATGATTCAACTACTCCTTGTCTGAGCAAAAAAGTAGATTTAAAAAGAACAATCTTCATTTTGATATTAAGAAAAGTTCTTTGGATCATTTTATCAACCACCTTGTCTTAAGGTGGATTGTTTGGTTTTTGAAAGTCTCTATATTTTTTAGTTGTTTTGTGGTTCCTCTTGTTGTCTGCTGGTGTTTGTTTGTACTTCAAGTTTTATTCTTCTCTCTCTACACAATTTGAGACCCTTTCAAAACCCTTCTTATCTTAATCAAAAACATATTACACTAATATTGTGTTTTTTCTTTCTATAGGTTAAAATAATAAAAATCAATAGACAATAAAGGCACTTTTTATGTTCATATTTTGTTATGGATATTACCTTTAGTCATACTGTTGTAACAATTAATTAGTACAATACATAGCCTAACATCCATAGAATAGCCCACTATTGATGGAGAGTTTTTTTTTAATAATATCACATTCTTTTTTCTCTATTTATAGATATCCATCACTCACATAAAAATATTAAAAAATCGATACTTTACACTTCAATGTTGACGATGCATGAGACTATAATCACTAGTCATCTAAAAATCTTCATTAGTATAATATAGTATAAGTATATTTAAATGATTTTTCTAAATATCTACATGAAGGAAAGAATAGGCAACATATCTTATACAATATATAGTATCTCCATTTGAATTACATCTAGGATACCATTAAAATATATACCTCAAATAGTATGAGAAAGAAAGGGTACTATGTGAGTAGGCATGAGAATGGATAGTGAATCCCTAAAGGATGATGATGATGGTGAAGGACATGGGATCAACAAATTTGTTGTCATTGTTGATGGTTTTGGTGAGTCTCTGGCTTTGGTTTTCCTAGTGGGCATAGGATTTGTTATCATTATTTCTTCTATAAGAGGCCTGGCCATGGTGAATGATAGTGTCTGTGTTGATTGTTCAATTCTGTATGATGTTGTTGGAGGTGACAATGTGGTTTTGATGGAAGAGGAAGAATATTTTCCTTCTTCCCTATCTTCATTTGATATCTCACCTTTTCATGAGAATGAATCCACAAAGAGGATGAGCTCCTCCAAAATATTATTTTGGAAGCTTGTTTGAAGGTGAATAAGATGGTTGAGGTGCTTGTAGTTGAGGCCATAGATAGCGATTAGCTTTTAGGTATGAGAAAAGGGTTTCTATTTCCTTATTCAAGTATTTCACCTACTTCTATGGAACATAAAGTTTCTATATATATCAAAACCTTCTTATTGCACTTATGTTTAAAGGGGATTCCAATGTGAGGTTGTTAAAGATGTTGTTTCAACTTTTGATAAGATGGAAGAGTAAGTTTCGAAGAGGATGCTTTTTCTTCCCTAGAGTGTATGAATATGGATATGAATTTAGTTTTTCCACAAATTGCTACTTCTTCCCCTATGGTTGTAGTTCTTTAGCCAAATCTTGTTGTGATTTTTTTGTTATTGTGGATGCTACTTCTTCTTTGATTGTTGATGTTCTTGGCCCAACTCTTGATGTCAAATTTGATGTTACTATGGCTATTTCTTCTTCTCTATTGCTAGTTGTTCTTGATCTTCACCCTAAGTATGGAGGAAGTCTATTCTGGTGGGATTTTTGTTATAGACTTTTTCTCGTACAAATATGGAGGATCCATAGATTTACATTGATCTTTCTAGCTCTATTCTTGTTGAATTGTTTGCTTGAATTATAGATTACTTGATAGGAGACTCTATTGTAGTCAGTCCAATATTGATATTATTAGAAGATGGATTCTTCAAGTTTGGAAACTTCATGTCAAGATTGAGGTTTCAACTATGTTAAATGGTTTTTTAGTTTTAGTTTTTTGGCCAAGAGGGTATCTCTAGGATTCTTCATGAAGGCCCCTAGTTTCTGGGTTTACATGGTCTTAGTCTTCAAATTAGTCTCTTAGCTTCAATCTATTTATACAAATATTTATTTCCCATTTGGATTCATCTATCAAAGTTACCCTTACAATTTTTGAATGAAAAGGCTTTCTTGATTATTGATAACTCATTTGAACAATATTGTGCTACTATTGAGATAACTAAATTTATGACAAGGTTGTTATTTGCTATCTTTTTTGTGTTTGTGGAAAAAATTATAAGCTCCTCACTAAGATTACTTTTTCTTCAAATTTTGGTTCCTGGGTTCAACAAACAGACTATGAGGACTCCCCAGTGATTTTCAATTCTTGTGGTAAAGTTGGTCATGCCACTACTACCTTCTTGAAGAATGAAAAATAAGCCTTAAGAAGAAGGATTTACTAGATCTAAGATGGATTCCATTATTCCCCTTTAGGAGGTTCAAAAAGTAAATATTAAAGGTAAATCTCAAATGGATTGTTTGGCAATGGTGATTTGGGCTAGTTGATGGTTCTCTTAGTGATTCAGTTACTCCTTGTCTCAAAAATATTAGATTTAGGAAGAAGGATCCTCATTTTGATATTAAGAAAACTTCTTTGAATTAGTTTTTTAAATCACTTTGATTTATTGTAGGCTATTCAATTTTTGTGAGTCATTGTCTTTTGTAGTATTTATTTGGTTCATCTTGTTGTCCGTTAGTGTCTACTTTTGCCTAAATATTTATAAGGTTTGAGACCCTTCAAAACCTTCTTAATCAAAAACATATTACACTAACATTACTTGTTTGCTTTCAATAGAATTAAAAAAACCTTCAATAGACCATAAAGACAATTAATTATGTCCATATTTTGTTCTCAACATGAGCTTTAGTAATACGGTTGTAAAAGTATATTTTATTGTTACATAGCCCAATGACCATAGAATAGCCAACTACTGATGGAAGAAAAAATTCAAATAATATCACACTCATATTTGTCTATTGATAGATATTCGTCTCTTACACAAAAGGAAAAAAAAAACATACCGTACAGTACAAAGTTCAGGATGCATAGACTATCATCACTAGTCAACTAAAAATCAACATAGCCATACTATATTTAAAGACTTTTTCCAACTATCTACGCGAAAGAAATAATATACAATATATTTCTTACAATATATAATATGTCCATTTACATTGCAAGTAGGATACCATCAAAACCTCCACTTAAAATACCAAAGATTTAAACTGTCATTTTGATGGAGCTAGATAAATGGTGGTGGTGGTGGAATCAGCAATGCAGATTAGGACTAGGAATCGGAGATGGTGGTGGTGTCAATTTCCTGTTATCATTTCTTAATGGCTTTTCCAGTGCAGCAGAAGTGCTTTTATACTTCTCTGCTATTTTGTCTGACTTCAAAGCTTCAGCAGTGATTTCATGAGGTAAATAATTTTCCTTCTTATCTGCTTTTATGCTACCAAGCTCTGCAGCAGAAACAAAAGTCTCATTAATTAGTCTAACCTAAAACAAAGCTACCATAAATATTGCAGTGGTATCTAATGAAAACCGAGTCATAATGAAATAAGAGAGAGTTCGATAAATATCACAACTAAGCAAGAAACTGAGAAAACATGACATATCAACTTGCCTGTTCTAGCAGTGTTTCCTGAAACTAACATAATTGAAAATAACAGACAGAATATCATCTTCTTATTCCCCTCCATAACTGTAAAAGTCTATACAAATTTTATCCTCAAGAGGTGGGCTTATTATAGCAGATGGGAGGGAAGCATGTATCAAACTTTTTTGCTGTAACGACAATTATATGCTTTATTTAATTCATTTACTTCCATTAATTTGACAAAATACTATGATTCTATTGCTCCCCATAAAATGATAAAATCTCTAGCGGATCGTTTATATTGAAGTTTTGACACACTATCTATTATATAATTGAATTACTTGTTAGGATTTCTTTCAATTGGGTTGATGTGATTACATTGATATCTCAAATTGAGAAAATGTATTATTTAATTATTGATTAAACGAGTTCCCTTAATATGACAAAAAAACTATGATTTTATTGTTCCCCTTGAAATGACAAAATCAAATTGGGTCGGTTTGATTATTTTTATGTCTCAATTTGAGCTTAGTGCGCAAGCCTGAGTAGATTTGTAACTCATAGGTTGTTTGAAATATTGAAGATTGAATATGATTAGCACAGACAAGGCGTGCTAATCATATCTCAAATTCAATGAGCTTCTCATTACCTGAACCACTGCATATGTACTTTAATTACGTAAGGGAGATTGTAGATCAGAGTGATAAATATAATTGAAAAAAATCTAAAAATGTGAATGGACAATACAATTGAAAAACATTTCAAAATAGGAATCTGAAAATGCAATTTACAGATATAAAGTGAGATGACAGCAGAGGTGGTGAAATGGTAGTCGTTTGTTGGACATGCCACCATAGAAATGAGCGTTGCATATTGACAGAATAAAGATCATAATAAGAGAGAAAGTTTGCGAAGTGGAAGGAATAATTGTACTACTGAGTTAAAAATATATATCACTATTATTTTTAAACAATAGAAATTTTTTTGTGCTAATAATTTATTTTACTGTACGGTTAACAATCTTTATGTTTTTAAAGGTTTTAAAATTTTATCTGAAAGATGTTACAGTAGGGTGTGATCAAGTGGATAGGTCGCTTGGTTCTTATGATGGAGAGGCAGTTCAAAGCATTAGAAGACATCTTGTTGTAAAATACGATGCTCAATAAATAAATAGTGGAAATTGTATCATCATTTAAAAACAAATTAATAAAATATAAAATTTTATTTATTATCTAATAAAAATATTATATGGTGTTTTGTTAGGTTTTTTTCTATTTCTTGCATACTATTTTATTTATTTTCTAATAAAAATATAAAATGATGTTTTGTTAGGGTTTTGTGTATTTCTTGCATATTGTGTGTTTTTTCGTTACCCTTATGTCATACCACATTAACTGCAGGATTCCTTTCATTTAATAATGGCCTCGGCTAGCCTCAACTCAACATTTTTTTTGGGGTTGATGCTTTGGTGACTAACAATAATGGATCGTACGAACAACTGTCCCCAAAAATTTGTTTCCAAAGTGTTTCATCAAGTATGTCATCTGATAAACCTATAGATGTCATTTTGTCCATCTCCGATTTTAATAATGCATGTCAATGGTTAGAATGACATACTCTTTTTTGTTGGGAGGGTACCCCTTGAAAGCATGCTCCAAGATTGGGTTGCCAAAGCATGGACGCCTCGTGGGGTTTGTTTAGATGGCATTGAAAACCTAACCAAGTAATTTTTTCTTTTTTGCTTTGCTGAGGTTAACTATGTTTGGGCTATTTTGCAATATGGCCCCTGATATATCAAGTCTTCTATGTTGGTCTTTCAACCTTAGTCTTGAGACTTTACAATTTTTGATGAAAAAAGGCTTTATCTCCTAGACTAGGTTGAATTCCCTAGGTTGTCATTTCTTTGTTGGACGTTTTTGCTTGTCATTGCATAGTCTTTGGATAAAGTTGTTTGTGTCGAACTCGACCACAATTATCATGCTCAATCCCAAAAAGGGTCTATGTTGAAATTGATTTGTTTCATGACCTTAAAGATATGGTTGATTTTTAAATAGGCCTGTGCCACAACCAACGTGTGTTCTATCTAAATTTGCGCAATACTTATTTTTGTTGCCATTCTTTAGAGCACAAAAATTAAGGGTTGCACTCTGGCCACTCTGCGGGCTAAGTCACCTCCTAAGGTTGCTGATTCTCAATATTCTCTTGAGGCTTCCAAGACAGAGGCAAAATAGACTATGGGTGCCAGCAAGGGTAAAGCCTCTTATAATTCTAATAATAGCTTGGCTTGTTTCAAACCCTTCTAAAAAGGCGAAGGAGGCTATTGTTCCCAATATTGCTGAGACTTTTGTGGATTGAACATTCATCTAAACATCCCATCCTACACCAATGATTTCATCTATATTGAACCGCCTTCAATGTTCTTGTAGCTCGTCTTGGCATGTGGAGGAATTAGAGATCATCTCAAAATAAAGACGAGGTCATCTTCCTAGCTTGCAATTCACTGCTGATTTTTTGCATAGTCATATCCCTTCTCTTCAGGACAACAATGATATGCATAATGTTGATTCATGAGATTCCTATAATGAAATGTCTAAGATCTCAGTGAACTCGCCAGTATTTTGTGTGGGATACTTGATAGAACTATCCTAGTATCAATTTTTTTTTTTGTCTTTGAGAAGTTAAAATTGTTGGATTCGTTCTTTTTGGTGCATGTTGGTTTGTTTCACCTACTGGCCTCTCTTTTACCTCCTCTCACAAAGTTTTTCATGGAAGTGAAGTCACTATGCTTGCACCACACTGGAAATCTTCCATGATTGGTCATAGGTTTAATCCTACTTAGTGGCTTGTGTGCATAATCATGCTAATCATAAATTATTCATTTCGGATAATTAATGTTTGTGCTCCCAATGATGCTATTGGGAAATCTTCTCTGGTGGTAGATTGCAGATTCAATGCCTCAGGCCACTTGGGTTTTGTTTGACAGTTTTAATATGGTTGAAGTGGTGTCCGATAAAGAGGGATTAGTAACTTTTTGTTGGACTGTTGGATAAAGAGAGGCATGGTTTTACTTGCACCATAAATTGGTACTTTATGATCTCAATTCTTTGTGCCGCCAATAGCATGTTGTCTGGCACACGTGGAGCAACTTTTGGGTAGGTACTAATAGATTTCTTAAAAGTGTTGATCATGCTATGCTAATGGATCAATCTTTGTTTACCCTTTCTTCTTCTCAAGCATTGTTGGTTTTGTTTCTCCTTGAGGCCGCCTTATCAGACTAATTTCCCATCAAGTTCACTATTTTTTAGCAAGTGAGTGCAATTCAGTCCTCCAAGATAATTTTCTTAACACTTCTTTGCTCAGTCATAAGCCTATGGTGCCCCTCATTCTATGGATCTGGAATCTGGAGTGTCATCCTACTCAATAGTCCAACTAGATATCTTTTTTGAACCATGCTATCCAATGCACTTCTCATTTCCTTTACATATATGATTGCCAACTTGCACTCTTCTACTGATGCTCCTATGAGGCTATGACCTCAAATCTTCTTAGCGTAATAGCGGATCTCACCACTAATCACTTTTCTCATAGTTTGCAAGTTAAAGTGGTATATCTTTGCAACGAGAAGTAGGTTGTGAATAGATATGTTGCCAAAGGAGCTCAAATCAAAGCCAAACTTCATTGGCTAAAGGTGGGATATCAAGCTCTAAGGAGTTTTTCCTTGCTCTGTGGGCTCGTCATTTCTCCAGACATTAAAAAAATGAGGAAAGACAGTCAGTACTCTTTGATCTCTCGAACATTCTTCAGACATTTGCTTGACATTATGAGAAGTTCTTCACTATTCACAAGGTTACCCGTAAGCAAGAAAAAGCTGTCTAAGATTTTTTGCGAGTTGTCCCAGCTAAGCTCTTCGAGACTCAATTTTGTCTTTTGTGAGAAATTAATCTGTGAGAAATTAATCACTCTTGAGGGTCTCAAAGAAGTTATTGGTTCCACGGTAGATGAAAAATCACTTGGTTTCGATGGGTTTCCCTATTAATTTTATGAAGTCCTCTAGCTTTGTGTCGGGTCAGATGTCAGATCTACACAAGGTCTATATTGAGGCTTTTCATAACCAATTTATAGGTAAATTAATTAACAAAGAGAATATTAACTTCATATCTAAACTTGGATATTTGAAGGACTTCTACAACTAGAAATTGATAAATTTTCTTAATGTTTCCTACAATATCATTGTGAAAGCCTAAGCTTTGAAAATTCACAACATGTTCCCTCAAATTGTGCACCCAAAGCATACTAGTTTTATGAAATCTCGGTACATCTTGGATAATATTATTGTTGTTTGGGAAGGTATAGAATGGGCACACTACACTAAGAAAGTGGTCTTATTCCTTCGAATTGATTTTGCCAAAGTCTATAAACATATTGAATGGCCCTTTATTTTTTCTATGTTGGGTGCTCTTGGTTTTGGTCCCCATTTCATTCAATTTATTAGAATACTTTTTGGTGATTCTTCTTCCTGCATTACCATAGATGGATTTCAATCTCAATCTTTGTGGTTGCATCTACCTATTTACTAGGATACCCTCTAGCTCCTTGTTTTTATGTTTTAGTTGCCAAAGGATTTGGCTATTGTTTGGTTCATTCCATTGCTTCTGGGTATGTCCAAGGGTTCACCCTACCTATGTCACCTCACTAGGTCATTAACAACCATTTTGGAGATAGATCCTTCCTCACATTAATTTAGGATGAAAATAATGTCAAAGGGGCCCTTTAATGTCTTGCCACCTTTTATTTGGCATCTATTTTTTCTAGATTCAATGGCATAAAACCTAGTACTATAGGAGATCCTTCCTAGTTTTCTCTATAAGGATGGAAATGGATTGATCATAGGGACATTTTTTACCTTTTAATCATACCTTTTCTTTCTAATTATCTCCTATGATTCTTTGGAATGTAGTTCTTGCTAGAATTGAGAAGAACTTGGCTTATTGGATCACCAGACTACTCTCCTTGACTGAAAATTTCTAGGTTTGTTATAAGATTATTGTGGCCACTCATGTTTATTATTCTTCTTGTTGGGGCCCTTCTAAAGCCTCCTACTTAAAGTTGCAGAGCCTCTTGCATGATTTTATTGGGACCTCTACTAAAGATCACAAGGGTTTTCATAGATTGGCTTGGGATTTCTATTGCCTCACTCATGAGTCTAAATGACTTCACTTCCTCTCTACTCAATGGAAAGGTATGGCCCTTTGTTCCAAGTGGATTATTCATGCCATCTCTAGCCTTGAAGCCTGCAAAATTCTTCTCAAAAATTGCATTTCTTCTAGTTTTTCAGTGAATCAACCTAATTGGAAGGGGATCTATTTTTACACCCTTCTTGTAATGAAAGAATATTTATATCATGAGAAATTTTATGGCTAAAAGTATCTGGCATGCTTGGAAGATGATTAAGTCTTGGATTTGGTGGGCTAGCTCTGGCTTTTGTAATGATCTTTCTTTTAACCAACATAATATCTAGTGGTCTTTTGTTATTTAGATTTCATAAATACAACATCCACACTCCTTGAGAATTATTTTGTAGAACCACTACAGGTCTTCAATCTTGGGAAGACATGAAAGATCGGTTTTGGATTTCTTAGTAGGATCATGAGAGTTTTGATACTTCTTTATGTTCCTTGCCTCTAAGTATGTTACACAAAATTGGCATCCACTCTATCAAGCTATGGAGTAAAGTTTTGTGGTGCTATCTTCATACTACCTTTTGTAATTACAAGCTAGAAATGGGTAATCAATAGGTCTCCTTGCATATTCATATGGTGAATGCACTGAATCTTTTTGTGGTATCTACAATCACCTCTCTCTATTTATAATTAGCAATTTTGTAACATGTGGGCTACTATTGTTGAGCCTTACTTTCCCACTTTGCATGGTGTATTATTTTCCAAGGCTTGCCTATTGCCTCTCTCCTTCAACATATGGATTTCAAGGATCCCCATTTTCCTTTCTATAGTTAGCCATGGATTCCTTTAAACATATTTTCTAGTAGAGAGATCAGATTTCTATAGTCCATGCTAAATTGATACATGCTTTTGGATTAATGCAAAAACCTCCTCCACAACTGAATTGTTGGGAAAATGGTGTTTCAACCTTGCATTTACATGAGGTTACTATTTATAGTAAGTTGTTATTTGAGCATGAAATGGTGCAAAATTATTGCCAAATATTTTGGTTGGCTAGATAAGCATTCTAGTAAAGTTACATCTCAAGATCACAACTATTTTTGAAGATATTAAATTTTTTGTTTTGGAGTGGTCCAATGAAAGGTTTAAATTCGATTTTGAGGAGTTTAGAGGCCCTAAAATGCCCTAGAAAGTGGAAATAAATGGTGTATCATTTTACGAGGAAATAGAGAGCTTCATGAGCTTTTCAACGCTTCAAACAGCTCGTCAATCGGACACACAGTTCTCAAGTTATGGCATCCGGAAGTTTGTACTCCTGAAATAGAAAATATAAAATACATCGAACACATAAATGAGCTGTAAAAGGGAGGGACACATGCTGATGTGTGTTTTAACATGTCATAGGGAATATAGAAGGGAGATAAGGTTGGGTACACCTTATTGGGTGGTTTTAGCCCTTGGTTTTTTAATACCATTTGATAGTTTCTTGGATTGTATCTCCTATAAATGAGGTGCATGAGATAGAGGTCATGTGTAAGAGTCTTATAGCTATTGAGTTATCTCTAAATCTCTGATTAGTGGTACTCCTATGAAGAGATTTCTTTACAAGTCTATTGTAATCTATTTTATATTGCGGAATAATATATTGGGAAGCTTTTGGAGTGTGGGGTTTTTCTCCCGAGAGGGTTTTCCCCACGTAAATCACTGTTATGGTTTGAATGTTATTATATCTATTTCTATTTTCTGTAACTGTTTTGATGATCTATAATTTTTTTTGCATTACCCTCCTCTCAAGGTTAGTGTAGGAAGTTGTTCCTCTACTTAACTTCCTTACATGAATCCAAAAGCATATATTAATATTTTATAGTTCTGTTGTAGTGATCAAAATTTGTGGAAATGGATTCATTATTTTTTCAATACCTTCTAACTAGAGCCTTTCTCCTAGCATATGGCTCTTCTAGTGGTTTGGTCTCATTTTCCCTATAATTATATACAAACATGGTATTTTTTTGGGATGGCGATTCTTATTTTCTTATAGAAAGATAGAAATTCTATGTTATTTTCTCAATGTTCCATTTTCACTAAGGTATCATTTTTTACTATAGCATGTATTTGTAATAATGTGCTTCATCAAATCCAGGTTCTAGAAAACAAGGTGGCACTAGAGGTTTCCCACCTCTAGGAGTTTCTTTCTTATTGCCTAGCAATGCCTCTTGTAGTGTTGCCAAGGCCCTCTAGATGGCTCCACCTCTCATGGTTAATCTCCACCCCATGGCTGATGAAGGGGGTCACATCTCTTCTACTGAGCATCTTAGACCCCTCAATCCTAGGATCCTTGTGGTGCAGGAGCACCTAACACAAAGGCATAAAAAGAGTCTATAAGAGGATAAAAATCAATTCATAAGTATTCAATTACATTTTCATTTGTAATGTCATTTTGAGTCAATATGAATCAATATTTAAGGCTAAAAGAGCCCATTGTAATGAGTTGTCCAAGTTGTCCTAATAAGGTCTTGAATTAGTCATTTGGTAAAATTTGTATAAAATATCCTTGGAGGGATAAAATGGTGACAAAAATACATTATTATTCCATCCTAATATGTTTTGAAGGTTATTTTGAAGGTTTAAAGTCATTTGAGTCAAAAGTTGTAAAAGTTGTAAAATGCAACTTTTCAAAAGTTGTAAAAAGATCAAAATAGGAAGTTGTATGGCCATAAGAGGAAGTTGGGTAGTTGTAACTTCCATGTGAAGATTAAAAGGCTATAAAACCTCTATAATGGTCGTTCATAAGTGGATGTAAAAGTTTGAGAAGGAATTGGAAAGCATTGGAAACATTTTGGTATCATATTTTCATTGTTTTCAATCTCTTGTATTGTGATCTTGGAAGTTTTTCTCTTGTTTCCAGGCCTGGTACGGCCATGTACAGCTTGGAAACAAGTGTATTTATATAATGATAGTGTATTATATTGAATAATATTTCCATTGCTTTTGGTTTGAGTTTATTTCATTCAGTTTTGAGAAAGTTATGAATGTTTTGGTGAAAACCGTTTGGAACTACCCAAAACCCTGATTCACGGTGACCAATTTTGGAACAATCATCATAACTTTGGATTTAACCGTTGGATCTTTCTATAATTTAGAGAAACGTTTTATAACTACCATTTCTAGAATCGGACCGGAGAGATTCTTTGGGTAATTTATATTTTAAGAGTTATTAATGACTGTTCATGACTGTAATTTCATGACCAGAATAGAGTAAATTTCACAGTTTGGACAAATTCTTGGTTTTCATTTGCAAGAAATGAATAGATGAAGGGTTTAAATCATTCAAGTTTAATGCATGATATATGGAGAAGATTTGATAATG
This sequence comes from Cryptomeria japonica, assembly GCF_030272615.1. NCBI lineage: Eukaryota > Viridiplantae > Streptophyta > Pinopsida > Cupressales > Cupressaceae > Cryptomeria > Cryptomeria japonica. The sequence continues at coordinate 1,640,740 of NC_081408.1, read as the reverse complement.
GCTATTTTGTTGATGTTTTCATAATGTTCCGCATCACCTTGTCACCACTCTGGTGGCACTAATTGTTGTATTTCTCTTTCTCTCTACTATATAGAGGCTTTGCCTCTAAGTGGGTCTCACAATTGGTGGGTCCAAACACTACTAGTAGGAGTGGATGGTTGAATTTTGGTGGTGGTGATGGCTAGCATGATTCTTCCAAGGATTTTTCCCATTTGGCCCTATATATTTCACCTACTTGTGATTTTAGAGACAAAGAAGAAAGAGAAGTTGTTGCTGATGAGGAGTGGTCACTTATTGACATCACTCTAGATACTACTAATATATGGGGCTAGTCAAATGGCCATTATCCTTATCCTCCATTGTTTTTTATTGCTCTTGCCACTTAAGTGGCTAGTTTTATTTTATTTGTTGTGTATATATTTATCTAGTTACTAGGCTATGCCCAAGGACATGTGATTCAGCCATCCATAGTCTACCTGTTTTAACTCTAAGGGGTTACATATTTTTCTCAAGCCAATGGAGCATCAACAAACCAAGAATATTAAAATCCACATGCACTTGATTTGGCAACTCATTCAAGATGATGTTCTCGGTTTGGAGTATTTTCTTGCAGAGCAACAAGTTGCAAACATTTTCATTAAACCTTTTGCATCTCCTTGCTAGCTTTTTCTGTGATCAATGTTAGTGGTGAAGGAAGTATTCCTTGGGGGATCTTGATGAGCCCTACCCCCTTTCACTTTTTTTCTTTTGAACATCATTTTTTATTTTGTCTTTTGGAAAAGAGATTTCTCCTGTACAATACTTTTTTCCTTTTCTCTGATTGTGAGAGATTTACAGTTCTTGGTGCATTATAGTTTTATATGGGTACCTAACATGGTAGTGTTGCCAAGACCCATAATGCATCTCATACCACATATTGTATTTTTATTAACTAATTTCATCTCTTGCCTATTTCTTCTTAAGTTTCACTTAAGGTGGGGTGATGGTGTACATATTTATGACTTATGTTTACTTGGGTAACATCATACAACTCTACATTAGCTAATAATAGTAGTTGTACATCATTGTTTGTTGATAGGAATGGTTATACCTATTCTTTTCTATAATTGGGACACTTGTTCTTATCACATATTTTCTCATCTCTCATATTTTTCTTTATAAGAGTAGACTCTATACATTGTAACATATCTCATTCACATCAATGAAACTACCATTGTTTGGTGAAATAGCTTTTATTTTGTTAATTCTTAGTGTTTGGTGAAGGTTGTTTTTTGGTTTGTGTCACAAGCTCCTCAGTGTATCAACAAATAAAAATGTAAAAGCTCTCTTGTTAATTTTCCTATTTATCATACATTTAGAGTATATTCCTAACATTTAATTTCACCTTTTAATTTTTCAAACACCAATATATTATTAAACAATGAAATATTAGAATACTATCATAGAGACTCCATGAATATTCATTAAATTCCTCTAATGCATCTTCCATATGTTGAAGAATAATGGGTAACCAAGGAACTAATTTCCATGTCATGCTTCACATAAACACTTTACAAGAGAGCTAAATACAACTAAAACTATCCTCAAAGATTCTAGTAAAAAATAACCAATGATAACCACTAAAAATATTTGTTTTGATATAGATTCAATCTCACACAAAGTGGCAAAGTTCTATTAGGAAATCTATATTATCAAAACCATGTGTGTATAAAACAATTGATCCTTACATTGAGTTTTTGGTTCTAATTTACCAATATGATGAATGTAAACGAGGCTCTCCTTTAGCCAATCACTTCACCAAAATTAGAAGAGGTGTTTCTTGGGATGAATAAAAGAAAATCTCCTAGTCTTGATGGCTTTTTGATAGAGTTTTTTCAGAGTTCTTAGATATTGTTAAATCTAATCTTTTGGAAGTCGTTTGGGAACCACAATGTAGCAAACAAATGCTTTGGGTATTGAATTCTACTTTTCTTTTTCTTATTCAAAATAAATAAGGGTCTAATCATTTGGATTACTTTATGCTCATTTTGAGCTTTGTAATGTGGTGTATAAAATTGTTGCTAAATTGATTGTAGAGAGGCTTAAGTGTTGGCTTCTTTATTTGATCTCATAAGAGTAGAGGGGATTTTCTATAGGAATACAAATTTCAGATGGGATGGTTATTTCTACTGAAGTTATTCATTCTATAGAAGTGTCTAAGGAAAAATCCATGTTCATTAAACTCGACATGGCTAAAGCCTATGATAGGGTTAAGTGGCAATTCTTACAAAAAAATTTTCTAGCCTTTAACTTTGTAATTAATGGGTGAGTTGGACAATGAGATATATTACGTCTTTGTCTTTCTTAGTCATACTCAATAGTAAGCCTCATGATTTATTTGGTGCATCAAGAGGTCTTCACCAAGGGGACCCTTTTTCTCCCTATTTGTTTATTATTGTGGATGAAGCCCTAGGTAGATTAACTATGTCTTGGGTTTACATGGCTTGATTTAGAGTTAGAAATGAGGCAATGAGTTTCCATCTCATCCCCATTTGTAGTTTGTGGATGATATGAATTTACTAGGGCTGCCCAAATTCATGAAGTGGAGAATCACACTAACTTGGATATTTAATTAGCTACTTCGAGATAGAAAATCAATAAGAACAAATCTTCTATCTATTTTTTTAATACTCTTGAGCCTATTCAATAAAGGATTGTCTATATTCTGAGATTTTGAGTGGGATCATTGCCTTTGGTTTATTTTGGTATTCCTCTAGCTATGGGCAGTTCGCTTATTGGATACTGGTAGGAGCTATTGTATAAGTTGCATAGGTAGAATAATCGCTAGACTCATTGATGGATTTGTATGGTTCGAAGGGTGACTCTTTTTGTAGTTAGTGATTCAGGCTTTCCCTATTCATAGGTGTTTTGTTTGGTAGCTCCTTCATATTTTATTAATTAATTAGAGGCCCTTTCATGATAGTTCCTTCAGAGTGGTAATTTTCTTTCTTCTAAGTGAAGCTAAGTTAAGTGAGAGCCTATTTGTCAACCAAAGAAAGGAAGTGGGATTGATCTTCATTCAGGGGCTATGAATGGTTAAATTCTTGTTGTGAAATCATATTGCTATTGGTGTATTAGCCAAGATCATGTTTGGGCTTCAATTCTTACTCATAATTATTTAGGAGGGGTTGATGATTTACATGATCCTATTTTTGCGTGGAGCAGAAGGGATCTATAATTTGGCATAGTCTAAGGACTAGGGAAAGGCTAATTAAGTAGGGGTTGTTTTAGATCTATAATAAGGGTTCTAATGTAATTTCTTGATTTGAATCATAGGATGGTCTCTTTGTGATAGATTTATTAAAGTTTGCTAAAAAAAGGTGGCTGATTATAGGACTATTCAACATTTGAAACAAGTTCAGATTTATAGATGGAAAAATCCTTGCAAATGGCCACTAGGAAGAATAGATGAAGCTTGACAAGAGTTAGCTTATGTCCTTTCTCATAAGGAGTGCAATTCTCTTATAGAACAAGATATCTTGCGTGGGGTAATGATATAGTAGGTAAGTAATCCATGGCTTCAAGGTACCTTGAGATTGATAGGAAAATGTTTGGAAGACAAGGTGTTCCATGGTGGAAATAGGTGTGGAACAAATATTCTTGGCTGAAATGCAATTTTTTTTATGTCGTTGCTGGTTTGAAACTAGACGCCTTACTTAGGATAATTTATGTAAGTGTAGCTTCTAGGGCCTTCTCTTTGTATGTTGTGTCACAATAATGAAGAATGCAAACCTCATCTTTTCTTTTAGTGCTCTTTCTCTAGGAAGTTTTGGCATCTTTGGCAGGGAGTTTGGAATTAGGCCTATTGGCATGCTTCTTTGTTGGTCAAGTTTTCAAATAGGTGGGGTAAGGCCATAGTTAAGACCCTATTTCTACAAGTAGCTCGGGTTCTTGGGCCTACTCTCATTATTTGGCATATTTAGTTAGAACAAAATCATCAGATTTTTTCGAATACAAAATTGGTTGTTCAACAATTACGAGGAAAAAATACTCACACTCTTTTGGAGACTACATCGACAAATTATGACCTCTCTAATGTTGTGGATCCTAGTGATGCATATATTCTCAAAAGGATCATCATTTTTTTTCAATGGTATGGTGCTTCTATCGATGTACATTGTAAGCAAGCTAAGCGGTATAGATGTAGACAGTCTATGAGGAAGATGAATCAAGTTAATTGATGAATTCCTCCTCCTCAAGGAGTTGTAATGATAAATACTGATGGTTCTTCAAGGAGATATCCTATCTATGCCAGTGTTGGGGTCTTTGATCATGATAGTTTTTGTGTTGCTCGGTTTTTCTTTTCTATTTATAAGGGGTTTGATACAAATAATTACATGGAGGCCCTGGCCATTTTATATGCTACGGAGAGAGGTGTTCTTGGTTGAAAAATGATTATTTGTGAATCTGGCTCACAAGTGGTGGTGAATATGTTAAATACATAACGATTGGATGATATCAATTATCATTTAGCTGTAGTTATTTGGTAGATTCTAATATTGAGTATGCATTTATAGTTTGTTACTTTTTCTCATATTCATTGGGAGTGGAATAGAGTTGTAAACTATTTGGCCAAATAGGTTTGTAATCAAATGCAGGGTTAGAATTTTAAGGATAGGTGACATTTACCTATGGATTTTTCTCACATGCTGGAGAAATTAGTTGTGCAAGATAGAAATATGTAATTTTCTATTCTATTTTTGGCTAGTTTCCTTTCTTGCTTTGTATTTCTCTTTGTCATTAATAAATTTTTACCCTTTGTTTAAAAAAAAATCCTAATACTTATTTATAATCCAATATTATAGGCATAAAATCAAGGATTACCATTATGTGGCATGTAAGGTTAAGTCTCCACCCTAGGTCACTAACCGTCCTCATGCTTTTGATACTAGCAACTTAAAGCCAAAGAGAAATGAATAAAAATGAATCCTAGCCATCCTAGTATTGGGGTCTTTGGTCATGATAGTTCTAGTGTTGCGCAGTTTTTCTTTTCTATTTATAAGTGGTTTGATACAAATAATTACATGGAGACCCTCACCATTTTGTATGCTCTAGAGAGAGGTTGTGTTCTTGGTTGGAAAAGGATTATTTGTGAATCTGGTTCACAAGTGGTGGTGAATATGTCAGATACATAACGATTGGATGATATTGATTGTCATTTAGCTATAGTTATTTGGTAGATTCTAAGATAGAGTATTTCTTTAGTGTTAGTTTATTTTTCTCATATTCCTCAAGAGTGGAATAGAGTTGTAGACTATTTAGCCATATGGGCTTGTGATCAAATGCAAGGTTAGAATTTTGAGCAGAGGTGACATTTACCTATGGATTTTTCTCACATGTTGGAGTAGGTAGTTGTGGAAGATAGAGATGTTTGATTTTGTATTTTTTTTTTTGGTTAGTTTCCTTTCTTGCTTTGTATTTCTCTTTGTCATTAGTAATTTTTTATCCCTTTTGTGTAAAAAATAATTCCTAATATTTATTATTCCAAAATTCTAGGCATAAAATCATCGATTGCCCTTCAGTGGCATGTAGGCTTAAGTCTCTACCCCAGGTCACTAACCTTCCTCATTCTTTTGATACTAGCACCTTTAAAGCCAAAGTGAAATGGATGAAAATGAGTCACTAAATAGGCATAAATATCATTGTTGTTGGTACTCATAGTAAAGTATATGATTATTTTTCTCAGGTACAATCTACTATTTCAAACCCTTTTTTTTAATCTAAGAAATAAGCAATGTTGACCTCAACTAGACCTCTTAAGCATCCAAGGTTTGTTGGAAACCCTTGCTAACATTGTTGCTCTCTTCACAACCAAAATTATGAGCTCATTATCCCTCATGACTAAGAATGTTGTGATGATCTTGAAACCCACCTAGGCACTTTGAGGATGGCTATTTTGTTATGAAGAAACATAGAAATACTAGTCCTATCATTCACATAGGCTCTCTATCATGAGATATTTTGAAGAATTATTTTTTCTACAAGATTCAGATTGTGATTTTATGGAAGAATCACATTCATGAATTTCCTCTCTTGGAATGTCCAAGGTCTCATTAATCTCTCTAGAAAGTATTTTGTGTGGGATGCTCATTAGAATAATTATGATTTAGATGTTCTGCATCTTTAATAAGTTAAAATTTTAAGTTTGATGATTTATGCAACATGCCATGTTTTTTATTAGGATAAAACAAGTTTTGATGGGATCTCAAAACTCTAAACAACCATTAAGATACCAACAAGAAAAGAATAAGACTATCTAGCAACGAACAACGGGTTTTAAAAGGACTTGAAACCTTCGAGACTTATGGGCATCTAGAGCCCAAACCCAAAGACTACACAACCAAAATAAAAAAACTAGAATCCACATGCAACCAAACACAAACCATACCTTACACATAAGATATTACAACATAGGCTGGCACAAACAGATGATCTAAATCAACAGACACTAGACCACAAATTACAAGGAATAAGGGTTTTAACAAGCACCATTAGCCAACAAGAAGGGTTTTTCTAGACTCCCTTAACCTGTAACAGAAACTCTTGGCCACAAAAGACCACACAACCAATACCTAATGGAAAACAAATATTGGCCAAACTGGGTCCTTGAAAACTACTAGCAACCAGCCAATTATTTGGTGAAATGGTGTTTAGTTATCCACTAATTCCAATAATGGTCATGGAGAGGTTGTTACTTGTCTTGTACCATAGTAGAATTCCTATGTGGTAGATCATATGGGTTTGATCTAACTCATCATGTGTTCTAGATCCTCATAAATATTAACAATTGTTCTTTTGTTATCTTTGATGTTTATGCATCAAATTACGTTACGAAGAGATCTTTATATGGTGATATATTATGGATTTATTATCGTCTATCTCTTGAGTTTTGTGCATAACCACTTCAATATAGTAGAGATAGTGTATGGAAAGGATGAGAATCAGTTGGAATGCATCAATATACTGAGAGTGTGGTGAATCAGTTTATCACTAAATTTCAACTTCAAAAAAATCATCAATGTTTTGTGAGGACCATTCAAATTAATAATAAAAGTAATGCATTAAAGCAATAAAAGAACATAACACCAAAGTTTATATGGAAACCCTCTAAGATAAAACCATGGTGAGTAAATTGCTTGGATTTACTATCAAAATCTAGCCTCACAAAGAGATATGAACATTACAATCAATTATGAAGGCACCACCTTTTTGGAGACATCAACCCCCTTTTCAATACAACTTTTATGGCCACCCACCAAAAGGAGACTAAAATCTTGTATACTTAAGTTCCAACTTAATACTAGAGAGGGATCCACCTTAGAATTGATTACAATAGATAACAAACATCCCTGTTTGAGATACAATTGGTGTGATATAAAAAAAGAACCTTGTAATTTTGCTTTGTCATTTTGATAGCCTCTGGTCGACTTCTTTGTATTACATACCACCTTTGCATCTAATGATAAATCATGATTCACATAACCTAAACCACAAATCAATTTACTATATCATGCATAAACTATACTATAGACACATACTCTCTCACTTACCTTCAAATTGAGCCATTACACTTATTGTAACCGTCATTGAATGTTTCTCTAATTAAAATGTAAACATAGCACTAATCCCAACCCTATAATAATCTATATTAAATACATTGAGAGGTAACATCTTGGACCCATCTATTTTTTTTTTACTTTGATAATATTATTTAATCTAATTAGAATGATGTAGAAAAAAACATAAACTAACCTTGAATCAACCCTAAGACTAACCCTAATCCTCATTGAACCTTAATTGAATCCTTAGATTTAAACTAGCTTAGTAGATTCAAAGCCACACTTGGAAACCAAAGAATGGAAGCTAAAGAATGTCGTTAATGACAGCTATTGGGTTAACCATAGTACTTAACGTGTTATAACGAAATGGCAATTTCTTATTCAAGAAACTAATCCGATGCCCTTTTGGCATTGGGCATTTACATTAAATGAGTATTGTTTAATTTCAAATTTCTAACTCCTCATACAATATTTAGTTATTATTTTCTTGGATGTGTTCAAAAGTTCTAAGATTATTACCCTAATTAAAATATTATAGCGTACGCAGTCACATTCTAAGCCAAGACGCGTCCGTACAACTCAGCAGAATCGAGATCCTGGTTGCAAATTAACTCATAAATTTTCTCTTGAGGCTCATATCAATCTGCAAACAGGTTAAGATAATCATGATCTATGTCTTAATGCCAAAGACATGGAAAAGGAATGGCAGTTAACGTTGTCCAAGGTTACGCAAACTGTTTGTGAGACCACTTATAAATAGATTTCTAAAGTATCAAGTTTACATCAGGATTAGAAACTCTTTTTTCTCAATATGGGTTCTCGGAAGATTTTGTGTTGCTGCATTCTAGTTTTGCTTGCCATTATTTTATCAGCAAATGCTCGTGAAATAAGTATTCATTTATTTGTCATACATCTTTTTTAATTTTAAGTTGATTATTGAATTGTTGTTTGTTTTAGCAGTGTATGATATTTGTTATAAGGTTCTTTTCAGCGCAACAATGGAAATTTGTTTTTCCAATAATCTGTGTAGAGAGTTTCATTTCCAGAGGACGCTTATACTGTGTGTTTTTCTATTTGTCCCTAGATTCGGATAACTAACTAAAAGAAATAATATTTTGTTTATGTAAGGAAGCAAAGGTGTGCGGAAACGCTTCCTACGCTAATCTTGAGAGGACGGTTATGCAACTTTCAACTTAAATATTACTAAGATATCAAGAAATGCACAATAAAGCATAAACAAAATAGCAATGAACACATAACACAATGATTACCATGGGGAAACCCTTCTGGGAGAAAAACCCCACCCTCCAAAACTCGCACAATGTATTATCAAATCAAGTTGATTACAATACACTTGCAACGCAAGTTCTTACAGGAGCGCATCACCACAACTCGAACTCAGAGAGACTCCTTCTAGCATTCAGTCTTGCAAAAAACTCAATTATCAAATTCCTCCCCAAGCCTTCCTTTTATAGTGATTTTACAACCTGGAAACCACATGTGGTTTTACAAAACCATGGGCTTAACCACCATGCCACATGGTGCCCATTTTTGACATTTACATTTCCAAAATGGAAAAACAACCAGGTTAAAATAGTAATACCGTCCATAATTTTGTCCCCTAGCTTAGACCCTCTTAAAAGTCACAAAATGAGTCATTAAGGCTCTAAAAATGGCCCACCTATATTCTACTATGGACAAGACTCATTTTTAACAACTCACTAACCATTTTCCAATGGATAAACATGTGGAAAACTACCTCAAACAAATTCTGGAATTTTCCAGAAAAAGACTGCAAGGTTGAGACACATGTTTCTCAACATTCTCCCACTTGTCGAACACCTTGCAAGAGTTAGGGGATCCAAAATATCATGGACTTAATTGCTAGGGGCCAAGAGGGCCATAGACTCTAAACACCATCTAAATTTCTCTATGCTCACGGGCTTAGTTAATGCATCAGCAACATTCACCAAAGTTTCTACCTTTTCCAACTTCACCTTGCCATCCTCAATCATATCTCTCACAAAATGATATTGTACATCAATGTGCTTGGTCCTTGCATGAAAAGTAGGGTTCTTCGCTAGGCAGATTGCACTCTGACTGTCACTGTAAATTGTCACTGCACCCTATTTGAACTCTATATCTGAACACAATCTCTTTAGCCAGATGGCTTCCTTACAGGCATGAGTAGTTGCCATATATTCTGCCTTAGTAGTGGACAAAGCGACCATAGCCTATCGCTTGCTCATCCAACTGATTGTACCACCGAATAATGTAAACATATGCATTGGTGGATCTTCTTCTATCAACATCATCGGCCCAGTCTGAATTCACATAGCCTCGAATATCTAAGGAATGCTCATTTCCTGTTCCATGAAAACATATCGAGTACTCTGAAGTACCCCTCAAGTATCTGAAAACTCTTTTTACTGCATCCCAATGTGCTCTTCCTGGATTAGACATATAACGAGAAAGAACTCCCACTGCTTGGGCAATGTCTGGTCTTGTACAGACCATAGCATACATCAAACTTCCAACAACACTCTGATATGGTACTCAACTCATCTCTTCCATCTCCAATGGGGATGTAGGACACTGTGAACTAGAAAGCTTTGTTCCCATTGTAATAGGAACACTCAATGGTCTGGAATCCTACATATTGAATCTTTTCAAAATAGTACCAACATACTTGCTCTAGCCTAACCAAAGCTTTCTATTTTGTCTATCTCTTATAATCTCCATTCCCAGAATGTGCCTAGCTGCACCAAGATCTTTCATTTTAAACTTTATCGAGAGCTGAGATTTTAACTATGCAATCAAACCTTTTCCTTTGCCAATAAACAACATGTCATCGACATACAGGGCAATGACCAAGAAACGATCACCATCAGATTTAAAATATATACAGTGATCAGATTTAGATCGCACAAATCCCAAACTCAACACATATGTATCAAACTTCTGGTACCACATCCTAGGGCTCTGTTTTAAACCATACAAGGATTTTTTCAACTTACAGACCAAATGACTTTTACCTTTCATCACATAGTGCTCTGGCTATGTCATGTAAATTTCTTCCTCTAAATCTCCATGAAGGAAAGTTGTTTTCACATCCATTTGCTCGATCTCTAGATCATAGGCTGCTGCAATAGAAAGTAAAAATCTAATGGATGTCATTTTGGCTACTGGAGAAAAATCTCACCATAATCTACTCCCTCAACCTGAGAGTAACCTTTTGCTACCAAACATGCTTTATACTTCTCAATGCTTCCATCTAAACCCATCTTCTTCTTGAACACCCATTTACAACCAATAGGCTTTCGTTCTTCAGACAATGGTACAAGGTCCCATGTTTCATTCCTCTTAAGAGCTGCCATTTCTTCATCCATGGCTATTTTCCAGGACTCTGAATCATTCATACCAAGAGCCTCTTCTACAGATCTTGGTTCATCAATGTTAGCATTCAATGCAAATATGCATCTCCAATCATCAGGAGAATACCCATACCTTTTAGGTGGTTTCCTTTGTCTAGTAGACCTTCGAGAAAGATCTGGTTCAGCTTCAGCTTCAGGTACCTCTTCTTCCTCTGATGATTCAGAACTCATAGAGCTCTCCTTGACTTCTTGTCTTTCTAAGGGCCTCGATTCAACTTTCTCCAATGTAGCAGGTAGTTGAATCACATCTTTCTTTTGTTCTATTTGTTCTGGCTGCACTATAATAGAAGAAGGCTTAGTTTCTCTAAAAATAACACTTCTTGAATAAAATACCTTTTGTTCAACAGGATTCCAAAGCTTGTATCCTTTTACACCATAACTATATCCGATGAAAATACATTTAACAGCTTTGTTGTCCAATTTTGTCCGCTTCTCCTTTGGCACATGAGCATATGCTTCGCAACTGAACACTCTTAGATGTCTAAGTGAAGGCTTGTGGCTTGACCACGCTTTCATTGGCGTCTTATCAACAAGAGCTGATGTAGGACCTGTTTATCAAGTAGCAGGCAGTGGCTACAGCTTCAACCCAGAACTTTTATTCTAGTCCAGCTCCACTCAGCATACTCCGAGCCTTCTCTATCAAGGTCATGTTCATTCTTTCTGCAACTCCATTCTGTTGTGGAGAATACGAAGTTGTCTTCTCTCTTTTAATACCACAATCTTTACAAAATGTGTCAAAATCATTGGAGCAAAATTCACCACCATTATCAGTTCTCAAACATTTTATTTTCTTTCCAGTCTGCAACTCAACCATTGCTTTAAATTCTTTGAAATGACTGAAAACTTCACTTTTACTCCTAAGAAAATAAACCCATGTTCTTCTACTGAAATCATCAATGAAAGAAACATAATAAACTGATCTACCAATAGAAGGAACATCAACTGGACCAAATACATCTGAATGGATTAGATCCAAAATACATGAAGACTTATGAGAACTCGAGTAAAACTGAATGCAGTTTTGTTTACCATAGATACAATGCTCACAAAAATCAAATTCAAGATTGCAATCATTTAACCCATCAACAAGGTTCTTTTTTTCAAGGTCCGTAGACCCTTCTCACCTATGTGGCCAAGTCTCTGGTGCCATAACATGGTCTTCTCTACAGGCAACTTTGATTCGGTAGACAGAGCACCCTTGGGTACCCAAAAACCACAACCATCTGTTGAAAGAGAAACCCTCTCCTTTTCCAACTGAGTAGTCTTTTTCACAATCTTATCAGAAGTACTATTGCACTCAATTGTGCATGCATCAAGCTAGTATAGTGTACCCAATCTACTTCCTCTTGCTATCACCATAGCACCTCTTACCATTTTCACACCTGCTTTAGAAAACTGTACATGCACACCCACATCTATTAGCTTGCTAGCAGATAACAAATTCCTTGCTAGTCCCGGGATATGCAAGACACCATCAAATCTTCTAATTCTACCATCAATAAATTTCACACGAATACTTCCACGACCAACAATATCAAGTACTGAGTTATCACCCAAATACACCTTACCACCATCAAAATTTTCATACTTACTAAACTAGTTTCTATTAGGAGTCATGTGGAAAGATGAACCTGAGTCTATTAACCATGCATTGTCACCTGCACAAGTGGCCAAGGCTGTGATGAAAGCATCTCCATCTTCCTTCTCGGACTCAGAATCAGAATCTTGCTTCTTCTTCTTCTTTTTCTTTTCCTCTTTGCAGTCCTTTTGGAAGTGTCTGGGTTTGCCACAGTTCTAGTAGATTGCCTTGGACTTCACAGGAGATTTTGATCTCCCCTTATTCTTGGACTTAGAACGACCATGCTGCTTTTTGTTCTTGCCTCTTTCTTTTGGTCTTCCTCGAACATTCAAAGCATCTTTGGCATTTAGAGAGACCTTCCTTCTCATCTCCTCAGAAAGTATAGAACCAACAACATCCTCCATCTTCAAGATAACTGAAGTGCTCCCTATGGCCATAACAAGGCTGTCCCATGAGTCTGGCAACGAACATAGCAGGATTTGGCACCTTTCTTCTTCATCCATTGGTACCCCAACTGAGGTCAATTGAGTCACCAACATATTAAAGCTTTCCAGATGCTCAGAAATTCGTCCAACTTCTTCAATTCTCAAAGAATACAATTTCTTCCTTAAGAAGATCTTGTTCACAAGTGATTTCGCTTGGTAGATCTCACTTAGCTTCTTCCAAAGCTTCTTTGAAGTAATTCTTCATGGATATTTATCAGAATAGAGTCTGCAAGACACAATCTGATGAGACCTTTAGCTTTTCTATCAATCACATCATATTGTGCGGCTAAAGTCGGATCTGTGGGCCTATGCTTATTCTCATCAATCGCATCCCATAGATCTCGATCAATCAACAGATCTTCCATCTTCATCTTCCACATCTCAAAGTTTGTGCCAAAAAAATTCTCTACATCAATCCTCCCTGAAATGCTTGCCATCTTTTCAATCCTGCAACACAGAAATGAAAAACTCTGCACAAGCTTCCACTCAAACCTTGATTAGCTCAAAAAACCCTGTACCCAACAAATAGAACCAAAACTGGTCAGGCTCTAATACCACTTGTAAGGAAGCAAAGGTGTGCGGAAACGCTTCCTACACTAATCTTGAGAGGACGGTTATGCAAATTTCAACTTAAATATTACTAAGATATCAAGAAATGCACAATAAAGCATAAACAAAATAGCAATGAACACATAACACAGTGATTACCATGGGGAAACCCTTCTGGGAGAAAAACCCCACCCTCCAAAACTCGCACAATGTATTATCAAATCAAGTTGATTACAATACACTTGCAATGCAAGTTCTTACAGGAGTGCATCACCACAACTCGAACTCAGAGAGACTCCTTCTAGCATCCAATCTTGCAAAAAACTCAATTATCAAACTCCTCCCCAAGCCCTCCTTTTATAGTGATTTTACAACCTAGAAACCACTTGTGGTTTTACAAAACCATGGGCTTAACCACCATGCCACATGGTGCCCATTTTTGACATTTACATTTCCAAAATGGAAAAACAACCAGGTTAAAATAGTAATCCCGTCCATAATTTTGTCCCCTAGCTTAGACCCTCTTAAAAGTCACAAAATGAGTCATTAAGGCTCTTAAAATGGCCCACCTATATTCTACTATGGACAAGACTCATTTTTAACAACTCACTAACCATTTTCCAATGCATAAACATGTGGAAAACTACCTCAAACAAATTCTAGAATTTTCTAGAAAAAGATTGCAAGGTTGAGACACATGTTTCTCAACAGTTTATGAGTTTGCAAATGGTTTTGGATATGTCAGGCCACACATGGGAAGGAAATTACTTGGAGAATCACAAGGTAGACGTAGGTTTTCTCCACCATCTCCTCAAGCAAATAGAGGAGATGATCCTGACTATCCCTCTGCGCCACCATGAAATCTCACCTAATAGTGTATTATCTTTTATGAATGATGAATAGGTAGTGGTGTGATCTTATTTATAATTATACTGGTACATTTCTATAATGTAATAGCATTTGTAGTTAATATAAGCATGTTATTTTTATGAATACAATTGATAACAAAAAATTATAATAAAATATTTATAATTTTTTTTATAAAAGAATTACATTTTAGTTTCAATAATTAATTAGTGTAAGAGAATTCTTTTTTTTTAATGCTAATAATCTACTTAATTATGTAAAGTGAATTTTTATATATATGATTATCCAAGTTGGACTAGGTGATATCAAAGGCACAAATCAGGTGTATTTAGGATGTAGCTAGTCCCATTTCATTAGTGCATTGTGAATTGTGTTCTTAGCTGAGATATTTTGATGTTTGTCTCTCAAAGTAGTATTAGGCAAAACACGAGAAACATGAACCTTTTTACAGAACAGTCATGAAGGTAGAAGAGAGAGGTCTCACGGGGGGTGAGATTATTAAAAAACTAGAGCACTGAAAGAGGACTAGAAAATAAAATAAAATGGGGAAAACTAGGAAAATACTAGCCAACGTAGAAAAACCAGCTGCTAATTACCCAAGAGATTAAGGCCCTTGCCAATCCTTATTGAGAGTTTCCAACTTGTCCACAAAGATTTTGAAGTGTCTTGTTACTTTCAACAATTATAAATTATTTTCAACATATTTTATATTATCTTCATCTTTGTGCAAGTTCTTTCATAAAAGTGGTAGTAGAGCATGATCTCGGCACTATGAATTCAAGTCATTTTAAAAATATTTTGAAGCTTATTTTAGAAATTGCACATGTTTCAAATTTTGCTGAATTGTTTTTGGTGTTTGGAGGATCTTTTAAGAATATATTGAAGCATGTTTTAATCTAAATTTCTAAAGTTTTGGAATAATTGAGCACCATATTGTAGAAATAGTGTTTCAACCCAAATATTCTGTGAGGCTTATATCTATCTAATTTGAACAAATTTCTTCCTAATTTTCAAAGGGATTTTTAGGAACTCACTGAAGATTATAAGAAAAAAATTAAGAAAAAATGGAGCAAAACTAGTGATTTATTGTAAAATTATTTTTTTCGACAAATTCACCCTCAAGTATATCTATTCATTACTTGAATATTTATTTGGGCAAGTTTCATGTTGGGCTTACATAATATATTTATTTCTTAAATAGTAAAACCTAATTTAAGGTCCAAGAACCCATCCAAAAAAAACATGATCATGACACCCAAATGTAACAATAGCAGAGTAACCAAAAACTAAATGATAAACCCCATACCTAAGAAATATGTCCCCAAAAAATATGCCACATACAAACAATAGAAATGGGCAGATTGCACAATTGAAATCTTGCAACAAATGAAAAAATATTGAATTTACAAACATAAAACTAATCCTAGACCTTCTCACTGACAACAGTGACCATGGCATTCTTGAAATTATTGCCATGCAATGAAAGATGAGCATCTACTACCAAAGAACCATCGTCTAGATGACAAATAATTTCTTCTACCAACTCTTGGTATCTAGTAGATGGATGATGAAGACAACGAAATGTACTATTAACACCTCCAAGAAAACCTCTTCCATTAAGAAATAAAAATGATATCCTTAAGTAGTAGGATAGAAGAGGTAGGATTGAAAGGGAGATACCACCACTTATGATTGATCCTCTTTGAAAATGATTCATTGATCACAAGAACTACCTGAGCTGAGCTACTAATAAAGAGATCAAGCAAATGAGAATCATCATCGAAAACACTACACCAATGGCAGTTGTTGTAGTTAGCCAAAATAAAACCTCAAGATATGAATCCAAAACTATATTACTAACACATTAAAAATCTCACTGTAGCCTCCTCGCTAGAAAGATCAACAATCTCATTTTCCCCATATAATTCCTTGGGATACCTTGCTACCACCTTCCATCATACTACATTCCATTCTACACACTTCAGGTCTAGTAACCCATAGTACCAATAACTACCTTTTAAATAGATTTATTTTGTCTCTACACGAGGTATATCACCTCCACCAGAAGAAGAGATAATGTCAGGTGCACGGTCCGATCTTCTAGCGCAATCATCTAGAACTACCACTAGTTACACCACCAAAGACATTAATCTACACTCATGTAAACAAACTCTATTTTGAGATAGTCCTTTATTGGTTGGTTTTCTTCGATACCCTCCTTTCCTCTTCATGGAAATTTATTAGAAATCTGAAATAGATGTATAATTTATATTTTTCTGTAGGAAAGATATGCTCTAAAATTGCAAATGAAAAAAAGTAATTACAAAACTGTGATTCGAAGAGACGTACAAATGTAAAGATGGTAATATTATATTAGGAGATAAAAGAGTTTCTACAAAATAATTACTACATGAATCAAGTACCTGAATGCAAACTTATAGAAGAGCATCATAATTTATGCGATAGAATTCAAAAGAATCTACTAAAGAATTTATTTGAAAATATACAAATATGACAAAAAAGATAATAATCAATATTAATTTAAATGACCCAAATAACCATATTTGTAACAATCCAAAATCCAATACTTATTATGATGCATGACTATCTCATTTCCAACCATTAGAAAAAGGTAAAAACTATATCACATTTATTCAAAGAGAGAAAGGAATGTATACAATGACAAATAGTTGCCAATTGTAATGAACCATATAACTACATAACTTCATAACTAGACAATGTAATAATAAAATATATGCTAATATTTTTCCTTATTATATTGTTCCTATAAGAATACTACAAGGGAGGAAATGTGACTCTTCAAAAGGGAAAATATGTTCCTTTAAGAACAAATTTCACTTCATACATTAAAATATCTTCAACTAGCTAAAACTGTGAGGGTATCTAATTATGGGTAAAGAAAATGAAGATTCTAGATACATAAATGGGAAGAGTAGATGACAAATATTTTTTGATCCCAATCTAAGCATCTTGGCCAAGGATTCTAGTGCCATACAAAAAATGTTTGTGTCGTGTGCTATAGTCTTGTATAGAACAAGAAAAAAACACTCGGAATATGGAAAAAAATCAATTTTGTCTTATAATATATTAAACTTAGATGTGAGTAATGTAATAGAAAATACTAAATAATATTGATGAATATAAATTAAGTAGATAACTTCATGCGACTAAACATATTCAATAAACTTGCACACACATAGAAGAGGAAAAATGGTTGGGGCTATTTGGAGACTTGCCTTAGTCAAGTCCCTATTTTAGGGTTTCCACCTCCAATGTATCTAGACAAAAAGATAGATAAAAATAAATATAAATAAAATGATCATGTGAATTGATATATATGGAATGTGATAAATCCCAAAATGCCCAAAGAGATAAAAGAAGTGGAAAGATATTATAGACAAGTCTTGAAAAATCCAAGAGAGATGTAAAGTGTATTGTGGGAGCTTGAGACTACTATAACAAGCTATAGAGAGTTGTGCACACTAGATAAATAGAGAGAGAGAGAGAGAGAGAGAGAGAGAGAGAGAGAGAGAGAGAGTTATTATTTCCAAGAGAAATTTCAAGAATGAACTAGAAGAGAACCTAGAGAAATCATCAGAAGTGAAAAGATAGATTGAAATAAGAGAAGAGGAGGGAAAGAAGAGGTTGTCAATCCATTTTGGAAGATTTTGAGTCATGTCCATTGACCTAGGTAGGTGACACATGGAAAAATTCTCAAAATTGACATTTGAACATTAAAATGTCATGTGTTGTTACTATAACACATAGGCATTCATGTGGCATGTAAATGTATAGACAAATCATACTAAAAAATGATAAGTGACAAGGGAAAATGCATTAATAAAAAGCTAACACAAGAAGGTAGTTACTAGAAAGGTTTCCTAAGCATCCCAAGAGGAAAAAAGTTGATTCAAGGGTTAAAATGAATTTAATCAAATGATAGGGGAGTGGACATTAAATTAGATACAAAAGTGTAGCTAAGATTGCTAAGGGGTATACAATTTTTTACTTTACATTTTCACCCTATTTAGTAGGCTTATTAATCAACATGAATACATATTCTAAGGGAAATATACTAAACATAACTAACATCATGATTCCAAATAGATACTATAAAGAAAATATAGAAATAGTCAATCCAACGAAGAATGCCCCCAAGCTAAAAACCTATAAAACAAGTACATTAAGCAGATTTGCATAGGACAACAAGGTTAGAACATGAACACCATAAAATTCACATGGTTAGAATATAAAAAACACATAGATATATATAAAATAACATATATTACCCTTACAAAAAGATAAATGAAATAAAAATAAACTATATTTTTTGAGTCAGCAAAGTGAAATAGACCTTTACGCAAAAGATTATCTTAGTACTATCCATTGTTCCTAAAATAACAAGAATCAACATTCACAAGAATTTTATAAAGAAGATTTAAGAATTTTAATGATTGGCTACTTCAAGAAAAAATGCACCCAAATGATAGGGAAGAAACCAATGTCACAAAGATAGTTCATCACGAATGCACTAGCTTGATTTGTCACTAGGGGTGATGTGGATGATAATGATCAAAAGGCAAATCACATTGTACCAAGTTGTGTTACGCTAGGTGAGCATAGATTATTAGTACCAACCTTGCTATGAAGAAAATCCACTACCGATATATCATAGTATAGCGATTTGTGGTATGCTAGGTGATCAGAAATTAGTAGGACCAACCTCACTATTAATGAAAGCCACTACTAAATAAGACACTTAGTAGAACCAACTTCACTATGGAAGAGGGCCACTATAGATAGAGATAATTAGACACTAGGATGGAGCAACCTTGATTCTATAGAGGAAAGGTCACTATATAAAAAATAGATTTTGATAATAGCCATAGAGGAAAAGAATAATCACTCACCATATCACATGACAAATGGATGATCACCATGGTAGGAAAAAGTAGACATTCACCACTATGAGTAAAAAATAAATAGGCACCATCATGGGAAAAAAATAAACACGTGTTAAATGTATGAATGTGTAAGTGAGTGGAATGTGTATGCCCCCTTATGGTATAAACATATTTACTATGATGATACCTTAAGATAAATAGGAGAAAAGGAAACAACAAAATGGATTTTGAGGAGTGATTTACACCTCCAAAGTAAGTTTCCCCTTGCCCCCAACATAAAGGGGAGGATAACTATGCTAGAAAATCTTTTTTTTCTGCAATAGAGAAAGTATAATTGTGGGTAACAATGTACCACCATGAATGGCAATAAGAAAGGAAGCTACAAGTGCAACATAGTGATGAGTGAAACAATATAAGAAAGGTGGTGTAAGAATCCCACTTCAGGATGCTTAGCATGTAGAAAGGATAGGATAAAGGTGAACATCAATATCACTTATCATTCAAAGAAGAAGAAATAGGTGTATCAATAGATGAAGGATTGATGACGCCCGATTTATGAAGTTGTTGTGATCTATCCTTGAAGGCCTTGCATTCGCTAGTGGAATGGACAAGCATGTGATGATATGGATAGAAACAAAGATTTATTTTATAATTTATATGAAAATTATTATGTGTCTGAGGTGGAAGTTTAATCAAGTGGGCTTTGAGGATAAAATTTTAATTTCTCACAAGAAGAGGACATAGAGACATCATGCAATGGAAGAGGGGATGAAGGTAAAGGAGAATAATACTTGTAACCTAAACCCACTATAAAAGAACATTGTTTTAGTTTCAAATATACCTTAATTCCATACCCGATGTGCCCAAGAGCATTTTTATATCCATATTTAGATAAAATATTATTTAAGCATTAACCATAATGTGATTTCACCTCCTCAAAAGGAGGTGGATCACAATTAATGAATTAGTCAATAGTGTTCACAGTATCTTATGATATGAAAAAATAGTCATATTTGATAGCAGGTGTGAATGATACATTTAGAATGTTAAGGTGGATAGGGTCAACTTTATATTCTCCAATGAAGGATCCTATAAATTTTGAGGAAACCTAATCATCACTAACAAATATATTTGATTGAGAAGACAAGGATTTGAATAATTCTTTACAAAAGGATCGTTGTTATTAGGAGGAACACTATCAGTAAGATCATCCTTGAAAGAAGTATTTGAGGATTACATTCTTATTAAAAAATGTAAAATGAATAATATTTCTAAGAGTAGAAGGAATTGAAGGTTGACCAATTGTATTTGTTTCACATTAATGCATAGAATCAGGTTCAACATTGACTATAACCATTTGATTATAATGAGCAATTTTGATTCATTGATGCAATATAGATGGGATGCTAACCATACCGTGAATCCATGGTCTTCCTAGAAAAAGACTATATGATAAAGGTTCTAGCATTATTTACACTAGGATGGAAATGGTAGAAGGCCCAAGATTCAAAGATAATGTTATTGTACCTATAGGTTGACAACCGCTATTATTAAATCTACAAACAGATAGAGATGAAGTTGTTAACTAAGTAGAATCTATGATAATTTTATAGGGATTTGAGCTAGCTATTTCTCCCAAAGATGTATCTTTTAAGGTAATTGGCACCATCCCAGTCAACGATCTCACAAGAGGCTATTAAGCCAAGTCGTGGATCCTAAGGGGATATGTTTGACACTTACAAAAAAAAATTATGTAATATATCATTACTCCAAACATCCAATACTAAATGGTATCAATGAAAGTGCATATAATACCATTGTTATTAACCTATATTATAATCATTAGTGGATAAACTTTATTTTGCACTTCACAAGGAGGAAATTCATGCTGATAGAATTTAATTTTAAAAATATTAGAGAACACAATTCATCAAGGAATTCACATCACTTGGTCTAGTACAATATGTCACAAGGATATCTATAGAACCTCTTGAAGAATAGCATGTTAAAGGGGATAAGTTTGAAGGAGATCTAAGAGAAAGATCCTATTGGGAGTAATATGAAGTTGCTCAATAATATCACACTATCCTAGGGATCGAGAAGGAATTTTAAAGAATAAAATGAAAGAATAGGCTGAGAAAATGGAATAGATGTTATAATATTAATACTTTATTTATTTCAATTAATATGATAACTATGAACTACCATCCTGTAAGACGGGGCCTAATGATATATGTATCTTATAAAAGGATCTTGTGAGATTCTCAAAAGAAATATCACAAATATAATGGATTCTCTTTAGATAAAAAGTAGCCAAATTTACATAAATTACCAATCTCCTTAGCCTACCGAAGCTAAAAAAAAGACCCTAATCACATTCAAAATTCACTAAAACTTATAAGAAAATTAGTTGAAGAAACGTGTTCAGGATTGACTAGTGGGAGGTTAGGTGCGAGAAAAGATTCATCATTTACTAATACATCATCTCAATAAGAGAATGCATTGGAATAAATGGATGTTAGAGTAGCATTAAAAAATGTGTCAATTGTTGCATCCTCTTGCACAAAAATGTCCTCATAAGTAGAAAGAAGCTCAAGAGAGGGATACACAAATAATAGCAACAAAGGAGAAGAAAACTCACTTTCACACACTTGTACAAAAACTTCTTGAAGTTTCTTAACAAAGATAGAAAGAGATAGAGGGAAGGAAAATAGAAAGTTTAGTTTGAAAGAGAAACATAGACAATTTTTCTAAAGGTTGGTGTATGTCCCTTTTGATGGCATAGAATGAGCTTCAAGGCAACGCCCTAGAAAAAATTTTGGAAGATGGAGAAATCTTTGATTTGTGCTTTTCTTAGTACGGGTGTTATGAATGTTTATAGAAATAATAAATAATTTTTCAATTATAAAAAATAAAATATTAACAAAAATATAGAAGTAGTGTTCATAGTGGGTTTGCTACAATGTATTAGAGGAAATTTGACTTTCGAAAAGGAAAGCTATGTTCCTTTGAGATACAATTCGACTTCATATATTAAAATATCTAGTGAAGATACCTAATTATATCTAAAAGAAATGAAGATTCTAGATACCAAAAAGGTAAGAACATATAATAGAGAATGTTTCATCCCAATTTGAGGAATTTAGCCAAGGATGCCAACACAATATATAGACATGATCTACATGGTGTTCTATAGTCTCATTTAGACCACACTAGAAAAAAACAAGAATATGTAAAATACCCACCTTTTTCTTTCATATAATGTGCAAAACTTAGATGTGAGAAACATAATAGAAAATAGTAAATAATAGATTTGAGTATAAATAAAATAAATAAATAAAACAAACCTCTCTGTGGTTGAATATCTTCATTAAACCCACACACACATAGAAGAGGGAAACAATTTTGGGCTGTTTTGAGACATGCCTCAATCAAGTCCTTGTTTTGGTGTTTCCACCTCCACAAAAACTCTAGATAAATAGATAGATAAAAAGATAAATACATATAGTGATAAAATTAATTGATAGAAAATGGGATGTGACAAATCCCATAATTCTCAAAGAGGCAAGATAAGTATAAAGATATCACTACCAAGGATTGAAAATTCCAAGAGAGATGCAAAGAGTATTGTGATAACTTGGGATAATTGTATAGAGTTATATAAAAGTGAAAAGATATATTTAAAATAGAGAAGAGGAGGAAAATAAGAGGTTGTAAAGACAATTTAGAAGATTTTGAGCCATTCCTACCAACCTAGGTAGGTGAAAAGTGGGAAAACACTGAAAAGAGACATTTGACTGTTAAGATGTAATGGGACATTAGAATGGTGTGTAGATGTCAACATGGCATGTAGACGTTTGGACAAATCATTCTAAAAAATGATGGGTGGAAAGATAAAGGCAACGTTAATTTAAAATTGATGCAAGAAGGCAACTGCTAAAAAGGTGTCTTGAGCATCTTTAAAAAGAAATGTCTAATGCAAGGGCTAAAATAAGTATACTAAAATGAAAAATTAATACAAACTATCAAACTTCATAATACAAGTATTCTTCATATTTGTCAACATGAAAAATTAAAACTAAAAGGAAAGAAAGAATGTAAAGCCATAAATTCTTCTCATACAAAGCACCATCTCAAATTGAGAAGCTAGCTTGAGATGATGGAAATTCTTCCATTCTCTAATACCTCTAGCCTCCAAATATGAAGCCTCAAAGTATGAATCTCTTGTTTGGACCAAAAGAAGAAACATTAGTAAAAGCATCAACATATAGTGAATCCTCATCCTCAATGTAGATTAATTTAACTTTATTTGGTTAATCATTTAGTTTTCCTTTAAGAATATCACTGCCATGAATTTTACAAAACCATATTTTGTGGCCCTTTTTCTTATAGTAAAAACATGTACTTTATCTTTTTTTAACCTAACCATTAATCATTTCTCCATGAAATTTTATGTTGAGGATCATCTTTTGTTTCTTATTTTGTCCTTATTTCCTCTACTAGAAGGTCTAAAATCATATCTTCTAAAGTTTGTGAATTTATTTAACCGAGTGTAAAAATAAAATTATTGTATTTTCAAGGAAAACTATTTAACGAGATTTCTTTAGCATTTTCATCATCTACTAGACCCTTAACTTTTATTATATACCTAATGAGCCTTGACATTTTTATTCCATCTTCCATTTTGAGCCTAAATAATTAAATTTCTAGGGAGAATTCTGAATTCAATGCTTTTTCTCTAAAATTTTTATTATGCTTATCCAAAAAAAAATTTATGATGTAGTTAAGAGTAAGAAATAGAAATAACAATAATAGCCATTTCTTTATCATCTCTATTATTTCAATCCAAGAAATTAGTTGCATCCATAGTCACTCTTTCCTTTCTACTCACAATTCCCCATTAATTCTTATTCACTAGTTGCATTTGAATTTTTATACTCAAAGTATGGTCCAAATTGAATCCAATATACTTGTCTAATGGATTCTCCTTTAAAACATGAAAATAAATATCTACCTTCTAACTCCTTTCAAATAGTTTTTGATTAGGATAAATAGGTTTTGAAGGGGCCCCAAAACCCTTTACAATCAGAGAGCTACCACCTAAAAATGGACTAGACTAATTAGAACCATAGGTTTTTAAAAGGACCTGAAACCTTTTGGACTTACGGGCATCCAGATCCCAAAACCCAAAGGTTGCACCAAGCATAAAAAAGAAAACTAGGCAGCCACAACTAACCAGATGCTATCCAACTTTCGAAAGATAAACATTACAAAACATGTTCGCACAAACATAATATCTAAGTCAACAAACAATAGACGACAAGAAAAAAAAAGAATGAGGGAATTTTAAGGCACCCTTAGCTAACAAGAAGGGTTTTCCCAAGCTCCCTCAACCTATAACAGAGTCTCTGGGCAAGAAGAAACCACAAAGCCCAATCCTAACCAAAAACCAACACTGACCAAACTAGACCCTTGAAAACTACTAGTATCCATCTTGTCCCTGCAAGAAGCAAAAAACATAGGGCTTTTTTGGGCTCCCTCAACCATCATGGGTTTTATCATGGCTCCCATTAACTATATGACTGAGGGTTTTATAAGGCTCCCACAACCTAAAAAAATGGGGCTTTGAAAGGCTCCCCTAACCTTGATCTTGAGACTGAACAGAGTGACACACATAATATCCTCCAAGATCCCCACCTCAATAAGGGAAAGAGTAGGAGAACCAAAAAGAAGACCATCCTCTATTCTTCAACAACTAAAAAATAGAGCACCAACAACCCTCCACCGATACATCCGAACATCAACAACAACACCCAACTCCACCTCAATGGGAAAAGGGTAAACTCCAGCACTATCCCCAAACAAAATCTCCATCTTGAAAGGCAAAACATCCTTAACTAGCACAATGGGAATAGGCATGGATCCCATAAACATATCCGTGAAATTGAGCTTTAGATTAGCATAGAGGACCTCCACCTCAATAGGAGATGCATGAAAAAATACAATACAAAAGCTAACATCAGCTCCCTTAAAATCAAGAGTTAAGACTTCAATGGTTCCCCAAAAGAAGACCCAAATAAACCTGATAGCATCCAACTCCACCTCAAAAGGAGAAGGGACAAATCTAGCCAGATCCATCTCCCACTCAATAGAAGACAAGACCAGATAAACCTAAAGATGAATAAAATGAAGCATGAAAAAAAATGCCACTAAAGCAAGTTGAGAGGGGATAACAAAACCTACAACACAGGGGTAGGAGGGAACCAAGAGATATACCCAGAAAAAATAGACCTCCTCCACCAAAGGCATATAAAAAACAGATATCATCGAAAAACAACAAAAAGTGTGCCCCCAAATGCCACCAAGGAGAAGCCAAAGGGGATCCTAGCAAGAAAACTCTAGGAAGAAAGAATCTTACTGCCAAAGGCACACAACCAAAACGAACCCCAAGATGGCAGAACAATAGAATAGCCAAAGAAATCTTTTCCATCGAAGACATGCCTCTCCCTGAAGCAACACCCTACCTCACCTCAAAGAATCCCAACCAAACATCAGCAAACAGACATCACTGCAGAAGCCACGCGCACCACACAGGCCGAAGCCACACGCACCACACAAGCTAACATCCACACACGAACGCAGGAAAGAACACCACTCACACAAGCATCTGCAAAGGGCGATAACAGCAGATGGGGGAGAACACATACCATAGGCCAAAAATCCCATTCCCCCATCATTTGCGTTGCCATCATCGTCTCCCTCACCTAGATCTGCGATTGACGAAAACCTAGCTTGCCCGCCTCCTCCTACTCGCCCGTTCTCGCCCATTCAAATAATTAACTTTATAAAAGTTAAACTCCTTTCAAATAGTTAACTTTGTAATTATCTCAATTAACTCTTCATCTCATCAAAAATTCCTCTCAACTCTTAATCTCAATCATTCATTCATCTACTTACATCTTAAGCTCAATCATTAATTCTATTAAGGGTTTCTATACAAGGGGCCTTTCTCTCATAAACTACAACCAAAATTGGACTCTACATCTATTACGCCAAATTTTTCTTATATCTTTTATTATCAATCAACCATTCTTTGTTTCATTATCATCCTCTTATGCTAGTGATAATACTAAGAGAAAATATACTAGATTCACAAGATTATGAATGATAGGAGAACACTAGAGTCAATCTTATCAAGTGTGTGAAGGTAAAATTTAGTTTATTTCTTTTGTTTACATGCATTTTATTTATAGCTCCATTAGTATTATTGAATATTTTTTATAGATTCTAGGCTTGTGGTCAAGATAATTAGGGATTTAAAATTACATTCACATTTTCCACTCACAAGTTGATTAATGATTGCATGCATGAATGCATCAATAATCATCATGAAATAGGAGTCTAACTCTTTAGGCTCCAACTGAGTGAATAAATCCCAGACCTTATTCATCCCTTGTTGTCACCTCTAATCCTAGTTGTATCCAAGCCTTTGATGTTTCTAATCCTATCTATTAGGTACATCACATAAAAATTCATATAGAAATTCTTGGTTTCTTTTAATGTGCTTATTTTCTCATGTATGCAATCAAATACTAATTTCTCATAGTCAATGTTCTCTTCATCCTTCAATATTGTGTAGTGGAACATCTAGGTATGATATGTTGTGGATTCTTGTTTTTCAAAGGCGTTTCTTAACATTTTGACAAGGTTTACCAACTTTGGATTAAATTATAACCTATGTAGCTTTTATAGGACCTTGGCTATGGACATCCTTTCCACTTAAAACTAACGTCTATTTAGATGTCTAATGTTGTTTTTTTAGCCTTTTTAAACTCACTTTGAAGCAAGATTTATGCAATCTCAACCATTTTCTAATAGGTGGTAATTCAAATGTCTATACA
Source organism: Cryptomeria japonica (assembly GCF_030272615.1). NCBI lineage: Eukaryota > Viridiplantae > Streptophyta > Pinopsida > Cupressales > Cupressaceae > Cryptomeria > Cryptomeria japonica. Next base: position 1,613,402 of record NC_081408.1, on the reverse strand, counting down.
ACTATCTCAAGAGTGACGTTGATTATTAATTTGCTCTTGGTATCCATATACTTCTTGGTACTACAATTAGAAAGTTTTCACATGAGCCAAGACTGAGTTGGTGATCTTCTTGTATTTGGAAGAAGTATTATCTCTAAGTACATCATTCTTTAGGGCCTTTTTCTCTGTGTGTCCAATTTTTGTATTTGTTATAAACCTAACTTCTAAACTATACCTGTAAATAGTAGGTATTTATTGGTATTTGTATTTCATTGTTATTAGGACCTTTCCAACTTTATAAGACTTTCCTTTCATCTTTGTAGCCTTTGGACTACTTCTACAATAAATATTTTTTCTTGAGACATTTGGTTAAATCTACAAGCTTAAATAGCATCACTAAAAGCCTAATAAAATAATTGAAATCTATTTGCATAGTCATATTTTACCATTTGTGAGAAATTTTATGATTTTGGGTTTCAAGAGAATAGAAGGTGTAGTCACATAAATCTGTCCACTTAATTAAATGAATATTTACTATTTATTTGATTATTAAATACACTAGCCAACAGTTAATTAAATTAATATTTAGTTAATACATCCTCAACCCCTTCTCCTATTAATTAAATAAATTATCCAATTTATTTAAATTAATTCATTAAACCACACCTCTAAATCAATTAAATGAATAAATCATATCTATTTAATTTAACCACTTTATTCCTTTAAATAAATAAATAAATATTTCTTTAAATCACTAAACAAATCCCCCCCACTTGCATTCTCCTACAAATTCAAGTTGAAACCACAATTCAAATAAATTAATTTTATTTTAATTAAAATCTTATTTTCCCTCACCCACCAAACCCACTTGCAATCCTAAATCCCCTTCTAGACTCTTCTAACCACTTTATAAGTTCTTCTAATCATTCCTAATTAGCCTAATCCCATTTCCTAAATATTGTCACATTCCTAAGAAACATGAAGTCACTTTTCAAAGCCTCCAAAGTCTTTGAAAAGCATTTAATGCTTTATGTGTTCAACAAGCTAACCCCTAAAGTCTTCCAAACCACTAATGGCTCTTACCTGACCATTAATGGCTCTTACATAACTATTTATGGTTAACTCAACTCACCCACATGGTTAGAGACTTTCCCTCTAACTCAACCTCTATTTGACTCATGGGTCTTTTCAAGTATTTATTGCTCTGACCATGGTTATCCTCACTAACTATTGCACAAAAGTTTTTCCATTGGATAAAGGCATTATTTATTGGATAATGGATTTATTCATTCAACTCAACATTAACATTACCTCCCAAGTTAACCCTCAAGTCATGTCAAGCATTTAATGTTTATTCCCTATCTTCTTAACCCATATCTTGTTGGCATTTGTCATCCTGGGATTGGATTGAAATCCCTCACATGGATCATACATCCATCAATCTCGACCCTTGTTGAGATTACTCAATCTCAACCATCCATTGCTTCATTTTACCTATAAATAGAGCTCACGTTCCTCATTTTCAAATCCTCAAGCATCCTGACGCACATCTATAATCCTGAAATCTTGTATGCATCAAATTTATAGTGAAATTAGAGAGCATTTAGCATAATAATCTACATTTATCTTTTTGGCTAAAATTGACTTTAGATAATTAGATAATATCTCATTTTAGCTTGTTCACATTTGCATTCTCATAAGCTTTCATTCTACAATCTTGAACCTCCATAAGACATCCGGAATAGTCCAAAAGGCTACTAAGAGCTACACTCATTTGGGAACTTGGAGAGTAGAGGAACAAGGGAGGAGTAGCTACAAACATGGTGGAGGGAATTTGGAGATGTCTTATTGCATTTCTTAGATTTGCTAAGCTTTCCATTTTGTGTTTTGTGTCTCTCTTGATATGCTTGCTTAGGATAATATTTGGTTTTTGATTTCTAACACTAACACTTAGTTTGTTGCTTGTGTGTTTGTGTTTGTCTTAACAATATCCTAACCATCCTTTTTGTAGAGCATCATATGCTGAACCTGACGTGAATGGAACACGCAACCTTCTGCTAGTGTTTTTGAAAAACTACTAACTTTTCATGTTTTAATTGACACATAGGTCGCGCTTTAGTGCCATTGTTCACGCTCTAGCACCTTCAAAAATTGGTGATTTAGCGCTATTGTTCCCAATAAAAGCACAATTGTCTCCCAATTGGTGCTATCGTCCTTCTTATAGTGATATTGACCATTAAATAGAGCTATTGTGTCTAGTTTTAGCACTTTTAGCTCATTGTTTGACATAATTTATTCTATTTGATAGAGTCTTTTAGTGCTTATGTCTCTTTTTATAGCGCTGTTGTGCTTCTTTTAGTGCGTTTGTTTGTTATTTAGCACTTTCATATTAGATAGCGCTTTTGTTTTCACACAGAGTAGCGCTATTGTAACAGAGAGTTGTAAAAACACCTTTGTAACCGAAAAAAAAAAATTAGGCTTCTAGAAGCCCACAAAAAGTTCGGATTTTACTAACTAGTTTCTTTTTTGTAGGTTTTGACTAATATCTCATTGAAGGATTGGAGGACTTAAATTAGAAAGCTTGTATTCTTCTTTTTACTAACTTTGTTAAAGTTAGGATAAAATGAATTCACTTTCTTTTATTGGTTAAAAATCAACTTCACTTGAATTTGGGTTTTTAAAATTAATCACACTTTTCAGTTTGGAGCTCTAAAAAGACCATCATTTTGCAAACTAAAAAGAACCACAAATACTCAAACAAACAAATTTGGTTTTGCAAGTTAGGAGCAAATTTCATTTGGTGCTTAAAATCAACAAGACAATTTTTATTTCTTGCATCAAATTAAAAATCACAATCAACACTTCATTTTGGGCAAGTTTAAAAAGAACAAACCATTTGTCCCTTCAAGTTCAAATCGATTTACTTCAAGCAAAACGTGTTTCAAATTCAGTTGACTAGGATTTTAAGTTCCTAGATTACAAAATATTTTATCATTGAATTTAAAAAGAACACCATTTTTGTTGGAGCAACATCTCCAAATAGTTAGATCACATTGCTATAAACTTGGTTAAAAAGAACAAGTGTTTTTGGTGATTGGCACACTTGTGCAAAGTTTGTCGAGTGGTCCTAGTTATAACACACACTATCCTCTCCCTTGGCTTTCATGGTCCTAGGTTCAAGAGAAAAGTGTTAGTAACACTCAAAAATTTATCTTTTTAAGAGAGGCCTGACAAGAGACACCTCACTCTTGGGAATGACCTCGCGAAGTAAATCCTTCGAGCCGCTATAGAAATTAGGTGTGAGCGAAAGTTGTAGCCTTGGGTATAGTTGTTCCTACAATGTAAGTTACCGACAGGACATATGGGCCCCACCACAAGTTACAAGGCTCTTAAGTGAGCTACTACAGAATTAACTTATGTCCAAAACCATTGAACATTACTAGACACTTTTTTATATAGAAACCCACCCATTCTATTGATTGAGGATATTTGTGAGAAGTTCAGTGCACGAACATATTTCCTTGAGTAGAAACAGGCCTTTTTGAAAGGCTACTTGTAGCTTGATAAAAGTGGTGACTCCCCCATCATAGGGATCATCTATCTATTATGCTCATGCAAGACTTAGTATATCACATCATTACCTGCTACAGCGGGATTCATAAGGTATGTAGTATCAAAGTTGAAGAAATATCAAGATGTGGCTGAAATTATCGTAACTGGCCATTTGAGCGTAGGGATAAAGTGTGTTTGAAGTGTCTTCGTTTTGTGTTAGACCAGTGATAAATTGAGCTGACTTCAGGCTTTTGGAAAAAAATACAAAAAAAAATTTGAAAAGGGGTCAAAAAGTTCAAAGCTTGGGTTGATTTACACCCACACTTATTTTGTGCCTTTTAAAGGAAACATTATTGTGTTTGTGTGCTTGCTTTGTTTTCTTGTCAAAGAAAGTCAAAACCAATTCAAAAACAAGTATTCATCCAACACAAATTTTCATCCAACATTTGACCAACAAACATCAAACAAAGTACAAACAAGATATCAAGTTATATGACCATCCTTCAAATCTTGAGAAAGAGGAATCTTCATCAACATGTCAATTTTAAGAGAAGACCATTAAGTTCAAAGGCTTTCATCAAAAGAAGAAAATTTTTCTATCTTAATAGACAAATTTTTTTCTCACACAGAGCCTTCTTGCGTCATATGTGTGTATATCTTCAAGGAAAATCCAACGAGTTTGATAAAGAGCCCTTTAAAAATAGAGCTTTTACTCAATATAGAGCTTTGAGTTATCATAAAAACAAAGGAGGCAAAATCAATCCTGCTTTCTTTCTAGAAATCTGCATTACATATAACATAGCTCGGGAAGAACCACCAACCCTCGAGAGAGAAGAGGAAGAATTTGTCCCATATGTAACACAAATTTTGTATTGAAGTTTCCATTACCATCCACTCTCACATTCATACATCATCAATCCATTTCAACTCTCAAAACATAAAAAGGTCTTGTCCTAAGTTCTTTTTAGATATTGCTTGAATCAAAACAACACATCACTTTTTAGAGTGTCTCTACATCTAGGATAAACTCATCCTAAGAGGCATTTTTACACAAGCTAAAAATGGTCTATGAGTGCATCCTCTCATTACTAGGTAGCTTGGTTTGTAACACATCTCAAACCTTCCTATACCTTATCATATCAACATTGTTGACAACACAAAGAGAAATTCATAAAAGGACTTTGGTAACATCAAACCTTCAATGTTAGAGATCCATATTCTAAACACTTCACCAAATATTAATCTCTCATTCCATCACCAACTCATAATCACTTTCACCAAAACTTCAAAAACAACTTTCAAACAAAATGGCTCACACTAGATTGAGAACTAGACAACTAGAGATTGAAGAGGAGGAAGAAAACCTCAATGATTACCATGAGGCCATTGGAGGAGGTACAAATAATGAAGATCCTAGTAACCCAAATCCTAAAGCAATAGAAAGAGCAGAACACAACCCTAGATTCAATTGACTTTTCAATGAAATCTTCAAAAACAATGCAGATGCTCACTTTCTAAAAATTGCTCAAGAAGGAGCTAAATTACCCTCTGATTTTGATACCACGCAAATATGACAAGCATCGGAGAACCATAGTTGTAACGAGCATGGAGGAGGCTGATATAACTTCAGATATGACCTTAATCGAGGAAACCCCCCACCTCCTCCTCCTAACGACATAGACATGTTGAGGCAACAAGTTGAGAATCTCACCCAACAAATCCACAGTGGTGTGAAAACTACCCGGTTTTCACTCAATGATATTTGTCCCTATCCCTTTGATAGGAACCTACACATGCCACCTTTTTCACGAGGGTTTGAAACACCTAAGTTTGAAAAGTATTAGGGAAAAGGAGACCCTAGAGATCATGTCTGGGAATTTCACTCAGCTTGCCTAGAAGTGGCATATGAAGATACATATCTAATCCGCCTCTTTCCTCAGAGTTTGGGAGGGACAACTACACAATGGTTTTCCCGATTTTCAGGTGGCATTATGACATTTGAATAACTGGTCCAAAAGTTCATCACACATTATTCACACAACATAGAACATGATGTTACCATGGCAGATCTGTGCAATACCAAGCAAAATCCAGGGGAGCTATTTTCAGCTTTCCTGCAACAGTGGAGGCAACTATCTAGTAGACGTTCTCTTCATCTACCTGAACGAGAGCTAGTGCAAATATTTATTTCCAACTTGAATGATGAAATGGAATTCCACCTAGACATCAAGGGCACAGAGTCCTTTGATGACATAATCACCCAGGAATTAAAATGTGAAAGGGCCCTTATCGAAAAGGGACTTATCAAGATATACAATGAGCCAAAAGATGGCCCTCACCCACGTTTTAATAGTGATAAACCTAACTTCTGGAATAAGAATAAAAACATTGTCAATGATGGGGTCATAGATGCAAGAACCATAAAAAGTGCACAACCTGTTGTCCGATTTGCGGGGCAAAATTCCCCTCCTAAAAACAACATAGTTGCTCCTCCGCAAAACCAAGTTCACAATGCACCACAAGAATAACCAAGACAACGACAAAATTATAAACCAAAATGTACATACACACCCTTAGGAGAACCTATCGAAATGGTATTGCATCAATTGGTCTCTTCAAATCTAGCGACCTTACCAAAGACATCTAACTACGAACCTCACGTCAAACCTCCATGGTGGAAAGATAATGAACATTGTGAATTCCACCAAGGGAAAGGGTATAAAACAAGTAAATTCCATAGACTAAAACATCTTGTTCAGGATCTTATTGACTGAGGAGAGATTGAAATCGAAGGACATGACCTAAAAACCTCCAATAATGATCTTCTCATGTTTAAGAATCCACTTCCATTATAAGATCAAAGGGGTCCTTCCACTTCAGGGCAAAACACAGATACAACTGATTATAGGTGATCTACCTATAATTATATTGTAAATCACCTATATGATGCCAATGAACAAATTGCATCCAACACCATCAAAAAGTTGAACCCTACCTACAATTTTGTCATGGGTCGTAGCAAGATCACCATTAAAGTAGCTCCACAAGGCACAACCTCCATCCCAAAGCAATATAATCTTGTAGAGCAGTTAGATAAGATGCCCTCACTTATATCCATTTTAGAGCTTTTGCGCCTATCCCAGCCTCATGAAACAATCTTGGATCAAGCTCTCCAAGACACGTCAGTCCCTACCAATCTCAATACATATCAATTTCAAGCTATGGTTGGTAATCTAAGGTCATCACCATGTCTCACTTTCTCTGAAAGTGACAATACATCCTTCCAACATCCTCACAACGCCTCACTCCATATTGAAGGATTTATCAACCAACACAGGATCAAGCGAGTCTTGATTGACAATGGCATCGGTTTGAATATATGTACATTACAATTGGTCACCACATTGGGATATGCAATAGAATTAGTGGACCCCCGCATAAAGATAACTATAAAAGCCTATGATAATGCGGAGCGTTCTTCAAAAGGAGAAGTTGTGTTACCAATCCGAGTGGGCCTAGTGGTGAAGCACATCATCTATCAAGTTCTAGACCTTCCTCTGACATATAATTTGTTGTTAGGAAGACCTTGGATACACGCCATGCAAGTTGTTCCATCCACCTATCATCAGTGTATCAAGTTTGCCCATAACGGTGTAGAAATCAAAATCCTGGGTGATGCAAATCCATTTGCATATTGTAACAATATTAATCATCAACTAGAGATTACTGTTCCTAACAATAGAGAAGATATCCCATCCACATCATATGTTAGTCCATCCTCTCTTTCTAGCTCAAACACCCCTATACCAAAGATAGAGAAGCTGAAAATGAAAATGGCAGAGGAAGGACCTGGGGAATATATTCTAAGCCAACTCTTTTGTGTTGGGAAATTACCCACTTCCCCTAGAACTTATGGCAAGCCTCAAAGGTTACTTCAACCACCACTGGTCAAGCCATCATACACTTTGGCACCTTTTATTTTGGAAAAAGTCAGGAAGAGGAGACCAGAGATGAGGACCTAGTAGAATGGATCTATAAAGACCCTATCACCATGGAAATCCCACAGGCTAAGCTTCCTACAGATCATTATGGAAAAGGTGTTACCATTATGCAAACAATGGGATATGATGGTCAGAGTGCTTTGGGACCTTGCAAGAAAGGATGACATGAGTCGTTGCAGCCTGAATTAAAACCCAAAGATAACACTGGATTAGGTTTTGAAAAGGAGGCTCTTCCTAAGCTCAAATTCAAAGGGAAACCCAACAAACCTCTATATCAGCCTAATACTCTAAAGAGGCCACCCCTAATTATATCAGTAGCACCAAGAATCACACCAACTACCCCAACAAGGCTGAGAATCCCATCAATACCATCCACAACACTACTCACACCGCTAAAAATACCTGCAAAACCCATTATCCCACTAGCATCACCGATAGTATTACCCACAACACCAATAATCCTACCTACAACACCAATCATCCCACCAATCAAACCAATAACCCCATCAGCAGTAGCAACTACATCAACAACACCATTAGTAGTATCTATACCCCCAACAACATCGACAAAACTAATAGACCCATCAACAACATCAGTGGCACCTATAGTACTAGCAATTCCATCACTAGTAGTTCATCAACCGATTACAACTACAATGTTAAATCAAAAGATATCCTGGTTTGGTATAGTAATCGAATACTAGAAAGTGACTCAGAGACTAACTCACATGAATGGGAATTTGATTCCGTACATCTCAATACTTTAGATGAGGAAGCCAGATCACCACCTCCAACTTGCAAAGAAATCCTTGTTTATGAAGAAGAATGTATATTAAAACCTCTTGGGTTCCTGAACTGGAAACACCTTCCACAGACCCTACGTCACATCTTATGCCTGATTATGATAGGGAGAGTACCATCAATGACCTTCACCATAATGTATTAACCCTCACTGACACATCTCATGAACTTAACCTGATTGATGAGGTAATGCCCATTATCCATCTTGAACTCATCGAATGGAAACAACCTAATCCCCCATGCCTTCACCAATTCCAAAATGATGAGGTAATCATTGACTTTTTGGAACTACAGGATAACATACCAACCAGGGATCACAAAGCTGGATTTGCCATCAAAATTAATAGCGCAACATACTTTGGGGTGGATGCCAAACCTTTTAGCTATGAAAATATCACGATAAAACATGGATCTTCTAGTGAAAACCACACTGTGGTACTGTTTGATCCCAAAAAAGTAAAAAGAAAGAGTGTATCCAATGGTGAAAACCTCTTTAAGGCGCTTGAGGATGAAATGTTTGACATCCTCCCCTCTAGTACAAATTAGGAATGATCAACAATCCTCATCAAGGAAACAAAAGAATTCAATGTGGGGACCCCTAAGACTCCTCACCAAATACATCTGGCATCTCTTTTAACTCCAGAGGAACAACCTAATTTTCTAGAATTATTCCAGAAGCGTCAGATCAACTTTGCATGGTCATATGCAGACATGCCTAGTCTAGATCTTGATTTTGTCATGCATCACCTCACCGTGGTAGGAGCTAAACCGGTGCAACATAAGCTTTACAAGATACACCCCCAGATTGTTGTACTAGTCAAAGCAAAACTTAAGAAACTCCTCGATGTTGGTTTCATCTGACCAATCCATTATGCAGATTGGATCTCCAACATTGTACCTATCGAAAAACCGAATGGGGGCATCTGTATCTGTACTGACTTCAAGGATTTGAACAAAACATGTCCTAAAGATGACTTCCCCCTACCAAACATTGACATGATTGTGGACCTAACAGCAGGACATGCCATGATTTCTCTTATGGATGGCTTTTCAGGGTACAATCAGATAAGGATCACTCCAAAAGATCAACATAAGACTGCCTTCACATGTCCATGGGGAACATATTGTTGGAACGTTATGTCTTTTGGTCTAAAGAATGTAGGGGCGACCTATCAAAGAGCAATAACCACCATCTTTCATGATATGATGCATACCATAATGGAGGATTATGTTGATGACTTACTGGCAAAATCATTAACAAGAGAAGGTCATCTTGCAATATTAGATTAAATATTTGACAGACTAGAACAATATCATGTTCGACTCAATCCAAAGAAATGTGTCTTTGGAGTAACCTCAGGGAAACTTCTCGGATACATTGTCTCAAGCAAAGGCATTGAAGTCGATCTAGTAAAGGTCAAAGCAATCATGGACATGCCACCTCCCAAGAACATCAGTCAGTTAAGGATACTACAAGGGCGGCTACAATCTATCTGAAGATTCATTTCCCAACTAGCAGATATGTGTCATCCGTTTACACATCTATTACACAAAAACATCCGCTTTCAATGGGATGCTAGATGCCAACAAGAATTCCACATGCTCAAGGACTATCTCATGAATACATCATTGTTGATTCCACTAGATCCAAGTAGACCTCTATTGCTCTATATTTCAGCTAACAATATGGCATTAGGAGTACTAGTGGCACAACACAATGCAGAAGGGAAAGAGTGTGTTGTTTACTACATCTCTCGCACACTGGTCATCTATGAACTCAATTACACACCTATTGAGCAAGCTTGCCTAGCAGTAATCTTGGTAGCCACTAAACTAAGGCAGTACCTATTAACACATAAAGTACAACTTGTATATGGTGAAAATGGATAACAATAATAACAATATTGAAAGGCTAAATGAATCCAACCACTAAACCCTAGCCTAACAATGAACAAAGATCCACCATAACATATGAAGATTACCTAAGACAATGCAAATCACATGAAATCACAAAGATTATACCATCACATGCCCAATAGGGTTTTGATCTCCATTCTTCCTATCTCCATTGATCTTGCTTGATATATTTGCTCTCAGATTTTATATGCACAAGAGCTCAACAAAAAATGGAATGTGGTTGCAAGTAGGATCGTAGTGTAGTCGAGTCCTCCAAATTGTCGATTAGGCTGAGTGATTAGGTCATTAGGGTTTGATAATGAAGAAGGCATCTCCTTAAATAGAAGACACAATATGAAATGGAGGGTTAAGATTGAGAGGTGTAAAAAGAGAGGTCGGCTAGGATTAGATGGTAGGTAAAGGAAATAATAAAATAATGAAAGGGGTAGGTAGTGTATGAATTAAGAGATGAATGACATGTGTCATGGGTAGAAAAAGCTAATGAATTAATTAAATAAATAAAGATTTATTTAATAAATAGAAGAAGTAGGATAATTAAATAAATAAAAATATTTATTTAATTTAGGAAAAGGATAATTTAAATAAATAAATGTATTTATTTAAATGAGAAATAAGGCTAGAAGAGGATAAATGAATTAATTAAATAAATAAAGATTTATTTAATTAATAGAAGAATTAGGCTTAGATAATTAAATAAATAAAATATTTATTTAATTAGACATGACAATTTTGAGTGTCTACATTTTGCCCCTCTTTGAGACAATGTGGCTTGTCGCGTTGTTTCAAAGAAGATAAGATGAACTGATACAGAGTTGCCCCAGTATGGGAATAATATGCCCCCTTAAGAGATTGGATGAAAAAGTCTGGAAAGATTGCAGACAATCTCTCGATAAGAAAGATAGGCTAGAATGAACTGACCGGATAAAGTGACAAAGTCACGGGATAAAGAAGACTGACTCGGGAAATGAAGGCGAGGGCTAGGGTAGGCTATAAGATAGACCACAGGCAAAAGACATCCTCATTGTCATCTACACCTTCACGAGATCAAAGTGCAGAGTGAGAAAAGAGCAGCAGCAGTCAACAGCGATGGCCTTCGTACACAGATTCGACCGTGTTCGCCGATTTCAGAGGCCAGCAGAGGCAGGAGAGCCGGTAAGTACCATGAAACCTCCTCGTACTTTCACGCATTTCAATTTTTGTCATTAATGCTCAGTAGGTAATGTAATAAATGCGCATTTATGTTAGGAAAGCGCATTTGCATTTGAAAAGTATGAATTTGCATCTTCTAGGTCAAATCGGCAGTTCTGTGATGAACATACACTGTCGATTGGATAAGCTACTGAGAGGATACACTCAAGTAGGTCCTCTAGGAAGACTAGGATAGATCAAGGCACTTTGTGATGAACAGTGAGTACCAAGATAAAGTACTTTGTGATGAACAGGGAGTACTAAAATATGAGCAGCACTTTGTGATGAACAGGGAGTGCAAATGTGAGTAACACTTTGTGATGAACAGGGAGTGTCACACACGTAGTACTTTGTGATGAACAGGGAGTACCACTAGGATAATCAGCAACACTTTGTGATGAACAGTGAGTGTCACTAGGATAGATAGCCATATGCATTTAGATAGCAAGTAGCATTGTGTGATAAACAGTGAATGCCACGATAACTGACATGATTGATTATTTGACTGCAGGAGTATCTGCCTATGTTGGAGTCACGGGAGAGATTCCCGTCTACACAGAGACTGCGAACAGAGTTGTCGTTTGAGGAGAGAGCAGCTATTGAGGAGATGCGGCTCAGACATGTACTGTATGTGCCTGAGTTTCGGGCAAACATGGGTTTGTTGACTGCGCTGGCGGAGAGATGGCACTCCGAGACTTGCACGTTTCACTTACCGATGGGGGAGATGACAGTGACCCTCGAGGATGTCTATCGGATTTTGCACATACCAATCGATGGAGAACTGATTCCATATGATCGAGATGGAGACAGGGAGGCGTTGAGACGGGTATTCCAGGATCCCGGGTTGGAGATGAGAGCAGGGCACGTGGCATGGGATACCATGACCGCGACAGGTTTAGCTTTGCCAGCTGTGATCGGAGGAGCCATCAGTGGGTTCTTGTGTCCTGACAGAGCTACACGGGGGTTGGCAGTGGGTTGGGGAGGAGCATTGGAGATACTGGTGGCTGAGCACACCAGATATGTATGGGGGCAATGTGTCTTGGCACATTTATACTATGAGCTGCATCAGTTCGTTTATCACGGATCAGTGGGACTAGGCTGTGGAGTGACACTCCTACAGGTGTGGGCATATGAGCACCTTCCTATCACACGGCTGATTCACTTCAGAGGTAGAGGGCATGGACAGAGATTTGTACACCTCTATGATATGATTACGTCACAGCCTCGGATTGGCCGGTTGGAGCACTGGAGGCATGTTATAGATGATATTGACACAGTCATCTGGAGGCCGTACCTGGGGTGCGAGGAGTGGGAGGACGATGCCTTGGAGCTGCCATATACATTCAGGCGCAGATATCTGATTGGGCGGACGCCCTACATTTTGGAGAGACAGCTGGTTGACAGGGTAGGCAGACAGTTCGGTCGGATCCAGAGGATGCCGCGAGGCTCGGGCTTGTATGCCCGTACAGTCAGGGATCAGGCACAGTTCGGGCCATTATTATCGTATGATCAGGTCGTGACACAGATGACAGAGATGATGCCATTACCCTGGGATATGTGGCCAGAGGTTGAGGATGCAGGTATGGATGCAGAGTACGCTGCATATTGGGCAGAGCATCCGTTTCCGCGGTTGACAGATCCAGGAGAGCTGCATGAGGGGGAGGTTGGAGGGGATGATGATGATGATGGTGGAGGGGATGGAGGTAGGGGCCGATGGAGGCGGAGGGGAGTAGTGGGAGAGAGGAGAGTGGCACCTCGGAGGGAGGGAGGACAGGAGGGACCAGCCCAGGTAGTGAGGGGGCGAGGTGGATTGCCACTGCAGGTACCAGCAGCACAGTGACAAAGGCAGGGACAGGTGCAGAGACAGGTGCCAGTACGGGAACAGGTACAGAGACAGGTGCAGGCACCCAGACATGTACAGAGACAAGCATCAGTTCAGGCACCCAGACAGGTACAAAGGCAGGCACAGATATAGGCACCTGCAGAGGGAGAGCCATAGGCAGAGGCTAACGGTGGAGATCCTGAGGAGGATGAGCTGTTAAAGCTGAGAGAGATCTGCCAGGGCCAGGCAGACGAGATCCAGGAGTTGGAGCGGGAGAGGGATCGCCTCAGGATCAGGCTCCGAGATACAGAGCGAGAGACGGATCAGGCCATTCAGCGATATACTGAGGCTGAGACAGCTCTGAGGGCAGGGAGGCAGGCGGCAGAGGACGCAGGGGCAGGCTATGCATATGTGCTGCGAGCTGGTGAGGAGATTGGCTACTGGAGAGACCTGTACTATGGTGCAGTGCCAGCAGATTAGCGGGCGAGGAGCTTCCATAGACCATCGCGGACAGCGACGGCTACGGGAGGGAGTCGGAGGAGGTAGGCATCTAGTGGTGGGGTTATGGGTCCTCCACCACCACCAGACAGGCAGGGGGATCCTGGAGCGGGTCCATCTACACCTCAGCGTCTGTCGAGGCCAGGCGGCTCCGAGGGAGGGAGTTCATCATAGCCATAGAGGGCTCCCCTTTGTATCAGTATATGTACCATTTTTGTATTGTAGACACCTGCGGGTGATTTTGTAGCCATATGATTCTTTTGACATCATTGTATCATGACACATTTGATTATATATGAGATCATTCACCATTTTTGCGGCAGCTATATGCATGTGTACCTTTTGTGATGTATGCTTCGATGATGTATGTTTAATGTGATAGATGCAATGCAATATTTTTGTTCTTTTATGTTTTAGATGTGATGCATGATGCAAATGTGAATGTATGTAATGCAAATGAATATGATAATGCAAATGATTATTTACCTGATGAAAATGTAAGATGTGCTAACATATGATGTATGCAGGATGTGATGCAATTGTGATATCTGAAATGCTCATATGTGGTGATGCAGGTGTAACTATATGAAATGCAAATGTTTTTGGTGTGTCATTATACTCAGTCATGTGATAGCGGACTCGAGAAGGACGATGGAAGTCAATCAAGAAAGGGGGATGGAAGACAAAAGATATGAACGTGAAAGAGCTTCTTGTGCGTTATCATCATTGAGCTTTATTATGGCAAAATAGGTTATGACAATCGAGGCATTTGTTCGACCCAGAAAGTCATTGTACCCGTTTGCATGGAGATAAGACAGTCACAAACAAGGAATGCTCCAGTTCATACTAGACTCACAGTGTCCTCATATCCTTGGACAAGTCATAGCATTACTAAAAGACAATCCACAGACAGCAAATGCAAATAGGTGACGATACCCCATCCTTGCCTTTCTAGTCAAAGACATCCTGGAGATAGAATCTCTAGTCAAAAGACATCCTGGAAAAGCTAAAAGACATGTCACCTAAAGATAAAATCAAAAGAAAGCCAAGACACGACACGAACATCCACTGTAGTCCTCAAGTTTAGTGTCTCTTGTCACTTGTTTAAGTCTTATTTGATTGTGGTCACAATGTTTACTTTCACAAAAAGGATAGATAGCACTGAACCATATGTTGTCTGAGTCTGTTGAAAGATTTGATTTGTTGAAACCCATTGTTGCTGCTGTGTCTCATTTGAAACTGACTGAATCCATGAAACTGATACTTTATTGTGGAGAAGATGGAACTTTATTGTAGATCTGTGATGCAGATGTTGCTTTATTGCGGATTGTGCGCGGATAGACTTGAAGGAAGCTGGAAGAAACTGTACTCCTCGAAACATGTGATGTTCTTAGTTCCACAGCCATCACTAGACGTAGGATTTGCCTTAGCCACAGATAGGATCTGATTTGTTATGGATGGAAAGGGATGTGAAAAGGGAGGTTTATGGATGGCTAGCCAATCTTAGGTAGATCAATAACAAGCAATGATGGGAATGGGTAAGTTTATTGTGAATGAATAGGTTGTGAGTGTGTGCAAAGTGAAAGATGAAAGAGAATCCTGAAAGAGGGAGGAGCAAAGTCTCTACGCATGGCGCTGGTGACCCAGTTTTCACCATGGTACTTGCCCAGGGCACCACCGAAGTGGTTTTCACCATTGGACGAAATTATTTCTCTTTAATTTTTTGATTTTTCAATTTTTTTGTGTCACAAGGCGCTTGTTTGCCAGGTTTTCACCAAGTAACGATTTTTTTTTTGTTCTATAATTTTTTTTGTATTTTTGCAATGTTTTTGATTTTTTTGTATTTTTGAATTAGGATGTTCCGAAGAGCTTATGTGTAGAACCTGCGAAGGTGCATGCTGTTGACAGGATCCTCCAAGGGTTCACCTTCTGTAGTTGAGAGCTGATATGCCCTAGATCCATATACCACTGTGATGATGTAAGGACCAAGCTAGTTTGGTTCGAACTTGCCCTTCTTATCTCTGTCTTGCTGATTCTTGGGGTTTTCTCTGAGGACTAAGTCACCTACCTCAAATGTGCGAGGCTTGACCTTGTGATTGTAGCTGTGACTCATTCGTTGTTGGTAAGCCTTGAGATGATTAAAAGAAGTATGTCTTCATTCCTCCAGCAGTTCTAGTTCTTGTAAGCGAGAGACCCTGTAATCTTCATCGTTGATTATGTTTCTCAAAGAGACCCGTAAAGAAGGTAACTCGACCTCAATAGGCAAGATGGCTTCAGCGCCATAGACAAGTGAGTAAGGTGTAGCTCCTGTAGGTGTGCGAACACTTGTACAGTAGGCCCAACGTGCAGGATTGAGTTGGATATGCCAGTTACGGCCAGCGTCGTCGACTGTCCTTTTAAGGATTTTGAGAATTGTTTTGTTAGACGCCTCAGCTTGGCCATTACCTTGGGGGTAATATGGTGTGGAGAAACGATGAGAGATATGGAAGCAGTCACAGAGTTCACGAACATCCTGATTTTTGAAGGGATGCCCGTTATCAGTAATAATGGAACTAGGAATCCCGTATCGACAAATGATGTAGTTCAGGATGAAGGTAGCAATTTGTTTCCCTGTAACTTGTGTGAGAGGCACGGCTTCAATCCACTTTGTGAAATACTCTGTGGCTGTGATAATAAATTTATGACCATTGGAAGAAGGAGGGTGAATCTTGCCTATGAGATCGAGTCCCCACTGACAAAAGGGCCAAGGAGATGCGAGTGGTTGTAGTTCTTGTGCTGGTGCATGTATGAGGTTTCCATGAATTTGACACTGCCTACACTTCTTGACAAACTAATATGAGTCTTTTTCCATAGTAGGCCAGTAATATCCAGTCCTGATGAGTTTCTTGGCCAAGGTAGAACCACTAGTATGCGGACCACATATCCCTTCATGCACTTCTCGTAACAAAATCTGAGCTTCGTCACTCTCTAAACATCTAAGAAGGGTGCCATCTAGACCTCGTCGGTATAAGATATCAGCTAGAATGACGTATCGAGAGGATTGGCGAATGAAAGTGCGGCGTTGGTTGTTCGATAGATCGGGAGGTAAGATATTGTCGTGAAGGTATGTGAATATGGAACCATATAACTGGGATTCAAGACCAACAATGCATATCATTTCAGTAGGAGTGATCTCGTATGAAGGAATCAACAGATTATCTACCAGGAACTCATAGCAGGTCTCATTTTGTGGTAGATCAATGAGCGAAGCAATCGTAGCCATGGTATTTGCAGCACGATTTTGTTCTCTTGGTATCTGCTCAAAATCTATCTTTGTGAAGTGTTGTTTCAAATCATCTACCAGTTGTTTGTAAGGCATTAGCTTTTCATCTTTTGTTTGGTAATCATCAGTTGCTTGATGGATGACCAGTTGAGAATCCCCAAAAACTTGAAGTTCTTGGAGCTTCCATTGAACTACAATTCTTAATCCAGTTGTTAATGCCTCATATTCCACTATATTGTTGGTGCAAGGAAATGATAAGCGGTATGACTTTGGTATAGAATCGCCTTGGGGAGTTATAAAGAGAATACCCGCTCCTGCTCCATGCTGTGTGTATGAGCCATCAAAGTATAGTTGCCATGGCTTCACATGTGATATTGTTAAAATTGCTTCATCTGGAAATTTTGACTGTAGAGGAACATCATCTATCATGGGAGCATCTGCCTATTGATCTGCAATTGCTTGTCCTTTTATTGCTTTTTTGTCTACGTACTCGATGTCAAATTCACTCAGAATCATTACCCACTTGGCCAGCCGCCCAGTAAGTGTAGCTTTGTTGAGAAGATATTTTAGTGGATCAATTCTGGCAATCAACTTAGTCTTGTGAGTGAGCATATAATGGCATAATTTTAGTGAAGCAAAGACCACAGCGAGATAGGCACACTCGATTGGTGTGTAATTTAGCTCATATCCCACCAGTGTGCGACTGATATAGTATACTGCTTTTTCCTTGCCGTCAAGTATTTGTTGTGCTAAGAGTGCCCCCAGTGTCGTTGGAGTCGATGATATGTAGAGTAACAAAGGTTGATCTGGAATTGGTGGCATCAAAATTGGTGGGTTCAAAAGATAGTTTTTGAGTGCCTGAAAAGCCTGTTGACAGTTCTCATCCCATTTGAACTTGATGTTTTTGTGTAGCAGGTGCTGGAAAGGATTACACTTATCTGCAACTTGTGCTATGAATCTTCGTATGGATTGGAGTCTCCCTTGTAAAGATCGAAGTTGACTGATATTCCTCGGTGGCGGCATGTCCAAGATAGCCTTGACTTTTGCTGGATCGGCCTCGATTCCTCTTTTAGACACAATGAATCATAGGAGCTTCCCTGAGGTTACTCCAAAGACACATTTCTTTGGATTTAATCTTACTTTGTATTTTTCCAGCCGATCAAAGATAACTGAAAGTATGTCCAAGTGTGTATCTCTGTCTATTGATTTTCCCAAGAGATCATCAACATAATCTTCCACTGTTATGTGCATGAGATCATGAAAAATAGTGGTCATCGCTCTTTGATAAGTAGCGCCTGCATTTTTCAGCCCAAAAGGCATGACATTCCAACAGAAGGTTCCCCATGGACAAGTGAATGACGTTTTATGTTGATCTTCAGGTGCAATCCTGATTTGATTATATCCAGAAAATCCGTCCATTAAAGATAGCATTTCATGACCTGCTGTGAGATCAACGATCAAGTCAATGTTTGGTAATGGGAAGTCATCTTTCAGACAAGCTTTGTTGATGTCTCTGAAATCTGTACATATTCTTATGCTGCGATCTGGTTTACTGACAGGTACTAGATTGGAGATCCATTTGGGATAATCAATTGGGCGTATGAAACCGACATCCAATAATTTTTCTAGCTCTGCCTTAACTAGTAATGCCACTTGCAGGTGCATTTTCCTTAATTTTTGTTTTACTGGCTTTGCCCCCGGTTTGACTGTCGAGTGATGCATTACCAGATCCGGATCTAATCCAGGCATATCAGCGTATGACCATGCAAAGTTGATTTGTCGTTCCTTGAAGAAGCTTATGAATTTTGCCCTCTCAGACTCTGTCAAGGATTGAGCCAGGAATATGTTGTGTGGAACCTCTTCCATACCAATGTTTGTCTTTATGTCTCCTCTACCAACATGGATGATTTTTCCTCATATGATGCTCGAAGAATGTCGAGCCTTCCATCTTCGGGTGCCTCAGAGAGGTTTTTGCCCTCAGATACGTCCTTTCTTTTTACTTTTTTGGAGTCAGATAGCACCACAGTGTGGTTTTTGCCATAAGACCCTTGATTTGTTCTTATTTTCACATTTTTGCAACTAGAAGGCCCGACACCCTCACCAAAATATGCCATGTTGTTGAGTTCTATGTTGTATCCTGCTTTGTGGTCTCCAGGGGGAAGATCATCTCGTATGCCAAGATAGTCGATAATAGCTTCGTCATTTTGAAATGTATCAAATTGTGCTGGTCCTTCATGATCCCAGTCAATGAGTTGGGGGTGAACAAGGGGAAGTTCTTTAGTGTTTTCAGAGTTTGCAGGGCGAAGAGTGAAGATGTGGTTATATTCAGGTATGTCAAGACAATCGTCGAGGTCATTGATGGCACTCTCCTCATCAGTTTCGATCGCGAGCGAATCCAAATTATCGTCACTAGTAGCGCCTTCAGGGACAGGTGTCCTCATCCTATGCGATTTCAACCTAGGACATTGAAACGAAGACTGTGCGGGATCCTTATGGGTTGGTTCTTGACCAACTCTGAACTTTTTGTAAAATTCCTCCTCTTTTGTGGGTTCATCTGGTTCTTTGAATGTCTCGGTGAGCTCATAGTCACTGGAGGATTTGTCTGAACCCCATTCCCACTCATTAGAGTCTGTGGAATAGTAGTCCTCTTGTTGAATTTCGGCAACTTTGATTCGCAATGCCTCTTTTGTTCTTTTATTGTGTATCTTGGAATTCAGAAAACCAAGTCCCTTTGAGCATTCCCTTCTTGTAGTTAACTCAGGTTGTAAGGGCTCCATGACGCCTTCTTTGCGTAACCCGAGAGGGATTTTTCCATCATACCCGAATCTTTGCAGAATTTTGAAGCCTTTGCCATAGTTCTCACAGGGTATAATAATCTGATCTTGTGTGTCCTCTTCAACATCTTTGTAGAGAATTTTGTATAAATTTTCCTCTTCTAGTTCACCCCATCTTTGAAAGGTAGTAGGATCCCATTTGAGTATCATGATGGAGATTTGCTTGTTAGGATGTGGCCTCCCATATTCTTTTGGAGAACTCATGACTTGTCGTAAAAACATTGTCTGATTCAAAGTGTATTCTCCCATGCCTTTGTCTTGAAACTTGCTTCTAAGTTCACCTTGTTTGGATGTCGAGGGTTTTAATGACTCAGGATCAATGTACGCCAAAGAAGGAGTAGCCTCACGATTACTGGGAATTATAGTCTCAGTATGTGATCTCAAGTTATTGCAATATATGAACGGATTTGGATCACCGTTGACCGTTACCTCGACTCCATTATGAGGAAACTTAATGCATTGATGGTATGTCGATGGGACTGCCCTCATTTCATGAATCCAAGGACGTCCTAGCAATATGTTATATGTGAGATCCAGATCTAGGACTTGACAAACCACATCCTTTGTGACTGGCCCAATTCTTAGCGGTAAGGTAACTGTGCCCTTGGATGAATGCTCTTCATCATCATAGGCCTTGATGGTGATTTGGTTTGTAGAATTCACAGCTTTGTCAGAATATCCCAATTGTCTAATGGTGCTCAAAGTACAAATGTTTATACCTACTCCTCCATCTATCAGGACTCGCTTTATTCGATGTTTATGTATAAAGGCTTCAACGTGTAAAGGTGCATTATGTGGCTGACTTATGGAGGCGTCATCAACTTCTGTAAATGTGAGGGAGTGTGGAATGGATAGGTATCCCACCATGGCTTGGAACTGGTCCACATTCAGATCAGTAGGGACGGCAGTGTCTCTCAAGATTTTGTCAAGGATAGCTTTATGAGCAGGGGATATGCGTAGAAGCTCAAGAATGGAGATGAGCGCGGGTGTCTTCCCTAACTGTTCTACAAGGTCATACTCAGGCTTGATTGATGAAGAATTGGTATTCTTAGTTGAGGCACCTGGCAATGTAATCTTACCTTGACGAGTTGTAACATGACATTCAGAAGTAGACTCGGAGGAAGATCCCACACCCTTTAGGACAATCTTGGGTCTCTGAGAAGGATTCTTAGGATTTTTGTTCTTGATAGTAATAGTAGAAATATGATTGTCCATCAAGATATGATTGATAGTAGAATCATAATTGTAAGGTGCTCTAGTGTAATTGGCTTGATCATCTGCGACTTTGCCTTTTCCTTTGTCATGTTTTGGGAACGGTTCCTTAAACATCTCATGCTCTTGGTTAGATGAATGTCCCTCAATCTCAATATCGCCTCTGTCAATGAGATCTTGTACAATGTTCTTCAATCGATGGTAATTACTTGTCTTATGACCCTTGCTCTTATGAAATTCGCAATACTCATCATCATTCCACCAATTTGGTTTGACCTTTGGTTCATATGGAGGAAAATCTGGAGCTGTGATCACTTTGTTTGCCACAAGCTTTTTGAATACTGATTCAAGTGGTTCTCCCAATGGAGTGTACTTCCTTCGTGGTCTAGAAGTTGTTTGAGTATTCACTTGATTGTTTGTAGAACTTGATCCTGAAAAGATGAATTTGGGTCGCACTGTGTTGGCATCAACAACACCATCATTGACTGTGTTCTTGTTTTTATTCCAAAATCTTGGCTTGTCTTTTCCTTTAAAGTCATCTTTGTTTTCCTTGAATAGCTTGATGACTCCTTGTTCAATTAGGACCTTTTCTGTTGCTAAGCCCTTTTCAATAACATCTTTGAATGTAGACAAACAAGCTTTTCTGAGATCATAGCCAATAGCCTTGTTAACATTTTGTGTGAACATTTCTACCATTTGTTTCTGAGGGATTTCGCAAGAGCATCTGCTAGCTAGATTTCTCCATCTTTGTAAAAATGTTGCGAAAGATTCTCCTTCCTTTTGTTTAGTATTGCACAAGGTAGTAACTGAGACATCTGTTTCTATGTTGTAAGAGAAATGCTGAATAAATGCTTCTGCCAAGTCACCCCATGACTTAATACCGGGAGGTAATTGAGAAAACCATTCCATAGCTTGATCGCCTAAGCTTTGTGGAAACAACCTCATCAAGTATGTTTCTTCTGCCGCTACCTCAATGCAGGCTGTGAAGAATTGTCTTATGTGTGCCTTGGGGTCTCCTCTCCCTCTATATTTGTCAAATTTTGGTGTCACAAAGTGTGTAGGAAATGGGGGCATTGGAATGCTCTTATCAAAGGGATAAGGACATATATCTCTCATAGTGTATGTTGGTTTGGATGTACTCATGTCCTCCATCTTCTTTTGTAGATCTCTAATTTGTTGTTCCAAATTATTCTTAGGAGGAGATTGATTTCTTGTAGCATACCCCATGTTTGAAACACCCATTTGAGGAGGAGCTTGTTGCATGTATGGATGATACTGATCGTAGACCTGTCCATTTGGAGGTCTATATTGTTGCGGCATATATGGAGCACTTGGCATAACTTCATGTTGAGGAACCCCATATCTATTTTGTGCATATATACCATATTCAATAGGCATTTCATTTTCCATTGTGTTGCCCCCAATTTTGACATGAGGTCTCCTTGTGTCAAAATTTTGAGGATGCCTTTGAGTATCTACTTGTTTTGATTGATCCATACCTTGAGCATGTGATTGAGCATATCTATCCACATAAGGCTTCCATGATGGTCTTCGAAGGTAAGTATCATATGTTTGAGCTTGTGTATGTGGGATTTCTAGTTTTTGAAGTAAAACTGATGGTGACTCTGGCATCATATTTGGTGCTCTATTTCCTCCACTATTTGGTCTCCTTTGATCCATGTTGGGTTGAGTTTGTTGTGAGGGTTGACTTTCCATAAGTTGAGATAAGTCAAAATCATGCGGTATTTTAGCTCCACTTTGTGCCATCATGTGTAAAAAGTACTAACGATCTCTCCTCATTATCTCTTCAACCAATCTATTGAAATGAGGATTCATTATCGATTCTTCTATGTCTGCTGATAGTATTGAAGAGTTGTCAACATTGTCATTGTGTGTAGCATTGTTGTTTATAGTATTTGCGCTTTCCACATTTGGATTGTTTCTATAAACATTCATGTCTGGTAATGTAGTGTGCTCAGGATTGTAGAATAAATCATTGTCATACTCATAAGAACTCATGTTTGCGGACTCTTGAGCTTCTTTAGCTATTCTCCTAGATTTTTGAAGGCGGGTTTCAACCATGAACTAGGTGTTTGACCAAGATGTGAGAGACTAGATGAAAAGTGAAAAGAGTATGGAAGACCAAGAGTCATATGGAATGTAAATGAATCTTGAGGTGTACTTGCAATGTCCAAAGTGTAAGACCAAGTATGTATGTAGTAGAGTAGGTGTGACTTCCAAAGAGAGGATAGTTTCTCTTGATGAGGTAAGCTGACCTTGACCCTAAGTAAGACCAAATGAGACCCAAAGGTAAGAAACCTTGATGAGGGACCACTTAGCAAAGTGTAGTTGTATGTAGTGTGTTGAAAGAGTATAGTGAGGACAAGCAAGTGACCTTTTTGACTCAAGTTTTTAGACAAGTATGAATGTAAAATGAGATGTAAAGCAATGATGGACTGTATGAGACCCAAGGATAGGTTGAATGCTAGATGAAACCTGAAGAAACAACCTAGGAAGCTCAAGTATTCCGAAACTGATTTCTTTTGTTTGCTGGACTGTGAAATTTTCAATTCCTGACACAGACGCCTCTGTATGCTTCACAGACGCGATTCCCAGACACAGACGCTTCTCTGTTGGACACAGACGCTGATAAAAAACACAGACGCTATTCTGCCCTTCACAGACGCGCTTAGATTACGCAGACGCGGTTAAAACAGACACAGACACGTTTCTGTAAACTTCGTGCAATTTTTCCAATCTGTGAAGTTGTTTTGTTGTGACCAAATCCGACTGTTTGACTGTTTTTTGTGACAAGAGGACACAATGTTGATGACTCAATATTTGCAAACTGTCTAGACTCCAAAAGTGTGTTGTTTGATGTAAAAAGTTTTGCATACACTTGAAGACACAAAAGACCCAATGTTTTGTTGTTTAGTCTTGAATGTTTGAGTGTTTAGCATAAGACAAGCACAAATCTTAGGGCTGGCCAAGACAATAGTTGTTGATCCCACATAGGGTTTTACCCCCGAGGCTACGCTATTCAGAGCGGATACTTAGATGCTTGACCTCACTGGCTCCACCCTCGGCACTCACTTCTTGGGTCAGCCAAGCATCAGTCCCCATGAAAACTCCCCATGGTGAACTTTGTATCTCTACTAAGAACTGTATGTGTGTGGGCCGCTACCAGAGGTCTGACCTCCTGCCCCAACAACTAGAAGGATTTGGGCCTCTAAAACAAAATGGTGCTAGTAAGGGCATCCGCTCGTGTGGCCATACATGCGGCACTTTCAGCTCTATAAATACAGAAGGCTCCCAGCCGGTAGGGGTTACGCCCTACAAATGATCAAATAAATTTGATCAAACGGGTTTATGGGGAGACATAGTGTCGGTATGAACTAATCAGCACACATTATTCATAGTTTTCACCATGAATACATTTGATTATAGTGGTTTGGATGAGGTGGGTTTTCCTCGCTACCACTTGGGTCGTTCTCTTCTCACTAGTAGTCCTAATGACCACACGGGAAGACAGGCCCTCTAAAGATTAAACAAAAAGAGCCTATTGCTCAAGACACAAAAGACAATGATTCAATTTTAGTGCACCAATGGAAGTGTTTGCTAATCTATGAAAACAAGGCACACAACAAAATTACAAAACCCTAGCAAAGGCCCTGCAACAAAATTGTTAGTAGTTTGGGTTGTTTCAAATGATAACCCCTTCCTGCAAGAACACAAGTTAGGTAAATTTTAGAAAACCCAAAAGACTTTGTGAAAAAGGGGCCTTCAACAAAAACATTTTTGCCTCCAAAGCAAGCTGCACAAACTTAGTTAGCTAGATCTGCAAGGGTTAGCCGAAAATAAACCAGATCTGAAACCCTAAGTATAAAATCTGAAAACCCGAATCAAAGAAAAATTTGAAAATTGCAAAACAGAAAGCACAGACGCAGTTATACCAGACACAAATGCGTCTGTATGACACAGACGCGGTTCTGTGATGCACAGACGTGCCCACAGAACGCAGACGTTTTTTCCAAACATAGACGCGAGCAGATTCAACACAGACGCGTTTTAAATTCACAGAGGCGGCTCCAAAAACCTGCAAAATAAATTCTGACAAAAACACAGATGCGATTCACGATATTGCAGACGCTTCTGAAACACAAAAACGCGATCCGAACGCTCACAGACGTGGAAAAACCTAAAATGTCATCGAAAATTGTCCGATCTGCAACTTCAAAAATGCAAAATCTGCAACAAAAATGCTAAATGCAAAGGGACAAGAGTCCCACCGGGCGTGCCAAAATGTATATGGTTAAAATGGATAACAATAATAACAATATTGAAAGGCTAAATGAATCCAACCACTAAACCCTAGCCTAACAATGAACAAAGATCCACCATAACATATGAAGATTATCTAAGACAATGCAAATCACATGAAATCACAAAGATTATACCATCACATGCCCAATAGGGTTTTGATCTCCATTCTTCCTATCTCCATTGATCTTGCTTGATATATTTGCTCTCAGATTTTATATGCACAAGAGCTCAACAAAGAACGGAATGTGGTTGCAAGTAGGATCGTCGTGTAGTCGAGTCCTCCAAATTGTCGATTAAGCTGAGTGATTAGGTCATTAGGGTTTGATAATGAAGAAGGCATCTCCTTAAATAGAAGACACAATATGAAATGGAGGGTTAAGATTGAGAGGTGTAAAAAGAGAGGTCGGCTAGGATTAGAGGGTAGGTAAAGGAAATAATAAAATAATGAAAGGGGTAGGTAGTGTATGAATTAAGAGATGAATGACATGTGTCATGGGTAGAAAAAGCTAATGAATTAATTAAATAAATAAAGATTTATTTAATAAATAGAAGAAGTAGGATAATTAAATAAATAAAAATATTTATTTAATTTAGGAAAAGGATAATTTAAATAAATAAATGTATTTATTTAAATGAGAAATAAGGCTAGAAGAGGATAAATGAATTAATTAAATAAATAAAGATTTATTTAATTAATAGAAGAATTAGGCTTAGATAATTAAATAAATAAAATATTTATTTAATTAGACATGACAATTTTGAGTGTCTACATTTTGCCCCTCTTTGAGACAATGCGGCTTGTCGCGTTGTTTCAAAGAAGATAAGATGAACTGATACAGAGTTGCCCCAGTATGGGAATAATATGCCCCCTCGAGAGATTGGATGAAAAAGTCTGGAAAGATTGCAGACAATCTCTCGATAAGAAAGATAGGCTAGAATGAACTGACCGGATAAAGTGACAAAGTCACGGGATAAAGAAGACTGACTCGGGAAATGAAGGCGAGGGCTAGGGTAGGCTATAAGATAGACCATGGGCAAAATACATCCTCATTGTCATCTACACCTTCACGAGATCAAAGTGCAGAGTGAGAAAAGAGCAGCAGCAGTCAACAGCGATGGCCTTCGTACACAAATTCGACCGTGTTCGCCGATTTCAGAGGCCAGCAGTGGCAGGAGAGCCGGTAAGTACCAAGAAACCTCCTCGTACTTTCACGCATTTCAATTTTTGTCATTAATGCTTGGTAGGTAATGTAATAAATGCGCATTTATGTTAGGAAAGTGCGTTTGCATTTGAAAAGTATGAATTTGCATCTTCTAGGTCAAATCGGCAGTTCTGTGATGAACATACGCTGTCGATTGGATAAGCTGCTAAGAGGATACACTCAAGTAGGTCCTCTAGTAAGACTAGGATAGATCAAGGCACTTTGTGATGAACAGTGAGTACCAAGATAAAGTACTTTGTGATGAACAGGGAGTACCAAAATATGAGCAGCACTTTGTGATGAACAGGGAGTGCAAATGTGAGTAACACTTTGTGATGAACAGGGAGTACCACTAGGATAATCAGCAACACTTTGTGATGAACAGTGAGTGTCACTAGGATAGATAGCCATATGCATTTGGATAGCAAGTAGCATTGTGTGATAAACAGTGAATGCCATGATAACTGACATGATTGATTGTTTGACTGCAGGAGTATCTGCCTATGTTGGAGTCACGGGAGAGATTCCCGTCTACACAGAGACTGCGAGCAGAGTTGTCATTTGAGGAGATAGAAGCTATTGAGGAGATGGGCCTCATACATGTACTGTATGTGCCTAAGTTTCGGGCAAAAATGGGTTTTCTGACTGCGCTGGCGGAGAGATGGCACTCCGAGACTTGCATGTTTCACTTACCGATGGGGGAGATGACAGTGACCCTCGAGGATGTCTATAGGATTTTGCACATACCAATCGATGGAGAGCTGATTCCATATGATCGAGATGGAGACAAGGAGGCGTTGAAATGGGTATTCCAGGATCCCGGGTTGGAGATGAGAGCAAGACACGTGGCATGGGATACCATGACCGCGACAGGTTTAGCTTTGCCAGCTGCCATCAGTGGGTTCTTGTGTCCTGACAGAGCTACACGGGGGTTGGCAGTGGGTTGGGGAGGAGCACTGGAGATACTGGTGACTGAGCACACCAGATATGCATGGGGGCCATGTGTCTTGGCACATTTATACTATGAGCTGCATCAGTTCGTTTATCACGGATCAGTGGGACTGGGCTATGGAGTGACACTCCTACAGGTGTGGGCATATGAGCACCTTCCTATCACACGGCCGATTCACTTCAGAGGTAGAGGGCATGGACGGAGCTTTGTACACCTCTATGATATGATTACGTCACAGCCTCGGATTGGCCGACTGGAGCACGGGAGGCGTGTTATAGATGATATTGACACAGTCATCTGAAGGCCGTACCTGGGGTGCGAGGAGTGGGAGGACGACGCCTTGGAGCTGCCATATACATTCAGGAGTAGATATCTGATTGGGCGGACGCCCTACATTTTGGAGAGATAGCTGGTTGACAGGGTAGGTAGACAGTTCAGCCGGATCCAGAGGATGCCACAAGGCTCAGGCATGTATGCCCGTACAGTCAGGGATCAGGCACAGTTCAGGCCATTATTATCGTATGGTCAGGTCGTGACACAGATGACAGAGATGATGCCATTACCCTAGGATATGTGGCCAGAGGTTGAGGATGCAGGTATGGATGCAGAGTACGCTGCATATTGGGCAGAGCATTCGTTTCCGCGGTTGACAGATCCAGGAGAGCTGCTGGAGGGGGAGGTTGGAGGGGATGATGATGATGATGGTGGAGGGGATGGAGGTAGGGGCCGATGAAGGCAGAGGGGAGTAGTGGGAGAGAGGAGAGTGGCACCTCAGAGGGAGGGAGGACAGGAGGGACCAGCCCAGGTAGTGAGGGGGCGAGGTGGATTGCCCCTGCAGGTACCAGTAGCACAGGGACAGAGGCAAGGACAGGTGCCAGTACAGGAATAGGTACAGAGACAAGTGCAGGCACCCAGACATGTACAGAGACAGGCACCGGTTTAGGCACCCAGACAGGTACAAAGGCAGGCACAGATATAGGCACCTGCAGAGGGAGAGCCACAGGCAGAGGCTAAGGGTGGAGATCCTGAGGAGGATGAGCTGTTAGAGCTGAGAGAGATATGTCAGGGCCAGGCAGACGAGATCCAGGAGTTGGAGCGGGAGAGGGATCGCCTCAAGA
The DNA here is from genome assembly GCF_030272615.1 of Cryptomeria japonica. NCBI lineage: Eukaryota > Viridiplantae > Streptophyta > Pinopsida > Cupressales > Cupressaceae > Cryptomeria > Cryptomeria japonica. The sequence goes on along the minus strand of NC_081408.1, from coordinate 1,584,741 downwards.
TCAGGCTCCGAGATACAGAGCGAGAGAGGGATCAGGCCATTCAGCGATATACTAAGGCTGAGATAGCTCTGAGGGCAAGGAGGCAGGCAGTAGAGGATGCAGGGGCAGGCTACGCATATGTGCTGCAAGCCGGTGAGGAGATTGGCTACTGGAGAGACCTGTACTATGGTGCAGTGCCAGTGGATCAGCGGGCGAGGAGCTTCCATAGACCATCGTGGACAGCGACGGCTACGGGAGGGAGTCGGAGGAGGCAGGCATCTAGTGGTGGGGTTATGGGTCCTCCACCACCACCAGACAGGGAGGGGGATCCTGGAGCGGGTCCATCTACAGCTCAGCGTCTGTCGAGGCCAGGCGGCTCCTAGGGAGGGAGTTCATCATAGCCATAGAGGGCTCCCCTTTGTATCAGTATATGTACCATTTTTGTATTGTAGACACCTACGGGTGATTTTGTAGCCATATGATTCTTTTGACATCATTGTATCATGACACATTTGATTATATATGAGATGATTCACCATTTTTACGGCAGCTATATGCATGTGTACTTTTTGTGATGTATGCTTCGATGATGTATGTTTTATGTGATAGATGCAATGCAATATTTTTGTTCTTTTATGTTTTAGATGTGATGCATGATGCAAATGTGAATGTATGTAATGCAAATGAATATGATAATGCAAATGATTATTTACCTGATGAAAATGTAAGATGTGCTAACATATGTTGTATGCAGGATGTGATGCAATTGTGATATCTGAAATGCTCATATGTGGTGATGTAGGTGTAACTATATGAAATGCAAATATTTTTGGTGTGTCATTATACTTAGTCATGTGATAGCGGGCTACGCGGACTCGAGAAGGACGATGGAAGTCAATTAAGAAAGGGGGATGGAAGACAAAAGATATGAACATGAAAGAGCTTCTTGTGCGTTATCATCATTGAGCTTTATTATGGCAAAATAGGTTATGACAATCGAGGCATTTGTTCGACCCAGAAAGTCATTGTACCCATTTGCATGGAGATAAGACAGTCACAAACAAGGAATGCCCCAGTTCATACTAGACTCACAGTGTCCTCATATCCTTGGACAAGTCATAGCATTACTAAAAGACAATCCATAGACAACAAATGCAAATAGGTGACGATACCCCATCCTCGCCTTTCTAGTCAAAGACATCCTGGAGATAGAATCTCTAGTCAAAAGACATCCTGGAAAAGCTAAAAGACATGTCACCAGAAGATAAAATCAAAAGAAAGCCAAGAATTGACACCAACATCCACTGTAGTCCTCAAGTTTAGTGTCTCTTGTCACTTGTTTAAGTCTTATTTGATTGTGGTCACAATGTTTACTTTCACAAAAAGGATAGATAGCACTGAACCATATGTTGTCTGAGTCTGTTGAAAGATTTGATTTGTTGAAACCCATTGTTGCTGCTGTGTCTCATTTGAAACTGACTGAATCCATGAAACTGATACTTTATTGTGGAGAAGATGGAACTTTATTGTGGATCTGTGATGCAGATGTTGCTTTATTGCGGATTGTGCGCAGATAGACTTGAAGGAAGCTGGAAGAAACTATACTCCTCGAAACATGTGATGTTCTTAGTTCCACACCCATCACTAGACGTAGGATTTGCCTTAGCCACAGATAGGATCTGATTTGTTATGGATGGAAAGGGATGTGAAAAGGGAGGTTTATGGATGGCTAGCCAATCTTAGGTAGATCAATAACAAGCCATGATGGGAATGGGTAAGTTTATTGTGAATGAATAGGTTGTGAGTGTGTGCAAAGTGAAAGATGAAAGAGAATCTTGAAAGAGGGAGGAGCAAAGTCTCTACGCATGGCGCTGGTGACCCAGTTTTCACCATGGTACTTGCCCAGGGCACCACCGAAGTGGTTTTCACCGTTGGACGAAATTATTTCTCTTTACTTTTTTGATTTTTCAATTTTTTTGTGTCACAAGGCGCCTGTTTGCCAGGTTTTCACCAAGTAACGATTTTTTTTTTGTTTAATAATTTTTTTTGTATTTTTGCAATGTTTTTGATTTTTTTGTATTTTTGAATTAGGATGTTCCGAAGAGCTTATATGTAGAACCTGCGAAGGTGCATGCTGTTGACAGGATCCTCCAAGGGTTCACCTTCTGTAGTTGAGAGCTGATATGCCCCAGATCCATATATCACTGTGATGATGTAAGGACCAAGCCAGTTTGGTTCGAACTTGCCCTTCTTATCTCTGTCTTGCTGATTCTTGGGGTTTTCTCTGAGGACTAAGTCACCTACCTCAAATGTGCGAGGCTTGACCTTGTGATTGTAGCTGTGACTCATTCGTTGTTGGTAAGCCTTGAGATGATTAAAAGCAGTATGTCTTCGTTCCTCCAGCAGTTCTAGTTCTTGTAAGCGAGAGACCCTGTAATCTTCATCGTTGATTATGTTTCTCAAAGAGACCCGTAAAGAAGGTAACTCGACCTCAATAGGCAAGATGGCTTCAGTGCCATAGACAAGTGAGTAAGGTGTAGCTCTTGTAGGTGTGTGGACACTTGTACGGTACGCCCAAAGTGCAGGATTGAGTTGGATATGCCAGTTACGACCAGCGTGGTCGACTGTCTTTTTAAGGATTTTGAGAATTGTTTTGTTAGATGCCTCAGCTTGGCCATTACCTTGGGGGTAATATGGTGTGGAGAAATGATGAGAGATATGGAAGCGGTCACAGAGTTCACGAACATCCTGATTTTTGAAGGGATGCCCGTTATCAGTAATAATGGAAGTAGGAATCCCGTATCGGCAAATGATGTAGTTCAGGATGAAGGTAGCAATTTGTTTCCCTGTAACTTGTGTGAGAGGCACGGCTTCAATCCACTTTGTGAAATACTCTATGGCTGTGATAATAAATTTATGACCATTGGAAGAAGGAGGGTGAATCTTGCCTATGAGATCGAGTCCCCACTGAGAAAAGGGCCAGGGAGATGCGAGTGGTTGTAGTTCTTGTGCTGGTGCATGTATGAGGTCTCCATGAATTTGACACTGCCTACACTTCTTGACAAACTAATATGAGTCTTTTTCCATAGTAGGCCAGTAATATCCAGTCCTGATGAGTTTCTTGGCCAAGGTAGGACCACTAGTATGCGGACCACATATCCCTTCATGCACTTCTCATAACGCAATCTGAGCTTCGTCACTCTCTAAACATCTAAGAAGGGTGCCATCTAGACCTCGTCGGTATAGGATATCAGCTAGAATGACGTATCGAGAGGATTGGCAAAGGAAAGTGCGGCGTTAGTTGTTCGATAGATCGGGAGGTAAGATATTGTCGTGAAGGTATGTGAATATGGAACCATATAACTGGGATTCAGGACCAACAATGCATATCATTTCAGTAGGAGTGATCTCGTATGAAGGAATCAACAGATTATCTACCAGGAACTCATAGTAGGTCTCATTTTGTGGTAGATCAATGAGCGAAGCAATCATAGCCATGGCATCTGCAGCACGATTCTGTTCTCTTGGTATCTGCTCAAAATCTATCTTTGTGAAGTGCTGTTTCAAATCATCTACCAGTTGTTTGTAAGGCATTAGCTTTTCATCTTTTGTTTGGTAATCATCAGTTGCTTGATGGATGACCAGTTGAGAATCCCCAAAAATGCGAAGTTCTTGGATCTTCCATTGAACTGCAATTCTTAATCCAGTTGTTAATGCCTCATATTCCGCTATATTGTTGGTGCAAGGAAATGATAAGCGGTATGACTTTTGTATAGAATCGCCTTGGGGAGTTATAAAGAGAATACCCGCTCCTGCTCCATGCTGTGTGTATGAGCCATCAAAGTATAGTTGCCATGGCTTCACATGTGATATTGTTAAAATTGCTTCATCTGGAAATTCTGATTGTAGAGGAACATCATCTATCATGGGAGCATCTGCTAATTGATCTGCAATTGCTTGTCCTTTTATTGCTTTTCTGTCTACGTACTCGATGTCAAATTCACTCAGAATCATTACCCACTTAGCCAGCCGCCCAGTAAGTGTAGCTTTGTTGAGAAGATATTTTAGTGGATCAATTCTGGCAATTAACTTAGTCTTGTGAGTGAGCATATAATGGCGTAATTTTAGTGAAGCAAAGACCACAGCGAGACAGGCACACTCGATTGGTGTGTAATTTAGCTCATATCCCACCAGTGTGCGACTGATATAGTATACTGCTTTTTCCTTGCCGTCAGGTATTTGTTGTGCTAAGAGTGCCCCCAGTGCCGTTGGAGTAGCTGATATGTAGAGTAACAAAGGTTGATCTGGAATTGGTGGCATCAAAATTGGTGGGTTCAAAAGATAGTCTTTGAGTGCCTGAAAAGCCTGTTGACAGTTCTCATCCCATTTGAACTTGATGTTTTTGTGTAGCAGGTGCTGGAAAGGATTACACTTATCTGCAAGTTGTGCTATGAATCTTTGTATGGATTGGAGTCTCCCTTGTAAAGATCGAAGTTGACTGATATTCCTCGGTGGTGGCATGTCCAAGATAGCCTTGACTTTTGCTGGATTGGCCTCGATTCCTCTTTTAGACACAATGAATCCTAGGAGCTTCCCTGAGGTTACTCCAAAGACACATTTCTTTGGATTTAATCTTACTTTGTATTTTTCTAGCTGATCAAAGACAACTGAAAGTATGTCCAAGTGTGTATCTCTGTCTATTGATTTTCCCAAGAGATCATCAACATAATCTTCCACTGTTATGTGCATGAGATCATGAAAAATAGTGGTCATCGCTCTTTGATAAGTAGCGCCTGCATTTTTCAGCCCAAAAGGCATGACATTCCAACAAAAGGTTCCCCATGGACAAGTGAATGATGTTTTATGTTGATCTTCAGGCGCAATCCTGATTTGATTATATCCAGAAAATCCGTCCATTAAAGATAGCATTTCATGACCTGCTGTGAGATCAATGATCAAGTCAATGTTTGGTAATGGGAAGTCATCTTTCAGACAAGCTTTGTTGATGTCTCTGAAATCTGTACATATTCTTATGCTGCGGTCTGGTTTACTGACAGGTACTAGATTGGAGATCCATTCGGGATAATCAATTGGGCGTATGAAACCGACATCCAATAATTTTTCCAGCTCTGCCTTAACTAGTAATGCCACTTGCGGGTGCATTTTCCTTAATTTTTGTTTTACTAGCTTTGCCCCCGGTTTGACTGTCGAGTGATGCATTACCAGATCCGGATCTAATCCAGGCATATCAGCGTATGACCATGCAAAGTTGATTTGTCGTTCCTTGAAGAAGCTTATGAATTTTGCCCTCTCAGACTTTGTCAAGGATTGAGCCAGGAATATGTTGTGTGGAACCTCTTCCGTACCAATGTTTGTCTTTATGTCTCCTCTACCAACATGGATGATATGTCACCTTTTATGATATCCCCGAATCTGAGATGATATGTCACCTTTTTGGTTATGAATCCCCATGGTACAGTGAGTTATACACCTACCTATGTGATCACACACTTCCTCCTAATCAATTGAATAACCAACACAAAACCTTCATTCACCAAACCGCTCGATACACCATCATTGTTGAAACCCTATACCGATGTAGACTTGATGGTACTCTCCTTCGATGATTGGAATGAGATGAGACAACAAAGGCCTTGGAAGAGGTACATGAAGGAATTTGTGGGACTCATTCAAGCGGTCCTTCCTTAGCAAAGAAGATCATGTGCGCTGGATACTATTGGCCATCCACGGAAAAAGATTCCTACTATTTTATCAGAAAATGCAAGAAGTGCCAACTTCATGGAGACTTGATACATGCACCAGCATAGGAATTGTAACCAATCACAACACCATGGCCCTTTTGTCAATGAGGACTTGACCTTGTGGATAAAACTCATCCATCTTCATCCAACGGTCACAAATTCATCATTACCACCATTGAATACTTCACAAAGTGGATAGAAGTTGTTCCACTTATCCAAGTCACCAGCAAGAAGATCTCCTCATTTATCCTTAATTACATCATCTTCCGATATGGTGTACCCATGTCCATCATCACAGATAATGGGCTTCCTTTCAAAAATTAGGATGTCCGTGAGCTCTGTGAGAAGTTTCACATCCAACATTGCTTTTCCACTCCCTATTACCCACAAGGCAATGGTCAAGTAGAAGCATCGAACAAGAACATATTGAGAATCCTCAAGAAGACAATCAATGATAGAGAGTTTTTTAGTGGCAAATCTTTGCCAATTGGAGAATTCCATGCGAATAGTCTGGGGCAACATCGTGGTCAAATCACCTGGAATTTCGGGGTTAATAGCACACTGTAGAATCTGGCTTCACCATTGACCACACACTGTCGACGTGCATGCCCATAATATTCACTTGAAATCACTTAGATGTGGGTATTAGATCACCTTCGTTATTCACCAGCAATAGTAAAATGACCACGTACCTAAGACCTAATTCACCAATGGTAAATTAAATGTTCATTGCACGCGTCGGCCAAATTCACCAATATCAATTAAAACGATATAAGCATTCAAGGACCCATTTAACCCCGCTAAAATTAAATGTTTATTGCACGCCCATGCAATTCGCCAAAATGAAATTAAATTAAATGTTTATTGGCAATTGCTACACCCGGGCCCCGCGCAATTTGCCAAAAATGCAATCATGGATTGCTATAAATACACTATTTCTTACAATTTGTTCATGTCTGATTAGTAAATTGGGAGCTCTCAAGTCTCGATTTGTATTTCATAAATTGAGTTGGAAAGTCAAAGTTCATTGTAGGGTGGAGGGCCAGAGTTACAATCTTGCAACATAGGCCCAGGCATTCCTGATTCCTGATTCAGAGAATTGAGAAGGCATAAAGGTGAGTAATCATTTCTTCATACTTGATAGTATTAGTTTTAACTTTTAATTTGTAGTGAGAGGTCAAGACTCAAGATGTCCCAGTCAGACATGGGTGAGACTCCTCAGGGTGGTGAAGGGATTGAGATGTCACACAAGGGTGAGACTGAGACTCCTCAGGGTAGTGAAGGGATTGGGATGTCAGACAAGGGTAAGACTCCTTATGGCAGTGAAACTGAAGGGATTGAGAGGGCATCAAAATGCCCAAAACTTAAACTTAAAGATACTACCATGAAGTATTTCTTTGGAATTGGCAAAGTTTCTGGTCCATCAACTTCTGCAGTTGCAAAAGCCATTCACAGTAGCTCACCACCACCACAAGGTGGGATTGTCATTGAGTTAAATGAATCAAATGAGGATGACAATACCAACATGGAAAAATATGTTCTAAGGGATACACACAATGAGATAATTCACTCGGATGCAATTGTTAGTACTGAAGATGATGTTGGTAGGAAGAAAAGAAAACAGAAAGTAAAACTGGGGCGAGAGTGGGAGATGACAAGGAGTTTTAAGATTGATTGGGTAGCAAAGTACCCATTCATTGAACCGGTCCCAAACAATGATGAACAACCAACAGAATGTAGGTGTAAGATTTGTAGCTGGAAAACTAAAAGAGAGAAGAAGATGCAGCTAAAGCTTGACACCATAGAAAAGCATATTGGTAAGGTTTATGAAAAATAGATCACAGACGGAAAGGAAACATGAGTAGTAAGATGGAAATCAAAGGAAGAATGTATTCATGTTAAGTATGCTATGGAATATGAAGAGCATAGCCACAAAACAACAGTGATTGGTAATAGTGGATTTGGAAATACAATCAAGGTTGGGCTTGAACATGCAACAAAAGATGCAAACCTGACAAAGACTGTTTCAGATGAGTGTTGTTTTTCATATTATGTCAAGAGGGCGTCCTATGAAAGATTTCCCAGAATTTAGTAATTTATTATCTTTTTTGAATGTTCCTCACTATCCTATGTCACATTGGTCAATAAATGCTCGATGGGAAATGGTAAACTGTCTCGCTGAGGTGGAAAAGCAAAATTTACAAGAGAGTGTAAAAGAGTCAAATTTTATTTCATTATCCATAGATGAAGTTATTGTGGTAGATAACACTGCTTAGGTTTGTATGCATGTGTATACCGTAAAAGAACACGTCCATCGAGCTCATCTACTCTGTGTTCGTAAAATGAGGGGCAATTCAATAGAAGAAAATTTATATTTGGAAGTTAAGAAAGCTTTGAATGAAATTGCTGGTATGGATGAATCGACAATTTCCAAGAAGTTGGTGTGTGTTGGAGCTGATGGAGCTGCATTAATGCAAGGTCAAAGGACCGGTATTTATGCAAGATTACAAACTCGTATTGCACCATACATGGTTAGCATTCACTGCATGGCCCATCGAATGAATTTAGCATATAGAATTGTAAGCAATTTCCCTACAGTGTCAAAATTTGTAGATCTAGTCCACGAGCTCCACTCATACTTCTACCGAAGTCCTAAACATTTTGTAGAATTTCAGATTTTTGCTGAGGGAGTAACAGGAGGAAACAAGCTTCTCAGAGATATTGAGATTAGATGGATCTCCTTGTATGGACCAGCAAAACAAGTTCTAATAGAATATCAATCCTTGATCGGACTAATGTATGAGCAATGCCTCACAGTAGACAAAGCTCCTAGTCTCTTACATAAGTTAAGTGATATAGAGACTCTATTAACTCTAGATAGTCTTCTCCCCATGCTGGATTCAATGAACAAAATTGTTAACAAATCCCAAGATAGAACTATGTATATCAATGATTATAGCACTCTACGTAAAATGACATGCTTGAGCCTGGATGGTCTATATTCAAATCTAACAAGGAAAAGCCCAAATTTTTTTAGGTCGCAAATAATTACAAATTTGAATCATGCTGAAATTTTTTTACATTTCAATACAAAAAATGAGTTATGTGTCTTTGTAAAAGGATTTCAGATACCAATGCACCAATCTAAGACGGGCAAGCGAGGCAGAGCACTACCAGTTAAAACGGAAGATTTTGATAGTATTGTTAAATCTGCTAGTGATAATTTGAAGTCTATTGCATATGAACTTTCAACTGAGATTCATGAAATATTCCCTCAAGAAGAAATACTTGAAGCCATGGGTTGTTTGCATCCTCAATTTTGGCATTCAATTGGAGATAATCCAAATGACGCAAAGATGTTTCATAAAAAACTAGAGGAATTGATATTGACATTTTCAAAAGATGCATATTGCAATGGACAGCTGATAGAAGGAATTTTAAATTCAGATCATCTTAGAAAACAATGTAAACAGTTTGCATTGGTTATGAAACAATAGTTGGTTAACTTGGAGAATCTATTTGAACCTAGATCAATCACAAGGCTTTGGAAAAGGATAGATCAAAGTAAAGCATTTCATATTGCAATACCAAAATATTTGAAACTTGCTGATTTATGTCAAACAATGATATTGGGGTCGATGGAAGATGAGAGAGTTTTCAGTGCATTAAGGCTTTTGAAATCAAATATCAAAAACAAATTAGACAAGAATTTGGAAACTTACTTGAGGTTGTTTGTAACCCAGTATAATGTTAGAGATTTTTCATATGATAGGGCACTGACAATCTGGAATTCCATACATGAAAGACGAGGGGTGTGCAACACTTTAAAAGTTGATGGTGCTACTGCTAGTGCTAGTGCTGAGACAAATGAATATGATGGATCACAGACTCAGAGTCAGCATGAAGATGAAGACATTTTTGAATACCCGACTCAAAATGAAGATGAACCTGTTAGTACTAGTTAGTTTCCGGATCTTGAGTCCATTTGGGATATAGAAGCCTTGGAGTGAGTCACTGAAGTGAATTAGCAGTTAGTTTATAGGTATTTATAATTATACTACAGTTCTTGAGTCATATTACAATTTCAATTTGCAAAATTGCAATACTATAGTTGTCATTGATGATTTTTTATATTGTATTCCTTGAATTTGTCAATCAGAACAGAGAGTTATTTCATATTTTTGTGAATTTGAATTATTAGTAAACAATTGAATTATTAGTAAATTGGTATTTGGTTCCACATTATGTTGAACATGAAATGCAACAATTTGTGTCACAAGATCCATAAAATTATTCATATTGCATAACTGTTACTGCTAGAACCTTTCTACTGTTCTACATTAAATGCTTAACATGATGTTCATGGTGATTAGGGTTTTGTGTTTGTTTTTTTGTCTTGGTTGGCTAGTAAACCAAAGTTGTCGTGCATTGAAAATCTGAGTTGTCCTCTCTTTATTTGTCCATGTCAATGTCAAGTGTGGTCAAACGGTTGGTCAGACATGTTTAATGTTTCATCTCTAACTTGTAGATAAATTTCATGTTTAACAATTTAAGTGGTGAGTTAGCGAGTGTTGGTTTGGGTTTAAATCGTGAGGCCTCTATTTTTTGAGTGTTAGTATTTTATGTTAGAGAGCTGGAGATTGTTAACGAAATTGCTTTGGTCACGAGGTCTCAAATTGGTTTGATGCCATGCATTATGGCCGCGAGAGTTAGCGAGTAAGTACTAAGTCATTAATGGTCTATGTGTCACTGCACGCGCCTGTTTATGATGGTAGATTAACATAAAGCATCAATTTTTAATGGTACTCGTTGGGTCGCTGCGGTCAAGAGATAAAAAGTTTTGAGATTTCATGGTTATTTCTAGCTCGTGGGTCCTTTATCATCAAGTCAATTTAAGTCGCGAGCTTGTGAGTACTGGGAGATTTTATTTGTTGCTACCTCGCAAGATGTTTTGCGCTTGACCATTTTATGTTGCGAGGTTGCGATTGGGTGTGATTTTATGTTGTCACAAAGTCACGAGGTGTTCGTGGTTAAGTCATTTTAATTTGTGATCATGTGATGTGGTTGGTATCACAGCTTAGTTGGTTTCATCACTTGGTCGCAGGTTTTGAAGTTGTTTAGCATTTTAAGTTGAGATCTGGTGACAGGTAAGTTTTGGTCTGATTTTGTGGTCATCGCATGCTCGTGGGTTTGTAAGTCTTAAGTCAAAAAGTGTTGCGAGCATGAGATGGCAGTTAAGTGCCTTGTTTTTGCAGGATCAAAAGGGTTTAAGTCAAGTTAAGTTTCTAGTAGCGAGCTTGCAATGAAATAAGTTATTTTGTTAGATTTGCAGTGGTCCCCAGCTCGCAAGTAAAGAAAGAATATTACAAATTTTGTTGCGAGGTTGCGATTGAAGGGCTTGATGAAGATCAACGGTTGTCACTCACTCGCGAGCTTCTTTGAGGATTCATAAAAGGGGTTGCGAGCTTACGATGAAGAGGATTTGGTAGCATTGTTGCTAACTCGCCGGTTCCTTTCCAAATTCTTAAAACCAGTTGCTAGTGTGCGATTAAAGATGGGGATTGACATGTGGACTTGTTTGTCAGGTTCTATAAAATTTTTGAATGGTAATCGCCAATCAAATGCCACAGTAGCTACTGCTAGTTCATGCAAGTGTGGCAATTAATATTAATGAGACTTGAGAGAAGTAATGGCACCCAAATACCATAAATTGCATGATCGAGCCGAGATCTTGACATTTGTATAATTGCATTAATGCCACACTAGCTAGTTCATGAAAGTGTGGCAAATGGAAATTAATGAGACTTGAGAGAAGTGACGATGCCCAAATACCATTTTATGTTGCGATGTTGTGGCTGGGTGTGATTTTATGTTATCGCAAGGTCGCAAGGTGTTCGTGGTTAAGTCATTTTAATTTGCGATCATGCGATGTGGTTGGTATCACAGCTTAGTTGGTTTCATCGCTTGCTCACAAGTTTTGAAGTTGTTTAGCATTTTAAGTTGCGATCTGGCGATAGGTAAGTTTTGGTCTGATTTTGTGGTCATCGCATGCTTGCAGGTTTGTAAGTCTTAAGTCAAAAAGTGTTGCGAGCATGCGACTATGGTCAAGTGTCTTGTTGTCACGGGATCGCAAGGGTTTAAGTCAAGTTAAGTTTCTAGTTGCGAGCTTGCGATGAAATAAGTTGTTTTGTTAGATTTGCAGTGGTCGCCAGCCTGCAGGTAAAGAAAGAATATTACAAATGTTGTTGTGAGGTTGCGACTGAAGGGCTTGATGAAGATCAATGGCTCTCGCTCACTCACAAGATTCTTTGAGGATTCATAAAAGGGGTTGCGAGCTTGCGATTAAGAGGATTTGGTAGCATTGTCGCTAACTCGCTAACACATGGACTTGTTTGCCAGGTTCTATAAAAGTTTTGAATGGCAATCGCCAATCAAATAGAAGGGCATGAATTCAAATTTTTCTCGAGTACTTCAGCATTGAAGTTTGAATTAATGCCATAGTAGCTAGTTCATGCAAGTGTGGAAATTAATGAGACTTGAGACTTGAGAGAAGTGATGGCACCCAAATACCATAAATTGCATGATCGAGCCGAGATTTTGTATAATTGCATTAATGCATTCTATCTTCGAGGTAATCCAATGAATTGAGCTCTACAACAACGTTGGAGAATTCAGAGTGTTGGGTGTGGGAAAATTTCAAAAAATTGGTTAATTTTTTCTCCTGCAGCTAAAATGAGCTAGGCAACGAGTGGAACTAGAGGTTCCAAGCCCAAGCCCAAGCCCAAGCCCAAGCCCAAGGCCACGACAAGTGGAGCAGGAGGACCTAGAGGTTCTAAGGCCAGTGCCACTGAGGAAAAGATGGTTAAGAAATACAAAGAAGAATTATAAATTTGATGCCAGGGACTTTCGTTGCTTTGAATATAAATTATTTGGCATGGAAAGATTTATGGAGCCAATGCAGAAACCCTACCACGCTTAATATAATTGGTTCTTCTTTGTTTCATTATTTCTAGAATAATAGGGTTAAGGGTGTCCTGATGTCAAACCCTTGGGATTTAAATATGGCAAAGTTAATTGTGCCAGATGTGTATGCTGATGTGCATTTGATCAAAGAGTTGGCCAAACGCTATTGCTCAGTATATAGGGTAATCAGAAGAAAGAACCAGTTTGCCCTAGTTTCAATTAACAGAGCTAGCTTTGTTGAAGCTTTCCAAATTACTGGTGCTACATGTACAGATATAGATTTGGAGCAGATTCTAGAGGATTATGACAAATACAAAGGTGTTATCAAGAATCATGCAATGCCCATATACATGCCTAGGGTGAACAGGAAGCCGGTTATAATTGTAGAGAGTATCAAACCACCATTTGACATCACACCTTTCCACCATTATATGTGTTGTACAATCTATGGATTATACAAAGTGTTGGGTTTTGATGGAGATTCAACAGTGTTAGCTAAATTACTGATGATGGCTATGGACATTCAACACTAAGATGTTAACAAAGATTACGATTATGTGGGCTATGTGGTTGAACACATTCATAATGCTCTAGTTGAAATTCAGAGTGGTGCACCCAGCCCTACATTCAAGCATTATTCATTGCTAATGCATTTAATCTTGATCTATAATGTTGAGTTCATGGATAAAGAATTGGAGCTTTTCAAAGAAGAATTGGGTGTCTTAATGCCAATACAAAGATGCCAATACAAAGATGGACCCAGGTTTGGGACAATAGTTCTCCCCATTCTTCTTTCCTTTTATTTGAAAATTGGATTGTTTCGCCAATTATGAAAATGCTAGGAATAAATAGGGAACGATTGTCAATTAATGTTAGGAGAGTTTTGAGACCTTACGAGGATGTTCCAAATTGGTCTACTTCACATAACTGGGGGGACTTTTATTTTTTTGATAACTTTACTCTGATCGAAGTCTATGGGTGTCCTCAACCTCCCCATAGTTTACCAAAATTTGTTCCAATTAGGATTGCTTTTATGGAGTTTATCTGGCAATTGACCCTAGTTGAAAAAGAATACCTTGAAAGACACAGGAAGGGTTCTCTTCTTCCTAGGCTTTGGGTTGCGTCTGATTTTACCATTGGTAGGAGTTCCTTTGATGAAGTAAACAATTTCCTTAAACAGTATAAGTTGGTTAATGTTGTGTCTAGATTCTATGATCTTGAACAATTTATTAAACTTGCATTGCCAAAAATGACACCTTGGGCCACAATAAAGGACCATGAACCATTGGATGATGAAGATGTGATTAGAAATTTGCTGAGAAATGATGAAGTACAAGAAAGGAGAAGAAAATGGAAAAATTTGATGAGAGTTGAAGTAGAATTGAAGGCTGCTAACCCTAGTTTCTCAGGTTTTTGCCCTGATAGCCCGTACCTGGAGAGGATTAACAAAATGTTGAGTCTATATGAAACTCTGATGGAACAAATGACTCAAATTCTAGAAGTGGCTGCTCAGCAGCAAGACCCCCAAGATGGACATTCTTCACATGGCAAGAGGCCACTTAGTGTGTCTACTGATGATGTAGAGAGTGGGGATGAAGTTCAATATACCTGAGTGCCAGTTGCAAAGAAACAAAAAACCAATGAGGTCGGTACAATTGTGAGGAGAGACCCGCTAGAGCAATTGTTACAGAACAAGGACAATACTTTCATCAAATAAGGACACATCTCAGAGAAGCAGGACAAAATGAAGAACATGGAGAAACAAATGAAGCCCTTGCTCAAGGCTTTGATGAGCGTGTGATGTTGTCAAATGAGTTCATGAAAGATGATGACTTTATTAAGTCAGATGAATTTAAAATTTTTTTGACAAGGTTGAAACAAAAACAATTAAGACAAAATCTGATCATAGAGGAAGCAAATGAAGAAAAGAAACAAGAGATCATCAAGGAAATGCAGGAATATGATCTTGAGAGGGAGAAAATATCTGTGGAACAGGAAAGACTATTGATTAAGAGTATTGGTATGATTATGATGCCTAACTGGGATATCCAGTCTATTTTTATTATTGATCAGATTAGGAAGCAAGAGGACCCAATGTTTAAAACTGAATTTGAAATTGGAGATGTAATAAGAGGATCAGGATTTAATGCTAAGTCAAAGACACTTGCTGCTTGGTCTTTGGCCCCTTCCACTCAAAAGCCCCACCTTCTAAATATCCAAGTAGAAAAGAAAGCTAACAGAATGATCTGGAACTTGCAGAACACAACTGACACAGAGATTGCCTCATTTTTTACTCAAGATTCTTTCATGAATTTATCAAAAATAGAGGATTTGTCAAGAAGATACATAGAATATACCCAATTGATTGTATTGTCTAAAAAATATGAAGAGACATTGATGAAGAAGGGCACTCTGGAGGAAGAGTTAGTGGAGTTGAAAGAAAAAATTGCAAATGAGCCCCCTCAATACAGATTACAGAACAAGTACAAGAAATACCAGTTGATGTGACAACAAAAATGGAGGAATACACAGGGAAAATTGAAAATCTTGAAAAGGAATAAAATATCAAGGCTATCTCTGTTGTATCAGGAATTTTGAAACACAGGATTAATGTATTGAAAGGAAAATTGATGGTAGTGCATGATTTGCACATTTCTTTGAAAGAAGCAAGTAAAACATCCTTTGAGGCTGTCGCTTTTCTTGGACCTTTGTTCAATGTTTGGTCAGGAAGAAGCAAATTAATGGATAAGCTAGATACTGCAATGATGTATAGTGATGAGTTCCCTCCAAAGATCAGTGACACTAAAGACATGGTGGAGGTAATGAATGCAACTTATCCATTTTTCATAGGGAAGGATGTGCTTATAAATGAAAAATTGCAGACATTTGGGGAAGGTTATAGTAAATTGGTGCCTTCAATTTATGGTAGTAATGGAGATTTGAAATTAGTTTCTGATTAGACCAGTGAATTTGATTTGATTCTGGAGCAAGACGAAATAATCAAGCATGTAAATGAACAAGTTGATGTTGATTTTCTTAACGATATGCTTGATTCACTGTTCAAAGGTTGAGGTTGACCATGCAAAGTTTATTGTTGAGTCCAGAGTAGTTACAGATGCCAGATGGACAGATTCAGTTGCAAAGTTGGATGAGGTAAAGGCATTCAGTTGGCCAACAAACAAAGAGGTGGACAGGTGGCAAGCCATGCTAAAGCTAAAGAAGAAATGTCAGGTTGAGGTTGCTACCCAACATTCCTCACAATAATTCTAAGCTTGTTGAATCCTCATCTTATAAAAGGATTCCAAGATTAATTTGAGAGGGTTGACCACTTTTTCTTTTTGATCGGTAGAGAGGGATGGCCAGTTGGCCACTTTTATTGACGTTGAACTTGAAAACTCTTATATAGTTATAGTAGGTCAACTATTCAAGAATTTGATAAGTGCATAGTTGAATCGCATTGTGAATTTACTTTCTGATATCATTATGAATATAATATCAATATCATTTGCAGTTTGAGATCTTCACATAATTGTCTTTGTGTTGAATTTATGTTTTCACTATGAATTGAATGGTCAAGGGTTTTTCAGTTTACATATGAATCTGGGTTGTGTATGTAATGACATTATTCATAATTTCATTCCTATTTATCTGCAAATGAATCTTATTGAAGTTTATTATCGGGTTGTCTTTGAATTATAAGTGACTCTATGCCCTAGGATAAGGCACTGGTTGGTTGTCTTGATGTTTTACTAATTATGTTGTATTCCTATCTATTGTGGTGTTTAATACTTCCATTCTTAATACTTTTATGATTTTATATGCTATGGATGTTTATGTAATATATATGGAGGTGTTCTATGACTATGTCTATAATCCGCCCACCAATTACAATGAGGTGAATCCTTAATATGATTCTAGACTAATAGAAATTTTGCATTCCTGGGCATAATAGGATTAGGAAGCATTAAATGAAAAATTACATACACCATAACAATGCAACAAATGAGAAAAGCTAAATCTCATGATTTTGATCATTTGAAAGAGATAGAATTATACACAAAATAATTTTATATATAACTCCATCAAGAACCTGCACAAAGCTTGACACTAAATGCTTTTCATTTTCTCTGTAAATGACTATACAGTATACAACTTGCTCCCTTCACCTAGAGTCTAGAATCACTACTGCAACTAGAAAAGGAGCCCCAATGACTATACAACTTGCAAAACTGCTTGAGCCATGCCATTATCACCCTGATGCCTTCGGACGGAATGTGAGATGTTATGTTTTGTCCAATAGATCATTTCCAAATAGAGGAGGAAGCCTTCATGCCCAAGAACAGAGAAAATGGAAAGAGGAGCTCGAGCCTTCATGCCCAGGATCAGGGAAAGTGGAAATAGGAACTTTAGGGTAAACATAATATGTTGGGGAGGGGTCGTAGCTTCCATGTCATCACAAAGATGATTGGCTGCCACTCCCCACCCAAACAAATCCTTCTTTCATTCCTTTGTGGGCTCCTTCTTCAAACCCTTTGCCATCCTATGGTAGAGTAGAAGTAGAGGATGTGCCATGCTTGGCCTTTCTTTACAAGAAAAGGCTTTCACACCCCCTTTAGCAATCCTTCTCACTTTCACAACCCCTCTGACAATAAAGAAACTCACACAGAAGAAAACAAAAAAACACCCATCCGGTATCACAGAGCACACAACAACTCCATGCACAATCCAGCTCAAACATCATCTTCCTTTCTGAGGAAAAAACCACTCTCAGAAAATGAAAAAGGTTTCTTTTCTCTTCTACCAATTAAGTCACCACTCCATTGTATTTATAACATTTTCACACTTCATTTGGTGATGCTCATTCACGTGAAAAATCATCATTTTGGTGTTTTTCAACATGATTGTAGACTCTAGAAGTCATGCCTATCAAATCCACTACATCCTACTAAGGCTCATCTATTGTGAATGATTTTGGTCTAATTTAATTCCTCCTTGATTGGATAAATTTTGCTTTAGAATCCCTAACAACAAGCAACTTGAGCTCTTATTTCTCAGAGAAATCCATGATCTCCCATCTCTAACTCAGAATCTATCCAATCCTTTTATGCCTCTGAAACTGTCATCCTCGCTTGTCTAATCATCCTCGACTCAGGAGAAACCTTCAAACTAGTCCCTCAGGAATGAGTCAGCATCCAAGCCTTAAAAATTTTAGGTTGCAAGCTAGCGACCAAATAGTTTGTGGTTAAGTTTTATGGTTATCACCAGCTCACGAGGTAAAATATCTGAAGATGTGATCAAGCCATGAGCTGGCAACAAGTTGGTTTGGGTTTACATCGCGAGGTCTCTAGCTTTTCAGGTGTTAGCATTTTATGTTACCGAGCTAGAGATTATTAGTGAAATTTCTTTGGTCGCGAGGTCTCGAGTTGGTTTGATGTCATACAATATAGCCGTGAGAGTTAGCGAGTAACTCATTTCATACATTTGTTGCTAGCTATCATGTTTGTTTAATGTTAGCATTTTTAGGTCATGAGCTAGCGACTAGATAGTTTGTGGTTAGGTTTAATGGTTATCGCTAGCTCGCGAAGTTAAATGTCTGAAGACCTGATCAAGCCGCGAGCTTGTGAGTGAAGTGCTAGTGGTTAAGAGATAAATAGTTTTTTGTTGGCGAGTACACGACAAGGGTTAAAGTTATCACTATCTCCAAGTCGCTGCAATGACGAGGACTTAACATTTTGTGGTCAAGAATTGGCGAGTGGCAGTTCAATTTCACTCAGTCACTAGATCTCGAGGTTACGAAGGCTTAGCATTTTCAGCTTACGAGTTGGAGATAGAGAGAGTCATAAGAGCTTGTCACTAGGTAGCGAGATGCCCTAATGCATAGTCTCCCAGGCAAAGAGTTGATGACTGTGTGCCATGTGTTTTAATGACTTAAAGTTAATATCTTGAAATCGCCAATATTTTTATTTTTATGCTTTGAAAATAGCTTGAAATTGCCAATATTTTATTTTTATGGTTTGAAAATAGGTTGAAATCGCCAATATATTTTTTTAATGGTTTGAAAATAGGTTGAAATCGCCAATGCAAATATTTTCCTTGTTTTAAAAACATTACAATTTGCCCATGCAAATATTTTTTGGGTTTTAAAAACATTACAATTCGCTAGGATTTTTCACAAACTTTGAGCGATCACGGCTAATTCGCCAATGGAGATTATTATTTCTCTCCGCAAACTACAAAAATTTGCCCGTAAAATTAAAATTTTCCTCGGGAATTATACAACTTTTGCCAGGTTTTTACACCTTGTCCAAGTGGGGTTTCTTAAAGTTTTCCCCGGTTAATGATGCTGGTCATGATTGGCACACTCAATTAAATCCAACACTATGGGCGTATCGAACTAGCATTCGAACCCCTACAACCATAACTCCCTACTCACTGGTCTATGGCATAGAAGACATCCTTCCTATTGAGGTTGAGATACCATCTCTATGGGTTTCTTTGCACAATTTGATAGATGATGAAGCATACCAAGTCTCCCATCTTCAAGACTTGGAACTACTTGATGAAAGGCGATACGCTGCATACAACCACCTCAAGGCCTATTAGCAGCGAATGAGAAGAAGTTATAATCATCGGGTTAGACCTCATACATTTGACGTACGTGATCTTGTTCTCAAGGAGAATCCACATAAACAACCAAATAGATAACATCAGCGAAATTTTGAATCAAATTGGTTGGGTCCATATGTTATCACTGTTGTATTTGGGTCCGGGGCATATCAATTGGCTACTTCAGAAGGGGAACCGCTAGCAGATCCGATCAACAGCATGCACCTCAAATAGTTTCATACATAAGCTGTATAGAGCATTAGGCTCCCATACATACTAGAAAAACACCAAAAACATTTAGAAAAATGTCCTGAAGAAAATATCAAAAACATCAAAATAGTAAAGAGAAAAATCATGCATCCAAACGGCGAACAACCACTCTGGTGGCACCTTGGGTAAGTACGATGGTGAAAACCTGGCAAACAGGTGCCACTCATAAAGGCTATGGCTCCATTGTCTTTCAAACTTGTTGCGATCACATTCATTGCATCCATTCATCCATCAGTCAAACCATGGCTTGTTATTGATCTACAATCAGAGATAATACTTCATGGATACTGCATCCTTCTTTTCATAGTAATATCTAAACTGGGGGTAGGTTTCTTAACCTCTTTGATGGAAGTGGATTCTGCATTACTTGTTATTCATTGAGTTTTTCATTCAAAACAACTCACAAAATCAAAAAAATTCAAAATACAACTCACAAAATCCAAAAACATTCAAAAAACAACTCACAAAATCCAAAAACATTCAAAAAACAACTCAGAAAATCAAAGAACATTAAAAAAAAACAACTCACAAAATCCAAAAACATTAAAAAAAACCTCACAAAATCCAAAAACATTCGAAAAACACCTCACAAAATCCAAAAATATTAAAAAAAAACCAACTCACAAAAATCCAAAACATCATAAAACATAAAAAATCAATCAAAAACATAGCAACGTATAAAATCCTTTGTACATACACATTGTAAACATACAAAAAACAAACATTTTGAGCTACTCAAATGATGATCACTTATCAAATCAACCAAACAATCAACACAGGTACACACAACTATCTTAACAAGGATGTATCCTTCCTTACCAAAACAAAGACATGATAACATTTTCTTTGACAAGAAAATTATTTTTAAGCTATCAAGTACTTGGTCAGTTTGTTAAGTTATTGATTCATTTATATCAGGTTCCTAAGCTACTCCAGGATATCTGCAAGTGATTAGAGTAGCTGGGATGTTTCCTAAAGTATTGTTTTGTTTATTGTCTGCGAATTGTTCCAATGAAGTTCTGGGGCATGTACATATGGTGTCTACATGGGAAGTTCACTAAGCTATGTGATCATATGCAACAATCTAGTCATAGATCACCATGGCTTACTTACTACAGCGTATACCTCGCCCATTTGCACATGAACAAGAATGGAGGGTCCATATTCTTTATCTATATTGCTTGCTTATAGGTACAATACTCCAAACTTGGTTCCTACTGCCTCGTCCAAGATTGATACTACCATGCTCAATGATAAAAATAAAGCACTATGGATCACCATTTCATCTCATCTCTATATATTGCATTATGTTGGATTCCATCCATCCATACATTCATATGGCTGCATATCATTCATACATAGTAATGACAATGCATACTCTATTTTTCGATCTTCTTCCATAGGAATGAGTCCTAGGTCCTCCATATATTCTATTTAATATTGAATCCCCTCCTCACGCTCCCTACCTTGATCACCATAAATCACATACCCTACATCATGTCCCATCAAACCAATCAAGAAAGTTACTCTGTCTACCTAGGCACATCGACACACGCACACCTAGACTATCAACAGATACTTTGATCAAGTATCTTCGGGTCTCAATAGGTAATCAATTATGGAATCCTATACTACAACAAGCATTTATCATAATGACCTAGTCTCACTGAGGGTGCTATGATTCACCACAACCAACCTATAATGAAAAAACTATCAATTGATCAACCAATCAAACACAATCCAACGGACAATTACATCAATTGTCTAAGTCTCAACGAGTAGTTTGATTCAGATACCTTGACTTCATCAGGCAATTTCATCAATTGTCTAAGTCACCAACAGGTTAATTTGATTTACTTACTCAAACTTTATCCTATCCAAGTGAACAACTGACATCAACTATCACACTTTGACTCGACCGGGGCAATTTACCCGATTACACTAGATTATCCAACCAATTTTGATCAATTGTATAGTATCAATCAAAAGCACAAACACTGCATTTGCACTGAATCTCCTACATGACCTAAGGGTACTCACTGACTTACCCCTTCTCCATATTCCCCCCATTTTCTCCCATTCTTTCACCATTATTGCTAATTTCTTCTATTCTACCTCCCCTCCACTTCTTGTTCTTTTTTCGATAGATCGTTTGATTTTACAAAAAAAATCGGCCCATCTCTCGAGAGGGCATACCACCCACTAAATTAACATTTATGGGGCATTTTCTTCACAGCTATCCTTCTTTCTTTGAAATGACGCGACAAATCGCACTGTCTCAAAGAGGGACAAATGTAGTCACATAAATTTGTCCACTTAATTAAATGAATATATACTATTTATTTGATTAGTAAAACCACTAGCCAATAGTTAATTAAATTAATATTTAATTAATTTATCCTCAACCCCTTCTCCTATTAATTAAATAAATTATCCAATTTATTTAAATTAATTCATTAAACCACACCTCTAAATCAATTAAATGAATAAATCATATTTATTTAATTTAACCACTTTCTTCTTTTAAATAAATAAATAAATATTTATTTAAATCACTAAACAAATCCCCCCACTTGCATTCTCCTACAAATGCAAGTTACAACCTCAATTGAAATAAATTAATTTTATTTTAATTAAAATCCTATTTTCCCTCACCCACCAAACCCACTTGCAATCCTAAATCCCCTCCTAGACTCTTCTAACCACTTTCTAAGTTCTTCTAATCATTCTTAATTAGCCTAATCCCATTTCCTAAATATTGTCAATTTCCTAAGCAAGTTGAAGTCACTTCTCAAAGCCTCCAAAGTCTTTGAAAAGCATTTAATGCTTTATGTGTTCAACAAGCTAACCCCTAAAGTCTTCCAAACCACTAATGGCTCTTACATGACCATTAATGGCTCTTACATAACCATTTATGGTTAACTCAACTCACCCACATGGTTAGAGACTTTCCCTCTAACTCAACCTCAATTTGACTCATGGGTCTCTTCAAGCATTTATTGCTTTGACCATGTTTATCCTCACTAACTCTTGCATAAGAGTTTATCCATTGGATAAAGGCATTATTAATTGGATAATGGCTTTATTCATTCAACTTAACATTGAACATACCTCCCAAGTTAACCTTCAAGTCATCTCAAGCATTTAATGCATATTCCCTCTCCTCTCAACCCATCTCTTGTTGACATTTGTTATCCTCGGATTGGATTGAAAGCCCTCACATGGATCATAAACCCATCAATCCTGACCCTTGTTGAGATTATTCAATCTCAACCATCCATTGCTCCATTTTATATATAAATAGAGCTCACATTCCTCATTTTCAAATCCTCAAGCACATCTATAATCTTGAAATCTTGTATGCATCTAATTTATAGTGAAATTTAGAGAGCATTTAGCATAATAATCTACATTTGTCTTTTTGGCTAAAATTAACATTAGATAATTAGATAATATCTCATTTTAGCTTGTTCACATTTTCATTCTCATAAGCTTTCATTCTACAATCTTGAACCTCCATAAGACATCCAGAATAGTGCAAAAGGCTACTAAGAACTACACTCATTTGGGAACTTGGAGAGGAGAGGAACAAGGGAGGAGTAGCTACAAACATGGTGGAGGGCATTTGGACATGTCTTATTGCATTTCTTAGTTTTGTTAAGCTTTCTATTTTGTGTTTTGTGTCTCTCTTGATATACTTGCTTAGGATAATATTTGATTTGTGATTTCTAACACTAACACTTGGTTTGTTGCTTGTGTGTTTGTGTTTGTCTTAACAATATCCTAACCATCCTTTTTGCAGATCATCAGAAGGTATAGGAATTGGAACTATGGGTAGACCAAGGTTTGAAGCATCTAGTCGAAATATACATTCAAGATCCAAAACCATGTAAGGATAGATTATGGTAATAGTTAACCCTACACACAAATCGGGTTCTCAAACATTGAAAGTATTCAAGGTTACAATTTTCATATCCCTTTGAGACTAAAAATTGCACAAAGATACACTAAAATGTTCTATAGTTTTCTTATAAAATGGGTACCTGAGTGGGTAATAGTTCCAAGGATAAAATCCCACCATACTGGTAGAACACAAAGTTGTGAAGGGATGCATCACAAAATGTTCAATTTTTGGCATAAAAAATTACTTCCTCAGAATCATATGACATCAAGGTTGATATTCTTAGATCCCTTTAGGGCCCAAAGTCTTAGAGGGATATGTCTTTATTACTTGGATTCCACATATCAAAGGTTTTCAAAATGCTTGAGGTTTTTAATTCTAATTCCTTTAATCCCTTTGGGACCTAAAGTCATACAAGGATATTGTGTGAAAGTGTGAAGTGTTAACTTGAAGTCTATGAAAGCCCTTAGGGTTCCAGAATTTCATGAAGAAAAAGGATTCTAAGACTCCTCAAAGACTCGAAGACTCAAAAGGATGTTCATGGGGTTTCAAAATTCATTTAATTTTTTAAATAGGGCATGAAGTACATTATCTTTAATGGAGAGTCTAAGGGTTCGAGTTTTCCAAAGTTCTATAGGGAAATTCTCACCGACAAGATAAGTTTAAAGGTTGTATTTCATCTATGGCACAAGTTGAGTACATTTTCTAAGTCTAATTGAATGGAAACATGAGATTCATGCTCCCACGATTCACATTTTTGAATAAGGGTAAATTCTTGGGAAAAATTTATTTTAGGGCATAAATAAGAATAGTAAGAAAAAATATATTAATCCTATGCTAAGACCTAACCTAGCATAGTAGGAAAAATGAAAAGAAAACAAGGATAGAGAACCAACACCGTGAGAAAAATAAGAAAGAGGAGCACATGAACCAAGTAAAGGACCTACCTACTTATGGAGCTTACAAAACCTAAAAAACCATGAAAGTACTTGCATAGAAACAAAATATTGGCCTAAAAATACACTAGGGTATGAGAACCAAAAATTCCTTTTGGCATGGAAAATCAATGTTTTAAATCTTTGATCATTTTAGGGCTCTGGTAAACTCTAATAAAATGAAAAGAACTAAAATAAACCACAAAATTTTCTTAAATTCCTCATTTTAAATTTAGAGGATCACCATTAATGTAGTTGAGTTTAGGATCCATGTATCCTTTAGGATGCAAAAATTCCAAAGGACAGGCCATAGTGTTTGGGAGTAGAAATCCAAAATAGGCGCAAGGATCTTAGGATGATCACTACAAGCTCTAGAGTTTTTCTCAACAATAATAGAACCAAAAGAAAAATTTCAAAGAGATAACATTAAGGGAAATAAGGATCATAGGACAAGATCCTAAGATCCTCTTGGGACCCAAAATCTCAAAAAGAAAGACAAAAAAAAAAGAGAAAATGGGGAACTAAGAAAGAAGGAAATGAAAGGATTTTAAGTCCTAAGATCCTTGTAGGATGAGAAATATAAAAAATAAACAAATAAACAAATGAAATACAAGAAAAAAATTAACACAAGACAAATAAAGGGAAGAAAAAAAAGAACATAAATACGCAAAAGAAAACAGGGGTCCTAATTTTGATGAGAAAATTGTTGGGGTATGTATGTAGGGCATAACAATAGTTACTAAGGTGGTTGGGAGAATCTTTTTCCTAGAGGAAGGCTTGCCAATAGGTGGGATATCCTCCTTCCACTTATTAAAATAGTTTGAAACCTCTCCTAGCAATGATTTAGTAGTTGGGTGATCTAGAGATATTTTTTGTAGGAACCATCAAAGATGATAATCTTTTTATTGTGGTTTGTAGTAATAGTCTATTTTTCCTCAATTTTTTAAGGAATAATCTTTGTCAAGTCAACAATTTTATTTAATTTGGGGATAAGCCAAAGGGAAATCCTTAATTTCATGCTTATTAGATTGACACCAAAAATAAGTATCGGTAAAATTGAGTTATAGCTAATGTTGAGTGTGACAAAGATGTACAATCTAAACTTTCATAGATTCTTTCAACTATTTTAATCATTTAATCTCAACATGAATATCATTTTGTAGATGAGCTTGATAAAACCTATCAGTTTCAACATGCAATACTTACCAAATGTAGGCAACCATAGTTGTTAAAAATCTATAATAGGTTAATTGTAAACCAATGAATAATGCTAAATTTTAACATGAAGTGTATTCTAATTTCAAATTAAAAAGTCATGCAATTATTATGAAAATAATAAATGTGATGCACCAACATACCATGGTTCATGTTTGAGAATAACTATAGTGTGCCTAGCCTTACTAAAAGAAACAAGAGAAAACCTTTTTGTAAGTTCCTAAATAGAATGGTGATAGACTACATAGAGTCTCCAATGATTGTTAATCAACTAAAAAAGTATACTTTCTTCAAAATTCCCCCAACAAAATATCCTATCAAGCTAAAATGATCTAACTATTTGCATGAATTATCAAACATGCATACATGGGTAAAACAATATCCACTAGAAAATATACGAGTTTTCCTCCTAGAAAACCTTCAATATTTTTTTTTGCAAGTGCACGTCGAGCATTGTCATTATCTAACAAAAATCCCCATGATAGATGTAGGAAATCAAAATGTTAGCTATGTTAAGGACATGGATAGACACAAGGATGATAACAAATAATAGAAAACATAACAACTATTAATCTATTTAAAAATCACTTTATTATAACATATTTTTACTACTTGAGATTTTAAAAGACTACATCTACTACAACGACTCTTGCCCATGGTAAATTCAAGCTCAATGCTCTTTCTTATTACTACCTATAATAATTCTCCTATCTCCACTAGCTCCCTTTCCTACAATGTTATTGTTGATATTTACCACTCTCCTCCCCACACCCATGTGGCTACTATTGATGCCTTAGTAATTTCCCCACCTAATACTTCTTTTACTGGTCAACTCCATAAACCCCTGTCTGGTACTCTGGCTCCTTTGATAAAATACATTTTTTCTGTTTCCTCTGATTTGGAAGTGACTCTTGGTAAGGAGGTTATCGATTGCATTTCCTACTACAAACAAATTGTGCTAATTGAAATATTTAACTAGCTATGGCTATCTCTCCCTTCACTACTTTCTTCAATTTTGGCTTAGTGGAATGCCCTAGATTTTTTTGTAAGCTGGAAATTTATCCCTATGCTTGTGGTGTTTTTGTCATTTCCTCTGATAATATTGATGACTGGGACCCACTCCTCTCTATAGGCCCCTAGAAATGGGATACTCGTGCCCTATCCTTCCACCCTTTCAATCCATCTTTTAATCATCTAGTGGACCCTATTGATGTCCCTCCTACTTTGGTTTGGATGCCTCATCCCCCCTTGCATTTTTGGTACACCACTACTTATGAATTCATCCCAAAAAAATTGGGCTAGTTTATCAAAGTCAATCCTAACACCACTTTCATCTCCCACACTTACTTCATGTAGATCCTAGTGGATATTGATCTCTCTAAACTCCTTCCTACTAATATTTCACTTATGATTGGAGAGCTTTAGTGGAGGTAGTTGTTGGATTATGAAGGGATCACATTGAGGTGTTGTCACTACTTCATTTTGGTTCTTGTTCTTCTCCTATAGAATGATGTGGATATAGAAACCATCTTATTATCTTCCTTGTGCTTTCAAACTCAAAATTTTCTTTGGGTTTCAAACCTTCCTTGTCAATGACCCTTGCTTCTATGGCTTATGTTGTCTTAAAATCTATAGCTCCTGCAAAGTCCCCTACTCCTCTATCTATTGGATCCATCCTTCATTTGCTCCTTCTTCATTGGTTGGGTTTGTAGCTATTACCCCATAGGATCCTTCTAAGACTCTATCGAGTATGGAACTCATCCCTTCTATGGTGCTATCTATATTCTCTCTCCCCTAATTGCCAACTTCCTATCCTTGGATCATCAAATACTCTTTTCAAATCTACAACAATTTCCCTTGGTTTGAACAATACTCTACCTTATTCTTCTCATATCAAAGATTCATTATGGACTGTTATATGTAGAAGGAAAAGGGGCCTATCTCTTTCTTCTATGACATCCCAAAATGTTCCTTTGGGCTCATCTTTTGGTCCCATGTCTAATTCTTAGGGTTTTGATGTAATTCAGTTGTGTTGTTTTGTTGTCTAGGTTACCAGGTAGTAATCTTGTTGTTATATTTGGGATTTGTTGTACATTGTCTATTCTGTAATGGGTTGGAACCCTTCCCCACTTTAATCTAAAACATATTTTTACTCTTAATTATTATGATTATCTTTTTTGTTATTCAATATACTATTAGAAAATATACCTATCAAACTATTTATATCAAATTTGACATAAGTACACAAACGCTTAGATATTTAGAATTAAAATCAATACCTATAGATGATATGTAGTGATATACTATGGACTAAACTATTTTGAAAAACAAAACAAAATAAAACAAACAAAGAATTTAATAGCCACCAAATTATTCACTATCTTTTAGACCAAAAGAAGGAAAATGAAGCAAATTACAATATCAACATTTTAGTTCAGGCTCTGGGTTTCCTATCTCGCTGTTGTCCTAACTTTTATTTTTGTAGTATCTTTGTTGTTTTTTGATCTATCATTGCACTTCATGCTATATAGTTTTCTTTTTTAAATTGTCTCGGTATCTTTCAAAACCCTACTTACCTTAATAAAAAAACATATTATAGTAACATTGCCTTGCTCGACCATATGCTAAATTATTTTAGAACTAAAATAAAACAAAAAAATTTAATAGCTAAAAAAAGGGAAAAGAAATAATTGTAAAATTGACATAGTACACTAAGCGTATAGTGACAATAAGAGAAAGTTCAATAAATATCTCAGATGGAATAATGATTTCCCATATCATAACTAAGCAAAAAACTGAGGAAACATGAGATAATAACTTGCCTGTTCTTGCAGTGTTTCCTGAAATGATCATAATTGCAAATAACAGACAGAATATCATCTTCATTTTCCCTTCCACAGCTGTAAAAATCTATACAAACATCGTGTTGGAGAGGTGGGCTTATTATAGCAGATGGGAGGGAAGCATACGTCAATCTTTTACTGTAACGAAAACTATATGCTTTATTGATCAGATTACTCCATTAATTTGACAAAAAAAGTATGATTCTATTGTTCCCCATTAAATGACAAAATCTCTAGCCAATCTTTTATATAGAAGTGTTAACCAACTATTTGTTTTGATTTGTTTCAATTGGGTTATGATTACTTTGATGTCTCAAATTGAGAAAATGTATTATTTTAATTATTGATTAGATTAGGTCCCTTAATATGACCAAAAAACTATGATTTTATTGCTCCCCTGGAAATGACAAAATCACATTGGATCAGTGTGATTAGTTTGATGCCTCATTTCAGGTTAGTGCGCAAGCATTAGGAGCTTTCCAACTCATGGGTTGTTTGAGATATTCTGGATTGAATATGATTAGCACAGGCATAGGCGTACTAATCATATCTCAAATTCAATGGGATCTCATTACCTGCACCACTGCATATGTACCTTAATTGCGTAAGAGGGATTGCAGATCAGAGTGAAAATTAAAAAAAAAAGTGAATGGACAAAATACAATTGAAACTCATTTCAAAATCGGAATCTGAAAATGCAATTGAGAGAGATTAAGTGAGAAGACATCAGAGGTTGCGAGTGATAGTCAGTCATTTTTTGGAATGGCAATATAAAAATGAGCGTTGCATATTAACATAATAATTATAGAAGAGAGTTTTTGAGAACTGGAGAAAATTATTGTACATTTGAAAATATTTATAAAGATTTTAAATAGTTATTTGAAATAGATTTCGAGATGGGTCATTTTGTTTTCATGATGGACAAACAGTCTTATTATTAAATGATATGGAAAATGAATTAATTTTAAGAATTGTGCTACCATAAAAAAAATTACATCTTCTTAATGTTTTGAATGATTTTTTTAGTGAAAATATAGAAATAAAGTCTACATATACTAAAACTTCTTTCCTAAGTTGAAGGTTTTTTTAATATTTTTAATATTTTATTTTTTGGACAAGTGTTGTGTTTCTTCATTAAAGGTTCATAGGAGGACGTGAATCAATGCATAGCTGTCAATTGGGTTTTATATGTGATAATTGTTCTATCTTACTGTGTTGGTAAGCTTTGAGAACATAATAATATAAATAATGGCTTTGAGTGGCACATGATGTTTTGCTCTAGTAATTTCATGTTTTTGTGCACAAATTTATTTGTGCTATGTCAACTATTTATATCTATAATTGTTTTGTTCTTTTGTGGGATGTTTTTTTTTTTTTATTTCAAGTATTTTATATTTTTGTATGTATATGCTTCATATGTGTGCTTTCTTATTTTATTGACATCATCTTTCATACCTACAAAAATAATCTTCCATTAAGAATTAATAAATGTCGAAGCCTTGTTTCAAGGGTCCCATTTTGGCATAGGTAGATAATTCTCTAGAAAATGTCATGGATTAATTTTTTTTTCTTCTTACTACTATTATTACATAGTATGCACAAAATGGGTTTACAAACTTTGAAGTATGAATCAATGTTAATTTTGTTTCAATGATAAAATAGAAATATCTTATAGAAAAAAATAGAACAATATACTAAAAGAAAAACCACTAGAATGGCATCCTACCTAGCCATGCCAAAATAGGGGTTTTAGAACTATAATGCCACCATCTTACATGGTGCAGGAGCACCTAAGTTCTAGTAAATTTGTCAATTTGGTGTTTTGAGTCTTAGAAATTAGGGTTAGGTCTATTTTGATTCAATAAGGTCTATTGAGAGCATTTATAATGTTATTTCATGTTTTTGGGTCTGTTGGTCAAAATTGGAGTCATGATTTTCAAATTTGTGAAGTTGCTCAAAATGTTGTCATTTATGTCTCCAGCTAAGTTATACCAATAAAATATCATTGTGATAAAATGTTGTCATTACTGTTATCGGGATAGGTTAAAACGATAAGGTATCATTGTTGTTATTGGGATAGGTTACACTATTAGATTTGCAAAATTCTATTCGGCCGACTTCGAATAGTTATTCCGATAAAGTATCAATGTTAGCATCAGGATAGTTAACCCGATAAAGCATCATTGTGGTGAAAAATTATCATCGGAATAGTTAATCCGATAAGGTTCTGATTGGGATAATTTACACTATCAGGATTGTAAAATATTGTTTAGCTGACTTCAATGGGTTATTTTGATAGGCATCCACATGTCTTGTTTGGCATAAGCTATATCGAAATGAGTGACATCGAAGTAGTTTGTTCTGTCGGGTTTACTAGAATTTTTTGCTCCGCCTTGAAGAGTTATTTCGATGGGAGATTGAAAGTCATGATCGGAGTTGTTATTCCGATATCGGCACTCAATGTTGGTCTATCAACTCGGCATTTCTATTCTGACACGTGTGTTCGACAACAACTAATCAATTTTTGAATTTGAATAGACATGCAGTCCAACAGTCATAGCGGGAAAATTCAAATTTGGTATAAGTTGTATGAGCAATGGGTAGAGAATTGGAGAGGGGTAGAATAGGGAGAATTCTACAAATTAATTATGTAACTGGTTTATTTTTCAAATTTGAAATCATTGACACTAAATTGGAAGCTTACTTTCTATAATTCTCTGAAAGGGTTTTCTGTGTGTTGAACATTGTGAGTCAAAAGGAAGGAGTTTTTGTACTGCTTCATTATATTAAAAACATTATTAGTAAGAAAAGCATAAATATTTTTCTTTTGCAAGTGTGACATTCACATATCAAATTCCATGTCATATGCGCAATGTATCATCACATGACACAATGACATCATGATGATCATTAAATGGGGTGGAGTTACCCCAAAATTCAATGATGGTCTCTTCTCATATATATATATATATATATATCATGTTTTTCTTCTAAGATATTATTACATAAGCAACTTTTCATGGTTTTTTGGTGTAATGGTGTCCACATAAATATCATGTGTTATTGTATTCTTCTCATGTGCATGATTATTGACATTGAGTAAATAGTATTATTATTGTTGATCAAGTTTTAAATATGATAGTAAGTTTGTAAAAATTAAAGATTATTGTTACAATGTTCACCCTCCCTCCTCTTAGGATAACCCTATGCTCTTCAAGATTAAGCTATTTTGGTGGTCTTTTTCATATTATTATTTTTATTATTATACAATTATACAATTATATATATATATATATATTGATGGAGGTCCAAACCTGCGAGCATGACAGCCCAGCAAGGGCATGAAGCCCGCGAGCTGCCAGCCCAGCAAGGGCCTTCATAAAGTAATTTTTGCCACCCGATACGGGGGCACGAGCCAATAGGCTGAACCTCTCCGGCTAAGAGCCAAGGACTGAGGGGTATCCATTCCACCAAATTCGCCTGGGGCACGATCTCAGCCTCATCCCTTATGGTGTCGAAGCCTTGCACTCAGCAAGACTTGATCCCCGGTGGGCTCATTTGGAACCATTCAACTTCACTAGTAGACCAAGGGCCCATTGACACAATTATATATTTGAACTTAAACATTACCTATATATGATAATTAAGTATAAACCATGAACTAATTTATTAGAAAAATAAATAAATAAATAATGAATTTAACTTCCGCCAACCTCTTCTCCATGTTTTAGAGTGACACAAGCCAAGAGAAACCAATTGCAAAATTAACTTACTACACTAACATTGCTTCTGTGATTTCTATTGATTAGGAAAAGAAGAAGAAACAGTCAACTTAAATAGAAAATAAACTCATTCTGTTATGACAATATTTTGTTAAGAAAGTAACGGTATTTTTTAAGTTACAGAGCCCAATGACCATAGAATGGTCCACTACCGATGAAGGAAAAAATTGGAGTAATATCATAATCTTTTTTCTCATATTGATAGATATTAGTCTTTTACATAGAAGGAAAAGAAAATACATACTTTATTGTTCAAAGATGAGGATGCATGAGACTATCATCACTCGTCAACTAAAATTCAGCATAACTATACTATATTTAAAAGCATTTTCTAGCTATCTAGGCATAGGAAATCATATACGATATATCTTGTACAATATATAATATATCCATTCCTATTGCAACAATAAGGATGCCATCGAAATCTCAACTTAAAATACCAAACATTTAAACTATAATGTTGAAGGAGCCGGGTGAATGGTGGTGGTGGAATCAGGGACTCTGGTTACAATTAGTCGTAGGAGGTGATAGCATATATGTTTCTCTTTTTAATGGCTTTCCCAGTGCAGCAGAACTGCTTGTATATTTCTCTGCTGTTTTTTCTGACTTCAAAGCATCAGCAGTGTTTCCATGAGGGCAATGATTTTCCTTCTTATCTGCTTTTATTCTACCGAGCCCTGCAGCAGAAACAAGAAGACTCATGAATTAGTATAACCTAAAACAAAGTTATTATGCAACATATTCTAGGGCTATGCAAAGAAAAATAAGGTAGAGACAGTAAGAAATAGTATCCTGAATATATCAAGAAGAATAATCGTTTGAGCTATCCTAACTAAGCAAGAAACTGAGGAAACATGATTTAATGACTTGCCTATTCTAGCAGTGTTACCTGAAACTATCATCATTGCAAACAACAGACAGAATATCATCTTCTTTTTCCTTTCCATGGCCGTAAAAATCTATACAAACATCGTGTTGGAGATGTGGGCTTATTATAGCAGATGTGAGGGAAGCCTACGTCAACCTTTTACTGTAACGACAACTATATGCTTTATTGATAACATTAATTCCATTAATTTGACCAAAAAAAGTATGATTCTATTGTCCCCCATGAAATGACAAAATCTCTAGACAATCGTTTATATAGAAGTTTTAACAAACCATTTATTATATAATTTAACTATTTGTTTTGATTTCTTTCAATTGGGTTATGATTACTTTGATGTCTCAAATTGAGAAAATGTATTATTTTAATTATTGATTAGATTAATTCCCTTAATATGACAAAAAAACTATGATTTTATTGCCCACTTGAAATGACAAAATCAAATTGGATCGGTGCGATTACTTTGATGTTTCATTTTCAGGTTAGTGGGCGAGTCTGAGTAGCTTTCCAACTCATGGGTTGTTTGAGATATTCAGTATTGAATATGATTAGCACAGGCATAGTCGTGCTAATCTTATCTCAAATTCAATGGGTTTTTCATTACCTACACTGC
This sequence comes from Cryptomeria japonica, assembly GCF_030272615.1. Taxonomy (NCBI): domain Eukaryota; kingdom Viridiplantae; phylum Streptophyta; class Pinopsida; order Cupressales; family Cupressaceae; genus Cryptomeria; species Cryptomeria japonica. The sequence continues at coordinate 1,550,986 of NC_081408.1, read as the reverse complement.
ATATGTACCGTAATTGCGTATGGGAGATTGTAGATCAGAGCGATAAATATGATTGAAACAACAGGTAGAATGTGAATGGACAAAATACAATTCAAAAATATTTCAAAATAGGAATCTGAAAATGCAATTGAGAGAGATTAAGCGAGAGGACAGCAATGGTGGTGAGTCATGGTCATTTGTCGGACATAGCACTATAAGAATGAGCGTTGCATATTAAAGTAATAATGGTAAGAGAGAGTTTTTGAGAAATGAAGGGAATTATTGAAGCTTTAAAAATATTTATAAAGGTTCTAAAAATTTATTTGAAAGAGATTATAGTGGGGTGTGGTCAAGTCAATGGTCCATTTTGTTTTCATTATGGAGACCATGTGTTCAATTGGTTATAAGACATCTTACCGTTAAATGACATGCTTAATAATTAAGCTTAAAAATTGTATAGGAAATTCCATTCTCTTAATGCTTTGACTGATTTTTTTTGTGGAAATATAGAAATAAAGCATCCATATACTAAAGCTTCTTCCTTAAGTTGAAGCTTTCTTTTTCATTATTTGTATATATTTATGTTTTTTTGACAGTGTTGTGTTTCTTCATTAGAGGTTGATAGGAAGAAATGTATAGAAGCACATAGCTGTCATTTCTATCAAATTCTTGTAACTACAATTGTTTTTGTGCACAAGTTTACTAACACTTTTGGTTTTTTACTCTTTAACACATCTATTCTTTAGAAAGATGTGCCCTTACTTATCCCTATAATTGTTCTGGTCTTTTGTGGGATGTGCTTTTCATTTCAAATATTTTATATTTTTTTATATCTGTGTTGCCTATCTTTCATAAATTTATTAGCATTGTTCTTCCAAAAGTTTCTTCATTCGAACTTGTGTGTGTTTTGTCTTGTATTGATATCATCTTTCATACCTAACAAAAAATATTACATTATGATTTAATATATTTCTAATCCTTGTTTGAAGGGTCATATGTTGCAATAGGTAGAGAATTTTCTAGAAAATGTCATGGATTATCTTTTCCTTTTCTATAACTATTATTATTACACAATATGCACAAAAAATGTTGTAAAATGGGTTTATAAACTTTGAAGTAGGCATTAAAATTGATAATTTTGTTTCAGTGATAAAAAATAAATGACTTATAGAAAAATGTATAAAAACAAATCTACTAAAAGAAAAAACACTAGCATGGCATCCTATCTAGCCATGCCAAAATAGGGGCTTTAGAACTATAATGCCCCAAGCTTACTTCCAAGACACTATTAGTTTGAAAACAAGCATAAAATTTGTTGTGTGTCAAGTGTGACATTCACATATTACATTCCATTTATCACATACACAATGTATCATTACATAACACAGTGACACCATGGCTATCATAAAATGGGGTGGATTTACCACAACAATGATGATCGGCTGCATGTCAATGATCTTGAACTCTAATGCACACAAGAGTAGGAGAGTGGCACTCATTACTTACACCTTCTAAGATGAATCAAATTGATATTCAAACACCTACACAAGAGGAAATTACATTGCAAGATACAAAACCTCATCTAATTATGTTAAATTGATTAATGTATTTCACATTAGGTCATATCTCCCAATACAAAAGTGGATACAAATTATAAACATGAAATTCCATAGCAATGATATCATTATGATAATATTTCTATATTTTCTTTATGCAATTTTTTATCACCAACATTTTGGATTACACTCCATGATCCATCATTGGGTGATTTATAGATAAATAAGGTAATGGAATAATAGTAGTAGAAACTATTCTTTCACACTCTTCTTTGCACATAACTCATGCCAATAAACTTTCATGGAGTATGATAAAGAATATTGATGATAAAACATTTTATAGAGTCAAAATCCATAAATATTGTCATATGAATTTTAATTATAAAATTGAGTTCTTTCAACCAAAAGAGATGAGACCAACAGTGTGTAGCAAAATGGAGAACAAATTTCATTTTAAAAAAGTCATAAAAGATTTATTTTTGGGGAGTGCCTATTGTTGAAAGAGGCCCAAATGGTAGTACGGATTAGGGTGATAGCACAAAAACTAGATATTAGCCCAAAAAATAGATGTCAACATATAAGTGGTTGGTAGTGCTTCTACAGAATCTCAACATTCTTTATGATAGAAATGTTCCCACTTTAAATTATTTCTTTCTCAAATAGTCATTCTCTATTTTATTCTTTGAACAATATTTTTCAAGAATTGGTTGCACAATTAAACATTAAAAACTAACACAAGATTCTCTTTAACAAAACCTCAATCATTCAATCGAGAACAAGAAAAATAGTATGACAAGAGAAAGGAGAATATAGAACACTACTCTGCTAGAACACATATCAAAACTCATGTGCATTACATGTGTAAACATGATGGCTTGTGACTCTCACAATCATTATTAGTAAACAATAACATAACAATAAATAACATAATAACATTTTCATAAAAGTATGAAAGGTAAACTACTTTTATTTAAAGCCCACTTTAGATGTTTGAATTATAATTTCTTTTATATATTATTATATTTCTCATAGTGGAACATCCTTAATTCCACAAGCATGACATGATTTTTCTATAGTAAAATTAGTATCCAATCCTATGTCCAAAAGTCCACCCTTTTCTTAAAAGTCAATGTAAGAACAATAATGTAAAAATTCTTGAAAATAATCCAATAGATTAATCTAGGAATCTACAGACATTAAAAGCAAGAGCTATAAAAGTTATCTTATATGACCTTTAAAATTCTAAGTTTGTTAGGATAACACATTGGAAGAGCAGAAAGGAGATTTAGGATAAGTTTCGTAATATCTATGAAGGTGATGACAATATCAAGGAACAAAAGCTTCAAACTTGTAGAGGATGGTTTGAGGGTATGAAGATAAAGGAAGAAATAAATATTATCTCATACCTCATCCATGTAGATGAAACTATAGATACTATTAAATGACTTGGTGAAGTAGTGTTCAAGATTTAGTGATTGTGAAAAAGTTACCATTGGCATTAGATTGTCATTGATGTCAATGGTTGAGAGGATGCACTGGTCAAAGATGTTGCAAATGATGAATGTCCCAAATTAAGGTTAGATTGATAGAGATGGTGTTATCCCAAGTTGACTAAGTTGAATTGACTTCATGGTATGTGATCAAGTTGTACAAGCATGGAACAAGAAAAGACATTTAATTATAGGTCACATAGATGAAAAAGAATTGTTTGGTATTGCATTTGGACAAAGAAGTTGTAGTTTTTTGCATGGTGGAGCTATTGGGTGAACTGATTTGACTCTGAAAAAGTGTAGTTGCAAAATAACTTAAGACACCATGTTAGTCACATAAGAAAATATAGAAGGTGAGCATGGAGTATGTTTTTAGGCTGTTCAATTGGACAAAGAAGGCACAAACCATAAAGTGCTGAAGGCACTAAGCAAACAGGTTCGACTCAAGAAAAAGTGCAGTTGCAGTTGAGCTAACACATCATGTTAGTCGCATGCGGTTACAAGGAGTGTTAGTTGCCACATCGTGTTAGTCGCATTTGGTTGTAAAGATAGCATAACACATTGTGTTATTGCTATCGCTATCTCATGATCAACTCTCTGCGTTGACCAAAGGGTGTTATGAAATTGTGACAAGGAATGTCAATAACATTGTAGGTTAGTCGCCCAACCATCCCACAATAAGAAAGACCTACAAAAAATTCCCTGTGGGGTAATGTTAAACTGTGATGGGGGATGCGCATAACATGATAGGTTACTTCCCCGGTCACCCTGTGGTATGAATGGTTGCAAAAAAGTGACCTTATGGGGTAACGCTAAAATGCGACAAAGATATCAATAACATGATGATTAGGCAGTCCCCGCTATCCCACGACATGAAGAATGAATGAAAAATATCCCTACGGGATAACACAAAAGTAAATAATTTGGTGCATTTTGTTCACCCTGCTATCCCGTGCCCCCGCCATCCCATGACAAAAAGATTAGGAGAAGGATGACCCTACAAGGTAACATGAATGCAAAGCAAATAGAATTCCCCACCATCCCACGATGTAGAATATCAAATACTAAAGGAACTGCGGGGTAAAAACCATAGTGTTGATACTAGTACCTCACCATCCCGCAATGACAAAGAATGGAGAGAAGCAGACTTACAGGGTGAAAAGAACAAAAAAAAGATTTGTACCCCGCCATCTTGCAGCCCAGAAGTCTGTTAAACAATGATCTTTAAGAGGAAGATAAGCATTATCCCACCAGCCTACAAAAAGGAAGGTTTTCTATTTCGCGATGAGTATAACACGAGTGTTATTCGATCTACGAAACATATTTGCACAACTTGTGAATCCAATGTGGATTTCTTCCACACGTGGACCTTTGGTAAGAAGACGGAGTTGTTGATGGGTCCCACCATCCACCATGAGCCTGAGAGACATGTGAATTCCATGTGCACAAAATCTTTGATTGGTCTATGAATCAAAGAGCATGCGTATCAAAAGAGATTTTTCATTCTACACAGAAATCAAGGAAAAGAGTAAATGATGAGCAGAGTTGTAGTTGAAGATGTATTTTCAAAATGGGGATGAAATCACATCACATAAATTGCTGAGTAAAGAAGGAAGGAAACATTTAATATGGATAGCTACTAGACTAAAATGAAGAGACAAGATGAATCATTTAGTGGCTCAAGAAGATTTCTAGTTTGACCACCGAATAAAAAAAAAGGAATAAGTGAAAACAAACCTGTAGTTGATCAATCATTCCCAATATGGGGATTGTGTACCAGGACAAATCAAATAGAAAATGTTACTAAAATTAGCAAGGCAACATTAAATGTTGACCACTGCCAGATTGACAAGAAGAGACAAGAAATATTATTTAATGGGAATAATTTTTAAGTTATCATTTTGGAGGAAAAACTTGGGAGTGCGTAGATCACCACTAAATGAAGAAGTGTGTATTAGAAAGTGTGTGTGGTTGGTAGAAAAAGAGGTGGACAAGTGTGCAAAACATAGATTATAGAGAAGTGAAGAAGAACATAGGGTCGTAGATAAGCTATTACTGCATGTGCGCATAACACGACACTTGAGCAATCACAACACAACGAAAAGAGATTGCAGGCAGAATGGTCAAATGCAAAGAGGAGAAAGGGGGAGTTGGAAACCATATAAATGAACATAAAAATAGAGGATTGAGAAGGTAGAGAAAATAAGGATAGCAGAGTACAACTAAGAGGTGGAGAAGATCGGTGAAAAAGAGGATACAAAATAGAGCACACAACAAAAGACACACAGGTGCAAATCTAGAATATCAGCTTCACACAGTGGCAAGCAGTGAAGAGTGTGTGTGTGTGTGTGATGAAAAGAGAAGAGAAGAGAAGGAATGAGAAGCATAGAGGTGAGAAGGTTGTGCAAAGGGTGTGAAGATTATAGAAGGAATATAGTACAAGGGTAGTAAACCTAGAAGAATGTATACACTAAGTGAAACAAAGAAATAATACAGAGGACAAAGACCTCATGTTGGAATTGCACACTCTAATGGTAGTTAAAGGTGATTGAAGGTGTTGTGATTGATGGAAACCTTGAAATCTTATGGCACCGACAGGCACCGGCACCGACAAACTCTACACAAACAAATAGTTCACCGGCAGCGACAAGAATGTTTACCGGCACCCTAGTCGACGGGATTTTGATTATTACATATTGTAATATCTTTTTGTAAGCTGACATGGCATATTGTAATAAGATCTCATGCTTATATATGAGTCTTATTACAATATGCCATGTCGGCTTACAAAAAGTGACAGATAATTTGCCACCACCTTCTATTACTCCACCAGTACAGACACATGATACACCAGCTATTGAGGATGTGGAGACTCCACATGAGGATATAAATCCTGAGTCTGAAATTTTGTATACCATGAACATAGACACTCAGGAGGTCAATATTGTTGTTGATAAAGAGACCACTGAGGAAAAGAAGAAAGATGTGGCTACTGAGCCACCGGCTAAAAATGTTGAGATAGAGACACAAATTGAACAAACAGAGCATATGGTGGAACACATTGAGATTGGGGTTAGTGAAATGGTTACTGATACTATCAATGCAAACATTGAAAAACCGACAGAGATAGAGATACTGGTAGTGGATAGTGCAGAGGTATAGATAGAGAAACCGGCAGTGGATACCACTGAGAAACCATCAAAAAAACTGGTAGAAGAAAGCACAGTGAAACAGGTTGAGAAACAAATAGAGAAATAGGTTGACCTTCAGGTACACACAGAGACAGTGCCACCAACAATAACTGAGAAGCCTAAACCTTTGCTGATAGAAATGCAGACACAAATTGACCCACCAGAGGTCGAGACAAGCAAAGTGGTTACTCACACCAGCAACATGGAGGTTGTTAAGGCAATTGGTCAATCATCCAGTACTTCCATGACTAAATTCAGACCAACAAATGTAACTGAGGTACTATTGGATTCTATAAATAAAATTACTGATTGCAATGCATTGGCCTATAAGGCTATAGGTAATACAATTCCCATTCTTAAATTGATTGCACCCAAGTGTAATGTAGATAATAAGGATTCTTTGAGTCAATTAGACACATTGTCTAAGTACATAACTGGTAATATACTGACTATGGAACAAATAAATGAAGAGACATTTAAGGAGAAAATGGATAAAGAAAAATAGAAATTCTTTGATGAGACAATAAAGAAGTGCATGGGACACATTGACACCCTCTTACCGGCACTGAGTAAAACCATTATGGAGTTTAAGGAACTATACAAAGATACATGTAAGACTAATCTTTTGATAGTGGATATTGATAAGGAGATCAACAAAGTGCAAAAAGAAATAGATGATATAGCTAACAATATCATTGGTTCATCTAAACCAATATCAGTTATAGAACAAGAGATAGTTGGATTCGAGGAGAAACTTGAGAAATTGGAGAATGAGAAGGAAAGAATAAAAGGCAAGGCAAAAGAGCTTAAATGTAAACTCAGTCCAAAGTTGGATAACCTCATCTCTTTAAGGAAAGAGATCTCTGAGGCACTCATACAAGGACAGAAGACACCGGAAGAGAAAATGCATCATCTTACCGGTATCATTCAGAGAACAGAGGTAGCATTGAAAGAAAGTAACAGGTTCACTCAGAGCCTGAATTTGGTATTAGCATACCTATTTCAGATTGTAACCAACCGGTTACAAGGTTTTAGCTGAGCACTGCACTCATTGACATTTTGACAACCTTTGTCATTGATTTCAAAGGGGGAGTAGTAGTACTGAGAAAAATGACTTGCATAGGAGATCATCTACTCAGGGGGAGCACATAGTTTTGGTAAGATTTTTGGAACTTCAATTTTGGAACACAGTTTTGAATTTTTCTCATGAGTGTTGCCATCAATGCCAATTGAGGAGATTGTTGGCATTGTATACTCTAATTGTAGTTAAAGGTGATTGAAGGTGTTGTCATCACTGGAAACCTTGCAATCTTATGGCACCAGCACTAGCAGACTCTACACCGATAGATAGTTCACTGGCAGTGACAAGAATGCTTACTCGCACCCTAGCCGACAGGATTTTGATTATTGCATATTGTAATATCTTTTTGTAAGCCAACATGGCATATTGTAATAAGACTCATATATAAGTATGAGATCTTATTGGTCATTTTTCTAGAGATATACATATGATATAGGATATTCACATGGATATGTAGAGCAAATATCAAGGCAGATTTTGTAGAAAGGTTTATGGTTATTGTATGAGCTTAAATTGGTACTGAACCCGGCATAACAAATGCTTTTTGTAGCAGTACATTATACTGGATTTTCATAATCCATTTTTGTAAGTCAGTGAAGCTTCCTTTTGTATTTGAGCAGTGAGCTCTAGGAAATTGGCCTTCCTGCATGTGTAGACACATCATTGTAAGTAATATCAATTCATTGGCTAGTGAGTGAATATTGTGGGTCACAAATCCCACCGATATTTTTCCCACACCAGGTTTCCTCACCAAAATTTTTGTGTTATGGTGTGCTTTCTATGTTGTGTTTATTGTTCATATTTACTGTATTAATTCTTGTTTACTAGTACACTATTTTGGAATGCAAATTACTTAATAAGTTCATAAATTATGTGCACCGGTTAGATACTGATTCACCCCCCTCTCAGTATCTTTGGGAATCCCAACACTTCAAAGTAGAGATCTAAGATGTGAGAGTAGAGAGAGGAAAGAACAAAAGTGAATAGCAAAGACCAAACACCAAAGTGTGGAAAGCCAAGGCAAATAACACAATGGGTTAGTCACATAGCGGGGGGCAGAAAAATGGGACTGAATCAAGTAGAGGTCATAGAGTTGTATGCAGAAATAAGAAGAGACCAAAAAGAAAAGGAAAAAGCATGTGTGGAGAAATAAGAAGCCATTCTCAGGTGTAGATAACACAATGAATTACAAAACCTCATTTGTAACAAGGTTCTTATATGTTTTTCAATATTTCTTTATTGCAATCATCTGAGTGGGTGCTTAGATAAGGGGTTAGTGCTCATTTAGGTTGGTGCCCATAAAGCTAGGGGTTAGTGCTCCTTTGATTTGGTGCCCATAAACTTCAAGGGATGGTGCTCCTTTGGGATGGTGCCCATAAACATTGTAATCAAACATTTATTTGTGAGGTTGGATTAGAGCAGTAGACTCTAGCAACATTTCCCACTGAGGTTTCTCCCCACTATGGGTTTTCCTCGTATATCTTGTGTTATAACTTTGCCTTCTGTGTTTGTGCAAATATGTTTAATATCTCTTCTCATTATTTCTTGACTTATTTTATTAATGTTTTAATCATTTAGAAAGTGAAAGTTTTTTATTACCACTGATTCCCCCCCCTCTCAGTAATCCATTTGTGTTCAACAATTGGTATTAGAGCCCTAGGTTCCCTATTTGAAGAGCTTTCTCTAGATTGGGTAGATTAGGGTTTGTGAACACAATGGCTAGATATGTATCATTCCCTGTGCCAATATTTCATGGCACAAACTATGTCTTTGGAGCTTAAGAATGGAAACATATATTTCATTGCTTGGTCATCATGTCTGGATGTCAGTCAAGAATGGATACACTATCCCTACTACTCCTCCTACTGAACCTAATGCTAAAAAGGAATATGAGTGCAATGTTGAAGACAAGAAGGCCATTCTCAATGGAATGTCAGATATAGAGTCTTGAAAAGTCAAGAAAAGTAAGTCTGCAAAGAACATATGTGACAAACTGAAGAAAATTTGTGGAGAAGTGCCTAGCACTGCTGAATTAGATTGTGGAAGAAAGATGAAGAAAGCATTAGACCAACATATCGATGAAAAGAGTAGATCAGCAAATAGTTGTAGTAATGATGAGAATGAGACTCATATATTCATGCCTCAAGAGGTCCAAACTGAGAAGAAAACATCAAAAGCTAATAGCGGATCTCACTCCAAAATGCAAGATGTATTTGATAGTAATGAGGAAAGTGAAGGTGAAGTTGATACTAAAGTGGATCTTAAAAGAGAGTTAGTATGTGCACTTAAAGAAATTAGAAGGTTGAGGAAATAAAATAAAAATATTAAGAATGCTGCTACAGAAGAACAAAACCTATAAAATAAAAGTCTTGAAGAGTCAGAGCAAACTACTGCTAATCTGAAAACACAAAAGGAAGATGCCAAAAGGATGTATGAAGTTTTGAAATCAGACCTTGATGCCAAAGAAAAGGAGGGGACCAAAAGTTGGAGCAAGAGGTTGTGAATATTAGGTAAGAGCCTGAGAAGTGCAAGGATGATCTCAAGTTAAGGCTAAAATTTGAGAGCAACATAAACGCACTGAATGATATGCTAAGTAAACAAAAGAAAAACAAAGATTTTACAGGCATAGGATATGATGTTGGACAATGTTCTACCAGTGGGGATTCATAAAAAAGAGACATAAATTTTGTATCTTTAGGCATGAATGGTCACAGACAAAACTTCACAGTCAAAAATTCTCCAAGAAAGAAAATAGATCTGACTACTACTGCTAAAAGTTTGAAGACATAGGTTGTTGCTACAAGGAAGGATAATGTTAATCCAAAATGAAAAGGTAAGTTGAATGAAGATGGTTTCATCAGAGACATGGACTCGAGAAGAAAGGTTAGGATACCCCTTGCTAGAAGAAGACTAAAATATGTTTCTCCCAAGACTAAGAACAAGAAAAGATTAGAAGATTAGATTGCTATAATAAATAGCCTATGACCAAGAACAAAAGAAGAAGAGTTGAAGAAAGAAGGCCCAAAAGATCTCCACCTGTTCAACAAAATCATTTTGTAAGATACAATTCCTCTTTCAACAAAAATGTAAAATATAACAACTATGGCCATAATGTAAGAGTAGGCAAAACATATGTAAGACATGAATATGCACAATACAAAAATAGAAGTGTCTCCTGATTGTCAAGAAATCCTTTTGTTCCTTTAAATAGTTACAAAATTATGGATTGGAGAAGGAGAACAAATCGGTTCAATAGAAACCCCTCTACTCCTTTATTTAGCAAGAACATAGTTTGCTACAACTGCAACAATTTTAGCCACACAACAAAATTTTGTAGAACAAAGGTGGTCAAACAAAGGAAGATAATAGATGTTGCTCTAGAAGTTGCAACTGAGAAAAGGAGGGAGATCAAGAAAGTTTGGAGAAGGAGGCAGAATACAGATGATAAGCAGAAAAACAAGAAGGATGACTCAATGGACCAGCATGGTGCATTCCATGCACAAGTTACATCTCCCGAAGCTTAAGGAGAATGAGAAACTTAGGGGGAGCTAAGTATGGTAACATCTTTCACCCCCAAATCTATGAAAAGGATAAATGCAAGTATGTTGCAAAGAGACAGGAACCAGTGACAGGGAGGATAACAAACTAATGATTGTTCATTATAGTGTATGTTGAGATAGTTAAAGATGCTTGTATATTTTTTGTAGCTTCTTATGTTGCACAAGTTTATGCCTTGGCTAAAATTAAAATCTGACATTGTTTGCATATAGTATAGCTTACTGTGAAATTATTGCTAACTATGACTGTACATATGTATATATAGGATTGAGCACAACTGCATTTAGTTTGATTATTGTAGCAAGCAATTAGGGATTTAAAGAATAATTCCAGAAGAAACAGTGTGGAGAAGGAAAGGTGGACTACATAGGGTGAAGTGTGCATGTGATAATTTGAAGAAATAGAATGCCTTGGGAAAGAGACATAGAAGACTAAAGTGTAGAATCCATAGATTTCAAAAGTGCAGACTAATGCAGCTAGTAAGAGGAAGGTTGTACACTGGGTCATTAAGTAAAGAGAAAGTGAGGATTACAAACGAGATGATTCAAATTCAAAAACATAAATAAAATGAACAGAAAAGAGAAACTAAGAGTGTGTGTACAACACAATGGGTAATGTTGAAAAGCAAATGGAAGAAAATAGAGGTACCCCACCATCCCACAACGATGAAGATGGAGAGAAGGAGTCTTGCGGGGTGAAAAGAAAAAAGAAAAAATTTATGCAACCCACCATCTCCCAATCAAAAAGTCTATTGAAAAATGATCTTGTGGGGCAATTCAAGAGGAAGATAGGCCTTATCCTACCAGCCTATAGGAAGGAAGTTTTTTCTATTTTTTGATGCATATAACATGCGTCTTAGTCAATCTGCGAAACACATTTGCACATCTCGTCATTCCAACATGGATTTCTTCCACACGTGGACCTTTTGTTAGTAGAGGGAATTGTTGATGGGTCCCACCATCCTCCATGAGCCCAAGAGACATGTGAATTCCATGTGGACAACATATTTGACTGGTCTATGAACCAAAGAGCATACGTATCAAAAGAGATTTTTCAGTCTACACAGCAATCAAGGAAAATAGTAAATGATGAGAAGAGTTGTAGTTGAAGATATGTTTTCAAAATGTAAAATGAAATCAGATTGCAGAGATTGCTGAGTAAAGAAGGAAGGCTACATTAAATATGGATAGCTACTAGACTAAAATGAAGAGAGAATATGAATCATTTAGTGGCTCAAGAAGATTTCCAGTTTGACCACAAAATTAAAAAAAATGGAATAAGTGAAAACAAAGCTGCAGTTGATCGATCATTCCCAGTATGGGGATTATGTACTAGGTCAAATCATATAGCAAAGGTTACTGAAAGAAGAAGGAAGGAAACATTAAATGTGGACTGCTTCCAAACTGAGAAGAAGAGACAAGTAATATTATTTAATATCTAGAATAATTTTTGAGTTATCATTTTGGAGGGAAAAGTTTGGAGTGCGTAGATGACCACTAAATGAAGAAGTATGTACTAGTAAGTGTGTGTGGTTGGCAGAAAAAGAGATGGAGAAGTGTGAAAAACATAGATTATATAGTAGTGAAGAAGAACAGAGGGTCGTAGAGAAGCTATTCCTGCAGGTGTATATAACATGACGCTCGAGTAGACATAACACTGTAGAAAGAGATTGTAGGAAGAATGATCAAATCTAAAGAGGATAAAAGAGGGAGTTGAAATCCATAGAAAAGAACCGAAAAATAGAGGACTGAGAAGATAGAGTAAAGAAGGATAGAAGAGTAAAGCCAAGAGGGGGACAAGATCAGTAAAACAGAGAATACAAAATAGATCACACAACAAAGGACACACAATTGCAAATCGGTAATATCAGCTTCACATAGTGGCAAGCAATGAAGAATGTGTAGAGAGTGTGTGTGATGAACAAAGAAGATAAGAGAAGGAACGAGAAGCATGAAGATGAGAAGGTTCTGCAAAGGGTGTGAAGATTGTAGAAGGAATATACAAGGGTAGTGAACTCAGATGCACTAAGTAAAACAAAGAAAGAATACATAGGACAAAGACCTCAAAGCAAAGATTTGAGACATGAGAGAAAAGAGAGGAAAGAACATAAGTGAATAGAAGAGATCAAAGACCAAAGAGTGGAGAGTCGAGGTAGATAACACAGTGGGTTAGTCACATGGAGTGGACAAGAAAAATAGGAATGAATCAAGTAGAGATTAGAGAGTTGTATACATAAATAAGAAGAGACCAGAAAACAAAGGAAAAATCTTATTTGTAGAAATAAGAAGCCATTCTTGGGCATAGATAACACAGTGAGTTACAAAACCTCATTTGTAAAAAGATTCTTATATGTTATTGAATATTTCTTTATTGTAATCATCTGACTGGGTGCTGAGATAGGGGGTTGGTTCTCCTTTGGGTTGGTTGTTATAAACATTTTAATCAAACATTTATTTGTGTGGTTCGATTAGAGTAGTAGACTCTAGCAGCATTTCTCATCAATTTTTTTTCCCACTGTGGGTTTTCCTTGTATATCTTGTGTTATGATTTTTCCTTGTGTGTGTGTGCAAATATTTTTAATATCTCTGCTCTTAGTTTCTTGACTTCTGTTATTAATGTTTTAATCATTTTGATAGTGTAATTTTTTTATTACCACTGATTCACCCCCTTCTCAGTGTTCTATTTGTATGTAACAATTGGTATTAGAGCCCTAGGTTCCCTATTTGAAAAGCTTTCTCTAGATTGGTTAGATTCTGGGTTGTGAACATAATGGCTAGGTATGTGTCATTCCTTGCACTAATGTTTGATGGCACCAACTATATCTTTTAGAGCTTAATAATGGAAACCTATATGTCCTCCCTTGGTTATGATGTCTGGATGTTAGTCATGAATGGATACATTGTACCTACTACTCCTACTGAACCTTTTGCTAAAAAGGAATATGAGTACAATGTTGAATCCAAGAAGGCTATTCTCAATAGACTGTTAGATACAGTGTCTTCAAAAGTCATGAAATGTAAGTTTGAGAAGAATATATGGTACAAACTGAAGAAAATCTATGGAGAAGAGCCTAGCACTACTAAATTAGATTATGGAAGAAAGATGAAGGAAGGAATAGACCAACGTATCGCTAACAAGAGTAGATCAACAAATAACTACAATAATGATGAGAATGAGACTCATTTATTCATGGCTCAAGGGGTCCAAACTGAGAAGAAAACATCAAAGGGTGATAGCGGATCTCATTCCAAAATGCAAGATGTATTTGACAGTAATGAGGAAAGTGAAGGTGAAGTTGATACTGAAGTAGATCTTGAAGGAGAGTTAGTATGTGCACTTGAAGAAGTTAAGAGGTTGAGGAAAGAAAATAAAATAATTAAGAATGCTGCTACAGAGGAACAAAACCTATTAAATAAAAGCCTTGAAGAGTCAGAGCAAACTATTGCTAATTTGAAAACACAAATGGAAGATGCCAAAAGGATGTATGAAGTGTTTAAATCAGGCCTTGATGCCAAAGAAAAGGAGTGTCAAAATTTAGAGCAAGAGGTTGTGAAACTTAGGAAAGAGCTTGAGAAGTGCAAGGATGATCTCAAGTTGAGGCTAAAATGTGAGAGCAACACAAATGCAATGAATGATATGCTAAGTAAACAGAAGAAAACAAAGATTCTATAGGCATAGGATATGATGTTGGACAATGTTCTACCAGTGGGGAGTCATCAATAAGAGACATGATTTTGTATCTTCAGGAATGAATGGTCATGGAAAAACCTTCACAATCAAGAATGCTCCAAGAAAGAAAATATATCTTACTACTGCTACTGAAAGTTTGAAGACATAGGTTGCTGCTACAAGGAAGGATAATGTTGATCCAAAAGGAAAATGAAAGATGAATGAGGATGGTTTCATCAGAGATATAGACTCAAGAAGAAAGGTTAGGAGACCCCCTGCGAGAAGAAGAACAAAAAATGTCGATCCCAAGACTGAGAATAAGAAGAGATCAGAAGAATGGATTGTTGCAAATAAATTGCCTATGACCAAGCACAAAAGGAGAAGAAGAAATGAAGCAAGTAGGTCCACAATATCTCCACATGTTCAACAAAAATCATTGTGTAAGTTACAATTCGTCTTTCTTTGGTTATTGTTATTCATGTAAAGGATATGGGCATAAAGCAAGTGAGTGTAGAAATGGGCCTAGGATAGGTCATGATGCATTTTTTGGAAATAGAAATATAATTTTTCAAAGATATAATGCATATGGACACAAGACTTCAAATTGTAAACTTAATCATAGACGTACTCCAAACTATGTAAGAAAGAACCCTTTTGTTGTACCAAAAAATATGAATATAATATGTCATAGTTGCAACAGAATTGGTCATAAGAGCTATGAATGTAGAAGAAAAATAGTTCATTCTAGGAGCAGCCCCTCTTCTTTCACTTTCAACAAAAATGTAAAATATAACAACTATGGCAATCATGAAAGAATATGCAAAACATATGTTAGACATAAATATGCATGGAATGTAAATAGAAGTGTTTATGGATTGTCAAGAATTCCTTTTGGTCCTTCAAATAGTTACAAAATTATGGATTGGAGAAGAAGAACAAATCAGTTCAATATAAACCCCTCTACTCCTTTATTTAGAAACAATATAGTTTGGTAGAGCTACAACAATTTTGGCCACACAGAAAAATCCAATAGAACAAAGGTGGTCAAACAAAGGAAGATGATAGATGATGCTCTAGAAGTTGCAACTGAGAAAAGGAGGGAGATCAAGCAAGTTTGGAGAAGGAGGTAGAACATAGATGATAAGTAGAAAAACAAGAAGGATGATTCAATGGACCTACATGGTGCATTCCATACACAAGTTACATTTTCCCAAAGCTTAAGGAGAAGGAGAACCTTAGGGGGAGCTAAGCATGGTAACATCTTTCACCCCCAAATCTATGAAAATGATAAATGCAAGTATGTTGCAAAGAGACAAGATCTCGTGACAGGGAGGATGATAAACTAATGACTGTTCATTATAGTTGATGTTGAGATAGTTAAAAATGCTTGTATATTTGTTGTAGTTGTTTATGTTGCAGAAGTTTATGCCTTGGCTAAAATTAAAGTCTAACATTGTTGGCATATAGTATAAATTACTGTGTAAATGTTGTTAGTTATGGGTGCACATTTGTATATATATGGTTGAGAACAACTACAAGTAGTTTGATTATTGCATCAAGTAATTAGGGATTTAAAAAGGAAATCCAGAAGAAAGAGTGTGGAGCAGGAAAGATGGATTGCAGATGGTGAAGTGTGCATGTGAGAGTCTGAAGAAATGAAATGCTATGGGAAAGAGATGCAAAAGACTAAAG
Organism: Cryptomeria japonica; assembly: GCF_030272615.1. NCBI lineage: Eukaryota > Viridiplantae > Streptophyta > Pinopsida > Cupressales > Cupressaceae > Cryptomeria > Cryptomeria japonica. The sequence continues at coordinate 1,534,770 of NC_081408.1, read as the reverse complement.
TGCAAAATCCACAGAGTTCAGTTCAAGTGCACACTAATGTAACTAGTAAGAGGATGGTTGCACATTGGGTGATTAAGTAAAGAGAAAGCAGGGGTTACAAAAGAGATGATTCAGAGCAAAAAATAGAAATAAAATGAATAGGGAAGACAAACTAAGATCGTGTGTACAACACAATGGGTAATGTTGAAAAAAAATGGAAGAAAATAGAGGTTAGGCTAGCAAGTGTGTTGATTGGTCCAAGGAAATGGAATAAGAACTACAACAGATTTGGAGTTAACAAATAAATCTTATTTCAATTTTTATTTATTTTGCAACAGAGAGAAGAAAGGAAACCAAGCAAGATAACAAAGATACAAAGAAATACTCATGAAATAAATTAAAATAAAGTGTGAAGTCTACTTGGTTCAAGTGGAGCTCATAGCTTCAAATTATATCCTTGAACTTGTGTGTGCTCCAAGGGAGATGGAGCCTAGAGGTTATGGTTCTCAGGGGGAGACCATTGATGAATAGGGTTAGCAAAATGATAGCAGGTGTGGAAGATGTGTAGGCATAGAAGATGAGAGTGTAGTTGATGTCCATGACATGTTATTGACCACTTGTATAGTGCAATTGTCACAAGGGGAATGTCATGTTTCTCCAACTCCGTGAAGTGGTACTCAAAATAGGAGAAAATGTACAATTGAGAGTTAGTTGCCCCACCCTTTGCCATTGTTATCAAAGGGGGAGGAGATATGTGTGGTTGACATCAATGGCAAAGGAGGAGATTGTTGGCATTAGATTGTCATTGATGTCAATGGTTGAGAGGATGCACTAGTCAAAGATGTTGCAAATGATGAATGTCCCAGATGAAGGTTAGATTAATAGAGATGGTGTTATCCCAGGTTGACTAAGTTGAGCTGACTTCATAGTATCTGAGTAAGTTGTACAAGAATGGAACTATAAAAGGCATTTAATTATAGGCCACGGAGATAACAAATAATTTTTTGGTATTGCATTTGGATAGAGAAATCATAGGTCTTTGCGTGGTGAAGTCATTGGGCGAACTAATCTAAATCAGAAAAAGTATTGTTGCAGCATAACATAGCACACCGTATTAGTCACACAAGAAGATACAGAAGGCAAGCATGGAGTGTGTTGTCAGGTCATGCAATTTCACAAAAAATCCACAAACCATAAAGTGGTGAAGGCACTGAGCAAACATGACTAACTCAAGACAAAGTGTAGTTGCAGTTATGCTAACACATCGTGTTAGTCACCCACAGTTACAGGGAGTGTTAGTCCCCACACCGTGTTAGTCGCATTTCATTGCAAACATAGCATAAAACATCATGTTATCACTGTCGATATCTCACAGTCAACTCTTTGTATTGACAAAATCTTTGATTGGTCTATGAATCAAAGAGCATCCATATCAATAGAGATTTTTTAGTCTACACAACAATCAAGGAAAAGATTAAATGCTAAGCAGAGTTGTAGTTAAAGATATATTTTCATAATGGGGATGAAATCAGATCGTGGAGATTGGTGAGTAAAGAAGGAAGGAAGTATTTAATATGGATAGGTACTAGATGAAAATAAAGAGAGAAGATGAACCATTCAGTGGCTCAAGAAGATTTCCAGTTTGACAACAGAATTAACAAAAATGGAATAAGTGAAAACAAAGTTGCAATTGATTGATCATTCCCAGTATGGGGATTGTGTACCAAGTCAAATCAAATAGCAGAGATTACTGAAAGAAGAAGGAAGACAATCTTAAATATGGACTGCTGCCAAACTCAGAAGAAGAGATAAGAAATATTATTTAATGGCTAGAATAATTTTTGAGTTATATTTTTGGAGGGAAAAATTGGGAGTGCGTAGATGACCAGTAAATGAAGAAGTGTGTATTAGTAAGTGCGTGTGCTTGGAAGAAAAAGAGGTGGATAAGTGTGCAAAATGTAGATTATAGAGCAGGGAAGAAGAATAGAGGTTCGTAGAGAAGTTATTTCCACAAGTGCACATAACATGACACCTGAGAAGTCATAACATTATGGAAAGAGATTGTAGGTAGAATGATTAGATGTAAAGAGGAGAAAAGGGGGAGGTGAAATCCATAGAAAAGAAAAGAAAAATAGAGTACTGAGAAGGCAGAGAAAAGAAGGATAGAAGAGTACAACTAAGAGGTGGAGAAGATCAGTAAAACAGAGCATACAAAATAGAGCACACAACAAAACACACACTGTTGTAAATCTAGAATATCAGCTTCACACAGTGGCAAGCAATGAAGAGTGTGTAGAGAGTGTGTGTGTGATGAACTAAGAAGAGCAGAGAAGGAATGAAAAGCATAGAGGTGAGGAGGTTGTGAAAAGGGTGTGAAGATTGCAGAAGGAATATACAAGGGTAGTGAACTCAGATGAATATATGCACTAAGTGAAACAAAGAAAGAATAAAAAGAAAATAAACCTCAAACCAAAGATCTAAGATGTGAGAGGAAAGAGAGGAAATAACAAAAGTGAATGGCAGAGACAAAAGACTAGAAAGTGGAGAGCCGAGGTAGATAACACAACGGATTAGTCACACAGAGTGGGGCAAAAAAAGAGGACTGAATCAAGTAGAGATCAGAAAGTTGTATGCAAAAATAAGAAGAGACTAGAAAGCAAAGGACAAAGCCTGTGTGTAGAAATAAGAAGCCATTCTCAGACGTAGATAATACAGTGAGTTACAAAACCTCATTTGTAACAAGGTGCTTATATGTTATTCAATATCTTTATTTTAATCATCTGAGTGGGTTCTGAGGTAGGGGGTTGGTGCTCCTTTGGGTTGGTGCCCATAAAGCTAGGGGTTGGTACTCCTTTGGGTTGGTGCTCCTTTGGGTCAGTGCCCATAAATATTGTAATCAAATATTTATTTTTGAGGTTGGATTAGAGAAGTAGACTCTAGCAGCATTTCTCATCGAGGTTTTTTCCCACCGTGGTTTTTCCTTGTATATCTTGTGTTATGAGTTTTCCTCCTCTATGTGTGCAAATTTGTTTAATATCTCTACTCCTAGTTTCTTGACTTCTGTTATTAATGTTTTAATTGTTTAGAAAGTGCAAGTTTTTTATTCCCACTAATTCACCTTCCCCCCTCTCAATGGTCCATTTGTGTTCAACATTTACTCAAGTCTCTTCCCACAATATTTGATTCAAAACTTCCCTTTTTGAAGCTAAATATTTTAGCACACTAATAGTGGAATAACTACATGAAATAGTTATTGAATATGAGATGAGGATTGTGAATGATTAGAATTTAAAAAGAGAAGAACCATTAAAAGCATAAAAGAAGAATGAAGATTCTGATCATAGTAATGAATCTGAAAGAAGCTAATTTTTAAAGTTGAAGAAAGGATTTGAAAAGTAAAAATATAATTTACCTTTTAAGTTCTTTAATTATGGTAAAATAGGTCACTATGCTACTAAATATCCTTTTAGAGAGATAAAAATGAGTGATGAGGAAAAAGGTCATAAATTCTATCAATTTAAGATGAGCTATAAGGAGTCAAAGCATAAGATGAAGAAATGTCATAAATTCTATCAATTTAAGATGAGCTATAAGGAGTCAAAGCATAAGATGAATAAATTTCATAAATTTAAGAAACACTTTTATTATAAAGAGGATATTAATTCATTTAATGAATGTGTTCAATGTACTTCAAGTGAAAGAGAAGAAGCTTTATTCATGGCATTTAAGATATTAGATGATGAAGTAGAAAATGTGAACTCTAGTAAGGAAGAACTAAAAGTTGAAATTGATCTAGAAGGTGAACACATTTCTACCCTAGATGATCTAAAGACATTGAGAAAGGAAAGTTAGAAATTAAAGTTGAAGCTTAATTAAGCTAAAGAGTGAATGATAAGTCTAAAATTTCATGTAGAAGAATCCAAGAGAATAAAAGAAGTAATGTCAACTCAATTGAAGGAATAAAAAATGAGTACATGAAGCTAGAATTATCAATTCTATCCTTGTGAAGGAATTTGGAGAAAGAAAATGGACAATTAGATAAAAGATTAAATTTTGAGAAGAGTACTAAAATTTTAGATGAGATCATAAATAGTTAAAGGTCACCCTTCATCAAGAGAATTCTTGTATGTGAAAAGGGCCAAAATTTAAAGACTAATAAGCATCCCATGAAGATAAATGCAAAGAAAGTTGATTTGAATGCCTCTAGAAGTTTGAATATTGATGAACCCAAGAATATTGAAGACAACAAGAAGGAAGAAAATACTTTCACTTAGGTCAGTAACTAGAAGAGGACATTTAGAAGATCAAACCCTTTGAGACTAGCACACAATAATAAATTTAATCATTTCTTCTTTGGTTATTATTTTTCTTGTAATGATTATTGTCATAATGCAGTAGATTAAAGAGTGATCTCTACAAGGAGTAATTCTCTAAGAAAAAATTCATTTGCACCTATATTTGATTTTAATATCATGTGTTAAAAGTGCAATAATTTTGGGCATATTGCAAGACTATGTACAAGTGGTTTTATGAATCATCCTAAGAAAGACAAGAAAGTGGATGTCTCTACTTATTAAAATAAATAACCTACGATAGTGTGTAAAGTGAAGCAAAAATATGAGAAGTCAAAAAAATCAACGATTGCAAAAGTTACTTCTCAAGCACAAAGAGGAGGAAATTCATGGATCATCAATAGTGGATCTTATAGTCATATGATTGGAGTCAAAAAAATTTTTATTATTCTAAAGAAATGGAATGATAGCTCAATGAAACAGTTAAAATTCTATTGCTAAAATATCAATAACAAACACTTCAAGTATTGATAAAGGGAAAATTAAGACAAAGGATGCTTTTTATGTTGAAGTTTTAAAGAATAATTTAAGGATTGTAAGTAAGATGTGTGACAAAAGCTATAATCTCACTAACAATGTGGAAGGATGTGAAATCAAATAAGGAAGCACTAGAAAGTTTTTTGTAGAAGGAATTAAGTAAAAATATAATGTGTATAATCTCAATGAAATCAAAGGAATAAAATATCTCTTCCTATAGATAGATGGAATTTGGTTATGACATATAAGAATTTGCTTGCATAAATTGTGACAATCTTGTGAAGAACAGTTATAAACAAGTGGTGAGAGACATGCCTAATATTACAAATCCATCAAACTCTCACTACAAGGAATATTAAAAAGGAAAATAGATAGAAACAAGCTTCAAGATAGAGGAGTATTCTACTGCAAATCCCTTGGAGTTGATTCATATAGACCTACACAAACTAACAAAGACAAAAAGATTTCAATATATCAAAACTAAAGGACATCATCAATTTATTGTTGTTGTCTATGTGTGCGATATCATTTTTGTACTAGTAGTAGTGACAAAATGTGTAAGGAATTTGTTAAATAAATGCAAAAAATATTTGAGATGGCCATGCTTGGTGAGTTGTCATTTTTTATTGGCTTATAAATTTCTTATCCATACAAAGGTATATTCATATCACAAACCAAGTATGTCAAGGAGATGTTGAATAAGTTGGTAATGGAGGATTGCAAACCAATCAGTACAACTATGGTTATTGGGTCTAAGTTAAGTAAAGATGATGAGTGATCTAAAGAAAATTAAAATCTCTACAAATCATTTATTGGAATCTTGTTGTATGTAAATACATCAAGACATAAAATTATCAAAGAAGTGTGTATGGTTGCAAGATTTCAAATTGTACCTAAGGAGACATGTGTAAAGAAATTATAAAGAATTTCTAGATATTTGAAAGATACAATGAACTATGACCTAAGGTATACTAGAAGTGAAATTTCAAATTGACAACGTACATAGATGCAGATTGGGTTAGAAGTGTTGATCACAAAAAGAAAACTAGTGGTGGTCCATTCTTTCTTTGAAATAGTCTTGAGTAATGGACAAGCAAGAAGCAAGACTTTGTGTCATTATCTAGTGTCATGTTGAAATTAGGTGATTTGAATAAAGTGGATCTTGAAAGCTATGAAAATGGAATACAATGAGCCCATTTCAATTCTCTTTGATAATACAAGTGTAATAAATGTTTCAAGGAATTTATTAATGCATTCAAGGACAAAACATATATCTATTAAGTATCATTTTTAGAGAGAAAGGGTTGCATATTAGGAAGTCAAATTAGAGTATGTTGATACAAAAGAGTAGATTGCACTATTTTAGTAAACACTATACAAAAAAAATATTTCAATAACTTAAGAAAAAGTTGGGAGTGATAGATCTTCTCCTTCTTATATCTAAGTTATAAAGAGGAATCACATGTTCATGGGCTACTAATCAAAGCATTGTTCTTGTATCTTTAAAATACTAAAATTGAAGGCAATGGTAAAGTCATCTCAATAATTTGATATGATGCAAAAAAGTCTATGTTGATCTTTTTCTCTATCATAAATCAAATAATGGACTTGCAAAAAAATGCAACAACATACAATCATGAGAAAAGAAAGGGAAGTTGTTGAAAATAGCTAGAATGTCTATTTTCCATTGATGTCAAATGGGTGAGATAGAGAAAGGGAACCTTATTGAGCTTTATTTTATAGAGAGTTAGAGAGAAAAGTAGAGAAAAGGGAAGCATCATGTTTGAAAGAGTTAGAGTGATGCAGAGCATCATGAAAAACCAACCAAGAACCCCAAATTAACCATGGAGTCCCAATCCTAGGGTACTCACTAACCCAAAATAATCTTCAATCTCCAACCTTAATATGTTTGAGGCATGTACAAATATTACTATCAACCAACCAATCCAATATTAAATATTTCATATCATTTATAACCCTTTAAACATTAATCAAGACCCAAACAATGCATTATTTTGTCCCAGTTAATGACAGTCTGATAGATCCGTACTCGGTTACTAATAACTTTCACACCCGACACTATTTTGAAGATCGCGTCGGTGGGGCTGCAGAAACGTAGGTTTATAAAACCATATCCAAAATTTAGAATGATCCAACGGTGGATTATTGAGTTATTCCCTCTTCACCGAGACCGTTTTGACTATTACAAAAAAAAAGAAGAAATTTGTATTCTCAGTCTGCCTAGGGCATCAAATATCTCATAAAACACTTAACCAATCACATTTAAACTTAATTAATTTGAAAGATAATTCAACACTCTATAAAAAAACAAATTTACAACAATTTTCAATGGTGCAATCAAAAGATTTTAGTGAAACTCTCCACAAACCCCAAGTTGGAGGGTTTTTTTACAGTTTTCACCAAAACTTGCATAACTTGCTTCAAAGTGATTGAAATTTAATGAAACCAAAGGGAAAACAAATTTAACTCATGCCATTATCATATAAAATATATTTCCAATGTAGACAAAAAAAATTTCATAAAGAAAAATGTGAATGATCAGACTGCAATACCCAGAAAACAATGTGGAGTGTGTAAAAACTTCAAAGGTTATTCATTTCCTTCCTCCAATCATACACACCCCATTGGATTCGACCAAATGATGATTTTATAACCTCCAAAAATCCATATGGCAGTTACAACTTCCCAAGAACAATTACATCCTTGGTTTGCAACTTTTTAGAACATGGTTTGTTGCTTGACAACATTTAATGCCACAAATGACAACTTTGATGAATATGAACTCCAAAGTTGTAAGACTTCACATGAACCTTCCAAATACATAAAAATGGAATTAAAATGACCTGTTACAACCTTTTTACCCTTTCATGATTCGTTTATACAAATTTGACCTCATAAACCCAATCAAGACCTTATTAGGACAACTTGGACAACTCATTACAATTGGCTCTTTAAGCCTTACATATGACCTCATAATGACTCAAAGTACATTAAAATGACCCTATTAACTTAAATATGAGTGACATGATTCATGGAATGATCTTTAACCTCCTGGTGTACATTTGGGTTAGGTGCTCCTGCACCATAGAGATAAGGGTAACATTGTCTTCTCACACTATTCATAGCTTATTTCTATTCAAGGTCACCATAATTGAGGTTATGCAAGGTTTCCATCAATGAAAAAAGGGTGATTATTAGAAATATTATCATTGATATGTTAAGTAAGAATATCAAAGGTGAAAATTCTATGATTTCAAGTAGGGGAAGAAGATTTCATGTTTTTGGATGAAGCTTTCAAAACTTGTGGGAGAAAGAAAAAGAGAGCTAGAAGATTCTCTACAATAACCCTTAGCCCACAAGAGCATGTGACTGCCCAAGTTGTAGTCCCATAGGTAGACAAGTGTGAATCAAAGATGCAACCTAATAACTATGAGTTTCAAGAAATGGACTTGTGAGTATAAACAAGGGCAAAAAAAATAAATCATTGTAACAAGTAGTGGCTACCATTATAAAGTGAATTCAGAAGGATGAGATCACAAATGAAGAACTAAAAGCCCAAATCATGTAGCCCAAAACATATGTGAGCCATCTGGTTCCCCAATTGACTATGTTAGTCCTTTATTAAGCTTCCAAATAACAATAAATGAAGAAACTCAACCTTTGGTCCTTGATGGATTCCTTTGAGCTACAAAAGAATGGAGAGGAGATTTGTAGAGCTTAGGAGATTGAGTGATAAATAAGCATATAAATATCTTTTACTCGATAAATGATGATATAAGCCATGTACAACAAATGCATATGGGCATCCAAGAGAAATTTATGATGTGGGAGGATTATGCCTTAATCTTACAAAAGATGAAATCCAAAAATATGAAAGATTTATTTAAGGTTATTGTTGTAGGCATAGATAGTCAAGACAAAGCCAAAGAATAGCTAAAGGCTACTCAGCTCATGACCAAGGCTCTAAATAAATGTAAAGAAAAGTTGGTAAAAAAATAAATATCTATAAGAAAGGTGTTATATAAAACTAAGGAGTTCATTGAGAATATTCCTTGTACCTTTTGGGAAACACCTAAGGTGGTAAGAGTACCATAAAAAATAGCTTAGAAAATTTTAGATAATCTTTACCAACCCATCTCAAAGGAATCAATTTATGAAATAATACATTAGAAACAAAAGCTATAGGTTATGCAAGAAGAATTAGTCATTTTGAAGCAAATGTGGAAGTTAGAAATTTTGACTTATTTACACAGTGTTATAATAAAGTGTGTCAAGATCCCAGACTTGGATGAATTGAATGAGGTGGTAGATGCCCTTGTTTATGCATTTCTAGATATCCAAACAATATAGATAAGATGTTATGTTAAATTTATACACTTGGTCGCTATTCAGGTAGGAGTTCTTACTATTCCTGAGCTTGTGCGTCATGCAACTGTGGGTTAGCATTGATTCCTTGGTGTGACTACCAAATAGTTGGAGGATGTAGAATTATAGATCATTGATTTATATAATATGATATTCTTTTATTTTTTGTAATAAGTGGACATGTGTTATTCTAATGTTAGGTAATGAATATCTTGGAGACAATTGATTGATGTAGTGGGGACTTAACTTGTAGTAACTATTAGTTAGATCTTTTGATCAATCAATTATTACCTAAGTTTTTTATTAGGATAAAATAGGTTTTGAAAGGCCTCGAAACCCTTTACAACAAAGAGTTGCCCACAAAAATTAGACTGGACTACTTGGCAGTGAACCATAGGTTTTAGAAAGGACCTGATACCTTCTAGACTTATGGGCATCTAGATCCCATAACAAAGGCTGCAAAGGATGGAAACACAAACACAACAACTACCATGCACCAAACACTAGTCAAACATCAGGAATGCAACATTACAATCCAAACTGGTAGAACAAATAGCTTAAACAAAAGAACTCAGAAAACATAGATCGGGGGTATATTAGGCACCCTTAGCCAAAAAGAAGAGTTTTCCCAAGCTCGCATAACCTGTAACAACTTCTCCAGGCCACAACAAAGGCCTGGTCCTAACCATAAACAAGAACTTGCTAAACTAGGCCCTTGAAAACTTTCAGCATCCAGTCTGTCCCTAGTAAAAATAAGAGACATGGGGTTTTTCCAGGATCCCCCAACCATGAAAGTGGATTTTATAAGGCTCCCACAACCAACAGTAGAGTTTTTACAGGCTCCCTCAACCATGATTTGAGATATAAGGTTTTGACAAGGCTCCCAAAATCTCCTGCAAGGAAAACCATAAGGGTTTTGACTAGCTCCCTTAACCAGCAACACAAACAGTAGCCTTCTAAAAAGACCCTCAACCTAGAACCCATGTAGCCACTCCACCTCCATAGGAGAGAAAAATATCTCAACAAGAGATTTATGAGAACAAGCCAGGGGAGCATAAGAGACCTTCAAGGGTTTTGGAAAGGTACCCATAACCTCAAACTTGGAAAATACCAGAACTAAGGTCAAAAGACTCTCAAAACACACCACCTCAATAGGAGCTAAAGGAGAGAAAACAACTAGAAAACCATACTTAGTACTAGGCCAACCACCAAGAAAAGCAACAACAACCTCCCACCCTCACCTCCCAACATCATCTGCACCATCAAGCTTCACCTCAATGGGAGGAAGGTTATCACCAATACCAACCACCTCCAACTCAAAAGAAGACACCACCTCAATAGGAAGAACTAGAAATAACCAAGGATACTAAAGAAGAAATGAAAGGGAAAACATCCATGAGGTAAACAGGGGAAGATCCACAAAAGGGTACCCAAAGATATGTACAGATAAAGAAGCCCTCTGAAATAGCACAATGACCAACTCAAAATAGGCATGTGAACACATGTGCAAAGCCTGCAAAGACTTGGGATCCTCGAAACTCCTCCTTCCCCTCATCAAAACCCTTAGAGAAATAGCATGAAAATGCCCAATGATGAGGGAGAGGAAGAATTTGCCCCAGCCCAGAAGGAGGGGCATAGAAATAAGAAGCCCAAAGCCACCCACATCACTGAGAAATCACTCCCCAGCACTGCTACCTGCACAAACATCCACTCCACGCCAAAGGTTGCATTCCAAAGTTGAGTCCGGGCAGCAACCCACAAGTAAGCACCCACCAAACGAACGTGCAGAAAAAAACCCTGCCCACCTCCGAGTCACCCTACTCATGCAGAGAACAGGAGGAACAAGCAACAATCCACCTAAAAAACCCCAAACTCCACAGATCCTCAGGCCAAACACACAAAAGAGAGCACATGTGTTGGCAGGGAGAAGCGGCTCCAACCTCCTCCTCGTTATCTATGTTGTCTCCATCTCCTTCGGCCTCCCCTACATCTGTCGCTTCCGACATTGCTCACCCAGCTCATTTCAAAACTGGGTTTCTTTGAAATAGTTTATCTTTCCATTATTACCTAAGTTGTGGCATCCTAGATCCACCAATTATGGATCTTGGAATCCTATATATTTTTCTCTAGGCATTTAGTTTAGTTATTAGATTCTAATTTTATGCATGGACAAATACATTGCAAACCTCAGCATGTGATGACTACTAAGTTTGTACAAGTTTTGGCATTCCATTAATGCAATGGGAGACGCTTTCCTTGTGCTAGAATTATTTTTTTGATCATGGGTATTGATGTGTTCTGATTTACTTGTTTAAGAGTGAATAAATTTGTGGAATGGTAATTTAATTTTCTTACATAAGGTTTCATCTCAGATTAGCATGTAATTGCAACATATGATTTCATCGAATTTGAAATTTCTTCTTTATATTTCACTTAAATGATTGCATTGATGTCATGATCAATTGTATTAGTACTAGTCCATATAATGTTATTTTAGTCAATTCTATCTAATCTTTCAAATCTAATGAGAAATTATTATTACCATCATCTGGATAGTCTAGATTTGTTTTAAATGCTTCGTTAGCCTATTTCTTTTATTATTATTATCAATCGTTCTCTAGGGTAGATTAAACCTTTGAGAAGGATGTTTATGATTAGATTTGTTTGCCTCAAGATGTGCATGCATGTTTGAATTTGTACATTAATAGAATTTGCACATTTTTACAAACAAAGAAGAGATATCACTAGAATATAACTTCCTAGCTTACACCTAGCTTTACTAGCAAAGGCCTCTTATGAAATATCCTTATAAGCCAACCTAGTCAAGATTTGATTAAAAAAAAACCTTAGAACAAATTCACATGCTTTTGAAGAAAAATAATCAATTTTCAAAGTAAGTGAATATTTTTGTCATACTATATTTTTTATACTCTCAACATATATATTCATTATCTTTTATCATTGTATATAATATTATGTATGAGCTTAAACATTCAAGTTATACTTATATTTAATAATTATTGATTTATATATATCTTGCAGCCACCAACCTCTTCACCCTCACACAAGCCCAAAGAAACTAATTTCAATACTAACATTGCCTGTTCTGTTTCTGTAGATTTAGAAGGAAAAAAAAAAAAAACTTCAATGAACCAACCATAAAGGCATTTTGTTATAATTTGTTATAAAAAATAACATTTATAATATGGCGGTAACAGCATTTTTTTGAAGTTACACAGCCCAATGACAATAGAATGGCCCACTACTGACGGAAAGAAAAAATGGAAGTTGTACCACACCCTTTATTTCTCATATTGATTTACATAGTAGGAAAAGGAAAGCATACTTTATAGTTCAAAGTTGAAGATGCGTTAGACTATCATCAATAGTCAAGTACAAATCACCATAACTATAGTATATTTAAAGGCTTTTTCAAACTATCTAAGCGGAGGAAACAATATACATTATACCTTGTAAAATATAAAATATACATTATGTCCATTCCTATTGCAACAAGGACACCACAGAAATCTCGACTTAAAATACCAAACATTTAAACTATATTGCCGTGAGAGATGATGAATGGTCGTGGTGGTATCATGGATGATGGCCAACATTAGGCATCGGAACTGATGGTGGATATGTTTCTCTTCTTGATGACCTTTCTGCCGTTTTCTTTGACTTCAAAGCTTCAGCAGTGTTTTGATGAGGGAAATAATTTGCCTTCTTATCTGCTTTCATTCTACCAAGCCCTGCGGTAGAAACAAGAAGATTCATTAATTGCTCCCCTTGAAAAAGCAAAATCGCTGGCCAATCATTTATATAAAAGTTGTAAAAAACTATTTACTATAAGATGAGTACTGGTTTTGAATCTTTTCAATTGGTCGATGTGATAACTTGGATGTCTCAATTTGAGCCTAGTGCGCAAGCCTGAGTAGATTTATGACTCATAGGTTGTTTGAGATATTTAAGAATGAATATGATTAGCACAGGCATAGGCGTGCTGATCATATCTCAAATTCAATGGGTTTCTCATTACCTGCACCACTGCATATGTACCTTAATTGCGTAAGGGAGATTGTGGATCGGAGTGATAAAAAAATTGACAAAAAGGAATCTGAATGGCGAAATATATAATTGAAAAATATTTCAAAATAGGAATCTGAAAATGCAATTGATAGAGATTAAGTGAGAGGACAGCAGAGGTGGTGAGCGATAGTCATTACCTGCACCACTACGTATACGCCTTCACTGCGTAAGGGAGATTGTGGATAGGAGTGATAAAAAAATTTGAAAAAAGGGGAAATTCGACAAAATAAAATTGTAAAATATTTCGAAATAGGAGTCTGAAAATGCAATTGAAAGAGATTAAGCAAGAGGATAGCAGAGGTGGTGAGCGAGTCATTCGTCCTACATGACATTATAAAAATGAGAGTTGCATATTAACATAATAATAATAGGAGAGCATTTGACAAGTGGAGGGAATTGTTGTACGTATAAAAATATTTATAGAAGTTTTAAGAGTAATTTGAAAGAGATTATAGTGGAGTGTGGTCAAGTGGGTCATTTTGTTTTCATGATGGAGATCATGTGTTAAAATCTGTATAAGACATCTTACCATTAAATGATATGAGAATTAATTAATCTTAAAAATTGTGTGGTTCTTAATGTTCTGAATGATTTTCTAGTGAAAATATATAAGTAGAGCTTTCATATACTAAAACTTTTTCTTTAATTTGAAGTTTTATTTTTTGTTGTTTGTATATATTTATGGTTTTTAATTAGTGTTGAGTTTCTTCGTTAGAAGTCAATAGGAAGGCATGTATGGATGTACATATATGTTATTTGAGTTTTATATGTGGTATTTATTCTATCTTATTGTGTAGGTCATCTTTGAGAACAAAATAATATAAATAGTGGATTTGAGTCATATAACATGTATTGCTCTAGCAACTTCATATAACTAGAGTTATTTTCGTGTACAAGTTTATTGGCACCTTTTCTTTTTACTTATAAGAAATATATTCTTTATAAACTTGTGTCGTCTATTTATCCCTATAATTATTTTGTTCTTTTGCTGGATGTGCTTTTCATTTTAAATATTTTATGTTTTCCTAAATGTATGTTTCCTATCCTTCGTAAATTTATTAATTTGTTCTTCCAAAACTTTCTTCCCTGCTTGTGTGTGATTCGTCTTTTAGTGACATCATCTTTCATATTTAACAAAACAATATTCCATTATGATTTAATAGATGACCAGGCCTTGTTTTAAGGGTCTCATTTTGACATAGGTAGAGAATTTTCTAGAAATGTCATGGATTATCTTTTGTTTTTCTCTTTCTACAATTATTACATGATATGCCATAATCACTAGCATCACATCCTATCTAGCCATGCCAAAATAGGAGCTTTAGACCTATAATGCCCCAGACATATGTTGATGTATAGCGTCAGTCAATATCCTTCTATGGGCTGATAGAGAAAATCAAATGTCTAAGTGGCCTATTCGGCCTCAGAAATTTTACGGTATCGATCCATATTTGGACATGTCTACCAATTTAATATTGATATTAAATAAATGCAAAAGAAACAATTAAAAATGTCAATTAAGCAACACGATTTGTTAAGTATAATTAACACATATTAAATCGACTTAGATCTCCACCATCCTTGATGAATGAATACGATGTACAATGAGAAGACGTATTCGTTCTTGAAGAAATCCGGCCCTTGGAGAAGGGCTTCATTGGCAGGTATAAAGGGAGAGTATATCTCCCTTCCTTGGCAATTACTTGATACATACAACAAGAAGATCAAAGTAGATATAACCTTCAGTTGTTCGCATTATTCTATCAACAGTCCATTGATTATCATCTTCAGTAGATCGTGTATCTTTCTTCAGCAAAACGTGTGTTACCTTCTGCATATCGGGTTCTTCATCAGCAAGTTGGAATCTCACATAAAGGCATATCTAACTTGTATCATTCTTTGGAAGTCTAGACTATATCTATTAATATTCTATCTTCAAAGTGTGAAGCATTATTTGTAAAGACATATGACTATTTTGTCTAATGTAATACAAAACTCTAGCTGTTGGGTTTTTCACCTTCAAGAGGAAGGTTTTCCTAGGGTATACACTATTCAATTGTATTGAATTATTGTCTATCTAATCTGATCACCAAATTTAACATTGTATCAGAGCAGGCTTAACAAAAGATCAGATCAGATTCATAGAAGTAGGTTATCCTCCATTATTGCCTTCAAGTATGATTACATCTATCAACGTCAAGATGGTGAATGGACTTAAAGTTGAAGACAGAGTTGAGGGTGCATCAAACTTCGTCTCTTGGAAGTTTAGAGTGGTGCTTTCCTTGGAGGAAAATGAATTAGATGATTTCGTGGAGAAAGCGGTGTTGGAACCAACCTTAGAGGATGAGAAGCTTCAATGAAAGATAAATAACACCAAAACAAAGAAAATGTTGGTTGAATTCGTGAAAGATCACATTGTGCCAATCATCTCCAAGTTGACAATGGCATATCACATGTTCAAGACATTAGAGGAGATGTATGAGATCAACAACATGAGTCAAGCTCTTGCATTAAAACAACAACTTCACCACATCAAGATGACAAAAGGAGAAACCATCATCTCATACTTCATGAGGATTACTGAATTAAGAGATCAACACTCTACCATTGGACACTCTACAAATAACAATTTAGAGTTAACCATGTTGGAACTTAATGGTCTACCTTCATCATGGGATTCATTCATACAAGGGATAAGTGCAAGATCAAAACTCCCTAAGTTTGATAGATTGTAGACAGACTGTATTCAAGAAGACTCAAGATTGGCTACAAGAGGCATTGGTCAAAGCTCTAAAATTGAAGATATTCATGTTCTTGCTTCTCACTCCTCAAAGAAGAAGGGTAAGAAAGACTATTTCAAAAGGAAGAAAGATAAGGAATCCAATGATGTTCTTTCATTCAAAAGAAGGAAGGATCTTTCAAATGTCCAATGCTTTAGATGTGACAAATATGGTCACTATGCAAATAAATGTCCAACTAGGCCTATGCCTCAAGATTCCATTGTGGATGTTTGTGAGACTCCTCCACAAAAGGATTCAGATAGATTCATATTCTATTCAGCCATTTCAAGTAATGTATCTACCGATCACAACACTTGGATAAACGACAGCAATGCATCACACCACATTACCGGATTTAGAGGACATCTAAATTATTTGGTGGAGAGAAATTCAAATGAACAAGTAATCATTGGAGATGATACTAGTTACTCCATGAAAGGAGTTGGGACCTCCTCTCTTCACTTAAATTCAGGCATCTCCTTGCAATTGAGTGATGTACTATTCATTCTAGGAATTAAGAAAAATCTTGTATCCATATCAACCTTGGAATACAAGGGATATCAAATTGCATTTGTAGACAACAAAGTCCTTGCATGGCCAAATAAATCAAACATCAAGATGGCTCAAGTCATTGGTGTTCATCATGGATGTCTTTAAAGACTTTTCACTCATCTTCCTCAAGCATTTCTTCATGACTCATCAAGTACTTGTGAGATTTGGCATAGAAGATTGGGTCACCTTCACTTTCGTGCACTACCTACATTGGAGAAGATGGTTACGAGCCTTCCAAAACTCAACCAAGAGCATGAATTCACTTACCATAAGAATACTAAAGGTACATTTCATAGTAGTGAAAGTAGATCCAAATGTATTTTAGAACTCATTCATTCAGATTTATGTGCTCCTATGTTTGTTGCGTCCTTGAGTGGTTTCTTGTATTATGTTATTTTTATTGATGACTACTCGATAAATAATTGGATCTATTTCTTGAAGAGTAAAGAATCTAAGGAGGTACTTATGAGATTTAGGAAATGCAAAGCTCAAGTAGATAACATACCCGAGAAGAGGATCAAAGTGAGAGTACACCTCCAGTAACTTCTATAATTTTGCATTCAAGCTGGGATTAAGAGGGAGTTTTGTGTTCCCTATAATCCTCAACAGAATGGTGTGGCAAAAAGGAAAAATAGAACTATTGTTAAAGCATACAAAGCCATGATCTATGATCAAAACCTTCAAACCTCCTTTTGAGCTAAGGCTTCTAGAACTGTTGTCTATGTTCAAAATAGATGCCCTCACCATATTTTGGAGAATAGGACACCCGAAGAAGAATTCATAGGAGTGAAGCCAGATGTAAGTCATTTGAGGATCTTTGGTTGTCTAGTGTACATACATGTATCCAAAGATAAAAGGAAAAATTTGGAACCTTCTGGCAAGAACAGAATATTTGTCGGCTATAGTGAAACATCAAAAGCCTATAGAATGTACATTCTAGGGAATAAATTGATTGAGTTAAGTAGGGATGTGACATTTGAAGGAGGATGTTGCATTCAAAAAATCTAAAGGCATCCATGAGATAGAAAGTGAATATCAAGAGCCTCTTCAAAATATGGAAGATGACCATACTCCTAAGATTTGGAGGGAGACTCGTGAACCTGAAGAAGAAGATGATCGAAATGAGCCCTTGAATCCTATTGATGGGCCTATTGACATTGTGACTGGTAAGAAAAGACCTCTTTTAGCAAGGAAAATGATGCAAGAGGCCGAAGGTTTTTCAGCCCCAGGAGGAACATTTAGAGAAAGTAAGAGACCTCATAAGTTCGCTAGCTATGTTGCATTGATGAGTCAAATCATTTAATCAGAACCTACCAGTGTTGAGGAAGCTACTAGTCAATAGGTTTGGAAAGATGCCATGGCAGAAGAGTATCAATCAATTAAAAAGAATGATGTCTGGGACATTGTACCTAGACTAGAAGGTAAATCTGTTGTTTCTTCTAAATGGCTATTTAAAATCAAACATGTTGTTGATGATAGTATTGAGAAATACAAGGCTAGGTTTGTGGCTAGAGGATTCTCGTAGAAGGAGGAAATTGACTATGAAGAAACATTTTCTCCAGTTGCTCGATATACCTCTGTTAGGACCATCATTTATATTGCAACATCTAAAGGATGGAAGATTCACCAAATGGATGTAAAGACAAATTTTCTAAATTTGGTGTAATCAAGGAAGAATTATATATTGAGGAACCTAAAGGATTTGTGGTACATGGGAAGGAGTCTCATGTTTTCAAGCTAAAGAAGGCATTTTATGGCCTTAAGCAGACTCTGCATGCTTGGTACAAAAGGATTGATCGTTACCTGATGGGCTTGGGATTGTCCAAGAATGATGCAGATTCAAACTTGTACTTCAAGGTAATTAATGGGGAAGCACTAATCCTAATTATTTATGTTAATGACTTACTTATCACTGGAGAAGACCGTCTTATTATCAAATACAAGAAGGAGTTAGCTTCTAAATTTGAGATGAAGGATCTTGGTTTATTGCACTACTTCCTTGGGTTAGAAGTTTGGCAGAAATCTGATGGGATCATTCTAAGTCAAGGAAAGTACAAGTCATTAAAATTATAAAGAGATTTGGTATGATGGATTGTAAATTCATGGCCACACATATGGAGACCAACTTGCATAAGTTAAGAGAGGCTGCAACTATTTCTGATCTAGTGGATTCTACACTATATGGGAAGATGATTGGATCTTTGATGTACCTAGTCAATACCATACTAGATATTTTCTATGCAGTGAGTGCACTTAGCTAGTTTATGTGTGAACCAAAGAAAATACATCTAGTTATAACAAAACATATTATGAGATACTTGCATGGCACAGTTGGATAGAGCCTGAGATATTCTTTTGATGTGGACTTGAAGTTGCATGGATATACACTAATTCTGATTGGGTAGGGTGTGTCACTAATTGGAAGAACACCTCAGGTTGTTGTTTTAGTTTGGGTTCTGCCATGATTTCTTGGTGCAGCAGGAAACAATCTTCAGTGGCACTAATCTCTACAGAGGCTGAGTATATTGCGGCATGTGTGGGAGCACGAGAAGCAGTGTGGCTTCAGAATCTTCTTGCAAGATTGTTTGGGAAATTCTTAGAGCCTACAATTATCCATTGAGATAATCAAAGTTGTGTAAAGCTTTATGTAAATCATGTGTTTCATGACAGATCAAAGCATGTGAAGATCAAGTATCACTATCTTAGAGACATGGTGGAAAGGAATAATATTCAATTGAGATACATTAGTAATGATGAGTAGATGGTAGACATTCTCACCAAGCCTCTCTCTAGGATAAAGTTTGTATACTTTCGAGAGAAGCTTGGTATGGTGGAGAATGAAGCCCTAGCTAAGATTGAGTCTCAGCATCATTGATGTATATATTTATATCTATATTTTATACTAATGCATTCTTCTCTTTGAGAGAGAAGTATAAAGTGTAAGCTCCTGCTAATGCATTTCTCTTTGAGAGAGATTTAAGGTAAAAGCCCTTTTTTCCACCATCTAGGATGAGCCATGGTGGATCCACCCTCTGAAATGAGTCATGGTGGATTTCATGTGTGTGACCCCATGACAATATCATGTAAGATATTTTGTAATAATTTTTCTTCTACTTGTGTGTTCACCCTCTGGGATGAGCCATGGTGAATATCATTGTGAGGTGACAATCTCACAATAATGAAGACTTGTGCATTTTACCATCATTGTGAGGTGACGATCTCACAATAATGGTTGATATTTCGGTGAGGTGATATCTATTCCTTCACCATCCATGGGAGAATCCATGATGGTTGATATCATGTTGAGGTGATATCTTTCCTTTCCACATATGGGAGTAGTCATTGTGGTCAAACATCACGATGAGGTGATGTGACTTGTAGACATCCATAAGGATTCCTCCCTAACTAAGAGGGACTGTTGATGTATAACATCGGTTGATATCCTTGTATGGGCTAACAAAGAAAATCAAATGTCTAAGTGGCCTATTCGTCATTAGACATTTTATGGTATCCATCCATATTTTGACATGTATATCGATTTAATATTGGTATTAAATAAATATAGAAGAAACAATTAAAAATTTCAATTAAGCTACACAATTTGTAAAGTATAATTAACATACATTAGATCGACTTAGATCTTCACCATCATTGATGAATTAATACGATGTACAATGAGAAGATGTGTTTTTTCTTGAACAAATCCAATCCCTGGAGAAGGGCTTCATTAGCAGGTATAAAGGAAGAGTATATCTCCCTTCCTTGGCAATTAAATGATACATACAACAAGTAGATCAAAGTCGATATAACCTTCAGTTGTTCCCATTATTCTCTCAATAGTCCATTGGTTATCATCTGCAATAGATAGTATATCCTTCTTCAATAAAACGTGTGTTACCTTTTGCATATTGGGTTCTTCATCAGCAAGTTGGAATCTTGCATAAAGGCAGGTCTAACCTGTATCATTCTTTGGAAGTCTGGACTGCATCTATTAATATTCTAGCTTCAAAGTGTGAAGCATTATTTGCAAATACATATTACTATTTTGTCTAATATAATACCAAACTCTAGTTTCTCTGTTTTTCACCTTCAAGAGGAAGGTTTTCCCAAGGTATACACTATGAAATTGTATTGAATTATTGTCTATATAATCTAATCACCAAGTTTAACAACATACACCCAATGAATTAGCAATTATAAAAGATGGATAAAAAAAATTGTGTTGTAATTGTAATAATCACATATCAGACTCCATATGTCATGTCCACAAAGTATCATCACATAACATAATGAAACTCATGATATCATCAAAAATACATAATACAAGGTGGTACATGTGGAACAATTCACATGTCATGGAATATGACAATATGATGATCCTAAAATGAGGTAGAGTTAAACCTACAATGATGATTGATCACAATTAAATGATCTTGTTTTTTTATACACAATGTTATGAGTGTTATTTGTCATTGATGTCAACCAATGAGAAGATTGTTATGGAAAAGTGTAGAATAACAACTTACAGTTATTTCTTTGTTAAATTTGTACATATTGAGTATAAGGTTGATATTCATGATCTTCACTTGTCAAACATGAAAATAGAAATAACAACATTATTTTTGGATCAGAAGAAGTTAATGTTGATTGAGTCATGATAAGATCGATTCATAACCTCACAGCATGAAGGGAATGTCAATTAAGTCACAGTAAGTTTGATTTAAAATTTCATGAACTACTCACCCGATAGTTATATAGTTGGTATTAGTTATGAGTGGTTGTAACCATATGATAATCGGTTGGTAACTTTTTTACAAACTACACTATACTCTATTATTATTATTATCATAGAAAGGATATGAATGCATTCTCTTGTACATGAGACAAGTAAATTTTTGTTTTAGTTAACTGTAATGTGGAGAGATAAAAAATCTCTCAACCTAAGCAGACCCAAAACAAATCACATAGAGACTATTATCTCAACTCCCAAATTGCTGGGAACACAACCACGGGAATAAATTCAATAACACACAAGGAGACATGCAAACATTCTTGCTTTATATTAAGATGACTGGAAATTGCAAAATACAAAATATAAACTAAAACAACTACATATTACAAATCTTACAGGCAACGATCAAGAGCTTCTATGTTCTACACAAAATGGAGCTTATCTAAGCACACTACAATGCTCACTTGGAGCTACACAAAGTCACAAGAAATCACTTCTCAACTGACATGTACCATAAAGTCGGGAGGATATCCAACTGACAAACACACACAAAAACACAAGTCGTTGCTGCTATATTATTTTGTACTCACTCCGGAGCTACACTTCTCTGTTGGAGAACTCTGCACTCTCTAACTGTGCTTCTCTTTGAACTAGATTGAATGGAGAATGTTCTCTCCTTTTCTCACTTTTCTTTCCTTTCAAAATTCCCCCCAAAATTCCAATTTCAAAAATCATAGCTACCACAATAACTGCTCTACTTCACATCAATAGGTGTTGGATGGAGATCCTTAAGTCAATCTCCCCAAAGTTGTTCTATTTTAGCACTCTCTCTTCTAATAAGTAGGTGGGGAGATATCCATTGGGTGCAGTCTAGTGGCCAGGACAATATATACTTCCAAAACTCCCCCTTTGTCCCAAGCCAATAAACTCAATCAAAATTCAAATCGACTACGCCCAGATTTCTCCTTAGGCACTCGAAACTGTCTCTACCCAATGGCTTGGTCAATATGTCTGCTAGCTGCTGCTAAGACCTACAAAATTCCAATTTTATTTCACCACTTTCAACCAAACTTCTAATGAAGTGATACCTGATTTCAATGTGCTTGCTTCTCCCATGAAACACTGGGTTTCTACTCAATGCAATTGATGAAGTTACATTGTCACAAAAGATCGTTGTTCCATCCTCTTATTCTTCCTTAAAATCTGCTAAGATTCTTCTTAGCCAAATAGCTTGACATGTTGCTTCATTCACTGCTATATACTCAACCTTAGCTGTTTCTAGGGAAATAATGGGTTTCTTCTTAGAAGTCGATGAGATTACACCCTAAACCATATGAAACACATACTCAGATGTGCTCTTCCCATCATCCAAACTTCCTACCCAATCACTATCTGTGTAACCAACTAGCCTAAAATCGCTTACAACATTATACAAAATGACATATCCCTTTGTGCCATTCATATACCTTAGGATTCTCTTGCCCACTTGTCAATGAGTGTACTTTGGATTCTCCATAAAACTAGAAATCAAACTCACTGCATGCATTATATTAGTTCTAGTTGTTGTCAAATACATCAAGCTTCCAACCAAACTCTTATACCTAGTCAGATCAACATTGTTGTTTCAATCTTCCTTACTCAACTTAAGACCTATGGTTGTTGGTGTTGGTGCAGGCTTACTACCATACATTCTAAATATCTTCAAGATCTCATTATCATATATTTCTTGAGAGAAAAATATACCATCTTGCATTTGTCTAGAAAATATTTCAAGAGACCTAAATCTGTCATCTCAAACTCTCTTTTCATGGCCTCCTTAAAATCAGCAATGAGGAAATCATCATTCCCAATGAAAACTAAATCATCAACATACAAGACAACAAAGAGAATCTTACCTTTATCTACCTTAAATGTAAAGAGTGGGCTCACCATTTCTTTTTCCAAAGCCATTTCTCATCAAATATGAGTCAATCTTGTTGTACCATTCCTGTGGAGCTTTCTTCAGCTCATAAAGAGCTTTCTTCAGCCTATATACCCTGCTTTCATGACCCAGAACTTCATAACCAAGTGGTTGCTCCACATAAACCTCTTGTTTCAATACTCCATTAAGGAAGGCGAGCTTTATAGCCATTTGGAATACCTTCCATTTGTATTGGGTTTCAGTAGCTATGAGTGCACACATGGTCTCCATTCTTGTAATGGGGGCATACGTCTCATCATAGACTCTCCCAAACTGTTGTTTGTATCCCTTGACAACTAATATTGCCTTGTGGTGCTCTATTCTTCCTTTGACATTGCTCTTGGTCTTGTAGACCCATTTAACCCCAATGACTTACATGTTGGGAGGAAAATTAGTTAACTCCCATGTATCATTCCTCTCTATTACATCTATTTCCTTATCCATGGCCTCACACCATTTCTCCTCTTTAATAGCATCCTCAAAATAAATCAAATCACTATGAGAAAATAATGCAAAGTTCACAATTTCATCAAACCCCTAATTATAACTTTCATCTTGGTAGATCTCCCTTAGACTCTTCATCTTCTTTGGAATTAAGGAGGTGAGAGTGGGGTATCAACTCTCACTGATACTACTAATCTATTGTGCAGACTCTGATTTGTATCGTTGGGAGAATTCAGGAGCCGACACTAACTCATCTGGGTGAATTTTTCGACAAAACTTTTTGACGAACTATGGGATTTCTTTTGTTTTGTCAGATCTTACAAGGCAATTTGTGTCAAAATTGTTTTATTTTTAAATATTGCCTAACATTCTTTGGAATTATGACAAAACCAGTTATCCTCTGAATCATGCCCGACGTTCGTCGAAATTCCGACGAAAAATAGAAAAGTGAAAAAGAAAAAAAAAAAGCCACGGTTTGTGAAGGTTATAGAACAAATTTTCCATAGCCCGATTTTTTTTGCCTATGAAGAAAAATCATGTCAGATAATATCAGCAAAGAAAAAAATAAGGAGAAAATTGCTAGATTGTGGTCTAGCTTGAAAAAGAAAACGTGATGGAAATGTTATTGTCCCTGCAAAAATTGTTAGGGCTTAAAGACTAGAACACTTTTAATCACAACAGCTGAGAAACATTGTAGGGAGCATGGTCACATTGAAGGGGGGCATGCATGATTATCATCCATTGGTAATTTTTTATTATATATGTTTATATTGATTGCATTTGTAAATGTTTATATCATGTTAATAATTTATATACATAAAAAATCACTTCTTAATGAGATCATGATCATGGTTTATTTATGTTGATCAGTTTTATATAGGTGGGGCACCCTAGGGCACATGATATGGACTACCATGACCCAGAGAATGTGGTTTTCCAAGTGTAGGAACATAGAGATGTGAATACCGAACTTGAAGCTAATGATCCTATGGAAGAAGATGATCATGTGCCAGAAATCACAGTTGAAGATGATGGTCCAAATACATTGATCCATGATACATTTAGTACTGGTACAGTTGATCATGATGATCAAGATGACTGATGTTGTTCATGATTTACCTGTACTTGAGAAGGTATACCAACCCCTTTATGAAGGCTCCCAAACAACTCTTCTCTCTCCTGTATTGTTGTTCGTGAAATTGAAGGTTATGAATGGTTTATCCAGCATAACAATCTTAAGTATTTTAAGGTATGTCATATATGTCATCTTTTTTCATCTATTTTTCTTGTTATTTCATCACTAGTAAATAAAAGTTGAAATATGTACCATTAATATTCTTTATATTAACAAATTATATTTTTTTTCTAGATTGATAGGTGATTTTTTGTTACCACCATCAAATATTCTACCTCACTCATATCGAGAATTATCTGGCATTATGAAAGATATTGGAATGGATTATCAAGCAATAGATGCATGTTCCAATGATCATATTATATATCATAAACAACATGAATTTGCAATAGAATGCCCCGAATGTCATATCAGTAGATATCGAATAGATCAACTGACAAAAAGGGTGCCTTACAAGGTTCTTTGCTATATTTCCATTATTTCACGTTTGCAATGATTATTTAGGTGTGAAAGCTTGGCGCAATTTATGGATTACCATGCACACAATAGAATTTGAGATGACATTATTCGAACGCCTACGGATGGTTCAAAATTTATGGACATAGAGAAACATGGCCACACTTTAAAGAAGAACCTCATAATCTCAAGCTTTCATTGGCAGTGAATGGTGTCAATCCATTTGGAGAGCTGAGATCTATTTACTCGGTGTGGCCTATTTTTGTTATCAACAATAACATTCCTCCATGGATGTCAATAAAGAGGGAGAACATAATCTTGGCAATGATTGTTCTGGGTATTTTTTTATTTTATAGTCATGTACATTAAATTATACATATTGCAATAAAATGGTTATAATAATTATGTCATGTTTTTGTTCATTCAACTAGGTAAGTACCAAGTTAAAGATATGAATGTATATATCAAGCCTCATATCGATGAGTTGTTGGAGTTATGGAATAGTTTCACTATGTATGACATTTCTAGACCAATAGGACAAAGACAATTTCAATTCCATGCAATGCTTATATGGACAATTCATGATGTCCCAAGGCTAACACATTTTTGTGGTATGTTATATTGTTCAACTTGTACAGTTTAATAATGTTTAATTTTTTAAAGTATAAATCATTTTTTTTTTTTAAATCCATTCAATATATATAATTATAAAAATTAACATATTTAATCCAATTATACATGATCTTGCAGGTCTTCAAACAAAGGGAAAATTTGCATGTCCAGTTTGTGGTTCAAAGATGAAATCTCGTCATTCAACAAGTTTAGGAAAACAGGTGTTTGATGAGTATAGGCACTTCCTCCGCAAAAATCATAAGTATCGGACTACTGAAAAACATCTTTTCAATGGGAAAGAAGAGACTAGATCAAAACCACAAAGAATGACACCTCACCTATGGAAGTTCAAATATAATAGAATTAATCTTCAAGGTAATGTCATTCAATCTAATTGTTTATCAATCATATATGATATGTTTGTAATTTATATTGTGTTTTGTTTACTCAGGTTGTAATTGACGATGATTGTCGTTAAATTTTTAAACTTATATGTTTCACGAAGGTCATCAAGGCATTAATTACCACCTTCCAAAGGGACTAAAAAGTTATCCCAAAATACTTAGTAGGCTGCCCTACTATGAGAAACTAAAAATTGTGCATTTTTTTGATACTATGCATATTGGAAAGAATATAACAAAGACGTTATGGAAATTATTGGATGGAAGGCGCGACAAAGAAAAAATTGTCAATATTTGTAGTGACATTCAAGAATCTAATCATGCAATGAAAAATGTCATTCAATTAGATAGCGATAGAGACCAAATTAATATAAGTGCCCTTTATTGGTTATTAACGGAGTAGCAAAGCAATGCTATAAAAGAGGTCATAGGAAAAATTCATTTTCCCATAGGATTTGCTGTGAACATAAACAATCTCATAACAAAGAAAAGGGAATTTGGGCCAAGAATGAAAACGCATGATTGTCATACCTTCATTAAGGGAATTAATGTTCTTGTATATTTTCTATATATTTGTATACTGCATGTACTTTTCATTGTATTATGTTTAGTACTAGTTTTGGAAAAACAATGAAAGCATCATTTTATAATTGTTGCAGTACGTTCTACCTCTATCTCTCCCAGACCACTTCGACAATAATGTCAAGCAAGTTATATATGATCTTGGAAAATACATGAGGAAACTGGTGTTATTTGTTCAATTTGTTGTATAGTTATTATATTTTCCATTTATTTTACTTGTTATGTAATATATTGTATACTATTTTGTTAATTATTGTTAATATATTTGTGTCTCAAATCACTTGTAGATGGTTGTCATCTAAAGAAATCCATAAAGAAGATATAAAATATTGGAAGACAAAAATTCCTCATCTAATGTGTGAAATACAAAAGTGTCTAACAATGCACAAGAACACTACCTCATACACCAAGTTGAGGAGATTGAATTGTGTGGACCTATACACACAAGGTCAATATGGATGGTTGAGAGGAACTTGAAATTTTTGAAGGCTTTGGCTTGACAAAAAGCACATCCTGAGGATTCTATGGTGGAGGGATATATGGTATACCAGACTATGGTGTACATTACTGAATATCTTCCTAATTTTGCGGCAAAGATCCATGTAGATCGCATTTGGGATCCCAACTCCATTAACAAATTTGAAGGGGAGTACCTGATGGGGAAAGATAGATTGAGGAAAGTGAGAGGTAATTTTTGATGTTCATGGACATTAATCTAAATACATTTTATATTTGTTTTTTATATATATTGTAGTTAATTAATTTTTAATCTTCAATATACATCAGTTATAAATTTTTAGTTATTTTTTCTACAATTGCTCGAGAATGGGATGCACTACATTTGTATGTCACAAACAATCTTGATTGGATGATGGTATGGATTGAATGATGTCAACAATCTAGTCGTGCATTAACATGGGAAGGTGTGGCTTCATTGGTTAAAGAAGCTCATTGTAATAAGATTACAAGGTTACACCAAGGGCAATTGATTCGGCATATGGTTTAAGAGATAAACAGGTACGTATAAATATATTAATCACCCATATTATTTAAATATCTTTCAATTGTAATGATATATATATATATATATATATGTTGTTTTTTGCATACATACGACCAAGAATACATAAGTTTATCAACTGGAAATGCAATAATTTTTACATGTTTGACATATTGTAGGTGAAACTCCACAAGGCTATGTTGTGCAATGGTCATAAATTTTGCACCAAAAAGTTGGATGACACAAAGAAAACTTGTGATTCTAGGATAACTGTAGTATTTCAGGTGACTAATGTTTCATCTAGAAGTGAAATACATCTTGAAGTCTCAAAAAATTGATACTATGGGATTTTGGATGATATACTTGAGTGTGACTTTGGGTCCTTCAAATTAGTTATTTTCGTCGTCCAATGGTACGGACTACCATTGAATGAAAATGATCCTGACAAAAATTTTATTGAACATGGTAATGGATTTGCAATGGTCAATACAAGGTCATTTGAGCGAGATGGAAATGAGCCCTATGTTCTTCCAAGCCAATGTGAGCAGGTATTTTACTCAGAGGTTCCACATAAATCGGTTTGGTCATTTGTTGTTAGACATGATCCTAGAGGAAGGCGAGTAAAGTATAATGTCATGGAAGAAGAAGATACAGAAGAACTAGAAGATGATGTACGTGATGATCAAGATCAACAGTTAGTTGATGATGCACCCGAAAAAGATGTCGAAGAAGAGGAACACGATCATGATGATGTAGGACTTAACTTTCGTGAAGATAATGATGATGATATCAATGATGATGATGATGATGTCGATGATGATGATGATGATGATGATGATGATGATGATGATGATGATGATGATGATGATGATGATGATGATGATGATGATGATGATGATGATGATGATGATGATGATGATGGTGGTGATGATGATGATATGACCAATTCTCCTTACAATGTTGATTATGGATCGGAAGATACAGACAAAGAGTTGGATAAAGAAGAAGATCAATGACATGATTTAAATGTATGATGTATGTGATTAGTATATTATCTATTTGATATTGATTTCTTGATATTTTTTGGTGAAATATAAATGTTGTGATTATGTGGGAGGACTTGTACTTTTTGATTATCTTTACATGTATGTTTATATTTCAAGTCATTTATACTTTTACATTACAAATATTTGCATCATGTTGTGCTCCATGATGAGATATTTATGGAAAATTTAATGGATTAATCATTTTAATGGTTTGTTATGCAATAACACAATGATTCTTATTATGATGTATGATGCACGTGATACTATTTTGTATCTATGCTCTTAATCTAATTTGAGGAGATGATGTTTTCAAATATTGATATTTTAACAAGTCTATGATATTTACACGAGCTATTGTAGATAATACCTTAGGGAATGTGTGTTGCATTAAAGGATGCCACTGAATTTATTGCAGTATTTAAGAAAAAATTTAATTCATTTAGCTAGAAATGAAAACATAATTTATGGTACTAGTATTCAAGATGACCCGCAGACTTCAAGAAAGTATGACCAGTGCCTGTTCTAAGGGAAAAAAAAGTCAAATCACAATCTGGCATGCAAAGGCAGGTGTCTTGGAGACTGCTCCTTGCTAACTGAGTGTTCTAATCATTTTCCCAAAATAAACATCCTGCATAAAACTTTTAAGCATAGCAAAAAAGGAAAGATTGTGACTAGTCCTTCTCTTCAGGCTTCTCTTCTTCCAAGGATCAGTACTTTTTATGTAGCACCTCAATCTCATTAGCTAGCCAAAAAAATCATTCAGGATATGCAATTTATTCATAGCTTCCTTTGTTTTGTGGGAAGGCACAATTGCTACTCCTAGGGAAAAGCTATGATATATTTCCCCTACTTCCATAATTTTATCAAAAATATTAAAAAATGTATCTCCTTGGTTTGGATAACCTTACAAGGATGTCAAGATGGCATTTATTATTTTGTGGAAACCCTGTTTCCATTCTTCTAAGCTCTTAATTTTCTCGTCATCTGTCAAAATTGCAGGGACATGCCACTTTTTGAGTTTCTGGAAAGAATCAATCATTTCCATCAATTCTTTCCTTTCCTCCTCTATGTTGGGTAGCTCTTTATTCAATAAATTATAATTTTTCCAAGTTACCCATACACTGTGAGGTGGTTGAGCCACTTTTTTCACTGCTAACATAACCTCCTTCAAGGTTTCACCCTTTGGCAGCCACATAGCTCTTATTGGTTCAAAGAATACAATGAATTCATCAAGTTGAATCAAAATATTGGATATCAAAGAATATGAAGTGTGGACTTCATCCAATTTATCAAAGATTTTATTTGAAATTCTCAAAATTGAATCTTTCCTAATTTTAAAATAATTGCTTACAACTTCATCTTTGACCCTCTGCATTTCTTTGTTTATCTTCTCAAGCTCCTCAGGTCTAATTCCTCTAGAAGAGTCAGTTGGCATCTTCTTTATTTTCTCTTTGAATGCAATGTTCTCAAAAAATAATTCATTGTACTTGGTATTCAAAACAACATGCATATCCTTTAGCTTTATATGCTTTTTCTCTAAATCCTCTACTGCCAGCTAAGCAAATTGGGTTGCATGCTTGGAAATTGCTACAACCTCTGAAGAAGTAGTGTCCTGTAAGGTCCTTGCAACAACATCCCCTATTTTGTGTTGCACCCCTTGCAAAACTATGGGATTTTTAGTGTTAGGGGCCTTTGACCATAAAGAAAAAGCTTTGGAACTTATATTTATACAAGAGCCATGATCTCCAAACTCTCTAGCAAAATTGGGGTCCTTCTACCACATGATCTGATCTAACAAGAAAATTCTCTCAAAATTCCACCTCGGGAAAAGAGCACTCCTCTTTTCACTACCATTTCTCTGGCCTCTTGAGGAGTGTAATCAAAATTGTTCCTGTCAAAATTATTGATTTCTTCATCGGATATGTTCTTCAATTTCTCCCTTAGCCAAAATGATCTTAACTCAGGGGTATTAACAAAATTATCATCCACCATAAATTTATTTGAAGCAATAATCCTCTCATCATCTACTTCTTCTATAGGGATTGTGCTTGGGATGAGAACCATGTCTAGATCATTGAAAAATTTGGCATTTGCATCATCTTGGAATGTTTCCCTTGGAGGAGAAGGTGGTGGCACTGAAGTATCATAATCCTCCTGGATATCTGCAAAGTTAGATATTTTAGCCTTTCCTCTTTCAATATTCCTAACCTTCTCTACTATTACCCCCTCATCCTTCTGTACACCCCCTTTGGAGGACTCTACAGGTGCTTCCTTAGTCCAAGCCTTGGGAGTTGGATCAATTGGTTTTCCTTTCTATTCCACTCCCTTTTCCTTCGCCTCTCTTCTTTGCAACTCCTCCTTTATTATATCATCTACTTTTCTTAACATGAAATACATTCTAGCAAAATCATTCCTGAAGTGTCAGAAGGAACCTAAAAAATTGGGATCCTCTTGTTTCCTTTCCCTTTCACATTAATTCATGAGGTCCCACTTCTTCCTCCTTTTCTCTACCTCACGTGGATGAGAATTCCTAATCATATCTTCTCTTTCTATAAAAGAATGAAAATATCCCTTTTCCTTCAATTTATTTACTCTAATGTCATTTATACAACCTTTGGGGTGAAAATGTTCTACTTGGAAAACCCTTAGCCTATAATTCTTCACCAAAAACCTTTGTACCTTCGGCAAGGTCTCACAACCTACACTGAATTCATTGAAAATTGTTTTCTTGGGGAGAAATTTTCCTTTTCTATCAAATTTGATTTGTTCCCTCTCCATCCACACAATTTGCCAGATGAATTTGAGGAATTCTAACCTTGGAGAGACAACAATAGGCAATACATGGGGTCCCTGCTCACATCCATAAATTCTTATTATTGTACAATTCCATAAAAGAAGAAATCCCCAAAATTGTGGATGAATGCATCCTCAGCGTAGACATGTCCATTAGCTTTGCAACTCTTTATTCTTAATATTTATATTATCTCTTTAGGTAGCCTCGGCAGTACTACCCCAAGTCTTGTGAAAATGTTCATCACAAAATGGTCGAAGAATACACAAAAATTAGCAAACTTAGATCCCTTGTCCCAAACTTGGGTCCATCTTTGCATTACCCAAGGGAGACCTGTATAGGGATCATTTGTCTTTATTCTCAACTCTAGGCCTCAATATGCTTTGTTTTGATAAATAATTAAGTGGCACACCAAATATTAGTGCAAGAATTCTAATTTTTTATCCTTATTTTCAGCTCTCACCAATCCCTCATGAATCTTTTCATGAATAGAACTTGCAAAATATTGGGCACCACTAATTTGCCAAGGTTCAGTGTCCAGGGGTTGCGCACTAGGATGGCCTTGTCTCTGTTGCCATAGAATGAATGAAAAATTTCCCAGCCCCTTTCCTTGGTGAGGGAATCCCTACACCCTTCCTCTTTGTTATTGAAGACATTCCTCATATGATCATGCATTTTGGACCGCTCAAATAATTCTAGAAGGTCTTGGGATAGGCTCCTAATTTGTTTGGTCACCCTCCCTGCGATCTCTTCCAATCTTTGTTCAACCTCTTATTGCAACTCTTTAGGGGTCATGGAAAGTGAAGGACAAGCAGTAGGTTGTGTTGGTGGCTGCTCCCTCTGAGTTGATGACCCCCCTTTAGACGGCTTCCTAGAGAACTTTGCAGGCTTGGGGGTCTTTTCTTTTGTTTGAGCAGCCTCTTTGACTGGCTCGTGAGGGTTTTCTCCTTATGGGATTGGATTTTGAGGAATTGGGGCTTCCTCAATAGATAGATTAACTAGATCAGGAGCATCATGTGCAGGAGATGGAGTTTCAACAAAGGCAGCTTTGGCTGAAGCATTGTTGGTGCTCTTTCTCTTCTTTAAAGTGGGCTTCATTTTTTCCTTATTGGTCCTCTTCATCTTCTTTGGAGCGGGCTTCCTTAATTTAGGAGCAGGAGAGGGCTCATCTAAAGATTCACTATCAAAAATGATATTGATGGTCTTTCAGATGGTTTTTATTTTTCTCTTTGTGGCCTTCTCTTTCAGAGGGGAGTTAGCTTTGGCCTCCTTTGATACTTGCAGGGCGGTTCTAGGGCTTAGTTGCACAGAAGGTGCACCTGCAATTTCCTACATTAGGGAAACCATATCTAGAAGTGTAGCCTTAGTGATGGGAATTGAGGAGCTTGCCTCAGTTATGTAGGCTTTCTTGGCAGCAAGGATACCATATTTCTCAGCAGGGGATGCCATCTTAACAATTTGGACTAATTAAGAACTTGGAGAGAAAAAGCAAGAGTAAAATCTACTGACTTCTAGGGCACACACGCAGGAAACTCAAGATATTACTATAACAGTCTAATAATGGACACGAGAGGGAAAAAAGAACTTACTGGTTTTCTCTTCAATTGAAAATCCTAGGAAGCATGCTGGAATGCTAAAATTCGCCTTTTTTTCTCGTTCTATGCTGCTCTAAAATCTCTCTCGATGCAAGGTAAGAAATAATGCTACTGAATTTTCAATTTATTGTGACACCATTAATTCATTCATGTTGGATAGAGGTAATCATTGGTGCCATCTTTGAATTTCATTCGTCGATCTAGCAGTTGACAATCAGGATTTCTCGTTGGCCTTCCTTGAATAATGACGTGGCATTAATTTAAAGTTCCTCATGTCAAATTAACCATCTTAGCTTTCCTGTGGGATAAGCTTCTATTTTAATTTTCCTTTGTTTTACTTATCTCGTGGTGTCACTAGCCATTCCTTCTATCTTCGCAGGATAAGCTTCTATTTGCTTTCTTTGGAGATCTTATCCCGCATTGATGTTAACCCTTCCTTTCACCTTTCGCCTCCAAGCCCCTTTCTTCATGTTTTTATCATCCATGGGATAAGCTTTTGAACTAGCCTATTCTTATCCCAGAGCATCTTTCTTATCCTTGTGGGGATGTGTGGGATAAAGCTTTCTCCTATTTCCCCTTCACAATTTCTATCCTAAGATGCACCTTTGAATTTTGTCGTTGTTCTGGATCTTTTCTGCCCCATGGGATAAGCCCTTTTACCTTTTTCTTAAGTGTTTTCTTATCTTGGGACTCTTTTCTTATCCCCATGAGGATGTACGAGATAAGAAAAGTATTGCATCCTTCTTTGTTAGATTCTCTCTCATTGCCTCACAATGCAATTCTAGCGGCTTGGAAATCCTACGGGATAAGACTTTACTGCTTGTTTCCTTCGACCACTCCTTATCTCGTATTTCTCTTTGCTTTCCCTGTACTTCTTCTTAGATAAGGACTCCTTTGTAATTCTTTCTTTCTTCTTAACCCGTGGTTCCAAGTTATTGATACAAATGTGTCCCGAGATAAGATGCACTCTTTAAATATTACCATTTCCTTATCCGGGAAGATTGAGATTCTCATTGAAACCACCTGTGAGATAAGAAACAAGGGGTGCTTCCTAAGGAAATCTTATCCCGTGAAATTGAGTCACTTGAGGACAACACTTAAGTGATTATTTAGAACACGTGGATAACTTCATGGGTTAAGTGGTTGTGCGCAGAGCCTTCCTAGGAGATAAAGGGCTTAAGACCTAGATTTTTTAGCAGTACTTAAGAATATTTATCCGGTGATGTAATTTACCCCTTCCTCTATCCTTGCAGAATAAGCTTTTATGTGTTTTACCCTGGAAGCCTTATCCCATGTCGCTCCTAGCCTTCCACCTGCAAACCCTTTTCTTTTATGTTCCTACTATCTACGAGCTAAGCCTTTGAACTAGCTTTGTGTTATCCCATAGTACTCTTTTTATCCTCGTGGGAATGCTTGGGATAAGCTTTCCCTTATTTCCATCTTATAACTCTTATCTCGCGACTCTTTTCTTATCCTGTGACTCTTTTCTTATCCCTGTGGGAATGCGCAGGATAAGAAAATAATAGCATCCTTCTTTGTTGACTTGTCCCGTGTTTCCCTATAATGCTATTATGGTAACTTGGAGACCCTGTGGGATAATATTTTCCCTTTGTGTCTAAGACAACCCTTATCTCGCGGGCCTCTCACAGTGCTCCTAGATCATTGCGGGATAGTCCTCTACTGCTTGTTTCTTATAGCCGCTCCTTATCCTAGGTTGCTTCTTTTCTCACCTTGCAGTTGTCGTAGGATAAGGATTCCTTTGTAATTCTTTCCTTCTTCTTATCCCATGGTGCCAGATCATTGATGCAAATGTGTCGCGGGATAAGATGCACTCTTTGGAAACTATGATTTCCTTATACCGTGAGGTTGAAAATCACATTGAAACACCCAATGGGATAAGGGACAAGGGGTTCTTTCTTTGTAAATATTATCCCATGGGATAAGGGACGAGGGGCGCTTTCTTTGTAAATAATATCCCATACCTTGGAAATGTTTACTTATAATTTGATATAAATATGTTTAATATCCCATAGGTCAATTTTAATTTTTACATATAATTATAATATCCCATTTAATTATAATTACCCATATAATATCCCATTTAATTATGTAATTGAAATATCACATTTACATATAATTATAATATCCCATAGGTCATTTTGAATTTCAAATTACTCTGCAAAGCAAAAGACTTTGAAAACCTTCATTCCCATGAGGCAAAGCAAAAGACTTTGAAAAAATTCATTCTCGTAAGGCAAAGCAGGAGAGGATCAGATTCACAGATGGTGGTGAATGAAGAGTTCATTCACGCGCAGGAGGAGGAAATTCATTTATAGGTGATCAATCACTTAGCTTCATCTTATGTGAATTTCAAAGTTAATCATTGTAGATAGGAATTTGGAAATCATCAAAGCAATAGACATTAAACTAGCTCAATCACAAAAACTAGATTGCAATGATAAGAAATCCTAAAAACATTCAATAGAGATATGAGGACAAGATAATCAAACCAAATGCAAACCATTACAAATGCGAATATCTCCTCCAGAATTCTCCATTGTCCTTCTTTCTCCTTCAAATTACTTTGTTTGTGGATCTCACCTACAAGTGCAAAAGCATAGCATGAAAGCAAGATTGACAAGATGAAATGGTAGTGTAAGGATACTAGAAGCGTGACTGATTCTCTCTAATTGAAGAAAAATCATCCAATTTATAGACAAATTGGAGAGATGACAAGATTAGCATGAAGAGATTTGAAAGGAAATTTCAAATCAAGAATGAGAAATATGACAAATTATGACAAAATTGACACTTTCTATGCAAGATTGATTGATTGACAAATTATGACAAATTGACATGCAAGATTGATTGATTGACAAGTTATGACAAATTAACAAAATTGAAATGCCATTCCCATGAAATTAGGGGAAATATTAGAAAAATTGAAGAAAATAGGAGAAATAGAAAATTAGGAATTAGGAGCAATTAATAAATAAGGTTAGAAATGATGAATTGGAAATTAGGAAATTAGAAATTGATGAAATTAGAAAATTAGGTGAATTAATTAATAATTTTTCATTCATTAATTAATTCACAAAAAGAGGGGGAATTAATTAGCCAATTAAATAAATATTTAATTGTGACAAGAAGACTTAGGATAAATAAATAAAATGACAATCAAGATTAAATGAATAAATCATAAAATCCTAGAAATAAGAGGACAAGGAATTAGGTCAAGACAACAAGAAATTAATGGAGATTCGATCATGATTTTGATTGACAAAGGACCAATGCTGATAAATGATTGAGATTGGTTGACAAATTGACCAAGATTGATAAAGAGACCAAATTGATAGGCGCCAATTGACGAGGAACAATGACTAATTGATCCAAATGGACACGATTGAAAAGGACAACAATCGATGACAAATCGATCGCAAAATTGATGAGATTGACAAGAGGACAAGGATCTATGATGAATCGATCACAAAATGACAAGATTGACAAGGATGAGGATCGATGACGAATCGATCGCAAGATGACAAGATTGACAAGGACAAGGATTGACCAAAATCATGACTGGAGATTGTTATCAACAAGACCAAATTCGAAAGCGAGAAAAATGAGGAATGTAGAAGATGGACTCGATGCTCGCAAATGATAAAGACCAAGTGCGTGACATAGAATAAATGTTAATGCAACGTAAAAACCCTAAAATAAGGCAATGCGCGAATGTTAAAGTATGACTCCGCAAGCGTTGACCATTTTTAGACGTCTACATTTTGCCCCTCTTTGAGACAATGCGATTCTAAGCATTGTTTCAAAGAACAATAATGAAAATGCCCCAGACAATAACAATGACATATGCATGCCCCCTCAAGGAATTGGCCGGAAAAATCCAGAAAAGAGGCCAAGTGATCGATAAGAATGACAGAAGACGATAGGTTCAAACGGACTACCAAGACTGATGATAGAAATGTTAGTAAGCAGAAATTAGATAGAGGACAGTTAGAGATGAAGGAAAACTTGATTTCACAAATACACATAAGTAGGTGAGAACCTTTATTTAATGTAGCAAAGCGGATGTAGAGCATCATGGCATTGAAGGCCAGAGCTGAAATGCAACCCTTTTTGCAAAAGACAGACACATCGCACACAAGGAATGAGTGAATCATCCTAGGGTGCATACATCAAGGGTCGAGGTATGTGCGACATTCACAAAGCGAACATACTTATCAGACACCCAATGATATTGTTGCCCCAGTTTGTGACAAACATTCCACAAACAACAAACACAACAAAAAAAAGGAAAGGGACCATGAATCATCCTGGTCACTCTAAATCACTCAGTGACATCATCGAGCAACATAGGAACATGATCGAAGCCAAAGATAAATTAGTAAAAAGATAAGACGCACAAAATTCAACCAAGTCAAACAAACATTCTGATCGTCATTGTCAAAAGTGGGAAATAAGAATGATCATGTTGTCTGGTTTCAGGGAATGTGGTACCCCGTCTAAGATAGGACACAGTCTGGTTTTGAGTATACCACACCCTGTATAAGACCCATGATAAAAGTGACAAGGACAAATGATATTGATGCTATTTTGATTGATGTGACAACTATAATCAGGTTGAATGCTTGCTTGGTCGAACAGTTCATCTGTTAATGCATCATTTCAGTAAAGCACAATGTTTGATTGATTGTCATTGGATGTATGCTCAATGATCTGTCTATGCACAAAGGGGACCATTTATTGACAAAATGCAAAATGCCAAAGAAATTGTTTGTGGATTTTGATGTTTTGAAAAAAAATTTGTCGTTTTTTCAGGACTTTATTTGACTTTTTAGGGATTTTTTCAGGACATTATTTGATTTTTAGGGATTTTTTCAGAACATTTTTTATTTTTGTTTGATTATTTCAGGACGTTATTTGATTTATTTGGATTTTTTCAGGACATTATTTGATTTTTAGGGATTGTTTTAGGACATTATTTGATTTTTAGGGATTGTTTTAGGACATTATTTGATTTTTAGGGATTTTTTCAGAACATTTTTCAAATTTTATGATTTTGCCCCCAGTGTCTAGCAAGGCAAGGAATATGACAGGTGAATAAGTAGGCTTTCTAAAATGTTGGTGGATAGAGGGAAGACAAAGGCCTTTTATCATGGAGACAATATGGATGCAATTTTCAAGGGCTATGGCATGATGGGACAAGAGACTAGATATGACAATGTAAAGCAGTGACATGGCATGAGGGACATGTCAAGAGGTTTTTGAAACTATGTTTAAATTTTGTGTCCTTATGTCAGATCAAGATCAAGGAATGAAAAAGAGTGTATGGATAGTGATAAGATATGGATAGGATAAGCAAGACCAAGAATGGATAAGGGACATGGACTGAAGGTCGGGGTAGGCTAAGGGATAGTAGCAGAAAGTTGCAATAAGCTAGGGAATATGGATGAAAGGTTATAATAAGCAAATGGATAAATACCAAAAGCTATGATAGACTAAAAGCTGCAAATAAGATGCATGATGCTCATGACGATCCTTAGCCTTGTCAAGATCAAAGGTGGAAAGGGAAACTGGACATGAGGGACAATAGGATACGAAGGGTATGACATGGTATGATAGGATAATGAAGGGCAATAGGATATGAAAGAGAAAACTTGCCCCCAAGTGTGGTGTGCAAGAATTTCATAGATTACGCATGACGCCTGTTTGCCAGGTTTTCATCACGGTACTTGCCCAAGGCACCTATTTGCTAGGTTTTCACCAGTGGATGAATTATTTTTTGCGTTACATTTTTTTTCTTTTTTTGTCTTTTTTTTTTCACTTTTTTTTTTTTTTTTTTTTTGTATTTTGACATTTTCAATAGAAGATGGACACATGATAGGGGATGGAAGAAGGACTCAAACATCTTTTTGTTTGGATAGTAGCCTTGAAAAAAAAATGGACCATGACCTTTAAAAGTATGCTCAAAGATGTTGGTAGGATAAGGACATGGAAAAAGAGATGAAATTAAGGCAAGGATTTATGCAAAGGATTGGACCAGAGGGATGGAAGGATGGAAAATATGCATTGGATAATGGATAGGGTATTGGAAGAATTGGGATTCACTGGATGGAAATGAAGGAAAGATCAACATTGGCACACACCTTGATGGTTGGTGGATTGATGGAGGAAAAATGGATCTCAGATTGTGAGATTTGGATGGAGGAATAGCTTGGGATTTTGGGACATAAGGGCCCAAAATGGATGAAGAAGGTGGTGGAGGAACAAATTTGAGAGGTTTGGATGGAGGAATAGAAATTTTGGATGCCAAGTTGGATGTTTCTTTAGGCTTTTGTGCTTCAAGGAGCTGCTTAGGGATCCACATGGTTTTTGATTTTTCATGCTTTTATGGTTCCTTGGAGTGCACTGCCAACACAAGGGATTTAGGAACCCATATATATTTTGACTTTGCTTTATTTTTCTCAGTGGGCCTTTGTGGCCTTTTGGATATTTCTTTTTCTTTATAGATCATATTGTTCTTTGTTTTGACATGTCGATTATATTGGACATGTTGATCCTTGAATACATGTGGATTTTTAGACATATGACATTTACACTTGGCATCCAAATTGCTTGGAGGGGGAAAGGAATGCATGGATGGATATGAATGAAATGGACTTCTTTTGGATTGATGAAATTTACTCAAGGATGTGTGCTTTTGCTGACCTTGCATAGAGGACAAAGGAATATAGGGACCTAAGATGGATGGAAAGTATGATGGGGAAGGTGTATGTTTTAATTTTGATGGAGGGATACCAACATCTTGAGAGTGAGTTGTGTAGACATGACCCTTAACATTTTCTTTCATATGAAGGGATTCTTTCTTGTGAA
Source organism: Cryptomeria japonica (assembly GCF_030272615.1). Classification (NCBI taxonomy): domain Eukaryota; kingdom Viridiplantae; phylum Streptophyta; class Pinopsida; order Cupressales; family Cupressaceae; genus Cryptomeria; species Cryptomeria japonica. The sequence goes on along the minus strand of NC_081408.1, from coordinate 1,494,513 downwards.
GGTCTACTCCTTTGCCTTTATGAATATCTTGACTTGTAGGATACTCTTTTCTTTGGGAAGAAGACGCGAGTCCATTATGAGGTGGATATGATATGAGAGAAATAATGAGATCTTGAATTGGATCGGATTGCACCAAATTTGAAGAACCCATTATGCATGTTGAGGGTTCATGAACATCTTGCACTGACACATTAGAATCATGAAGGGGATTAGGATCATGAGGGGGACTAGGATTGTGTAATGGACATGGTTCAATGACAGGCTCTCTAAGAGATGGAATGCGAGAAATAATGGGATCATCAAAAGAAATGCGATCTTGGAGTGTATATGGAGGATTAAGACAAGGAGATGGAGGAACAAAAGGATCTTGTGGAGGATTTAAAGGAATAATTTGATCTTGACAAGGAGGAAGATCATTGGAATCCTCTTTAAAGGTGCTTTGCTCTTGACTTTTAATGGGATCATTGGAGAGGATGGAAGGGATATCTTGATCTTTCTTAGGAAGTGGAATGCCAATGGGATTTGAAAGGATATTGTGTTCTTGGATAGAATGGATAGGAATAAGTGAATCATCATGAGTGTCTGGGAACATGGGGTCCTGGTCAACAATTGGATGGGATGATAAGGTTTCAAGATCTTGATCTTCATCTATTTCAAGACACATTTCTTCATGCTCTAAATTATCCTCTTGACATAGGGTTGGACTTTGGATATGCATGGGGGATTTTGGCAAGGGATTAATGCTTTGGCACGAAGGGGATGGAATTTGAATGGGACTCTCTAAAAGAGAATCATTTGATGGCATTAAATCTTGCATTTCCAAATAGTACAAGGGATTTGTATAAATGAATTGATTAGCATATATTTCTATGGCAAACAATCCTTGGGAGGATGCATTATTTGATACATCATTTGGAGGTGATGGTGTAAATTGCTCTTGTAAAACTTCAAAATATGATGGAATGGGAGGGGAAGTGGAGGCAAATTGAGGGTGTTGTTGATATTGCACGGACATCAATTGTGGTTGTGAAGTATGATAATTTGTTTGTCTTGGCACATATTGAGGCACATGTTGTTGTTGATACTGATGAATCAGAATTTGCTGACTTTGTGCCAATTGTTGTTGTCTTGATGTAAATCCCATCATTTGCAAAAAACTTTGTTTGGGAGGTTTTTGTTGTTTCTCCTTGAGATGGGGAATGGCACTTGCATTGACTTGCTATGTTGTTTGTCCAATCCATGGTGGTGGTTGCAAGTTTGAATTAACTTGTAGTGGTGCAGAAGACACTGCAACGTGTTGTTGAATGTGATATTGTTGTTGTTGTGCATTGCTTGTTTGCGCATTCGATTGTGCCTTTTGTGCATTCCTCAATTGTTGCAACATTTGTTGTTGGTGCACACCACTATTTGTGTCTCTTTGTGTTGCCACTATCGAAGGATCTGTCACAATATTTTGCATAACGGGTACTTGAGTATTTGCCAAACATATTGAACTTGATGGGACATATAAACTTTGCTGCATTGTGGAATTGTTTTGGACATTGGTAAGATCAGGCATTCCAGTCATAAAGCTTTCTTGCGTCTTAGATTTTGATCCACTTGTAATTATTCGAGGAATCATTTCTTGTTGAGGGACAGCTGTCAATATTTGTGTGGCCCTCATTTGATCTTGTGTTAAAGGTGTTGTATTAAATAATGGATTGTTTATTGTTTCAAATGGTGACTTTTGAGGAATAGTCACTGTCAACGTTTTTGAAGCACGTTTACCTATCAAGGTGTGTTGAGTTTCTTGTTGCACATTTTCTTCATTTGGATGTGGAGAGAAACTTAACAGCTCACCACCTTTTTGTTTTTGCACATTAATTTGCGCATTTGAGGAGGTCACATTACTCATCATATCAAGATATTTTTGTGGAAACATCTTAAAGACCTTGTTTAAGAATTTATCCATCTTTTTTGTCAATTTCGGATCTTTAAGGAACATATCAATATCATCGGAAGCATCAGAATCTGATGAAGAATCTAGTAAAACATTTGGATTTTTTTCTTGTTGAACACCTTGATCTGAACCAAATCCTTGTGAAAGAGTTTGTTCCTCATGTAATGTTTGAATTTCATGTTGCAGGTTCGGTTGATTCTAGTCGAAAGGTGCATTTTCTCTTGGTGTTGGTGGAACACTCCTATCCCAGTTTCATGGGTACAAACAATGGCTCATATAATGGAGGAGGTCCAAGTTGAACCATTCCATATGGTGGTAATGATGTGTTTGATGAACCTTCAATTTGTAATGATTGACTAGGTTGAAATTGTGAGTTTGATACATTGTCAATGGGTTGATATGTTGGTTCACCCATCTTCTTAGATTTTGACCTTGTTTCAACAGGCATGTCACTATGCAAATTCAATATTGTTTTTGGATTTTTTGATTTTAAAAGGATGATGTATGATATGCAACTAAATGTAACCTAAATAGACGAAAATACAATCTATGGCAAGAATGCAACCTATGTTTTTGTTGTTTTTCAAGATTTGGACAAACTTTTTGAAATGCAAACCTAAAGACTCAACCTTAGGAAGTTGAAATGAAGCCAAGACCTTAAAGGAAAAAGGACCAAATGACAATAGGACAAATTGACAATGTCTCACCTATATGCTTGGATACTAAGCTAGGTTTGACAAAAATGATATTAATGAGAGGACAAATTTTAGACAAGGTCAAGACTCCCTAACAACAACTTAGGGTATTATCCAAAGTTTTGATTTTTCAAGTTTAACAAACCAAATTTTTGAGACTAAATGCAAGAAGGCAATGATTATGACAATGACTTAGGATATGACATGAAAATGATCTAAGGATATGATATGACAAGATGAAACCAAGACAAGATGACAATACAATGACAAGGATATGCGAAGACCAATGACTTGGAATATGCAAAATGCAACCTAGGCAACCTAAATGGAAATCTATCTTGGATATGACAATGAAATGCAAACTTAGGGAAATGATTTGGAACCTAAGTGCAAAATGAGGATGCTTGCAATGAAAAGGACTAAAATGAAAGGAGGTGACAATATGCCTTAGGACCTAAGTGGGACTATGCAAAACCTAGCCTAAAGTGACATGAATTTTGAAACAAAGACATTCTATGTTTTGACAAGCCATGTTCAAATGTTGGATGAATACTTGGACAAATTTGGACTTTTGTTCGGATTGTGTTTTGAGTTGAAGGTTGTTGATTTTGAAAATCCAAGTTGATTATGAACACTTTTGAAAAAAAAAAATTTAATTTAACCTTTGACAATCACGGAAGACAAAATGTTTGTTTGACTTTGACTCAAGACAATCAAGCACATTTACAACAAATCCTATGGCTAGCAAGGGCAATATCTGTTGAATCCTCTACTCGAAATACAACACTTAGCCGGATAGCTAGATGCTTGGTAGCACTGGCTCCCCCTTACAGTGCACTCACTTCTCGGGCATACCAAGCTTCGAGTTCAAGGGGCATCACTTCCAAAGAACTTTCTATCTCTAACTAAGGAGTACATGAGAGGTGTCTTCGGCATGCGCGTATCACAATGCCTGAGCCAACAGATAGAAGGATTTTGGCCTCTAAAAACAAGAGATTCTAGTAAGGGCTTTCATTCGGGTGGGTATTGATCTGGCGAATAAATCATCGCAATACCATTCTAGCACCCATTGTCTACAACTTTCGTTGCATCCACAGTTATTTAAAGTGGTTCGAAAGAGCTTGGTTTTAGCCCGTCACCACTTTGGGTCGTTCCCTCTCACCAATGCCTGTGCAAAGTGCTAGGCAAATTGGGAGGCAAGCCCAATTCTAAGGGTTAAAACATGCAATCAAACTAAAAGAAAACAAAGCATGCATGGTGTTCATTAACCTTTAAGAAATTAAATGTGCAACTACTTTAAAAATCACATGCAAGATGTTTTTAATAAAAGTCTTTGACCGCGTCCTGCATAAGATTTGTTAGTAGTTTTTTATTTTCAGTCTTCGTCACACGTAACGCCAAGGTGCTGAATAGAGAATGCCTTGACACAGGCGCAGATCTCTTTGACACAGGCACAGATCCCTCCTACACAGGTGCAGAAGTGTCCAGAAAGCCCTAAGTTGCCCTGTTTCTTGGATTTTCACCTGCAAATCAGCTCAAAAGCACTCAAAAACATGGTTAAGGGGTTAGTTCACATCGGCTTCACCAGAAAATGTAGATAGGAATTTGGAAATCATCAAAGCAATAGACATTAAACTAGCTCAATCACAAAAACTAGATTGCAATGATAAGAAATCCTAAAAACATTTAATAGAGATATGAAGACAAGATAATCAAACCAAATGCAAACCATTACAAACACAAATATCTCCTCCAGAATTCTCCATTGTCCTTCTTTCTCCTTCAAATTACTTTGTTTGTGGATCTCACCTACAAGTGCAAAAGCATAGCATGAAAGCAAGATTGATAAGGTGAAATGGTAGCATAAGGATACTAGAAGTGTGATTGATTCTCTCTGATTGAAGAAAAATCATCCAATTTATAGACAAATTGGAGAGATGACAAGATTAGCATGAAGAGATTTGAAAGGAAATTTCAAATCAAGAGTGACAAATATGACAAATTATGACAAAATTGACACTTTCTATGCAAGATTGATTGATTGACAAATTATGACAAATTGACATGCAAGATTGATTGATTGACAAATTATGACAAATTGACATGCAAGATTGATTGATTGACAAATTATGACAAATTAACAAAATTGAAATGCCATTCCGATGAAATTAGGGGAAATATTAGAAAAATTGAAGAAAATAGGAGAAATAGAAAATTAGGAATTAGGAGCAATTAATAAATAAGGTTAGAAATGATGAATTGGAAATTAGGAAATTAGAAATTGATGAAATTAGAAAATTAGGTGAATTAATTAATAATTTTTCATTCATTAATTAATTCACAAAAAGAGGGGGAATTAATTAGCCAATTAATTAAATATTTAATTGTGACAAGAAGACTTAGGATAAATAAATAAATTATTTAACCTAGAGGGAAAATGACAATCAAGATTAAATGAATAAATCATAAAATCCTAGAAATAAGAGGACAAGGAATTAGGTCAAGACAACAAGAAATTAATGTCGATTCGATCATGATTTTGATTGACAAAGGACCAATGCTGATAAATGATTGAGATTGGTTGACAAATTGACCAAGATTGATAAAGAGACCAAATTGATAGGCGCTAATTGACGAGGAACAATGACTAATTGATCCAAATTGACACGATTGAAAAGGACAACGATCAATGACAAATTGATCGCAAAATTGATGAGATTGACAAGAGGACAAGGATCGATGACGAATCGATCGCAAAATGACAAGATTGACAAGGACGAGGATCGATGACGAATCGATCGCAAGATGACAAGATTGACAAGGACAAGGATCGACCAAAATCATGATTGGAGATTGTTATCGACAAGACCAAATTTGAAAGCGAGAAAAATGAGGAATGTAGAAGAAGGACTCGATGCTCGCAAATGATAAAGACCAAGTGCGTGACATAGAAGAAATGTTAATGCGACGCAAAAACCCTAAAATAAGGCAATGCACGAATGTTAAAGTATGACTCCGCAAGCGTTGACCATTTTTAGATGTCTACAATCATAATTATTTGTTTCCCTTTTTAATGATCTTCTAGGGTTTTTAAGGGACTTGTTCTTGGTATTGCAATGGTTTGTATGCTTTATAAAGGCTTTGAAGGATGTTCTTTGAATGTTGGGATTGTGTCAAGTACTTCTTTTACATATGGACAGTAAATTGAATGTTAGGGGAAGACATCATATGTGATTTACGAGGTGACCAACACGTCTTGTCACTACGAACCTTAAGTGTACTGAAAGATCAAAACTCAGACATGTATTGCAATTATATAAAAAAAAAATTTATTAAGTGCTATCAAAAGGGGATATCTCCCTTAGATCCCATATGTAGGCTACATAGTAGTAGAAACAGGAAAAAAAAAACTATTCTAAATAATGGAAAATTGCAGCGAGCCTTTCACCAATCTCCACTACATACACAGTCGAGGCTGCACTAAACCAGTTATCATTTGAGTTCAGGAATCTTCTGAAGGGCTCCAAGTCATGGTTTCTAACACCCACTCGGAACAACTCCCAAGCCTCTGCCATGAAATTATTCTTCCTTTCTTGCACAGCCTTGGCCTCCCGAGCATCCTCATCCTCCAACTCAGACTCTTCCTCTGGTGGATCCAATATGTGATGTTATGGATTGAAGTGCACATCCAAAACACTAGTCCAACCACCTGAATCCAAGTCCAAAATAGCATTTGCTACCATCTACCCATTGTCTAATCTTATGAAGCCATCAATCATCTGTATGCATACTTCCTTGAAATCAAGGATGTCAACCATTGGGCACAAAATCCCCTCATAGATGAAACCATCAAACCAGTTTTTGTCCCTATCCAAAATACCCCTGGTCAAATGCCATAGCACATCCTAAATGAGGTCATCTGAGTTTAAAAGTCTCTTGCATTTCTTCCTCAATGTCTCCTCCGCACATAGGCAGCTCAACCCAAAGTGATAGACCATTTTCCCTCAGTTCTCCTCCTACAGTCATTTCTCGATCAACCTTCTTATTTAACCTCAGCCTTATGATATTTTAAAATGGCAACAATATTGAAAAAGACTAATTAGATCCTCCTATTTTCAAGATGCAAATTTCCTATCCTTATCGAACTACGGGCTTTGTCTAAATGAGAAAGAAATTTGATATCCTATGAAAACCAAATTCATCTTTGGATTTGAAGTGTCCAAATCTCTTGCCACCTTCTCCCAATGTCACTTCATTCACTATAATCGAAGCCTTATTTTCGTCTATCATGATCACCTCTGTCATTCCGGATCCAAATTTATGGTTTGGAATCCATATCAGTACCCTCCCTTAGTTGTCGACTAGAATCTATTCCAAATCCTTACTTGGGATTGCCTCAAAAACCTTCTCATCCTTTGTCCTTAAATCTTTTGTTCCTTGGTGCATTTGTCTAGTTCCTTGGTGTCTAGTCCTGAATGGAAATGAGAAGTGCACATTTGATTTAAATAATAAGTGTAGACTTGATTATGAAAGTTTATGTCCCTTTCAAGGGGCAGAAATAATGAAGAGTTGCACTCTTTCAAAAGGGTGCTATTTATATTAAGAACTATTATATGGGATATTATAATTATACGTAAAAATTGAAATTGAAATATCCCATTTACATATAACTATAATATCCCGTTTAATTATAATTACTATACAAAGCAAAAGATCTTCTTGTGTTTTGAAATATCCCATTGACATATAATTATAATATCACATATAATATCCCTTTTACTTATAATTTTAATATCCCATTGACATATGTCTATGAAATTGAAATATCCCATATATATTATAAAATGCACATAAGATGAAGCTAAGTGATTGCTCACCTGTAAACTGATTTCCTCCTCATGCATGTGTGAATGAAGTCTTCATTCACCACCATCTCCAACCCTGCGAATCTCCTCTCATGTGCGCACCAATGGTCTTCTTTTCCTTGCAAGAATGAAGTTCTTCGAAGTCTTTTACTTTGCAAAGTAATTTGAAATTTAAATTGACCTATGGGATATTATAATTATATGTAAATGGGATATTTCAATTACATAATTAAATGGGATGTTATATGGGTAATTATAATTAAATGGGATATTATATGGGTTATTATAATTATATATAAATGGGATATTTCAATTACACAATTAAATGGGATATTATATGGGTAATTATAATTAAATGGGATATTATAATTATATGTAAAAATTAAAATTTCCCTATGGGATATTAAATATTTAAATAAAAATATAAGCAATGTATGAAAAATGTGGTAACATAGACAAGGCAGTGAACACTTAGAAAAAATGCCTTAAAGAAATGTGGTCTCATGGTGATGGAATGCAATGATGGTGATGGAATGTCATGATAGTCAAATTACTATGGATTGTCATGGCATTCCATCACCATGAGAATATATTTCTTTGAGACATTTTTTCAAACAGTTTGTTGCCTTGTCTATGCAAGGTAGTGAACCATTTGATAAAATGCTTAAGACAAACATGTATTTAGTTGTATGTACTTGATTCTAATAAGTAAATAAGTTAATTTTACCTACCCCTAATTGTGTATTGTGTAGTGTGATGAAATTATTATTTTTTACAGTCTTGAAGAATACTCTTTACCATTCATTCCAGTATTTGTATAAACTATGATGATTGCATATTGTAACAAGAAATAGATCTATTCATGTTGTCTACTATATAATTTTTAGCATACGTATCATGTGACTTATGTAAATCTAATTATGATTGACCTTCATATAAGATGTAAGCTAACATAAGATAAATGAATTACATATGCAGGAACTTGAACCCCTTTGACGAGGATCCTGCACAGTCTACATAAAGGCAAGGCAAGGATTCTTCTCATGGATCGAAAAGTATAAGTCAATACACCCTATAGAAACCATTTATTAATTTCTTGCTTTCTCTTTACACCCATCTTGGAGTGGTTTATTAATAAGCCAAGTTTTAGCAACTATAGTATCATTTTGTTTGCAATTTCTTACCCAAACTACTTATCAAATCATAGTACAAGTTTTATCCCTCTGTAATCTCATTCAAGCATTTTAATTAAGCCCTTGGATTAAATCACGAAATGAAAAATTACATACATCATAACAATACAACAAGCAAATGAAAACCTTGATTCCATTAACTCAAAAGAAGATAAAATCATACACAAGAGAGTAAGGATTTTGAAATTATATATGTATTAACTTCAAAAGATATCTTCTATCAAATAACCAAATACATTTCACTTACAAAAGAGCCCATTTGAAATTTGAAATTGATGACTATCTTCTATTTTGCTCTCCAAAATCACATTACAATTCTCTGCTATTTACTCTTGACTTCTCAAAACTGGAACCTACTCCTGCAGACTAGACCTACACAAGAGACCCTATTTAGAGATTTTGGAACCCTTTCTAATGGCCTTGATTTCCCTTTTATAGAAAATAAGGGAGAAAAAATCTTGAGGCCAAGAGACACATGTCATCTAGAATGAACAAGCCAAGAAAGCCATACGCAATTCTCTTACAAAATATTCCTTAAAATTACCCATACACTGGCACCCGTGATAAAATGAAATCACAATTTGTAACTGAACATTGGTAGAAACAAAAGTGCTTGAGTCAAGCCACTATCATCCTGATGTCTTCAATCGGACTATGAGATGCTTCATTCTTTCCTACACAACATTTACTTTCCCGGAAGGGAAACTAGATCCTAGAAAGAATTAAAATCTCCCCCAAACTAGAGGAAGATCTCCAACCTTTATGCCTAGGATCAGAGAAAGTGGAAGGAGAAGCTTATAGGGAAACATAATATGTTGGGGAGGGGTTGCAATTTCTATATCATCGCAAAGATGATTGGCTTCCACTCCCCACTCAAACAAATCCTTATTTTATTCTCCTGTGGGCTCCTTCCTCAAACCCCTTGCCAAATAGTGGTAGAGTGCAAGAAGAGGATGTATCATGAGTGGCTTAATCTGATAAGAAATGGCTTTCACGCCCCTTTTGACAATCCTTTGAACTTTAACAACCCCTATGACAATAAGCAACCTCAAACAAGAGAAAGAACATTCATCCATTATCAACAAGCACACAACAACTCCATGCATGATACTGCTCAACCATCATCTTCTTTAGTGATGAAAAACTGCTCTTCAGAAAGAAAAGAGACTTCTTTTCTCTTCTACCAACTGAACTACCACCTTATTGTATTTATAATTAAAATCAATTCACTTGGCGGTGTTAGTTCATATAAAAACAATCTTCCTAAATGTTCACTTCTATCTATTCACCATGCTAGCTATTAACTAGGGAAATCATGCATGTCAGACCCCGGACACCATCAAATTACAACTTTTTCACAAGGAAAATCAATCCACTACTTTTCTATCAAGATTCACCTTACATGGATGCTTTTTTTTTTTATCTTCTCATCCTATGATTGTGCAACTTTTTTTTAGAATTCTTTTAAAACACCAAATTATCCTCTTTTAGATCTTCTCAAGGAAGGCTTTTCAAACTTTATCCCTCACAATCTGTGAGAATCCTTGACAAAAACCAACCTATGATTTTACCGAGAAATCCATGATCTTTCATTTCCAACTCAGAGGTTATCCAAATTCTTATGCCTCTAAAACTATTGTCCTTTCTTGTCAAATCAATTTTGACTCAATACAAACCTTCAGAAAACTGGCCTTCTGAAAAGAGTCGGCATCCAATAGTCCTACCTTGTCGCTATTTTCTCCAAGTTTTTAAGATGGACAGAGTGCAATCTTGCACTTTGTAGCAACTCTTAGAATCATCAAGAGTTGCTACAAAAAGATAACATCTGATAATGTGCTTATTATGTTGTGGCCTGATGATGCTCACAAGCAGTTTGATGACTGAATTTCACGCATTCAAGCCTTTTATAAGAATTGTTTCTTAATAAAAAATGAACTTCCAAATGTAAAACTAAGTGAATATATTTACTTTCCATGCAAAAGAAATAAGATATTGAATAGGTTTTAAAGTCTAAACAGGATAATTATTATTCTAAACAAACAACATATGCTGCAAAAACGAATAATGGTTTAAATGACAAAATGATAAAAATAGAATAGCACTGATATCTAGCCATGTTCCTTTCCTTATGAGTTTCTTAGATGACAAATAATTAATTTGTCATGTTATTCTTTGGATAATTAACTAAGAATGCCACAAAGAAATATATTTCCCACATATGACTATCTACTTCCAACTTAGCCAAGTTGGTCCCCATATGGCTTATTGAAATGAGTATATGCATGTGAAACACAAATGCATAATACATTATTGATTGCCAAGCACAAACTCCAATTCAGAGAAACAAGTGTTGTTAATATGAAAACTAATTAAGGCAATAAGCATTCAATATTTATATTGTTAAGAAAAAGAAAATTGTGAAGTTCTTAAATTACTTGTCCACTTGAACATTTTGGAGGATTACACTTGACATTGCAGCTTCATATTCTTTGTGATAAAAAAATTTCTTGCATAGACATCAAAATATTCAAAATGAGGATAAATAATTGCTCCAAAGTTAATATGAAGGTAAGAATTTTGTACGATAAGACTATGTGGAACATGACACAGTATCCTTCAATCCTTTACCAAGCAATTAAGAATAGTTGGTAATACACAAAATATCAAACTAGTGAAAATCAAAGAACATACAATTCTTGAAAAAAGTAGGCATTTCTAAATATTTTCTCAACCTTTGGCATGGCCAAATGTCATATCCCCTTCTTAAAAATGGAAATTAGTTGAAGACCTATAGCCTATGTCCATTTCCAATAAGCTAAAAGATAAAATAATGGAAATAATTTCATAATAGCTTTATAGTTTTTGCAACAATCATCTTTCCAAAAAGGGCAATTTAGATATTTTTGACGACTGTCTAAATCAGTGTTACTAAGACAAATTTTTTCACTCTTTTATATATAAGAAATGCCCAAGAATAGTGACAAAACTACTAACAGTTGAATAATTTGCAATCAAATAAACAACCTTTCTCTGCGTTTGAAAGGGGCAGCTCCCTTTTTATATAAAACTTGAAATATGACTATCGGGACCTTTGACAACCCGCCCTCAAATATATTTGTGGCATTTACAAAAAAGCAATAAGATATGGTGAACCGTCTATTACAACTTCTTGTCATCTCTCTCCATGGAATCCTAAAATTTATTTCCTCTCACAAAAACAATCAACCCTCTCCCAACTATCTCTCTCATTTGATGGAGTGTAGGTACCACCAAATAGGCATTTGTCAAATGTGTCTTCCTTGAGCGAGGGAAATTCAGGAAGAGAAGAGGAAAGTGAGACATGTAGTAGGTCCAAAAGAGGGAGATCAACTAGAGGTCAAAATATTAGAAAAAAAATCCATAAACAAATGGAATTGTTTCTTGCTCAAGGGGGTTCATGTTCTTATGATGATGAGAGCATATCCGACATTGAGGTGCCCTTGAGGTATAAACATCTACAGAAACAATGGGCACCCAAGGAACTTCCTCCAATAAATAGTGATTTTTGTGTTAACGAGAGGAAATATCGCATAGCACCATTGTCATTACATGGTTTGGGCCTATTTTCCATGGATGACATAAAGGTCTATTACAACAAAGTTGTTGAATTGATGGAGTATGTTGGACCCTGTTACAATTATAAAAATTGGATGCAATTGGTTCGATATACATGAAGTATGCGTAGGTATGCACTGTTAGCAAGTTATATACAGCTAAAAGATAATGATAAAAGTAAAAGAGTGGCTATTTACATTGACGGAAGGCCAAAAGAAACAAGGAATATTGCAGGTTTTATAAACAGTAAATGACCTGGGTCAAATTATAGGCAACCCAATTGCATATTCGAAGTGCATGAGGGAAATCGTGTATTTGTATGTGTGATAAAATCAATAAGTGTAGGGGAAGAGTTGTTAATCAATTACAATTTCAATCTCATAGATACAAAAAAAGTTACTATCATGGGGGTGGTGCATACTTATATATATCATTTCAACCAACCTCCAATTAATGACTCCAATATACCATTTCATTATTTAGTTTTTTTGGTGAGTCTATCGGTTTCATTTGGGTAATGTTTTTTTATATTTAATTTTTGTCACAGCACGACATTGATCCAACACATGAAAACTCACCATAGCATATGGGCCAACAAGATTAAATGATCATAAATATTGTACAACATTTTTGACCTTTCCCCCTTTTCAAATAATTGCTTGAAAAATACTTTGTAGGCCCTGATATTTTCTTTTTCACTTCCTACCCTTCACATTTCAATATAATGGCTTCTACAATGAGCTCAAGGGTAACAATGAATTTGATGTTTTCAATGATGGTCAACCCATTTTGCCATGCGTTACAAAAATTTATCGATAGAGACATGTTAGAACCTTTCATGGAGAAGAAATAAGGGGTCATCCCTTCCCTATCAAGGATGTCCCACACTTCATCATTTTATTTTAACTCATTATAGTCCTTGGGTTCATAGCATCTTAGAGAACTCCCCATTGAAATGTTAATAACAATAGTTGGAAGATACAAGTAGACATAAACCAAATTAGGCCCATGAATATTTCTACAATCAAAATGAAAAAAAATACAAGAGTAATTAAGTCTTCAAGTGGATATAATTTGGTCTGACTTGCACATGTGATGTGATCATTCTATAAATAAAAAGCCTTATGGGAATACAAATGCAAGGCATTCTCATCCTCACAAATCCTCTCACCACTCATGGCAATGATAGAAAAAATAAAAGGAATATTCATAAAATTCATATCTTTAAAAGCATTGAACTCTCCCATTTTGAGATTTGAACCTCTGTGAAGATTCACATTGCACCCTTCAATGATGAATCCCCTAATATCTCTAAGTACACCCGTAGCTCTAGAGATCCCCAAATTTACTCCATCAAAATTACATAATTTAGCTTACACTTCCTCTAGTGGAGACCATTTGTATTCCTTTCTTAGGATCAAGTTATTCCATTTTATTTTCAATAGATTTTGGTTGATCCCCCAAATATATTTAACTCTAAGTTCTTGAAGGGTGGGAAAAAAATTCAACAACCCAAAGGAATAAATTTTCACATTTTCTTTACTTTTCTATTTGATAACCTAGAATAGCATATTTTTGTTTCTAAAGCTTCCCTAAAGATTCTATTGTTTCACTCTTTTTAAATATTCTACACTAAAAATTAAGGAATTTGAGACCACAGACTTTAGATGTTTCTCCATGAAACTCCTCATATGCTTGAGGAGGGGCCATGAAATAATCAAGGTAGCTAACACTATAAACCAAAGTTCCCTGGCATAGGGACAATGCAGGAAACTATGATCAATGTTATTATAGTTTAGGAAGCAAAGGGAGCATTTGTTCACAAATAAAAATCCCCTTTAATTAAGATTATCAATGGTTAGAATTTTATTGTCGGTCATGACCCGCTAGAAGCAATTAATTTTGGGAATGAGATTGGCCACCCAAACACTATTCCAATTAAAATTCTCTATCTCAAAGTCCTCCATATCCTAGTAGGAAAATTTGATTGAGAAAACCTCTGAGGGTTGGTGTCTCCAAATCTAGGCATCATTTTTTGTTGTTGAGAAAACAAAATTATCTTCAAGATAGGACTGCAACAAAGTAGCTTCATCTCTATTTTCATAATTTCAAAGGCATAAATACCCTTCGCTTCTTTAATCTGATCACTAAAATTTCTTCACCCCTAATAATTATCCTGCCAGCTGAAGAAATTGTGCAACAAAGTCCCATTTTTTGGATTAAGAAGTCTTTTACTAGATTAAAATATTTAGTAGTAGAGAGGGTCACATCCTTAAACCATATATCATACAAGGATCTAGTGTTTCTTCCATCTCGAACAATCTCTTTTACAAATTTTTTTTGAAACATTCTTGATTTTTAAAATATTATTCCAAATATGGGATCCTAAAGGCGGACCAATATCATAATAAAAGATTAGCAAATGGGGCATTATTGAGGTATTTAACCTTGATATTTTTTACCAAATCCTCTCCTCCTTCAATAATTTTCCATCCAATTTTGGATAGAAAAGTCATATTAAAAGGTTTAATTCTTCGGATCCCAAGTCTACTATACAATTTTAGGTTTTCACACTCTATCCTTAGCAACTAGGGAAATATGTCACCTTTCTTCAATCCCAGTCCAAAGAAAATTCCTCTAAATTATATTACTTTCATGTCATATCGGATCAGTTTGAGTCATTGCAGTATAGTCGATATCTATGATGGCGGAATCAATTGGGATATGTCTATACTTTCCTGGTAAATTTATTCATGTTTGTGGAAGTGCTTTGGAAGTCTATCTGGAGTATTTGAAGTTACCTAGAGAGTGATCTATGTTTGATATTTATTTCCTATGATTTGAAAGGAAAGTATGTCTGCACATATTTCATCTTTGTCCATATTTTTTGAAATTGGTGTGTAGTGATCTACATGTTTGGAGTGGCAACTATGCTAGTCAATTTACCTATTCCAATTTTGGTTCGATGTAGTTGTGGCTTATGGTGTATGCAATTCAAAGATATCTTGTAGATGACATTGGGACTAGATATGTCTACATTGAGATCTACATGTTGTGTTCTTATCTCTAGTGTAGTGTATAGGCTATTAGACCTGGTCTATTACATAGATGGACATGTTTAGGTAAGGAGTATTTAAATGTTTCCAATTTGTAGATGTTATTTATATTTTTTGGGCCCAAATATGAGTATAATTGTAATTATAACACATAGATGGGTGTTTTAGATTCAGTTCTAAGTGCACTTTTAAGGATGTGAGTTTATATCATACAAATTTAAGGATGTTGTCATGTGTAATATCGTGATTTATGTTTGTCATTATTACCATATGTTGTGCATGAGATTTTTTGGAGGTTTATGACATCTAATAGAAGCTAAGTTTTTGGATATAAAGGTACAAAATCTATCTTGTTTTAACTTTGTAGGATTGATGTTTCACCTTTGAGTTGTTTCTCATATCTCTATATTAGAGATTGGTGTCTCTAGTGGACTAGTCCCTATAAATTCAATATGGAATTGGTGTATCTGGGTAGTAGATCCAAGAAGGTATTCTCATTGTGGTCTTTCCTATCTTGGGTTTCCACATATGTCTAGTGTTCATTGTGTGAGTGTGTGTTTTCCTATGTCGTTTAATTGTTGAATCACTAAAGAATTTTTATTAAGTTGATTTGGTGATTTTTGATCTATATTAGGAGAAGTTGTTAATGATAATTAATTCTTAATTTGAGTTGAAACTGGGTATACTAATTCATGCTCCTTTCTCTATATATTGTGTAGTCTTTAGAGAATGCATAGATTTACACTAATTTTCTTAACTCTATTCTTGTTGAATCGTCTACTTGTCTTAATATATAACTTCTTGAGAGATTCTATGAGAATTGGTTGAATATTGATACTATTCTATGATGGAACCTTAGATTTTGGAAATATCATAGTTTAGTTGATCTTTCAGCTATATTAAATGGTTTTCTTCCTATTTTCTCCTACCAAGATGATAGCTCTAGTATTCTTCAAGGAAATGCCTAATTTTTACATTTAAATATTATTAGTCATGAAATTTAGTCTCCAATGACAAAAATATTGAAGTTTCTTATTTAGGTTTGTTTATTAAAGTTGCCCTTAGGATTTTAGAATGGAAAGGTTTTCATGATTATTGCTAACTCTTTTGGACAATATTATTCTACTGATAAGAAGTAAATTTGTGAGGAGATTTTTCTTTGTTATATTTCTTGTGTTTGTGGATAAAAATAAGAAGCTCCCCAATCAGATTACCTTTTCTTCAAATATTGGTTCTTGGATGTCGTAGATAGATTGCAACGACTTGCTAGTAATTTGGCATTCTTGTGGTAGTTTGATTCATGCCTTCGCTATTTTATTGAAAAATAAAAAAGAAATCTTTGTTTGGAAGAAGTATTTACTAGATCCTAGGATGGATTCTCTTATTCTCGTTCTAGAGATTCAAAAGGTAGATATGAAAGGTAAATATCAAATGGTCTATTCGATGATGTACTCCTTAGTCAATGACTTGGAGTTGGTTGATGGTTCTACCAATGATTCAACTACTCCTTGTCTCAAAAAAATAGATTTACAAAGAAGAATCTTCATTTTTATATTAACAAAAATTTCTTTGGATCATTTTTTCAATGACCTTGGCTTAGGGTGGGTGGTTTTGTTTTTGCAAGTCTATCTTTTGTAATTGTATTGTGGTTCCTCTTGTTGTTTGCTAGTGTTTCGTTGTGCTTCAAGTTTCATCCTTCTCTTTATACAAAGTTTGAGACCCTTTCAAACCCCTAATTATCTTAACAAAATATATATTGCACTAATATTATGTGTTTTATTTCTATAGATTAAAATAATAAAAACCAATAGACAATAAAGGCATTTTGTTATGTTCATATTTTTCTATGAATATTACCTTTAGTCATATCGTGGTAAAAATTAATTAGTATAATACATATCCTAGAACATCCATAAAATATCCCACTACTAATGGAGAATTTTTTTCAAAGAATATCACATTCATTCTTCTCTATTTATAGATATCCATCATTCACATAGAAAGATTAAAAAATAGCTACTTTACACTTCAAAGTTGAGAATGCATGGGACTATCATCACAAGACATCTAAAAATATGTATTAATTTTTTAAATTCAAATTTGTTATTAAAGATTTGAAAATAACACTTCTCGATAAGTAGTCCTTATTTAAATTGCTATTTTTAAAAGTTATTATTGAAATTTGGTTCAACTTTAATCAAAGAGATTTTTTGTTCATGTATTAATCAAAGGAGGTATTTTTCTTTCAAACACATAAATTGAATTTGTATGCTTTTCCAAAATTATAAAATTCAATTTTATAAAGATATGTACCATATATTTGATTCAAAGTAAATAAAGTCATTGCTAATGCTAAATTATAATTTGTTCAAGTATTATGAGTTTCTTCCCAGTTTTGCCTTAATCAGTATTATTATTGATTTCAATGATTAGCATGCAATACTATCAATTTTTCTTTGTGAAATTTCTAATATGGTTTTATACCATCTCTTCGTATGCACTTTGATGCATGTTTTGGTAAGATGTGTAGGGAGCCATTTCTACAAGGTTGACCATGAAGAGAAACTTAGTTGCACCTCATTCATAGTAACCTTTTTGGGACCCATGGAGAACATCTCCATCTAGATTATGGTATGCACTTGAATTTATTGATGATTAAGAACATGTATCTCTTTTCTTCATAGTAAAAATCATGTTCTTAGAAGTATTATACTGAATTACTGACATGCGTTAAAAGGCAATTTGATTTTAAACTCATAATTATTAGAGCTGATTATGATAAGGCATATTTCAATGGTTGTTTAAAATAATTTAGTGTTAATCTTGAGCTATCCATTCCTTATACACCTCAACACATTGGTGTAATAGAAATGAAGCATTAATATTGGTTTAGTTTATAGATTCATCTCTAAAATGAGTGACAAAGAGAATTCTAAAATTTGTTAAAGGTACTCTTCATGTGTTGGTTTATTTTATTATGAAAATAGTTGATTTATCACAAAAGGATATTTTGATTCAAATATAGGGGGAGATCCCAATAATGGGAGATCTACTTGTAGATATTTTTTTCTTGTTGTATCAGGTTCTATCGAGCATGGAATTGTAAACAACATCAATCTACTTATCTTGGGTCTATCGAAGTTGGAATAATTTTTGTACTAATATTAAAAGAAGCTTTATGGATAGCAAAATTACTTGAAGATGTGGGGCTACTTCATTAATCTTTGACAATATTTTATTTTTGATCACATTGAAGACAAGCAAATTTCTCTTTCATATTGTAAATATAAAGATAAAATTGAAGACAATCAAGTTTCTCTTCTACATTGTGTGGGAGAATACCAAGTTTCTGATATTCTCAAAAAGCCACTTTGTAAAAAAAAAGTTATAATTTAATTGTAATAATCTTGGTTTCCAAACCATTGAAGGGTTTGATGTAAACTCCCAAAGTAAAGCTGAAGGGGGGGGTGTTAGGAATTAATCTTTACTTGGTAAAGTTAATTTCCTTTTATTTGTTACTTGTAGGAATATTCCTAAAGGATCTCTACAAGTCCTTTTTCTTATTTGAGTTCTCACAACTCATTTTTATTTATTTAAAATATGTGGAATATTAGATTCCCTCCTTAAGAGGATTGTGACACTTTGCACATACATAAGATGATAGATGACATCCTTAGACTTGGGAGTTACATTTGTAACTCCTCGTTCACCTCTATATATTTGAGGTTCCTCTCTCATTTCTTCAATGGAAGCATTTCTATGCTAGGCTCATTCCCTCTTTCTCTCATTGTATTTTGTTAGGCTTTATGTCATCTTCACAATCATGGGGGTTTTTTCTTTCCTTTTTCCCCCTTACAAATCTTGTTTTTCTTTCTTGGATTATGGTATTCTTTCTCTTGTTTTTGGCTTCTCATTTTTATGGTAATTCTCTACCTTCAAATAATTCCTCATTAGTTATTTCTTTCTTGGTATTTCATGTTATTTTCCTTTCAAAATAGATACTTTACACTTAAAAGTTGAGGATGCATGGGGCCATCATCACTAGTCATCTAAAAATATGCATTATTATAGTATATTTAATGAATTTTTCTAAATATCTATATGAAGGAAACAATAGAAAATATATCTTATACAATATATTATATCTCCATTTGAATTACAACCAAGATACCATCAAAATATCTACCTCAAATGGTATTAGAAAGAAAGGGTATTGTGTGAGTAGGTATGAGAATGGATAGTGAATCCCTAAAGGATGATGATGATGGTGAAGGAGATAGGATCAATGAATTCCTTGTCATTGTTGATGGTTTTGGTGAGTCTCTAGCTTTGGTTTTCCTAGTGGGAATAGGCTTTGTTATCATTATTTCTACTATAAGAGTCTTGGGTGTGGTGAATGATAGTGTTGGTTCTGATTGTTTAGTTTTGTATGATGTTGATGCTAATTTTACTATTGCTTATTTAATGTTTGGTTATTGCTGATATTTTTGGAGGTGACAATGTGGTTTCGATGGAAGAGGAAGAATATTTTCCTTCTTCCCTATCTTCATTTGATAACTCACTTTTTTATGGGAATGACTCAATGAAGACGATGAGCTCCTCCTGAATAAATTATTTTGGAAGCTTGTCTAAAGGTGAATAAGATGGTTGATGCGCTTCTAGTTGAGGCCATGGACAACAATCATTTTTTTGGTATGAGAAAAGGGTTTCTATTACCTTATTCAAGTCTTCACCTTCTTATATAGAACACGAAGTTTCTATATATATATCAAAACCTTCTTGTCACACTCATATTAAATGGGGATTCCAATTGGAGGTTGTTGAAGATGTTGTTTCATCTTCTAATAAGTTGGAAGACTAAGTTTCAAAGATGATGTTTTTTCTTCTATAGAGTGTATGAATATGAATATGAATTTAGTTGTTCCACAAATTACTACTTCTTCCCCTATGGTTGTGGTTCTTTAGCCAACCCCTTTTGTGATTTTTTTGTCCTTGTGGATGCTAATTCATCTTCGATTGTTGATGTTCTTGCCGCAACTCTAGATGTTAGCTTTGGTGTTCCTATGGCTATTTCTTCTTATCTACTACTAGTTGTTCTTGATCTTAACCCAAAGTATGGAGGAAGTCTATTCTGGTGGGATTTTTGTTATGGACTTTTCTCGTACAAATATGGAGGATACACGGATTTACTTTGATCTTCCTAGCTCTATTCTTGTTGAATTATTTGCTTGAATTACAAGATCACTTGTTAGGAATGGTCTTAGTTTCGAATTAGTCTCTTAGATTCAATCCAATGATACAAATATTTGTTTCCCATTTGGGTTAATCTATGAAAGTTACCCTTAGAATTTTTGAATGAAAAGGCTTTCCCGATTATTGATAACTCTTTTGAACAATATTGTGCTGCTATTTAGATAACTAAATTTATAACAAGGTTGTTATTTGCTAGAGTTTTTGTGTTTGTGGACAAAATTAGAAGCTCCTCACTAAGATTACCTTTTGTTCAAATTTTGGTTCTTGGGTTCAACAAACAAACTATGAAGACTCCCCAGTGATTTTCAATTCTTGTCATAAAGTGGGTCATGTCGCTTCTAACTTCTTGAAGAATTAAAAATAAAACTTAAAAAGAAGGATATAATAGATTCTAAGATGGATTCCCTTATTCCCCTTTAGGAGGTTCACAAAGTAAATATTAAAGGTAAATCTCAAATGGATTGTTCGACAATGGTGATTTTGGGTTGGTTGATGGTTCTATCTATGATTCAATGACTCCTCCTTGTCTAAAAAATGTTAGATTTAGGAAGAAGGATCCTCATTTTGATATTAGGAAAACTTCTTTGAATTATTTTTTTAAACCACTTTGATTTACTGTAGGCTATTCAATTTTTGTAAGTCTTTGTCTTTTTTAGTATTTATGTGGTTCATCTTGTTGTCCGTTGCTGTCTAATTTTGCCTAAATATTTATAAGGTTGAGACCTTTTCAAAACCTTGTTTATCTTAATCAAAAACATATTACACTAACATTACTTGTTTGCTTTCTATAGATTAAAAAAAAATATCAATAGACCATAAAGAAATTTAATTATGTCCAAATTTTGTTATCAATATGAGCTTTAGTAATACGGTTGTAACAGTATATTTTATTGTTACATAGCCCAATGACCATAGAATAGCCCACTACTGATGGAGGAAAAAATTCAAATAATATCACACTCATATTTGTCTATTGATAGATATTCGTCTCTTACATAAAAGGAAAAAAAATACATACCGTACAGTTCAAAGTTCAGGATGCATAGACTATTATAGCTAGCCAACTAAAACTCAGCATAGCCATATTATATTTGAAGGCTATTTCCAACTATCTACGCGAAGGAAATAATATACAATATATTTCTTACAATATATAATATGTCCATTTACATTGCAACTAGGATACCATCAAAACCTCCACTTAAAATGCCAAAGATTTAAACCGTCATTTTGATGGAGCTAGATACATGGTGGTGGTGGAATCAGTGATGCCGATTAGGATTAGGAATCGGAGATGGTGGTGCTGTCAATTCCCTGTTATCATTTCTTAATGGCTTTTCCAGTGCAGCAGAAGTGCTTTTATACTTCTCTGCCATTTTGTCTGACTTCAAAGCTTCAGCAGTGATTTCATGAGGTAAATAATTTTCCTTCTTATCTGCTTTTATGCTACCAAGCTCTGCAGCAGAAACAAAAGTCTCATTAATTAGTCTAACCTAAAACAAAGTTACCATGCATATTGCAGTGGTATCTAATGAAAAACGAGGTATAATGACAATAAGAGAGAGCTCGATAAATATCACAACTAAGCAAGAAACTGAGGAAACATGACATATTAACTTGCCTGTTCTAGCAGTGTTTCCTGAAACTAACATAATTGAAAATAACAGACAGAATATCATCTTCTTCTTCCCCTCCATAACTGTAAAAATCTATACAAATTTTCTCCTCAAGAGGTGGGCTTATTATAGCAGATGGGAGGGAAGCATGTATCAAACTTTTTGCTGTAACGACAATTATATGCTTTATTTAATTCATTTACTTCCATTAATTTGACAAAATACTATGATTCTATTGCTCCCCATGAAATGATAAAATCTCTAGCGGATCGTTTATATTGAAGTTTTGACAATTGATATCTCAAATTGAGAAAATGTATTATTTAATTATTGATTAAATTAGTTCCCTTAATATGACAAAAAACTATGATTTAATTGTTCCCCTTGAAATGACAAAATCGAATTGGGTCGGTTTGATTACTTTGATGTCTCAATTTGAGCTTAGTGCGCAAGCCTGAGTAGATTTGTAACTCATAGGTTGTTTGAAATATTGAAGATTGATTATGATTAGCACAGACATAGGCGTGCTAATCATATCTCAAATTCAATGAGCTTCTCATTACCTGAACCACTGCATATGTACCTTAATTACGTAAGGGAGATTGTAGATCAGAGTGATAAAAAAAATTGAAAAAAATCTAAAAATGTGAATGGACAATACAATTGAAAAACATTTCAAAATAGGAATCTGAAAATGTAATTTACAGATATTAAGTGAGATGACAGCAGAGGTGGTGAAATGGTAGTCGTTTGTTGGACATAGCACCATAAAAATGAGCGTTGCATATTGACAGAATAAAAATCATAATAAGAGAGAAAGTTTGCGAAGTGGAGGGAATTATTGTACTACTGAGTTAAAAAATATATATCACTATTATTTTTAAACAATAGGAAATTTTTTGTGCTAATAATTTTATATTTTTAAAGGTTTTAAAATTTTATCTTAAAGATGTTACAATAGGGTGTGATCAAGTGGATAGGTCACTTGGTTCTTATGATGGAGAGACAGCTCAAAGCATTAGAAGACATCTTGTTGTTAAATAGGATGCTCAATAAAATAAATAAATAGTGGACATTGTATCATCATTAAAAAATAAATTATTAAGGTTTCTATTCATTTTTCAATGAAAATATAAAATTGTATTTATTATCTAATAAAATTATTAAATGGCACTTTGTTAGGGTTTTGTCTATTCCTTGCATACTATTTCATTTATTTTCTAATAAAAATATTAATTGATGCTTTATTAGGGTTTTGTGTATTCCTTGCACATTGTATGTTTTTTTGTTAGACTTACGTCATGCCACATTAACTGTAGGATTCCTTTCATTTGATAATGGCCTGGACTAGCCTCAACTGAACAATTTTTGTTGGGGTTGATGCTTTGGTGACTGACAATAATAGATCCTATGAACAAAGGTCCCTAAAGATTTGTGCCCAAAGTGTTTCATGAGGCATGTCTTCTGATAAACCTATAGATGTCATTTTGTCCATCTCTGATTTTAATAATGCATGTCAATGGTTAGAATGGCATACTCTTTATATTTGGGAGGGTATACCTTGAAAGCATGCTCCAAGATTGGGTTGCCAAAGCATGGACCCTTCATGGGGTCTAATTAGATGGTGTTGAAAACCTAGCCAAATAATTTTTTCTTTTTTGCTTTTCTGAGGTTAACTATGTCTGAGCTATTTTGTAACATGGCCCCTGGTATGTCAAGTCTTCTCTGTTGGTCTTTCAACCCTAGTCTTGAGACTTTACAATATTTGATGAAAAAAGGCTTTATCTCCTACTCTAGGTTGAATTTCCTTGTTGGACATTTTTGCTTGTCATTGCACAATCTTTGAGTAAAGTTGTTTGTGTCAAACTTGACCACTATTATCATTCTCAATCCCTAAAAAGGGTCAATGTTAAAATTTATTTATTTCACGACCTCCAAGAGATAGTTGATTTTAAGATAGGAGGTCTATGCCACACCCAACATGTGTTCTATCTAATTTGCACAATACTTATTTTGGTTGCCATTCTTTAGAACACAAAAATTAAGGGTTGCACTCTGGGCACTCTGCGGGCTAAGTCACCTCCTAAGGTTTCTGATTCTCAGTGTTCTCTTGAGGTTTCCAAGCCAGAGGAAAAATGGACTATGGGTGCCAGCAAGGGTAAAACCTCTTATAGTTCTAGAAATAGCCTGGCTTGTTTCAAACGCTTCTAAAAAGGGAAAGGAGGCTATTGTTGCCAATATTGTTGAGACTTTTTTGCATCAAACATTCATGTAGACATCCCAACGTACATCAATGCTTTCATCTAAATTGAAAAGCCTTTAATGTTCTTGCAGCCCATCTGGGCATCTGGAGGAAGCCGAGATCATCTCAGAATAATGACAAGATCATCTTCCTGGCTTGCAATCCGCTACTGATTTTTTTCATAATCATTTCCCTTCTCTTGAGGACAACAATGATATGCATAATGTTGATTCATGAGATTTCTATTATGAAATGTCTAAGATCTTAGTGAGCTCACCAAGAAGTATTTTGTGTGGGATTCTTGATAGAACTATCCTAGTATCAATGGTTTTTGTCTTTGAGAAGTTAAAATTGTTGGATTCATGATTTTTGGTGCATGTTGGTTTGTTTGACCTAGTGGCCTCTTTTTTACCTCAGCTCACAAATTTGTTCATGGAAGTGAAGTCACTATGCCTGGGCCACATTGGCAATCTTGCATGATTGGTCATAGGTTTAATCCTAATTAGTGGCTTGTCTGGATTATGCAATCATAAATTATTCGTTTGGGATAATTAATGTTTGTGCTCCCAACGACGCTATTGACAGATCTTCTCTCTGGTGGTAGATTACAGATTCAATGCCTCGAGCCACTTGGGTTTTGTTTGACAATTTTAATATGGTTAAAGTGGTGTCCGATAAAGAGGATGAGTAACTTTTTGTTGGACTGCTGGATAACGAGAGGCATGGTTTTACTTGCACCATAAATTGGTTCTTAATGATCCCAATTCTTTGTGCCACCAATAGCATTTTGTCTGGAACACGTGGAGCAAATTTTGGGCAGGTACTAATAGAGTTCATAAAAGGGTTGATCATGCTATGCTAATGGATCAATCTTTTTTCACCCTTTCTTCTTCTCAAGCGTTGTTGGTTTTGCCTCTCCTTGAGGCCACCTTATCAAACTAATTTCCCATCAAGCTCACTATTTTTCAGCAAGTGAGCGCAATTCAGTCCTTCAAGATAATTTTCTTAACACCTATTTTCTCAATCATAAGCCTATGGGGGCCTCATTCTATGGATCTGGAATCTGGAGTGTCATCCTACTCAATAGTCCAATTAGATATCTTGGTTGAACCATGTTATCCAATGCACTTCTCATTTCTTCTGCATCTATGATTGCCAACTTGCACTCTTCTACTGATGGTCCTATGACGCTATGACCTCAAATCTTCGTAGCGTAATAGAGGATCTCACTACTAATCACTTTTCTCATAGTTTGTAAGTTAAAGTGGTATAGCTTTTCCACTAGAAGTAGGTTGTGAATAGATATGTTTCCAAAGGAGTTTAAATCAAAGCCAAAATTTAATGGCTGAAGGTGGGACATCAAGCTTCTAAGGAATTTTTTCTTGCTGTGTGGGCTCGTCATTCCTCTCTAGACATTGAAAAATTAAGCAAGGTCAGTCAGTGCTCTTTGATCTCTCGAACATTCTTCAGACATTTGCTTGCCATTATGAGAAGTTCTTCACTATTCAGAAGGTTACCCATAAGCAAGAAAAAGCTCTCTAAGATTTCTTGTGAGTTGTTCCCAGCTAAGCTCTTCGAGATTCGGTTTTGTCTTTTGTGAGCAATTAGTTATTCTTGAGGATCTCGAAGAAGTTATTGGTTCCATGGTAGATGACAAATCACTTGGTTTCGATGGGCTTCCCTATTAATTTTATAAAGCCCTCTATCTTTGTGTCGGGTCAGATCTGCACAAGGTCTATATTGAGGCTTTTCATAACCACTCTTTATGTAAATTAATTAACAAAGGGAACATTAACTTCATACCTAAACTTGGAGATTTGAAGGAAATTTACAACTAGAAACTGATAAATTTTCTTAATGTCTCCTACAATATTATTGTGAAAGCCTTGGCTTTGAAAATTCAGAATAAGCTCCTTCAAATTGTGCACCCAAAGCATACTAGTTTTATCAAATCTTGGTACATCTTGGATAATATTATTGTTGTTTGGGAAGGTATAAAATAGGCACACTACTCTAAGAAAGTGGCCTTATTCCTTCAAATTGATTTCACCAAAGCTCATGACCATATTGAATGGCACTTTATTCTTTCTATGTTGGGTGCTCTTGGTTTTGGCCCCCATTTCATTCAATTTATTAGAATACTTTATGGTGATTTTTCTTCTTGCATTACCATTAATGGCTTTCAATCTCAACCCTTTTGGTTGTATCTATCCATTTACTAGGATACCCTCTAGCTCCTTCTTTTTATGTTTTGGCTGCCAAAGGATTTGGCTATTGTTTGGTTCATTACATTGCTTCTGGGTATTTCTAAGGGATAACCCTACCCGAGTCACCTCACTGGTTCGTTAACAACCATTTTGCAGATACATCCTTCCTCACATTAATTAAGGATGAAAATAATGTCAAAGGGTCCCTTTAATGTCTTGCCACCTTTTATTTGGCTTCTAATTCTACCATTCAATGGCATAAAACCTAGTGCTATAGGCAATCCTTCCTCTTGGATCCTTCCTAGTTTTCTCTGTAAGGATGGAAATGGATTGATCATGGGGATATTTTTCACCTTTTACTCATACTTTTTCTTTCCAAGTATCTCCTATGGTGCTTTGGAATGTAGATCTTGCTAGAATTGAGAAGAACTTGGCTTACTAGATCACCAAACTACTCTCCTTGGCTGGAAAATTCTAGGTTTGTTATAATATTATTGTTACCACTAATGTTTATTATTATTCTTGCTGGGGTCCTTCTAAAGCCTTCTACTTAAATTTGGAGAGCCTCTTGCATGATTTTACTTGGGCCTCTACTAAAGATCATAAGGGTTTTCATATATTAGCCTGGGATTTCTATTGCCTCCTTGATGAGTCTAAAGGACTTCGACTCCTCTCTACTCAATGGAAAGGTATAGCCCTTTGTGCCAAGTGGATTATTCATGCCATCTCTAGCCTTGAAGCCTACAAAATTCTTCTCAAAAATTACATTTCTTCTAGTTTTCTAGTCAATCAACCAAACTAGAAGGGGATCTATTTTTAAACCCTTCTTGCGATGAAAGAAGTTGTTCATATTGAGAGAACTTTTGTTGCCAAAAGTATCTAGCATGCTTGGCAGATGATTAAGTCTCTACTCTGGTGGGCTAGCCCTGGCTTTTGTAATGATCTTTCCTTTAATCAACATAATATCTAGTGGTCTTTTCTTATTTAGATTTCATAAATGCGACAGCCACACTCCTTGATAATTCTTTGGCAGAGCCACTACAAGTCTTTGATCTTGGGAAGACATGAAAGATCAGTTTTAGCTTTCTTAGTAGGATCATGAGAGTTTTGATGCTGCTTTATGTTCCTTGCCTCTAAGTATGTTACACAAAATTGGCATCCACTCTATGAAGCTATGGAGGAAAGTTTGTTGGTGCTATCTTGATACTACCTTTTGTAATTACAAGCTAGAAATGGGTTATCACTAGCTCTCCTTGCATATTCATATGGTGGATGCACTGAATCTTGGGTGGTATCTACAATCACCTCTCTCTATTTAGAATTAGAAATTTTTTAACATCTCGGCTACCGTTGTTGAGCCTAACTTTCCCACTTTGCATGGTGTATTATTTTCCAAGGCTTTCCTATTGCCTCTCTCCTTCAACATATGGGTTTCAAGGATCAACATTGTCCTTTCTATGGTTATCCCTGGAGTCCTTTAATCATACTTTCTAGTAGAGAGATGAGATTTTCACAATCCATGCTAAATTGATATATGCTCCTAGATTCATGCAAAAATTTCCTACACAGCTAAATCCAGAAGCATATATCAATATTTTCTAGTTCTATTGTAGTGATCAATATTTGTGGAATTGGATTCATTATTTTTTTAATACCTTCTAACTAGATTATTTCTCCTAGCATATGGCTCTTCTAGTGGATTGGCCTCATTTTCCTTTTAATTATATACAAATATGGCATTCTTTTAGGATGGAGATTCTGCTTTTCTTATGGAAAGAAATTCTATGTTATTTTCTCAATGTTCCATTTTCACTAAGGTATCAATTTTTACTATAGCATGTATTTGTAATAACGTGCTTCTTCAAATACAAGTTCTAGCAAATAAGGTGGCAATAGAGGTTTTCGACCTCTAGGAGTTTCTTTCTTATTGCTCAATAATGCCCCTTATAGTATTGCCAAGGTCCTTCCAAATGGCTCTACCTCTCATGGTCACTCTCCACTCCATGGCTGATAAAGGGGTCACATCTCTTCTACCAAGCATTCTTAGACCCCTCAATCCTAGGATTATTGTCACCACTTTGGTGGTTCTGATTTTTACTTCTCTTTCTCTCTACTACATAGAGGCTTTGCCTCTAGGTGGATCTCACAATGGTTGGGTCTAGACACTACTAGTAGGAGTGTATGGTTGACTTCTAGTGGTGGTGATGGCTAGCATGATTCTTCAAATAGTTTTCCCCATTTGGCCCTAGATATTTCACCTACTTGTGATTGCAGAGATAAAGAAGAAAGAGAAGTTGCTGATGAGGGGTGGTTGATGACATCACTCTACATACCACTAATATATGGGGCTAATCAAATGACCATGATCCTTGCCCTCCATTGTTTTTTATATCTCTTGCCACTTAAGTGGCTAGTTTTTTTTTTTGTTGTGTATATATTTATCTAGTTACTAGGCTATGCCCAAAGACATTTGATTTAGCCATCCAACTCTACCTATTTGAACTCTAAGGGGTTACATATTTCTCTCAACCCAGTGGAGCATCAACAAACCAAGCATATTAAAATCCACATGCACTTCATTTGGCAACTCATTATTTGCTTGCAGAGCAACAAGTTGTAGACATTTTCACTAAACCTTTGGCATCTCATTGCTATATTTTGTTATGAACGATGTTAGTGGTGAAGGAAGTAGTCCTTGGGGGATTTTGATGAGCCTTACTACCTTTCACTTTTTTTATTTTCATCATTTTCTATTTTCTCTCTTTTGGAAAAGAGATTTCTCCTTTACAATATTTTTCTCCTTTTCTCTGGTTGCGAGAGATTTATAGTTCTTGGTGAATTTTAGTTTTATATGGGTACCTAACATGGTAGTGTTTCCAAGACCCAAAATGCATCTCATATCATGTATTGCATTTTTATTAACTAATTGTGTCTCTTACATATTTTTGCTTAAGGTGGGGTGTTGGTGTACATGTTTATGACTTATGTTTACTTGGGTAACATCATAATACTCTACATTATCTAATAATAGTAGGTGTACATCATTTTTTGTTGATGGGAATGGTTATACCTGCTCTTTTTTGTGATTGGGATGCTTGTTCTTATCACATATTTTCTCGTCTCTCTTATTTTTCTTTATAAGAATAGGCTCTATACATTATAACATATCTCATTCACATGAATGAATCTACCATTGTTTGGTGAAATTTAATTTCTTTTTTTACTTCTTAGTGTTTAGTGAAGGTTGTTTTTTGGTTTGTGTCACAAGCTCCTTCGTGCATCAACAAATAAAAATGTAAAATCTCTCTTGTTAATTTTCCTATTTATCATACATTTAGAGTATATGCCTAACATTTAATTTCACCTTTTAATTTGTCAGACACCAATATACTATTGAACAATGAAATATTACAATACTATCATAGAGCCTCCATGAATATTCATCAAAGTCCTCTAAAGAATCTTCCATATGTTGAAGAATAATGGGTAACCAAGGAACCACTTTCCATTGCGTGCTTCACATAAACACTTTACAAGAGAGCTGAATATAAATAAAAACTATCCTCAAGGTTGTAGTAAAAAATAACCAATATTAACCACTAAAAATATTTGTTCTAATATAGATTCAATCTCACACAAAGTGGCAAAGTTATATTAGGAAAGCTATATTCTTGAAACCATGTGTGTATAAAACTATTGATCCTTACATTGAGTTTTTGGTACTAATTTACCAATGTGATGAATGTAAACGAGGCTCTCATTTAGCCAATCACTCTATAAAAATTAGAAGATATGTTTCTTGGGATGAATAAAGGAAAATCTTTTGGTCTTAATGGCTTTCGCATTGATTTTTTTTTCAGAGTTCTTAGATATTGTTAAATCTAATTTTTTGGAGGTGGTTTGGGAATCACAATGTAGCAAATAAATGCTTTGGGTATTGAATTGTAGTTTTCTTGTTCTTATTCAAAAGAAAGAATGGTCTAATCATTTGGATTAATTTCAGCTCATTTTGAGCTTTTTAATGTGGTGTATAAAATTATTGCAAAATTGATTGTAGAGAGGCTTAAGAATTGGCTTCCTTATTTGATGTCGGAAGAGTAGAGGGTCTTTATTGTAGGAAGACAAATTATGGATGGGATGGTAATTGCTACTAAATCTATTCATTCTATGGAAGTGTCTAAGGAAAAATCCATGTTCATTAAACTTGACATGGCTAAAGTATATGACAGGGTTAAGTGACAATTCTTACAAAATATTTTTCTAGCCTTTAACTTTGTAATGAATGGGTGAGTTGGACAATGAGCTATATTACCTCTTCATCTTTCTTAGTCATAATCAACAGTGAGCTTCATGATTTATTTTGTGCATCCAGAGGTATTCACCAAGGGGACCCTTTTTCTCCCTATTTGTTTTTTATTATGGATGAAGACCTAGGTAGATTAACTATGCCTTGGGTTTGCATGGCTTGATTTAGAGTTGGAAATGAGGCAATAAATTTCCATCTCATTCCCATTTATAGTTTGTGGATGAGATGAATTTACTATGGGCTGCCCAAATTCTTGAACTAGAGACTCTCGCACTAACTTTGGATATTTAATTAGCTACTTTGAGACCAAAATTCAATGAGCACAAATCTTCTATCTATTTTTTTAATACTCTTGAGCCTATTCAATAAAGAATTGTCTATATTATAAGATTTTAAATTGGATCATTACCTTTGGTTTATTTTGGTATTTCTGTGGCTAAGGGCAATTAGCTTAGTGGATACAAGTAGGAGCTATTATATAAGTTTCATAGGTAGAATAATCACTAGACTCATTGATGCCTTGTATGGTTCGAAAGGTGACTCTTTTTGTAGTTAGTGATTCAAGCTCTCCCTATTTACAGGTGTTTTGTTTGGTATCTCCTTTGTATTTTATGAATAAATTAGAGGCCCTTTCATGCTAGTTCCTTTGGAGTGGTCATTTTATTGCTTCTAAGTGAAGCTTAGTTATGTGAGAGCCTATTTGTTAGCTAAAGAAAGAAGGGGGGGTTGAACTTCATTCAGCTGTTATGAATGGTTAAATTATTGCTATGAAATTATATTGTTATTGATGTATCAGCCAAGATCATGTTTGGGCTACAATGTTTACTCATAATTATTTAGGATGGGTTGATGATTTAGATTTTCCTCATTGTTGCATGGAGGGGAAGGGATCTATAATTTGGCATACACTAAGGACTAGGGAAAGGATAATTAAGTAGGGGTTGTTTTATATCTATAATAAGGGTGCTAATGTAATTTCTTGATTTTAATCATGGGATGTTCTCTTTGTGATAGATTTATTAAAGTTGGATAAAGAAAGGTGGCTGATTATAAGACTATTCAACATTTAGAGAAAGCTCATATTTATAGATGGAAAGCTCCCTGTGAATGACCACTAGGAGGAATAGATGAAGCTTGACAAGAGTTATCTTAGGTCCCTTCTCACAAGGAGTGAAATTCTCTTGTAGAACAAGATATCTTGGTATGGCGTAAGGATCTAGTAGGTAAGGACTCAATGGCTTCAAGGTACCTAGAGATTGATAGGAAAATGTTTGAAAGAATAGGGGTTCCATGGTGGAAATAGGTGTCGAACAAATATTCTTGGATGAAATGCAATAATTTTTTTGTCATTGCTGGTTCATAAATAGATGTCTTACTTAGGATAATTTATATAAGTGTATCTTCTAGGAAACTTCTCTTTGTATGTTGTGTCATGATAGCAAAGAATGTGAACCTCATATTTTCTTTTTGTGCTCTTTCTCTTGGAAGATTTGGCATATTTGGTGGAGATTTTGGAATCAAGCCTATTGGCATTCTTCTTTATTGGTTGAGTTTTCAAATAAGTGGGGTAAGCCTATATTTAAGACCCCATGTCTACAAGTAGCCTGGGTTCTTGGGCCTACTCTTATTATTTAGCATATTTAGTTAGAACAAAATTGTCAGATTTTTTCGAATGCAAAATTGGTTGTTCAACAATTATGAGGAAAACTTATTCATACTCTTTTGGAGACTATATCAATAAAGTGTGACCTCTCTAATGTTGTGGATCCTAGTGATGCATATATTCTTAGAAGGATCATCAATTTTTTTCAATGGTATGGTGCTTCTCTCAATGTACATTGTAACCAAGCTAAGGGGCATAGATGTAGACAATTAATGAGGAAGATGAATCAGGTTAATTGATGGCCTCCTCCTCAAGGAGTTATAATGCTAAATATTGATGGTTATTCAAGGGGAAATCCTAGCTATGCTAGTGTTGGGGTCTTTGTTCATGATAGTTCTAGTGTTGCTCAATTTTTCTTTTTTATTTATAAGGGGTTTGATACAAATAATTACATGGAAGCCTTCTCCATTTTGTATGCTATGGATAGAGGTTGTGTTCTTTGTTGGAAAATTATTATTTGTGAATCTGATTCACAAGTGGTCATGAATATGTTGGATACATAATGATTGGATGATATTAATTATCATTTAGCTGAAGTTATTTGGTAGATTCTAAGATTCGGTATGTCTTTAGAGTTTGTTAGTTTTTCTCATATTCCTCGTGAGTGTAATAGAGTTGTAAACTATTTGTCCAAATAGGTTTGTAATCAAATGTAGGCTTAGAATTTTAAGTATAGGTGACATTTACCTATGAATTTTTCTCACATGTTGGAGAAATTAGTTGTGAAATATAGAAATTTGTAATTTTCTATTATATTTTTGGCTAGTTTCCTTTCTTTCTTTGTATTTCTCTTTGTCATTAATAAATTTTTACCCCTTTTGTGTAAAACAATTCCTAATACTTATTTTTATTCCAATACTCTAGGTATAAAATCATGGATTACCCTTGTGTGGCATGTAGGGTTAAGTCTCCACCCCAAGTCACTAACCTTCCTCGTGCTTTTGATACTAGCATCTTAAAGCCAAAGACAAATGGATAAAAATGAATCACTAAATAGGCATAAATATCATTGTTGTTGGTACTTAAAGTAAAGCTCATAATTTTTTTCCTAGGTACAACCTACTATTTAAAACCCTTTTTAAAAGAAGAAAGAAGCTATGTTGGTATCAACTAGACCTCCTTGTTATTAAAGGTTTGTTGGAAATCTTTTCTAAGATTTCTCCTCTCATCACAACCACTGTCCCTTGTGACTACGAAACTTGTGATGATCTCACTGTCCCTCATGACTATGAGCTCACTGTCCCTCACTATCCCTCGTGACTATGAGCTCA
Organism: Cryptomeria japonica; assembly: GCF_030272615.1. Classification (NCBI taxonomy): domain Eukaryota; kingdom Viridiplantae; phylum Streptophyta; class Pinopsida; order Cupressales; family Cupressaceae; genus Cryptomeria; species Cryptomeria japonica. The sequence continues at coordinate 1,460,613 of NC_081408.1, read as the reverse complement.
CTGTCCCTCGTGACTATGAGCTCACTGTCCCTCGTGACTACGAAACTTGTGATGATCTTGCAACCCACCTAGGAACTTTGAGGATGGTTAGTTTGTTGTAAAGAAACATAGAAATAATAGTCCTATTATTCACATAGGCTCTCTATCATGAGATATTTTGAAGAGTCATTTTTTCTAGAAGATTCAGATTGTGATTTTATGGAAGACTCACATTCATGAATTTCTTCTCTTGGAATGTCCAAGGTCTCATTAAAATCTCTAGAAAGTATTTTGTGTGGGATACTCATTATAAGAATTGTGATTTAGATGTTTTTTTATCTTTAATAAGTAAAAATTTTAAGTTTCATGATTTATGCAACATGCCATGTTTTTTATTAGGATATAACAGGTTTTGATGAGACCCTAAAACCCAAACAACCATTAAGCTGCCAACAAGAAAAGAAATAGACTACCTAGTAGCAAACAACGGGTTTTAAAAGGACCTAAAACCTTCTAAAGTTATGGCCATCTAGAGCACAAACTCAAAGACTTCACAACCAAAATAAAAAAATTAGAATCCACAAGCAGCCAAAAACCAACAATACCTTACACATAAGACATTACAACATAGGCTAGCACAAACAGATGGTCTAAATCAACAGACACTAAACCACAAATTACAAGGAACAAGGGCTTTAACAAGAACCGATAGCTAACAAGAAGGGTTTTCCCAAGCTCCCATAACCTGTAACAGAAGCTCCTGGCCACAAAAGACCACACAACTAATACCCAACCGAAAACAAACATTGGCCAACTTGGGCCCTTGAAAACTGCTAGCAACCAACCAGATATTTGGTGAACTGGTGTTTAGTTATCCACTAATTCCAAATATGGTAATGGAGAGGTTGTTGCTTGTTTTGTACCATAGTGGAATTCCTATGTGATAGATCATATGGGTTTGATCTAACTCATCATGTGTTCTAGATCCTCATGAATGTTAACAATTATTCTTTTGTTATGTTTGATGTTTATGCATGAAATTATGTTTCAAAGAGATCTTTATATAGTGATATATAATGGATTTATTACCCTCTACCTCTTGGGGTTTGTGCATAACCACTTCAATATGGTAGTGATGGTGTATGAAAAGGATGAGAATTTGTTGGAATGCATCAATATACTGAGAGTGAGGTGAATCAGTTTATCACTAAATTTTAACTTAAAAAAGAATCATCAATGTTTTGTTAGGACCATTAAAATTAACAATAAAAGTAATGCATTAAAGAAATAAAAAGAACATAACACCAAAGTTTATATGGAAACCCTATAAGATAAAACCACGGTGAGAAAGTTACTTGGATGTACTATCCAAATCTAGCATCACAAAGAGATATGAACATTACAATCAATTATGAAGGCACCACCTTTTTGGAGACATCAACTCCCTTTTCAATACAACTTTTATGACCACCTACCAAAAGGAGATTAAAATCTCCTATTTTAAGCTTCAACTTAATACTAGAGAGGCACCAACCTTAGAATTGATTACAATAGATAAAAAACATCCCTATTTGAGATACGATTGGAGTGATATCAAAAAGGAACATTGTAATTTTTCTTTGTCATTTTGATAGCCTCTGGTCGACTTCTCTGTATTACATACCACCTTTGCATCAAAGGATATATCATGATTCACATAACCTAAACCACAAAATGATTTACTATATCACATATGACCTCTACTATATACACATACTCTCTCAGTTACCTCCAAATTGAACCCTTACACTTATTGTAACCCTCATTGAATGCTTCTCTAATTAAAATGTAAACATAACACTAATCCCAACCCTATAATAATCTATATAAAATACATTGAGAGGTAACATCTTGGTCCTATCTCTTTTTTTAACTTTGGTAATATTATTTAATCTAGTTGGAATGATGTAGAAAAAAACATAAGCTTAACCCTAAGTACATAAAATAACCTTGAATCAACCCTAAGACTAACCCTAATAATCATTGAACCTTAATTGAATCCTTAATCTATTTGAACTTTCAAAAATTACAAACAAATTAAATAATTAGAATATTATAAAGTTTAATAATCATTGCCTGCTATTACTTTTTAGATTAAAGAAGATTATTATAATTTTAAATTTAATGTTGGTTGTTCTATTTTAATGTTTTCTATTCATGTTTGAATGTATTTGAATACATGATATTTTTTTAAAGATATACACAATAAATATCTTTAGCCTTTCATCAAATTACAATTACATGGGAAATATAGTTAGATTTAAACCAGCTTAATACATTCTTATGAATTTTTTTGGATTCGATTGTGTGTATTTTTTTCCATCTCTAAACTTAAAAAAAGAAAAAAGTTTTTCGAATCACACGGATGAAAAGAATTCCAAAGACATGAAAGATGTTGAGTTGCAGATTTGAGATAGAATATAAAGAGATGTGGGGTAGAGAAGGGCACGAGGATCAAGGAAAAAGAAAAAGCAAAAAGACCACCTAAAGATTGGATGACAAAAAACCCCTAGGAATAACCACCCAAAGAAAAAATAAAAAGGAAACCCTAGGAACACAAACAAACCTATTAAAAACAAAAAAGAAAATCAATTGTCTAAAAGCAATTTTTGGCCCCATGAGTAATTCTACCCCTTAAACTTATTAATGATTTCCACATTCAGGCCTTTACTTTTCTATAAAAACCTTTTTTTTTTTTTATGAAAAGATTTGCAATAGTAATTAATGCATGCTCTTATTATTTTCGAAGATTCACCAATATTTTCTACCAAAAAAAAATTGATTTAAAATAATTCGCCAATAAAATTAATATTTTTCTTTAAAAAAGGAAAGATTTGCCAATTAAAATAATTATTATTTTTTAAAAATTAAATATTTGCCAAGATTTTATACAATTTTTTTGAGAAGGAGTTTCTTAAAGTTATCAGTGATACATATATAGATATATACATATACATAAAGACATATACATATACAAATAGACACACACATATGTATACATATATATACACATGTATATGTATATATATGTATACATATATATATTTAAATATATACATATATGCAAATAAACCAAAAGAGGAAGCGGGAGACACTCAAAGAAAAAAGATTAAAGAAAGAGGGAGAGAAGTCAAGACGAGGGCGGCGGGGATGATACGGGAAGACATAAAGCAGTGGGTGCCACGAGATACTAAGGTTTAACCCATCATCTCGATTAAGATGGTTAGAGTGATGAATAATAGCTTAATACATTCAAAGCCACACTTGGAAACCAAAGAATGGAAGCTAAAGAGTGTCGTCAATGACAGCTATTGGAGTAAACATAATACTCAACGTATCATAACGAAATGGCAATTTCTTATTCAAGAAACTAATCCGATGCCCTTTGGGCATTGGGCATTTACATTAAATGAGTATTGTTTAATTGCAAATTGCTAACTCCTCATACAATATTTAGTCATTATTTTCTTGGATGTGTTCAAAAGTTCTAGGATTATTACCCTAATTAAAAAATTATAGCGTACGCAGTCACATTCTAAGCCAAGACGCGTCCGTACAACTCAGCAGAATCGAGATTCTGGCTGCAAATTAACTTATAAATTTTCTCTTGAGGTTGATATCAATCTGCAAACAGGTTAAGATAATCATGATCTATGTCTTAATGCCAAAGACATGGAAAAGGAATGGCAGTTAAAATTGTCCAAGGTTACGCAAACTGTTTCTGAGACCACTTATAAATAGATTTCTAAAGTATCAAGTTTACATCACGATTAGAAACTTATCTGTTTCTCAATATGGGTTCTCGGAAGATTTTGTGTTGCTGCATTCTAGTTTTGCTTGCCATTATTTTCTCAGCAAATGCTCGTGAAATAAGTATTCATTTATTTGTCATAAATCTTGTTTTATTTTCAGTTGATTATTGAATTGTTGTTTGTTTTAGCAGTGTATGATATTTGTTATAAGGTTCTTTTCAGCGCATCAATGGAATTTTGTTTTTCCAATAATCTGTTTAGAGAGTCTCATTTCCAGAGGACACTTATACTGTGTGTTTTTCTATTTGTCTCTAGATTCGGATAACTAACTAAAAGAAATAATTTTTTGTTTATGAATTTGCAGATGGTTTTGGATATGTCACGCCACACATGGGAAGGAAATTAGTTGGACAATCACAAGGTAGACGAAGGATTTCTCCACCATCTCCTCAAGCAAATAGAGGAGATGATCCTGACTATCCCTCTGCGCAACCATGAAATTTGTTGACATTATATACAACGGTGTAAATAAATGTTAAACCCAATAATTATTACACCAAAAGAAATGTTGTATCTAAACATGTAAATGATAGAATAAGCCTGCTGACATTATACATAGTATTGGCATAACTCTAGTAATTTGATAGTGTGTTTACAAATTAAATATCAACATTGTTTGTGTGGTCAAGGTTTATTTGAAGAGAATAAGGTTTGTTCGAAGAGCTTATTAAGTTCAAAGTCGTTCATGAATTATGTTCTTGTTAAATTACATAATCCAATAAAATTGTAACCGAAAGGTGAATTTTTCACTAGATTTTATTCAGCAATTTCTATAATTTTTATTTTAAAATTAGTTTTTTTTTGTTTGTATCAATAAAGTTTCATTAGGTGAAACTGTTATATATATATATATATAGTAAGAGGCATGTCAATCGTTTTGGTTTAATTTTATAAACATCTCAACCTAATAGTGTATTATCTTTTATGAATGATGAATAGGTAGTGGTGTGATCTTATTTATAATTATATTGAAAAATTTCTATACTATAATAGCATTTGTAGTTAATATAAGTATGTTTTTGATAAAGACAAACAGGTTTTATATGGACCCGAAACCAAGAGTTTTACAGAAACTAGCCATCAAATTAACCAAACATAAACCAACAACAAAACAAGGGAACACTCCAAACCGAGCACAAAAGCAAAAAGAAACAACAGGCAACAAAAAAAAGCACAGACAAGCACTCAATTAAGTGAGTGTACTAGCTCCTTATTCTTCTAGATGTTAACCTTGTTGATTTCCTCCAAGTCCTCCATAATGAACCTGGAGGTACCCTTATTGTTTCTCCTGCTTCTGGTCCTGCAACTAGGGCCCATAGTTTTATTGCCACCCACCACAGATTCTTCACCACCCAGATCTTTCTTTTTGTTACTGTCACCAGGATAATCACTGTCAATAGGATTGGATCTGTACTCCACCATCATGGCATTGATCTTTGCCATCTCCTCCATACTATTTCTCATGGCCTCCTTGCTTATGTCTACTAGATTATTAAGGTTATTCTTGATCTCCTCCATAGACTGATCAACCTTCTCAATTCTTTGCTCATGATTGCATTTCATAATCTCCACATCATGGGAAATCTTTTGGGTCATGGTCATGAGCTTCTTCATTTTGTTAGGCTCAGGCGAATTAGTGAAGATATCAATTATCTCCTTAATCCCCTCTTTGAGGGTATCAATCTCCTTCCCCACCCACTTCCAGCAATTCTCCTGGCTTCTAGTCACTTCCATCACCAGGTTCATTGGAGTACTTTCCTTCTGTAAGCCACTATCCACATCTTTAGGCAGAGTCCCCTGCTTCTCTTTCTGGACATGAAGAGGAATGTCCAATTTGATTTCCTAGTCTAAGGTCTTATGACCATAGTCTTTAGCAACCAGCTTCTTCTTTTTGGAATAAGGCTCAGTTTGAGAGACCAGCTTCCTGGTTGATTTGTATTTACTTGCAGCCCATCTAGGAGGGTTCTTGCTACTATGCGTTTAAGGAGTGACCAGCATCTCACCCTCTTCAACCAACTTGTAATTAGGGTCAACAAGAGGTTTGGCTCTCCCACTATCCTCCATCTCCATATCCGTATCAAAGACATCTTGAACATCAGTATTAGGGATTTTTCCTTTCTCAGACTAAGGGCACAACTTCATGGGCTTTGGCATACTCCATAATGAGCACAATAAGCCCTTCATGGAGGACTGGATTATTCGGATTCTCAACATATTTTTCAAGACTATTCTCCAAAGAAGAAAAAGGATAGATTGGAATAGAAATAACTTTAACATGCCTAAAGTGATTTAATATGGTAAAATGATAAGAAAAGATACTAGCATATCGGCTATCAAGTGTAATGTACCTCATAATGAATTCAACCATATTTGCCCAGGGAGCCATTAGGTCCTTTCTATTGTAGCCACCATCCTCCATTTTATTGACTCTTGAACGTTCCTTATCTTTATCAAAAAAACTTGCCATGTCTTCCTCCCCTGTTTTTTTGTCTCTGTAAAACCTTCTGCCATTCATAGCTAAACCCGTAACCGTAGCCACTAGGGTTTCATCCACCAGAAAATCAGCACCATAAGGCCTCAAAATTCCTTTCTTCGACCCATTGACAAATGTTTCCATAAGTAGAGGAGACAGGCCATGGAGTCTTTCCAAGAAGGGAACCATCCCCCCATCAATGATTTCCTGCCACACCTCCTTATTTTTCCTCCATTTATCAAAAGTGGGCAGCTCTTGCCTATTCTTGTCCCCACCCATAATGGTTTGGGTCACCAAACAGAAGTAGGAAATGGGCCACACAAAAGAAGTCTCCAAACAAAAGCAAAACAAGGGCCACACAAGAAAACATAAAATCCAGGCACAAGGGAAGTTTCTAGATCTTGGAATAGGGAAATTGAAGGGAAACCATTTCCCCAACAACTTAATCAAATCATGATTTTTCTTCATTAATTACCACAAGTGGATGGTATCATCATACGCCAGGTCACACAAGTTTTTTTGGAAAGAGTCCCGATTGCTCCACCATTTTGTTGCCACATAATCCACCGCCATATTGGCCAATAAATCTGCCACTTTATTGCGTTCTCGAAAAAATGTGAGAGATTTTAAATTCATCCAGCTATTTAAACATATCACAACAATCTTTGATCAAGTTGGCAATAGTCCAGCTAGGATCCGAATGCCCATTCAAACAATTGATAATGTTAAGTGAGTCAAATTTCAGCTAGACCTTTCTAAAGCCTTTCCTTTTAGCCATGTGTATCCCTAAATGGGTAGCACTAGCCTCTGCAAAATGGTTGGACTGGGTGCCTAGAGGGAGCGCCATTGCAGAAACTAGTAGATCCATATGATTCCTAGCCACTCCCCCACACCCAGCCGGCCCAGGATTCCCTTTAGCCTCCCCGTCCACATTTATTTTCATCCTTCACATAGGGGGGGATGCCATAGAACATTATGCATGCACTGTTTAGTTTTTTGCATAGGAATGGAGATATTCCAACCAATTTGCCACCATTTGATAGTATCCCACTCATCCTAGAGAGTAGGGAGGGGATGGTCATTCCTTCTACTACGGCAAGAGTGAAGAAAATTCTCCTTGATGGTCGTTAATATAAATATGTTATTTTTATTAATACAATTGATTAAAAAAATTATAATAAAATATTTATAATTTTTTTAATAAAAGAATTACATTTTAGTTTCAATAATTAATTAGTGTAAAATAATTGTTTTTTTGTTATTGGTAATCTACTTAATCATGTAAAGTGAATTTTTATAAGCATAAAGTTAAATAATTTAGATTTGATGATGTGCTATGCTCTTAATCTTACAGTATACATACAGTTATGAGTATTTTTTGCATGGCTACCATGACTCTTAATTAAGTCATATTATCCTTATAATATTCGTATTTAGTTAGTTAGGTCAACCGAAGATATATATGATTATCCAAGTTGGACTAGGTGATATCAAAGGCATAAATCGGGTGTATTTAGGATGTAGCTAGTCCCATTTCATCAGTGCATTGTGAATTGTGTTCTTAGTTGAGATATTTTGACATTTGTCTCCTGAAGTGCTATTAGGTAAAACACGAGAAACCTGAACCTTTTTACAAAATAACCATTAAGGTAGAAGAGAGAGGCCTCACGGGGGGGTGAGAATATAAAAATCGTAGAGCACTGAAAGAGGACTAGAAAATAAAATAAAATAGGGCAAACTAGGAAAATAATAGCCAACATAGAAAACCATCTACTAATTACCCAAGAGATTAAGGCCTTCGCCATCCTTATTGAGAATTTCCAACTTGTCCACAAATGTTTTGAAGTGTTTTGTTACTTTCAACAATTATAAATTATTTTCAACATATTTTATATTATCTTCATCCTTTTGCAAGTTCTTTCATAAAAGTGGTAGCAAAGCATGATCTCCGCACTATATATTCAAGTCATTTTTTAACATTTTGAAGCGTATTTTAGAAATTGTGCATGTTTCACACTTTAGTGAAGTTTTTAGATCTTTGGAGGATCTTTTAAGAATATATTGAAGCTTGCTTTTATCTAAATTTCTAAAGGTTTGGAATAATTGAGCACTATATTGTAGAAATAGGGTTTCAACCCAAATATTTTGTGAGGCTTATATCTATCTAATTTGAATAAATTTCTTCCTAATTTTCAAAGGGATTTTCAGGAACTCATTGAAGAGTCTAAGTAAAAAATTAAGAAAAAATGGAGCAAAGATAGTGATTTATTGTAAAAAAAAAAATTTGGACAAATTCACCCTCAAGTATATCTATTCAATACTTGAATATTTATTTAGGCAAGTATCATTTTGGGCTTACATAATATATTTATTTCTTAAATAGTAAAACCTAATTTAAGGTCCAAGAACCCATCCAAAAAAAAACATGATCATGACACCTAAATGTAATGGTAGCAGAGTAACTAAAAACTAAATGATAAACCGCATACCTAAGAAATATGTCCCCAAAACATATGTCACATACAAATAATAGAAATGGGCAGATTGTCGATTGAGATCTTGCAACAAATGAAAAAATGTTGAATTTATAAACATAAAACTAATTTTTCCTTCTCACTGACAAGAGTGACCATGGCATTCTTGAAATTATAGTCGTGCAATGAAAGATGAGCTATCTTCTATAAAAGAACCGTCATCTAGATGACCAATAATTTATTCTACCAACTCTTGGTATCTAGTAGATGGATGAAGAAGACAACGAAATGTACTATCAACACCTCTAAGAAAACCTCTTCCATTAAGAAATAGAAATCATATCCTCAAGGAATAGGATAGAAGAGGTAGGATTGAAAGGGAGATACCACCACCTATGATTGATCCTCTCCGAAAATGATTCATTGATCACAAGAACTACCTAAGTTGAGCTACTAATAAAGAGAGATCAAGAAAATGAGAATCATCATTGAGAAAACTACACCAATGCTATTTGTTGTAATTAGCCAAAATAAAACCTCAAGATAAGGATCCAAAACTCTAATACTAACACGTTAAAAATCTCACTATATCCTCCTCGCTAGAAAGATGAACAACCTTATTCTCCCCATATAATTCCTTGGAACACATTGCTACCACCTTCCATCATACTACCTTCCTTTCTACACACTCCATGTGTAGTAACCCATACTACCAGTAACTGCCCTTTAGATAGATTTATTTTGTCTCTACAGGAGGTATATCACCTCCACCACAAGAAGAGATAATGTTAGACACACGGTCCAATTTTCTAGTGCAATCATCTAGAACTACCACTAGTTACAGAACCAAAGACATTAATCTACACTCATGTAAACACACTCTATTTTGAGATAGTCCTTTATTGGGTGGTTTTCTTTGATACCCTCCTTTCCTCTTCATGAAAATTTATTAGAAATATGAAATAGATGTATAATTTATAATTTTGTATAGGAAAGATATGCTATAAAATTGCAAATGAAAGAAAGTAATTACAAAACCGTGATTCCAAGAGACATACAAATGTAAAGATGGTAATATTATTTTACGAGATAAAAGAGTTTCTAGAAAATAATTACTATATGAATCAATTGTACCTGAATGCCAAATTATAGAAGAGCATCACAATTTATGTGATAGAATGCAAAAGAATCTATTAAAAAAGTTATTTTAAAATATACAAATATGGCAAAAAAGATAATAATCAATATTAATTTAAATGACCCAAATAACCATATTTGTAACAATCCAAAATCGAATAAGTATTATGATGCATGACTTTCTCATTTCCAACCATTAGAAAAAGGTAAAAACTATATTACATTTACTCAAAGAGAGAGAAATTTATACAATGACAAATAGTTGCCAATTGTAATGAACCGTATAACTACATAACTTCATAACTAGAAAATTTAATAATAAAATAAATTCTAAAATTTTCCCTTATTATATTATTCCTATAAGTATACTATAAGGGAGGAAATGTGACTCTTCAAAAGGGAAACTATATTCCTTTAAGAACAAATTTTACTTCATACATTAAAATATCTTCAACTAGCTAAAACTGTGAGGGTATTTAATTATAGGTAAAGAAAATGAAGATTCTAGATACATAAATGGGAAGAGTAGATGACAAAGATTTTTTGATCCCAATCTAAGCATCTTTGCCAAGGATTCTAGTGCCATACAAAAAATGTTTGTGCAGTGTGCTATAGTCTTGTATAGAACAAGAAAGAAAACACTCGAAATATGGGAAAAAACCAATTTTGTCTTATAATTTATTAAACTTAGATGTGAGTAATGTAATAGAAAATACTAAATAATATAGATGAATATAAATTAAGCACATAACTTCATCCGACTAAATATATTCAATAAACTTGCACACACATAGAAGAGGAAAAATAGTTGGGGCTATTTCGAGACTTGCCTTAGTCAAGTCACTATTTTAGGGTTTCCACCTCCAATGTAGCTAGACAAATAGATATATCAAAAGAAATATAAATACAATTATCATTTGAATTGATATATATGGAATGTGATAAATCCCAAAATGCTCAAAGAGATAAAAGAAGTGGAAAGATATTATCGACAAGTCTTGAAAAATCCAAGAGAGATGTAAAGTGTATTGTGGGAGCTTGAGACTGCTATAACAAGCTATAGAGAGTTGTGCACACTAAATAAATAGAGAGAGAAATAGTTTTTATTTCCAAGAGAACTTGCAAGAATGAACTAGAAGAGAACCTAGAGAAATCATCAGAAGTGAAAAGATAGATTGAAATAAGAGAAGACGAGGGAAAGAAGAGGTTGTCAATCCATTTTGGAAGATTTCGAGTCATGTCCATTGACCTAGGTAGGTGACACATCGAAAATGCTCAAAATTGACATTTGAACATTAAAATGTCATGGGTTGTTACTACAACACATAGACATTCATGTGGCATGTAAATGTATAGATAAATCATACTAAAAAATGATAGGTGACAAGGGAAAATGCATTAATAAAAAATTGACACAAGAAGGTAGTTGCTAGAAAGGTTTCCTAAGCATCCCAAGAGGAAAAAAGCTGATTAAAGGGCTAAAATGAATTTAATCGAATTCTAGGGGAGTGGACATTAAATTAGATACAAAAGTCTAGCTAAAATTGCTAAGGGATATACAATTTTTTACTCTACATTTTCCCCCTATTTAGTGAGCTTATTAATCAACATGAATACACATTTTAAGGGAAATATAATAAGCATAAATAACATCATGATTCCAAATAGATACTATAGAGAAAATAGAAAAATAGTCAATCCAATAAAACAAGTACATTAAGTAGATTTGCATAGGACAACAAGGTTAGAACATGAACACCATAAAAGTCACATGGTTAGAATATGAAAAACACATAGATATATAGAAAATAAAATATATTACCCTTCCAAAAAGATAAATGAAATAAAAGTAAACTATAGTTTTTGAGTCAACAAAGTGAAATAGACCTTTATGCAAAAGATTATCTTAGTACTATGCATTGTTCCTAAAATAACAAGAATCAACATGCACAAGAATTTTATAAAGAAGATTTAAGAATATTAATGATTGACTACTTCAAGAAAAAATGTACCCAAATGCTAGGGAAGAAACCAATGTCATAGAGATAGTTCATCACTAATGCACTAGCTTGATTTGTCACTAGTGGTGATGTGGATGATAATGATCAAAAGAAAAATCACATTGTACCAAGTTGTGTTACGCTAGGTGAGCACAAATTATTAGGACCAACCTTACTATGAAGAAAAGCCACTACTGATATATCATAGTATAGCAATTTGTGGTATGCTAGGTAATCATAAATTAGTAGGACCAGCCTCACTATGAATGAAAGGCACTACTAAATAAGACACTTAGTGGAACCAACTTCACTATGGAAGAGGGCCACTATAGATAGAGATAATTAAACACTAGGTTGGACCAACCTTGATTCTATAGAGGAAGGGTCACTATATAAAAAAAATATTTCAATAATAGCCATAGAGGAAAAGAATAATTACTCACCATATCACATGACAAATGGACGATCACCATGGCAGGACAAAGTAGACATTCGCCACTATGAGTAAAAAATAAATAGGCACCATCATGGGAAAAAAATAGACACGTGCTAAATGTATGCATGTGGAAGTAAGTGGAATGTGTTTGCCCCCTTGTGGTATAAACATATTTACTATCATGATACCTTAAGGAAAATAAGAGAAAAGGAAACAAAAAAAATGGATTTTGAGGAGTGATTTACACCTCCAAAGTAAGTTGTCCCTTGCCCCCACCATAAAGGGGAGGGTAACTATGCTATAAACTATTGTTTTTCTACCATAGAGAGTATAATTTTGTAGTTAACATTGTACCACCATGAATGGCAATAAGAAAGGAAGCTACAAGTGCAACATAGTGATGAGTGAAACAATATAAGAAAGGTGGTGTAAGAACCCCATGACAGGATGCTTAGAATGTAGAAAGGATAGGATAAAGGTGAACATCAATATCACTTATCATGCAAAGAAGAAGAAATAGGTGCATCAATAGATGAAGGATTGATGACGCTCAATTTATGAAGTTGTTGTATTCTATCCTTGAAGGCCTTGCATTCGCCAATTGAATGGACAATAACTTCAAGATATGGATAGAAACAAAGTTTTATTTTATAATTCATATGAAAATTCTTACGTGTCTGAGGTGAAAGTTTAATCAAGTGGGCTTTGAGAAGATTAAAAAAATTAAGCTCTCTTAGATAAATGATGAGGAGTAGGAAGAAAACATTTCTCTTAAGGATAAAAATGTAATTTCTCACAAGAAGAGGACATAGAGACATCATACAATGGAAGAGGGGACGGAGGTAAAGGAGAATACTTGTAACCTAAACACACTATAAAAGAACATTGAGTCATATTTGATAGCAAGTCTGAATGATTCATTTAGAATGTTAAGGTGGATAGGGTCAAAGTTATATTATCCAATTAAGGATCCTATAAATTTTGAGGAAACCTAATTATCACCAACAAATACATTTGATTGAAAAGACAAGGATTTCAATAATCATCACCAACACTATCAGTAAGACCATCCTTGGAAGAAGTATTTGAGGATTACATTATATTATTAAAAAATGTAGAATGAATAATATTTCTAAGACTACAAGGAATTGAAGGCTGACCAATTGTATTTATTTCACATTAGTGCATAGAATCAGGTTCAATATTGTCTGTAACTATTTGATTATAATGAACAAGTTTGATTCATTGATGCAAGCTAGATGGGATGGTAACCATATCGTGAATCCATGGTCTTCCTACAAAAAGACTATATGATAAAGGTTCTAGCATTATTTACACTAGGGTGGAAATGGTAGAAGGCCCAGGATTCAAAGATAATGTTATTGTACCTATAGGTTGACAACCACTATTATTAAATCCACAAACATATATAGATGAAGTTGTTAACTAAGCAGAATCTATGATAATTTAATAGGGATTTGAGCTATCTATTTCTCCCAAAGATGTATCTTTTTAGGAAATTGTCACCATCCCAGTCAAGGATCTCACGAGAGGTTATTAAGCCATGTCATGGATTCTAACGGGATATGTTTGATACTTACCAAAAAAATTATGTAATATATCAATACTCCAAACATCCAATACTAAATGGTATCAATGAAAGTGCATATAACACCATTGTTACTAGCCTAGATTATAATCATTAGTGGATCAACTTTATTTTGCACTTCACAAGCAGGAAATTCATGCTGATAGAATTTAATTTCTAAAATATTAGAGCACACACAATTCATCAAGGAATTCACATCACTTGGTCTAGTAGAAGATGTCACAAGGATATCTGTAGAACCTCTTGAAGCATAGCATGTCAAAGTGGATAAGTTTGAAGAAGATTTAAGAGAAAGATCCTATTTGGAGTAACATGAAGTTTATCAATAATATCACACTATACTAGGGATCGAGAAGGAATTTTAAAGAATAAAATGGAAGAATAGGCTGAGAAGGTGGAAGAGATGTTAGAATATTAATAATTTGGGTATTTCAATTAGTGTGATAAGTATGAACTACCATCCTGTAAGATGAGGCCTAATGATATATGTATCTTATAAAAGGATCTTCTGAGTCATTCTCAAAAGAAATATCATAAATAGAATGGATTCTCTTCAGATCAAAAGTAGCCAAATGCATATAAATTACCAATCTCCTTATCCTACCAAAGGTGAAAAAAAGATCCTAATAACATTCAAAATTCATTACAACTTCTTAAAACATTAGTTGAAGAAACGTTATCAGGATTGACTAGTGGGAGGGTTAGGTGTGAGAAAAGATTCATCATTCACTAATACATCATCTCTATAAGAGAGTGTACTGGAATAAATAGATGGTAGAGTAGCATTAAGAAATGTGCCAATTATTACATCCTCTTGCACCAAAATATCCTCATAAGTAGAAAGAATCTCAAGAAAGGGATAAACAAATAATAATAACAAAGGAAAACAAAACTCACTTTCACACACTTGTAAAAAAACTTCTTGAATTTTCTTAGCAAAGCTAGAAAGAGATAGAGGGAAGGAAAATAAAAAGTTTAGTTTGAAAGAGAAACATAGACAAGTTGTTAAAGGTTGGTGTATGTCCCTTTTGATGGCATAGAATGAGCTTCAAGGCAACACCCTAAAAAGTTTTTTGGAAGATGGAAAAATCTTTGATTTTTGTTTTTCTTAGTACTAGTGTTATGAATGTTTATAGAAATAATAAATAATTTTTTAATTATAAAAAATAAAATATTAACAAAAATATAGAAGTAGTGTTCACATTGGGTTTTCTACAATGTATTAGAGGAAATGTGATGTTACAAAATGAAAACTATGTTCCTTTGAGATACAATTTGACTTCATATATTAAAATATATAGTGAAGATACATAATTATATCTAAAAGAAATGAAGATTCTAGATACCAAAAAGGGAAGAACATACAATAGAGAATGTTTCATCCCAATTTGAGGAATTTAGCCAAGGATGCCTACACAATATATAGACATGATCTACATGGTGTGCTACAGTCTCATTTAGACCACACTAGAAAAAAACAAGAATATGTAAAATAACCATCTTTTTATTTCATATAATGTGCAAAACTTAGATGTGAGGAACATAATAGAAAATATTAAATAATAGAGTTGAGTATAAATAAAATAACTTAAAAAAAAAAACCTCCCCATGGTTGAATATCTTCATTAAACCCGCACACATAGAAGAGGAAAATAATTTTGGGCTGTTTTGAGACATGCCTCAATCAAGTCCTTGTTTTGGTGTTTCCACCTCCACAAAAACTCTATATAAATAGATAGATCAAAAGAGAAATACATATAGTGATAAAATTAATTGATATAAAATGGTATGTGACAAATCTCATAATTCTCAAAGAGGAAAGATAAGTATAAAGATATCACTACCAAGGATTGAAAATTCCAAGAGAGATGCAAAGAGTATTGTGATAACTTGAGATAATTGTACAGAGTTATATAAAAGCAAAAATATATATTTAAAATAGAGAAGGGGAGGAAAACAAAATGTTGTAAAGCCAATTTAGAAGATTTTGAGTCATTCCCACCAACCTAGGTAGGTGAAAGTGGGAAAACACTGAAAAGAGACATTTGAATGTTAAGATGTCATTGGGAAACTAGAATGGTGTGTAGATGTCAACATGGCATGTAGACGTTTGGAAAAATCATTCTAAAAAATGATGGTGGAAAGATAAAGACATGGTTAATTTAAAATTGATGCAAGAAGGCAACTGCTAAAAAGGTGTCTTGAGCATCTTTAGAAAGAAATGTCTAATGCAAGGGCTAAAATATGTATAATAAAATGCTAAAGGAATGGAGACTAAACTAGCTAAAAAAGTGTAGGTGAGAATACAAATGAGTATGCAATTTATTACTCTACATATACCATCAAGGCCTAGCAATTGTACTTTCTAAGGCAGCACCTTTAAGGCTTATAGAATAAAACTTGCTAATTACATAAAATGAATACACATTTATAAGAAGATCTTTCGTTGAAGAAATAAATCTTGGATTAAGAATAAATCTATCAAGCTAGTTTGTGACCCAAAATATTGACCCTCATAAAGGTGTATCTCCAAGACAAATTCTCAAGTTCTAAGTTTGATACTCTCAAATCACAAATATCAAGTTATTTATAAAAAAAAATCATATTGAGTTATACATGCATAGGGATCCATAATGTTCAATCTGGCCCTTATAATGGATATAATTATTAATAATAGTCTCATGAACTCTCTAGAAAACCATTCATATCGAGATCTAGACTAAATCAATTTCCTATATCCAAATATCAAACTTCATAATACAAGTATTCTTCATATTTGTCAACATGAACAATTGAAACTAAAAGGAAAGAAAGAATGTAAAGCCATAAATTCTTCTCATATAAAGCAACATATACAATTGAGAAGCTAGCTTGAGATGATGGAAATTCCTCCATTCTCTAGTACCTCTAGCCTCCAAATATGAAGACTCAAAGTATGAATCTATTGTTTGGACCAAAAGAAGAAACATTAATAAAAGCCTCAATATCTGGTGAATCCTCATCCTCAATGTAGATTAATTTAACTTTATTTGGTTAATCATTTAGTTTTCCTTTAAGAACATCACTGGCATGAATTTTGCAAAACCATATTTTGTGACCCTTTTTCTTATAGTAAAAACATGTACTTTATCTTTTTTTTTTACCTTACCATTAATCATTTCTTCAGGAATTATTATGTTGAGGATCATCTTTTGTTTCTTATTTTGTCCTTGTTTCCTCTACTAGAAGGTCTAAAATCATATCTTCTAAAGTTTGTGAATTTATTTAACAGAGTGTAAAAATAAAATTATTGTATTTTCAAGGCAAACTATTTAACGAGATTTCTTTAGCATTTGCATCATCTACTAGAGCCTTAACTTTTATTATCTACCTAATGAGCCTTGACATTTTTATTCCATCTTCCATTTTGAACCTAAATAATTAAATTTCTAGGGAGAATTCTGAATTGAATGTTTTTTCTCTAAATAGTTTATTATGATTATCCAAAATTTATGTTGATGATTTAGCTACCTCTATATGATGTAGTTAAGAGTAAGAAATAAAAATACCAATAATAGCCATTTCTTTATCATCTCTATTATTTCAATCCAAGAACTTAGTTGCATCTATAGTCACTCTTTCCTTTCTAATCACAATTCCCCATTAATTCTTATTCACTAGTTGCATTTGAATTTTTATACTCAAAGTATGGTCCAAATTGAATCCAATATACTTGTCTAATGGATTCTCCTTTAAAAAATGAAAATAAATATCTACCTTCTAACTCCTTTCAAATAGTTTTTGATTAGGACAAATAGGTTTTGAAGGGGCCCCGAAACCCTTTACAATTAGAGAGCTACCACCTAAAAATGGACTAGACTAATTGGCAATGAACTACAGGTTTTTAAAAGGACCTGAAACCTTTTGGACTTATGGGCATCTAGATCCCAAAATCCAAAGGTTGCACCAAACATTAAAAACAAAACTAGGAAGCCACAACTAACCAGCTGTTATCCAACTTTTGAAAGATAAACATTACAAAACATGTTGGCACAAACATAATATCCAAGTCAGCAAACAATAGACACCAAGAAAAATAGAGAATGAGGGAATTTTTAGGCACCCTCGGTTAACAAGAAGGGTTTTACCAAGCTCCCTCAACCTATAACAGAGTCTCTAGGAAATAAAAAACCACAAATCCCAATCCTAATAAAAAACCAACACTGACCAAACTGAACCCTTGAAAACTGCTAGCATCCAGCTTGTCCCTGCAAGAAGCAAAAAACGTAGGGTTTTTTTGGGCTCCCTCAACCACCATGGGTTTTATCATGTCTCCCATTAACCATATGACCTAGGTTTTTACTAGGCTCCCACAACCTGAAACAATGGGGCTTTGAAAGGCTCCCCTGACCTTGATCTTGAGACTGAATAGAGTGGCACACATAATATCCTCCAAGATCCCCACCTCAATAAGGGAAAGAGTAGGAGAGAAAAAAAGAAGACCATCCTCTATTCTCCAGCAGCTAAAAAATAGGGAACCAAAAGCCCTCCATCGATACATCCCAACATCAACAACACCCAACTCCACCTCAATGGGAGAAGGCTAAACTCCAACACTATTCCTAAACAAAATCTCCATCTTGAAAGGCAAAACATCCTTAACTAACACAATGGGAATAGGCATGGATCCCATAAACATATCCATGAAATTGAGCTCCAGATTACCATAGAGGACCTCCACCTCAATAGGAGATGCATGAAAAAATACAGTACAAAAGCTGGCATCAGCTCCCTTAAAATCAAGAGTTAGGACTTCATTGGTTCCCCAAAAGAAGACCCAAGAAAATATAATAGCATCTAACTCCACCTCAAAATGAGAAGGGACAAATCTAGCCAGATCCATCTCCCACTCAATAGAAGAAAAAACCACCTCTATAGGAATGACCAGAGAAGCCTAAAGATGAATTAAATGAAGCATGAAAAACACTACCGCGGAAGCAAGTTGAGCGGGGACAACAAAACCCACAACACAAGGGCAGGAGTTAACCAAGAGATATACCAAAAAAAAAAATAGACCTCATCCACCAAAGGCATCTCAAAAATAGATATCATCGAAAAAAAAGAAAAAGTGTGCCCCTAAATGTCACCAAGGAGAAGCCAAACGGGATCCTAGCAAGAAAACTCCAGGAAGGAAGAATCTTACTGCCAAAGGCACACCACCAAAATGAACCCCAAGATGGCAGAACAATAGAATAGCCAAATAAATCTTTGCCATTGAATACATGCCTCTCCTCAAAGAAACACCCACTCATCCTACTGCACCTCAAAGAATCCCAACCAAACATCAGCAAATAGGCATCACCACAAAAGCCATGTGCACCACACAGGCCAACATCCACACACAAACACAGGGAAGAACACAGCTCACACAAGCATCCGCAAAGGGTGATAACAACAGGCAGGGGAGAACATAGACCATAGGTCAAAAATCCCAACCCCCATCATTTGCGTCGCCATCGTCATCTCCATTGCCTAGATCTGCGACTGACGAAAACCTAGCTTGCCCGCCTCCTCCTATTCGCCCGTTCTCGCCCATTCAAATAGTTAACTTTGTAATTATCTCAATTGACTCTTAATCTCATGAAAAATTCCTCTCAACTCTTAATCTCAATTATTCATTCATCTACTTACATCTTAAGCTCAATCGTTAATTATATTGAGGGTTTCTATACAAGGGGCCTTTCTCTCATAAACTACAACCAAAATTGGACTCTACATCTATTACGCCAAATTTTTCTTATATATTTTATTATCAATCAACCATTCTTTGTTTCATTATCATCCTCTTATGCTAGTTATAATACTAAAAGAAAATATACTAGATTTTCAAGATTATGAAGGATAGGAGAACACTAGAGTCAATCTTATCAAGTGTGTGAAGGTAAAATTTAGTTTATATCTTTTGTTTACATGCATTTTATTTAGAAATCCATTAGTATTATTGAATGTTTTTTATAGATTCTAGGCTTGTGGTCGAGATAATTAGGGATTTAAAATTACGTTCACATTTTCCACTCACAAGTTGATTAATGATTACATGCATTAATGCGTCAATAACCATCATGAAATGGGAGTCTAACTCTTTAGGCTCCAACTGAGTGAATAAATCCCAGACCTTATTCATCCCTTTTTGTCACCTCTAATCCTAGTTATATCCAAGCCTTGGATGTTTCTAATCCTTTCTATTAGGTACATCACATAAAAATTCATATAAAAATTCTTGGTTTCTTTTAATGTGCTTAGTTTCGCATGTATGCACTCACATACCAATTTCTCATAGTCAGTATTCTCTTCATCCTTCAAGATTGTGTAGTGGGACATCTATGTACGATATGTTGTGGATTCTTGTTTTTCAAATGCGTTTCTTAAAATTTTGACAAGGTTTACCAACTTTAGCTTAAATTATAACCTATGTATCTTCTATAGGACCTTGGCTACAGATATCCTTTCCAATTAAAACTAACGCCTATTTAGATATCTAATGTTTTTTTTTTTAGCCTTTTTAAATTCACTTTGAAGCAAGATTTATGCAATCTGAACCATTTTATAATAGGTGGTAATTCAAATGTCTATGTAACTATCTCAAAAGTGACTCTAATTATGACTATGCTCTTGGTATCCATATACTTCTTGGTACTACAACTATAAATTTGTCACATGAGCCAAGCTTGAGCTGGTTATCTTCTTGTATTTGGAAGAAGTATTCTCTCTAAGTACATCTTTCTTTAGGGCCTTTTTCTCTATGTGTCTAATTTTTCTATCTTTTATAAACTTAACTTCTAAACTATACTTGTAAATAGTAGATATTTATTGGTATTTGTGTTTCATTGTTATTAGGACCTTGCCAACTTTAGAAGACTTTCCTTTCATCTTGGAAGCCTTTGGGCTACTTATACAATTTGAGACATTTTTTTTATCTACAAGCTTAAATACCATCACTAAAAGCCCAATAAAATAATTGAAATCTATTTGCATAGTCATATTTTAGCATTTGTGAGAAATTTTTTGATTTTGGGTAAGGAATTGGAACTGTAAGGATATCATAGAAATATATGTATAAGACTCAAAACCATGTAAGGATAGATTATGGTAATAGTTACTCCTACGTACAAATCATATTCTCAAACATTGAAAGTATTCAAGGTTACAATTTTCATATCCCTTTGATACTAAAAGTTGCACAAAGATACACTAAAATGTTCTATAATTTTTCGAGAAAATGGGTACCTGAGTGGGTAATAGTTCCAAGGATAAAATCCCACTATACCAGTAGAACACAAAGTTGTGAAGCGATGCATCACAAAATGTTCAAGTTTTGGCATATAAAATGGCTTCCTCAGAATCACATGACATCAAGGTTGATATACTTAGATCCCTTTAGGACCCAAAGTCCTAGAGGGATATGTCTTTATTACTTGGATTCCACATATCAAAGGTTTTCAAAATGCTTGAGGTTTTTAATTTTAATTCTTTTAATCCCTTTGGGATCTAAAGTCATACAAGGATATTGTGTGAAAGTCTGAAGTGTTAACTTGAAGTCTATGAAAGCCCTCAAGCTGTCAAAATTTCATGAAGAAAAAGGATTCTAAGACTCCTCAAAGACTCGAAGACTCAAAGGGATGTTCATGGGGTTTCAATATTCACTTGATTTTTTAAATAGGTCATGAAGTATATTATCTTTAATGGAGACTCTAAGGGTTTGAGTTTTCCAAAGTCCTATAGGGAAATTCTCACTCACAAGCTAATTTTAAAGGTTGTATTTCATTTATGGTACAATTTTAGTACATTTTATAGGTCTGATCGAATGGAAACATGAGATTCATGCTCCCACAAGTCACATTTTTGAATAAGGGTAAATTCTTGGGAAAAAATTATTTTAGGTAATAACTAATAATAGGAGTAAAATATATATTAATCCTATGCTAAGACCTAACCTATCATAGTAGGAAAAATGAAAAGCAAACAAGGATATAGAACAAACACCATGAAAAAAATAAGAAAGAGGAGCACATGAACCAAGTAAAGGACCTACCTACTTATTGAGCTTACAAAACCTAAATAAACATGAAACTACTTGCATAGAAACAAGAAATAAGATAATCTTGGCCTAAAAATACACTAGGGTATGAGAACCAAAAACTCCTTTTCGCATGGAAAATCAATGTTTTAAATATTTGATCATTTTAGGGCTCTGGTAAACTCTAATAAAATGAAAAGTGATAAAATAAATCACAAAATTTTCTTAAATTCCTCATTTTAAATTTAGAGGATCACCATTAATTTAGTCGAGTTTATGATCCACAAAAATTCCAAAGGACATGGCATAGTGATTGGGAGTAGGAATCCAAAATAGGGGAAAGGATCTTACGATGGTCACTACAAGCTCTAGAGTTTTTTTCAACAATAATAGAAACAAAAAGAAAAAGTACAAAGAGATAACATTAAGGGAAATAAGGATAATAGGACAAGATCCTAAGATCCACTTGGGACCCAAAATCTCAAAAAGAAAGATATTAAAAAAAGAGAAAATGGGGAACTAAGAAAGAGGGAAATGAAAGGATTTTAATTCCTAAGATCCTTGTAGGATGATAAATATAAAAAAAAAACAAATAAACAAATGAAAAACAAGAAAAAAAATTAACTAAGACAAATAAAGGGAAGAAAAAAAAGGAGAACATAAATACACAAAAGAAAAGAGGGGTCCTAATTTTGATGAGAAAATTGTTGGGGTATGTATGTAGGGCATAACAATATTTACTAAGGTGGTTGGGAGAATCTTTTCCTAGAGGAAGGCTTGCCAATAGATGGGATATCCTCCTTCCACTTATTAAAATAGTTTGAAACCTCTCCTAGCAATGATTTAGGAGTTGGGTGATCTAGAGAGATATTTTTTTGTAGGAACCATCAAAGATGACATTCTTTTTATTATGGTTTGTAGTAATAGTCTATTTTTCCTCAATTTTTTAAGGAAGAAGCTTTGTCAAGTCAACAATTTTATTTAATTTGGGGATAAACCAAAGGGAAATCCTTAATTTCATGCTTATTAGATTAACACCAAAAATAAGTACTGGTAAAATTGAGTTATAGCTAATGTTGAATGTGACAAAGATGTACAATCTAAACTTTCATAGATTCTTTCAACTATTTTAATCATTTAATCTCAACATGAATAGCATTTTGTAGATGAGCTTGATAAAACATATCAGTTTCAACATACAATACTTCCCAAAGGTAGGAAAAAATAGTTGTTAAAAATTTATAATAGGTGAAGTGTAAACCAATGAAATAATGCAAAATTTTAACATGAAGTGTATTCTCATTTCAAATAAAAAATCATGCAATTATTATGAAAATGCTAAATGTGGTGTGCCAACATGCCATGGTTCATGTTTGATAATAACCATAGTGTGCCTATCCTTACTAAAAGAAACAAGAGAAAACCTTTTTGTAGGTTCCTAAATAGAATGGTGCTAGACTACATAGAATCTCCAATGATTGTTAATCCACTAACAAAGTATACTTTCTTCAAAATTCTGCCAACAAAATATCCTATCAAGCTAAAATGATCTAACTATTTGCATGAATTATCAAATATGCATACATGGCTAAAACAATATCCACTAGAAAATATATGAGTTTTCCTCCTAGAAATCCTTATAAAAAAAAATTTGCAAGTGCACGTTGTGAGTTGTCATTAACTAACAAAAATACCCATGATAGATGTAGGACAGTAAAATGTTACCTATGTTAAGGACATGGATAGACACAAGGATGATAATAAATGTAGTCACATAAATCTGTCCACTTAATTAAATGAATATTTAGTATTTATTTGATTATTTAACCATCAATCAATAATTAATTAATTCACCTTAACCCTCTTCTCCTATTAAATAAATAAATTATTCAATTTATTTGATTTAATTCACTTAACCAAATTCAGACCATTAATTAAATAAATAAATAAATCATATTTGTTTAATTAAATCTTCTCTCACATTTAAATAAATTAACATTTATATTTATTTAAATCACCTTTATTCTCCACCCACTTGCATTTTCCTACAAATGCAAGTTGCACAACTATTTTAAATAAATTAATTATTTATTTAAAATCATATTTATCCTCACCCACTTGAAACCTTTAATGGTTTCCCTTAAAGTCTTCAAACTTAATGGCTTCCTTCTAGAATCTTCTCAAGCCCTTAATGGTTTCCCTTAAAGTCTTCAAACTCAATGGCTTCCTTCTAGAGTCTTCTTAAGCCTTCAATGATTTCCCTTAAAGTCTTAAAACTTAATGGCTTCTTTCTATAGTATTCTTAAGCCTTTAATAGTTTCCCTCAAAGTCTTCAAGCATTTAATGCTTTATCTCCCTTTTTCTCATGTAAATAAATTAAGATTTATTTAAACAAAATCCAAAATTCACATTCATATTTAAATAAATTAATATTTATTTAAATATCTATCCAAATACAAATTACACAAATTTAATTAAAATAAATTATTTTATTTTAGTTGAAAATCCCAAAATTCCTCCCACTTGCATGCCTAAATCCTTTCTAGATTCTTCTAACTCCTTCTAATTAGCTTAATCCTATCCTAATCATTGTCACATTCCTAAAATAAAAGGAAGTCACTTCGCAAAAACCTCCAAAGTCTTCAATAACCATTAAAGGCTTTATGTCTTCAAATGGTTAACCTCTAAAGTCTTCCAAACCATTAAAGACTCTTACATAACCATTTATGGTTAACTCACCTTTTACCATTGGTTAGAGACTTTCCTCTAACTTAACCATACTTTTGACTCATGGGTCTCTTCAAAGCATTTATTTCTTTAACTAAGGTAACCATTTAACCTTTGCACATTCATTTATCCCTTAGATAAAAGGAATATCCATTAACCTAACCCTAACCCAACCCCCTAGGGTAACCATCATGTCCCCTCAAGCATTTAATGCTCCTTATCTCCCCTCTCAAGCCTCCTCATGGTGACACTTGTCAACATGGGATTGGGTTGAAAGTCTCACATGGATTGAATATCTTTCAATCCTAACCCTTGTTAAGATTTCTCAATCTTAACCCTTCCTTTCCCCATTTCTTCTATAAATAGAACCCTTCTCCTCAAGCAAAGAAGGAAGCATTAGAGAATTGTTGTTATACTGGTATTAGCATAGAGCTTTTTCATAGCATCACTATCTACACTTGCATAGCATTTGTTTATCACATCCAACCATCTTGAATCTCCATATGGCATCCATGGCTAGTGCTAAAAGCTGAGAGCTACACTCATTTGGGACTTGGAGAGGGCAGAAACAAGGGAGAAGCATCAAAAGACATCATGGAATCATCTTAGGGAGGCTCTTCTCCTTTCTTTTGTTTTGTTAAACTTCTTTCATGCTTTTTTGAAATCTCTTTTGATATGTTTGGAATGGTTTTTAGTTCTTTGTTTTGGTTTTATCGTTGAAACTATCTTATTAACATTGAACTTTGTTGTTGCCTTGTCCCCATTTCCATGACATCATTTGGTGAACCTGATGTGAACCCAACAACATTTTTTTTTAACAAACCAATTTTTTGACTGTTTAGCTTGACACATAGGTCGTGCTTTGGCGCTTTGTTCGCACTTTAGCACTATTGCAATTTGATCTTTTAGTGCTATTATTTTTACAAAAGCGCTATTGTCTAAAATTTAGCGCTATTGTCCATATATTAGCTCTTTTGACTCTTAAATAGAATTTTTGTCAATATTTTAGTGCACTTGTATTGCTGTTTAAATATTTTACTTTAGCACTTTTGTCTATACTTTAACGTGTTTGTGTTAAGTAGTGCTTCTGTTGTCACACAAAGTAGCGCTATTGTAATAGAACGTTGTAAAAAATGGCCTTGTAACCGATAATATTTTTTTTTAGGCTTGTGGAAGCCCACCATATTTTTGGATTTTACTAGATTTTCATTTTGTGTGTAGGTTTTAAACTAACCCTTTTGGTTACTTAACAACCAAAAACACTTCATTTGGTGCTCTAAAAATCACAACACAATTTTGTTTACTTGCAAGCTAGGAAACAAACTTTCATTTGGTGCTCTAAAAATCATAGCACATTTTTTTTTACTTGCAAGTTAGGAAACAAATCTTCATTTGGTTCTCTAAAAATCACAACACAATTTTGTTTACTTGCAAGTTAGGAAACAAATCTCTATTTTGGTGCTTAAAACAAGACAAGGAAAAATCTCATTTCTTGCATCAAATTTTAGAAAATTCACAATCAACACTTCAACTTGTTGAGCAAGTACAAAGAACAATCAATTTGTCTCATTTTTGCAAAAAGATTTTACTTCATGCATACGTGTTTCAATTTTAGTTGACTAGGATTTCAAATTCTAGTTTACTCAAACATATTGCCTTTGAAGTTAAAAAGAACATCATGGTTGTTGGAGCAACATCACCAATTAGATACAAAATCATTGCAATGACAAGTTAAAAAGAACAAGTGTATTTTGTGTTTGGTGCACTTATGCAAAAGAGTTTGTCGAGTGGTCCCACTTCTAACACACACTATCCTCTCCCTTGGCTTTCGTGGTCCTAGGTGCAAGAGAAAAGTGTTAGTAACACTAAAAATTTTATCTTTTTATGAGAGGCTTGCCAAGAGACACATCACTCTTGGGAATGACCTCGCACGGTAAATCCTTTGAGCTGCTATAGAAATTAGGTGAGAGCGAAAGCTGTAGCCTTGGGTATAGCTGTTCCTACAGTGTAACTTGTTGAAAGGACAAATGGGCCCCACCACAAGTTACAAGGCTCTTAAGTGAGTCACTACATAATGAACTTACGTTCAAAGATATTGAAAATTACTAAACACCTTTAAGTAGTAGTGCACCCATTCTATTGATTGAGGATATTTGTGATAAATTCAGTGCAAGAGCATAGAAGGTTTTGCTCCCAACATACTCACCATACATATTTCCTTGAGTAGAAACATAGTTTTTTGAAAGGTTACTTGTAGCCTAATAAAAATAGTGACTCCCCCATCATAGGGATCATCTATTTGTTATGCTCATGCAAGACTTAGTATATCACATCCTTACCTACCATAGTAGGATTCATAAGGTATGTAGTACCAAAGTTGAAGAAATATCAAGATGTGGGCTGAAATTACCACAACTGACCATTTGACCTTAGGGATAAAGTGTGTTTGAAGTGTCTTCGTTTTGTGTCAAGACTAGTGATAAACTGAGCCGACTTCAGGCTTTTTGGAAAAACATACTCAAAAAAATTTGGTAAGAAAGGGTCATAAAAGTCCAAAGATTGGGTTGATCTAGACCCATAGAAACTTGTGCCTTTTAAGGCAACATTCTTGTGTTTGTGTGCTTGCTTTGTTTTCTTGTCAAAGAAAAATAAAAAATCCAATTGCAAAACAAGTATTCATCCAACACAAAATTTTCACAAACATTTTCAAATACCAACAAAGATCAAAAAAGTGTAAAAGGAAATTCTTCTTTCTTAATAGACAAATCTTTGTCTCACATAGAACCTTCTTACGTCACATGCATCTATATCTTCTATGAAAATCTAATGAATTTGATCAAGCATCTTTAAAGCATAGAGCATTTACTCAATATAGAACTTTGAGCTATCATCAAAACAAGGGAGGCAAAATCAATCCTGCCTTCTTTCCAGACATTTACATCACATATAACTCAGCTAGGGAGGAACCGCCAACCCTTGAACAAGAATAGGCGGAGTTTATTCCTTTTGTAACACAAAGTTTCTATTGAAGTTAACATTTTATCCATTCTCACATTCACACATCATCAAATCCATTCCAACTCTCAAAACATCAAGAGGTTTTTGTCCTAAGTTCTCTTTCGATATTTCTTGAATCAAACACAACACATCACTTTTTAGAGTGTCTCTACATCTAGGATAAACTCATCCTAAGAGGCATTTCTACGCAGGTTAACACTAGTCTATGAGTGCATCCTCTCATTACTAGGTAGTTGGGTCTGTAATACATCTCAGGCCTCTCTAAACCTTATCATATCAAACATTGTCAAACAAACACAACAAGCGATTCAAGAAAGGACTTTTGGTCACATCTACCTTTAGTGCTAGAGTTCCATATGCAAAAAACTCCACTGAAAATTAATCTCTCATTTCATCAACAACTCATCATCATTTTCACCAAACTTCAAGAACAACTTGTAAACAAAATGGCTCAAACTAGATCAAGATCTAGACAAATGGAAATTGAGGAAGAAGAGGAGGAAAATATCAATGAATTCCAAGAAGCTCTTGGAGGAAACTCAAATGATGAAAATCCAAGTACTGCTACTCCTGCAGGAATAGAAAGGGCACAACAGAACCCTCTCTTTAATCGGCTTTTTGATGAAATACTCATGAGCAATGATTATGCTCACTTTTTAAGACTCGCTCAAGAGGGAGCCAAACTACCCTCTGATTTTCATATTGCACAACTAAGGCAAGCATCAGAACACCAAAGTTGTAATGAGGATGAAAGAGGTCATGATCACTTCAAATACAACCTTCATCAAGGTAATCCCCCACCTCCTCCTCCTCCAAATGACATTGACATGTTGCGGCAACAAGTTGAGAATCTTTCCCAACAACTTCATAGTGTTGTGAAAACTAATGAGTTTTCACTTAATGACATTTGTCCCTATCCCTTTGATAGGAATCTTCAACTACCATCTTTTCCACGAGGGTTTGAAACACCCAAGTTTGAAAAGTACCGAGGAAAAGGAGATCCTCACAATCATGTTAGAGAATTCTATTCAGCTTGCCTCGAAGTGGCATACGAGGACACATACCTAATGCGAATTTTTCCATAGAGTTTGCGAGGAACAACCACATCACAGTTTTCCCGACTACCAGGTGGCATTAGGACCTTCAAAGAACTAGTCCAAAAAATCCTGGCACATTACTCACACAACATTGAACGTGATATCACCATGGCTCATCTATGTAACACTAAGCGAAAACATGGAGAACTATTTTTAGTTTTTCTGCAACGATGGCATCAAATGTCCAACAGACGTTCTCTTCAGTTACCTGAACAATAACTAGTGGAAATATTTGTTTCCAGCTTAAATGACAAAATAGAATTTCACCTAGATATAAAAGACACAGACTCTTTCAATGACATGATCACCAAACGCTTAAAATGTGAGCAGACTCTCATCAAAAAAGGGCTTATCAAGATATACAATGAGCCAAAGGATGGCCCTTGCCCACGCTTCAATAGTGACAAGCCTAGATTCTAGAACAAAAACAAAAACATCGTCAACGACGGGATTGTGGATGCAAGAACTATCAAAAGTGCACAACCTATGGTTTGATTTGTAGGACAGAACCCCCCACCCAAGAATAACACAGTTGCTCCTCCAAATCAAGGATGCAATACATCTCAAGAGGAACCCAGACAACATCAACAAAATTTTAAACCAAAACGAATATACACTCCCTTAGGGGAACCCATTGAAATAGTGTTACGCCAGTTGGTTTCTCAAAATCTGGTGACCTTACCCAAAACATCAAATTATGAACCTCAAGTCAAACCTTCATGGTGGAGGGATACTGAACATTGTGATCTCCATCAAGGGAAAGGACATAAGACAAGAAATTGTCACAGATTGAAAGATCTTATTCAGGATCTTATTGACCAAGGTGAAATTGAAATCGAAGGACATGACCTAAAAACAAATAACAATGATCATCTTATGTTCAAAAATCCACTTCCATCCCAAGATCAAAGGGGTCCTTCCACTTCAGGGAGAAACACAAATACCACTGATTATACGCAAGCCACGTATAGTTACACTGTGAATCACCTATATGATGCCAGTGAACAAATTGCAACTATTACCATCAAAAATCCTAGCTTCACTTGCAATGTTGTTATATGTCGCGACAAGATTACCATAAAAGCAGCTCCACAAGGCACCCATCTATCCCAAAGAAGCATAACCTTGTGGACCAATTAGATAAAACGCCCACACTGATATCTATCTTAGAGCTATTGTGCCTATCCCCATCTCATTAAACAATCTTGGATCAAGCTCTCCAAGAGGCGTCAGTCCATGCAAACCTAAATACAGATTAGTTCCAAGCCATGGTCAGAAATCTAAGGTCATCACCTTGTCTCACTTTCTCTGAAAGTGACAATACATCCTTCCAGCAAGCTCAAAATGCCTCACTCTATATTGAAGGATTTATCAACCAACATAGGATCAAGTGAGCAGGCCTAAATATCTGTACACTACATTTGGTCACATCATTGGGATATGCAATTGAATCAATGGATTCCCGTAAGAAGATAACAATCAAAGCCTATGATGATGCAAAGCGTTCATCCAAAGGAGAAGTTGTGCTACCAATCCGAGTAGGCCCAATGGTGAAGCATGTCATATGTCAAGTTTTGGACCTTCCTCTGCCGTATAATTTGTTGTTAGGAAGACCTTGGTTACATGCCATGCAAGCCATTCCATCCACCTACCATCAGTGTATCAAGTTCCCTCATAATGGTGTAGAAATTACAATCCTGGGTGATGCAAATCCCTTTGCATATTGTCACAATATCAATCATCAACCAGAGATTACCATTCTCAACAACAGAGAAGCCATATCATCAACATCATACGTAAGTCCAGCCTCTCTTTCTAGTTCAAACACCACTATACCCAAGCAAGAGAAGCTCAAAATGAAAATAGTAGAGGAAGGTCTTGGGGAGTACAATTTGAGCCAACTCTTTTGTGTTGGACAAATGCCTACTTCTCCTAGAACTCATGGTAAACCTCAATGGTTACTTTAAACACCACTGGTCAAGCCAACATGCACTTTGACGCCTTTCATCCTTGGAAATAGTCAAGAAGAAGAAACCAGAGATGAAGACTTAGCATAATGAATTATAAAGACCCAATCACCGCAGACATCCCACAAGCTAAGTTTCCCATAGATCAATATGGCAAAGGCCTTCTCATTATGTAAAGAATGGGTTATAATGGTCAAAGTGCTTTGGGACCTTACAAGCAAGGAAGACATGAACCGCTACAGCTGGAATTAAAGCCCAAAGATAACACAGGCTTAGGCTTTCAAAAGGAGATTCTTCCTAAATTCATATTCAAAGGAAAACCTAGCAAACCTATATATCAACCTAAAACTCTAAAGAGGTCACCTTTGATTATATCAGCAACACCATGCACCATAGCAACTGCCCCATTGAGGCTAAAATTCCCAAAAAAACATCCACAACACCAGTCATCCCACCAATCAAACCAACAACCCTATCAGCAGCAACAATAACATCAATAGCACCATTAGCAGCAACAACTAAATCAAAATACCCAACAGTATCAACAACACTAGCAATTTCAGCAAAAACAGTAGAATCAACACTGCCAATACTCCCCGTATCGGATTCATTGATCCCCATAATCCTTCCTGCAACACCAAACATTTCATCTACAAAGGTACATCAACCGATCACACCTGCAGTGTTTAACTCAAAGGATATCCCAGTATGGTATAGTAATCAGATACTGGAAAGCGACTCAGAGATTGACTCACATGAGTGGGAATTTGATTCCGTCCAACTTAATACTTCAGATGAGGAAGACACATCACTACCTCCACCCCACAAAGACATCCCTATTTATGAAGAAGCATAGATAAAGACGTCTTGGGTTCCTAAGCTAGAAACTTCTTCCACAGACCCTATGTCACATCCTACGCTTGATTCTAACAGGGAGACTACCATCAATGACCTTCACTACAATGTCTTAACCCTCACTGACTCATCTAACCAACTTAACCTAATCGATGAGGTAATTCCCATTATCCATCCTAAACTCATCGAATGGAACCAACCTAATCCCCCATGTCTTGACCATTTCCAAAACGATGAGGCGATCATTGAATTTTTGGAACTACAGGATAATATACCAAGTGGGGATCACAAAGCTAGATTCACCATTGAACTTAATAGCGCAATATACTTCGGGGCAGATGCCAAACCTTTTAGCTGTAAAAATATAACAATAAAACATGGATCTTCCAGTTAAAACCACACTGTGGCAGTGTTTGATCCCACAAAAGTAAAAAGAAAGAGCGTATCCAATGGTTAAAACCTCTTTGAGGCACCGGAGGATGAAAGGTTTGACATTCTCCCTTCTAGTACACAATAGGAACAATCAACAATTCTCATCAAGGAAACCAAAGAATACAACGTGGGGTCTCCTGAAACTCCTCAACACATACATCTGGCATCTCTTTTAACTCTAGAGGAACAACCTAAGTTTGTAGAATTCTTCTAGAAGTGCCAGATTAACTTTGTATGGTCATATGCAGACATGCCTGGGCTTGATCCTGATTTAGTCATACATCACCTCACCATCGCAGAAGGAGCCAAACCTGTCAAGCAAAAACTTCGCAAGATGCATCCCAAGATTGTGGTGCTAGTCAAAGCAGAACTTAAGAAACTCCTAGATGTTGGTTTTATTAGACCAATTGATTATGCGGATTGGATATCCAATATTGTGCCTGTCGGCAAACCAAATGGGGGCATCCATATCTATACTGACTTTAGAGATCTGAACAAGGCATGTCCTAAAGATGACTTCCCCCTACCAAATATCGACATAATCGTAGACCTAACAGCAGGACATGCCATGCTTTCACTCATGGATGGATTTTCAGGATACAATCAGATAAAGATCACACCAAAGGATCAACATAAGATGACCTTCACATGTCCATGTGGAACATACTACTGGAATGTAATGCCTTTTGGTCTAAAGAATACAAGAGCGATCTATCAAAGAGCAATGACCACCATCTTTCATGACATGATGCATACTATAATGGAAGATTATGTTGATTACTTACTGGCAAAATCACTAACAAGAGAAGGTCATCTGGAAATATTAGAGAAAATATTTAACAGACTGGAACAATATCATATTTGACTCAACCCAAAGAAATGTGTCTTTGGAGTAACCTCAAGGAAGCTTCTAGGATACATTGTCTCAAGCAAAGGCATTAAGGTCGATCCTGCCAAAGTCAACGCAATCATGGACATGCCACCTCCGAAGAACATCAGTCAGCTAAGTACATTACAAGAGCAACTACAATCCATTCGAAGATTCATTGCACAACTGGCAGATAAGTGTCACCCCTTTACACACTTGTTACACAAGAACATCCGCTTTCAATGGGATGCTAGATGTCAACAAGCATTCCAGATGCTTAAGGACTATCTCATGAATACACCATTGTTGATTCGACCAGATCCAAGTAGGCCTTTATTACTCTATATCTCAGCAACGAATACAACATTAGGAGTGCTACTGGCACAACACAATGCAAAAGGGAAAGAGTGTGTTGTTTACTACATCTCTCGCACACTGGTTGGCTATGAACTCAATTACACACCTCTTGAGCGAGCTTGCCTAGCAGTAATCTTGGCAGCTACTAAAGTGAGGCACTATCTGTTAACACATAAAGTATAGCTCATTGCAAAAATTGATCCACTAAAGTACTTACTTAGCACAACAGCATTGACAGGCCACTTGGCCAAATGGGTGATGATTCTAAGTGAATTTGACATTGAGTATGTGGACCGTAAGGCTATTAAGGGTCAAGTAATTGTAGAATAGTTGGCCGATGCTCCCCTCATAAGAGATCATCCTCTCATTTCCAATTTTCTAGATGAAGAGATATTCATGATTACATCAGCACAACCATGGAAACTATACTTTGATAGTTCATACACTAGGCATGGCTCAGGGGCAGGCATTCTTTGTATCACACATCAAGGTGACAGCATCCCAAAGTCTTACAGGCTCACATTTCCAAGCACAAACAACATAGCTTAATATGAGGCCTTGATCATAGGACTCGGGCTAGCCATATAATGGAAGTTACAAGAGCTACAAATATATGGTGACTCCCAACTAGTCATCCGACTAGTAACAGATGAATATCAGACCAAGGATGATAAACTCATGTCGTACAAGCAAATGGTGGACAATTTAAAAGCATCATTTACTACAATCACCTTTGAGCAGATACCCAGAGATCAAAATTGAGATGCTGATGCTATGGCTACCATTGCATCTCTCCTATATCTTCCTCAAAATTCAACACACTACAAGTTCTTGGTCGAATAGCTTTGGATTCCCGCTTATGATATCCCTGAATCTAAGATGATATTTCACCTTATCGGTTTTGAATCCCCATGCTATGGTGAGTTCTACACCTACCTCCATGATCACACACTTCCTCCTAACCAATCGAATAACAAATATAAAACCTTCATTCGCCAAACCGCTCGATATACCATTATTGTTGAAACCCTCTACCGACGGAGTCTTGATGGTACTCTCCTTCGATGTCTAGAATAGGATGAGATAACAAAGGCCTTGGAAGAGGTACATGAAGGAATTTGTGGAGCTCACGCAAGTAGTCCTTCCCTAGCAAAGAAGATTATATGTGTTGGATACTATTGGCCGTCTATGAAAAAGACTCCTATTACTTTGTCAAAAAATGCAAAAAATGCCAAGTTCATGGAGACCTAATACATGCACCGGCACAAGAATTGCAACCAATCACAACACCATGGCCTTTTTGTCAATGGGGACTTGACCTTGTGGGTAAAATCCATCCATCTTCATCCAATGGCCATAAGTTCATCATTACCGCTACCGAATACTTCACAAAGTGGATCGAAGCTGTTCCACTTACCCAAGTCACCAGCAAGTAGATCACCTCATTCATCCTTAATTACATCATCTACTGGTATGGTGTACCCATGTCTATCATCACATATAACGGCCTTCCTTTCAAAAATCAAGATGTTCATGAACTTTTTGAGAAGTTTCACATCCAACACCGCTTTTCCACTTCCTATTATCCACAAGGCAATGGTCAGGCTGAAGCATCAAACAAGAACATATTAAGAATCCTCAAGAAGACAGTCAATGATGTCGGTCGTGATTGGGACATTCAATTGAATCCAGCACTATGGGTGTATCAAACTAGCATTTGAACCCCTATAGGTGCAACTCCCTACTCACTAGTCTATGGCGCAGAAGCTATCTTACCTATCGAGGTCGAGATACCATCTCTATAGGTTTCCTTGCACAATCTCATTGATGATGAAGCATAAAATCTGCATACAACCACCTCAAAGCCTATCAGCAGCGCATGAGCAGGACCTATAATCATCGAGTTAGACCTCGTACATTTGAGGTAGGTGATCTTGTTCTTAGGGAAAATCCTCGTAACCAACCAAATAGAGAACATCAAGGAAGTTTGAATCAAACTCGCTGGGTCCATATGTTATCACTACTGTATTTGGGTCTGGGGCATATCAGTTGGCTACTTCAGAAGGAGAACCGCTAGCAAATCCAATCAACAACATGCACCTTAAAAAAATTTATACATGAGCTGCACAGAGCATCAGGCTCCCATACATACCAGAAAAACACCCAAAAACATTCAAATAAATGTCCTAAAGAAAATACAAAAACATCAAAATAGTAAAGAAAAATCATGCATCCAAACGGTGAACAACCACTTCGGTGGCACCTTGGGTAAGTGCGATGGTGAAAACCTGGCAAACAGGTGCCACTCGTAAAGGCTATGGATCCATTGTCTTTTAGACTTGTTGCGATCACATTCACTACATTCACTCATCCATCAGTCCAAAACCATGGCTTGTTATTGATCTGCAATCAAGGATAGTACTTCATGCATCTTGCATCCCGTTTTTTCATAGTCATATCTAAACTGAGGGTAATGCCCTTAATCTAGTTGATGGAAGTGGATTCTACATTATTTTGTGATTCATTGAGTTCTTCATTCAAAACTATCTCACAAAATTCAAAAACATTGAAAAACTATCTCACAAAATTGAAAAACATCAGAAAACATCAAACAAACAAAAACATGGCAACACCTTGTACATACGTTTTTCAAAGAAGATACCAAACACACATTGTGAAATAATCAAATGATGACCACTTATCTGATCAACCAAACAATCAACATCAAACATGCAAACTTTTTAAACAAGGATGCATCCTTCCTTACCTAAATAAAGACAAGATGACATTTTCTTTGACAAAATTATGTTTAAGCTATCAAATACTTGGTTGATTTGTAGGTTATTTATTCATTTATATCTGGTTCCTACGCTACTTTGGGATATCCACAAGTGATTAGAGTGGTCGGGATGGTTCCTAAGCATTGTTTGTATGTCTTCTATGAATTAGTCCAATGAAGTTTTGGGGCATGTACTAATGGTGTCTACGTGGGAAGTTCACTAAGCTACATGATCTTATGCAAAATACAGTCATGGATCACTATGGCTTGATGACTATAGCGTATACCTCGACCATATGAGCATGAACCATTATGGAGGGTCCATATTCTTTATTCTTTATTTATGTTGCTTGCTTGCAGGTACAATGCTCCATCCTTGGTTCCTACTGCCTCATCCAAGATTGATACTACCATGCTCAATGATAAAAAATAAAGCACTATGGATCGTCATTCCATCTCATCTGTATATATTGCATTCCATTTCATTCCATCCATCCATACATTCATAATAGATGCATATCATGCATACATAGTAATGACAATGGATACTCTATTTTCCTCTTCTTCCATAGGAATGCGTCATAGGTTCTCCATTTCTTCTATCTAACATCGAACACCCCCTCACCCTCCCCATCTTGGTAATCAACATCACATACCCTATATCATCTCCCATCAACTCAATCAAGCCAATTACTCTGTCTACATAGGAACATCGACTCACACACACCTAGACTATCAACAGATACTCTGATCAAGTATCTTCGGGTATCAACAGGTAATCGATTATGGCAAACCTAAACTACAACAGGCATTTATCATAATGACCTAGTCTCAACGGGACTGCTATGATTCACCACAACCATCCATCACACGCACACACTATCAATTGATCAACCAATCAAACATAATCATAACAGACAATTACATCAATTGTCTAAGTCTCAACGAGTATTTTGCTTCAAATACCTTGACTTCATCGGGCAATTACATCAATTGTCTAAGTCACCATCAGGTCACTTTGATTCACTTACTCAGACTTTATCCTGTCCAAGTGAACAACTGACATCAACTATCATGCTTTGAACCAACCAGGGCAATTAAACCGATTGTACCAGATTGTCCAACCAATTTTGATCAATTGTACAGTATCAATCAAAAGCACAAACACTAAATTTGCACCGTGACCCTGTGTACTTTCGAGGCTTGCCATTTCCCCATAGTCACTTCGTTTTCTTCCATTCTTTCACCATTATTGCTAATTTCTTCTATTCTACCTCCCCTCCACTTCTTGTTCTTTTTCAAGAGATCGCCCAATTATTCAAAAAAAAAATCAACCCATCTCTCGAGGGGACATACCACCCACTAAATTAACATTTATGGGGCATATTTCTTCACACCTATTTTTCTTTCTTTCAAAGGACGCGATAAAATCGCACCGTCTCAAAGAGGGGCAAATGTAGTCACATAAATCTATCCACTTAATTAAATAAATATTTAGTATTTATTTGATTATTTAACCATCAATCAATAATTAATTAAATTAATATTTAATTAATTCATCTTAACCCTCTTCTCCTATTAATTAAATAAATTATTCAATTTAATTCACTTAACCAAATTCAAACCATTAATTAAATAAATAAATAAATCATATTTGTTTAATTAAATCTTCTCTCACATTTAAATAAATTAATATTTATTTAAATCCCCCAAAATCCCATCTCTCACATTTAAATAAATTAACATTTACATTTATTTAAATCACCTTTATCCTCTACCCACTTGCATTTTCCTACAAATGCAAGTTGCACAACTATTTTAAATAAATTAATTATTTATTTAAAATCCTATTTATTCTCACCCACTTGAAACCTTTAATGGTATCCCTTAAAGTCTTCAAACTTAATAGCTTCCTTCTAGAGTCTTCTCAAGCCTTTAATGGTTTCCCTTAAAGTCTTCAAACTCAATGGCTTCATTCTAGAGTCTTCTTAAGCCTTTAATGGTTTCCCTTAAAGCCTTCAAACTTAATGGCTTCTTTCTAGAGTCTTCTTAAGCCTTTAATGGTTTCCCTCAAAGTCTTCAAGCATTTAATGCTTTATCTTCCTTTTTCTCATGTAAATAAATTAAGATTTATTTAAATAAAATCCAAATTTTACACTCAGATTTAAATAAATTAATATTTATTTAAATATCTATCCAAATACAAATTACACTATTTAATTGAAATAAATGATTTTATTTTAATTGAAAATCACAAAATTCTTCCCACTTGCATTCTCCTACAAAATCCACTTGCATGCCTAAATCTTTTCTAGATTCTTCTAACTCCTTCTAATTAGCCTAATCCTATCCTAATCATTGTCCCATTCCTAAAATAAAGGGAAGTCACTTCTCAAAAACCTCCAAAGTCTTCAATAACAATTAAAGGCTTTATGTCTTCAAATGGTTAACCTCTAAAGTCTTCCAAACCATTAAAGGCTCTTACATAACCAGTTATGGTTAACTCACCTTTTACCTTTGGTTAGAGACTTTCCTCTAACTTAACCATCCTTTTGACTCATGGGTCTCTTCAAAGCATTTAGTTCTTTGACTAAGGTAGCCATTTAACCCTTCCACATTCATTTATCCCTTGGATAAAAGGAATATCCATTAACCTAACCCTAACCCAGCCCCCTAGGGTAACCATCATGTCCCCTCAAGCATTTAATGCTCCTTATCTCCCCTCTCAAGCCTCCTCATGGTGACACTTGTCAACATGGGATTGGGTTGAAAGTCTCACATGGATTGAATATCTTTCAATCCTAACCCTTGTTAAGATTTCTTAGTTTTAACCTTTCATTTCCCCATTTCTTCTATAAATAGAACCCTTCTCCTCAAGCAAAGAAGGAAGCATTAAAGTATTGTTTTTATACTGGTATTAGCATAGAGCTTTTTCATAGCATCACTATCTACACTTTCATAGCATTTGTTTATCACATCCAACCATCTTGAATCTCCATATGGCATCCATGGCTAGTGCTAAAAGCTGAGAGCTACACTCATTTGGGACTTGGAGAGGGGAGAAACAAGGGAGAAGCATCAAAAGGCATGATGGAAGCATATTAGGGAGGCTCTTCTCCTTTCTTTTGTTTTGGTAAACTTCTTTCATGCTTTTTTGAAATCTCTTTTGATATGTTTGCAATGGTTTTTAGTTCTTTGTTTTGGTTTTATCGTTGAAACTAACTTATTAACATTGAACTTTGTTGTTGCCTTCTCCCCATTTCCATGACATCAATAAATAATAGAAAACATAAAAAATATTAATCTATTTAAAAATTACTTTATTATAACATATTTTTACTACTTAAGGTTTTAAAAGACTACATCTACTACATCGACTCTTGCCCATGGTAAATTTAAGCTCAATGCTCTTTCTTATTACTACCTATAATAGTTCTCCAATCTACATTGGCTCCCTTTCCTGCAATGTTGTTGTTGATATTTACCACTCTCCTCTCCACACCCATGTGGCTACTCTTGATGCTTTACTAATTTCCCCACCTAAAAATTCTTTTGTCGGTCAACTCTATAAACTCTTGTCTGGTACTCTAGCTCCTTTGATAAAATGCATTTTGTCTACTTCCTCTTAATTGGAAGTGACTCTTGGTAAGGAGGTTATCGATTACATTTCCTACTACAAAAAAATTGTGCTGATTGAAATATTTAACTAGCTATGGCCATCTCTCCATTCACTACATTCTTTGATTTTGGCTTAGTGGAATGCCCTATTTTTTTGTACGCTGAAAATTTATCCCTATGCTTGTGGTTTTTTTGTCATTTCCTTTGATAATATTGATGACTGGGACCTACTCCTCTCTATAGACCCCTAGAAATGGGATACTCATTCCCTATCCTTCCACCCTTTCAATCCATCTTTTAATCATTTGGTGGAACTTATTGATGTCCCTCCTGCTTAGGTTCGGATCCCTCATCCCCCCTTGCATTTTTGGTACACCACTACCTATGAATTCATCAGAAACAAATTGGGCTAGTTTATCAAAGTCAATCCTAATACCAGTCTCATCTCCCACACTTACTTCATGTAGATCCTAGTGGATATTGATCTCTCTAAACTCCTTCCTACTAAGATTTCACGTATGATTGGAGAGCTTTAGTGGAGGTAACTATTGGATTATGAAAGGATCACATTGAGGTGTTGTCACTACTTTATTTTGGTCCTTGTTCTTCTCCTATAGAAGGATGTGGATATAGAAACCATCTTATTATCTTCCTTGTGCTTTTAAACTCAAATTTTTCTTTGGGTTTGAAACCTTCCTTTTCAATGACCCTTGCTTCTATGGCTTATGTTGTCTTAAAATCTATAGCTCCTACAAAGTACCCTACTCCTCTATCTATTGGATCCATCCTTCATTTGCTCCTTCTTCATCGGTTGGGTTTATTTCTATTAGCCCATAGGATACCTCTAATACTCTATCGAGTATGAGACTCATCCCTCTATGGTGCTATCTAGATTCTCTCTCCCCTGATTGCCAACTTCCTATCCTTGGATCATAAAATACTCTTTTCAAATCTACAACAATTTCCATTGGTTTGAATAATACTCCACCTTATTCTTCTCATATCAAAGATAAATTATGGACTGTTATCCGTAGAAGGAAAAGGATCCTATCTCTTTCTTCTATGACATCCCAGAATGTTCCTTTGGGACCATCTTTTGCTCCCATGTCTAATTCTTAGGGTTTTGATGTAATTCAGTTGTGTTGTTTTGCTGTCTAGGTTACCAGGTAGTAATCTTGTTGTTATATTTAGGATTTGTTATACATTGTCTATTCTATAATGGGTTGGGACCCTTCCCCACTTTAATCTAAAAAATATTTTTATTCTTAATTATTATGATTATCTTTGTTGTTATTCAATATACTATTAGAAAATATACCTATCAAACTATTAATATCAAAATTGACATAAGTACACAAACACTTAGATATTTAGATTTAAAATCAATACCTATAGATGATATGTTGTGATATACTATGGACTATACTATTTTGAGAAACAAAACAAAACAAACAAAGAATTGAATAGTCACCAAATTATTCAGTATCTCTTAGACCAAAAGAAGGAAAATGAAGCAAATTACAATATCAACATTTGAGTTCAGGTTTTGGGTTTCCTATCTCGCTGTTGTCCTAAGTTTTGTTTTTGTAGTATCATTGTTGTTTTTATATCTATCATTGCACTTCATGCTATATATTTTTATTTATTAAACTGTCTTGGTATCCTTCAAAACCCTAGTTACCTTAATAAAAAACATATTATAGTAATATTTCCTTGATAGACCATACACTAAATTATTTTGGAACTAAAATAAAATAAAACAATTAAATAGCTTAAAAAAAGGGAAAAAAATAATTGTAAAATTAACATATTACACTAAGCATTTGTTTGGTTTATAGCTCATGTAGAAAGTATCCAAATGATCATATTATGGTGTGTAATTATGGTGTCCTTATAAATCTTAGTCAAGTATCCAAGATAAACTAGTTGAAAAACATCTTAGATCTTCAAAAATACAAAAAGTCATGGAAAGAGTGAGAAAGAATACAACAAGAGCGGGCATGAGAATAGATCAAAGTGGACAAAATTTGTTTTTGTTGATAGTTGTAGCAAGTATTTGGCTTTGATTCCCCTTGTTGTAATAGGCTTTGTTGGATCTGTTTCTACCAAAACAGGCTTGCTTGTGGTGAATGATGGTGTTGGTACTGACTATACTATTGTGTATGATTGTTTTGTTGGTGTTATAGTGGTTCATGAAGTTATAGTCTCTCATGATGTGTTTGGATGTTAGAATGTTGTTTCAAAGGAAGAGGAAAAATATCTTTTTCTTCTCCATTTTCATATGATTTATCACATTTTCATGGGGAAGAATTTGATGAAGAAGATGAGCTCCTTCTAAATGTCATTTTGGAAGTTTGTTTGAAGGTGAATAAGATGGTTGAGGTGCTTATGATTGAGGACATGGATAGTGATGCTTTTTTAGGTATAAGAAAAGGGTTTCTATCCCATTCTTTAAGTCTTTCACTTTTCTTGACGAAAAAAGTTACAAATCTATCAATACTCTTTTATTCCACTCAGGCAGAAAGAGGTTGCCAATCTAAGGTTGTTGAGGATGTTGTTTCACTTCCTCATAAGTTTGAATATAAGTTGGGAAGGCTATTGTGGATGATGTTTCTCCTCTAGAATGTATGAATATGGATAGGAATTATATTGCTCCTATAGATACTACTTCTTCCCCTTTGTCTATTGTTCTTGACCAAACACATGTTGCATGTTCTACTATCATTGTGGTTGCTGCTTATTTTTTGTTGGTAGTTGATCCTAATGCTTACCTTGAGTATGAAGGAAGTCTATTCTACTAGGAGCTTTGTTATAAGAGTTTCTCCTTTGGATATGGAGAATGCATAGATTAACATTGATTTTCCTAACTCTATTCTTCTTGAATAATCTACTTGGCTTAAGAGATCACTTAGGGAAGATTCTATGAGAATGGGTCCAATATTGATAATGTTAGAAGATGGATCATTCAAGTTTGCAAATTTCATTGTAGGGTTAAGGTTTCAGCTATGTTAAATTGATTTTTTCTTTTTTCCTTTTCCTACCAAAAGGACAGCTATAGGATTCTTCACGAGGGCCCCTAGATTTTGGGTTTAAATGGTCTTAGTCTTCAAATTTAGTCTCTTGATTTCAATTAAATGGTAAAAATATTTAATTTTCCTATTTGTGTTCATCTATCAAGATTACCTTTAGAATTTTAAAATGAAAAGGTTTTCATGATTACCCACTCAAATTACCTTTTCTTCACATTTTGGTTCTTGAGTACAGCAGATACACTATGAAAACTCCGCAGTGACTAGCCATTCTTTTGTTGTTTGTTGTTGTCTTATTGTGCTTCAACCTTTATCCTTTGCTCTATACTAATACGGAGGTAACAGTATATTATAATGTTACATAGCCCCACTACCGTAGAATAGCCTATCATTGATGGTGGAAAAAATTCAAATAATATCACACTCATTAATTGATAGATATTCGTCTCTTACATAGAAGGAAAAAAGCAAATTATATACTATACAGTTCAAAGTTGAGGATGCATGAGATTGTCATCACTAGTGAACAAAAAAACAGCATAACTACAGTATATTTAAAGGCTTATTTCTAACAATCTACGCGAAGGAAATGACATACAACATATCTTGTACAATATATAACGTCCATACGTATTGCGACAAGGATACCATCAAAATATCCACCTAAATATACAAAAGATTAAACAAAAATGTTGATGGAGCTGGATGAATGGTGGTGGTAGAGTCAGGGTTCCTTGTCAGTATTCGGCTTCGGAGATGGTGGTGTATATGTTCCAGTCCTTAATGGCTTTTCCAGTGCAACAAAACTGTTTGTATAGTTTTCTGCTGATTTGTCTGACTTCAAAGCTTTAGCAGTATTTTGATGAGGGAAATAATTTTCCTTCTTATCTGCTTTTATTCTACCAAGCTCTGCAACAGAAACAAAATGTCTCATCAATTAGTCTAACCTAAAGCAAAGTTACCATGCATATTGCAGGGATATCTAAGGAAAATTAAGGTATAGAGTGGTAGTTTAAAAATGAGCAGAGAAAACACATAATAATGAACAGAAAACAACAAAAAGAATAATAGACACAACAAAGAACTCAAGACGATTAACGTGGTTCACTACTAAGTGGCTATGTTCACCAAAAACACAGGGAGAATTCTTATTAAGCAATATCCAATTACACACTACATCATGTATGGGCTACACACAGCCATTTATATAAACATATCAAATATGAAATGAAGAGTCTTATGGGGAAGAAAAACAACCATGTGACTGTTGGGCTTCATATACCCAACAATCTCCTGCATGAAGTCCAACCGGCATAGCCTGTAACATTCCCTGCATCTCCATTCCAAGGCTCATACTACAACCATCTCTTGAGAAGATTTTAATATCGCCAAACTCTGTTCATGAATAGTGTGAATTGATCTTCTCCAAGTCAGATCAGAGTTAAAAACATATTCTCTAACTACTTCATCCGGTAATCCATAATCGGGAACACTACTATCTGCAGATGCATAATACACTCCTCCATCAAAGTCTCTTATTTTTGTGCTCCCCCATAATAGAATATCTAGAAGATCACCATTATTAGATTTTAATATCCAAATATAAAACTCTTGTACAGGTGTGAATAGCCTACAAACATCACTCCCAATTCTCACGGTTGCCTCACTGAATGAATTTGTTGTATTATGTGCAGAAACTTGTGCAGTACCTGCAATCAATGCATTCCACTCTGCCTCCACTGCTGCAATCTGCAACAATAAATCATCACTTCTACAATCTGCATGTTCTTCTTCAGGGTCATCCTCATTCGCTAGACTAGAGACTACATCCTCCTCACCCCGGGAGGAATCCTCCTCATCTTGAAAGGGAAACAAACCAGTCTCTTCTTCAAACAACGAATACAACAAACCCTCTTCTTCTTCAGCCAAAGTCTCCTCCTTTTTCCAGCCATCCCACCAATGACATTTGGTTTTAATATAACTTTTGCTTG
This sequence comes from Cryptomeria japonica, assembly GCF_030272615.1. NCBI lineage: Eukaryota > Viridiplantae > Streptophyta > Pinopsida > Cupressales > Cupressaceae > Cryptomeria > Cryptomeria japonica. The sequence continues at coordinate 1,415,860 of NC_081408.1, read as the reverse complement.
CACAATTTTACTCTCCACCGAGTCTAAATTTGCAAGAAAATCTTCAATGACTGAATCAGTGTCTTCATGTTTTGGCTATCTTTTAGCCTTCTCGAGAAACCAACAATTTCTTTTGACATGGCCTCACTTGCCACAATACCAACAACTAATTTCTCTAACTTCGAACTTCTGCATCTTCTCAAGAATTTTCAATCCTTTATCTATCTACCTTTCCATCTCTACTCAATCACTTCACCTAAGCTTTGATACCAATTGTTAGTTTAAAAACGAGCAGAGAAAACACATAATAATGAACAAAAAACAGCAGAAAGAATAATAGACACAACAAAGAACTCAAGACACAAGATTAACGTGGTTCACCACTAAGTGGCTACGTCCACCAGAAACGCAGGGAGAATTCTTTTTAACCAATATCCAATTACATAGTACATCATGTATGGGCTGCACATAGCCATTTATATAAACATATCAAATATGAAATGAAGAGTCTTCTGGGGAAGACAAACAGCCATGTGACTGTTGGGCTTCATATACCCAACACTAATCATATTCAATCCAGAATATCTCAATCAACCTATGAGTTGGAAAGCTCCTAATTCTCTCGCACTAACCTAAAATGAGACATCAAAGTAATCACACTGATCCAATTTGATTTTGTCATTTCCAGGGGAGCAATAAAATCATAGTTTTTTGGTCATATTAAGGGACCTAATCTAATCAATAATTAAAATAATACATTTTCTCAATTTGAGACATCAAAGTAATCATAACCCAGTTGAAACAAATCAAAACAAATAGTTGGTTAACACTTCTATATAAAAGATTGGCTAGAGATTTTGTCATTTAATGGGGAACAATAGAATCATACTTTTTTTTCAAATTAATGGAAGTAATCTGATCAATAAAGCATATAGTTGTCATTACAGTAAAAGATTAACGTATGATTCCCTCCCATCAGCTATAATAAGCCCACCTCTCTAACACGATGTTTGTATAGAGTTTTACAGCTATGGAAGGGAAAATGAAGATGATATTTTGTCTGTTATTTGCAATTATGATCATTTCAGGAAACAATACAAGAACAGGCAAGTTATTATCTAATGTTTACTCAGTTTTTTGCTTAGTTATGATATGGGAAATCATTATTCCATCTGAGATATTTATTGAACTTTCTCTTATTGTCTCTATGCTAGTTTCAAAACAAGTAGAGAAAACACATAATAATGAACAGAAAAAAAGTAGAAAGAATAATAGACACAACAAAGAACTCAAGACACAAGATTAACATGGTTCACCACTAAGTGGCTACGTCCACCATAAACGCAGGGAGAATTCTTATTAACCAATATCCAATTACACAGTACATCATGTATGGGCTGCACACAGCCATTTATATAAACATATCAAATATGAAATGAAGAGTCTTTTGGGGAAGACAAATAGCCATGTGACTGTTGGGCTTCATATACCCAACAATATCCCTCGTGAAGTCCAACCGGCACAGCCTGTAACATTCCCTGCATCTCCATTCCAAGGCTCATACTACAGCGAGCTCTTGAGAAGATTTTAATACCGCCAAACTTTGTTCATGAACAGTGCAAATTAATCTTCTCCAAGTCATATCAGAGTTAAAAATATATTCTCTAACTACTTCATCCGGTAATCCATAATCAGGAACACTACTATCAACAGATGCATAGTACACTCCTCCATCAAAGTCTCTTGTTTTTGTGCTCCCCTGTAATAGAATATCTAGAAGATCACCATTATCATATTTTAATACCCAAATATAAAACTCTTGTACATGTGTGAATAGCCTACAAACATCACTCCCAATTTTCATGGTTGCCTCACTAAATAAATTTGTTGTATTTTGTATAGAAACTTGTGCAGTAACTACAATCAATGCATTCCACTCTACCTCCAATGTTGCAATCTGCAACAATAAATCATCACTTCTGCAATCTGCCTGTTCTTCTTCAGGGTCATTCTCATTCGCTAGATTCGAGACTACATCCTCCTCACCCCGGGAGGCATCCTCCTCATCTTAGAAGGGAAACAAACCAGTCTCTTCTTCAAACAACAAATGCAACAAACCCTCTTCTTCTTCAGCTGAAGTCTCCTCCGATTTCCAGCCATCCCACCAATGAGATTTAGTTTCAACCTCCACTTGGACATCACTCTCTACGGAGTCTAGACTGCCAAGAAATTTTTCGATGACTGATTCGGCTTCATCATTTGATTCGGCCTCATCATCTGAAACTTCAGCCTATTTGTCAATAACATAAAAGCACCCAGCTCTGGGATCAAACACAAAGTAAGGGCACCCATATCCAAGATCAACTATCCAATCGAATCCCATCTCTTCTCAAGCCAACCGTGGCTCTGACACCAATTGTTAGTTTAAAAATGAGCAAAGAAAACACATAATAATGAATAGAAAACAACATAAAGAATAATAGACACAACAAAGAACTCAAGACGATTAACGTGGTTCACCACTAAGTGGCTATGTCCACCAGAAAAATAGGGATAATTCTTATTAACCAATATCCAATTACACAGTACATCATGTATGGGCTGCACATAGCCATTTATATAAACATATCAAATATAAAATGAAGAGTCTTCTGGGGAAGACAAATAGCCATGTGACTGTTGGGCTTCATATACCCAACAATTAGCACAGGCATAGGCGTACTAATCATATCTCAAATTCAATGGGATCTCATTACCTACACCACTACATATTTACCTTAATTGCATAAGAGAGATTGCAGATCAGAGTGAAAAAATATTTTAAAAAAGTGAATGGACAAAATATAGTTGAAACTCATTTCAAAATCAAAATCTGAAAAATGCAATTGGGAGAGATTAAGTGAGAAGACATCAGAGGTGGCGAGTGATAGTTATAGTCATTTTTTGGAATGGCAATATAAAATGAACGTTGCATATTAACATAATTATTATAGAAGAGAGTTTTTCAGAAGTGGAGAAAATTATTGTACATTTGAAAATATTTATAAAGATTTTAAATAGTTATTTGAAATAGAATTCAAGATGGGTCATTTTGTTTTCATGATGGACAAAAAGTCTTATTATTAAATGATATGGAAAATGAATTAGTTTTAAAAATTGTGCTACCATAAAAAAAATTACATTTTCTTAATGTTTTAAATGATTTTTTTAGTGAAAATATAGAAATAAAGTCTACATTTACTAAAACTTCTTTCTTAAGTTGAAGGTTTTTTTAATTTTTTTAATTTTTAATTTTTTGGACAAGTGTTGTGTTTCTTCATTAAAGGTTCATAGGAGGACATGAATCAATGCATAGCTGCCAGTTGGGTTTTATATGTGAAATTGTTCTATCTTACTGTGTTGGTAAGCTTTGAGGACATAATAATATAAGTAATGGCTTTGAGTGGTACATGATGTTTTGTTCTACTAATTTCATGGTTTTGTGCACAAATTTATTTGTGCTTTTTTAATTTTTTTGTGCTATGCCAACTATTTATCTCTATAATTGTTTTGTTCTTTTGTGGGATGTTTTTTTTTATTTCAAGTATTTTATATTTTTATATGTATATGTTTCGTATGTGTGATTTCTTATTTTATTGACATCATCTTTCATACCTACAAAAATAATCTTCCATTATGAATTAATAGATGTCAAAGCCTTGTTTCACGGGTCCCATTTTTCCATAGGTAGATAATTCTCTAGAAAATGTCATGGATTAATTTTTTTTCTTCTTACTACTATTATTACATAGTGCAAAAAATGGTTTACAAACTTTGAAGTATGAATCAATGTTAATTTTGTTTCAATGATGAAATAGAAATATCTCATAGAAAAAAAATAGAACAATATACAAAAAGAAAAACCACTAAAATGGCTTCCTACCTAGCCATGCCAAAATAGGGGCTTTAGAACTATAATGCCACCATCTTACATGGTGCAGGAGCACCTAAGTTCTAGTAAATTTGTCAATTTGGTGTTTTGAGTCTTCGAAATTAGGGTTAGGTCTATTTTGATTCAATAAGGTATATTTTGATTCAATAAGGTCTATTGAGACCATTTGTAATGTTATTTCATGTTTTTAGGTCTATTGGTCAAAATTGGAGTCATGATATTAAAATTTGTGAAGTTGCTCAAAATGTTGTCATTTATGTCATCAGCATAAGTTATACCGATAAAATGTCATTCTGATAAAATATTGTCATTACTATTATCGGGATAGGTTAAACTGATAAAGGTATCATTGTTGTTATTGGGATAGGTTACACTATTAGATTTTTAAAATTCCATTCACCGACTTTGAATAGTTATTCCGATAACGTATCAATATTTGCATCGGGATAGTAAACCCGATAAAGCATCATTGTGGTGAAAAGTTGTCATTGGAATAGTTAATCCAATAAGGTTGTGATTGGCATAATTTACACTATCAGGATTGCAAAATATTGTTAAGTCAACTTCGATGGGTTATTCCGATAGGCATCCACATGTCTTGTTTGGCATAAGCTATATCGAAATGAGTGACATCGGAGTAGTTTGTTTTGTCGGGATTACTAGAATTTTTTGCTCCACCTTGAAAAGTTATTTCGATGGGAGATTGAAATTCATGATCGGATTTGTTATTCCGATATCAATACTCAATGTTGATCTATCAGCTCGGCATGTCTATTATGACACGTGTGTTCGACAACAACTTATCAATTTTTGAATTTGAATAGACATGCAGTCCAACAGTCATAGCAGGAAATTTCAAATTTGGTATAAATTGTATGAGCAATGGGTAGAGAACAAGAGAGGGACGGAATAGGGAGAATTCTACAAAGTAATTATGTAACTGGTTTATTTTTCAAATTTGAAATCATTGGCACTAAATTGGAAGCTTATTTTCTATAATTCGCTCTATTTGTGTAATTTGCTCTAATTCTATATTTACATATTATTGTTTGGATTCAAACTGTTTAAGTGAGAACATGTGGGTGTATAGTGGTGTGTTATCTTCCATTCGCGAATGATCGGAAATTATGAGTTGTTAAAAAGATTTTGTAGATTTCTCACGAGGTGGCTTGGTAGTTAGGCTAACTAGGGTACTAACAAGAATTTTGACAATTTCTCCCCGATTCAATTGTCATAACACCTTGAAACTTGGTGTGAGGACCCAAGAGGGCTAGAGGGTAGCTATAGTTACAATTATAGTTGCTAATTTGATGAGCATATAAGTTTGTTTTGTTGTAATCTGACTATTGAATTTGCAGCCGAGAGTCTCTAAAAGGACCTTTTCTATGTATTGAACATTGTGAAGCGAAAGGAAGGAGTTTTTGTACTGCATCATTACGGTAAAAACATTATCAGTAAGAAAAGCATAAAATTTGTTCTTTTGCAAGTGTGACATTCACATATCAAATTCCATATGTCATATGCGCAATATATCATCACATGACACCATGATGATCATTAAATGGGGTGGAGTTACCCCAAAATTCAATGATGGTCTCTTCTCATATATATATATATATATATATATATATATATATATATATATATATATATATATATATGTGTGTGTGTGTATATATATATACATATATATATGTGTATATATATATATATATACATATATATGTATATACATATATATATATATATATGTATATATATATATATATATATATATATATATAATGGTTTTATTCTAAGATATTATTACATAGTAACTTTTCATGGTTTTTTGGTGTAATGGTGTCCACATAAATATCATGTGTTATTGTATTCTTCTCATGTGCATGATTATTGACATTCAGTAAATAGTATTATTATTGTTGATCAAGTTTAAAATATGATAGTAAGTTTGTAAAAATTAAAGATTATTGTTATAATGATTCACCCTCCCTCCTCTTAGGATAACCTTATGCTCTTCAAGATTAAGCTATTTTGGTGGTCTTTTTCATATTATTTTTATTATTATTATACAATTTTATATATATATATATATATATATATATATATATATATATATATATATATATATATATATATATATATATATATATATATATATTGATGGAGGTCCAAACTTGCGAGCACGACAACCCAGCAAGGGCATGAAGCCCACGAGCTGCCAACCCAGTAACGACCTTAACAAAGTAATTTTTGCCACCCAATACGGGGGCACGAGCCAATAGGGTGAATCTCTTCAGCTAAGAGCCAAGGACTGAACGGTATCCATTCTGCCAAATTCGCCCGGGGCATGATCCCACCTCATCCCTTATGATGTCAGAACCTTGCACTCAACAAGACTTGATCCCTGATGGGCTCATTTGGAACCATTCAACTTCACTAGTAGACCAAGGACCCATTGACACAATTATATATTTGAACTTAAACATTTAAGTGTAAAAATGATACCTATATATGATAATTAATTATAAACCATGAACTAATTTATTAGAAAAATAAATAAATAAATAATGAATTTAACTTCCACCAACCTTTCTCCATGTTTTAGAGTGACACAAGCCAAGAGAAACCAATTGCAAAATGAATTTACTACACTAACATTGCTTCTGTGATTTCTATTGATTAGGAAAAGAAGAAGAAACAGTCAACTTAAATGGAACATAAACGCATTCTGTTATGACAATATTTTGTTAAGAAAGCAACCGTATTTTTTAAGTTACAGAGCCCAATGACCATAGAATGGTCCACTACCGATGAAGGAAAAAATTGGAGTAATATGATAATCTTTTTTCTCATATTGATAGATATTAGTCTTTTACATAGAAGGAAAAGAAAATACATACTTTATTGTTCAAAGACGAGGATGCATGAGACTATCGTCACTCGGCAACTAAAATTCAAAATAACTATACTATATTTAAAAGCATTTTCTAGCTATCTAGGCATAGGAAATCATATACGATATATCTTGTACAATATATAATATATCCATTCCTATTGCAACAATAAGGATACCATCGAAATCTCAACTTAAAATACCAAACATAAAAAGTATAATAAGGATACCATCGAAATCTCAACTTAAACTATAATGTTGAAGGAGCCGGGTGAATGGTGGTGGTGGAATCAGGGACTCTTGTTACAATTAGCCGTAGGAGGCGATAGCATATATGTTTCTCTTTTTAATGGCTTTCCCAGTGCAGCAGAACTGCTTGTATATTTCTCTGCTGTTTTTTCTGACTTCAAAGCATCAGCAGTGTTTCCATGAGGGCAATGATTTTCCTTCTTATCTGCTTTTATTCTACCGATCCCTGCAGCAGAAACAAGAAGACCCATGAATTAGTATAACCTAAAACAAAGTTATTATGCAACAGATTGTAGGGTTATGCAAAGAAAAATAAGGTAGAGACAGTAAGAAATAGTATTGATTCGAATTATGGATGGATGACAACACTTGAGTGAGAACCTGCGGTATTGTAAATTTTGTTACAAGAACCAGAAATCATAGAATTGAAACAAGCCAAAAAGTAATCTATTTCATTCGAAAACCCAACATATAGAAGTTCATGAGATTCCAAGAGTCTTTGTTCATTACATAATAAAATCTAAAAACTACGAAATTTTCAAAAAAACTATATGAAATTTTATCCTAACTTCAACTAGACATAACTTTCTGCCTGGGACTCAAAATTAGGAGACGTTGATTTCGTTGGAAAGGTCTCCAAGAGTTGTAGACACGAATTTGAAAGAGCATACCAGTTGCAAGGGCTAAAAATGCCCTTAAAACCTTCAAAAATGCAAATTACTAACATATAGACAAACTAAAGTAAAAAGAAAATATAATTCAAATTTTCTTCTGATCAAATATGCTGAATATCTCAAGAAGAATAACCGTTTGACCTATCCTAACTAAGCAAGAAACTGAAGAAACATGATTTAATGACTTGCCTAGTCTAGCAGTGTTTCCTGAAACTATCATCATTGCAAACAACAGACAGAATATCATCTTCTTTTTCCTTTCCATAGCCACAAAAATCTATACAAACATCGTGTTGGAGATGTGGGCTTATTATAGCAGATGTGAGGGAAGCATACGTCAATCTTTTACTGTAACGACAACTATATGCTTTATTGATAACATTATGTCCATTAATTTGACCAAAAAGAGTATGATTCTATTGTTCCCCATGAAATGACAAAATCTCTAGACAATCGTTTATATAGAAGTTATAACAAACCATTTATTATATAATTTAACTATTTGTTTTTATTTATGATTACTTTGATGTCTCAAATTGAGAAAATGTATTATTTTAATTATTGATTAGATTAATTCCCTTAATATGACAAAAAAAACTATTGATATCATCTTTCATACCTAAAAAAAAATATATTACATTATGATTTAATATATTTCTAGTCCTTGTTTGAAGGGTCTTATGTTGCAATAGGTAGAGAATTTTCTAGAAAATGTCATGGATTATCTTTTCCTTTTCTAAAACTATTATTATTACACAATATGTACAAAAAGAGCTGTAAAATGGGTTTATAAACTTTGAAGTAGGCATTAAAATTGTTAATTTTGTTTCAGTGATAAAAAAATAAATGACTTATAGAAAAATGTATTAAAAAAAATCTACTAAAAGAAAAATCACTAGCATGGCATCCTATCTAGCCATGCCAAAATAGGGGCTTTAGAACTGTAATGCCCCAAGCTTACTTCCAAGATACTATTAGTTGGAAAACAAGCATAAAAAAATTTGTGTGTCAAGTGTGACATTCTATATATCACATTCACAATGTATCATTGCATAACACAGTGACACCATGACGATCATAAAATGGGGTGGATTTACCCCAACAATGATGATCGGTTGCATGTCAATGATCTTGTACTCTAATGCACACAAGAGTAGGAGAGTGGCACTCATTCCTTACACCTTCTAAGATGAATCAAATTGATATTCAAACACCTACACAAGAGGAAATTACATTGAGAGATACAAAACCTCATCTAATTATGTTAAATTGATTAATGTATTTCACATTAGGTCATATCTCCCAATGCAAAACTCGATACAAATTATAAACATGAAATTCCATAGCAATGATGTCATTATGATAATATTTCTAGATTTTTTTTATGCAATTTTTTATCACCGTCATTTTGGATTACACTCCATGATCCATCATTAGGTGATTTATAGAAAAATAAGGTAATGGAATAATAGCAGTAGAAACTATTCTATCACACTCTCCTCTGCACTTAACTCATGCCAATAAACTTTCATGGAGTGTGATAAAGAATATTGATGATAAAACATTTTATAGAGTCAAAATCCATAAATATTGTCATATGAATTTTAATTAAAAATTTGAGTTCTTTCAACCAAAAGAGATGAGACTAACAGTATGTGGCAAAAGGGAGAACAAATTTCATTTAAAAAAAGTCATAAAATATTTTTGGGGGGGGAGTGCCTATTATTCAAAGAGGTCCAAATGGTAGTCTGGATTAGGGTGATAGCACAAAAACTAGATGTTTGCCCAAAAAATAGATGTCAACATAGAAGTGGTTGGTACTACTTCTACACAATCTCAACATTATTTAGGATAGAAATGTTCCCACTTTAAATTATTCGTTTCTCGAATTGTCATTCTCTATTTTATTCTTTGAACAATATTTTTAAGAATTGGCTGCACAATTAAAAATAAAAAACTAACACAAGATTCTCTTTAAGGAAACCTCAAACATTCAGTGGAGAACAAGAAAAACCGTATGACAAGAGAAAGGAGAATATAGAACACTACTCTACTAGAATACATATCAAAACTCATGTGCAGTACATGTGTAAACATGATGGCTTGTGACTCGCACAATCAATATTAGTAAAGGATAAAATAACAGTAAATAACATTATAACATTTTCATAAAAGTATGAAAAGTAAACTACTTTTATTTAAAGCCCACTTCAGATGTCTAAATTATAATTTCTTTTATATATTATTATATTTCTCATATTGGAACATCCTTAATCCCACAAGCATGACATGATTTTTGTATACTAAAATTAGTATCCAATCCTATGTCCAAAAGTCCAACTTTTTCTAAAAAGTCAATGTAAGAACAATAAGGTAAAAATTCTTGAAAACCATCCAATAGGTCAATCTAGGAATCTACAGACATTAAAAATAATGCAAGAGCTATAAAGTTATCTTATATGGCCTATAAAATTCTAAGTTTGTCAATATAACAAATTGGAAGACCAGAAAGGAGATGTAGGATAAGTTTCATAATATCTATGAAGGTGATGACAAGATCAAGGAAGAAAAGATTCAAACTCGTAGAGGATGGTTTGAGGATATGAAGATAAAGGAAGAAATAATTATTATCTCATACCTCATCCACGTAGATGAAACTATAAATATTGTTAAATGACTTGGTGAAGTAGTGTTCAATATTTAGTGTTTATGAAAAAGTTACCGTTGGCATTAGATTGTCATTGATGTCAATGGTTGAGAGGATGCACTGGTCAAAGATGTTGCAAATGATGAATGTCCCAAATTAAGGTCAGATTGATAGAGATGGTGTTATCCCAAGTTGACTAAGTTGAGCTGACTTCATGGTATGTGATCAAGTTGTACAAGCATGGAACTAGAAAAGGAATTTAATTATAGGCCACATAGATGAAAAAGATTTGTTTGGTATTGCATTTGGACAAAGAAGTCATAGGTATTTGCATGGTGAAGCCATTGGGTGAACTGGTCTCACTCAAAAAAAGTGTTGTTGCAACATAACTTAACACACCGTGTTAAATACACAAGAATATATAGAAGGCGAGCATGGAGTGTGTTTTTGGGTCATTCAATTGGACAAAGAAGACACAAACCATAAAGTGGTGAAGGCACTAAGAAAATAGGACCAACTCAAGAAAAAGTGCAATTGCAATTGAGCTAACACATCGTATTAGTCACACGTGGTTACAAGGATTGTTAGTTGCCACATTGTGTTAGTCAACTTTGGTTGCGAAGATAACATAACACGTTGTGTGATTGCTATCACTATCTAATGATCAACTCTTTATGTTGACCAAAGGGTGTTGTGAAACTATGATAAGGAATGTCAATAACACTGTAGGTTAGTCGTCCTACCACCTTGCAACAAGAAAGACCTATGAAAAAATTCTCTACGGGGTAATGCTAAACTATGATGGGGGATATGTATAACATGACAGGTTAGTTTCCCTGCCACCCCACGACATGTACGGTTGCAGAAAAGTGACCCTATGGGTTACACTAAACTGTGGCAAAGATATTAATAACACAATGATTAGGCAGTCCCCGCTATCCCACGACATGAAGAATGAATGAAAAATATCCCTAAGGGATAACACAAAAGTAAATAATTTGGTGCATTTTGTGCACCTCGCTATCCCATGCCTCCGCCATCCTGCGACAAAAAAATAAGGAGAAGGATGACCCTATGGGGTAACATGAATGCAAAGAAAATGGAATTCCCCACCATCCCATGATGTAGAAGATCAAAGACTAAAGGAACTGCTGGGTAACAACCACAGTGTTGATATCGGTACCCCGCCATCTTGCTATGACAAAGAATGGAGAGAAGCAGACTTGCAGGGTAAAAAGAACAAAGAAAAAAGTTATGTTCCCTGCCATCCTCCAGCCCAAAATTTTGTTAAACAATGATCTTGTGGGGCAAGTTAAGAGGAAGATAGGCATTATCCTTCCAGCCCGCAAGAAGGAAGGTTTTGTTGTTTCGCGATGAGTATAACACGCGTGTTAGTCAATATGCAAAACATATTTGCACAAATCGTGAATCCAATGTGGATTTCTTCCACACATGGACCTTTGGTAAGAAGAGGGAGTTGTTGATGGGTCCCACTATCCACCATGAGCCTGAGGGACATGTGAATTCCATGTGCACAAAATCTTTGACTAATCTATGAATCAAAGAGAATGCGTATCAAAAGAGATTTTTCATTCTACATAGAAATCAAGGAAAAGATTAAATGTTGAGCAGAGTTGTAGTTGAAGACATATTTTCTAAATGAGGATGAAATCATTTCACAGAAATTGCTGAGTAAAGAAGGAATGAAACATTTAATATGGATAGCTACTAGACTAAAATTAGGAGACAAGATGAATCATTCAGTGGTTCAAGAAGATTTCTAGTTTGACCACCAAATAAAAAAAATGGAATAAGGGAAAGCAAACCTGTAGTTGATTGATCATTCCCAATATGGGGATTGTGTACCAGGCAAAATCAAATAGAAGAGGTTACTAAAATTTGGAAGGCAACATTAAATGTGGACCATTGCCAGACTGAGAAGAAGAGACAAGAAATATTATTTAATGGATGGAATAATTTTCAAGTTATCGTTTTGGAGGAAAAACTTGGGAGTGCATAGATGACCACTAAATGAAGAAGTATGTATCAGAAAGTGGGTGTGGTTGATAGAAAAAGAGGTGGACAAGTGTGCAAAATGTAGATTACAGAGAAGTGAAGAAGAACATAGGGTCATAGAGAAGCTATTCTTGTATGTGTGCATAACACGACACCTGAGCAGTCACAACACTATGGGAAGAGATTGCAGGTAGAATGGTCAAATGCAAAGAGGAGAAAGGGGGAGTTGAAATCCATAGAAAAGAACATAAAAATAAATGATTGAGAACGTAGAGAAAAGAAGGATAGAAGAGTACAGCCAAGAGGTGGAGAAGATCAGTGAAAAAGAGGATACGAAATAGAGCACACAACAAAAGACACACAGGTACAAATCTAGAATATCAGCTTCACATAGTGGCAAGCAGTGAAGAGTGTGTGTGTGTGATGAACAGAGAAGATCAGAGAAGGAATGAGATGTATAGAGGTGAGAAGGTTGTGCAAAGGGTGTGAATATTACAGAAGGAATATAGTACAAGGGTAGTAAACTTAGAAGAATATATTCACTAAGTGAAACAAAGAAATATTACAAAGGACAAAGACCTCAAAGTAGAGATCTGAAACATGAGACAAGGGAGAGGAAAAAACAAAAGTGAATAGCAAAGACCAAAGACCGGAGTGTGGAAAGTCGAGGCAAATAACACAATGGGTTAGTGACATAGAGGGGGGCAGAAAAAGAGGACTGAATCAAGTAGAGATCAAATAGTTGTATGCAGAAATAAGAAGAGACCAAAAAGAAAAGGACAAAGCCTTGGTGTAGAAATAAGAGGCCATTCTCATGTGTAGATAACACAATGAGTTACAAAACCTCATTTTTTACAAGGTGCTTATATGTTATTCAATATTTCTTTATTGTAATCGTCTGAGTGGGTGCTCAGATAGGGGTAAACATTGTAATCAAACATTTATTTGCACTAGTACATTTGGGGCTGATTTCTGACGACCTATCCTCAGAATTTTGACTACTTTTCGTCAGACTGTTGACAAATGAAGCCGTCAAAAACTCATCATCGAGCATTCCGACGGTGCCATCTAATGTTGGAATTACGATGACATCTTGAACTCTTCCGACAGTGGCCATGATCGTTGATCTAGCCAAAGAATGTCGTCGGATGGACGTCGGAATTCTGATGCTTACCTAGAATTTGTATAGGCGATGACTACGACGAGCATCTGACAATAAAGTTTTGTTGGACATACAACATCCTCATCGGATATTTCTTCAATTGGTGTCAAAATTCTGATGCCTGCCAGGAACTATGCACTGATGAGGATGTTGTTGGTCCGACGGTTTCGCCATCGGTGCAAAGTTGGGTTGATGTCGGAATTCTGATGGTGATTTGTTTGTTTTTTTAAATGAATACGCATGCCAATTACAATGGTGCTTGGTGGTTCCCTTTTAGCATGTGGGGTATGATTCACGCCTTGACCTCAGTTTTGACACCTCGGGTATTGGAGGCTATTAAGCCTATTAGATGGGGTCTTCAACCTACCCATTCCCAAACAACTCACCTTCTGTTGTTCTTTGTACAAGTTGATAAGCATTGGGTCTCTCTGGCGTGTATGCATCTCTAAATAATCTCCAAAAAGTCTATGTTGCAAATGTGATGTGGATTTTGGTGCCTTATGAGACCGCATAACCATAGAATCTTTTTATATATCTACTCGAGTCGAACGAGCATCATCACAAACCTGCAACATGTGCCATTATATCCAATATACCAAAAAATAAATAAATAAGTACTATCAATAGGATGATTTATCATTCTTGAATGGGGGCTGGAAGAAAATGAAATACACATTACACTATACAATAGATAACACAAGAGAAATGTGTCAACTTACATTTCCAGTAACAAAGGGAGACAATGCATAAAAAAACAAGTCATTGCCACAAGAAAGGTTATCTTTCTCTTCCCTTGCCTTCTTCCTCTCACCTTGCCATCTCTGAGTCTCTGCAACTTGCACTATGTTTGGTTCATTTCTACTATTAAGGTCTTCTCTCATTTTTTCATCATAGTTTTCCATGCTGGGAGAATTATCTACAACTCGTGACTGTAATAAACCTATCAAGCGATTGAACTTCTCCCTAAATATTACAAAATCAAGTCCTTGTCAATAACATTTTCAAAAACATCCATGGAGCATAACAAAAAGCCTAGTTGTTAATATATGTAGTATGCCTCCTCCAATGATGAGCCAAAATTTGTTACACTCGATAAGCCTAAAGTAGTTTAGCAACCTCCCAAGGCATTAATTTTTTTTTTTTGATAAATTAGCTAAGACTAATCATTGGCTTGCTAGAAGAGGAGAGGAGTTTCAGGACTCAAATGGGCAAACAATCTTAAATCTCTGTAAACCTAGAAACTTAACCAATATTCTAATTGATGATTGGTTTTGATCAAAGTTCTCCAAATTGTGATTGAGGATTGGAAAAACATTGCTTGGGAAAGTGACTCCCAAACCATTACCAATACCATGAAAGAAGGTTGAATTAAAGCTTGGAAGAAGTTGGAGGTGGACGTTGAAGAGACTAAGTTGATTTCATCCAAATTTGAATCATTTTTAGTCTCACATGAGAATTGTAAAGGTATTAGCAACAAACAAAAAGGTTGATATCCAGTCATTCAGACACCATTCGTAAGACTTGCAAAAAATACAACATTTGTAAAATGATTAGAAATTTAGAACTAATCTCTGTAACATGAATGACCATATCTTCTTAGTTCTTACCTGATGATGAGTGCATTAGTGAAGCTCAAAACATTGGGAAAAATTTATTATGCAGTTGGATCTAGAAATCCATCCTATAGTGTAATGTTACTTTCCATGGAAATGCAACACTGTGAATCACTATGAAGTTAACATAGACAAGAGAAGTGTATCATAGATAGAATGTTTATTTTACATTTTAGATTTAAACTTATTTAGACATACAATTGACACTGAGATTGTATTAAAGTGATTCACCTCCTTTCCATTATAACCACATTGATAAAAGTTGCAAGAAGAAAAAACAATGAGTGAAAAGAAATAATATGACAAATAAGCATGATAGTGGAAGATAGAAAATAATAAACCGTACGAAGATCTACTAGAATAAAACAAACTTAAAATAGTAAACATTGTATTAAAAATAATTTCCCACCTCGAGAATGTTTTGTTTTTCAAGAGCTGCTCAAGTCCAACAATTTTAGACTCATTTCTTTGACTTTCCACTGGGTTGACTTCTCCCTCTTTATCAATCTAATTTGTTAGCACAACATTCTGCAAACATATAACTAGTAATCAAACCAATTAAGAATGACATACAATGAAAAAAAAACTAAGAAAATATAATTTCAGTGCAAGCCATTCTAGTACTCCAGCCAGTAGTATTGTAATTGATAGCTCATCTAATGTTGAAGTGTTGCAGCTATATGGGATGTTACTCTAAAAGTTGAACATCAGAGTTGATTAGATTACAGAATTGAATAATACCTTCCAGTTGAATAAGACATTACTTTACACAAGCTCCAATATTAGAATTTATTGCATTACAAAGTTGAATAAGACCCTCCAGCTTCCAAAAGCGGAGACAGTCAACTATACATGTTGTTGTCCAATTAAAGGATTCAATATTTTAAGTGAGTTTGGGAGCTATGCCAACACAAGTTGCAAACCAACCTCAAAAAATGAAATGTTGGCACCATGCAAATTTAGTTACATTATCAACCACTCTCCCATTCAAGTTGATCTTGAAAAAATCAAGGTGACATGATACCTATCATACCCATGCAAACTCAAACAATTGCACAACAACATGAGTATGCATTAGGGAGGACCATACATCCATGAAGTAATCATGCTGAAAGTACAACAACATGAGTCAACCTCGTAAAGGATGAATTATTTACATAAAGTATGAAATATACCTTTGACACATATAGTATGCGAGACAGATGAATACACATAAGATATTGATCAAACGTAAATCTTGGATCATACCAATAAAGAAGTACAAATAAATACATGAATATATTTAAGGCATGATTTGAATAAGGATCATACATGTGAATATATATATCTTATAAAGCATGGGATGTTCATTGTAACATGTAGAGTGTCCCTGAATTCACTTAAGCACACATGTTGTGCATGGAGCATGAAGAATACACTCGAAACATGAGGAATACAAATGAATACAAATGAGTCATAAGGCATACAAATGAATACCTTGAAGCATGAAGCATACAATGAGAACTTAAAGCATAAAGCATACAAACGAATACACTTGAATTATGAAGCATACAATGAATACTTAAATCATGAAGCATACTCGTGAATATACTTAATGCATAAAGCAGGAAGCATACATAAAGAATGAGGCATCCGGATGAATCCAATGAAGTCATAAAGTGTACACTTGAATATATGTAGAGCATGAATTCTCTTAAGTCATGAAACATACATATTGTTACATGCAAGGAAGGAGCATGAAGCATCCACATAAGACATGAAGTAATACACACAAATACCCCCTAAGGTACAATGCATATATGAAAAAGTACACGTATAAATCATACAATGAGGAAATTATGTTGATGACACAACAGACACATTAATATCCATAATTTATCAGGTATATATACAAAAAACATGCATTTAAGAGAAAGATACATGAGGCACATAGATGCACTTAAAGCATGAAGTATGCACATAAAACATAAAGAATACATATAGAGCATACACATGAATATACTTGGGGCAAGAAGCATTCATGCAAAACATATAGTGTACACATAAGGCACAAATACAAGTAAATCATGAAGTGTACGCATGAATTCACTTAAGGCATGTAACATACAGGTAGCATAAACTATACATAAATACCATAATATGTGCATACACATAGCATAAAGTATACATAAATACCATAAGATGTGATGTGTACACATAAGGCAGAAGATAATGGATACATGTAAGAAAAGAATCAGCATACATGAATATATGCAAGGCATGAAGGAGCTATGTATAGCACAAACCATACATATGAATACATGCAAGGCATGAATCATACATGTAAACCATGAAGTAATACATAAATACACATAAGGTACAAGCATATATGAGAAAGGTTCTCCTAGAGTGGACATGCTAAAGACACAACGATTATGAAGCATACAAGAGAGAGGTATTCAAGGAATAGACATCTAAAAACATCTCATTCATGAAGTAACACAAATACACATACGATATAAAACACATATGCCAGACACATGATAGACATGGTGCAAGCACAAGGTATGGGTATGTGCACCAAGTTGTGGTACTAAAAAGGTGCAACTTTTTATCTTTCCATAAAAAAGCATCATTGACATGAAAAGGTCATCCAAACCTTTGGGTTGGATGCCCAAGGAAAATCCAACCCACAGGGTTGGTATTCTCCAATGCAAACTATTTGGCGAGCACCAAATATGGCGCTTTCAAAATTTTGAATTTTCACATTTGGCATGTGCCAAATTTGGCACTCGCCTAATGTGAAAAGTTATTTTTTTGCATTTGGTGTGCACCAAATGCTTTGCATTATCCAATTTTTCATTTTGGGAATTCATCTTGGGCTCAAGTTATACCCACTCGATAGGAGAATATATACATGAAATATAACATTTAAGTATAAGTCACATTTTTATATGTCTTTTTCCTTTCTTATACTTTAAGTTATATTTCATGTATATATTGGCAGGATGTTTGAGAGTGGTTTCAGCTCTATAGGACTTATAATGTAGATTCTAGTTTTTAGAGGATCATATAAAATTTCAGACAGTCAAAATTTCAATAATCAACATGCTCCTATTAGCATTTTTATCTCTATATCTCTCTCCCGCTCTTATCTCTCTCACTTCTCTCTCTTCTCTCTAGGTATATCCCACCCTCTATGCCTTTCATTCCTTAATCACATTTCTATCCTTGACTCCTTCCCTTTCTATTCTTCTTTGTCATTCTCTTAATATTATTTTCCCCTCCCTGTCCATTCTCTTGGTTAATGCCTATCGCTTCTATCCTCTCTCTCCCCATATATAGATCTCACCCTCCCTCCCTCCTTATATTATTACCCACCTCTCTCTCCTCCTTTATGTTTCTGACCTATCTAATTGTCCACCCTCTAGTTCTCTCCTTATATCTCCACCTTTCTCTCCCTCCCCCCTAACCCCTATCCATTTATAAACTCTCTCTCTCTCTCTCTCTCTCTCTCTCTCTCTCTCTCTCTCTCTCTCTCTCTCTCTCTCTCTCTCTCCACACCTATATATCTCCTCATTCCCTATGTCTTTGACTCCCTCCATGTCTACCTCTCCATCCATGCCCTCTTACTCATCTCTTTGCTCTCTTATCTATTCCCTCTCTCCATTGTCTATGTGCTCACCTCTCCCTCATACTTTCACTCCCTCCCTCTCAAAAATCTATAGGTTTCTCCCTCATTCTCTCTCCACCTCTATATCTCTACATCTATGTTTCATTAGGAACCGATCTCTATGCCCCTCTATCTATCTCTCCCCTCTCTCTCCCATCTAGGTATTTAACCTCTCTCTCACCCTCTACATATCTCATCTCTCTATCTATCCCCTCTCTAGTTCTCTCCCTTCCTCTCCACCTCTCTCTCTCCGTCGCATATAACCCATGTCCCTTTATGATCTCTCTCCTTCACTTATCTCTCTCATCACCTCTTTATCTCCCATAAACTCTAGACCTATTACTCTCCCTCTCTTCTCTTTATTTGTTCTCTATCTCCCCTCTCTAGGCCTCTCCTATATTCTCTCCCTCTCTCTCTCACCTTCCCTCCTTATCTCCATATCTATCCTTCCCTCCCTCCATCTCTCTTCTCCTCCTATTTCTTCTCTCCACTCTCTCTTTGTTCTCTTCATCACTACCTACCCCTCCCAACCTCTCTCTCCATACATATTTTTCTCCTTCCCTCCATCTTTACCTCTCTACAACTCCTTTGTATCATTACCCACCTCTCTCTCCCCCTGTATCTCCCTCACCTCTATCTTTCCACCCTTGGTCTCTCACCTCTCTCTTCCTAGCCTCTATATCTCTCTCGTCTCTAATTCTTTCCTCTCCACCTGCTTAGCCCTCTTTCTCTCTTTGTGAACTTATATATCTTATTTTCTTCTCTCTCTCCCTTACCTATCTACCTCTTCCCTCTCTCTTTCTCAATCACTCCCTACCCATCTCTCGCTCTCTTCTTAGCTCTCTCTTTCACTTTATTCTTCCCTCTCTCATCTTCTCTCTCCCTCCCCTCTCTAGGTCATCACATCTCCCTCCCCATAGGATCCCATATGACCCCTAATGACACCATATGACCCCTTAGGACACCATATAACCCTTCAAGATACCATATGACTCCTTAAGACACCATATGACCCCTTTTAACATTCTAGTACATGACATGACCACTTAAGACACCATATGACCCCTTAGGACAATATGATGTCTTAAGGGGTCATATGGTGTCCTAAGGGGTCATATAGTGTTCTAACACATGTATGGTTCTTAATGATACAAAGAGGAGAGAGATCTAGAGGTGACAAATATAGAGCCTAGGAAGAGAGATGTGAGAGACCAAGAGTGGAAAGATAGAGGTGAGGGAGATAGAGGGGGAGAGAGAGGTGGGTAATGATACAAAGAGGGAGTGGTAGAGAGGTAGAGATGGAGGGAAGGAGAAACATAAGGATGGAGAGAGAAGTTGGGAGGGAGAGGTAGTGATAAAGAGAAAAAATAGAGATGGAGGGAGGTAACAATAGATATGGTGATAAGGAGGGAAGGTGAGAGAGAGAAAGAGAGATTACATAGGAGAGACCTGCAGAGGGGAGAGAGAGGAGATAGAGAGAGAAGAGAGGGAGTCATATGGGGTCCTAAGGGGTCATATGGTGTTATAACACATGTGGCCCTTTAGGACCCCAAATGATCCCTAACAGCACCATATGACCCCTCAGGACACCATATGACCTCTAACGACACCATATGGCCCCTTAGGACACTATATGACTCTCAGGACACCATATGACCCCTTAGGACCCCACATGACCCCTTAGGACACCATATGACCCCCTAAGACACCATATGACCCATTTTAATATCCTAGTTCATGACATGACCCCTTAGGACACCATATGACCCCTTAGGACAAAATGACCCCTTAGGACACCATATGATCCCTAACGACACCATATGACCCCTTAGGACACCATATGACCCCTAATGACACCATATTGTGTCTCGAGGGGTCATATGGTGTCACAAGTGGTCATGTCATGTACTAGGATGTTAAATGGGGTCATATGGTATCCCAGGGGATCATAGAACACCATATGACCCCTCAGGACACCATATGACCTCTTAGGACACCATATGGTGTCGTTAGGGGTCATATGGTGTCCTAAGGGGTGATATGGTGTCATTAGGGGTCATATGGTTTCCTAAGGTGTATTCTATGACCCATTAGGATGCCATATGACCCCTTAGGACACCATATGACCCCTAATGACACCATATGGTGCCGTTAGGGGTCATATGGTGTTATATGACCCCTTGTGACACCATGTGACCCTTAAGACTACCATATGGTGTCCTAAGGGGTCATATGGTGTCGTTAGGGGTCATATGGTGTCGTTAGGGGTCATATTATGTCCTAAGGGGTCATATTGTGTTCTATGACCCCTTAGGACACCATATGACCCCTTAGGACACCATATGACCCCTAACAACACCATATGGTGTCCTAAGGGGTCATATGGTGTCCTTAGGGGTCATATGGTGTTCTATGACCCCTTGAGACACCATATGACCCCTTAGGACATGTCATATGGTGTCATATAGTGTCCTAAGGGATCATATGATATTCATGACCCCTTAGGACACCATATGACCCCTTAATCGAATCCTTAACCTATTTGAACTTTCAAAAATTACAAACGAATTAAATAATTAGAATGTTATAAAGTTTTATAATCATTACCTTCTATAACCTTTTACATTAAAGAAGATTATTATAATTTTAAATTTAATGTTGATCGTTCTTATTTAATATTTACCACATGTTTGAATGTATTTGAATACATGAAATTTTTTTTTAGATACACACAATAAATATCTTTAGCCTTTCCTCGAATTACAATTACATTTGAAATATAATTAGATTTAAACTAGCTTAGTACATTCAAAGCCACACTTGGAAACCAAAGAATGTAAGCTAAAGAATGTCGTTAATGACAGCTACTGGATTAACCATAATACTCAACGTATTATACGAAATGGCAATTTCTTATTGAAGAAACTAATCCGATGCCCTTTTGGCATTGGGCATTTACATTAAATGAGTATTGTTTAATTTCAAATTTCTAACTCCACATACAATATTTAGTTATTATTTTCTTGGATGTGTTAAAAAGTTCTAAGATTATTACCCTAATTAAAAAATTATAGCGTACGCAGTCCCATTCTAAGCCAGGACGCGTCCGTACAACTCAGCAGAATCGAGATTCTGGCTGCAAATTAACTTATAAATTTTCTCTTGAGGCTCACATCAATCTGCAAACAGGTTAAGATAATCATGATCTATGTCTTAATGCCAAAGACATGGAAAAGGAATGGCAGTTAACATTGTCCAAGGTTACGCAAACTGTTTCTGAGACCACTTATAAATAGATTTCTAAAGTATCAAGTTTACATCATGATTAGAAACTCTTTTTCTCAATATGGGTTCTCGGAAGATTTTGTGTTGCTGCATTCTAGTTTTGCTTGCCATTATTTTCTCAGCAAATGCTCATGAAATAAGTATTCATTTATTTGTTATACATCATTTTTTTATTTTCAGTTGAGCAGTGTATGATGTTTGTTTGAGCAGTGTATGATGTTTGTTATAAGGTTCTTTTCAGCGCAACAATGGAATTTTGTTTTTCCAGTAATCTGTGTAGAGAGTCTCATTTCCAGAGGACGCTTATACTGTGTTGTTTTTTATTTGTCTCTAGATTCGGATAACTAACTAAAAGAAATAATATTTTGTTTATGAGTTTGCAGATGGTTTTGGATATGTCAGGCCACACATGGGAAGGAAATTACTTGGAGAACCACAAGGTAGACGTAGGATTTCTCCACCATCTCCTCAAGCAAATAGAAGAGATGATCCTGACTATCCCTCTGCGCAACCATGAAATCTCACCTAATAGTGTATTATCTTTTATGAATGATGAATAGGTAGTGGTGTGATCTTATTTATAATTATATTGGGACATTTCTATAATGTAATAGCATTTGTAGTTAATATAAATATGTTATTTTTATGAATACAATTGATAAAAAAAAAAATTATAATAAAATATTTATAATTTTTTTAATAAAAGAATTACATTTTAGTTGCAATAATTAATTAGTGTAAAAGAATTCTTTTTTTTTATGCTGGTAATCTACTTAACTATGTAAAGTGAATTTTTATAAGCATAAATAAAGTTAAATAATTTAGATTTGATGATGTGCTATGCTCTTAATCTTAAAGTATACATACAGTTATGAGTAGTTTTCTTGTGGCTACCATGACTCTTAATTAAGTCATATTATCCTTATAATATTCTTATTTAGTTAGTTAGGTCAACCGACGACTTACATATGATTATCCAAGTCAGACTATGTGATATTAAAGGCATAAATCAGGTGTATTTAGGATGTAGCTAGTCCCATTTTCATTAGTGCATTGTGAATTGTGTTCTTAGTTGAGATATTTTGATGTTTGCCTCTTGAAGTGGTATTAGGTAAAACATGAGAGGGCTGAACCTTTTTACAAAACAAACATTAAGGTAGAAGAGAGAGGTCTCATGGGGGGTAAGAATATATTGAAGCATGTTTTTATCTAAAGGTTTGGAAGAATTGAGCACTATATTGTAGAAATAGGGTTTCAACCCAAATATTTTGTGAGGCTTATATCTATCTAATTTGAACAAATTTAGAAATAGGGTTTCAATCCAAATATTTTGTGAGGCTTATATCTATCTAATTTGAACAAATTTAGAAATAGGGTTTCAACCCAAATATTTTGTGAGGCTTATATCTATCTAATTTGAACAGATTTCTTCCTAATTTTCAAAAGGATTTTCAGGAACTCATTGAAGAGTCTAAGTAAAAAATTAAGAAAAAATGGAACAAAAATAGTGATTTATTGTAAAATTATTTTTTTCGACCAATTCACCCTCAAGTATATCTATTCATTACATGAATAATCATTTTGGGCTTACATAATATATTTATTTCTTAAATAGTAAAACCTAATTTAAGGTCCAAGATCCCATTCAAAAAAAACATGATCATGACACCCAAATGTAATAGTAGCAAAGTAACGAAAAACTAAATGATAAACCCCATACGTAAGAAATATGTCCCCAAAACATATTCCACATACAAACAATAGAAATGGCAGATTGTACAATTGAGATCTTGCAACACATGAAATAATGTTGAATTTATAAACATAAAACTAATTCTACCTTCTCACTGACAAGAGTGACCATGGCATTCTTGAAATTATAGCCCTACAATGAAAGATGAGCTATCTACTATAAAAGAACCATCATCTAGATGACAAATAATTTATTCTACCAACTCTTGGTATCTAGTAGATGGATGAAGAAGGCAATGAAATTTACTATCAACACCTCCAAGAAAACCTCTTCCATTAAGAAATAGAAATCATATCCTCAAGGACTAGGATAGAAGAGGTAGGATTGAAAGGGAGATACCACCACCTATCATTGATCCTCTCTGAAAATGATTCATCGATCACAAGAACTACTTGATTTGATCTACTAATAAAGAGAGATCAAGCAAATGAGAATCATCATTGACAAAACTACACCAATGCTAGTTGTTGTAGTTAGCCAAAATAAAACCTCAAGATAAGGATCCAAAACTCTATTACTAACATGTTAAAAATCTCACTATAGCCTCGTCGCTAGAAAGATAAACAACCTCATTCTCCCCATATAATTCCTTGGAACACCTTGCTACCACCTTCCATCATACTACCTTCCTTTCTACACACTTCATGCCTAGTAACCCATACTACCAGTAACTACCCTTTAGATAAATTTATTTTCTCTACATGAGGTATATCACCTCCACCACAAGAAGAGATAATGTTTGATGCATGGTCCTATATTCTAGTGCAATCATCTAGAACTACCACTAGTTACAGCACCAAAGACATAAATCTACACTCATGTAAACACACTCTATTTTGAGATAGTCCTTTATTGGGTGGTTTTCTTTGATACCCTCCTTTCCTCTTCATGGAAATTTATTAGAAATATGAAATAGATGTATAATTTATATCTTTCTATAGGAAAGATATGCTATAAAATTGCAAAAGAAAGAAAATAATTACAAAAGTGTGATTCCAAGAGATGTACAAATGTAAAGATCATAATATTATATTAGGAGATAAAAGAGTTTCTAAAAAATAATTACTACATGAATCAAGTACCTGAATGCCAAATTATAGAAGAGCATCACAATTTATGTGATAGAATGCAAAAAAATATGTTAAAGAATTTATTTGAAAATATAGAAATATGGCAAAAAAGAAAATAATCAATATTAATTTAAATGACCCAAATAACCATATTTGTAACAATCAAAAATCCAATAATTATTATGATTCATGACTATCTCATTTCCAACCATTAGAAAAAAGGTAAAAACTATATCACATTTACTCAAAGAGAGAAAGGAATTTATGCAAAGACAAATAGTTGCCAATTGTAATGAATCGTATAACTACATAACTTCATAACTAGAAAATATAATAATAAAATATATGATAACATTTTCCCTTATTATATTGTTCCTATAAGTATACTATAAGGGAGGAAATGTGACTCTTCAAAAAGGAAACTATGTTCCTTTAAGAACAAATTTCACTTCATACATTAAAATATCTTCAACTAGCTAAAACTATGAGGGTATCTAATACATAAATGGGAAGAGTAGATGACAAAGATTTTTTGGTCCCAATCTAAGTATCTTGGCCAAGGATTCTAGTTCCATACAAAAAATGTTTGTTCAGTGTGCTATAGTCTTGTATAGAACAAGGAAAAAACACTCTGAATATGGAAAAAAAACAAATTTTGTCTTATAATGTATTAAACTTAGATGTGAGTAATGTAATAGAAAATACTAAATAATATAGATAAATATAAATGAAGTACATAACTTCATGCGACTAAATATATTCAATAAACTTGCACACACATAGAAGAGGAAAAATGGTTGGGGCTATTTGGAGACTTGCCTTAGTCAAGTCCCTATTTTAGGGCTTCCACCTCCAATGTAGCTAGACAAATAGATATATCAAAATAAATATTGTAGCATCCTAAAATTGTGACACTTGCAATTTCGACCGCATTTCGGTCTTCATGATGGCGATGCAACACGGAACCTGAATGGAGACCCCGAAACTTGTTCATGACATCAAAAACTGCATTTTTCCAGCACCCTGCCTGATCCCTCCTTGCACCCTGTTGTCCCGGGAGGTGGGACCAGAGCGCCCAGCGCCCTGGTCCCCCAGGACCATGGCTCCTAGCGCCTTGGTCCCTGGCCCTATTTTGGGCCCGGTCTCCTATGGGGCTTCGGGTCTTTAAGTTTGCAAATTGGAAAATACTCTTTCCTGGTCGGCCCAAGGTCGAAAAAATCAGTCTATCAGCCCTAATTGACAAGTATATAAACTACATTTTCCTCTCCCATTTGGGGTAGAGAGAAAAAGGAGGAAAACATAAGCAAAAGCAAGACGCGGAAGCAATATTCAAGCATTCAAGCATTCCTTCAAGCAATTGATAGTTCTAAGTCTCCATTCAAGGCTAAGTGTTGCATTCAAGACAAGGATTCAACCATTGAAGAGGAGATCACATATCACATACAACATACAACATACAACAACATCTACACCTTCGCATGTAAGAATACAAACATTCTTACAACAAGGTACTAGTACTTGTTTTACATTACAAACATTGACATTTATAGCAATTTCTCATTTCTTGGTTAATTCCAAAACCGGGGTTTGACCTAAAGGCAAACCCCTCATCCCTAACCCCCCAATCATCTTCGCTTTTCTGTGTGTAGGTTGCAGGTACGCAGCTGAAATTGAAGATCTGGAATCCTTGTGTAAAGACGAACAGATCCCCCTTCGTTTCACGGATTTTTCGGAGGACCGTGTGCACGCCGGGCGCCATCGTCCCGTCAACTTTTGCTCAAATTTGCAGAACAGCACCGTCTCGACATTTTACTACTAATTCCAGGTCCGCAGCTTCATCCCATATCCCTATCTCTGTTTATAAGCAAATCTTTCCTACTTTACATGCATTCCTAGTTCAATCTTTTTATCTACATTCTTTACAAAAGAGGGTATCCTTGATGTCTTGACCCTTGAAACTCATATAGAATCCAATCTTGCATTGCGTGGGATTGGATCTTGTGGGTTTCAACCCCTCTTTTGAATGTAAAGTCCCTCCTAAGTGAAAACCATCAACCCTAGTGACTCTCCCTTCTCTCTCCTCAGAGTTGGGGAGGGGAGAACAACTAGGGTTCGATTTTTCCGCTTTACAAATATAAATACAATGATCATTTAAATTGATATATATGGAATGTGATAAATCCCAAAATGTTCAAAGAGATAAAAGAAGTGGAAATATATTATTGACAAGTCTTGAAAAATCCAAGAGAGATGTAAAGTGTATTGTGGGAGCTTGAGACTGCTATAACAAGCTATAGAGAGTTGAGCACACTAGATAAATAGAGAGAGAGATAGAGAGAGTTGTTATTTACAAGAGAACTTGCAAGAATGAACTAGAAGAGAACCTAGAGAAATCATCAGAAGTGAAAAGATAGATAGAAATAAGAGAAGACAAGGGAAAGAAGAGGTTGTCAATCCATTTTGGAATATTTTGAGTCATGTCCATTGACCTAGGTAGGTGACACATGGAAAAATGCTCAAAATTGACATTTGAATATTAAAATGTCATGGGTTGTTACTACAACACATATACATTCATGTGACATGTAAATGTATAGACAAATCATGCTAAAGGTGACAAGGGAAAATGCATTAATAAAAAACTAACACAAGAAGGTAGTTGCTAGAAAGGTTTCCTAAGCATCCCAAGAGGAAAAAATTTGATTCAAGGGCTAAAATGAATTTAATCAAATGCTAGGGGAGTGGACATTAAATTAGATACAAAAGTGTAGCTAAAATTGCTAAGGGGTATACAATTGTTTACTCTACATTTTCCCCCTATTTAGCAGGCTTATTAATCAACATGAATAGACATTCTAAGGGAAATATAATAAACATAAATAACATCATGATTCCAAATAGATACTATAGAGAAAATAAATAAAAATAGTCAATCCAAGGAAGAATGCCCCCAAGCTAAAAACCTATAAAACAAGTACATTAAGCAGATTTGCATAGGACAACAAGGTTAGAACATGAACACCATAAAATTCACATGGTTAGAATATGAAAAACATATAGATATATAGAAAATAAAATATATTACCCTTACAAAAAGAGAAATGAAATAAAAATAAACTATAGTTTTTGAGTCAGCAAAGTGAAATAGACCTTTATGCAAAAGATTATCTTAGTACTATACATTGTTCCTAAAATAACAAGAATCAAAATGCACAAGAATTTTATAAAGAAGATTTAAGAATTTTAATGATTGACTACTTCAAGAAAAAATGCACCCAAATGATAGGGAAGAAACCAATGTCACAGAGATAGTTCATCACTAATGCACTAGCTTGATTTGTCACTAGGGGTGATGTGGATGATAATCATCAAAAGACAAATCACATTGTAGCAAGTTGTGTTATGCTAGGTGAGCATAGATTATTAGTACCAACCTTACTATGAAGAAAAGCCACTATTGATATATCATAGTATAGCAATTTGTGGCATGCTAGGTGATCAGAAATTAGTAGGACCAACCTCACTATGAATGACAACCACTACTAAATAAGACACTTAGTAGAACCAACTTCACTATGGAAGAGGGCCACTATAGACAGAGATAATTAGACACTAGGTTAGACCAACCTTGAAGCTATAGAGGAAGGGTCACTATATAAAAAATAGATTTTGATAATAGCCATAGAGGAAAAGAATAAGCACTCACCATATCACATGACAAATGGACAATCACCATGGTAGGAAAAAGTAGACATTTGCCAGTATGAGTAAAAAATAAATAGGCACCATCATGGGAAAAAAAAGACACGTGTTAAATGTATGCATGTGGAAGTAAGTGGAATGTGTATGCCCCCTTATGGTATAAACATATTTACTATGATGATACCTTAAGGAAAATAAGAGAAAAGGAAACAAAAAAATGGATTTTGAGGAGTGATTTACACCTCCAAAGTAAGTTGTCCCTTGCCCCCAACATAAAGTGGAGGATAACTATGCTAGAAACTATTGTTTTTCTACCATAGAGAAAGTATAATTGCAGGTAACATTGTACCACCATGAATGGAAATAAGTAAGGAAGATACAAATGCAACATAGTGATGAGTGAAACAATATAAGAAAGGTGGTGTAAGAACCCCACGACAAGATGCTTAGCATGTAGAAAGGATAGGATAAAGGTGAACATCAATATCATTTATCATGCAAAGAAGAATAAATAGATGTATCAGTAGATGAAGGATTGATGACGCCCGATTTATGAAGTTGTATTCTATCCTTGAAGGCCTTGCATTCACTCTAGTGGACTGGACAAGCACTTGAAGATGTGGATAGAAAGAAAGTTATATTTTATAATGCATATGAAAAAATTTATGTGTCTAAGGTGGAAGTTTAATTAAGTGGGCTTTAAGAAGACTCAAAAAATTAAGCTCTCTCTTAGATAAACGATGAGGAGTAGGAAGAAAACCTTTCTCTTAAGGATAAAAAGTTTAATTGTTGACAAGAAGAGGACATAGAGACATCATACAATGGAAGAGGGGATGAAGGTAAAGGAGAATACTTGTAACTTAAACCCACTATAAAGGAACATTGTTTCAGTTCCAAATATACCTTAATTCCATACCCTTTGTGCCCAAGAACATTTTTATATCCATATTTAGATTAAATATTAAATCATTAACCATAATGTGATTTCACCTCCTCAAAAGGAGGTGGATCACAATTAACAGATTAGTCAATAGTGTTCACAGTATCTTGTGATATGAAAAAATAGTCATATTTGATAGCAGGTGTGAATGATACATTTAGAATGTTAAGGTGGATAGAATCAACTTTATATTCTCCAATGAAGGATCCTATAAATTTTGAGGAAACTTAATCATCACCAACAAATATTTTTGATTGAGAAGACAAGGATTTGAATAATTATTTACAAAAGGATCGTTGTTCTTAGGGGGAACACTATCAGTAAGATCGTCCTTGAAAGAAGTATTTGAGGATTACATTATATTATAAAAAAATGTAGAATGAATAATATTTCTAAGAGTACAAGGAATTGAAGGTTGACCAATTGTATCTAATTCACATTAGTGCATAGAATCAGGTTCAATATTGACTGTAACCATTTGATTATAATGAGAAAGTTTGATTCATTGATGCAATCTAGATAGGATGGTAACTATATCATGAATCCATGTTCTTCCTAGAAAAAGACTATATGATAAAGGTTCTAGCATTATTTACACTAGGGTGGAAATGGTAGAAGGCCCAAAGTTCAAAGATAATGTTATTGTACCTATAGGTTGACAACCACTATTATTAAATCCACAAATAGATAGAGATGAAGTTGTTAACTAAGTAGAATCTATGATAATTTTATAGGGATTTGAGCTAGTTGTTTCTCCCAAAGATGTATCCTTTTAGGAAATTGGCACCATCTGAGTCAAGGATCTCACAAGAGGCTATTAAGTCATGTCATGGATCCTAAGGGGATATGTTTGACACTTACCAAAACAATTTATGTAATATATCAATACTTCAAACATCCAATACTAAATGGTATCAATGAAAGTGCATATAATACCATTGTTATTAACCTAGATTATAATCATTAGTGGATCAGCTTTATTTTGCACTTCACAAGGAGGAAATTCATACTCATAGAATTTAATTTCTAAAATATTAGAGCACACACAATTCATCAAGGAATTCAGATCACTTGGTATAGTAGAAGATATCACAAGTATCTGGCTTTGATCTCCCTTGTGGGAATAGGCTTTGTTGGCTCTATTTCTACTAGAACGGGCTTGGTTGTGTTGAATGATGGTGTTGTTACTGACTATACTATTGTGCATGATTATTTTGTTGGTGTTATAGTGGTTCATGAAGTTATAGTCTCTCATGATGTGTTTGGATGTTAGAATGGGGTTTCAATGGAAGAGGAAACATATCTTTTTCTTCTCCATTTTCATTGATTTATCACATTTTCATGGGGAAGAATTTGATGAAGGGGATTAGCTCCTTATAAATGTAATTTTGGAAGTTTGTTTGAAGGTGAATAAGATGGTCAAGGTGCTTATGATTGAGGACATGGATAGTGATGCTTTTTTAGGTATAAGAAAAGGGTTTCTATCCCATTCTTTAAGTCTTTCACTTTTCTTGACAAAAAAAGTTACAAATCTATCAATACTCTTTTATTCCACTCAGGGAGAAAGGGGTTGCCAATCTAAGGTTGTTGAGGATGTTGTTTCACTTCCTCATAAGTTTGAATATAAGCTGGGAAGGCTATTGTGGATGATGTTTCTCCTCTAGAATGTATGAAGATGGATAGGAATTATATTGCTCCTATAGATACTACTTCTTCCCCTTTGTCTATTGTTCTTTACCAAACACATGTTGTGTGTTCTACTATCATTGTGGTTGCTACTTATTCTTTGTTGGTAGTTGTTCCTGATGCTTACCTTGAGCATGAAGGAAGTCTATTCTACTAGGAGCTTTGTTATAGGAATTTCTTCTGTGGATATGGAGAATGCATAGATTAACATTGATTTTCCTAACTCTATTCTTCTTGAATAATCTACTTGGCTTAAGAGATCACTTAGGGAAGATTCTATGAGAATGGGTCCAATATTGATAGTCTTAGAAGATGGATCATTCAAGTTTGCAAATTTCATGGTAGGGTTAAGGTTTTAGCTATGTTAAATTATTTTTTTCATTTTTCCTTTTCCTACCAAAAGGACAGCTATAGGATTCTTCATGAGGCCCCCTAGATTTTGGGTTTAAATGGTCCTAGTATTCAAATTTAGTCTCATGATTTCAATTAAATGGTAAAAATATTTAATTTTCCTATTGTGTTCATCTATCAAGGTTACCTTTGGAATTTTAGAATGAAAAGGTTTTCATGATTATTGATAACTCTTTTGGACAACATTGTGCTACTGATAAGATCGATAAATTTATGAGGAGGTTGTTATTTGCTCTTTTTTTTTTAATGTGAAAAAATAGAAACCCTCCACTCAAATTACCTTTTCTTCACATTTTGGTTCTTGGGTACAGTAGATACACTATGAAGACTCCACAGTGACTAGCCATTCTTTTGGTAAAGTGGGTCATGCCTCCTCTTGTTGTTCGTTGTTGTCTTGCTGTACTTCAACCTTTATCCTTTGCTCTATACAAGATTTGAAGTTCTTTGAAAAGAATGCTTATCTTAATCCAAAACATATTATACTAACATTACTTATTTGGTTTCTATAGATTTAAAAAAAAATTCAATAGACCGTAAAGGCATTTTATTATGCAAATATGAATGTATCTTTACTAATACGGATGCAACAGTATATTATAATGTTACATAGCTCCATTACCGTAGAATAGCCCATTATTGAT
Organism: Cryptomeria japonica; assembly: GCF_030272615.1. Lineage (NCBI taxonomy): Eukaryota > Viridiplantae > Streptophyta > Pinopsida > Cupressales > Cupressaceae > Cryptomeria > Cryptomeria japonica. Next base: position 1,383,553 of record NC_081408.1, on the reverse strand, counting down.
GGTCTAAAAAATTCAAATAATATCACACTCATTAATTGATAGATATCCGTCTCTTACATAGAAGGAAAAAAGCAAAATATATACTGTACAGTTCAAAGTTGAGGATGCATGAGACTATCATCACTAGTCAACAAAAAATCAGCATAACTATAGTATATTTAAAGGCTTTTTCTAACAATCTACGCGAGGAAATAACATACAATATATAACGTCCATACGTATTGCGACAAGGATACCATCAAAATATCCACCTAAATATACAAAAGATTAAACAAAAATGTTGATAGAGCTGGATGAATGGTGGTGGTAGAGTCAGGGTTCCTTGTCAGTATTCGGCTTCGGAGATGGTGGTGTATATGTTCCAGTCCTTAATGGCTTTTCCAGTGCAGCAGAACTGTTTGTATAGTTTTCTGCTGATTTGTCTGACTTCAAAGCTTCAGCAGTGTTTTCATGAGGGAGATAATTTTCCTTCTTATCTGCTTTTATTCTACCAAGCTCTGCAACAGAAACAAAAAGTCTCATCATTTAGTCTAGCCTAAAGCAAAGTTACCATGCATATTGCAGTGGTATCTAAGGAAAATTAAGGTATAATGACAATAAAAGAAAGTTCAATAAATATCTCAGATGGAATAACGATTTCCCATATCATATCTAAGCAAAAAACTGAGGAAACATGAGCTAATAACTTGCCTGTTGTTGCAGTGTTTCCTGAAATTATCATAATAGCAAATAACAGACAGAATATCATCTTCCTTTTCCCTTCCATAGCTATAAAAATCTATACAAACATTGTGTTGGAGAGGTGGGCTTATTATAGCAGATGGGAGGGAAGCATACGTCAATCTTTTACTGTAACGACAACTATATGCTTTATTGATCAGATTACTTCCATTAATTTCACAAAAAAGTATGATTCTATTGTTCCCCATGAAATGACAAAATCTCTAGCCAATCTTTTATATAGAAGTGTTAACCAACTATTTGCTTTGATTTGTTTCAATTGGGTTATGATTACTTTGATGTCTCAAATTGAGAAAATGTATTGTTTTAATTATTGATTAGCTTAGGTCCCTTAATATGACCAAAAAAACTATGATTTTATTGCTCCCCTGGAAATGACAAAATCACATTGGATCAGTGTGATTACTTTGATGTCTCATTTCAGGTTAGTGCGCAAGCATGAGGAGCTTTCCAACTCATGGGTTGATTGAGATATTCTGGATTGAATATGATTAGCATAGACATAGGCGTACTAATCATATCTCAAATTCAATGGGATCTCATTACCTGCACCACTGCATATGTACCTTAATTGCGTAAGAGAGATTGCAGATCAGAGTGAAAATTTTAAATAAAAAGCGAATGGACAAAATACAATTGAAACTCATTTCAAAATCGGAATCTGAAAATGCAATTGAGAGAGATTAAGTGAGGAGACATCAGAGGTAGCGAGTGATAGTCATTTTTTGGAATGGCAATATAAAAATGAGCATTGCATATTAACATAATAATTATAGAAGAGACTTTTGGAGAAGTGGAGAAAATTATTTTACATTTGAAAATATTTATAAAGATTTTAAAAAGTTATTTGAAATAGATTTCAAGATGGGCCATTTTGTTTTCATGATGGAGTTCATGTGTCATCGTTACAAAAAGTTTTATTATTAAATGATATGGAAAATGAATTAATTTTAAAAATCATGTTATCATTAAAAAAAGTTACATTTTCTTAATGTTTTGAATGATTTTTTAGTGAAAATATAGAAATAAAGTCTACATATACTAAAACTTCTTCCTTAAGTTGAAGTTATTTTTTTTCTTTTTTTTTTTTTAGGACAAGTGTTGTGTTTCTTCATTAAAGATTCATAGGAGGGCATGAATCGATGCATAGCTCTTAGTTGGGTTTTATATGTGATAATTGTTCTATCTTATTGTGTTGGTAAGCTTTGAGGACATAATAATATAAATAATGGCTTTTAGCGGTATATGATGTTTTGCTCTAGTAATTTCATGTTTTAGTGCACAAGTTTATTGGTACTTTTATAATTTTTTTGTGCTATGCCATCTATTTATCTCTTATAATTGTTTTGTTCTTTTGTGGGATGTTCTTTTTATTTCAAGTATTTTAGATTTTTGTATGTATATGCTTCGTATTTTTCATAAATTTATTAAAATTATTCTTTGAAAACATCCTTCACTAGTAGTGTGTGTTTTCTTATTTTATTGACATCATCTTTCTTACCTACAAAAATAATCTAACATTATGAATTAATAGATGTTGAAGCCTTGTTTCAAAGATCCCATTTTGGCATAGGTAGATAATTCAGTAGAAAATTATTTATTTATTTTTCTTCTTACTACTATTATTACATAGTATGCACAAATGGGTTTACAAACTTTGAAGTATGAATCAATGTTAGTTTTGTTTCAATGATAAAATAGAAATATCTTATGGAAAAAATATAGAACACTATACTAAAAGAAAAACCACTAGAATAGCATCCTGCCTAGCCATGCCAAAATAGGGGCTTTAGAACTATAACGCCACCATCTTACATGGTGCAGGAGCACCTAAGGTCTAGTAAATTTGTCGATTTGGCGTTTTAAGTCTTAGGAGTTAGGGTTAGGTCTATTTTGATTTAATAAGGTCTTTTGAGACCATTTGTAATGTCATTTCATGTTTTTGGGTCTATTGGTCAAAATTGGAGTCATGATTTTCAAATTTGTGAAGCTGCTCAAAATATTGTCATTTCTGTCATCAGGATAAGTTATATTGATAAAATGTCACTGTGATAAAATTTTGTCATTACTGTTATTGGGATAGGTTAAACCGATAAGGTATCATTGTTGTTATTGGGATAGGTTACACTATCGGATTTGCAAAATTCTATTCTGCCGACTTTGAATAGTTATTTTGATAAAGTATCAATATTGGCATCAATATAGTTAACCCGATAAAGCATCATTGTGTTGAAAAGTTGTCATTGAAATAGTTAATCCGATAAGGTTGTCATCGGGATAATTTACACTATCGGGATTGCAAAAGATTATTTAGCCCGCTTCGATGGGTTATTCCAATAGGCATCCACATGTCTTGTTTGGCATAAGCTATACTAAAATGAGTGACATCAGAGTGGTTTATTCTGTCAGGATTACTGGAATTTGTTTCTCTTCCTGGAAGAGTTATTCTGATGGGAGATTGAAAGTCATGATCGAAGTTATTATTCAAATATCGGTACCCAACGTTGGTCTATCAGCTTGACATTGCTATTCTAACACCTGTGTTCGACAACAACTTATCAGTTTTTGAATTTGAATAGTCATGCAATCCAATGATCATGGCAGGAAAATTCAAATTTGGTATAAATTGTATGAGCAATGGGTAGAGAACTAGAGAGGGGGAGAACAGGGAAAATTCTACAAAGTAATTTTGTAACTTCTTTTTTTTCAAATTTGAAATCATTGGCACTAAATTGGAAGATTATTTTATGTAATTCGCTCTATTTCTATAATTTTCTCTAATTTTGTATTTACGTATTGGTATTTGGATTCAAACTGTTTAAGTGAGAAAATGTGGGTGTATAGTGGTGTGTTATCTTCCATTCACTGATGATTTGAAATTCTAAGTTGTTAAAAAGATTTTGTAGATTGCTCACAAGGTCGCGTGGTAGCTGATGGGGAGGATCCTAATTGCTTGAATTGGCTTGACTCACTCCAAGGCTTTCTTCCTAGCCTACCCTAGGAACACTTCTCTCTATTCCCCTAATCCACTCTAGGTCCTCACTACCGAGGGTTTTTACTCTGCTCTTTGTGAATTCACTTTCGTAAATCCACCAACTCACTAATCTACTGAATCTAACCAGACACCTTGCAGGGTTTGCTCTACCATGGATTAAGCCTACAACTTCCCCCAAGTTATTTTCTCCTCATGCTAGGATCTTCTCTCCCTTTGAGCCCATCTTCCCCTGATCTGAGGCTGATAGCCTAGACTCTGGTCTACCCTGCAAGTGATTTCGTTTTGGTCACTGATACCTAGTCGGGCTATCATCAAGCTCGCCTAGGGCCAGTTTGCTGAAACGGCCGATGCCATTTCCTGGTTTGCTACAAATATCAATCTATAGTACATGGCTGGCTCTTCTTGACAACCTCCAATGGTCATGTGGATCCCACGATGGAGAATCAAGACAAAGCCATGTTTATCACTGCTTGTCACCAACAAAAAATAAGAAACAAAATGACAACTTATTTACAGAGCTGAGCTTAGCATGACTTCAAAATTTGAACTCACAAAACACAGAAAAGTAACATCTACTCTATCATACTAGCATTTAAAAAGTTAAGCCACTATTTACAGAATTCTGAGAAAATAACCAGAAAATGATCTTCCAATTGTTATTGCACAGAAGTTTATTTTTGTGGAACTAACACATCCAACAATCCCAATCCAACCTTCTTACAGAATTCCCATTGGGTCTTTAATAGCCTCCACGACATGTCATGAAAACATCCCTAACAACCGAGATTCAACTCGACACAATTCAGACATAATTCAGTTTCTGTCTATAACTGATTTTTCAACCTTCATCGGGTCATCGGGTTAGCACCACAACACTTATCCTAATGTCCGAATGGTGGTTTACAACTCACTTGTTTTCCTATCGGGTCATCGGTGTAGCCTCAAAACACTAACACCGATGTTCGATGACATTTGAAAAATTACGCACTTCCTCATCAATTTCCATCAGCTCATTAGAGTGGCAACAAAACATTCTTGCTGATGGCCGATGGTGCACTCCCAACAAAGAGCTTCCTCATCGGGTTGTCGATATAGCCTAAAACATCTTCTGTCGATGGCCGATGGTGGGCTCCAAACCGTATGATTTCCCATCGGGTTGTCAAGCGGCACAAAAACTAGTCTAGCCGATACCCCATGGCTCCACTTCGACTCGCTCTCCTCGCTACCTTCTCGCTGGGTCCCACCATGGTTGCCAAGTCGTGGGTGATAAACCTCGTACAGCTTTCCATAGCGGTATAGTGACCGATGGTGATCAACCCGAGACTTACTCACCCATTAGATGGCGGTCATCAAGTTATCGGGGTAGGTGGATAACACTCCCGCCGATATCCAATGGTTCAATTTTGACTTGCTCCAACTGCTGGCAATTTCATCAAGGTAGGTCTTGTCGAAAAACAAAAATTTTCACAAAGAAGACAAAATGCACTCCAAGCTCCAAACAGATAACCTAATGGACTAAAACGAGTCCTTATGCCAAAATGCCAAAATTGCAAAGGGTATTTCTTCACCCTTAGGTGCTCCTGCACTAGTAGCTAGGCTAACTAGGGTACTAACAAGAATTTTGATAGTTTCTCCCTGATTCGATTGTCAGAACACCCAGAAATTTGGTGTGAGGACTCAAGAGGGCTAGAGGGTAGCTATAGTTACAATTATGGTTGCTAATTTTATGAGCATATAAGTTTGTTTTTTTGTAATCTGAATATTGAATTTGTAGTCGAGAGTCTCTGAAAGGGTTTTTTGTGTGTTGAATGTTGTAAGTCGGAAGGAAGTATTTTTTTTACTACATCGGGTGGTATCAGAGCAAGCGAGTAGATTCCTTGAAAGGAGATACTACAAGTTTGAGAGAAGAGTGAGTAAGTGATATCAAACAAGATGCCTCCTAAGAACATTGGTACTGCCAAAGAGTTGCACTAGTTGAGAGAAAACAATACAAGGTTGCAAGAGTCTTACAATGTTGTGTTGGCAAGGCTTGAAGCCTTAGAGTCTAATCAAAGAAGGAATGTTGATTTGGGAGATGTGATTGAAGAGGAGGAAGAAGAAGAGTTCAAGGAAGAAGATGGAGAAGAGCAATTGCACCCTGAGGAAAAGAGGACAATTGGACTTCAAAAAGCAGTTCAAGGTGACAAACATAAGGTGAAAGTTGAATTGCCTATGTATGGAGGTAATTTGGATGAAGAAGAGCTTCTAGATTGGATTGGAGCTATGGACAATCACTTTGAATGTGAAGATGTTCCTGATGAGAAGTAGGTGAAGATAGTAAAGACAAAGCTGAAAGGACATGCATTATTATGGTGGGACTATGAACAAGCTGAAAGGAAGAAGAGAGGTAATGCAAAAATAATTTCTTGGGACAAAATGGTTGCTAAACTTAAGGGTAAGTTTCTTCCTAAGACTATGAAGTTCAATTGTATAAGAAACTCCAAGGTTTGAAACAAAAAGAGTTAGATGTCAAAACTTATACTAATGAATTTTACAAATTGAGCATAAGATCAGGTAGGATGGAAGATGAGGTTGAAAACCTTGCTAGATAGCTCGGTGGACTTAGATTTAATATTCAAGATGAACTAGTTGTGGCAAATCCAAGGACAGTGGAGGAGTGTTTTCAACTGGCAATTAGAGTAGAAGAAAAGTTGAAGAGAAGACAAGATAAGTCAAGTAGGGCCAAAGGAACATTTTCTACTTCAAGACAATCAAATGAAACCCAAGAAGATGCAAACAAAAGTCAGGAGAATGGTGCATATTTTAAAGGTAGAGGCACTAGAGGCAGATTTGGTGGAGGTAGGAATTCCAATATATATTCTTGTATGTTCTATAATTGTCAAGAGTTTGGACACCCAGTATTCAAGTGTCCTGAAAGACAAGGATCTACATCAAGTGGTGAAAGACGGGGTGAAAAGACAGTCCAAATTATGTAGGAAGATAAAGGTTAAAGTGTCAGCTCTCCAAATTATGTTGCTGCTCCAGAAGTAGGTGAAGCACTAATGTTGAGAACAACACTTTTGAAGGAATCCAAGGAGAAGGAGCTTGTTCAGGACCACATGCAAATCTCAAGGTAAAGTGTGCAAGGTAGTAATAGATTTGGGTTCCATTGACAATATGGTGTCTACAAAGATGGTAGATAAACTGAAAGTAGAAATAATTCCTCATGAAGCACCATATAGAGAATCTTGGGTAAATGATAATCAGCCACTTTTGGTAAATGAACAAGCCTATGTTGATTTTCAGATTGGACGATACAAAGATAGGATACTTTGTGACATTTTAACCATGGATTGTTTCCATCTACTTCTTGGAAGGCCATGGCAATTTGATAGGAAAACACTCTATGATGGTAGAAGGAATACCTACACCATTAAGAAGGATGGAAAAACTTTTGTATTAATCCCATTGTAGGAGACTAAAGAAGCAAGAGGCAAGGCAAAAAAAATCATCTTGGTTGGCAAGAAGGAGTCGGTGAAGGTAAGTGAAGATGAGTCAAGAAAAGTTGCAGTTACTCCTATGTTTGGAGATACCAAATCAAAAGGTTTGTAGACTATTTCAGTTAGGGATGACAAAGGTAAGGTGTTGATACCTAAAATAGACGAAACAAAGGCCAAAGATCAAATGTATGTGCAGCCACAAGGTGGGTGGAAGGAGGATGAAGCAATCTTGGTTGTGACTCTAATTTCCTATAATGGAAAAACAAGTTGATAAGCAATCATGTTCTGCAATAACATAGCATTTCAAGTCTAATAAACATGGTGGATCAGGGGTTCCAGTGACAGAGAACCTGAGGCATAAAGGACAAGTGATTGGACATGGAGTTGGGAGTGTTTGGAAAGAGTCAAAGGACAGATATGGAAAGCATGAAGTAGTTGTGATGGAGAAGCCAGTTCAAGGCACTCAAGCAAGGATGACACCTTGAAAGGTTAGCGATGGACAAGCACAATCTGGTTTCCAAGGGACTTAGAAAATTTTCAAGCCCGGGTGTTTGGTGCAAGAGCACCTAAGGTCTAGTAAATTTGTCAATTTGGTGTTTTGAGTCTTAGGAGTTAGGGTTAGGTCTATTTTGATTCAATAAGGTCTATTGAGACCATTTGTAATGGTATTTCATGTTTTTGGGTCTGTTTGTCAAAATTGGAGTCATGATTTTCAAATTTGTGAAGTTGCTCAAAATGTTGTCATTTCTGTCATCGGGATAATTTATACCGATAAAATATCATTATGATAAAATGTTGTCATTACTATTATCAGGATAGGTTAAATCAATAAGGTATCATTGTTGTTATTGGGATAGGTTACACTATCGGATTTGCAAAATTCTATTTGTCTGACTTTGAATAGTTATTCCGATAAAGTATCAATATTGGCATTCGGATAGTTGAGCCAATAAAGTATCATTGTGGTGAAAAGTTGTCATCAAAATAGTTAATCCGATAAGGTTGTTATTGGGATAATTTACACTATCAGGATTGCAAAATATTGTTTAGTCAACTTCGATGGGCTATTCCAATAGGCATCCACATGTCTTGTTCGACATAAGCTATACCAAAATGAGTGACATCGGAGTACTTTGTTCTGTCGAGATTACTGGAATTTTGTTGCTCCGCCTTGAAGAGTTATTCCGATGGGAAATTGAAAGTCATGATCGGATTTCTTATTTTGATATCGGTACCCAGCATTGGTTAATCATCTCGGCATTGCTATTCTGACACCTATGTTCGACAATGACTTATCAGTTTTTGAATTTGGCAGTCCAACGGTCACGATGGGAAAATTCAAATTTGGTATAAATTGTATGAGCAACGTGTAGAGAACTAGAGAGGGAGATAATGGGGAGAATTCTACAAAGTAATTATGTAACTATTTTTTTTTTAAATTTGAAATCATTGGCGCTGTATTGGAAGCTTGTTTTTTGTAATTCATTTTGTTTCTATAATTTTCTCTAATTATGTATTTACATATTATTGTTTGGATTCAAACTGTTTAACCGAGCACATGTGGGTGTATAGTAGTGTGTTATCTTCCATTCACTGATGATTTGAAATTCTGAGTTGTTAAAAAGATTTTATAGATTGCTCATAGGGTCGGCTGGTAGCTAGGCTAACTAGGGTACTAACAAGAATTTTGACAGCTTTTCCCTTATTCGATGGTCAGAACACCCTGAAACTTGGTGTCACTACCCAAGAGGGCTAGAGGATAGCTATAGTTACAATTATGGTTTCTAATTTGATGAGCATATAAGATTTTTTTGTTGTAATCTGGCTGTCGAATTTGTAGCCGAGAGTCTCTAAAAGGATTTTGTGTGTGTTGGATGTTGTGAGTCGGAAGGAAGGAGTTTTTCTACTGCATCATTACAGAAAAAACATTATCAGTTGGAAAAGAAGCATAAAATTTGTTCTTTTGGAAGTGTTACATTCACATATCACATTCCATATGTCATATGCCCAATGTATCATCACATGACACAATGACACCATTCTACATACATATATACATACACACACACACACACATATGTATACATGTATATATACATATATATATACTATATATATATATACATATATATGTATATATGTATATATACATATATATGTATATATACATATATATATATGTATATATAGATATATATACACATATATATGTATCTAAATATGTATATATACATATATCTACATATATTTACATATATAGATATATATATACATATATATTTACATATGTATCTATATGTAAATATATGTATATATACATATATAGATACATATACATATATATATATATATACATACATACATATATATATATATAGATATATATAGATATATATATATACATATATGCATATATACATATATACATATATACATACATATATAGATATACATATATACATATAGATATCTATACACACACACACACACACACATATATATATACATACCTATATATGTATATGTATGTATGTATATATGTATTCTTCTCATGTGCATGATTGTTGACATTGGGTAAATAGTATTATTATTGTTGATCAAGTTTTAAATATGATAGTAAGTTTGTAAAAATTAAATATTATTGTTATAATGATTCACCCTCCCTCCTCTTAGTATAACCCTATGCTCTTCAAGATTAAGCTATTTTGGTGATCTTTTTCATATTATTTTTATTATTATTATATAATTATATATATGAACTTAAACATTAAGTGTAGAAATGATACCTATATATGATAATTAATTATAAACCATGAACTAATTTATTAGAAAAATAAATAATGAATTTAACTTCGGTCAACCTCTTGTCCATGTTTTAGACTGACACAAGCCAAGAGAAACCAATTCCAAAATTAACTTACTACACTAACATTGCTTCTGTGTTTTCTATTGATTAGGAAAACAAGAAGAAACAGTCAACTTAAATGGAGCATAAACGCATTCCGTTATGCCAATATTTTGTTAAGAAAGTAACGGTATTTTTTAAGTTACAGAGCCCAATGACCATAGAATGGACCACTACCGATGAAGGAAAACATTGGAGTAATATCATAATCTTTTTTCTCATATTGATAGATATTAGTCTTTTACATAGAAGGAAAAGAAAATACGTACTTTATTGAGCTCAAAGATGAGGATGCATGAGACTATCATCACTAGTCAACTAAATATCAGCATAACTATACTATATTTAAAGGCATTTTCCAGCTATATAGGCATAGGAAATGATATACGATATATCTTGTACAATATATAATATATCCATTCCTATTGCAATAAGGATACCATCGAAATCTCAACTTAAAATGCCAAACATTTAAACTATAATGTTGAAGGAGCAGGGTGAATGGTGGTGGTGGAATCAGGGACTCTTGTTACAATTAGCCGTAGGAGGTGATAGCATATATGTTTCTGTTTTTAATGGCTTTCCCAGTGCAGCAGAACTGCTTGTATATTTCTCTGCTGTTTTTTCTAACTTCAAAGCATCAACAGTGTTTCCATGAGGGCAATGATTTTCCTTCTTTTCTTCTTTTATTCTACCGAGCCCTGCAGCAGAAACAAGAAGACTCATGAATTATTATAACCTAAAACTAAGTTATTATGCAACATATTGTAGGGCTATGCAAAGAAAAATAAGGTAGAGACAGTAAGAAATAGTATCCTGAATATCTCAAGAAGAATAATCGTTTGGCCTATCCTAACTAAGCAAGAAACTGAGGAAACATGATTTAATGACTTGCCTATTCTAGCAGTGTTTCCTGAAACTATCATCATTGCAAACAACAGACAGAATATCATCTTCTTTTTCCTTTCCATAGCCGTAAAAATCTATACAAACATCGTGTTCGAGATGTGGGCTTATTATAGCAGATGTGAGGGAAGCATACGTCAATCTTTTACTGTAACGACAACTATATGCTTTATTGATTACATTACTTCCATTAATTTGACAAAAAAGTATGATTCTATTGCTCCCCATGAAATGACAAAATCTCTAGATAATCGTTTATATAGAGGTTTTAACAAACTATTTAATATATAATTTAACTATTTGTTTTGATTTCTTTCAATTGGGTTATGATTACTTTGATGTCTCGAGCTGAGAAAATGTATTATTTTAACGATTGATTAGATTAGTTCGCTTAATATGACAAAAAACTATGATTCTATTTCTCCCCTTGAAATGACAAAATCAAGTTGGATCGGTGTGATTACTTTGATGTCTCATTTTCAGGTTAGTGGGCAACTCTGAGCAGCTTTCCAACTCATGGGTTGTTTGAGATATTCTGGATTATATATGATTAGCACAGGCATAGGCGTACAAATCATATCTCAAATTCAATTGGCTTCTCATTACCTGCACCACTCCATATGTAGATTGTGGATCAGAATGATAAATAAAATTGAAAAATAAAATAAAATGTGAATGGACAAATACAATTGAAAATCATTTCAAAATCAGAATCTGAAAACACAATTGAGAGAGATTAAGTGAGAAGACATCATAGAAGGCGAGTGATGGAAACAACTATCTAGCCACCAGGATGCAGCATGACATCAATGGTTGGATGTTACATAATTAAAGTTTTGTCTTCTCATTGATGAAGATTGTTGTTAAATTTAGTTGAGGCGAACATACTGTAAATAATCCTCATCGATGATAAGTCAAAACTTTAATTGTGTAGCATCCAGCCATCAATGCTATGGTGCATCTTGATGGCTGGATATCTATTTCTGCAAGTGGTAGTCATTTTTTTTGGACATGGCAATATAAAATGACCGTTGCATATTAACATAATAATAATAGGAGAGTTTTGGAGAAGTGGAGGGAATTATTGATCTGATTAGGATCTATGACAATTACAGACAAATGCTTAACAATATTACACAAGTTAATTCAAAGCTTTAATCTGAGCGAATTAACATAATAATGCTTAAATGAACAAAGCATAATAAAGGTAATGAACTGAAAGAAAGAGAGTAGAAAGACAAAAGACAAAACACAATTGATAACGGAGTTCGTCCACGTGTCGGACTACGTCTCCAGGTCCTGCTCCAATAGGGGGACCGATCCGATTAGCTCCAAAATCAATTACAAGTGTTACAAGATATTCCCTTCAAGCACAATGGCAACATTATTCTCCAATGTGCAGGAATAATCAACAAGCCTTCAAGTTCATAATCTCCTTCTCATCACCTGGATGCCTACCAAAAGCCTAATACCCCTTTTTATACATGAAATTAGCCCAAAAAAAGGCTATAACCACTAATTACAAAGATAATCCCTTTCAACTAATTGAATCTTCGTAATAAACCCTTTACTATTTTATGGATTTGATTTTACTCCATAAATAGGGGTTGTTTTAACCATATACCCTTATTTAACTAAGGATAGGCGGATCGTGTATTGGTTAAATTAATATTACCCCAAAAATAGCGCAACGGTTATGTAATATTTTGGGAGGACGATGGTCAAGGTTCAACCCCCGTCAGCCTCCATTCTCTCTTTGGGCAGTTTGTTATTACCTAAAGAAACTTCTTTCTAAATAATAGTAAATTGCATGTGTGGTGTAGCGGCAAAGGTGGACGGTTTAGCTATGGAGATCACGGGTTCGAATCTATACTTGGAAACTTTTTGGTAGCTGTTGTAACATTATTTTTGGTGGAAAGCATATCCACCCGGATCAATTGTATATTTAAAAATGTTTATAAATATTTTAAAAAGATATTTGAAATAGATTATAGTAGGGTGTGGTTGAGTTCAAGGGTCATTATGTTTTCATGATGGAGTTAATGTGTTCAAATGGTTACAATAAATTTTTAAATGATATGGGGAATGAATTAGTTTTAAAACTTCTATTACCATTAAAAAGTTACACTTTCTTTATGTTTTGTATGATTTTTTAATGAAAATATAGAAATAAAGTCTAAATATACCAAAACTTATTCCTTAAGTTGAAGCTTTATTTTAATTTTTTTTATATATTTATGTTTTTGGAAAGTGTTGTGTTTGTTCATTAAAGGTTGATAGGAGGGCATGAAATGATGTAGGTTTTATATATGATAATTGTTCTATCTTATTGTGTTGGTAAGCTTTGAGGGCATAATTATATAAATGATGGCTTTGACTAAGAGAACGTGGTTTTTTTTGGTTTTTTTTTATGCTATGCCATCTATTTATCTCTATAAGTTTTATTTTCTTTTTGTGGAATGTGTTTTTTGTTTCAAGTATTTTATATTTCCATATGTATATGCTTCGTATAAATTTACAAAAATTGTTTTTAGAAAAGATTCTTCACTAGTAGTGTGTGCTTTTTTCTTTTATTGGAATCTTTCATAACTACAAAAAAAATCTTCCATTATGATTTAATAGATGTCAAATCCGTGTTTCAATGGTCTCATTTTGGCATAGGTAGAGAATTTTGTAGAAAATGTCATAGATTAGCATTTTTTCCTTCTTACTACTATTATTACACAATATGCACAAAATGGCTTCAAAAACTTTGAAGTACAAATCAATGTTAATTTTGTTTCAATGATAAAATAGAAATATCCTATAGAAGAAAAATAGAAAAGTATACTAAAAGAAAAAATACTACAAAGACATCCTACCTAGCCATGCGAAAATAGGTGAGCTTTACAACTATAATGTCACAATATTACAACAATATTGTTATTAGTTAAAAAAGAATTATAAAATTTATTGTTTTGAAAGTGTGACATTCGCATATCACATTCCATATGTCATATGCACAATGTATCATCACATAAAACAATGAAACCATGGTGATCATAAAATGGGGTGGAGTTACCCCACAATTCAATGATGGTCGTTTTTCATATATGTTGGAGATTGTTGTAGCACAAGCTTGTATGGTTGCCATTCATGTCAAACCTACTTATCCAGATAGATATTGGTTTGGATATACTTTCTTAGACCTTGGTTATCGAGATTGTAGTTGGTCTGGATATTGTTTTGGTGTTGGTTGTGTCATCCTATATGTAGGGTGGTCTAAAATGTTTTTGGTCCCTTCCGGATATGTTGTTAATTGTATTGCAGTTTAGTGGATCATGTTCTTTTGGTTTGGATATGTGTTGAAAAATGTGTTGAGATGTTTATTTGGCTTTCACCTTGGCGTGTTGAGATTCACATGGAGTATTTTGCATTGGTAGTGATTATGTGGTTGACTAGTTGATTATATATATACGTTATGCTTTGTAACATTCTCTGGAACAAGTGTTAGCATGTGAAGATTGTTGGATCATTCATGGAATGATGTGATGATATATTTTGTTTTCCTCTTTATCATGGAGTGGACCAATCTAATAATTTTAGGACTAGATGGCTTATTTTGTGTAATATTTCTTATTTTGTTTTAGTCGATCCCTAATTAAGATTTCAACATATATAAGATGTGTGGATGGATGAATTGAGTATCAATGAGAAGTGAATTGTGTGAGAAGTGTATGCAAATTATTTGGAAACAGATTTGAGTTTGTGGTGATGTGAAAGTTAGTTTGGAAAAAGCATTGAAGCTGATATATTCTGCAAGACAATATGCTATGATAGTGGAGATTATCAGATGTATTTGCCATGTTATTGGTTGTTTGATTATTGTTCAAGGATAATTTCATGATCAAGAGAATCCTTCTCAATTTCAGTTCAACTATTTCAGTCATTGTTGATTGATAGTGTCCTTTGACAATAGTTTGTATCTTGTCGTGAAGAAGTGTTATTTAGATGTACAAGTTCTTTTATCTTTGCCTGAGGTAGTGCACCTTGGTTTTGCAAGTCCTTTAGGTATTGGTTCTCCTTGGATGCAAGCCTAAAATATTGTAAATATTGTTATTCATATTGTGAGTTAGATTCTCATCGTGTTTTTTCATTTTTTGGTATTTCCACGTGAATCTGGTTTTCATGTATTTATGTGAATTTCCAGACCGATTCACCCCACCCCCTCCTTAGTCCTACTAGGTGTTCATCAATTGGTATCAAAGAAAGGTTCCTCTTTGGAAAGCTTAACTACTTGAGATAGATATAGAAATGGTGCAGGAACTTCATCTTAAAG
Source organism: Cryptomeria japonica (assembly GCF_030272615.1). NCBI lineage: Eukaryota > Viridiplantae > Streptophyta > Pinopsida > Cupressales > Cupressaceae > Cryptomeria > Cryptomeria japonica. The sequence continues at coordinate 1,368,209 of NC_081408.1, read as the reverse complement.
CTCTTATGTTTGATGGATCAAACTTTAATTATTGGAAGGAAATAACGAAATCCTAGTTGGAAGCATTGTAGAATGGAATCTGGGAGCTTATCCATAAACTAGTTATCAATGATATTAGAATGGACCATCAATTCCACATGAGATTAAGTCTCAGGAGAAAAATAGACATGATAGAAGAATTCTTATCAACTATCTTAGTGATGAAGTATTTGGAAAGAATAAAGGAATGAAAGAAGGTTTAAGGGAATCTGAAATGAGTTGTGTTATGCATATAAATGTGATCTCAAGACTCAATAAGAAATACTTTGGAACTTGAAGTATAAATTTGAAGGTTTCAAAATAGCTGATGATAAAAGCATTGAAAGTTACATACATAGAGTGAATAATATATAGCAGAATTTATCTAAGTTGTTGGAGGAGTTCTTGAAGAAAGTGATGTTATCAGGACAATCTTGTTTACATTGTCAAAACGTAACAAATTGAAGAAGTTTTCTATTGATGAATCTCGTGATTTAAAAAACTACACAATTAGTGAAGTTGCATTCAATGTTTCAAGGAAATCAAAAGATAAACTAGAAACAAGTGAGAACTAGATGAGATTGAAGAAAAATTTGTAAGAAGACTGAAGTGGGGAATTGGAAAGTATAAAGATAACTTGTCCTTGAAATATTTTAATTAGGGAAGGATTGGTCATTAAGCTTATAAACGTATATATAAAGAAGATTACAAAAAGTTTGAGGATGATGAAAATAAAAGTAAACATAGAAGAAATGACTTGAAGATAAGAATATATGATAGAGATAAAGGGAAAAGGAGTTTATTTTGTATGGAGACACATTCATCTGAAGATGAAGAAGATGCTAACGAATCAAATTAATAATCCTTATTTTTGGCTATAGAGAAGTATTTGTAAAAAACCAAAAGACCAAAAGAGAAGACTACATTGCATACTAAAGTTGAACCTAGATCATGGATAATTGATGCTAGATGCTCAAGTCACATGACCAAAGATAAAGATAAATTTATCACTCTGAAGAAGTATGATGGTGGAATTATAAAATTTGTAGGAGAGGAAGCTACACCAATCTATAGAATAGAAAGCATCTTGATTGATGGTAATCATAAAACTGATTGTGTTTATTATCAAGAAGGATCGAGACATAGTCTATTGAGTGTTAATAAAATGTGCAATAGAGGTTATGAAGTTGTGTTTATAGAAACTTGATGTATGATTAGAAAAGGTAGAACTAAAAAGTTGGTAGCAAAAGGAATCAGGACAAGTGAAAATGTTAATTTTTCATAGAGGAAAAGAGTGGAAATAATTTTTATCTAAGTAAGAGTAATGAATGTTGGTTATGGAAGAAGAGGATGGGACATATCAACTTTGATAACATGATAAAGATAAATAACTATAAAGTAGTAAGAGATTTACTAAGGATTATCAAGCATATTGGCATTGTGTGAAGGCGATGTCAATTAGGAAAGAAAACCATAAGTTTAATTAATAAGGTGTATTCTATTTCTCATCCATTAGAGATAATTTATATATATTTGTATGGTCTGACAAGGATATGAGGAATCAATTGTGAAAGGTATTTTATGTTACTCATCGACGATTATTCTAGAACAACATGGGTTACTTTTTTTAGGGAAAAGCCTAAATCTTTTGAAAGATTTAAAGATTTCAAATCAATGTGAGAAAACCAAGTTGAGGCTAGAATCAATGGTTTGATATCTAACAGAGGCACCTAGAGAGTTTACTTCATATGAATTTGATAATTTCTATGAGAAATGTGGAATTAGGAGACATCTTTCTGCACTGAAAACCACTTAGCAGAATAGTATGGTAGAAAGAAAGAATAGAAATATTATTTAGATGGATAGAAATATGATTAATGATGCTAAATTGACTAATGTTTATTGGAAATAAGTTGTGCATGTCATTGTTTACATCCTTAATAGCCTAGTTCAGATAAGGAAAAATTATACAAACACACCTTATGAGTTGTAGTATGGAAGACCATCTATTGTGAAATATTTTAGAAGCTTTGGGAGTAAGTGATATATCAGAAGAGATGAGAATGACCTCAAAAATTTTAATACTAGAGATAATGAAGGAATATTCTTGGGATATGCTACGAACAACAAGGCTTGCCAATTTTATAATAAAAGATTGAACAAGATAGTGGAGAGTACAAGTGTGAATGTATACACTTGGCATGGGATCAAACTACGCCTAAACTTATTCAAGAGTGAATTTGAGATCATACCTACTACAAAATAAAAGACAACTTTAGAAGCAAGAAATGAAGAAAAACTAGATGAAGTAGAAGAAGAAAAATAAGAAGTGGATAAAACAATTAAGACCTCAAAATATGTGCATAGAAATCATTCAGGAGATCAAATAATTGGAGACAAGAATAAAGGTGTCCAGATTAGAAGAAGTGTCACAAGGTAAATGAGAAAACCAACTGTTATTTTCTTTTACTCATTAAACCTAAATAATATGAGGAAATAAGTAAATAAGAAAGTTGGGTTAAAGCTATGGAAGAAGAACTAAATCGAATACAGAAGAACCGAACTTGGGAGCTAATACCTAGACTAGTAGATAATATTATGATAGGAAAGAAGTGGGTGTTTCAAAACAAACTAATTAAACAAGGAAAAGGAACAAGGCAATATTGGTATGTAAAGGTTACTCTTAGGTAGAAGGTATTGATTTTGAAGAAAATTTTGCCCCTATTGCTAGGGTGGAAGCTATTAGAGTGTTTCTTGCATTTTCTACCTACAAGAACTTTAGAGTATATCAAATGGTAATTCGAAGAAGAGGTATACACTGAACAACTAGATGGATTTAGATTGTCAAATTATCTAGACATGGTTTGCAGATTAAAGAAGGCATTGTATGGACTTAAACAAACACCTAGAATATGGCATACAAGACTAGATAGATATTTGTTATAGCAAAATTTCAGGAAAGGTACTACAAACAATAACCTTTATTTTAAGGTTTAAGGCATTAATTTGTTGATTGTTGCTGTTTATGTTGATGATATTATCTTTGGACGAAGTGATTGCTTGTGTAAATAATTTGCAGAAGAAATGCAAAAAGAATTTGAGATGTCTATGTTTGGAGAAATGTCATTTTTTCTTAGTCTTCAAGTTACTCAACTAGATGATGGAATTTTATTTCTCAAGCTAAGTATGTTGAAGAAGTTTGATATGGAGAATCATAAACCTGTTACTATCCCTTTGGATATTGGATGCAAGTTAGGAAAGATGATGCATCTCCAGATATTGATCAAAAGAAGTACAAATCTATGATTGGAGGACTATTGTATCTTACTATTTCTAGACCATATATTATGTACGTTGTATGTTTTGGTTTCAATATTTCAAGCTAGTCCTAAGTAGACTCACGATCAAGAAGTAAAGAGGATTTTCAGATATTTGAAATGAACTCAAGATTTTGGCCTATGGTACAAGAAAGATGAAAATTTCATGTTGAAGGAATATATACATGTTGATTGGGTCATAAGTGTTGATGAAAAAAAGAGTACCAGTGGTGGAGCATTCTTTTTGGGAGATACCACTACTATGAACATTTTAAAGAATCGGTTATGTATATGATGAAGATATTCCTATTAAGTGTGATACTAGTGTTGTGAACATTTTAAAGAATTCGGTTATGTATTCAAAAACAAAACATATTTCAATTGGTTGTTATTTCTTGAGGGAGAAGGTTGCAAAAAAGGAAGTCAAACTGGAATACATTTCCACATTAGAGCAGTTATCATACATTTTACTAAGGCATTGGAAAATGATACTTTTGAGTATCTCAGGCATAAGCTAGGGGTTATTTTTCATTTTATTCATTTTTATTGGTGTATCTTTCCAAAGGGATACGTAGAACTTATATCTGTCTCTTGGATTGATGTTGATGTTGATGTTGATATTAGGGGGAGCAATGGTGCGAGTTGGTTAGTATGTTTCTTTTTTCTGTCAATTCCTTTTTTTATTATTGTCAAAGGTGGAGAGAGTTGTGATATTATTAGAGAAATTTTTTGTGATATTATTGTGAGGAGACAGAGAGTTTTTGTGAGATTATTAGTTTACATTGGTTTTGTTGTTTGTTGGTTTTTCCATCAATGACAAAGGGGGAGATTGTTGGAGATTGTTGTTGGCACAAGCTTGTATGGTTGTCATTGATTTTAAACTTGGTTATTTCGATGGATATTTGTCTGGATATGTTTTTTTAGACCTTGTTTATCTAGATGGATGTTGGTCCAGATACTCTATTGGTATTGGTTGTGTCATTTTGTATTCAGGGTGGTCCAAAATGATTTGGTGCCATCTGGATATGTTGTTAATTACATTGCATTTTAGTGGAACATATTATTTTATTATGGATATGTTTTGGAAGATGTGTTGAGATGTTTATTTGGGTTTCACCTTGGTGTGTGGAGATTCCCATAGAGTATTTTGCATTGGAAGTCATTATGTGGTTGACTAGTTGATTATATCTACACATTATGCTTTGTATCATTCTTTGGAATATGTGTTAGCATGTATAGATTGTTAAATCATTCATGGAATGATATATTATGATATTTTTTGGTTCCCTCTTTCTCTTGGAGTGGACCAATCTAACTATTTAGGGTTTAGGTGGCTTATTTTGTGTAATATTGCTTACTCTTTTTTGGCCACCCATAATTTGGATTTCAATGTTATATCTCATATATAACACGTGTAAATGGATGAATTGAGTATGGATGTGAAGTTAATTGTATGAAAAGTGTATGAAAATGATTTACAAATAGATTTGAGTTTGTGGTGATGCCAAAGTTAGTTTGAGAAGAGCTTTGAAGCTGGTATGTTTTTCAAGATAGTGTGTTGTGATAGTGGATATTATAAGAGATGTTTGCCATGTTATTAGTTTCTTGATTATTGTGAAAGGAAAATTTTATGATCAAGAGAATTCTTCTCAATTTCAGTTCAACTATTTCATTCGTTGTTGATTGACAATGAGTCCTTTGGCAGCAATTTGTATCTTGTCCTGATGAAGTGTTCTTCAGTTGTACAAGTTCTTGTATCTTTCTTAAAGTAGTGTGCCTCAGTTCTACAAGTCCTTTAGGTGTTGGTACTCCTTGTTTGTTAGCCTAAAATGTTGTAAACATTGTTATTCATGTTGTGAGTTAGATTCTAACCGTGATTTTTCCTTGTTAGGGTTTTCCACATAAATCTACAGTGCATGTGTTTATGCTTAATTTGTTGATGTTAAATAAGATGCTTGATTTGTTGATGATTAAAATGTTGATGTTAAATAAGATGATTAATAATTGTTTTTAAAGTTTTGGACTAATTCACTCCCCCCCTCTCATTCCTACTAGGCATTCAACAATATCCTTATATATATGTATGCATGATGTATGAATATACATACATACATACATACATACATTCTTCAATTAACCATTAAGTCATTCTGTTATGGCAATATTTTGTTATGAGAGTAACGGTAATTTTTTTAGTAACATAACCCAATGACCAAGGAATGTCCTTGGTGCAGGAGAACCTTAGGGTGAGAAATACCCTTTTCAATTTTGGCATAAGGACTAGTTCAAGTCCATTAGGAGCTTGTAGTGCATTTTTGTTTTCCAGCCAATATGTGGATTGCTACCATCGGCTATCAGAACCACCAGCTTCACCCTATTTCGATACCCCGATGAGTGTGCGTAAGGCCGAGATGGTTTGATCGGATATCGACGGGATTATTTTTCACCTATCCCAATATCCCGATGAGATCACCAGTGGGTTGGAGTGAGTCAGAGTGAGTTTGGAGTGGAACTATCAGGTATCGGCAAGACGAGCTCTCATGTCGCTCGATAACCCGCCCAATAAGCAAGTGCACTATTTTGGAACACGCGTTCGGCTATCCGTGCAACAATGTTTGGAGCTACACCAAAGACCTGATGGAAGAACATGTTGTTGGGAGCGCTCCATAGGACATCGGAAAGAGGTGTTTTGATGCTATGTCGATAACCCAACAAGAAGGTGCATGATTTGTAGAGTGTCATCGGTCATCAAAGAGAATGTCTTGATGCTATCCCGATGAGCCGATGGAAATTGTAAACTGTCATCGATCATCAGAGCGAATGTTTTGATGCTATCTCGATGACCCAATGTAAAAAGGAAAGACAGTTATAGTCAGAAACCAATTGTGTCGTTGAATCTAGTCTATTTGAGATGATTCATGACATGTCTAGGAGGCTATAAAAGAGCCAATGGGCACTTTGTTGGAAGGTTGGATGGTGGATGGTTTTGATTCCATGAAGAACATCTTTTGAATACATTTGAAGATCATTTTTTGGTTTATTTTCTCAGAGTTCAATTTTGTTTATAGACTATAAATAATGGCTTAAATATTTAAGTACCAATGCAGATAGAGTAGATGGTTCTTTTGTGTGTTTTGTGAGTTTCAAGTTTGAATCCATGCCAAGCTCAGCTCTGTAAATAAAGTTGTATGTTTTGTTTCTTGTTTTCTATTGGTGACAAGTAGTCATAGACATGGCTCTATCTTGATACTCCATCCTGGGATCCACACAACCATTGGAGGTTAGCAAGAAGAGACAACCATGTACACTAGAGTTATATTTGTAGAAGACCAGGAAAAGGCATCGGTCGTTTCAGAAAACTAGCCATAGGCAAGCTTGATGATAGCCTGGCTAGGTATCAGTGACCAAAACGAAATCACTTTCAGGGTAAACCGGAGTCTAGGCTAACAACCTCAGACTAGGGAAAGATGGGATCGATTGGAGAGAAGATCCTAGCACGAGGAGAAAACAACTTAGGAGTAGTTGTTGGCATATTTGATGGTAGATCAAACCCTACAAGGTGTTTGGTGAGATACAATAGAAAGGTGAGTTGGTGGATTTACAAAAGTGAACTCACAAAGAGCAGAGTAACAAACCTTAGTAGTGAGGACCTAGAGTGGATTAGGGGAATAGAGTGAATCATTCTTGGGTTAGGCTAGGAAAAAGGCCTTTTAGTGAGTCAAGCTGACTCAAGCAACTAGGATCCTCCCTATCAGATTGGTATTAGAGCAAGTCAAAGACTTGGGGTGAAGAGTGCAAGACTAATCTAGCATTAGTGGAAGGAGTAAAGATGGTGACCAATGCAGAATTGGCTAAGAAGGTCGATGACCAAGAAGATGAAAACCGATTGCTCAAGGAAAGGTTGGAACAGTTGGACTAGAAACTAGGTGTAATGGAAGTCATGACAGCAGACGTGAGTGGAAAGATAGAAGAGAAGGGTAAAATGGTGGCAATAGAGGATGAAGTCCTTATACTAGACCCTGTTGTTGATCAATAACCATTCTTGAAGGCTTTGAAGGCAATGAGTGGAAAATATTTGGAAGGAGTACCACTATTTAGTGGCAAGATGGAAGTAGAGTTAGTAATGGAATGGATAGAGGGAATGAAAAATCATTTTGAGTGTGATGGTGTGACTGAGGCCCAAAAGGCTAAAGTGGCTAAGTCAAGAATGAGAGGTGTTGCCATTACTTGGTGGAAGTTTATACAAAATGAGAGAGAGAGATAAAAGGTAAGATCCACATCTCTACTTGGAAAGGGATGGTAAGAAAAATCAGAGAGACTTATCTTCCTGAGGATTATGAAGTGCAATTGCATAGGAAAAGACAAAACCTAAGGAAAAAGGAGCTAGATGTAAGTACCTACACTGAAGAGTTCCAGAAGTTGTGTCTAAGATCAAAAGTGTTGGAGGATGAAAGCATTAGAGTATCAAGATATCTTAACGGTCTGAGATGGAATATACAAGAGGAATTAAGTTTGCTGAGTCCAAATACCATTCATAAATATTATCAGTTGGTCCTAAAAGTAGAAGAAAAGAATAAGAAGAAACATGAAAAAACTAGTAGAGGTAGAGGTAGAGGCCAAGATTCAAGAGGTTACAGAGGAAAATATGGAGGCAGAGGAAGTGAAACAAGATCACAAGGAGAATCGAAATTGACTGAGAAATCCAATGAATCTAGTGGAAGAGGAAACTATGGTAGAGGAAGAGCTAATAACAGCAATAACAGAGGTAGATCTGGAAGTTCTGGAAAAGGTTCATACTTTGCAAGCATTAAGTGTTACCATTGCAGTAATTTTGGTCATCTTGCCTATAGGTGTCTGGAGAAGGCTACTTCATCACATTTAGAGAAAAGAATCAATTATGTACAAGAGGATTCTAGTAGTGTGAAGTCTCCTGAAGTAAATCTTGACTTAGAGAATGGTGAGAATCTGATGGTTAGAAGGGTACTAATCAGGGAGCCGGTTAAGGAAGAGCCTAAACAGATTAGGTCTCTTTTTAGAGTAAAGTGCAAGATACTTGGTAAGGTCTGTAAGGTGATCATTGACTCTAGATCAATTGACAATATTATCTGCAAAGAATGAATAAGTAAACTTGGGTTGAAAAGCATACCACATAGTCATCCTTACAAGGTCGCGTGGTTGAATAAAGGACAACATGTGTTAGTAAATGAACAAGTATGGGTCGAGTTTGCAATTGGGAAGTATTCTGATAGAATTTTATGTTATGTTCTACCCATGGATGCCTGTCATTTGTTGCTAGGCAGACCATGGCAATTTGACAGAAAAGCTATCCATGATGGAGAGAAGAACTCTTATGCATTCACAAAGGAAGGGGTGACATACAAGATTCAATCTTTGGTAGAGTATGAAGGAACCAAGACTAGTGGTCCTAATGTGTTGTTGACTGGAGGAAAATAATTTTTGAGAGATCTCAAGAAAGGAGATGGAGAACATTATGCTCTCTTAGTGAAACCTAGTCAAGAAGAGAGGACTAAACAAGAAGTTTTACCTAAAGAGGTTCAATAGTTGTTAAAATAGTTCAAAGACATTGTGGGTGATGGAACACCTACAAGAGTACCTCCTCCTAGAATAGTAAGTCACTAGATAGACTTTATACCTGGAGCATTAATGCCTAATAAGGCTGCATATAAGATGACTCCTGAATAAAACAAGGAAGTGGCAAGACAAGTACAAGAGCTACTTGACCAAGATCTAATCAGAAAAAGTATAAGTCCATGTGTTGTACTAGTGGTGTTAGCAACCAAGAAAGGAGGTAAATGGAGATTATGTATTGATTCTTGGGCAATAAACAAAATCACCATAAGATATAGATTTTCTATCCCTAGAATTGAGGATTTAATGGATTGTCTTGAAGAAGAAAAGCATTTTACTAAGTTGGATTTAAAGAATGGATATCACCAGATCTAGATTAAAGAAGGGGATGAATGGAAAATAACTTTAAGACTACATAGGGGTTATATGAATTGTTAGTTATGCCATTTGGGCTTACTAACACCCCTAGTACCTTCACGAGGTTGATGAATGAGGTGTTGAAGGATTACATAGGTAGATTTGTTGTGGTATACCTAGATGATATTCTCATATTTAGCAAAACAGAGGAAGAGCATTTTGAACACTTATAGATTGTTTTGAGGAAACTGCATGAGGAACAGTTGGCAATCAACCTTGAAAAAAGTGAATTCATGAAACAAGAACTCATCTATCTGGGTTTCATGGTTTCACAAGGTACTTTTAAAATGGATCCTAGCAAAGTGGAAGCAATATAGAGTTGGCCTACACTGAAAACTACTACTGAGGTAAGAAGTTTCCATGGACTTGCCCAATTTTATAGAAATTTCATTCTTGGTTTTAGTGAAATTTGTGCTCCTATTCTTGAAATAATTAAGGGTGGGTTAAAAACTAAGTTTAGGTGGACTAAAGAAGCCGACCAGGAGTTTGAGTTGCTCAAAAAGAGGATAGCTACCCAACCCATCCTAGTTTTACCAAGTTTTGATAAATTGTTTACTCTAGAATGTGATGCTAGTCATATAGTAGTAGGAGTTGTTTTGAACAAAAAAGGAAGACCAATAGCATTCTATAGTGATAAATTAAATGATCCTAAGAAGAGATACTCATCATATGACTTAGAACTTTATGCCTTAGTGCAAGCTCTTAGGAAGTGGAGGCATTAGCTTTTTCCCAAAGAATTTGTACTGTTTACAGATAACCAAGCCCTAAGTTTTATCAATTCCCAAGGAAATTTGAGCAACAGACACTTGAAATGGATAAAATACCTGCAGGCATACACTTTCACTATCAAGCACAAAAAGGGACAGCTAAACAAGGTAGCAGATTCCTTAAGTAGAAGACTTCTCACTATCCAAGAAGTGACTTTGCAGAGCATAGGTGTGGAGAGTTTCAAGGAGCTTTATAGGGAATATGAAGACTTTTCTAAGATATACAAGGTATGCAATGAGTTTAATAATCACTTCAATAGCCAGTATGCAGATTACACATTGTAGAGTGGTCTTTTGTTTAAGGGATGTCAGTTATGTGTGCAAAGGGGATCTATGAGGGAAAATATCATACAAGAAAAACATAATCGAAGTCTTAGTGGAAATTTTGGTCTGAATAAGACACTTGAATTGGTGCAAAGATTTTATTATTGGCCAAAAATTCATAAAGATATCACGAAGTACGTTGAGCAATGTATTGTGTGTCAGAAAGCCAAGGGTACTAGTTCAAATGTTGGACTATACCACCCTTTACCAATTCCCAAAAGACCATGGCAGTGCATCAGCATGGATTTCATTGTGGGATTACCAAAGACCAAGACTGACCTGGATAGTATTTTTATCATTGTTGACCGGTTTAGTAAAATGAGTCATTTTGTTCCATGCAAGACTACGCATGATGCTAGTTACATTGCACATTTATTTTTCAAAGAGGTAGTAAGAATTCATGGGTTGCCTCTCCATATAGTTTCAGATAGGGATGTGAAGTTCATGGGACACTTTTGGAAAACTTTGCGGACAAGATTGGGAACTAACTTTTCTTTTGGTTCTGCCTATCATCCGCAGACAGATGGTCAAACTGAGGTCATTAACTGAGTATTGGGTAATCTTCTGAGGTTGTTGTCAATAGAACTACAGGTAAGATTCCTTTTGAGATTGTTTATGGACTCCACCCATGCAGTGTTTGTGAACTTAGGGATCTAGGAAGCCTAGAAGGAAGAAGTGGACATGCAGAGGATTTCACTCAGTCTATGAAAGAGGTGCATGAACAAGTGTAGAGAACATTGATCGATGCTACACAAAGGATTAAGGATAAAGCAGATGAAAGGAGAAGAGACATTTAGTTTGCATTTGGAGATATGGTTATGGTACATCTAAACAAGGCAAGATTGCCAAAGGGAGTCCCTAGTAAGCTTTAGATAAGGCGAATAGGTCCTTGCAAAATTTAAGCTAAGTATGGCTCAAATGCCTATAAGGTGGACTTACCCGAAGATTTGGCATTTTCAACTATCTTTAATGTGCAAGATTTGATTCAGTTTAAAGGTCCCATAGCAACAACAGATGGCCTGAATCTAGAAGGGGAGACTACTCTCAGTGATATTCCAGTACCACCCATTTCTAAACCACAAGCAGAACAGATTTAAGATTCCAGGGTGAAGAAGAAAATGAGGCATGGCATGTACATGGAACACTTAATCAAGTGGCGTAAATTACCTGAACTTGAAGCCACTTGGGTTGCAGAATCCAATTTCAAATGATTGGGCATTAATGTCACCTTGTCGTCCCCAGGGGGACTTGATTTTTCATGTGGGGAGTATAGTGCAAGAGCACCTAAGGGTGAGAAAATACCCTTTTCAATTTTGGCATAAGGACTGGTTCAAGTCTATTAGGAGCTTGTAGTGCATTTTTGTTTTCATGTTTGAAAGTTTGTGTTTCAACAAGACTTGCCCCAATGCAACCGCCATCATGTGGAGTGCTACCATCGTCTATCAGAACCACCAGCTTAACCCTATTTTGATACCTCGATGAGTGTGTGTAAGGCATAGATGGTTTGATCAGATATCGGTGGGACTATTTTCCACCTACCTCGATATCCTGATGAGATCATCAATGGGTTAAAGTGACTTAGAGTGAGCTCGGAGTGGAACTATCGGGTATCAACAAGATGAGTTTTCATGTCTCCTGATAACCTGCCCGATAAGCAAGTGCACTGTTTTGGAGCATGCGTTCAGCTATTGGTGCAACAATGTTTGGAGCTACACCGAAGACCCGATGGAACAACATGTTGTTGGGAGTGTGCCATCGGACATCAGCAAGAGGTGTTTTGACGCTACGCCAATAACTTGACAAGAAGGTGCACAATTTGTAAACTGCCATCGGTCATCAGTGAGAATCTCTTGATGCTATCCCAATGAGTTGATGGAAATTGTAAACTGTCATCGGTCATCAGATCAAATGTTTTAATGCTATCCTAATGACCCGATGTAAAAAGGAAAGATAGTTACAGTCAGAAACTGATTATGTCGAGTTTAATCTAGTCTGTTTGGGATGATTCACGACCTTTCTAGGAGGTTATAAAAGACTCAATGGGCACGTTGTTGGAAGGTTTGATGGTGGATGGTTTTGATTCCATGAATAACGTCTTTTGAATATATTTGAAGGCCATTTTATGGTTTATTTTCTCAAAGTTTAATTTTGTTTGTAGACTATAAATAATGGCTTAAATCTTTAAGTGCCAGTGCAGATAGAGTAGATGGTTCTTTTCTATGTTTTGTGAGTTTCAAGTTTGAATCTGTGCCAAGCTCGGCTCTATAATTAAAGTTATCTATTTTGTTTCTTGTTTTCTGTTGGTGACAAGCAGACATAAACATGGGTTTGTCTTGATACTCCATCATGGGATCCACATGACCATTGGAGGTTATCAAGAAGATCCAACCATGTATAATAGAGTCCTATTTGTAGCAGACCGGGAAATGGCATCGGTCATTTCACCAAACTGGCCCTAGGAAAACTTGATGATAGCTTGGCTAAGTATCAGTGACCAAAAGGAAATCACTTGCAAGGTAGACTGGAGTCTAGGCTAACAACCTCAAACCAGGGGAAGATGGGATCGATTGGAGAGAAGATCCTAGCATGAGGAAAAAACAACTTAGGAGTAGTTGTTGGCATATTTGATGGTAGAGCAAACCCTACAAGGTGTCTAGTGAGATACATTAGAAAGGTGAGTTGGTGGATTTACGAAAGTGAACTCACAAAGAGCGGAGTAACAAACCTCAGTAGTAAGGACCTAGAGTGGATTAGGGGAATAGAGTGAAGCATTCCCAAGTTAGGCTAGGAAAAAGGCCTTGGAGTGAGTCAATTTGACTCAAGCAACTAGGATCCTCCCTATCAGGCCCACTACTGATGGAGGGAAAAATTGAAGTAATATCATAGTATTTTATCTCATATTGATATATATTAGTCTTTTACGTAGAAAAAAAAAAAATACATGTACTTTATTGTTCAAAGATGAGGATGGATGAGACTATCATCAATAGTAAACTAAAATTTGGCATAACTATATGATATTTAAAGGCCTTTTCTAGCTATCTAGGTGTAGGAAATGATATATATTATATCATGTACAATATATAATATGTCCATTCATATTGAAAGAAGGATACCATTCGACCGCATCTCAATGATCTTGTACTCTAATGCACAAAAGAGTATGAGAGTGACACTCATTGTGTACACCTTCTAAGATGAATTAAATTTATATTTAGATGACTACACAAGAGGAAAGTCCATTTTGAGATACAAAACCTTATCTAATTATGTTAAATTGCTAAATTTATTTCACATTAGGTCATGCATTGCAATACAAAAAGTAGATACAAACTAGAAAAGTGTAATTTCCATAGAAATGATATCAATATGGTAATATTTTGATATTTTATCATGCAATTTTTTTATCATCAAAATTTTAGATCGCACTCCATGATCCATCATTAGGTGATCTATAGATAAACAAGATAATAGAAGGATAGTAGTAGAAACCATTTTTTCACTCTCTTCTTTAGACATAACTCATGGTTATAAAGTTTCATGGAATATGATAGAAAATATTAATGATAAAACATTTTATAGAGTCAAAATCCATAAATATTGCCATATGAGTTTAAACTATAATTTGATTGTTTTCAACCAAAAGAGATAATTTGGACACTATGTAGCATAAGGGGAACAAATTTCATTTAAAAAGTAATAAAAGATTTTTTTTGGGAATGCCTATTGTTCAAAGAGGTCCAAATAGTTGTATGGATTAGGGTGATAGCACACAAACTGGATGTTAGCCCAAAATCTATATGTTAATATAGAAGTGGTTGGTAGTGCTCCTAAACAATCTTAATATCCTTAAGGCAACATTTATGAGAACACTTCATTATAATTAGAAAAGTAAAAGGGGAGAGTTAGAAATTTTTTGTTGACATGAATGACAATATTTCCAACAATCCCCCCCTTTGTCATTGGTGGTAAAATAAATTTTATAACTCTCCCCCTTTGACATCAATGGAAAAGGGATGGCTATCAAACTTCTACCCATGAATGGACCATTAAAAACACCTATTTTGCAAAGTCACATCAGAGACATAATAATATAATTCTCCCCTTATCGTAGATTATATAGTAATCCTCATATCAAGGATTCTTTAATGATCCCCCTTTCTCTAATACTCCTCTTTCCTGGATGACTTTTTCTTTTGTATCCCGGTTTATATTGGTGACACACTTGAATCATTTTCTTGAGTCACGCAAGTTAGGAACTTGGCTACGCCATCATTTCCTTATGTATCTTCTTTATCCATGGTTGGTAGATGAGGATCATCTTTCAATATATTTGTTAGAGTCTTCATATCTTCAATAGTCTTGATTTCCACATCTAAATGATGCCCTTTTTCTCTTTTATATTCTCTTGTATGGGAGTTTCTTGTCTTGTCAGTTGCTCTCAAATGATAACTCCTATCCTTTGTTCTTCAAAGACTTCAATAATTTCATTGCATGGTCAATAAAATGCATTCTTTTATCATCTAGGATTTTGTATATGCATGTACTATTTCATTACTTCCCTTGTTGCTAATCTAATTTTGAAATGGATTCTTCTCTTTATGCTTTAAACTACATTTGAATATTCCTTGCATGTTTCTTTTGACATCAATGCAATCATTCTACCTCTACTGTAATTCTCCTCCTTGATATTTATGATGAAGGAATGATCACATATATCCATGTCTTCTAAGGTATCATTGAATTAATAGGAACTCCTTTCATGTGAATTTTAACATAAGTACAATCATCCAACTTTCCACTATCAATTTCTTTTTCCCAATATGGAATCCAATTCATTATTTTTCCTTGATAAACTAAGTAGATTCCTCTCTTCATTTTTTCTTGTTTCTATCTTCAAGGTATCATCTTGTCTTAATCATTACATTTTTCTATCAAAAGGGGTAGAAAATATTGTCATACTTACCTCCCACTGAAATTATGCTTCTCCTTATAAACTAGGAGGTATCACTTGTGCATGGAGTGCATAGTGTATAATCCGTGATTCATCCTCTTTACTCTTCTTATTATCATGGTCTAGTTTCTTTCTCCATACCAAATAATGTTTTTGTTTTGTTTCATGCTATCATTTATCTTATATTTTTTATTTGATTTCACAAAACCATATCTACAATGTCACGTTATGTGCCCATAGTTATTGCACTTATAGACACTTGAGGAGGATATGAATCATAATTTTTACTTCTCTATCTATGAAGGTTTATATTTTGTGTTTAGCACTCTCTTTCCTTGTGGCCAGAATATTTGCATGTAAAGCAGTAACCAATGAAGTTACTCGTGTTCCTATATATGTGAATATGTCTTCAATGGAGGGCCCTTTTGACCTTGTCCTTTAATGGATTACGTGAACTTTGTAGAACTTAAATATTCTCAATTTATTTATTCTTGATAGTCTTTATAATGACTTCAACATATTTTTCTACTTCCTCTTATGACTTTTTATATGATTCTCCCATTTTACTACTTTCCCCTTTGATGGGACTTTTGAGTGCATCAACATAGCTCTTTGAATTCTCCCCATAACCTATCCCTATTTTGTTAGATGATGATCTATGGATGTTAATAATATCTTCCAATATTGTAGAGCTTTTCTCAAAGTTATTCATTTTTATGGCTTTCTCTAATTCATTTCTTAGAGAAGCTACCTCAAATTCAAGTTGATCACAAGTTTCCTCATTTACCTTTAATTAATATTTAATTTTTTCCTCAATTTAAATTTATAATATGTTGATCTTCTTTTTTTGTTTCTTGAAAAGATTTGTTCTTCTCAAATTCTTCTTGATATGGGTATCTATATTTTGAAACCTTTTCTCAAAGCCTCTCAATATTATCAATAGCATGATACAACTATTCCTCAAAACTCTCCTCATCATCTTCTTCATTACTCGTGTCATTATTCTCTTAAAACTATTTTGACTCTTCTTTATTACTCATAATATGACATTTGACTTCTATTTTTTGAAACACTTGTACCGGGTGCTTTGTTAAGAATACCTTTCTTGGAACTTTTTCCTTTATTATATTTTTTCTTTCCTATAGTTTTCTCTTGATCTACCTTCAAGTGGTTAGACTTTTTCGAAGGAACCCACTTTGATATGAATTGTTAACAACATGGTTATATTGAGATGGTGGGGTGAATTAGTATAACATCAAACTTTTACTTTTTCAACTTTGTATTATAAACATCTAAGTTTATGTCATTAGCATATTCATTGCATACTAACATTAACATGAAACTAACTATTATGCATCACAAATTGAACACAAGATATGTATGTGGAAACCCTTGTGGGTGAAAACCTTGGTAAAATACTTCCTTATATACAAAAAACTTCTTTTACAAATTTGTAGGTATCAACCCACTAGAGGCACCAACCCCTCATTCTAATTCTTGAGTATTTTACCCACACCCACTAGAGGCACCAACCCCTCATTCAAATCCCACCTTTTAACAAATGATTGATGATCCTATCCTTCTCAATCTTGTTCTTTAAATTTGCTATGAAATATCTATAAGTATACCACAATCCTTTTTTTTCACTAGTATGATGAAGTTATTTATATCATCTTCGATTCAAATCTACTACAAAACTTGATTTCAATGTTCATCAACTTTGATTACAAAATTGTCATGATCACTCTTCACAATTTCCCTCTATAATCTGATTCGAATCTTTCTACAAGATCACAATCACTTCTCTTAAATCTACAATCAAATTCCTTTCCTATATCTTCTCAAATATAAAATTCTTCATACAAATCCTCTTCTTCTCACCTTGGTGTATGCACCAGATTTATCTTATTTTATTCACTCTCCACACTCACCTTAACACTCATATTTCTAATCTCCATATATATGCCTCTACTTCTAAGAGGCTTGCTCTTTGGACTAAAGAGACGTGTCTTTCCATTAATATTCCCTTTTTAAAACAAATCAAATTAATATATTTCTTGTCAATCACACCCTTTCCTTTTGCCAACTTTATGGTAATTACTTTTTTATTAACCAAAATATTTTATTTTATTTTCAATAAAAGTGGATTATTCCACTAAACTTTTTTATTAATATTTTTTATTTTTTACACAAGATTCAAAGAGTATACCGGAGGAAAGAACCCTAGGAAGAAAACCTTCGGTCACAGCTCATAAAATAAACCTATAGTATCTAACAAATCAATTTATGCACCCAGCCCAAAACCACATACAAAATGTGGTCACAACACATATAATATCAGTTTTGCATAGAGCCCATATGACCATTTGCCAAAAAAACCCATCGGATAATTTTCAAATATAGACTCCACAGCTGCTACCAATTGAAGAAGACAAAATTTTCCAAAGCCCTGTGCCAAATCCCATGAGCCAAAAACCTTCCTGCCAAAAAAGAAAGTATCAAAAAACCTTTGGAAAAACACTATTGTATCAAATACCATGAGCTTGAACTCTCGTCTAGACAACGAACATGAATACTTGAAATGAAAGGGGAAAGCGGGAATAATTATCATCATAAAATTTTACATCAACATTACTCAAGAAAATCATATAACTATTGCTGCAAACATTCCCATACCCTAGAAGGAATTTTCTCAAAACCCACCTCTCGCTGATTAGCATTGCTATCAATGGCTAAATTTGCCAAATAATCCACAATCTTATTAACTTCTCTGTAACAATGGGATACCAAGAAAGATTCAAACAATTCTAATTTTTGTAAAATGGGATCAAGTATATACTGTAAATTCCAACAATTCGATTTCTTTTTCATAACACATTGAATAATCACCATAGAATCACCTTCAATTATTAAGTCCTTAATTCCCAAAGAAATTGCCATATCCAATCCAAAAGACAAAGCATGAAATTCCACATAATTGTTAGTTTTAAAACCAATAGCATGACACTTAGCTTGAATAAAATTTGCATTGTGATCATACATTACCATGCCTACCCCAGCCAGCCCATGGTTACCATGAGAGGCCCCATCAAAATTCAGTTTAAAGTGCCCCCGCGGAGGAGGTTTCCATCTAGCAAAGCATCTCTTACCTATTGCATCATTTTTAAAAAAAATTGAACCATAAGAGGGTAAAACTAACAGCATCTTCCAAACTCTAGTAACTCTACTATCCCAGTGTGAAAAAGAAGTAAGATTTTCCAAATTCTTATAAATAAATGACAAAGAAACCTAAGAGATTGAAGACTCAATTTTTAATAGAACCTTAGACACAGGAGACCTTGTTTTTTTAAATATCTTGTTGTTTCTCTCTAGCCAAACATTCCAAATCACAATGGATGGAGATATGATCCAAAGGCATGCATAAAAAGATGAGGCAAACATAAAGCGCCAAGATATAAAATGGGAAATGAGATCCTTACCAATAACAAAGGATATATTTAACTTCTCAAACAACCACTGCCAACATTCATAATCATAATCACAATGTAGGAACAGGTGTGAAGAAGATTTTAAATTTTTGTTACAAAGGACACAAGGGAAAACAGTAGTAATACCAAACCTGTCTAGTCTCATACCTGTAAGGACTCTATCCTGAACTGCCAACCAAGCAAAGGCTCCAGCTTTAGGAAGACAAGCCGAATGCCAAAACAACTTATAAGGCCAACATGATAAATCTTTAGCAACCATAAGAGAGTTGTAACCATCTTTAATAGTGTACTTACCAGAATTATTCTTTGTCCAAATAAGTTCACCTTCAGAATCAGAAAGAAATACAATTCTATCCCCCAAAATCTTCTCAAAATCTAATTTCATGCTTTGATCAACATCTAAGAAATCAATCGACTTCCATCTAGCTAGCTTAAGGGGTCCACTAGTCACAATTTCAAAATAATCTGCTACAAAAACACCCCAAAGGGAGGAAAGAACAGTGATCAGAGGACACCAATCCCTAATATTCACCAAAGGTGTGTGTCCATTGCATACTTCATCCCAGAATCTGACTTTTCAACCATTATGAACAATCCATGAGAGATGAGGCAAAATAACTAATCTACATTTACAAAGGAAATTTCAAATAGCAGAACCCGAAGGCAAATTTGAGACTTTAAAAATGTACTCTCTCAGTCCACTATTTAAATATTTGGCAAACATAATCTATGCCCATAAGGAGCTAGGCTTGTCATATAATTTCCAAACCAACTTAGCACCTAAGGCTAAATTTTGATTTTCCAAACTCTGAATTCTTGTTCCCCCAAGTTCCTTAGGCAAACATACCTTATCCCATGCAACTAAAGGGATTTTCTTCTTTCCATCTTTATTATTGTTCCAAAGAAAATCTCTAAGAGTATCCTGTAAACTAACAATAGCTTCTTTTGGAGACTTCAAAATAGACATGAGATATATGGGAACAACATTCAAAACATACTTAATGAGAACAATTTTACCCACCAAAGTTAACCATCTATGATTCCATGAGAGAATTCTTTTAGAAATGACCGAAATAATCTTATCCCAAAAACCAATCTTATCCTGTTTAACAAAGAAAGGAATACCAAGGTAATTACATGGAAAATTTCCAGTCTCAAATCCCCAAAAGGATTGCAACCTATGCTAAACCAGTTGTGATGTATTAAGGAAAAAAATCTTTGATTTATCACCATTCACTTTCTGACCAGAAAATGATGCATAATTTTGCATTATTCCTTTAATCACTTTTGCCTCTACTAACGAAGCATGTCCAAATAATAGAGTATCATCTGCAAAGAGAAAATGAGAAATACTTTGGGGAATATTCTGAATCCTTATACCTTTCCAAAGCCCCCCCACTTTAGTAGCCCTAATAGCCCAACTAAAGGTTTCAGCTAGGAGAATAAACAAAAAGGGAGAAAGGGGATCTCCCTGTCTCAAACCCCTAGAGGAAGTGAAAAAACCACAAGGACAACCATTAATTAAAACCGAGAATCTTGTAGAAGAAATACATGCACGAATCCATTTGACCCAAGCCTTGGAAAAACCTAATTTCTCAGGAACAACACATAAAGCCCCCCACTCTACTCTATCATAAGCCTTCATCATGTCTAGTTTAAGTATCATGGTCGGGGTTCTTTGGGTGGAAACAAAATGTAGCACCTCATGTGCTACAATTGCACCCTCTATCGTCTCCCTTCCGGGAACAAAACCACCTTGCTCCAATGAAATGGTCCTAGGTAGAATTTTTGCCAACCTAAGGGAAATTGCCTTCGTAAATATCTTATACAAAGTGTTACATAAAGCAATGGGGCAGAAGTCAACAAAAGTCTTAGTATCCTCTTTTTTAGGAATAATTGCAATCATTGTAGTATTAAGTTCTTTTAAAATAGACCTATTTCTCCTAGCTTTCTCGAGAGCCAATAAAACATCATTTCCCACAAAATCCCAACATTTCTGAAAAAATAAAGGAGTAAAACCATCTGGTCCTAGAGCTTTATCCGAATTCATGGCAAAGACAGTACTCTTAACTTCTTCTAAGGAAAAGGGAGACATCAACATCTTATTGTCTTCCAAAGATACTAAAGGAGGAATATTAGATATAATATCATTGCTGAGATTTCCATTTTTTGAAGATAATAATGACTTAAAAAACCTAACTGCCTCTGAAGCAATGTCCTCTGGCTATGTCAATAAATTCTCATTCTGACATTGAATACAAGATATTCTATTCTTACATCTTTTAATCTTAGTTGAAGAATGAAAAAATTTTGTGTTCCTGTCACCATCTAAAAGCCATAACTCTCTAGATTTCTGTCTCCAATAGATTTCCTCTCTAGCTAACACCTCCTCAAGCTATAATTTTAGTGACTTCAATTCATCAAAAACTTGTGGCACCATACCATGTTGAAGCACATGAGTATTAAGACACTCAATCATATCTTGAATCCTTTGTTTCTCCTAAAAAATGTTCTTAAAATGAGAGATATTTCATTCCCTAATATTCAATTTCAAATAACTTAACTTCTTAGCAATCTGAAACATACGGGACCCAGAACAAAAAGGAGCAGAATTCCACCATTTCATAAACAGAGGCAAAAAGGAAGAATCCCTAAAACACATGGGCTCAAATTTAAATGGAGACTTAAAAGAAGTCTTATCCTCAATAACTGAAAGGGAAATTGGAAAATGATCAGAACCTGAGACCGGTAGAATAGAGGAAAAGAATTCAAAATCTGAATCAATCCAATTCTTAGATAACAAAAACCGATATAATCTCTCAACAATCTGAGAAAAATCCCTTCTTATGTTTGTCCATGTGAAAAATCCATTCTGAGACTTACAATCAAAAAGGCTCATATCAGAAATGAAATCCCCAAAGTTATCCATAATCCTTTTATTAGCGAAAACACCTCCTCTTTTCTCATCTAAATCAGTAATAGCATTAAAATCGCCCCCAAAGATAATAAAGGAACCATGTTTTAAGGGAGAAGAAATCCTCTTTAATTCACCCCATAACTTACTCTTCCCTTGAATACTTGATGGAGCATAAATGTTAAAAAGCCAGAATTTGACCTTCGAAATCTTCCTTATAACTAAAGCCAACATCCAATTTGTAGTAGATGCCACTAACTGTACCTCAATATTATAATTATTCCAAAATAGTGCCAAACCTCTTGAAGCACCACAAGTTGGAGAAGAAAGAAAATCCCACCTTCTCCAAGATGAAAAAACCAAATCAGTAGACTCCTTTGACAACTTTGTTTCTTGCAACATAAAAATATCACACTTAATTAAGTCCCTCTGGGACTTAATTAAGTGTCTCTTGTTAGGGGCATTTAAGCCCCTAACATTCCAAGAAATAATTCTCATTGTCCTCGAGGGGAGGCCGAAGCTCCCCTCTTCCCATTAACTAGAGAATTTTTGCTTTCCCCAAAGCAACCTTGCAAATTACGTTTCACAACCCTTGATCTTGTCACAGCAGGACTAGTCACAAATCTTTTACTCCTCTTTCTTTTTACACTTACTGGAGTTAGGCGTGTTTTCTTAGGCCTACCAAGAGAGACCGAATGCCTCCCATGCCCACTAGTAGGAAAAAGGGACAAAGTCTTTTGAATTCCAGCATCAATTTCCATTTGAGTCTTAAGATTATTTGGAGGCCTAACTCTCCTAGGAGAAACCATCAATGGTGAAAAAACCGAAGTTGTTTGGACAATTGGTAAACTCTTGCATGACTTTGGAGAAGTCAAGATAAATGGATTATCTTCAAAACCCCAACTCTGTTGTAGCCAAAACCGCAAAAGGATTAGCAGATGCAGAAATGGAAGGGTCAAGTTTATACCCCCCAAATCATTCTCAATCAAACAAACAACTCTATCAGTAATACCCTCATCCATTTGATGTGCATGATTGTTAAAAATATCATTTACTTGCTGAATCAGATTCTCATCTGGCATAATAACAGGGACAACCTTTGATGGATTACTATTCCCTAAGGAAGACTCATTAGCCATATTAATTTCAACATTTAGAGGGGAATTATTAGACACCAAATTCTTAATTTCCCGAACTAAAGAAGCATCATTAGGAAAACCTATGGCAGGTACCTGTTTAATAGTTTCCCTATCAACAACTGCATTTTTATCTAAATTCACATTCTTTGAAGAATCCAAAATCTCCTGCTGAGTGCATGAAGATAAATTGACGTCCTTACCCTTTGTGTGATTATTTGGCATCTTAGGGCAATCTATCATCAATGGATGATCTACTCCATTCATTGGGGGATTACCATCCACTATACCCCCGTTATTAGAAAATATCTTCAGTAAGGACGAAGTGAGACCAAACCTGAAGTGTGAACATTGGGTTTCCCGGAACTACGACACAATGAATTATTTTCAAGATTAATGTGACCCGTTTCTACCAATTTATGGGAAGAGACATTTCCACATCCTTCAACCGAAGGTCCCGCCGACAAACTATCTTTATTAAGGGATTTAGGGATAGAGCCAACAACCTACTGGTTTTTCTTAAAATCCATAAATAACGGAGCATCCAAAAGTAAAGGAGACTTAAGAAGCTCCGTATCTAATTTCTCAATTGACTGGTGCCAAATACTATCACGAGACTTGATATTACAAGTATGGGGGCAAACATTGTTAGGGTTAATAAGAACACAAATTTTTATCAGAACCTCCCCATCCACAAAGTCCATTTTAGATGTTAAAAAAGTTCCAATAGTATTTCCAATTTTCTCAAGAACATCTGGATCCATAAATTCAAAAGGAATTTTAGGTAAACCAAACCAGAAATGAATAAGTTTCGAACTAGACCAAGAAGGAATAAAAAAAGGTTTCCAAGCTGCAATTGAAATTAAATGTTTTCCAAACCAGTGATGCGAAGTTCTTAATAGCTCATCTCTGAAAGAAGGAGAACCAAAGATAATAATAAAAGCATTCGCAGACAATAATTGAAAATAAATCATATCCCCCCATCTTTTCTGTAATTTATGATAAAGCTTTAACAAACTAATTTGATCACCCCAAATTTCCCCAGAAATAGCATTCGTATGCAAACAATTCGCTTTCTTATCGACATAGGAACCCAAACCTATGATGAAGAAACCCCCGGCAGAATAGGATCAGAAGGTATCTTACTTACCTTTTCCGGACTAGCTTCCTTGAAGTTCACATTTACCTTATTTCCCACCTGCTGTGAAGAAACAGAAACCCTAGCCGCAGTCTCCTTATTTGCCAAGCCAACAACCCTAGCAAAAGTTCGCTGATTGCCCAGATCCAAAGACCATTTCCTTGAAAAGCCCTTGAATTGCTTCTCAGAATTCCCTTGATTTGCACCATTATTAGAACGCCCTTGAGTGAATCTCCTTCCATTGTTATTTTGCCTCCATGCCACACTTCGTCTGTTCCCAAAGAAGCCTTGAAAGTATTTTGAAGTTGGTCGAAAAACCTTGTTATTTCCGCTCCGGTTTACATGTATCGCCATGTCTTTCCATCTGCCGTTCGTGTAGACCCACTGCGGAACATGAGGCGGGTCTTCCCAGCCCACATCTGCCCATGAACCCAAATATCCTCTATCAGCCATATCCGATGGTTGTATTAATAGCAATAAACTCTTGATCTTATAGACTGCGACCTCTATTTTCAATGACTGAAACTGTGGTCTTCAAACCCTCTGGACTGCTATGAACAAATAGTGAACTACATCCTCCTGATGCCATTATTTGTTAATAGCTTCAGCTTCAATTACCTTCACAATCTGCAAACCTATATTTCCATGATTTTCTTTTACTGATCAGCGATCTTCTTCCTCCAATGACGGTCTTCAACAATAGGTGATTCCATTGGATCTCCGAAAATAAACAACTTCAATTTCCTCCGAGTCTAGAGTCTAGGGCCTACGGGCACCAACGATCTCCAAACTGACAACGATCCTCTCCAGATCCAGTGGCTAACAACGAAAATCTCCTTCTACCATGATCTTATCTCCTGGAAATAGCGATCAATCTTCACGGATCTGCATTTGCAGATATTTGTTTTGGAAGAGCGTTTCGATTCCTTTCCGTTTGGACCACCGCTTTTCGTTTGGTTATTTGGCCCTCCCTTTGCAAATTTATTTGCATTTTGACATTTTCTTTGCAAATTCCATTTAAATTTGGCTTAACTGCGATCTGTGCTGGTGAAATTGGAAATATCTTTGCCAATTGCACGGCGATCTTTGCAAATTTCGTGAGTCAAGTCAAATCTGGAATTGTCTGTATGAAATTTATTGAAATCTGGCCAGCAATCTTCATTTGAATCTGACTTGTCTTATAATTTGAGAGCTCGACCTATCATTTGAATCGGTGAAATGCAAATATTTTGGTATTTCGATCATCGATTTGCAAATACTTCAACATCTCAAACTTTGCACTGCAAATCGACCTGCTATTCGACCTGCCAGGGGCGTCGACCTCCTCTTTTGCCAAGCTTTTTTTGGCGTGACTTTCCTTTTGTTAACCGACCTTCGATCTGCAATTACTTGGCATCAGTTTGAGCGTGCTTTGCTGGTCAACTTTATTTATTGAACACTGGTTTCCCTTGGCATGCTGGTCGAATTTGTTCACTGGTTTCCTGTGGCGTGAACTTTGTAGTCTATTTAACGTCCATTCTGGCAACCCTCTCTATTTCATGACCTGCGAGCTCTTTAATTTATATTCCCACGAATCTCCCCAAGGTCTGGTCTATTCACTCTGCATTATGAAATACCTTTGCTGCACATTATTAAATCATACGTATTACTTGTAAAACATTGCTTTTTATCCATCGTTTTTTTCCTCTTTATTAACCAAAATATTGCTTTGTAATAATAAAAGAGTTGACTATTCAAAGGGATACATTTTTCCTTTAGACATCAATGCTACTTTTTGTTAATAAACTATTTATTCCTTTATCATTAATCACACCTTTCTAAAAACTAAATATCACATCTTTTAATTTTTGAAATCTTTATGGTCAACACAAACTAATCTTAATCTTATTAATTCTCTACTTTTCCACATTTTTTCTTATTAGAATGCACCTTTTTGGAGTGTTTCCTTTGATGTTGTTTTTGTGTAAATTAGAGAAGACAAATTTTGTCTTATTCTTACTTTGGCTTTTCTATTTTGTCTTATTCTATTTTTGTCTTCTAATGCTACCTTTTCATACTATTTTGTCTTATTCTATTTTTGTCTTTTAATGCTACCTTTTCATAAAGTGATATGAACTACTTCTTTCTAAATAATGTTAGTCCCTACATTTCATATTAATATTATAATAATTCTTCCTTATGACAGCTGTAGCTGGAAGAAAATAATTATTATTTTCAATTTCAAATAAAGAATCACCAAATATGAAAGGATGCTCTTAGTCTCCTCTCCACTTACAATAATCACTACAATTAAAACCACCAAACAAACTCTGGAATCCGTTGCTATAGAACTTTCTAAATTGTGTATCCAATGCATTTTTCATGTGTATATAGTACTATTGTAATCTGTCCAACTGTTTTTAACAAATCAACAGTTTTATGATGAAGTCTTCTATTAATGGGCTCTAACACTACTCATCGCTACTCTTTAATATAATCATTTCAATCTTATTAAAACTTCTTCAAGTCAAATTTTCAATGAATGCTTTTCTTTATTCTTTCTTATTGTCTGATATGATAATCTAATGTACTTACTTGACATTACTGACAGATTTTGTATATAGCTGAATGAATTCTTTTAATACCAATGACAATACTTCCAACAGATTTTGTTTATGCAATTTTTTTTATCATCGGTATTTTATATCACACTCTATGATCCATCATTAGGTGATTTATAGATAAACAAGATAATAGAAGAATAGTAATAGAAACTATTTTTTCAGTCTCTTCTTTGGACATAACTCATGTTAATAAATTTTCATGGAGTGTGATAAAAAAATGTTGATGATTAAAACATTTAATAGAGTCAAAATCTATAACTATTTCCATATGAATTTAAATTATAAATTTGAATTCTTCCAACCAAAAGAAATGATTTAAACACTATGTAGAAGAAGGGGAACATAATTTATTTTTTAAAAGTCATAAAAGATTTTTTTTTCAGAATGCCTATTGTTCAAAGAGGTCCAAATGGTTGTATGGATTAGGATGATAGCACACAAACAATATGTTGGCCCAAAAACTATATGTCAATATAGAAGTCCTTGGTAGTGCTCCTACACAATCTCAACATTCTTTAGGAAATGATCCCATTTTTTATTCTTTTCTCAAATTGTCATTATCTATTGTATTCTTTGAACCATATTTTTTCAAGAATTGGTTGCATAAGTAAAATTAAAAAACTAACATAAAATTTTTGGAAAAACATCAATGGTTCAATGGAGAACAAGATTAAAAATAGCATGACAAGAAGAAGGAGGAAATAGAACACTACTCTACTATAATACATATCAAAGCTCATGTTCATCCCATGTAAACATGATGTCTTATGAGTCTTACAATTATTACAAAGAAAGGATAACATAAAAATAAATAACGTTATAACATTTTCATAAGTATGAAAAGTAAACTACTTTAGTTTAAAGTCCATTTTAGATGTTTGAATTCTAATTTATTTTATATCTTATTATATTTCTTATATTTGAACAAACTCAATTCTACAAGAACGACATGATTCTTATATAATAAATCTATCATCTAATCCTACTTCTAGAATTCAACTCTTTTTCAAAAAGTCCTTGTAAGAACAATGAAGTAAAATCTAATGAGTATACAAAATGTTTAAAAATCATAGTAACACAAGAATCATCATCCAAAAAAATAAAATTAAGAGAAATGTCCTATATTTTGAATTTTATAATTCATTATTCAACATAACACAAAAATCAAGTTTCAAGACACAAATCTCATTTCACCAACAATGAACCATGGGTGTTTTCTAAATAATCTATAAAATTTCTCAAAATTAATTATAATAATATCATCCTAATGTACAAAAGACCACAATCTTTTTATAAATAAATAATTTGAAAACATTTTCTCTGTTAGAGCTATGCACATGAAAATTGTGCTAAATTGAATGATAATGCAATGAAAATCAAGCAACACAATGATCAAGCATTTGATTCTTCTTGGGCCAACACGGATCCCTCTAGATCATATAAATCAATATCATTTAACTTGTATTAACTAGTTTTTAGAATATAGAAGATCTATCATGAGATTAAGAGGTCTGGAGTTGATCGATACTATAATTGAGAATGTATGCATCAGGCCAATAAGCCAAATCTTATAGCCCACATGTTGGCAAATTGCAATCAATTTTCATGATATAATTCATTTAGATCTGCATTGGCTCCATCATCTTGTCTTGTTTTCGTTGTGTTTTACTCCTGCTACACGGTCTAGATAGGTCCCATTGAGGTCCCTTCTAACTATGACTACACCAAGTGGTATCTGAGCGAGATTTCATTTCAAATAATGCAATGTCCTAAAGATTTTATTGTAGGGTTATGGATTGTGCATCTGACCTATAGTTGTAGAGGACTAGCATGAAGATGGCGTGAAGAGAAAATAGGAATGGTTGAGCGCATGGGAATGCAGACCCAGTTGTGATGGAAATATTTTGAGGAATTGAAACCCAGTTGGAAGCTGTTGAAATCGTCCAGAGAAGAGGTCGACATATTGAAGATGTGAGAGAAGATGAAGAAGAAGAAGCACTAGAAAAACAAGTAGCAAATCCACTGATCATCGATTCGGATGAAGAGAGGTTCATGAAGGTTTTGAGTAGGGCGAATGCCAAACCACATTTTACCCCTCCAGATTATGATGGCAAGTTGGCTTCAGATGAATTGATGGATTGGATCTTGGAGATGAAGAAGTATTTTGATTTGATAATTCCGCCAAAGAATAAAAAGTGAAATATGCATGTACTAGGTTGAATGGTCATACGTCTCTTTGTGGGAACATTTAAAGGTTGATAGATGGAGAAGAGGTAAAGAGAAGATCAAATCATGGGAGAAGACATTTTCAAAGTTGAAATCAAAGTTTATGCCAGTTGATTATGAAGTAAACCTATTATGTTACAAAACCTGAAGCAGAAGGAATCAAGTGTGAAGGAGTATACCAAAGCATTCTACAAGTTGAATATCAGATCTAGACATGTCGATGATGAGGTTGAACAAGCTATGAGATATTTGAATGGGCGGATGTCTATATAAGATGAACTCAATTTGATCAAGTTTCAAAGTGTTGAAGAAGCTTACCAATATGCCCTAAAAGTAGAAGAGAAGTTGGAAAAAAGACATGAGAAGAGACAAAGAGGTAGAGGTGGAAGGTTTTCTAGAGGAATATTTCAAGGAGGAAGAGGATATTCCAAATGAAGAGGAACCTGTACAGATCAGAACAAGGACAAGGAAGTAAGCAAGGATGGTAGTTCATATCGAAAGGATGACAAAAATTTCTACTGAAGAAAATACCCTGATTGTTACTGGAATGAGGGTTATAGAAAAGATGATAGGGGAAAAGAAAAGAGAGTGTTTAAAGGAACTTGCTTTAAGTGCAGAGGAGAGGGAAATCATTCATTCGAATGTAGGAAGGCAGAGAACATTAGGAGAATGACATTAGTAGAAGAAGATCCTACCAGATCAGCTAACAAACCGGAAGATGGAGAATTGTTTGTAATGAGGAGAGCTCTGTGTCATACCGGGGAGGATGGGGAACCCTTGCAGAGGAGAAATTTATTCAAGACCAAATGTAAGGTATCTAGAAAGTGTTGTAAATTCATTAGTGATAGTGATAGTTTGGATAATCTTGTTTCAGAAGAGATGGTGAATAAGTTGAAGTTGGAAAGATTGAAACACCCTAAGCCTTACTAGATAGCATGGATTCAAGATGATCATAAGATGTTAGTAAGTGAATAATGTTTGGTGAAATTGAAAATTGGGAATTATCATGATGAATTTTTGTGTGATATTCTTCCTATGGATATTTGTTAGGTTTTGTTGGGAAGACCCTGGCGGTTTTATAGACAGGCAACACATGATGTGAGAAGGAACATATACACTATTGTTGCAAATGGGATAAAGAAAACCTTGTTACCCTTGGAGGAGCCCATGAAAAGTGAAGTCTACGTGAGTGCTAGAATCTACTTGGTGGATGGAAGGAAATTCCAAGATGGAATGAGACATGAGAATGTGTGTTTTTCCTTAGTTCCTAAAAAAGACTAAGAACCTGGAGCATAAAGAACAACTGGAGGAGATAAGGGACTTGGTGAAAGAGTATGGAGACATCATTTCAAATAATGTGCCAGACAGATTACCACCTGTGAGGATTATCAGCCATTGCATGGACCTGATTTCTAAAGCTAGTTTGCCTAACAAAGCAGCACATCATATGACATAGGCAGAGAATAAAGAGTTGAACAGGAAAGTGCAGGAATTGTTGAGGAAAGGTTTGATCCAAGAGAGTCTGAGTCCTTGTGCAATTCCAATAGTGTTAGGAACTAAGAAGAATGGATAATGGAGGATGTGTGTCGATTCCACAACAATAAACAAGATCACAGTGAAGTATTGGTTTCTTTTCCCTAGGATGGATGGCATAATAGATTGTTTGAGTGGAGCCAAATACTACACAAAGATAGATTTGAAGAGTGGATATCATCATATCAAAACCAAAGAAGGATATGAGTGGAAGACAATGTTCAAGACAAATAAAGAATTGTATGAATAATTGGTGATGCCTTTTGGGTTGACTAATGCACCGAGTACTTTCATGAGATTGATGAACGAGGTATTGAAAAAGTTCATGGCTATGTTTTTATTGTATATTTGGTGGCATTCTGATTTTTTAGTAAGATAAAATAGGAACATATGTTGCATTTGAGACAAGTTTTGTAGAGATTGAGAGAAGAAAAGTTGCTAATAAACATTAACAAGTGCAATTTCATGAAGGAAGAGTTAGTATACTTGTTATTTGCAATATATGTGGATGGATTGAAGATGGAATCAAAGAAGGTAAAAGCAATTATTGAATGGCCTACACCAGAAAGCATTAGACAGGTAACATCATTTCATCGATTGCCTAGTTTCTACCAGAAGTTTATCAGAAATTCAGTTCAGTTTGTAGCCCTATGACTGAGAGAATGAGAGGAGATAGGAAGGAATTCAAGTGGACAACTGAAGAAAATAAGAGTTTTAAATTATTGAAGCAAAAGGTGAATGATAGCTTGTGTTAGCTTTACTAGATTTAGCAAAGTATTTCAAGTGGACTGTGATGCAAGTGGGAATGCAATTGGAGTAGTGTTAAGTCAAGAAGGGAGAGCAATAGCCCATCTCAGTGAAAAGTTGACTGGTGCAAGAAGGAGATATTATGTATGATCAGGAATTTTATGACATAGTACAATCCTTGAAGAAGTGAAGAGATTACCTATTGCCTAAGGATTTTTTGTTGTATACCGATCATCAAGCTTTACAGTATGTGAACAGTTTGAGTAAGTTGAATCGAAGACATATGAGATGGGTCAAATTCCTGTAGAGTTTCGCCTTTATGTTGAAGCATAAAAGTGGAAAGTCAAAAAAAGTTGTTGATACATTGAGTAGAAGGAGTAATTTGCTGACAGAGATGAGAGTGACAATGATAGGGATTGAGGAGTTGAATACATTGTTTAATAGTGACCCGAATTTAGTAGAACCTTGGAAAGCATGTAGAGAACCGGTTATGCTGGATAGAAGTAAGTGGTTGGATTATTTCATTCAGGATGGGATGTTATTTAGAGGAGTTCAGTTGTGTGTACCTAAGAGTTCCATGAGGGAGAATTTGATAAAAGAAAAGCATAGTGGAGGATTAACCAGACACTTTGGTGTTGACAAAACAGTAGCATCGGTGAGTGAACATTACTTTTGGCCTCAAATTCATAAGGATGTTAGGAAATTTTTGCAAAGCTATAGAGTTTGTCAAAATGCAAAAGGTAGTAGTTAGAATGTGGGATTATATAAGCTTTGACAGTTTCAGAGACCTTGGGAGGACATAAGCATGGATTTCATACATGGATTGCCTAAAACATGGAGAGAGGATGATTCTATATTTGTGGTGGTGGATAGATTCTTGAAGATGGCTCATTTCATACCATGTAAGAAGACATCAGATGCAGTCCATGTAGTTGACTTGTTTTTGAAGGAGGTAGTGAGATTGTATGGATTACCTAAGACCATAGTTTCAGACAAATATACTAAGTTTGTTGGTTATTTTTGGACGACACTTTGGAAGAAGATGAAGATAGATTTGAAATTCAGTTCTAATTTTCACCCACATACTAATGGAAAGACAGAAGTCGTAAACCGAAGCTTGGGAAATTTGTTGAGATGCTTAGATGGAGAAAAGACTAGAATTTGGGATTTGATTCTTGCACAAGCCAAGTTTGCCTACAATAATTCAGTGAACAGAAGTATTGGAAGAACATCTTTTGAGATTGTTACCAGAGTACACCCTAGAGGTATATTAGAATTTAGAGATATCACTAATGAAGACAATAGGCTGTAGAAGTAGAAGAATTTACGGATCGCATGAAAGCCTTAAATGTTCAGGTTAAATAACAATTAGAGGATATGAACAATGTAGGTATAAGAAGAAGGCAAATGAGAAGAGAGGACATAAGGAATTTGAAGTTGGTGATGAAGTAATGGTGTACCTAAGAAAAGAAACATTTCCCGTTGGAACCTACAACAACCTACATATGAGAAAGTTTGGACCTTGTAATATTTTGAGGAAATTCAGTTCCAAAAATGCATATGAAGTGGAGTTATCAGATAGTTTGGGTATTTCACCTATATTTAACATTGCATATCTACATCAGTATCATGAATCAAAATTTAGTGAGAACAATATTGCAGACTTGGAGAAATAAATACCCCAACAAGAGCCAGATCAGATTGAAGACATTTTGGATAGTAGGATTGGGTGCAACACCCAGAACAACCAGTATAGAAGGTATCTTGTGAAATGGAAGAACAGACCAGTTGAAGATTCATCTTGGATTTATCAGGTAGAGGTAGATTGCCTTGGTTTTTCTCTGACCCTAACAAAGTGAGAGACTCACTTTTTCATCAACCTCGGATGTCGGACACAGGAGCATCCCTAGTTCTTGGCAATCTTGCATCAACCAAAAATATTTCTTTTAGTTTGTTTTATGTTTTTGCAGTTTCAACATTTCTTTCTACATTTTCTTGCATTTTCTCATCGAACCTTGTGGAGATAGATTTTGCTTGTGAACATGATTATCTTCCTTTTCTCAAATCTATGAGACGTTTGGACCCTTTTTCAGCAAGTTATCAATTTCATTTTTTGAGATAGTTTTATGGCTTAGAACTCCATAACCACTTGGTCCTATCTTGTTATTGGAAAATCTTGTGGATCCTTTCCATTATTTGTGGAATCCTCAATGCATTATTCTAATATTCCTTGACATGTGGTCGACCATCCCTTTTATCCCCACTTCATCCTTTGTATTCTCCAGAGGATTCTCATTGGTAGAGGCTAACATGGTAGTTTACATGTTTCATCTTGTTCATTAGCATTTGATTCTTCTTGGGCTGATGCGGTTCCCTCTACATCATATAAATCAATGTAATTTAGCTTGTATTAACTAATTTTTAGAACATAGAAAATCTATCTTGAGATTAAGAGGTCTGGAGTTGACCAATATTGTAATTGAGCATGTATGCATCAGGCCAATGAGCCGAATCTTATAGCCCGCATGTTGCCAGTAGATTATAATTGGTTTTCATGATCTAATTCATTCAATTCTTCATTGCCTCCATCATCTTGTCTTTTTTTTGTTGTGTTTTAATCATGTTGCATGGTACAGATAGATCTCATTGATGTTCCTCCTAAGTGTGACTACACTAGTAGTAAATTGAAAGGGTTGAATTTTTTCTTAATAATAGATTAGGGAATGTCCAAACAATTAAGGATAGATTATGTGGGAATTAGGAGATGGAATTAATAAAAGTGGGAGAATTGGAAGACTTGACACTTGGGGAGAGAAAATGAGTGAATCAAATTAATTTATTTGATTCAACTAGGGGAAGAGGATTCATGATTTTGGATGAAGATTTCAAAACTCATGGTTGTAATGAAGTTAAGTAGCGGAACAGCTTCCTACACTAATCTTGAGAGGAGGATAATGAAAAAACTTTTACAGACTGTTATAGCAGTTACAGAAACCACAAATAGACACAATAACATGCATACCATAACATAATGATTTACCTAGGGAAAATCCTTTTGGGAGAAAAACCCCACAATCCAAAAGCAGCTCAATATATTATTCAGCAATCAATAACAGATTACAATATACTTGTAGAGCAAGATCCTTGTAGGAGCACCACTAATAAGAGATTCATAGGTAATACAATTGCCATAAGACTCTTATACATAACCAATATCTCACGCACCTCATATATATGAGATACAATGCAAAAAACCGTAATGATATTACAAAACCATGGGCTAAAACCACCCAATAAGTTGTAGCTGACCTTATATCCCTTCTAGATGCCCTATGACATATTAAAACACATATGTAGTGTCCACACTTGACTTGACCTGATTTGACATGAGTTGACTTTTAATTCATGCATGATAGACATTATTGGGCATAAGCTATTTCAGATGATTTATATGATGTTGATACTATCATTATTGATTGTGTGATTTATTAGATACTTATATACTTATTATGTGATTAATTATCAAAAGATTACATTGATCATGTGATTTCATGAGCATAAGTGTTGATGGATTTTACATGCCTTACTATAATCATGAATTATACTAATCATGCACTTGATGATGTTTTTATGTACTAACCATATTTAATGATTATCTATGATGAGTTGATCTTATGGTGTGTTTGATTGTTGTATGACAGTCTTCAGGATAGAGACAATGCCACATCACTCATTGCGAGTAGGATGTGTCATTGTGATTCTCTAACCCTTGTTTGTTATAATATATATATATATATGCACATGTCGTATCATTGCTTTGTGGATGTAGGATTTGTAGGTATCAGACATCGACTCCACCTAGCTCCACAAGTCTGAGTGTGTCTTTAAATCCCAATGGTATATGGTTTGGAGTTGGCACAAGTTCCCATCACATACTCTAGGTCTAAGTTGTGCACTATGAGTCATTAGTGTCTTGGCGCAAGTCGCCATGTCAGTTAGTAAGGTTCATTTCTTCTGTGTTGTGAGTATGTTAGTATTGGTTGGCTAGTTATATTATGTCGAGATTGATTATTTGATTATTGATTGGAGATTAAATAGTTAATAATGTTATTTTAATTATTTTGATTAATAGCGATTTGATTATTTGGTTATCCAATATTTAATTTAATTTATTGGATTCTTACCTTTTGGGTATTTAATTATTTGATATTTAAATGTTTACTTATTTTAATGATGATTTAATATTTATTTAATATTTATTGTTTATCTTATATTGTGGTTTTATATTTATTTGTGATTTGACCTTTTATTGGTATTTATTTATTTATTTATTTATTTAACCACCTATGGTTTAATATTTATTTGGTATTTAATATTTATCTAGCTCTTTAAATTCATTTATGAGCCTTTGGTTTATTTAATTTAATTTCCCCATTTGATTTATTTAATTGTGGCTCGTGTTTTATTTATTAGTTTGACTTTTATATTAAGTGGGTGGTATAAATACACTTTATAATAAAATGATTAAATATTCCCACCTCATTGTAAAAGAATGATTTATATTTATCTTACCTACCCTCTTCTCTTATTTGTTGAATTTGAAAAGGGAGGTAAAATTATATTATATGGTGGGGTTGGTAAAATGTATTATACATTGGAATATTTTGATTGGCCAAGATTGAGGCTAGGATTTTGGTTATTGTTTGGCTTTTTATTTTCATTCCTGTGATGTGTTTTGAGGGGGCTTCTTCTTTTGCAAAATATTATCTGCAAGATTTCCCTTTGGGTTTTGGATTGGATTGTTGCTAGAGTTTCTTGGTTTGGCTTTTGGATTTGGATGGAGCTCTACCTCAACTTTCATCCATCACTCAGGGTGCAGGTTGGGTTCCTTGTCTTTTGTTTATTTTCAACTTTAAAATTTCTCTTTGTATGCTCTGTGTCCGAAAAAGCCTTCCGGGAGCTGGGTATGAAATATTTGGTTTATTGTAGTTTTCCAAATAAATATATGGCAAAGAAAAATTTATATTATATGGGTGTTTGTATATTTGTATTGGAGAAATATTTAGTGTCCTATATATTGTTGGTCACGGCATTGGAAAGTCTAGATTCTTGGCTGCTTGTTTTGAGATCCTGTGTCATTGTCTGGATCATGTGATTGGTGTTTTGTTTGGTGTAGTATTGGCCTTATCTGTTGTTGGTAGAGTTACCTGTGTATTTCAAACTCAAAATAAGTCTATGTGTGTGAATTTTGGGTCTCCCAGTTATGGATATGTTTTATTAAACTTTGTTCTATTTATTTCTTATTGCTTGTTGGTTATGGGCGACTCTATGTATATGTTTTTTTGAAGCCTTCTGTTTCAAATTTAATTTTTAATCTCTGTTGAAAGTTCTATGTTTTTCCATCTCTTTTATGCAAAAGCGTTAACTCTACATATGCGTTGTCTTTTGGTTGCATTTTTGTTGTCCTTTCTTGCATTTGTGTTGTCTATTGTTGCATTTGCACTGTATATTATTGCATTTTCACTATCTTTAGGTGTATTTGTGTTTTCTTTTGTGCAAAAGTGTTGTCCTTAAGTGCACAGGCGTTAAACTATTAACACGGGTGCTAACCTGCAATGCATAATCGCTAAACTTAAGTGCAAAAGCATTGTTCTGAATCACAAAAGCGTTGTTCTGCCTGTCTTTGGTGTTTTCACTGTTTATTCAGTCAGATTTGGATTTTCTAGTTTGGTTTCATTCCAAAGGCTTTTTGGGGTTTTTGTAGATATTTTCCAGCTACTACTACTTATCAGTTTGATGCGATTTTATGTTTTATAAGGTGAAACATTCTTGACTTATTTATTGTTGAAGATTTGAGTCTTTATTATATTGAGATGTTGAAATGGAAAAATGGTATTGTTGTGGAGACAGCAAGATAGTAATGTTGTGGAGACAACAAGATGATATTGTTGTGAAGACAACAGAATTTGATATGCTTTATTGATGGAATATCTCTTATTTGATATAGATTTCCACATCGAGGCTCATTTTGCATTATGATGGATTTCAGCCCTTTGTGCTCTTTATCTATGGTTTTTCCTTGTATGTTTTATGTGTTGTTGGGTTGCATGATGAAGTTATGGATCTCTTCTTTGAATTTGAAATGGAGCCTCTTTTCTATTGTTGTTTTGGAGCATGTTAGGAGGAGTGGGCTTCCTTGCGATGACTGGGGTCATGAGAGATAGGCTTGTATGAGGTTCCTTGTAAGAATGCATGAAGTCTAGACCACCAGGGTACATTGGACTTTTTTATGATTTATAGACAAGTGATAACATTGATAATGAATTAATTGGGATGGGTAATTAGAACTCATTTAAACAAGATAATTAATAGTTTGAGCCTCATGGCTTATTCCTAGGGAGGATGTTTTAGGATAAGCATGAGAGGGTCGTGAAGACGGTAAGTCAAATCTCCCTTGATTCTCTCATGGGCATAAATGGCTCCACATGTCTGTCGGGGTTATCTCGCGAAGTGTTGTGTTTGGAAATATTATGGGGGAGGATAGCATCTGATGACACTCTGCTCCTACATGTGTCATTTGCTTGAGATGTATTGATGCCTTGTTGATTTGTGCACCTCAGGGAGTTTATATTTGTGCTTCCTTGTGATGGTTCTTGGTTGAGTGTCCTTGTCTTGTTAAGTCTCTTTGGTTTTAAGTGTCAGCCTATATGTAGAGTGTGTTTTGGGACCTTGTGTCATCTCCTAGCACAGGGGGTGGTTCTTTTGGTTCCACATGGTCAGGTGGTTTGTGCTTTTAAACCATTGGGATGCTCCTACCTTTGGATTCTTCTTGTGTGGATGAGGATGCTTCTTCAGATAGTTCATGGATAATAAGTGCAAAAAGAATGTAAATGATGATGTGATTTATGTAATGAAATTCTTATGTAATAGTTGTAAAAGTAGTCATGCTTATGAGAAATGATTATGTTGTTCTAGTTATAGTGATAACTTTTGGTTATAGTTTATTATTGTAATGATGGATCTTCAGTTGTATTGCAACGTGTTTATATTAAATGAAATGGATGCATGAGATGTGAATAAGTATTATGGCTTAGACTTAAATTATGCCTTTTGTATTCTTGATGATCCATGTTAAAAGGAAATGGTGTAAATATTATGATAATGGTATTAGTCTTGAAATGATGTCTTAAACTAATGCTTGACTTGAAGAAATGCTATGCCTTGGTAGGATGTATGAGTACGAGTAATATTGGAAGATATCTTAGGATATGTTTATGAGTTGTGAGTGAAGAATTTGAACTTATAGTATCATACTTCGTAGTCAGTGATCTAATGATTGAATTGAAATATTATAATGCTTGGGATGTAGTTGAATGTTTCTTATGAAAATATTGTATGGATGTTCTTAATGAATTAATTACTAATCTTATTAATGGAAATTACTAGTAAGTGTATGGGTAGACGGTAAAATGAATGCTTGTCTTTTAGGAAAGAATTAGACAATATTACATGATATGGTTTAAGATTATATCTCCAATTGGTGGATGCTATTAGTTGTTATGGAATTAGGATATTGTATCTTAGTTCGTGTTGAGATGAATTCGTGTAGTTACCTGATTTGTAGTGAGATGATTGATTATTAATTGTTATAGTGTAAGAGATTTTAGGAATATTAAATGAGCTGTGGGTTAAATGTTTAGGGAGACTTTGAGATTATTGCCTTATGTACTTTGAGAATCATGATGAAGTAATAAGCATGCTAGGAGCATAGAATCATAAATGCTTATGTGGAAGCTAATCGTAAATGGAAATTGTGTTAATGTAATATAAGGGTTAATCTTGGTATGTGAAGGGTGATGTTAATAGTCGAAGGTTGGTTAATGGTAATAGGAACATTTGGACTTGGTGTATAAAATGAACCTAATAGAAAAAGGGAAAAAGCTATGTATTGAAAGATAGAATCTCATATTAAATGAAAGATGAAGAAGGCTGCATATCATGAGTGTTAGGTATTGCTATGATGCACCTATGTGTGTATAATGATTAAGATTATGAGGTATTGATCTGGATGAAAGTAAATGGTTATTGCTTATTTAGGTAGATTAAGTAATGGCGTTGAGATACCTTAGGGAGTTAGTAGAAATGATTTATTGTATTCCGCTTGCATAATTGGTTGAATAGATTGGGTGAATTATTCTATGTTCATAACACTTAAATTTTGTTGTGTTCTCGTTCCATTGCTTAAGTGATGTTATGTGTTGTATTGTTAAAAAAAAATTAAATTGGTGTGATTTTAGCTATATTTCTCTGGGATATTTTGCTAGGCATTACAACACATCAACACGTGTCCCTCCCTTTTACAACTCATTTTTGTGTCTTATACATTTTATATTTACTATTTCAAGAGTACAAACATTTGGAGGCCATAACTTGAGAATTGTGTGTCCTATTGACAATCCGTTTGAAATGCCAAAAATCTTGCAAAGTTCTCTATTGCCTCATAAGATGATATGTCTCTTGTGTTATTTTTTTCTTACTCTTTAATGTATATAGTTATTATATTTTATTATTATATATGGTATTATATGAACTCAAAACATTCCAGTGATGCTTATAATTAATACTTATTGATAAACCATTGACTAAATTATTAATATATATATATCACAGCCACCAACGTCTTCACCCTTGAACACAAGTGAAAAGAAACTAATTTCAATACTAACATTTCCTATTATGTTTTTGTAGACTTGAAAAAAAAACTCCAATGATCCATAAAGGCATTTTGTAATATTTTGTTATGAACAATACTATTTGTAATATAATGGTAACAACATTTTTTAAAGTTGCACTGCCCAGTGACAATAGAATGGACCACTACTGACGGGAAGAAGAAATAGAAGTAGCATCACACTCTTTATTTCTCATATTGATGGATATTTGTGTTAAATTTTTTGCATAGAAGAATACATATCTAGCAGGAAAAAGAAGACAAACTTGCAGAAAAAAATAAAGAAGAAAAACAGAACTGCAAGAATGAAATTATATTAATTCGTTGTGTCTAATTTACAATCTGTGGAATGCATGATTTATAAAAAGTTAACCAGGGCCTACCACTTTCAAGGAAGAAATTATGGAGGAAACCCAGACATAACAATTGCATTAAACAAAGCTTGCAGTGAAAATGGTGGTAATAACTTGTTGTTCAAGTCTTGGTTAGGCTTACATACAAGCATGAAAATAGAAGATCATCGTAAGTCTACTAGAGAATCCAATCATCAATTTATCATCATAAACTAAGGAGAAGACTGGAGTCAGATTCATGAATTATGGAGGTAATAGAAGTTGTTACGCTAACACCCCGCCTTAAGCCTAACTAAGGAGAAAAGAGGAAAGAGGAAAGAGGGAAAACCTAGTGGGAACAAAAACCCCCCTCAAAATTACAAAGATGCAATTATAGGAAATGCAGAAGAAAATCCTTTGAGAGACAAGAAAAGTGTGAACAACTATCGAATGATGAATGTCATAGTGCTAAATGAAGAACCTCCTCAAAAGCCAAGATGATGATCAAGATCAAGAATCTACATGAGTACCCTCAATGACACTACTCGAACAATGATTAGATGGCAAAGAAAGCAAAAACATCTCACATTCGAAGATGCATGTGGCACATGAATCTGCACAAGTGACCCCAACGATACTACTCAACCATGCAATAAGAAGCTACTAGTCGAAAATACAGGTGCCAATAGTGAACGAATCAAACTTGAAACAAAACCAAGAAGCATTAGCACTAACACTAGAAAACCTCCCTCATAATATAACAAAGGAGAAACAAGATAAGTCCACTGAAATGATGTGTCACAAAGGAGAAGATGAAGGAAAGGCTCATGCAACCAAGAGCATGAACAAAGGAAGCAATGAGCATGCTCTAGAAACAAAGGTTTACGTCCACTTCCAGTCTTCATAAATATGCCTGCAAATAATTTGTCCTTCCTCCTAGCTCTTAGGGTTGTGGTACCATGTAGAATTTTGCAGCTGCATAGGAATAGATCTAGCAAAAAAATAGAAACAAAACTTGTAGAATAAAAACAGAGAAAAAAATAGCTCTAAATAGATCTAAATGGAATTCTCTTGTATTACAATTACACTAATTGCATGAATATAAATACAATTATTGAACTCCTATAAGAGATGAAATTACGAAGGAGAGCAAAGTAATTTCTGAAGGAGGCAAAGTTAAAACTAAAACTCTTTGTTATTAGCTTAGATATATGCAATGCATGAGCAACAATCTCTCCATGAATTATGGAGATAATAGACAATGCATGAGCAATAGTCTCTCTATGAATTACGGAGATAATAGACTTCAAGTTGCACTAACACCCCCCCTTAAGCCTAACTAAGGAGAGATTTGGGTCCTAGCAACAAAGCTTTATTAGGTACCCAATTACAAAGAAGGTGAAAACCCAAGTGAGAAAAACTCCTAGCCATTATTCAAACTAAAGAAGAAAGTTGCAAACTGCAAATGAATCCACATTGTAACAGGATTGTACAGAATCATAGAAACCACTGCATGAGTACCTCTAGGATACTTTGAAAATGCAGTTGTACATATTCTGTATTGCTCAAATGGATGAACAAATAGGTTCACGGTCTCTGAATATAGAAATTGATCATCTGAAAAAGATATGAATCTGCAGAAATGTGCTCCAAGCTGAAGAACTACAAACATGACCTCTGGTTGGGATGATGCCATTGTATATTCATTTCTCAATAATGTCCCACGAGAAAGAAACTCTGGAAGCACTCAAGGATGCGACTTTGGAATCTCATGTAGTCAAAACCCTGCCAGAAAGAATCTCTAGGAGAAAAAAAAGTTCCAACATTGGAATCTCATGTAGACAAGAATTTAGAACAAAAGAACTTTTTTGGCTGTCAATTGGAGGAAGAGTGCATAGCAACTTTAATCTTCTATTTATTTAAGAAACTTATTAAAAGAATCCTATGCTAGATGCATTAAGAAAAACCCCATAGAACCTTTCTAAAAGTTTAATTTTTACAAAGCCCCAAATTTTCTAGATCTTTATCATGTTGTGCTTGCGAAGCACATACAATTTTAAAAAATCCATATGAGAAAAAAGCAAGGAGCGTGCAAAAATTAAGGAAAGAATATGCATGCATCTAGAAATAGAGGTCTACATAGCTTCCATGGTACAAGAAGACAAACTTGCAGAGAAATGAAGAAGAAAAACAAAACAGCTGAAATTGAAATTCTATTATTAATTCATTATCTTTTTACAATATCCTGAAAGCATGATTTATACAAAATTTGAACCAAAGCATGAACATAAATCATGCATAAATTGATGAAATAGAATGTTTGATAAGTAGGGTTAACTCCTCAATTGGATCAGAATGGAAGAGCTTCCTTTGTTAGTTTCACCAAACAAAACATGCAACCAAAGTTTCACTAATTTGACTAACATGCAACTACAGTTGCACCTTCAGTCACATCACAAATCACGGCGGGAGACGAACAGTTTTAAAGTTGCACTAACAAACCTTTGTTGGAGTTAAGATAACTCCAACACCCCCCACCCCTTAATTCCAACTAAGGATAAATAAGCCTAATAAAAGGAAAGAGGAAAGAGGGAAAACCTTGTGGGAACAAAACCCCCCCTCAAAATTACAAAGATGCAATTATAAGAAGTGCAGGATAAAATCCTTTGAGATATAGAAAGGTGTGAACAACTGTCAAATGATGACTACCATAGTGTTGAATGAAGAACCTCCTCAAAAGCCAAGATGATGATCAAGATCAAGAATCGGCATGAGTGCCC
This sequence comes from Cryptomeria japonica, assembly GCF_030272615.1. Taxonomy (NCBI): domain Eukaryota; kingdom Viridiplantae; phylum Streptophyta; class Pinopsida; order Cupressales; family Cupressaceae; genus Cryptomeria; species Cryptomeria japonica. The sequence continues at coordinate 1,325,195 of NC_081408.1, read as the reverse complement.
TCAATGACACTACTCAAACAATAATCAGATAGCAACCAAAGGAAAACATCTAACATTTGAAGATGTACGTAGCACATGAATCTATACGAGTGACCCCAACGACACTACTCAGCTAAGCAAGAAGAAGTTGCTAGTCGAAAATACAAGTGCCAATAGTGAACTGGTCAAACTTGAAACAAAACCAAGAAGCATTAGCACTAACAGTAGAAAATCTCCCTCATAATATGACAAAAGAGAAACAAGACGGGTCCACTGAAATGATGTGTCGCAAAGGAGAAGATGAAGGCAAGGCCTATGCAAACAAGAGCATGAACAAAGGAATCAAGGAGCATGCTCTAGAAAGAAAGGTTTACATCATCTTCCATTCTTCAGAAATTTGTATGCAAATAATTTGTCCTTCCTCCTAACTCTCAGGCTCTGATACCATGTTCAATTTTCTGCATAGCAGAATACAAATCTATCTGGAAAAAGAAGACAAACTTGCAGGAAAAAAATAGAGAAGAAAAACAAAGCTGCAAGAATGAAATTATATTAATTCATTATGTCTAATTGAAAATCTGTGGAATGCATGATTTATACAAAGTTAACCACCGCTTTCAAGGAAGAAATTACGGAGGAAATGCAGATATAACAACTGCATTAAACAAAGCTTGCAGTAAAAATGACGGTAATAACTTGTTGTTCACCTTGGTTAGGCTTACATACGAGCATGCAAACATAAGATCACTGTAAGTCTACCAGAGAATCAAATCATCAGTTTATCACCATAAACTAAGGAGAAGACTGGAGACAGATTCGTGAATTACAGAGGTAATAGAAGTTGTTACGCTAACAATTTGTCTTTTACATAGTAGGAAAAGGAAAGCATACTTTATAGTTCAAAGTTGAGGATGCGTGAGACTATCATCACTATTCAAGTACAAATCACCATAACTATACTATATACACAAGCTTTTTCAAACTATGTAAGTGAAGGAAATAATTTACAATACATCTTGTGCAATATATAATATGTCTATTGCAATAAGGATACCATAGACATCTCGACTTAAAATACCAAACATTTGAACTATATTGTTGAGGGAGCTGGATGAATGGTCGTGGTGGAGTCATAGCAGTGGTTATCATTAGCCTTCGGAGCAGGTGGTGGTGGTGACTTTCCTGGTTTTCTCTCTGACTTCAAAGCATCAGCAGTGCTTCCAGGAGAACAAATCTTATATTCTTTCATTCCACCGAACCCTGGAGCAGAAACAAAAAGACTCATGAATTAGTATAACCTCAAACAAAGTTACTATGCATCGTATTGTAGGGCTATGTAAAAAAATATAAGGTATAGAGACAGCAAGAGATAATTTCTTAAATATCTGAAGAAGAATAACCATTTTCCCTATCCTAATTAATCAAGAAACTGAGGAAACATGATATGATGACTTGCCTGTTCTAGCAGTGTTTCCTGAAACTACTATAATTGCAAATACAAGACAGAATATCATCTTCTTTTTCCCTTCCATAGCTTTAAAATTGTATACAAACATCCTGCAGGAGAGGTGGGCTTCTTGTAGCACATGGGAGGGAAGCATACGTCAATCTTTTACTGTAACGAAAGCTATACGCTTTCAAAGAAACTGCAATTTTTTAAACTATTGATTAGATTAGTTCCCCTTATATGGCAATAAATTATGATTTCATTGCTCCTCTGGAAATGAAAATTCTCTGGCCAACCATTTATATGCAAGTATTGGTTTTGATTCATTTCAATTGGGTCAATGTGATTACTTTGTTGTCTCAATTTTAGCTTAGTGCGCAAGCCTGAGTAGATTTCTAACTCATGGGTTGTTTGAGATATTTAAGATTGAATATGACTAGCACAGGCATAGGCGTGCTGATCACATCTCAAATTCAATGGGCTTCTCATTACCTGCACCACTGCATATGTACCTTAATTACGTAAGGGACATTGTGGATCAGAGTGACAAAAAGGAATCTGAGTGGCGAAAATATAATTGAAAAACATTTCAAAATAGGAATCTGAAAATGCAATTGATAGAGATTAAGTGAGATGACAGAAGAGGTGGTGAGCGATGGTCATTACCGGCACCGCTGCATAAGTACCTTAACTGCGTAAGGGAGATTGTGGATAGGAGTGATAAAAAAAATTTGAAAAAAAGGGAAATTCGACAAAATAAAATTGTAAAATATTTCGAAATAGGAATCTGAAAATGCAATTGACAGAGATTAAGCAAGCAAGAGGACAGCAGAGGTGGTGAGCGATAGTCATTTGTCCGACATGACATTATTAAAATGAGAGTGGCATATTAACATAATAATAATAGGAGAGAGCATTTGACATGTGGAGGGAATTATTGTGCGTATAAAAATATTTATAAAAGTATTAAGAGTTATTTTAAAGAGATTATAGTGGGGTGTGGTCAAGTTGATGAGTTATTTTGTTTTCATGATGGAGACCATGTGTAAAAAAAATTTTAAGACATCTTATTATTAAATGATATGAGTATTAATTAATCTAAAAATTTGTGACTATAAAAAAAAATCTATTTTTTTTAATGTTCTGAATGATTTTCTAGTGAAAATATATAAACAAAGTTTTCGTATATTAAAACTTATTTGTTAATTTGAAGATTTATTTTTCGTCTTTTGTATATATTTATGTTTTTTAACAAGTGTTGTGTTTCTTCATTAGAAGTCAATAAGAGGGCATGTATGGATGTACATAGCTACCATTTGAGTTTTATATGTGGTGCTTATTCTATCTCATTGTGCTGGTCATCTTTGAGAAAAGAATAATATAATTAGTGGATTTGAGTCAAACAACATGTTTTGCTCTAGCAACTTCATATAATTATAGTTATTTTTGTGTACAAGTTTATAGACGCTTTTGCTTTTTACTTTATAAGAAATATATTCTTTACAAACATGTGTCATCTAGTTATCCCTATAGTTATTTTGTTCTTTTGTTGCACGTGCTTTTCATTTTAAATACTTTATGTTTTCCTTTGTGTATGTTTCCTATCCTTCATAAATTTATTAATTTGTTCTTCAAAAAATTTCTTCACTACTTGTGTGTTCTTTGTCTTTTAGTGACAACAACTTTCATATTTAACAAAAAAAAATATTCCATTATGATTTAATAGATGACCAAGCCTTGTTTTAAGCGTTGTTTTAAGGGTCTCATTTTGTCATAGGTAGAGAATTTTCTAGAAATGGCATTGATTATATTTTATTTCTCTCTTTCTACTATTATTACATGACATGCACAAAATGAGTTCTAAAATAAGTTTAAATACTTTGATCTAGGCATCATATTGTTAATGTTGATTCAACGATAAAATATAAATGACTTATAAAAAAAAGCATAGGAAAGGGCACTAAAATAAAAATCACTAGCATCACATCCTATCTAGCCATGTCAAAGTAGAAGCTTTAGAACTATAATGCCGCAAACTAACACCCAATGCATTATCAACTACAAAAGATGGATAAAAAATTTTGTGTTGCAAGTGTAATAATCACATATCACATTCCATATGTCATGTGCACAAGGTATCATTGTTGGGTATAACACAGAATAAGTGGTTTTCAATATGTCAACAGATGTATGTTGTGCAAGAATGAATAAGAAAGTATCAATCACATTTTGTTTTATTTTAAATTTCCATGTGAGGTTGGGCAAAGGATCCCCAACCCATTACTTGTCAACTAGATTTGGGTTGGAGATTTAAGGGATTTTGTTTCTAGCTGGTCTCTCCCTTCAAATAATCTCCTTATTATAGATATTTGGTGGTGGGTCTTTTTCCATTCAAGTCGGTATCTGTGGAAAGAAAGAAACAATATAATATTTTGGGATAGGAAGAGATGTTGGGAGGTGCTTGTTGCTACCATAATATATAATATAAAGGAAAATATGAGCTTCTTTAAGAAATGCAATCACTCTAGTCTCCACTTGGCTTTGGACTGGTAGGTGGCTAAAAACTACTGCTCATCAAACTCTTTGGCCAAACTTTTTGTTCCACCTATTCATTTTAAAAACTCAATCAAATGGCCCCCCTAACACTAGTTGGTTGAAGTTGAACATTAATGGCCCATCCAAGGTTGGGTGGATGGGAGTGATGTCATTTGCGACCATAGAGGTAATTTCATGTTGTCTTACACGGCCAACTTGAGAATGCAAATGTCTAGTTTTGTGGAGGTGGCTTCTATTTATTATGGTCTAATTATTATCAATGAAAGAAAGTAAAATCAAATAATAATTGAAGGTGATTCAAGAGACACTATCCTTCTTGTCAAGAATGAAGCTACTCTAAAATGGAAATGTGAAGACTTCGTGGCCAAGTGTAAGACCCTCATTCCAATAATTAGCCATGTTCACCTTTATCACACGAGAAGGGAAGGCAACAATGTTGCAGATAGGTTGGCATAAATAGGACCGTTGATTCAAACGGAACCTAATACATGTGAAGAATTCAAGAGTAAACAAAAGCTCTAGCAGAAAAGTGGTTAAAGGGAATTTGGATAGTTTTGTCAAGGACATACAGGTTTTTGACTCAAAGCTCTCTATGAATTTTTCATAGGACTAGCAAAAAGGGGAGGTTAAGATTGGAAAGGTCACCTTCAAAGTCACACTGGATTTGATTACAACCATTAGTGGGCTTCCACAAGATGGGAAAACCTTCCCTAAGAAGCTGAAGAGCTCTTATAAAGAGGAATTTAAATGATTTTTCAAGGCAGGTGAAGGGGTATCGAGTCTAGAAAGTGGGTATAGCAAGGAAGAACTCCTTGATAAATGGAAGGATGTGGCCCTGTTGTTGATGAAATTATTCAACTTGGATGGACTCTATAAAATATTTCACACTTATATTTTCCCTATGTTAAACCACCTAAGGTATGCCATTCATATGACACTTAATAGTTTGGTCTTCATTATCTCAATCGGTTGCTAGAGCTAAAGATAAAAATTCTATGCCCCTCCATTAGGGTTTTATTTTTAGACTTTATAATTTTTACCTTACTTTAACCCCTTCTGGTGCGTCCCTCTCAAATCCTCACAACTTCTTTGTTGGACATAAATTTAGTGATTGAGATTTCTAGGGCCCCTTATGGAAAAAACCAACCTTGCTATTGGTTCCTCTTCTGAACCTAAGCTTGTTCCCACTCACTTTAACCCCATTAGAGAAGTGAAGCATAAGCCCTCTTCTACTCCACCTCCTAATAAAATGGAGGCATTATAGTTGGTCGAAGAAGAGGTTATTGAGGATTTCAAGTCTTCTTATTATTTGGAATCCAAATTTTCTCTTGCAGTTTCTTAGGAGGTTGCACCCCTCCCCCTTAAGAAAAAGACTCCTAATCCTAACAAGAGCCCCCTTAATTTAGAGTCTTGTATCTCAAAGCTAGAGGAGATTGTGGAGTGAAAAGAAATAGTGATCAAATGGATCATTTTGTAGTGAGGCTATGGTATGCGCAGGGGCAAAAGCAAAAAAGTGGGTTATGGATTTAAAGGATGAAAGCATCTGGGAAGCAGCAAGAAATATGGTTGGGAAATTGGAAAATTGGGAGAATGTTGAAAGGATGATAAAATATCTTTAAGAAAAGGTGTCACAAAGAGAAGACAAAAGGATGGTGTAGGAATTAAAGGGGAACTAGGATATCCTTAAAGGAAAATTTGAGGAGATGTATAGTTATAGTCATGAGAAGGTTAAAAAAAAAAGGCTTCTCTGAAAGATATACAACAAGAAATTGACTGCAGGAAAGCCAAAAGGAAGAGACACATTTTGTCCCCTTCAACATTAATGGAGTCCCCTACTTTCATGATTAAAGACACTCTAGATTTGGCTACTCCAAACTCTACAAAATATTCTAATAAAAAAATTAATTTCTTTGACAATGTCCTTGGTTTATACAAGAGTTGGCGAGAAGGCAATGCCTCCACCCCACAAGCCATCTCTTCATGTCTTCGGAGGTTGGCTGATTTTGGTGTAGTTTTTTGTTATTGGTTCTATCTCTGATTTTTAGTGCTTAGTGGTTCTATATTGTTTTTTATTTTTTGTGTTTTGTGTTAGCTAGGTGTGCATTTTTCATGCGCCCAAAATGGTTCTTTGTTGTAGATATGTTAAGGTCTGGGCCTAACCCACTTTCTATTAATTAGAATAGATGAAATTGTTAGAGGAATAAATTTAGTTATATGAAAGTAGTGATATATTTTTATTGATAAATGTGTTTTGAGTTGATATGAATAGATGATCGGAAGATTGTTAATAATATTAAGTTTGTGATTATCTACTTGCATATTACTACTATTATGTTATGTTCAATAGATCAAAATAGCTAAAGGGCATTGACAATGTTTAGCTTGTAGATTACTACTATTATCCTATGTAAAACAAATCAAAATACCTACAGGATGATAATTTTCAGTTTGTAATATTTTCCTTGTATATTCTCAAAACTTGTAAAGTATAATATTGTAGATTGAAATTAGTAATAACTTATTTCTAACATCCTTTTGGTTTGTGCCAAAGAATTTTGAGTTGGTGCTCAAATGTAAAATTTTGTGTTTATAAGAATTGGTGCTCTCAAGCAAGGAAGTTGGTGATTCCTTTGGGTTGGTTCCTTAAAATAATTATATACAATTTTTATAAGGCTAGATTAGGATAATAGATTCTAGCGGCATTCATCACTGTGGTTTTTCCCATTTTAGGTTTTCTACGTATTTCATGTGTTGGATCCTATGTGTGGCTTCATTATTTTTAGTTATAATTTTAATTTTTTTAGTTTATGAAAAATATCTCATTTTTGAAGGGTCTAAAACTTTAATCTACTATTGTTTCACCCCCTCCCCCACCTCTTAGTAGCAGCATCGTGTTCTACAATTGGTGTCAAAATCTGGTACTTGAAAAGGCTTAATCAACTTAAGTAGATCTTGGATATAGAACACATGGTTGTTTAGAAGAATCCTCCTCAAATAAGAAACCTTTATTTGATGGTACTAATTATGTTTTTTTAAGAATTAGAATGGAGATTTATTTGTCTTCTTTGGGGTTTGATGTATGGATGTCTATTGTAAATGGTTATAAAATGCCTAAAACTCCTTTAAATAATTGTGTGGAAGAGAGAGAGCATGAAAATAATGCTAAGGCAAAAAATGCAATTCCTTGAGGTTTATCTATTATTAAGTTTGTTAAAGTAATGTATTGTCAAACTACTAAAGAAATTTGGGACAAACTAAAGAATATCTATGAAGACAGTGCCAAAGTGAAGCAAGCGAAGTCACAAACATACAAGGTGAATTTTGAAGACATAAAGATGAAATAAGAAGAACAAATTGTTTTCTATCTTCTAAGGATTGATGAAATATTTAATTCAAGTGAAGATCTTGGAGAGGATATAAAATATTCTATTATCGTTTAGAAGGTGTTAAGATCATTTCCTTCAAGATGTGATTCTAAGATCTCATCAATTGAAAAAGAAAGAGATCTCATTAAAATCATGATGGCTAATCTAAATGGCATATTCATAGCATATGAGATGAGGATGGTTGGTGAATATACTTCTAAAAGAGAAGCTTCATTTAAAGCAACAAAGAAAGTAAATAAAGTAAGTTCTAAGTCAGACTGTGATCCTGATGAAGAACTTGCAAATATTTTTAGAAAAATCAAAAAAGGTTTTTGCAAGTACAAAGGGAAGCTACCTTTTAAATGCTTTAATTGTGAGAAGTTTGGGAACTTTGCTACTAAGCTTCCTTATGAAAAAAATGATAAAGATGATCAAGAAGGATTTAAGAAGAAAAACAAAACCCAGTTTTGCTACAAAGAAAGATATTGTTCAACAAGAAAACCTTGTAAATCAAAGAAGAAGACAACACAAATTTAGAAGGCATCAATGTGTATAAGTATGATGCTGAAAACTATGAGACATGATTCATGACAAGGGTTATTCAATGCAACTTATAGTGATATTATTTTGTATGATGTTGAAGAAAGAGAGATAAGTCTTGAAGGTGAATTTTTATGTGCCTTAGAGGAAATCATAAGATTGAATAAGGAGAACAACAAACAAAATATTTTTGCATTCAAAGGACAATGAAACAGTAAAGAAAAAACTTGAAAAAGGTATTAAAAGGAGCATCAGTCTAAAAAATAAAATTGAAGAGGGCAAGAGAAGGGAAGAGGTAATTAATTTTGAAATAATGTTAAAATCTAAAAAACTTTTCAAGTTAGGAAGTGAAGTAGTAGCTTTGAGTAATGAACTTGAAAATTGAAAAGTGTGTTTGAAAGAAGAGAAAAATTTGAGAAGAGTTCTCAAATGTTGGATGAAATGTTAGTCTATCAGAGATTAGACAAAACCAAATTTGTTTTATATTTTGACAAAGGCCAAAGTTCTAGTACAAATAATTATTTTAATATGAAGAATAATAATGATTGCTTTGTTAAGGTCCAAAGGCGTAAAAGTTAATTGCAATGGTGACCTCCTACAAGAAAAATGGTAATGAACAAGTTATGTCCCTATTTTTATGGTTATTGTAACTTTTGCAATTATTTTGGTTATAGAGAAATCGATTGTAGAGCTATATGAAGGAGAAATAGCTTTGTTAGTAGAAAACACTTTGATTTTTTGAAATATTTCAGTGTGATATGTTATAAATGTCAAAATATTGGTAACATTGCAAGATAGTGTAACATGAGTTTTGCAAAATTGAGAAGGAATGGGAACAAATTCTTGAATGGTCCTAAAATTTCAAGAAAAAAGTAGAAAAAGTGTGAAAGAAGAATGAAGGAAAGTCCATGATTGTTCTTGAACTACTTTACATGATAAAAGTATGAATCTATGGATGATAGACAATAGTTTCTCTATTCACAACTAGTGATAAGAGTATGTTTGTTAAGTATATTGATTGGAATGGTGGTGCAATAAAATTTGGTGACAATTCATTATCTTATATTCATGGTAAAGGTTCTTTGAGAATTAATGGTACTTTAGAAACAAATAATATTTGGTATGTAGGACTTAAATATAATTTATTGAATGTTAGTCAAATTTGTGGTAATGGATACTTTGTAATCGTTATTGGTCAAGGATGTTAAATAGGGAAAGCTAAATCAAGAAAATTAATTACTAAGGGAAAATAATAGAAAGTAATGTTTCTGATCTTAGGGAAGTAAATGGTAAAAAAAAAAATTGGGGGCAAGTTGATGAAATTTGACCTTGGCATAGATAGTTAGGACATGTAAATTTTGGTAATCTTGCCAATATTAGTTCTATAAATTCAGTAAGACATATGCATAGAAATTACAAAGTTTAAGAACATTATTTGTAAATGATGTCAACAGGGAAACAAACAAGAGTAAGTTCCAAATCTAAAGAATACTCAAGATCAAAACCCTTATAATTAATTCATACTGATCTTTGTGGTCCCACCAAAATTAAGGGTCTAAAAAATGAAAGATACTTTATGTTATATGTGTATTATTTTTCTAGAATGACATGGGTAACATTTCTAAAAGAAAAATCTAAGGCATTCGAGAGATTCGAAAAATTTAGAACCATGGTTGAAAAAGAAGGTTCTTTGCAACATAAATGCCTTAGATCAGATAGAGGTGGTTAGTTTGTCTCTATTGAATTTAATTAATATTGTGTAAAGCATCGTATCAAAAGACATTGTTTTGTAGCAAGAACACCACAACAAAATGGTGTAGTCAAGAGAAGAAATCAGACAATCAAAAATGACAAGAACTCTACTTAATGAAGCCAAGATGTCTAGTAGGTTTTGGGTGGATATAGTTCATACAATGGTATATACTCTTAAAAGAGTACTATTGAGACTAAACAGTAAGAAAAAATTCTATGAATTATGGTATGGTGACCCTACTTCTATTAAATACTTTAGGGTTTTTGGTAGTAGATGTTTTATTAAAAAGGATGAAGATGGTATGGGTAGTTTTAAATCTAAATGTGATGAGGGTTTATTTCTTTTATATTCCACTCATAATAAGGCTTATAAATGCTATAACAACAGGTTGAAAAAGGTTTTTGAAAGTTCTAATGTAAAATTTGATAAAATTGTGCACAAAGATAACCTTAAAGAACCTATTGATAGAAAAGAATCTAAAAAACTATTATTGAAAAATATTTTAAAAATAATTCTCCCAAACATGTTATTAAAATAGGTACTGAAAATAGTGGTGAGAAAATTTCTGAAAATATTGTTGAAAACACTTCTAAATTTGTGAAAAAGGAAACATCTGAACAATAGATTATAAGACACAAAGATGATGGAATTAAAACAAGAAGAACAACTAAAAAATAAAATGATGAAGAATTTCATCTCTCTTTACTGTCACAACCTAATACATATAATGAAGCCAACAAAGATGAAAGTTGGATCAAAGACATGGAAGAGCAATTGGGTTAAATTGAGAAAAATAAAACATGGTAGTTAGTTCCTATACCTACCAATAAGAATGCAACTGGTGCTAAATGGGTGTTTAGGAATAAACTTAATGAGGATGGAAAAATTATTAGGAATACGACCAGGCTTGTTTGCAAATGGTATGTGCAAGGTGAAGGCATCGATTTCAAAGAGACATTTGCCCCTATAGCCTAACTAGAAGTCATTTGAATGTTCTTAGAATTTTTTATTTATAAGAATTTCAAATTTTGGCAAATGGATGTATAATCAACATTTTTGAATGGGAATTTGGAAGAGGAAGTGTATATAGAGAAGCCAAAAGGTTTTCAATCTCCAAGTAAATAAGACTATGTTTGCAGGTTGAAGAAAGCCTTATGGTCTAAAAAGGGTGTCTCAACCTTGCAATGATAAAAAAAATTGTTCATAAAAGGATATTATCATTATGTGATGATAGGGGTTTGGGAACATCACCATCGACCACAAGGGGTTCATGGGAAGATCCCTTAACTTGGGGGTTTCAATGCCCTCCCCCCTTACTGGCCCCAATTATGTGATAGGTTGGGGCTCTAGGGGATAACTGACCCCAATGGAGGTTTTCGAGGGAAATGCCCCCAAAATAAAATTTCACATATAATTTATCATCTTAAATCTTGACCATTTATCATTAGGTCATAGATTTGATGGTGGATATTTTGAGAGTTGTGCTTTCCATAGAAGTAAATTTTATTTTAAAAGGGTATTGCATTATGACTATTGAATTGTGATGTGTTATCAGAGTTCAATGGCTATCAAGTTGCCTCTAGATCCTGTTGCTAGTACTTTTGTAAGAAGCTTGCTCTAGAAGTATATTATAATATATTGTTGATTTATAAATAATATATTGGAAATATTTGGGAGCATGGGTTTTTTCTCTCGAAAGGGTTTTCCACACATTAATCATTGTGTTATGGTATGCATTCTATTTACATTTATTTTGTTAAGTTTTGGTAACTATTGAAATGATTTGTAAAAGATTTTGAATTACCCTCCTCTCAAGGTTAGTGTAGGAGTTTGTTTAGCTACTTAACATCCTAATAAAATAGGAACCTAAAGCTTGGTATTCTAGACTAGATCGGTATCTTATAAAGTAAGAGCTCAATAGAGGTAATACTAGTAGCAATTTATATATCAAATCAATAGGTGAGAATATGTTTGTCATAGTTGTTTATGTTGATGATATTGTTTTTGGTAGTATAATTATGACAACATAAGAAAATATTTTTCTACTCAAATGCAAATAGAGTTTGAAATGCCTATGATTGGATAGTGTTATTTCTTTCTTGGGTTACAAGTTTCACAATTGGATAAAGGTATATTTCTATCTTAGACAAAGTATGCAAAAGAAATGCTCAAAACGGTTTAGAAAGAGGATAGTAAGCCTATGAATACACCAATGATAAGTGGTTGCAATTTGAGTGAGAATGATGAGTCACCTAATACAAATCAGATAGAGTATAGGTCTATGATAGATTGTTTATTGTATCTTACTGCATCAAGACCAAATATAATGCAAGCAGTCTATATGGTTGCTAGATTTTAATATGCTCGTAAAGTTTGTCATGTTAATATTATAAAAATAATCTTTAGGTATCTAAAAAGAACTATGAAGTGTGGTTTATGGTATCCAAGGACTTGTGATTTTACTTTGATATCCTATACAGATGTAGATTGGGAAGGATCTCTAGATGACAAATGCAGCACTAGTGGTGGTGAATTCTCTTTGGGAGATAACTTGGTTTCTCAGTTGAGCAAGAAACAAATATCTATATCTTTATCTATTGTTGAGGCTGAGTATGTTGTTGTCATTTCATGTTGTACAGGGGTCTTGTGGATGAAACAGACACTTAAGGATATAAAGGTGACTTATGATAAGCCTATTTCAATTCTTTGTGATGATACTAGTTCCATTAAAATCTCTAAGAATCAATTTTTTCATTCTCATACTAAAGATATCTCTATAAGATATCATTTTTTGAGAGAAAAATTTATTCATTATGAAGTCAAACTTGAATGTGTTTCAACTAAGGATTAGTTGGCAAATATATTTACCAAACCCCTTCCTAAGGAGACTATTGAGACTCTTCATCAAAAGCTTGGGTTTGTGGCTACTCCTACTTAGTTTTGTCCACGTGCAAGAATCTACTCTAGATAAGTATTTCATTATCTTATTTGATGTCCCTAGCCCTTTGTCAATGATGTTAAGAAATTGCAGATTTAATTCAATTTTGATGCAAGGTTTCTTGCAGATGATTTGATAGTTGTTGAGGACCCATTTTTTATATGGTTTCATTGTTTTAGATTTATTGTGTTTCCATATTATTGAATTGATTTAGTTTGAATAGGTTTCATTTTTGTAGCTTGGTATTTTTGATATCAATGCCAAAGTGGAAAATTGTTAGAGTTTTTGTTATTGATGTCAACCAATGATGATATTGTTATGAGAAATTGTAGAATAACAACTTGCAATTCTATCTTCTTTGTTGAATCTACACATATAGAGTGTAAGGTTTTATTCATGATCTGCACTAAGTAACAAGATGTTATTTTGAATTTAGTCTAATGAACATCTAACGTTAATTAGAACTAGAGTGTCATGGAATGGAAATCCCTATCTTCTAACAAATCTTTGTAGTTTCCTTCATTTTTTCTTAACAATTTAATTTGTTTAGATTCTTTTTTATCCTTCTTTGAGAATTTGTATTTTAAATGTATTACGTATTTTGATGGATTCTTGATATTTTGTTAAGAATAATAAAATATTAAAAATAATCCTTCTTTTTTCATTCTTCAAATTTTATTGATAATTATTATTATTTGAAAATTTTTTGTTTAAATAATATTATTAAATCTCAATTAATATGTTTATTATTTTAACTATTATATATGAACTCAAATATTCAAGTTATATTTATAGTCAATAAGTATTGATAGACCATAGACTAAATTATTAAAGAATAAATATATATATATAATTAGCAAATTTTGTTTCTAGATTTAAAAACACTTCAATGGACTAGAAAGGCATTTTGTAATATATTTTGTATTAATAATAAGGATTTCAAAAAGTTAATTTTGTAATATCTTGCTATGGACAATGCCATTAGTAATATGGTGGTAATAGCATATTTTAAAGTTACACAGCCCAATGACAATAGAATGACCCTATTATATAGAAGGAAAAGGAAACATATCAAAACCCTTTTTTTTCCATATTGATAGATATTTGTTTTTTACATAAAATGAAAAGAAGACTTTATAATTAAAAGTTAAATTATATGACATTTTTTAAAGTTATAAATCCTCGTGACAATAAAATGGCCTTTTTACATAAGAAGAAACATATCAAACCCTTTTTTGTTAAATTGATAGATATCCATCTTATACATAGAAGGAAAAAGAAATATATTTTATAATTTAAAGTTGAGGATGCCTGAGACAACAATCATAGAATGACTCTATTATATAAAAGGAAAAGGAAACATATCAAAACCCTTTTTTTCATATTGATAGATATCTGTTTTTTACATAAAATGAAAAGAAGACTTTATAATTCAAAGTTAAATTATGTGACATTTTTTAAAGTTACAAAACCCCATGACAATAAAATGACCTTTTTACATAAGAAAAAACATATCAAACCCTTTTTTGTTAAATTGATAGATATCCATCTTATACATAGAAGGAAAAGGAAACATATTTTATAATTTAAAGTTGAGGATGCCTGAAACAACAATCACTAGTCAAGTATAAATAAAATGTCCTTTTTACATAAGAGGAAACATATCAAACCTTTCTTTTTGTTAAATTGATAGATATCCATCTTATACATAGAAGGAAAAGGAAACATACTTTACAGATTAAAGTTGAAGATGCCTGGGACAACAATCACTAGTCAAGTATAAATAACCATAACTATAGTATATTTAATTATTTTCTCAAACTATTAGGGTAAGGAAATAATATACATTATATCTTGTACAATATATAATATGCCCATTCCTATTGCAATAAGCATAGCATAGAAATCTCTGCTTAAAATACCAAAAAATTAAACTATATCTTTTGTGGGAGCTGGATGAATGCTGGTGGTGGAGGCGGGGATACGGATTAGGACTAGAGATCGGAGAGGGTGGTGCATGTGGTTCTCTTCTTGGCTTTCCGAGTGCAGCAGAACTGCTTGTACACATTTCTGCTATTTTGTCTAACTTCAAAGCTTCAGAAGTGTTTCCACGGGGGAAATAATTTGCCTCCTTATCTGCTTTTATTCTACCAAGCCCTGCAGCAGAAACCAGAAGACTCATGAATTAGTATAACCTAAAACCAAGTTACTATGCAGCACATTCTAGGGCTATGTAATGAAACATAAGGTATAGAGACAGTAAGAGATAGTTTCCTGAATATCTTAAGAAGAATGATCGTTTGCCCTATCCTAAATAAGAAACTAAGGAAACATGATTTAATGACTTGCCTGTTCTAGCAGTGTTTCCTTAAACTATCATAATTGTAAACAACAGACAGAATATCATCTTCTTTTTCCCTTCCATAGCTCTAAAAATCTATACAAACATCGTGTTGGAGAGGTGGGCTTATTACAGCAGATGGGAGCGAAGCATACGTCAATCTTTTACTGTAACGACAACTATATGCTTTATTGATTACATTACTTCTATTAATTTGACAACATAAAGTATGATTCTATTGTTCCCCATAAAATGACAGAATCTCTAGCCAATCTTTTATATAAAAGCTATAACAAACTATTTATTATATAAATTAACTATTTGTTTTGATTTCGTTCAATTGGGTTATGATTACTTTGATGTCTCAAATTGAGAAAATGGATAAGATTCATTCCCTTAATATGACAAAAAAAAAAAACACTATGATTTTATTGCCCCATTTGAAACGACAAATTCAAATTGGATCGGTGTGATTATTTTGATATCTCATTTTGAGGTTAGTGGGCAAATCTGAGCAGCTTTCCAACTCATGGGTTGTTTGAGATATTCAGTATTGAATATGATTAGCATAGGCATAGGCGTGCTAATCATATATCAAATTCAATGGGGTTCTCATTACCTACACCACTGCATATGTACCTTAATTGCGTAAGGGAGATTGTAGATCAGAGTGCTAAATAAAATTGAAACACCAGGTATAATGTGAATGGACAAAATACAATTGAAAATATTTCAAAATAGGAATCTGAAAATGCAATTGAGGGAGATTAAGTGAGAGGACAGCAAAGGTGGTGAGTGATAGTCATTTGTTGGACATAGCACTATAAGAATGATCGTTGCATATTAAATTAATAATAGTAAGAGAGATTTATTAAGAAATTAAAGGATTTATTGAACATTTCAAAATATTTATATTTATAAAGGTTTTAAAAATTTATTTGAAAGAGATTATAGTGGGGTTTGGTCAAGTCGAGGGGACATTTTGTTTTCATGATTCAATTGGCTATAAGACATCTTACCATTAAATGACATGTTGAATGAATTATTAATCTTTTTGAAATTGTATCATCATTAAAAAAATCAGTTTTCTTAATGTTTTGACTGATTTTTTAGTGAAAATATAGAAATAGAGCCTCTATATACTAAAGCTTCTTCCTTAAATTGAAGTATTATTTATTTGTTATTTGTATGTATTTATGGTTTTGGACAATTGTTGTTTTTGGACAATTGTTGTTTTTAGACAAGTGTTGTGTTTCTTCGTTATAGGTTCATAGGAAGTAGTTTATGTGGTACTCGTTCTATCTTATTGTGTTACTCAACTTTGAGAACATAATAATACAAATAATAGATCTGAATGCCACAACATATATTGTTCTACCAATTTCATGTAACTGCAGTTATTTTTATGCACAAGTTTATAGGTGCTTTTGGTTTTTTACTCTCTAACACATCTATTCTTTAGAAAGATATTCCCTCTATTTATCCCTATAATTGTTTTGTTCTTTTGTGGGATGTGTTTTTCATTCAAAATATTTTATGTTTTCCTATGTATGTGCTACCTATCTTTCATAAATTTATTAGAATTGTTCTTCCAAAAGTTTCTTCACCAGAACTTTGATGTGTTTTGTCTTGTATTGACATCATCTTTCATACCTAGCAAAAAAAATATTCTATTATGATTTAATAGATGTCCAAGACTTGTTTGAAGGGTCTTATATTAGCATAGGTAGAGAATTTTCTAGAAATTTTCATGGATTATCTTTTCCTTTTCTATAACTATTATTATTACACAATATGCACAAAAAGTGTCATATTGTTAATTTTGTTTCAATGATAAAAACAAAATGACTTATAGAAAAAGAATAAAAAAATGCTACTAAAAGAAAAATCATTAGCATGGCACCCTATCTAGCTATGATGGAATAGGGGTTTGAGAACTATAATACCCAAGCTTACACCCAAGATACTATTAGTTAGAAAAAAAGCATAAAATTTGTTGTGTGGCAAGTGTGACATTCACATATCACATTCCATATATCATATACACAATGTATCATTACATAGCACAATGACACCATGACGATCATAAAATGGGGTGAAGTTACCCCAACAATGATGATTGGCCATGTGTCCATGATCTTGTACTCTAATGCACACAAGAGTATGAGAGTGGCACTCATTGTGTACACCTTCTAAGATAAATCAAATTGATATTCAAACAACTGCATAAGAGAAGATTCCATTGGGAGATGCAAAACCTCATCTAATTATGTTAAATTGATAAATTCATTTCACATTGGATCATGCATCCCAATACAAAAGTGGATACAATTTAAAACATGAAAATTCCATAGCAATGATATAAATGTGATAATATTTTTAGATTTTGTTTATGCAAAAATGTTATCATCGATATTTTGGATGACACTCTATGATCCATTATTTGGTGATTTATAGATAAATAAGATAATGGAACAATAGTAATAGAAAATATTCTTTCACTCTCTTCTTTGGACATAACTCATGCTAATAAACTTTCATGGAGTGTGATAAAAAATATTGATGACAAAACATTTTGCAGAGTTAAAATCTATAAATATTGTCATATGAATTAAAATTATTAAATCTAGTTCTTTCAACCAAAATAGATTATATGAACACTATGTAGTTGAAGGGGAAAAAATTTCATATGAAAAAAGTCATAACTTTATTTTTTTTGGCAAGTGCCTATTGTTAAAAGAGGTCCAAATGGTAGTATGGATTAGGGTGAAAGCACACAAAGTAGATGTTAGCCCAAAAACTAGATGTCAACATAGAAATGGTTGGTAGTGCTTCTACACAATCTCAACATTCTTTAGGATAGAAATTTTTCCAATTTTTTTTTTCTCAAATTGCCATTCTCTATTGTATTCTTTGAACACTATTTTTCAAAGATTTGTTGCACAAGTAAAAATGAAAAAAATAACACAATATTCTCTTTGAAAAAACCTCAATCATTCAATGGAGAACAAATGGAGAATATAGAACACTACTCTACTAGGATACATATCAAAACTCATGTGCATCACATGTGTAAACATGATGGCTTACATGACTCCCATAATCATTACAAGGAAAGGATAACATAAAAATAAATAACCTTATAACATTTTCTTTAAACTATGGAAAGTAGGCTGCTTTAATTTAAAGTCTACTTTAGATGTTTGAATTATAATTTATTTTGTCTTATTATATGATTCTTCTATAGTAAAATTAGTATCTTGTCTTTTCTTTAAAATTCCATTTTTCTCTGGATGACCCCACAACATAGCGGTTAGTTGTGAGCCTCTCACATGGGAGATCTTAGGTTCGAGTTTACTCAACTGGTTCTTTTTCCAAAAAAAATCCATCTTTTTCCAAAAAGTCAATGTAAGAAAAATGAAGTAAAATATAATCATCCTCATATACAAAAGGTTGAAAAAATCATAGGAACATAAGAATAATCATCCAAAAAGATAAAAGTAAGGTACATTTCCTATATTTTGAATTTCATAATTCTTTGTTCAACATAAGACAAAAATCAAGGTTTTAGGACACAAATCATAATGAACCATGGTTGTTTTTTTAAAAAAATATAAAATTTATCAAAATGAATTGTTATATTATTATCATAATGTATGCAAGGCCACAATTTTTTCATCACATAAATAATTTGAAAAAAATTTCTATTATAGCGTTGTGTAAATGAAAATTATGTCAAATTGAATGATAATGCAATGAAAATCAAACATCACAATAATGTACACAAGGCCACAATTTTTTCATCACATAAATAATTTGAAAACTTTTTCTATTATAGAGTTGTGCAAATGAAAATTATGTCAAATTGAATGATAATGCAATGAAAATCAAACATCACAATGATCAAGCCCGCAGCTATTCTGGCTCCAAAACCGTAGTACGGAGTCAATAACACGCAAGTTATTGATCGTTATACACCTTAGATTTTGAAAAGAATGACCACAATTTTTTAAGTTGTCAACAACACGCTGTACGAATTGAAAGTTTTTGATCCAGAATAGACGCATCCCAATATTAGAAGAGTCCTCTGTCAGGAGCTTCCCATCACTTTCCTCTTGCTGAAATACGATCTCTTCAGAAAAATCCCATTCTTTCTCAAAGTTATATTTTTCAACATTCATGATGTGACACAAAACCATCAACTTCTGGTCCATACAAATCAATTTGTCAGTGAGTAGGAGATTCTCTTCCTTTAACCTCATAAATTTTTCTTTTTCATAATCCTCTTGAGTCTTGGTCTCAACCTCCTCAACTTCATCCTCACTCGCTTCAGCGTCCTCCTCTTCAACATCCTCTTCTTCAATGGAATCAAGAAAATCTTCAAACAACGAATACTTCAAATCCTCTTTTTCTTCAGCCGAAGTCTCCTCCTTTTTCTAGCCATCCCACCAATGAACATGGCGTTTTGTTTTAACTTTTTCTTGCACAATTTTACTCTCCACCGAGTCTAAATTTGCAAGAAAATCTTCGATGACTGAATCAGTGTCTTCATCTTTTGGCTGCCTTTTAGCCTTCTCGAGAAACCAATTCAATTTCTTTTTACATGTCCTTGCTTGCCACAATACCAGCAACTAATTTCTCTAACTTCGAACTTCTGCATCTTCTCGAGAATTTTTAGTCATTTATCTAGCTACCTTTCCATCTCTACCCAATCACTTCACCTAAGCTCTGATACCAATTGTTAAGATGAGAATGAGCAGAAAAACAGAATAAAGGAATAACAAAAGACAACACATGATTTATCGTGGTTTGGCAAATTAGCCTACATCCACACTCAAAGCAGGGAATCACTTTATTATCCACACTACAATACATGACTGTGCACGTCTATATATACATTCACACTTAGGTTTGGAATGAAGAGCCTAGAGAAGATGAAAGGTCGTGACTATTGGGCTTCACATCCCAACACTCATTACCTGCACCACTTCATATGTACTTTAATTGTGTAAGCAAGATTTGTAGATCAAAGAGATAAAAAAAAATTAACAAAAAGGAAAAATGGGTATGGCAAAAATATAATTGAAAAATATTTGAAAAATTAAGTGAGATAACAGCAGAGGTGGTGAGTGATAGTCAGTACCCGTACCACTGCATATGTGCCTTAATTGCGTAAGGGAGATTGTGGATGGGAGTGATAAAAAGGTTGAAAAAAGAGTAATATAGACAAAATACAGTTGAAAAATATTTCGAAACAGGAATCTGAAAATGCATTTGATAGAGATTAAGTAAGAAGGACAGCAAGGTGGTGACCGATAGTCATTTGTTGGACATGGCAATATAAAAATGAGCATTGCATATTAACATAATAACTATCATCATAAGGGAGAGTTTTTGAGAAGTGGAAGGAATTATTGTACATTAAACAATATTCATAAAAGTTTTAAAAGTTATTTGAAAGAGATTATAGTGGGTGTGGTCAAGTCAATGGGTCATTTTGTTTTCATGATGGAGACCATGTGTTCAAATCTTTATAAGACATCTTATCATTAAATTATATGAGAATTACTTAAAAATTATGTTATTATAAAAAAATTTACTTTCTTAATATTCAGAATGATTTTCTATTGAAAAATATATAGAAATAAAGCCTTTATATACTAAAACTTCTTTTTTAATTTGAAGCTTTATTTTCATTATTAGTATACATTTATGTTTTTTTAATAAGTGTTGTGTTTGTTCATTACAGGTGAATAGAAGGGCATCTATGGATGCACATAGCTATCATTTGAGTTTTATATGTGGTATTTGTTCTATCTTATTGTGTTGGTCAACTTTGAGAACATAATAATATAAATAGTGGATTTAAGTCATACAACGTGTTTTGGTCTAGCAATTACATGTAACTATAGTTATTTTTTAGCACAAGTTTATTGGTGCTTTTCCTTTTAACTCTATTAAACACATATTCTTTACAATTTTTTGTCATCTATTTATCCCTATAATTGTTTTTTATTAAAGTGGAGAAGGGCCACAACCCGTTACAAATCTAACACTGACCATCAAAAACCAAAGTTCGAACAAAACTAGTCATAGAGATAGCAAAATAGGGAAAGCAGCCAAACAACATGGTTGGAGCCATATAAGTTACATCTTATTTTGGAATAGAGCTTCAAGATTTCTTATCAATCATCCTAACCTCTAATGACTTATTAGTATGATGCTTGTTTTTACATTGGACAATTGTCCAAGTAGATCCATTATTATATTCAAAACAACGCTAACCCAAAGACAAAGGTGGGTCATTATTATTAGGGACAACAACATTACCAGCGTAGCAATAGTAGTATTAAGGGTAATGACATTACCAATAGAAGCAACAACAAAATAATTGACAACATTAGCTGGAGAGACAATGAATCCAACACCACAAATTTTATTGTCAAAATTAGCTCCTACTGGTATATTTGAATCATTGATAGCATCATTTAGAGAGGGTAGATCTGAATGGACTCTGAAATAGCATCATCCTCATAACTGATTATGGACATTGACATTATTATTTTTTATATATAGTCATGGATGTGATGATGATTGGCAATATGCATTTGTTGTGATTTTCTATGATTATGACGAAGGATGATATATTGGATGTTATGCTTATGTTTATGATTATCTTCACACTTATATGTATGGTATTGACAATACTTATATAGGGTGTACGTGTTCATATGTATGTGCAATCAATATTCTTATTGTAGCAATCTAACTTGGCTTATGCTCCTAGAACCAATCCATTCTGAAAATTAGATCATAAAATCTTAATTGTGTGACCCAAAGGTTTACCTTCTATTTTTATAATTCTTAGGTCAATCTGAGCACCCTACATGTAGAATTCGGTATGTTGAGTCTTACTTGAGCCAACCTATCTCTTTTTAAATTAGGATTTTATGACCAATTTTATGTTTTTATATGACAGAAAAATAAATATATCTATTGCTCCTAATTCTACCATGATAGATGTCTTCGGACATGTAGTGTCGCAGTTTAAACACTTCGTTGGTGAAGCGGCCACCAAGGTTCAAATCCCTACTGGGCCATTGTGCTCGCAAGGCCTTGTGCCTTCGCTGGACAATTGTGCTCACGGATTTGAACAAGTGAAATGTGGGGATGAGGTCCCCCGTTTGTGGCCTCACTGACTCATAGCTCCGGGTCAAAAGCATTCACATAATTAATTTAATATTTACCACTTGACATAAATATTCAAATATAAAATTTAGAACTTTCTCTTCCCTATTAAAATTGCAACCTTCTACAAATTTGTACCCCTATAAAGAATCAATTGTAAACTAACAATTTTTTTATAAATGTATGTGTGTCTATAGATATATGTGTGTGTGTGTATATATATATATATATATATATATATATACCAAACTTTAATACTAGAAAATAACCACAAAGATTTTCTGAAATCTGATTTATTAAAACTACAAAGATTAATTAATAATTATAAATTAATATACAGTATTATAAACTAACGAATTTCTCGTGTAACAAATTTTGAGACGTAATTCACCAAAAATGTAAAGATTAATTAATACTTAAGAACTGGTATACAATAGTTCCATGAGGAAAACTAACCATGCCTTCCCTTTCCTCATCATGAGGACTATTTTTTTAAATTGTTTAAACCACATTCAAAGCTACGCTGACAAGGAGAAGAAAATAAAGAAAGAAAGATTGGGATACTTCACTTACTATAGTTTCGAGGGAGCTTCGAAACAATGTCGTTGACTATTGGATTTCGCATAAGACAACGTATTTTAACGTATGACATTTTCTTATTCAAAAAACTAATGCAATGCCCCTTTGACGTTGGGTATCTACGTTAAAAGTGGGCATTCTTTAATTACAGTTTGCTAACTTCTAATACAATATTATGTCATTATTTTCTTCTTAGATGTGCTCAAAAATCTCTAAAACTATCCCTCTAATTAAAAAATTACAGCCTACCCAGTCACAACTTAGCATAATGAAGGTTATCGCTGCAAATTACCATTTAAAAAGCAACATCCCGGTTGGCAATGCCAACTATTTATGCACTATACACACAGAAGGTACCAATCATAAACTTTCTCTCAAGACCGATATCAATCTGTAAACAGGTTAAGATAATCATGATCTATGTATAATCATGATCTATGTAAACGGCAATGTCTTAATGCCAAAGCTATTGAAGTAGTAGAAGTTGTCATTGCCTAAGGATACGCCAACTATTTCTGAGACCACTTATAAATACAATTGTGAAGTATGAAGTTTTCATCAAGATTTGAATCACTTTTTCATCAATATGGGTGTTCGGAAGATTTTGTGTTGCTGCATTCTGATTCTGCTTGCCATTATTTTCTCAGCAAATGCTCATGCAATAAGTATTCAATTATTTATGCTTTTTTTCTTCTTGTTTTCGGTGGATTATTGATTTGTTGTTTGTTTTAGCAGTGTTATGTTTGTTATAAGGTTCCTCTCAGTGCAATAATGGCGTTATTTTCTTTTTTCCCAATAATTTGTCTAGAAAGTTTCATTTCCAGAAGACAAAAACAATTTGTGGTGTTTTATTTAATCGTAAGTCATTAACTATACACATTCGAACATGTAATTAAACTAATAATGTTTGTTTATGAATTTGCAGGTGGTTTTGGTTATGGCAGGCCACAAATGGGAAGGGAATTACTTGAAGAATTACAGGATAGACGAAGGATTTCTCCACCATCTCCTCAAGCAAATAGAGGAGATGACCCAGACTATCCTTCCGCGCAACCATGATGTCTGTTGATGTTATATACAACGGTATAGATAAATAAAAACCCCAATAAGTATCATACCCAAAAAAAATGTTGAATATAAACATGTAAATGATAGAATAAGTCTGCTGACATTATATACAGTTGTGTCAGAGCTCTAGTCATGTGATAGTGTATTTTATCAATCATTTGCTTGGTCAATATTTGTTCAAAGAGGATAAGATTGGAAAAAAGAGAGTTTATTATAAACTTTTTAATAATTGTTCGGCAAAGAAAATTTTAGAATGACAAGATCTGTTATTCTATTCACTATCTTTGATCTCTAGAACCGAATCTAATAAAATTATGATTGAAAGGTGAATAATTCACTAATTTTTTTAAGAATTTTTAGAAGACTTGATTTGAAATTTAATATATTGATAATGAAAGAGTCCGGTTTTTATTTCTATTGAAAATAAATCACATCTAGATGGACAATGGGCTGGCTATAGATGGGTCAATAGTTCAATTGATAGAGCACTCCAGTAATAATGCAAGGTCTTAGGTTTGAGTTCTAACTGGTTACAACTAGTTGCAACTATAGATTTGGTCAAATTTTATGAATATCTAAATGGAATTTTGTATGATTTAGAAATTAGTGAAGTAATTTTATTTTTTTGTATATATAATCTAGATATCCTTCTCAAGGTGTCTAATTTTTAATATATAGATAGGTGCAAAAGGAATCTTGAGAAGGATATCCCTTGGCATGCATTTTATATAAATATATTAAAGATATATATGCTAGTAGTATCTACAATTGCATCATGTAAAACATTAAATGAACCCTAACCCTAACAATATAGGTAATAATAATATTATATAAATAACACTAATTGAACCCTAACCTTAATCAAACCATAATCCTTATTAAACTATAACACTAACAGGACCCCAATCATAATTAAATTATTACTCTAATTGAACCCTAACACTAACCATTTAACCCTAAATGAATCCTAATTTAACCCTCAACCTAATTGGACTCTAATCCTAACCTTTAACCCTAATCCTAATTGAGCACTAACCCTTATGTCAATTGAGCTCTAACCATAACATTAATCATTGCCCTAATTAAATTGTATTAAACTGCAACTCTAAACCTAAACCTAATTGTATTTGAGCCTCAAGCCAATAATAACCATTTAACCTTAACCCTTACCCTAATTGAGCCTTCACCCAAAGTAAACTATAATCTTGATTGAATTCTAAACTTAAATGAGCCCTAACCCTAATTAACCTTAGTTGAACCTTGACCCAAAGTAAATTATAACCCTAATTGAATTAGCAACCTTAATTAAGCCCTAACATTATCTATAATCCTAATTAAACCCCCTTACCCTAATTGAGCCTTCACCCAAAGTAAACTATAATCTTGATTGAATTCTAAACTTAAATGAGCCCTAACCCTAATTAACCTTAGTTGAACCTTGACCCAAAGTAAATTATAACCCTAATTGAATTAGCAACCTTAATTAAGCCCTAACATTATCTATAATCCTAATTAAACCCCAACCATAATTGAAGTTGTAGACACCTAAAATTGTCCTAGCCTGATTAAATAAATATTTTATTTATTTTATCCTAAGCCTTTTATCAAATAAATAGATTTTTATTTATTTAATTAATTCATTAAACCTCTTCTAGCCTTTTACTATTTAAATAAATATTTTAATTTATTTAAATATCCTATGCCTAAATTAAATAAATATTTTATTTATTTTATTTGCCTCACCTCTTCTATTAATTAAATAAAACTTTATCTATTTAATTAATTCATTAGTTTATTGTCTCCATGACACTTGTCATTCATCTCTTAATTTACCTTTAACCACCTCCCTAATATTTTTATATTTTCTATACCTACCCTTTAATCCTAGCTAACCATTTATCCCTTCACCTCTTAATCTTTTCCCTCCATTTTTAGGGTACTCTCTATAAAAGAGAATCATTTTATCCTTATCAACCCCTAATCTTAACGCTAATACGAATGTGAATCATAATCCTAATGTTCATCTGAATCCTCATAGCAATCAAGTGTCTACACAACCACAATCCATTCTTTGTTGAGCTCTTGTGCACACATAAAATCTTAGAGCAATCACATCAAGCAACATCAATGGAGATCAAACCCTAATGAGCATGTGAATGGTATAATATTTCATATTTGTTGCTTTATGTGTTTTTAGGTTCTTCAATAGTGTATGGGGGATTTCATTATAGAAATAAGGTTTTATGTGGTTGGATCTTTATTTGGTTTTACAATAACTTGAATTCCCAATTTAATCGTATACAGAATTATAACCCTAACCTTGAATCCTGATTGAATTCTAACCTTAGAATATCATTTACCTTCCTTAAATAGTAACCCTTATGTCACTTGAATTCTAACCCTAACCCTTAATGTAATCCTATTTGAAACCCAAAAGTAGCCAAACCCTTGATCTTTATCAAATAAAGTGAACAATAACACTAACCTTAATTGGTCTAGTAGTAATACAAGGAAAAGAATAAATGGTGGGTAGCTTCTAAAATAGTGAAAAATATGTCTCTACGTGTGAAAAAGAGATGCAATGCATCGACATCTTCTTTTGAGTGCTCTTATTCGCCGTGGGGAAATTACAGAGGTTCTGCTAATCGATTCGATGTTTTGGCTAATAACTCTGGGACTGAGGATCTTAGTAGGGTCATTTCACGGACCCACGATCAAGAGGCCTTCTTTGCAAAAACAAAATACTCTTTGGTTAATGTGGCTAGGGCTCCCCCTCCTCTTTACAAATGTTGGGATCAGGATTGGCATTTGGTTAGCCGCAGAAGGGCATTAGGGCAACCAAACGACCTCAAAAGGATTTCCAATCATTTTCGGGAGGAGGGTTTTGTAAAACCTAACAGCCAAAGAGTTCCTCTACTCGCTTCATTCCTCCACGAAAATCTCTGGGCAAATTATCAGAGGATATGGAAACCTCTAGCCGTCACAATTCTAAGGAAATTAAGCACCCTATGTCGGATCTACCTTCAAATTCCTCAGCTACTCCTAACAGGTTGGTCATTGAAATTGATAATTATACTCAGGGTAGGTATCAAATGCATTGTAGCGATAGAATGATCTTTGCTTGGTGGAAAGGCTGGGGGATCCCGTCGGAACAAATTGCTAACTAGATGTCATCCTTCTTTGATAACCAGGTAAAAATTGACATCCTTCCTGATAATTTCTTAGCTATTGAATGTGGTAATCAGAATCTTAGAAATTCATTTCTTAATGAGGATATATTAAAATTTAAAGGTCTAGGGTTTGATTGTTAGGAATGGCAACCTCTCTTTCTCCCATCTCAATTCAATTCCTGCATGGTTAATAGAGCAATTTCACTTGATAAATTTCATGTAGAATTGCGCAATAATGACTTTTTAAGAATAATAGGCAACAAAATAGGTAAATTTGTAGAAGTCAAAAAATCAGCCCTAAGCTTTCTTAACCAGCTCTTAATTGTTAAAAATGAATATTAACATTAAATCTTTAGAGCCTATAACTCTAAAATGTGATAAATCTTGTTTAACCCTAGAATTACCCTTTTATAATGGTCCTTTCGAAGATTCTATGCCAAGGAAGATCCCCTCCGAGAAACCTTCCCCTATATCGTTGCTCAAGTCTAATGGCGCTCCATTCAGATTCGTGGAAGGAGGGGGTTTTACCCTAGAGGGCTATAAGATTGATATTAATCCTAATCATCTTACCTCTAACCTATATCCTCATAGCTCCCTTGTTAAGCCCTCTCGCTCCCCTCTTCCTTCACTACTAACTATAAATTCACCTATAGTTGACTCTCTTCTAGGGGATTGAAATTTGGAAGATGGTGAAATCAATGAGGTTATCCCCCAGAAAGAGTAGCTTGGCCTGACAAATTTGTCATCATCTATCTCTCTCATTCCACTAGAGAGGTTGTGTCCCTTGGGGTCTCCCCCTTTAATGGAACTAATTGCCTCTGAGCAATCAGCAGAGCTAGATAGGCTTTCCCCAAATCTAGGATTGGCATCCTTACAGGGTCAACCAATCTCTCTAGTCTCAAGTATGGAGGGCTTTGAGGAGGTAGATGTTTTCCCTCCATCTCTGAAGGTTATTTCTAATCCAATTATAGAATCTGAGAATGATCGAGTAGCTAGGAAAGTTAAAATCATTGCCAATTTTGTAGGGGAAGAAGTAGTAAACAGCCTCATGGACCTATCGGTTGATGAAATCTGTGATGATGAGGAGTTGGACAGACAAAGGGATCTCCTTGTCAAAAATCTAGTAGATGTTACTAGAGTTGACATAGAAACAGATGAACTCTTTGTAGCATTAGATAACTTAGAAAATGATAACCCAAATATTCTAGGCATTCTTAGCTCTGATAGAAGCAAAGACTCTCCTGACTGTGCTAAACATAGTAAGAGAAGAGGTAGGAGATCCCTTGCTGAACTAAGGTCAAAGGATGGAGAAGCCAAGGGTCAGTCTAAAATATCTACTCTTTTTAATGCAAGGGAGAGGAAGTTCCTCCCCATAGAGCCATGAAAATCATAACTTGGAATGTTAGGGGTCTGAATGCCCCTAACAAACAGTGCATCTTAAAGTGCTGCATCTCTAATTCTAAACCAGATATAATGTTAATCCAAGAAACCAAAATTAACTCCTCTGATATAGCCCTTTTTGAGAAAAAACTAGGCGTTAGACAGCTAAAGCACTCTCGTGTAATAGGGGCCTCAGGGGACTTAGCCATCATTTGGGACTCTAGATTCATCTCATTTACACCTTTAGAGATTAAGAAAAATTGGATGGGAGGAGAAGTAGTAAGTTATAAAAATAACCTAAGATTCAAATTGATTAACGTTTATGGTCCTATCCAAAATAGGGATAAGGCTAGGGTGTGGGCGGAACTGGAGTCTTTCCTCAAAAGTTTTCCAAATGATGTATGCATCATTGGGGGAGATTTCAATGCTATCACTAAGGTAGCAGACAAAAGAGGAGGTAGCAACAAACTTCCTCTAGCGGCTGTAGATTTCAATCATTGGATCAATAGGAACTCCCTGTTGGAAATCCATGCGGCAAATAATGCGTTCACCTAGAACAATAGAAGGCTTGGTTTCGGTAACATTGCTGAGAAACTAGATAGGTTCTTTATCCATGGAGGGCTCTTAGAGCTTAACTTTACCCTGAATGCAAAACCCCTCCCTTTAGCAGGATCTGACCATTTCCCACTCCAACTAATCTTATTATCTGACCACTCCCCTAAAAAATGTCCCTTCAAATTTTAGAGCATGTGGTTCAGAGATGATAACTTTTTAAACTTAATTGAGAACTGGTGGAGAAGCTCTGTTTTCTCTGGTTCGAAGATGTTTATTATCACAAGAAATTTAAAGCTTATCAAAAGGAAGCTCTTAGAATGGAACAGGACTAATTTTGGAAATATTTTTGATAAAAAACTCCTAATAGAAAATGATCTTAAGAATGTTAACATTGAGGTTCTTGAGAAGGGGATGGATGAACATCTCTTCCTCAAAGAAAAGGCTCTACTCTTTGAGTATGAAAAGACACTCTCAAATGAAGAGATCTTTTGGAAACAAAAATCGAGGGAGACTTGATTGAGTGCTGGGGACTAAAATACTAAGTTTTTCCATAATAGTACTAAGCAGAGGCGATGGGTCAATCGAATTTCTAAAATTAAGAATTGTCGGGGTTCCATCCTGTCTGAACCGGGTGATGTTGCCTCCGAGGCAGCAAGGTTTTTTGATAAAATATTAAACAATATTGAGGGCTCCAACCTCAGAGGCCAACTCAATATTATCAAGAATCTTCCAGAACTCATTAACAATGACCACAAAAAAATCCTGTCAAAGAAATTCTCTGAGAAGGAGGTTAAATCTGTCCTTATGAAGATGAATCCTGACAAGGCCCCGGGCCCGGATGGCTTTCCCAGTAGCTTTTTCCAAAAATTTTGGGGCTTTATGGGGATAGAGATCACGAACGCCTTAGAAGGTATTAGGAACTCTGGTAAGATTCTCAAAGAAATCAACAATACCTTCTTAGCTCTCATCCCCAAAAAAGAGAATCCTGAAATCTTTAATAACTTCAAACCAATAGCCCTTTGCAACACTTTGTACAAACTCTTAACCAAAACCCTAGCAGCTAGACTCCAGAATCTTCTCCCCATTATCATTAGTGAAGAATAAACCGACTTCGTAGTAGATAGATCAATCTATGATGGGGTTATTATAGCCCAAGAGGCCATTCATTCAGTCCAGCTCAATAGGGCCCCAAGTATGCTAGTCAAATTAGACATAAGTAAAGCATATGACAAAGTTGATTGGCGCTTCCTATGCAAATGCTTGGAGGCCTTTGGATTTTCCAAATCCTGGATCAACCTAATCTTTGAATGTATATCCACCCCCAAATTCTTGGTCTTGGTTAATGGTTTCCTGAAAGGTTTCTTCAGCAGCTAAAGAGGGCTCAAGCAAGGAGATCCTATGTCCCCCTTCCTCTTCATCAACATGGTTGAAGCGCTAGGTAGATCCATCTCTAAGGCCAAAGAGGAAGGAGGGATCCAAGGAATCCCCATTACCAGTGGCCTCCCTCCCTTTACCCACCAGCAATTTGTCGAACGACACAATGCTTTTTGGATAGGGAAGTGTAAGGGAAGCAAGCGCCTTCAAAGGCATCCTTAATTCCTATATGCTAGCCTCGGGTCAAGACGTGAATCTGGCCAAGTCTGTAGTTTTTATGTTCAACATAGACCCCTCCTTAGGGAAAGTGATCAGCAATGTCCTGGAGATTAGTGAAGGAACTCTTCCTTGCAAATACCTAGACATTCCCCTTGACAAGGGTCGAAGACCCTCAAAATTATGGGACAACTTGGTGGATAAAATCAAGTCTAGGATTAACACTTGGAAAGGAAAATGGCTCTCATCTGCATGTAGAGAAACCTTGGTTAGATCGTTCTTGTCAGCTGTGCCCATTTACCAGCTCTCTTGTCAACATTTATCTTCTTCTAAACTTGCAGAGCTCAACAAGCATCTCACGACTTTCTTTTGGTAAGGTGCTAATGACAATTGTACAATATGACTCATATCCTGGTACAAGATATGCAAACCTAAAGAAGAAGGAGGAATTGGCATTAAAAACCTCCATGATTAGGGCAAAGCCTTGGGTGCCAAGTTGGTCTAGAGGATGTTCAGAACCCCCCACCTCAAATGGGCTCGCTTGCTGCACCACAAATACCTTAATGGAGGGAATCCATATCCAAATCTTCAGAGAAACCAACCCTCCCAGAGGGTCCTACCCATGGAATTTTATGTTAGACTGTAGGAGGATTATCTAAGACAAACTTACTTGGAACCTGGGGTCTGGGGATAAAGCTCTTTTCTGGTCGGATTCATGGGGTGGATATAAGCCTATTGATAATATCCATGACTTTGGTGCTACTCATATCCTTCTTGAATCTTATAGAGGACCCCTGTTAAACAACTATATCTCCCCTTCAAAGGATGGGGCTGGTTGGTAGTGGATCGAGAAGGAAGATGAGGATATCCTGGTAAGGGATAAACAAAAAATTATGGCAATTCTTAAATCAAGGAACATTGCCTTAGGTCAGAATGAGGACAAACTCATCTGGGATGGCTCCTAAAGAGGAGAATACAACTCCAAGGATGGGTACTCTCTCATCTCCAAATCATTTATAAGACCTATGACTGAGCTTCCCTTGAAACTTTGCTGGGATAAATGTTGTCTGCCTAAGGCAGGTATCTTCTCCTGGCTTGTGGTTTAGAACAAGCTCTTAATTGCAGACAAATTTAGAAGAATTGGGTATGAGGGCCCTAGTAGATGTCCTCTTTGTGAGGCAAACGAGGAAGACACCAATCATATCCTCCTTAACTGCCCCTTTGCTCACAAATGTTGGATCTGGTTCACCAACAAACTTGAATGGTCTGCAGCCTTCCCCCACACCATCTTTGGAATGCTCAAGGCATGGCCTCTCCTCAGGCGTGGTTGTCTCTTTGAAGGTTTATGGACAGCTCTTCCTTCTTCCATTATGTGGGAACTATGGAAGGAGAGAAACAGACGTCTCTTTAAAAATGAAAAACTAGAGGTTCCCAGAATCATTAACAGGATAGAGTCAACTATCATTGAGCTCATGAACAACTGACTGTCATCAGGCACATTGAAGAATGCCTCTATCACTTATTGGGATGAAAAGATGAAAAAATGATGGGAAGGATTATCCTTTCCTCCCTTTGTAGGAGACGGTCCTATTGCAAGTCTTTGATCAAGGGATGCATGCAGATGGTAGCCCCCAGGCGAAGGTTGGGTGAAGCTAAACTTTGATGGGGCATCCCATGGCAACCCAGGGCAAGCAGGGATAGGATGTGTTGTTCATAATTGGGAAGGAAAGGAACTAGCAACCCTTGCCTCTCCGATTGGCATCAACACCAACAATTGGGCAGAACTTATGGCCCTAGTGGAGGGTCTGCATTTATGTAGGAAACTAGGAGTTAAGAACTTGGAAATTGAAGGAGATTTGGCTATAATTGTCAATGCTCTGAGGAAAGGTAGTATGCCTAATTGGAGACTAAATACTTTGCTATCAAAATCTCTTGATTTATGCAGAGATTTTGATAGGTTCACAGTTAATCATATTTACAGGGAGGGCAATAAAAGAGCGGATGAGTTGGCCAACTTGGAAGCCGATGGCATCAATCTCCTATCTGTGCCACCTTAAGGCAACCCCCTCTTTTGTTTTTGTGTCATAAGTGGTCATTAGGATGTTTCTCCTTTCATCCCCTTATGTTTCTCTTGCCCAAAGTCTGTTTTAACCCCCTTACTCATTCCTCTTCCTGACCCCTATATTTATGTATAGATACTTGGACAAACATTCAGTTTAAATATGCCCATATATTTGTTCTCCCAGAATTTAACTCGGGTAGTTAGGCTCAATCCATGGTCGGATATAATCATTAAAACACAAATCTCAATCATAGATTTTATTCCTCTCCTTCATACCCATTTAGTCTTCCATCCTTTAGCCCAAGGAGAGGCCCCTCATCTAATATTTTTGTTTATACTTATCTGGGAACTTTCATTATCAAACCCTCACCTTGATTCAGTCATCCATCCTCATATTCAGCCTCTCATCGGCACATATATATATGCAGGTTTTATCTCACATTCTTGCAGCCCAGGACCCTTTCATGAATTATCTAGGACAGATAAGCACTCTCAATGCATGTATCCTTCTTTCACCGAAATACTGTATTCAGTCACTATGGTTGTTTCCTCACCGATACCTATCTATTATCCATTTGGTTTTATGTCGAAGAAACCTCAAGCCTTGGTGACCTCCTTTATTTTTTCCACCAAAACACTTCTTCCATCGAAATCTTCATGCCCTGTCGATGAATGGATCTATTGTCTCACTGAAGCCTTTCTTTATCCTCCCTTATCATCCTCCACCGATAAAGTCGCATCGGTGAAACCATGCATATCGGAGGCATGCCTTTTCGCTTCCTCAAAACCTATTTCCTCATTGATACCTTTTATCGATATAGCTTCCTTTTGTCTAATCGACTTTATTCTTTTGATGAGAACATTCCTTTCAGTGAGTCCTATTTATGTTACACCAAGGCTACTATCTCCTCGAAGACCTTTTCCCATTGATAAAAACCATCTCCGCTTTCCTTGATATCTTTTGTCGATGGAATTACTGACTTCAATGAGTCTTTTCTGAAGTTCATCGGTGCTTCCTTTCTTAGATGGCCCTTCTATATCAATGAGACATCGTTGGGTCTCATCGATATTATTTGAACCTAGATATCTTAAATAGGATGCTATTACACTCGCTTGATGACTTGTGGGCTACCATGGTATTAATGAAAATGATAATTTCTTTTAACAATAGGGGGCTTTTATAATTTAACTTCACAGATAATCCTTCTTTCATCAAAATATTGGTTTTGGTCACTATGGTTGTTTCCTCACCGATACCTATCTGATATCCATTGCGTTTTTATGTCGAAGAAACTACGGGCTTCAGTGACCTCCTTTATTTTCTCCACTGAAACACTTCTTCCATCGAAATCATCATGCCCTGTCGGTGAATGGCTCTATTGTCTCACTAAAACCTTTCTTTTTCTTCCCTTATCATCTTCCACCGATAAAGTCGCATCGGTGAAACCATACATATCAGAGGCATGCCTTTTTTCCTCCTTGAAACCTATTTCCTCATCGATATCTTTTATCGATGTAGCCTTCTTTTGTCTGATCAACATTTTTCTTTTGATGAGAACATTCCTTTCAGTGAGTCCTTTTTATGTTACCCTGATGGTATTATCTCCTCGTAGACCTTTCCGTCGATGAAAACCATCTCTGCTTTCCTCGATATCTTTTGTTGATGGAATCTCTGTCCTCGATGAGTCTTTTCTAAAGTTCATCGGTGCTTCCTTTCTTCGATTTTCCGTCTATATCAAGGAGACATCGCTGGATCTCATCGATATTATTTTAACCCAAATATCTTAAGTAGGATGCTATTACACTCGCTTGATGACTTGTGGCCTACCACGGTATTAATGAAAATGATAATTCTTATAACAATAGGGGGATTTTATAATTTAACTCCATAGATAATCCTTATTTCATCGAAATACTATATTCGGTCACTATGGTTGTTTCCTCACCAATACCTATCTAATATCCAGTGGGTTTTTATGTTGAAGAAACCACGGGCTTTGGTGACCTCCTTTATTTTCTCCACCGAAACACTTCTTCCATCGAAATCATCATGCCCTGTCGATGAATGGATCTATTGTCTCACCGAAGCCTTTCTTTATCCTCCCTTATCATCTTCCACCGATAAAGTTGCATCGATGAAACCATGTATCGGAGGCATGCCTTTTAGCCTCCTCGAAACCTATTTCCTCATTGATATCTTTTATCGAGGTAGCCTCCTTTTGTCTGATTGACATTATTCTTTTGATGAGAACATTCCTTTCGGTGAGAAGTTACACCGATGGTATTATCTCCTCGTAGACCTTTTCCCGTCGATGAAAACCATCTCCACTTTCCTCGATATCTTTTGTCAATGGAATTTTTGTCTTCGATGAGTCTTTTCTAAAGTTCATCGGCACATCCTTTCTTTGATGGCCCTTCTATATCGATGAAGACATCATTGGGTCTCATCGATATTATCATCCTCCCTTATCATCCTTCACCGATAAAGGCGCATCAGTGAAACCATGCGTATCAGAGGCATGCCTTTTCGCTTCCTCGAAACCTATTTCCTCATCGATATCTTTTATTGATGTAAGCTTCCTTTTGTCTGATCAACTTTATTCTTTCGATGAGAACATTCCTTTCGGTGATTATGTTACACCGATGGTACTATCTCCTCGAAGACCTTTTCCCGTCGATAAAAACCATCTCCACTTTCCTCGATATCTTTTGTCAATGGAATTACTATCTTCAATGAGTCTTTTCTGAAGTTCATCAACGTTTCCTTTCTTCGATGCCCCTTCTATATCGATGAGACATCATTGGGTCTCATCGATATTATTTGAACCTAGATATCTTAAATAGGATGCTATTACACCTACTTGATGACTTGTGGGCTACCATGGTATTAATGAAAATGACAATTTCTTTTAACAATAGGGGGCTTTTATAATTTAACTTCACAGATAATCCTTCTTTCATCCAAATACTATATTTGGTCACTATGGTTGTTTCCTCACCGATACCTATCTGTTATCCATTGGGTTTTTATGTCAAAGAAACCTTGGGCTTCGGTGACCTTTTTTCCACCAAAACACTTCTTCCATCGAAATCATCATGCCCTGTCGATGAATGGATCTATTGTCTCACCGAAGCCTTTCTTTATCCTCCCTTATCATCTTCCACCGATAAAGGTGCATCGGTGAAACCATGCGTATCGGAGGCATGCCTTTTAGCATCCTCGATACCTATTTCCTCATCAATATCTTTATCGATGTAGCTTCCTTTTGTCTAATCGACATTATTCTTTCGATGAGAACTTTCCTTTCGGTGAGCCCTTTTTATGTTACACCGCTGGTATTATCTCCTCGAAGACCTTTTCCTGTCGATGAAAACCATCTTCGCTCTCCTCATTATCTTTTGTCGATGGAATTACTATCTTCAATGAGTCTTTTCTGAAGTTCATCGCCACTCTAATAGGATAAGCTTTAAGATTATAAGGAGGCAATACCTTACATTAATGAGCATAGGTATATAAACGTGCTGGCATATCTCGCTCCTGGATATATGTGATCACGAATATATAGGTATTATTATTTATGTAGATATTGCCTTCTTTTAGGACTAACACTTACCTAGCTATCCTCATCTCTATTTTAACTTTTCGGTCCCCTATATTCTTGATGTTTTGTCTCTTGTTTTGTTCTTAAGAAGCTTTTAGGCTTTAATGTCTCTAGGTTGCTTTAACTTAGCTTCGTAATCTTGTTAAGCTGTGTATATTCTTTAAGATGGTAGCTCCCCGTGATCTCTTTGCAGGAATACTTATGGAATTTGCCTCATTAATATTTATTGAGTTTATGCTCTCCGATGGGTAATCACTCTTGCATTATGTGTTTGGATATTTTTTGAGACTAATATTTTGAGCTGTGTATCCTAACAGAGTGACCATCTAGGCAGGTATGATATATTGTATAAGTTGACTTGTTCGGTTTTCCTTTTCCTAAAATTCTGGTGAGAGATTTTCTCAAGATTTTGTGCAGCATATGGAGCAGAGGATGCTTAACCCTGTGTTTCAAGCATAGCAAGAACTGTCGCCCACAATTGGCAACATCACCCAAAGAAATGGGCAATGTGATGCTCAACTTTACACAGAGGATTTCTACAGACAATCTTCATTATTTTAGACAAGTTCCCTTTGTGATCTTGTATCTCCATTTTGTATCGCATTCTTAATTTTTTCTGATCCTTGAGAGATCTAGGCTAGACCGGAGGTTTTCTTCCCTCCATTCTTAATACCGGTGCCCACACCAAATGGAGGTGTAAATGTAATTCTATCTATTTTTAAAATTAATAAAATTCTTTGACCTCGGCCTTTTATCGATCAAAAAAAAAAAAAATTGGTCTAGTAGCAATTTAGTAAGTCATATTTTTTGGTCTTCAGAGTGAAATTTGGCATTGGAATTGTTATTGTTCTGGGTATGTGCAAGCTAATGAGTCACAAATTCACAGAAGTCTGCACGTTGGAAAACGCACTCAGCAAAACGGGCCCCCGTTTTCAAAAAACGGGGGTCGTTCTAAAAAATGGGGGGCCATTAATGGTTCGGCCTCTCGAGCTGAAAGGTCATGGGCTGCCGAAGCTAAATAAAATGGGCCCCCATTTTGTCACAAAACGGGCCCCCGTTTATAAACAAAACGGGGGCCCGTGTTTAAAAAACGGGCCCCCGTTTTGAAATTCTATTTTTACCATTTTTTTGGACAATTTTTCATTTTCACCATGACAGTGAGTTGACAAGAAGAGATCAAAAATGGGCCCCCGTGCTGTGGTTTCCACTTCAAGCCTCCACCACTATCCCAGGTACACATTCAGTCATCTATTTTCACATTTCATAATTTTCTTGTATATTTTTCTTGTTTTTTTGTGTATTATTTAGTTTTTTTTTATTATTTTAGTTTTTTTTATAGTAGCATATAAATAAATTATTTTTTATATTTGTAAATTCTTGATTTTGATCTAAAATATTTTTGAACAGTTAACCCTAAACCGTAATCAACAAATTTAGAAACCAAAACCAAACCTAGATAATTAACAAAACGAAATCGACACAAACAAAAAATCGAAAATGAAATGGAAACAAAAACAAAAATGTTCGAAAATGAAATTGAAATAAAACCGAACATATGTACCTAAATTGTTCTTAATCCTCATTAGGCAATACAAAAGTTACCACTAAATTAGTATAACCTTAAAAGTAATTAACATTACTCTTCAAATTTTAGATATGAAAGTTTAGGCTTAGGTTTATGCCATGTCATGGTATAAAGGTCCTATTATGGTCCTATTATGTCATGTGATGGTATAAAAGGATCAATTACGCACACAATTTTAGAGAAAAGCTAGATAAGTTACTAAAATTGGAGTTTGGTTTACATAGGTTCATAAAGGAAGCTAATATGCCAAATATATAATTCATTAATACAAAATAAAAAATATTCTTGATTTATAATGTTGATTGATAATGAGTTTTCTAAATGGGGTGCTAATTATATATACATCCAAAAGATTTGAAAAATATTATTCCCAAGAAGTATTTTGAATATCTCTAGAAGTATATTGGTATATCTAGAATGTAATTTATATTATAAAAGATTTGATATATGATTTAAAGTTGGTAGATATTTTGAGGAAGATTTATTAGATTATGTTATGATTAAGCTAATATTAGAAGAATGGTTTTAACAACATCTTTTGGTTTTAAAAGGTGCACAAGGTTTGAAGTTGAAATCATATTCGATTGTATATAATATTAAATTATTAAGGAGCTATTTATTTTTAAAATAGTTAATTTAAGATATTAGTTGAAGCTATTTGAGAACGTGAGATAGTCCTAATGAACACACGAATTAAATTAATGAACCTAGGACAATCACAATGAACATATGATAGTCCCAATGAGCCTCAAATGATCCTAATGAATGTAGGGTAGTCTTAATGAACCTAAGAAAGTCCTAATGAGCCTAAGAAAGCCATAATGAACTTGGGACAATCCTAATGAACCTAGGATAGTCCTAATGAACCTACGATAGTGTAAACAAGCCTAGGATAGTGTAAGAAAAAATCACTACAAAAAAGACCTCAAATGTGTTAAATGAATTTCCCAATAACGCACTCTTGTTTATCTTTTTTGGGTCATTTGGCTACCTTTTTTTACAACATCTTGGTGTATACGCCCCTAAGAAGACCTTTTCCTCAAAAATTTCTTGGATCATGAACTCCTCATGTGCACCAAACATAAGTTGCCACTTGGAAGCTTCTAATGCACGCAATCCTTTCAATCAATCTACTCCATTGATCTCTCAAAACAATCTTAGTCTTTAATCCTCTATCCTTCATGACTATAAATAAATCATTATATGAGCTATTTTCAAGAACTCTTGTAATGCAATGTTATGTTGCCAATTTAAGCACCTTACATCCTATCTTGGTCACAAATCCATCTTGAAGCCATCAACCTTTAGCTACAACAAGAGTTTTCTTTCTGAGATACTATTGTCTTTCATCTTTTATACATTATCCTTTAACTCAATCTAAAGGTGGTACTTATGCATAGCATAATGGTTTGAAATTCATAGTTTAAGTCCTTTATTGATTTTTTATGCTTGCTTGCATACACATATATTGCTAGAATTTAGCAATTCTTTATAGCTTCTATTTTAGTTTATTTATGAAAGAGTATAAATGAAGCTATATTTAAAGTCAAAATTGTAAGATCCCCTCAATCATTGAGGTAGAATTCAAAATTGATTTCACCTCTAATTATATGAAAAATTTAATTTGTCTGTACATATCAAAATCTTTCAAAATTTTGCATATTAAACAATAAAATATTGTGATGAACAAGTCTCTAGAGTCTTAAAAACCTTTATTTTCATAAAGTGCCAACACTGCATTTTTTCCCTAAAATATTCTCTTTGATTAATACGAAATTTTAAAATGGTTGCCACTAAAAGTATTAGGTCAGCGAAAGGAATTGGGATATTTAAAAATAGGCTTGCATCACTTTTTTAGCTTCATTGAGTTGTAGTTTGTTCATTGACTTAATAATTAAGTGCTTGCAAGTATGATAGTGGAATTTAGGAATGAGGATCATATAGTATGTTAGTAATTTTATTTGGAATGTTAGTCAAAATAATATTCTAGTTGATAATTATAAATGCATGTGTAAAATATTGTTGAAATTGATTATTTTAAAAGTAAATATTGCAAGGTTAATTTTGTTTTTAATTGTTGGCATGTTGTGTTGATTTTTATGTAAGAGTTTCATTTCTTATTCAACTTTGTAAGAGAATTTGTGTATGAATTGATATCTTAAATTTTATAGAAAGATTATATATGAAAACAAATGATTGCGGAGTTTTATAATAAATGACTTATAGGAAATAATATTTTTTGAAGGTTTTGTAAATTATAATCTTGTGTAGATTTGATTATGGGAGAAATTTAATGGTGAAATATGCTTAACTCTTCAAAAGTTTTGATGTTTTGTCTTTACATGACAACCACTTAGAATATAATATGTTTTAAGTATGTCATTTATAGTCATGGGAGATTAGTTTTTTTTTAAGATTGTCTGAAGACTAATCAATGTAATATGAATTGATGGCAATTATCTCAAAACTATGTAATTGAATTCTAATAAATTATCATGTACACTAAAACACTAGAATTATGGAGCATCCAAACACACACGTGCATTTTTCAAAATAACTTTAAGTTAAAGTTAACAAAATATTATGTTGTCTTAGTAATATTGTTTCCATGCTATATATTCTTACACTAGAAGGAGGATCATCTTATTTCTCACTTCTTTATTGATCTTATGTATGAAATATTTGATATTGATTTTAATAGTTGATGCATTTTACAAGAAATGAATTTATTAAATTGAATATATAATAGATTTATGATGTTTCATTGAAATTTTATTAAGTTTTGTGCGCAAATTTTATATTTCAAGATTCAATAGTATGTACATGTATATTTTTTTAAGTTCAATATTATATTATATATTTCATGTGTATCTCATTCAACAACATAGAAATGTTACTATTTAT
This sequence comes from Cryptomeria japonica, assembly GCF_030272615.1. Taxonomy (NCBI): domain Eukaryota; kingdom Viridiplantae; phylum Streptophyta; class Pinopsida; order Cupressales; family Cupressaceae; genus Cryptomeria; species Cryptomeria japonica. The sequence continues at coordinate 1,284,593 of NC_081408.1, read as the reverse complement.
AAATGTTTTTTCTTAATTTAGTAAAATAGATTCTTCTTTGACATAGAGTTGTATATAATTCATGTATATCTTTATATATGCAGGAGTTCTTTGTTATCATGGATGTCTTTGACATAGATGAACTATTAGGTGAAAATCCCCCACCACAACCCCCTCCTCCTCCTCCTCCACCTCCACCACCACCACCACCACCACCCCCTAGATTGGATGAAATTCATTTAAGAGAACAAATTAATGAAAACCTACAAGTGATTGAACAAAACATTGCTGCTATCCAAAATGAGCAAGTCATGCCACCCCATCTTGTAGACTTTGCAAAATCAATGCAAACTGTTGTCGAGTCAGTTAGATCTGTTGATTCTCAATTAGATCAATTTCATAGACGATGAAAAGAGTTGAGTGATTTTTATGCCGATGGTTTAACTTATAGGCAAATCACTGATTTGAAAATAACCAAAGTTCATTTATGTCCATATTTTACCAACCCAAAAACAAGAGAACCAATGCAACCTAACCAGAAAAGAATTTCAATTAGGTGGTGTGTGCATCCAGAAATGGCTAGATACTTTTGGGATAGATGGTGGATGGTTTTTGATTATCCACCACATCATAATTATGAGGTCCCTTTTTATTTTTTGAAGAGATTATACTGTGAGTTTGTAATGAACCAAAAACCAAATTATTTTGATATTAATTCATTCCAGGGTGTTGGTCGTGGAATGCCACAGCATAGATTAGGGGCACGGAGTAATAATCCCCTACCGGATCCATCCATAGTTCCACTTGTTGCTCCATCGATTCCTGCAGATGTCCAAAATACATCATTCATTTCGACATTAGATGCTTTGACTTCCCTCACAGGTAACCTGAGTGAGCAAGCTGCTCACATGGCATCTGCTCCTCGATGGATGCCACATATGTGTTTGATTTGTCATGAGACATGTGTAGGTCCTACTACTGCTGCGGGATCTACTTCAGTTCTAGATGAGCATGATGCAGCAGATGATAGTATGATGACATCATATATGGATTTTCTTTGCTCGGATGTTCATCTTGACCAGGTATAGATATATATACATGTACATGTCAATATTTTTATACTTCATTAAATATAGGTATAAACTAAGTGCATCTCTTTTTTTATACAATCTAATACTTCATTAAATAAATTTTGTTTATGTAGATAAGGACTACACCTAATATTAGAGTCAATATTGCATCTACTGGAACACAACTCGGCACACCTTATAGGGGTATAGTATAAATTTCTATCTAGACATTGTACTAGATCTTTTTAAGTTAATATGTTATCATCGTATACTATATAAATTTTCATGTTGATACATTGAATTCTTCTTTCTCCAGGATTCAGGTGATGAGGGACCCTCTACATCACATCGAGAAGAGGGTCTGACTATTGTGACACCATCTATGGTATGTATCTTATAATTCTTAAATTAAATATGAACTCTTACAATATTGTAACTTAACTTGAAATTATTTAGTACACATATATATGTTCACTAAATATGATTTCATTAAATGAATGTATGTAGGTGGACACTACCATTAGGATAGGTTATCGTCATAATTTTGATCAGAGCCAATTTGAATGCACATCGACATCCTTTGAGGTATTAATATGTAATACTTAATTTGATCTTATTTTGACTCTTAATTTAAGATTTAATTGGACACTTTGAATTTGACCTTGTACAAGAGTTAGCTAGCACTACGTTTGGTGTTGATAATGCACAAGATACTGCTAGAGGATCTGATGAGCATATGGTAAGTTTGTAACTTAATTTATGAATTCTAATATATTTGATAAATGATTCTTTTAATAGTTAATTTCAAGTAATATTTTAATATTATTTTTTTATTGTACAGCATGAGACAGGTGGATCTGGACCATGTCCCGGGGACAAGAGAGATACTGCTAGAGGATCTGATGAGCATATGGTAAGTTTGTAACTTAATTTACGAATTCTACTATATTTGATAAATGATTCTTTTAATAGTTAATTTCAAACTTAATATTTTAATATTATTTTTTTATTGTATAGCATGAGATAGGTGGATCTGGACCATGTCCCGGGGACAAGAGAGATACTGCTAGAGGATCTGATGAGCATATGGTAAGTTTGTAACTTAATTTACGAATTCTACTATATTTGATAAATGATTCTTTTAATAGTTAATTTCAAACTTAATATTTTAATATTATTTTTTTATTGTACAGCATGAGACAGGTGGATCTGGACCACGTCCTGGGACAAGAGACCACGAGATGTTATTGATGATAGCACTTAGATTTTACTGTTTATTTGGCTTTGATATGTACTTTTTTATGGACTTTACACATTTGTTTACACGTGCACATACTTTATATATATGGATAGTTGCATAATAGGATTAGATCATATATATTTTGTGCATACTTTATATATTTTGTGCACATTAGATATTAAGTGGAGTGAACATCATGTTACCATCTAGACATATATATGGATTAGATATTATATGGATTATGTGGACTTGAAATTTTACTGTTTATTTGGCTCTGATATGTACTATTTTATGGGATTTACATATTTATTTACACGTGCACACACATACTTTATATATATGGATAGTTTCATAATAGGATTAGATCATATATATTATGTGCATACTTTATGTGTATTGTGCCCATTAGATATTATGTGGACTTGAAATTATGTGCACATTAGATCATATATATTGACTTGAAATTATGTGGACTTGAAATTTTATTTATGGAAGTTGTGCTTAAACAACTTTATAGGCATTATGTGGACTTGTAATTTTATTTTTGGAATTTCATTTAAATAGTTCTTGTGATTAGATAAACTAAATGTGCATACATCATGAACTAAGTATCGAAACATATCTTATAATTATAACATATTCTAAATTAAAAAGTATCATTTAATAAATATAATGAATAGAACTTGATTAAAACATAATTATCTCATTCATAAATTTGACCAATAGTCTCTCATTTATGTATATTGTACACAAAATGTAATCAAGAAGACATATCTAAAATAAAATAAACAGTCTATTTAAATAACTTTGTTTTCATTGATGCCTTCTACTTGTGGTAGACCTGAAACAAAATTTTACTAGATTCATTCCGTTATACCATCTGCATCCTCTCTCTTTTGCAAAGCATCTATAATTGTCTCGTGCTCTTCCATATAGAGAGTCCATAATTGTTTATTAGCAGGCCTGCCACGATATCTATCCAATTTTATATTAGTTGCCACTACCAAATGCGAGTAATGTATAATCTTCTTCTCTAATTCAAAATCTTCAAATGCGGGCAATCCATTCTTTCTTGTTAGATATTTGCGTAGCCAAGTGCCAACAACAACCACAGATCCTATTGGATAGTCATAACCATCATCATCTACTCGAGGAGTAGTTAGCTTATGTTTTGGCTCTACACATCAAGCCAACCAATACTCTGTCCCCTCTTCATTGTCCTCTGGTGCAACAACAGCATAGACATGTCCTGTGCACAAAAAAAAATTATTTTAATATTTAATGAGAAATAAAAACAAAAATATACACTGTAAGATTTCATAAATTTATGTACTATTTAATAAATCAAAACAAATTTCAAAAATAATTTTACCTTGTTGTATAAGATCTGAAATGAGATCATAGTCATTTGATGCAAACATTTGACCCATATCTTCATCAGTTCTTTCATGCGGATCATTTGCATCTATGGGTGTCAATTATCTTTGTTGCCATTCTTCAACCCATTATTTATTCTCACAAAATTCCCAATCTCCAGAAACACAAAACTGACAAAAGCAAGCAAGTTGCCTTGTGAATATAGTCCATGTGTTTGAATTAGAACTCTTAAACGAATGCCATTTAGCTGATCCAATGATGGTATTACAATCATGCTGAATAGGAATACTATCTTCCTCTATCAACCAGAAGAAACGTCGAATTGCAGAGTTTTTAGTTGATCCTTTTGACAACTTTGAATTGCACCAATCTACAACTGCACGAGCATCTCTGAATTTCACTGCATCCTCGAATTTCAATTGTTCTCTGGCAAGAGCTCTTTTTAGATAGGCATCGGCTCCATCGTGTTCCCCCTTACCATGTCCCGCTTCAAAAAAGCTCCATAAATGTTGGACATTGGTTATCTTGTGAACTTTGCATAGCCAATAAAACATTCTTGCATTTTTGAATTGTCCAGTTTAGTTATCTGACCATATCATATGTTGTTTCATGTCAATTTCTCTTTCCTTAAGATTATCATAAAATACCTCAAAGCAATGTTGGACAAACTCTGAAGAGTGTAATCGATTATCGCTAACATAGAAATGATACTCCCTCAAAAATTTTCTATTATCTTTTGTACTATCATGGTCATGTCTATATATAATGTGCACAAATATGGCCACTTGCACTGAGTTGTAGTATTGTGATTGAGTTTCCTCTTGTGGATTTAGAGTATAATTTTCTACAAAATCCACAACTGATACTATTGTTCCAACTGGAAATGTGTTCTTGCATATGCGAAACTGTCCATCAAGCCATCAGGCATGTTGGGAATGTTTCACATATTTTGGAACAATATGAGTTTTAAACTCACTAATAAATGCATTCACACTATTCTGTTCTGTAATCAATTCTAAACATTTCCCCATCTTTCCATCCTTTAGAGGGTATTCTATATTTATAAATCTCCTAACATCAACCATTTTTTGTCCAAACTCAGATGAAACATGTTCATGCAAACATTCACCTATCGAAGAATAGTTCCCACATAAATTGCAAAGACCATAAATGCATGAACTGGAAAGAAATAATTGTTCATTAGGTGGTTTACAAAATAAACTTCCAATAAAATCTTTTATAGTTTCAGGTGGAACATAAACACCACAATCCTACACAAGATCATTACCATGCAACATACAACGAATATATCGAAAAACATCATAATAGTAACGAAACTGGACATGAGTTTTACAACAACAAGATATTCTTTGTTTATTGATTTTAACATACCAGGGTTTGCATTTTTCAAATGATCTTTGACTAATTTGTAAATTCATTAACACAGATTCATCACTAAATTTTTTAAAGAATTCAGTTTGAGTCATGTCAAGAAGATGTTTTGGATGAGGATCACGAATTTTTGATCCCACCCTTAACTTTAAAACATATGAAACTCTATTGTTATCATGCCAAAATTTTGCAATTAATTGTTTAGTTTCATCATTTAATTTCATGTCTGACCTTTGAAGTCTACCACTAAAACTCCAACAATGGTTTAGTGGATCAATTTCAATTGCATCTCTTCTTTTGGCTGCTCTTGACAAGGTTCTACGATATAAGTTCAAATAGCCACTTATATCACTTAACATTCTTTTACTAACAATCATTTTGTCAACTATAGCAGTCGTTATAACTCTACGTGCTGCATTCTTATCTTTAGATCGACTTGTTTTTCCTATAGAATCGATGGCACTGGCAATAGTAGATACAACTTGCTTATATGATTCATCTTTTATTTTTGGTTTTGCATAAATACCTATTTTTTTCATGACTTTACGCATTTTTAACATTTTTATTAATTGTAGCATTAATTGACATTGGAATCCTAACTTTTTATTATAGAAAAATTGTTTATATAATCTATTTGCATGTGTTTTGATTTGTCTCCAAGAAACTAACCCATTAAGATTATCTAGCACATTGCTATCAATAGTAAACAAATTACATTCATTTTCTTTTAGAGAGGGTGGTGTAATATTTTCAATTTTTATTTCTTTTTGTATTGGTGTATGAAATTTATATCCAGCTTCATTTAAATCAGCAATTTGATTGGCATCATAGTCATCAGGATTTAAAAACATACCAGGATTCACATCCACATCAACATTTGCATCAACAGTCATACCCGTGTGTGGTTCTACATTTCTTGCATCCATCATGATGTCTTCAATGGTCTCATCTACAACGGGCACTGAACTAGATGCTTCAGAAGTGTTATTCAATTGTCGTTGTTGTGATCTTCGATCTCTTTGGCGTTTTGCCTCCTTCTCTCTTTGTGCCTGAATTTCGTCCACTGTCATTGTCCTCTTTTTTTTCTTTTGACGTTGCTTAGAACCCTTTTTTACAAACTCGTCTTCAAAAAATAATATCTTTTTACTGAGTTCTTCAAAAAATCATGTAAAAAATATTAAAAAGTACTGCCAAATGATGTAAAAAATCTTTGTCAGTACGGATTTCAATGATAGTGTGGTAAATCGATGCAATCTATCTTTTTTTTTTATAGTAACGGTTATTTAGAAACGGGGGCCCGTTATTTAAATAACGGGTCCCCGTTTTAAAACCTGTTTTTAAAACAGGGGCCCGTTGTTAAATCCAACAGGCAAAAAATGAAATAGGCCCCCGTTTTCGAAACGGGCCCCCATTTATAAAACGGGGGCCCATTATGCAAAATTTGAATTCACAACCCACCACTTGCCTCGGGATTAGGCCCGGGATAGGCCTGGGATGGCCACACCTGAGACATCAACCTGCAAATTCAAAGCTCCATGAATGAAAGCACAAATATGATGAAATGAAATAGTTTACGTGCCTCTAATCAGAGAATTTTTATACGAAATTGAAACCCATTTCAAATTATACTGTCTAGATTCTAAATATGTAAATTAATTTAAAAATTTATTATTTTAACTATTTTTCATTTAATTTATACTAAATCAGGTTCATAAATTTGAAATATTAACTAATTTTCTTAATTTAATAACTTTTTTATTTTAATGAATTTTGAAAAAAAAATTATATGTCATCAATCTACACAAAATTCGTTTCAATTTAAAAAAAAAAAAATCAAAAAATGCTAAGTTTACGTCAAATTATGTGGGTCGTACACGTCAAATTTTTAAAAAGATAATTACGGCCATTAAAAAATTAATTAAAAGAAAAATATTTGAAAAAAAAATACAGAAAAATATGCTCATCAATCTTCAGTGTGTTACAAACCATTTCCCAAAACGGTTTGAGAAAATAATTTTAATTGTGTCAAAAAGTGTGGGTCATACACATGCATGGTATGGTCCTGAAACAGGCATTTTTAAAACATAGTTTTTAGAACTCCATTCAAAAAGTTATTTTTTATTATGTGGGTATTAAAATAAATTACATATTTGAAAAGTAAACTCAAAGAGCTATCTTTTATATTCCTGACTTTTTCCAAGATTCAATCTCTAAGTGTTTCAAAATTTAAGCTCAAGTGAGACAAAATCTGAAAAACAGGGAAAACACTTCCACTTTTTGGCCAAAAAGTGGACTCATCTTCTTGCACTGACCCTTCCCTTAAATCATATATTTGAAAGCATCTAGATACAAGATTTAAATTAGAGCTCTTGAGAACTTTTTTATGGTGTAAAGAAATTTATATTTTGACGAACAAGCTAAAAGTTATGACCTTTCCAAGTTGGATTAGTACAGGTATATATGTTTTTTTAAAAATTAACTTTTCTAACACAATGTGATGACTTTAAATTTTCTTCCAAATTGAACAAACTAGTTTTTGAAGATAATGAAGTAGCTTTTTGGAGCTACATACATCTCTTTTTGAATTTATTATTTTGAAAACTATTTGTTAAGAAATTACAATACTACAAGTTGTATGCCAAGTATTGTCCTCTAAATCCACAATTAAAATTAAAGGTATTAGAAACTTTTTTCTCCTCATGTCCCGTTGCCTATGATCAACATATCGAAGAGTTACTTTATAAGCAATAGATCCATCAAACTACATTTCTTTGAGATGTAAGCATTCGTAGATGGCTAAAGAACAAGCTAAGGATCAAATAACCCTTTTAAGATGCTAGCTGAAGATGAATTTAAAAAAATGAGGAGATGATGAACCAATTTTATTAGATACTTCAAAATCATGGTTCATAGATAAACCTAGCAAACCTACTACTTTGTGGTCATAACTTATTTAAGGTGCTTGAGTGAATTTTAATATACCAACTTTTGGAGGAAAAATCAATGTAAATGTTCTTCATGATTGGCCATAAAAAAATTAGAAATATATATTCTTGTGCATCACTTGTCAAATGCTAAAAAAATTACTTCTTCTCTCCTCAAAGCTAAAATTCATGTGAAGAAAACATGGGAAAATGAATTGTCATCCAAATAAGTACTTGTTGGACACAAACTTGATGTAAAATTTATTGATAAACCCATATGGGGAGAATTCATGGAGCACATTAAATAATAATACTTCACTAAAGAAACTTATGAACAAAAATATATGTAATGGAGACTACTCTATCAAAAAAAGGACCAATCTATTTAGGATTAGACTAACACATTCTATGCACTATCAACAAAACTTGGCATTCGTGATTCTAAAAAGCATCGAGTCTTAAAATTCTAATATGGAATTCATTGAAATATTCTAACATAAATGATTTTTTTAAATATTGAAATAGAAAAACCTACCTTCAAGTATTTTGAGGAAAAGGTAAAGAAAAGAAAAATAAGGATGATTTTGTGAATAATAAATCAAAGGGTGAAAGTAGTGGTAGGTTTGTGGGAAAGAAAACAACTAAGGGATCTATCTCAAACTCACTAGTAGTGAAGAATACATGGGATGCCAAGAAGATGCAACAAGATACATGTATGTGGTCTAAGATTGACAAGCGTGCATTTCATAACACCAAGTATTGTCGAACTATAGAACATCTGATGATAGAGACACATAGAGAGGAGGTTTAAACTAAACCATTGCCAACATATATTTTGATTAAAATAACAGTAAATAGTTTACTGGGGTAGACCCATATGCAATATTTTTCACTCTAAAAATATAGTCCTATGAGAATGAAGAATGATTATTTCATTCATAGATATGGATTGGTAGACAAGCCCTACATCTTATTATTAACAATGGTAGCTACAGGAATTTAATTTCTACTAAAAGAATCAAAAGGATGGATTTGAATATAATAACACACCCATAGCCTTAATCCATGGGATGGGTAAGCCAAGGGTGATATATCCAAGTAAATAAACAATGTTATCCCTCATATTCTATAGAACCATTTAAGGATGAAGTAATTAATGATGTAGTACCTTTAGATATATGTGATGTATTTCTAGGGTAACTATTTGTGTATCAACATCATGATGTATATGAATCTAAACCATGTAACATCAATATCAAGCTTGGTGAACAAAAATATCGAATACCTAATGCAAGACCTAAAAAATTTGCATCTTTAATAATTGAAAAATAATGTAGGCATCTAATTACTTAAACTAGATCTTCTATACTACTCATGGTCTAATCTTTTATACTACTTATGATCTAATCTAATTACTTAACTAGATATTTTATGCTACCAATAAAGGAAGATGGATTGTATTTTGAAATGATATAAAAATATATTTGAATCACCAACTAGGGTATCATTGCACTACTAAGTCAAGCATTTTATTGATCTAGTTATAGAAACAACATTACCAAATGATCCAATTTATAGGAGGTTAACTTTGAAAAACAATAAAATCAAGACATGGATTCAAGAGAATTTATAAAGGACGTATTCACCTAAGTGCTTCACCATGTGGAAGCCCAATTGGTCTTTCAAATGAAAATTATGCAATGTAACTTTGGATTGATTGTCAAGAATTAAATAAAATTATCATAAAGAAGAGACCTGCCTAATTCCTCAAATTGATGATTTTTTAGTCCAACTTATAAGAGTTAAAATCTTCAATAAAATGTACTTATGTCTGGGTACTGTCTTCAAGTACCAATTGATCCATTAGATGTGTTTCTAAGACTACTTTTAAATTTAAGGAGAGTTTATTTCAATGGTTAGTCATGTGTTTTGGTCCAACCAATGCACTTGCCACTTTTATGGGAGTCTAAAATTCACTAGTTCATTTTTTGAATATGAGCCTTAGGAACTTGAAGCATAGAGTGTTCTATCTCAAAAGAATCATGGGTTGATTTCGACTTAGAGAATATCAACAAAGCAAGAATAGGATATAAAGAATATTGAGCACATGTTCCTAAATTTCCTAAGGTAAAATAGTTAACAAAATCATTCTCAACACCATGGTTATTCTAAGCATGATAAGCCACAATTAATTAATTTCTTCTCATAAGAGTTTTATATTCAAAGCACTAGGCCATGAAATGCATAAGCAAGTATAAATTTTAGAACACATGCATCTCCTAAGAAGCAATATAGATAGAAGAAAGTGATGACAAGATCGATATGGTGATGAGATGTCAAAAGAAAGGGTTTTAGTTCTTTTTTTATTAAACATATAATGCTTTTCAAATGCTAAAAACAAGATATTAAATTAAACCATGAAATCATTAACTAGCTATAATGTAGTGGAAATAGGGTTCACTTGTCTAAACATGCAAAATTAGGAATCAAAACTGATTCCATAAATTACATTATAGAACAACCAATCAAGACCAACTTCAAACCCTTGGGAGAGTTGGGCACATTGATTGGTTATTATCTTTTTATTTGATTGATGATTGGATAAAGATTTAGATCTGAAAATGTAAGAACTAGGTTAAATGATGCAAAATTGACAATAATCGATAAAAATAGACAAATTTGAAACTAGAAATCAACTGAAATGTAAAGAAATGGAAACAAGATGTAGGAAGGAACCTGTGTATGAAATTGGGACTCAAAATGGCTACTCATTATAGCTAGGCACCCTAGTACTGATAGATGTCTAGGTGCAAATAAGTGTCAAATCTGACCCCAAGAGCTTCCAAACTATCTTTTAGTCAACTTTCAAGTCAAAACACCTAGACACTAATGCTAGGTACCTTAGTACCTACCTTTTCTAATGCAATTTGTCTGTTGCCTCTATCTCTGTCTATTGTTCCTATAATTGCAATTGTGTCTATAACTTGTTCCTAATCCTACAAATGTATAAAAGAAGAGGGAAAAGGTGTTGGGCTATTAGGGGCTTGTCTAAGTCAAACCCCATGTAGGTGTTAACCTCCACTACAACAATAATGAAAAGAGACCTTACCCCTAGTAGGGCCTCATGGCTAAATCTAAAAGAATTGCTAAATTAAAGTTCTAGAATGAAACAATTATACCTTTGATTGATGATGCTCTTTAGATGAGTCCTCAAAGTGTTGATGCAATAATATGATAAATTAAAACATTTCCATTGTGAAAACATAAATCAAGACAACTTATTATGGTTCAATGCTCCTTATACTCAGATTTGTTGTTGAGGAAGAGTATTTTCTCTTGTATTGTAAAGATAAGAATCAAATAAATTAAAGGTCATGTCTTTTATAGGATTCTCAAATTATTTTTCATTTTTTCCTTAACTTACAACAATCATACCCAAATATCAAGACTAGATCCCATAATGTTGATATCCTTTTAATATAGGAATAGTGAAAAAGATCTTACAATACACAACTTGATACATGTTAATGTGGAACAAAAATGTGCTTTGATTTGTAGGTTCTCTCTTTGGTATTTTTCTTCTTCTTGGATGTTTGTATTCATATGGCTGAGTGTAAATAATTTGGGGAGCTATGAAAACTAGTGGCGAGAGAGGTACTACAACATATTTAGGTTTATGATTTGTATATCAATGTGTTTTTCCTTTAGGTTATGTAGTAGAAGAGTTAGCCAGATCCTCTATGTGAAGAACTATAGATAAACTTGATACAATTTGATGTATTTTTAGTTTTGGCATTACTCATGTAGTGGGAGTTTATAGATATATGCTTGATTATCCTCTACGAGATCTTGGTTTGTTGATTATTGATGTGATAATGAGTTATCATGTTTCCCTAGATTTGGATCTACAAGTTATGTAAGGTTACATGGATTAGCTACCCATTTTTCAATTGCATGGTCATATGTGGACTATTTATATCTGCACAGTTGTTTCAATAATGTAAAGTTTTTAGTTAGCCTTGTTTGTGGCCATTTGCATAGTAGTATGTTGCATTGAGATAGAAGGATGGATATATAGAGACTTGATTTCCGTTTAGAGTTGATATGTTAATTACATGACATTTTATCTATGTTGGTATACTGTGGGTATACCTTGGTTTGAGGTATAACTAGCTTGGATGAATTAGAATTTGTTGAGGTTTCTATTTTAAGTGGTATGAGTAAGAAAGTTACTTATAGCCTTTGTTATTATTATTATTTGATGCTTATATTAATATAATTATTGATGTAGGTTTTAGTGGTAGTTGAATGTTTCACCTTGGCATGTGTTGCAAGGTGTCTGCCCTTAGTCTCCTTGTGTTGTGTAGTTTAGTGCTCGGGTTGGCGACATGGCTTAATCATTTCCCATGCATTCATTAAATCTCACAATTGTATCGAGTATTAATAGGACGATATTTTAGTGCAATGGAAACTATGTTTCTAACAAGTGGTATCAAAAGCTTAGGTTACAAGTTCAAATCTCTTTCTTTTGCTAGGGGGGATTGCTGCAAGGTGTATGCCCTTGGTCTCCTTGTGTTGTGCAACATAGTGCTTGGGTTTGCAACATGGCTTAATTGTGTCCCATGAATTCATTAAATCTGACACACAGTTGTATCAAGCATTAATAGACCCATGTTGATTCAACTAAGTTGTGTCACAGTTTTATAAAGGAAATGACCAATGCTAATTCAACTTTTTAAATTGAATCAATAGAAAATGAAATATATGTTTTGATTTTTGAAATGATGTAAACTAATAAAATGTATATTCTTTTATGTATTTTATGTTTGTAATTTAAAAAAATATTTGAATATAGTTTTTAAATATAAACTAAACACTATAATTTAGTTGTTGATAAAATGTTGAAATTGAAGTTACACAAGGCATCACACTATATTTATTAAATTTTACCTTTTTTCCTTCAAATTTTTTGTGTATATTGATAACTTGAAACTTTAATGCATGGTGTTTATGGTAAAAATGGAAACAACAATATTGAAAAACTAAATGAATTCAACCACAAAACCCTATCCTAACAACAACAAAGATCCACCATAACATATGAAGATTACCTAAGACAATGCAAATTAAATGAAAACACAAAGATTATACCATCACATATCTACTAGGGTTTGCATCTCCATTCTTCCTATCTCAATTGATATTGCTTGATATATTTGCTCTCAGATTTTATGTGTGCACAAGAGCTCAACAAAGAATGGACATGTGGATGCAAGTAGGCTTGATTGCATATCAAAGTTCGAATGCTAGAATGCTTGATTCGGATTGATAATGAAGGAAGCATCTCCTTATATAGAAGACACTATAAGAAATGGAGGGATGAGGTGTAAAAGATAAATGGTCAGCTAGGATTAGAGGGTAGGTAGAGGAAATAAGAAAATAATAAGAGGGTAGGTAGTGTAGGAATTAAGAGATGAATGACATGTGTCATGGGTAGAAAAGGTTAATGAATTAATTAAATAAATAAAGATTCATTTAATTAATAGAGGAAATGGGATTAATTAAATAAATAAGATATTTATTTAATTTAGGAGAAAATGATTATTTAAATAAATAAATGTATTTATTTAAATGAGAAATAAGACTAGAAGAGGATAAATGAATTAATTAAATAAATAAAGATTTATTTAATTAATAGAAGAATTAGGCTTAAAATAATTAAATAAATAAATAAAAATATTTATTTAATTAGACAGGATAATTTTAGGTGTTTATATGTTGCCCCTCTTTGAGACAATGCAGCTTGTCGTGTTGTTTCAAAGAAGATTAGATGAATTGATACAAAGTTGCCCCAAGATGGGAATGATATGCCCCCTCAAGAGATTGGATGAAAATGTCTAAAAAGATCGCAAACAATCTCTTGATAAGAAAGAAAGGCTATAATGGACTGATCAGATAGGATAGAGTGACAGAGTCGCGGGATAAAGAAGACTGACACAGGAGACTAGGGCTAGGGTAGTCTATAAGATAGACCGCGAGGGAAAACATCATCATTGTCATCCACACATGCAAGAGATCAAAGTGCAAAGAGAGAAAAGAGCAGTCAACAATCAGCAGCGATGGCTTTGGTGCATAGATTCGATCATGTTCACCGATTTCAAAGGCTATTAGATGCAGGAGAGCCGGTAAGTACCACAAAACCTCCTTGTACTTTTGTCACATTAAATGTTGTCATAAATGCATGCTAGGTAGGTAATAAATGCGTTTTAAATACGTCATGCGGGGAAAAAAAATGCTAAGACGCATCTGCGTTTGTGTCAGGCACATCTATGAATTAAGCAATGTGTGTTCAATGCGAGTGCGTCTGTGGTGTGCAAGCGCGTTTGTGTAGGAAGTGCATCTGTGCAGAGCAGGCATGTTTATACAGTATGTAAGCATGTTTGCGTCATTAATGCACGTTTATGTCTTCAAGGCCAAATCGGCAGTTCAGTGATGAACATACGTTGTCGATTGGATAAGCTGCTGAGAGGATACACTCAAGCAGGTCCTCTAGGGAAGACTAGAATAGCGATAGGGCTAGGATTGACAATTCTGTGATAGAACATATGTTGCCAATTAGGAAACTACTCAAGAGGATACACTCAAGTAGAGGCCCTAGGATAGGATCAAAGCAGCACTTTGTGATGAACACGAAATGCCAAAACATAGTACTTTGTGATGAATAGGGAGTACTAAAAAGAGCAGCACTTTGTGATGAACAGGGAGTACCACTAGGACAGAGTGCCATATGATAGATATAAGCACCTAGATAAAAAGAAACACTTTGTGATGAATAGGGAATGCCACTAGGATTGACATAGTTGATTTGCTTGACTGCAGGAGGACCTACCGATGCTGGAGTCACGAGAGAGATTCCCATCAACTCAGAGTTTGCGAGCAGAGCTCACAATCGAGGAGAGAGCAGCAGTTCAAGCTATGGGACTACGACATATTCTATATGTGCCTGAGTTTCGAGTGAACATGGAATTGCTGACTGCGCTAGCTAAGAGATGGCACTCAGAGACTTGTACTTTTCATTTGTCAGTGGGTGAGATGACAGTCACCTTAGAGGATGTATACAAGATACTGTGGATACTGATCGATGGGGATTTAGTTCCTTATGATCGAGTGGAAGACAAGGATGCACTGAGACGAGTGTTTCAGGATCTAGGACTGGAGATGAGGGTTGGACATGTGGCTTGGGATACCATGACACAGACAGGATTAGCGCTACCAGGAGTGTTGGCAGGAGTGATCAGTGGATTCCTCTGTCTGGATAGGGTGACACGAGGGTTGGTTATGGGATGGGGGAGTACACTGGAGAGATTGGTGACAGAGCACACTAGGTTTACATGGGGACCATTTCTATTGGCACACTTTTACTATGAGCTGCATAAGTTTGTATACCATGGATCAGCAGGATTGGGATGTGGAGTGACCTTGTTGTAGGTATGGGCTTATGAGAATCTGTCAATTACACGACCGATACATTTTAGAGGCAGGGGACATGGTGGCAGTTATGTACACTTGTATGGTATGATTACATCTTAGCTGCGGATTGGGAGACTAGAGTATTGGCACTGAGTGATTGACAAGATAGACAGTGTGGTATGGAGGTCATACAAGGACTGTGAGGAGTGGGAGGATGATGTAGTGGAGCTTCCATATGTATTTAGGAGTAGATATCTGATTGGTTGGACACCGTATGTTATTGAGAGGCAGTTGGTAGTTAGGGTGGACAGGTAGTTTGGCAAGATACAGTGAATGCCATGGGGGTCAGGGATGTATG
The DNA here is from genome assembly GCF_030272615.1 of Cryptomeria japonica. Lineage (NCBI taxonomy): Eukaryota > Viridiplantae > Streptophyta > Pinopsida > Cupressales > Cupressaceae > Cryptomeria > Cryptomeria japonica. The sequence continues at coordinate 1,268,783 of NC_081408.1, read as the reverse complement.
CACGGATGATGAGATATCAGGTGCACTTGGGTCCATTATTTTCTTATGATTAGGTAGTGACACAGCTAGTATAGATGATTCCCTTGCCTTGGGATATGTGGGCAGATATAGAGAATGCAGGGATGGATGCAAAGTATACTGCATATTGGGCAAAGCATCCATTTCCATGGCTGATGGATCCAGGGGAGCTGATAGATGGAGATGGTGGAGGTGACAGAGATGATGATGGAGATGGTGGAGGTAGAGGTCGACGGAGCAAATAAGGCGCAGTAGTAGAGAGGAGAGTGGCTCTGAGGAGATAGGGTGGAGAGGAGAGACAGGCTTGGTAGGATCACATAGTGAGAGGCAGAGGTGGATTTCCTTTACAGGTGCCAATGGCATAGGTTCCCAAACAGGCATAGGGACAGGGACAGGGTGAGGGGGGAGAGGAGGAGGATGAGTTACTAGCTTTGAGGGAGATATGCCAAGGACAAGCAGATGAGATCCAGGATCTGGAGAGAGAGACAGCTAGGCTCAAAAGCCAACTGAGGGATACTGAGTGGGAGAGGGATCAAGATATTCAGTGCTATACAGAGGCTAAGACAGCATTGAGGGCAGGGAGGCAGGCAACAGAGGACACAGGAGCTGGATACGCCTATGTTCTATGAGTTGGAGAGGAGATAGGCTACTAGAGAGACCTATACTATGGAGCGGTGCCACCAGAGCAGCGGGCGAGGAGTTTCTATAGACCATCAGGGATTGCGACGACCACTGGAGGGAGAGATAGGAGACAAGCATCTAGCGGTGGGGTTATGGGTCCTCCACCACCACCAGATAGAGGGGACAGGAGAGATGATCCTGGAGCAGGTCCTTCCAGGGCTCAGACTCTGTCGAGACCAGCCGACTCTGAGGGAGGGAGTTCATCATAGCCTTAGAGGGCTCCCTATGTATCAGTTTTGTACCATTTTGTATGATGACACCTTCGAGTGATTGTAGCCATATGATTTTGACATCATTGTATCATGACACTTATGATTATATATATATATATATGAGATGATTCATCCTTGCGGCACCTATATGCATGTGTACCTATATGATGTTTCTATATGTTTTATGATGTATGTTTCTATATGTGATGCTTATGACATGGATGCAAATATATACATGATGCAATGCAATATTTTTGTTCTTTTATGTTTTTAAATGTTATGCATGATGCAAATGTGAATGTCTGAAATGAAAATGGATATGATAATGCAAATAACTATTTACATGATGAAAATGTAAAATGTGTTAACATGTGTTGTGTGCAGGATGTGATGCAATTGTGATATCTATATGTATGTATGAAATGTTAACATGTGATAATGTAGGTGCAAAGCTACATGAAATGCAAATGTTTTTGGTGTGTCATTATACTCAGTCATGTGATAGTAGGCTACACAGACTCGGGAAGGACGATGGAGGTCAATCAAGAAAGGGGGATGGAAGATAGAAGATATGAAAGTGAAAAGAGCTTCTTGTGTGTTATCATCATTGAGATTTATTATGGCAAAATGGGTTATGACAATCCAGGCATATGTTCGACCCAGAAAGTCATTGTACCTGTTTGCATGGAGATCAGACAGTCACAAACAAGGAATGCCCCAGTTCACACTAGAATCACAGTGTCCTCATATCCTTGGACAAGTCATAGCATTACTAAGAGACAATCTACAGACAACAAAAGAAAAATAGGTGACGATACCCCATCCTCGCCTTTCTAGTCAAAGACATTCTAGAGATAGAATCTCTAGTCAAAGTCATCCTGGAAAAGCTAAAAGACATGTCACCAAAAGATAAAATCAAAAAGAAAACCAAGACTCGACATAAACATCCACTGTAGTCCTTAGGTTTAGTGTCACTTGTCACTTGTATAAGTCTATTTGATTGTGGTCACAATGTTTACTTTCACAAAAGGATAGATAGCACTGAACCATAATGTTGTCTGGGTCTGTTGAAAGATTTGATTTGTTGAAGCCCATTGTTGCTACTATGTCTCATCTTAAACTGACTGAATCAATGAAACTGATACTTTATTGTGGAGAAGATGGAACTTTCATTGCGGATCTGTGATGCAAGTGCTACTTTATTGTGGATTGTGTGCGGATAGACTTAAGAAAATTGGAAGAAACTTTACTCCTTGGAACGTGTGATGTTCTCAATTCAACACCCATCACTAGACATAGGATTTGCCTTAGCCACAGATAGGATCTGATTTATTATGGATGGAAAGGTTGAAAAGGAAGGTTTATTATGAATGGCTAACCAATCTTAGGTAGATCAATAACAAGCCATGATGGGAATGGGTAAGTTTATTGTGGACGAATAGGTTGTGAGTGTGTGCAAAAGTGAAAGGATGAAAGTGAATCCTGAAGGAGGGAGGAGCAATGTCTACACGCATGATGTTGGTGACCCAGGTTTCACCATGGTACTCCAAAGTGGTTTTCATCGTTGGACGAAAATGTTTTTCTTTACTTTTTTTATTTTTCAATTTTTTTGTGTCACAAGGCGCCTGTTTGCTAGGTTTTCACCAAGTAACGATTTTTTATTTTTATGATTTTTTTTTTTGTATTTTGAATTTTTTTGATTTTTTTGTATTTTGAATTTTTTGATTTTTTTGAATTAGGATACTCTAAAGAGCTATGTGTAAAACCTGTGAAGGTGCATGTTGTTGATAGGATCTTGTAAAGGTTCACCATCTGGAGTTGAGAGCTGATATGCACCGGATCCATAGGTTGTTGTAATGATGTAAGGACCAAGCCAATTTGGTTCGAATTTGCCCTTCTTTTCTCTGTCTTGCTGATTTTTAGGATTTTCTCTGAGAACTAAGTCACCCACCTCAAATGTGAGAGGCTTGAATTTATGATTGTAACTGCGACTCATTCGTTGTTGATAATCCTTGAGATGATTAAAAGAAGTTTGTCTTTGTTCATCCAATAGTTCTAGTTACTGTAAGCGAGAGACCCTGTAGTCTTCATCACTGATAATGTTTTGCAAAGAGACTCATAAAGAGGGTAACTCGACCTTAATAGGAAAGATAGCTTCAGCGATGTAGACAAGTGAATAAGGTGTGACTCCTATAGGTGTGCGGACGCTTGTGCGGTAAGCCCAAAGTGTAGGATTAAGCTGGATATGCCAATTGTGGCCAGCGTCATTGACTATCTTTTTTAGGATTTTAAGAATGGTTTTATTAGACGCCTCGGCTTGACTGTTACCTTGGGGGTAATAGGGTGTGGAGAAACGATGGGTAATATGGAAACAATCATAAAGTTCATGAACATCTTGATTTTTGAAGGCACGCCCATTATCGGTGATGATGGAAAGAGGAATACCGTATCGAAAAATGATGTAGTTGAGAATAAATGTAGCAATTTGTTTTCCAGTGACTTGTGTAAGAGGCATGAATTCAATCCATTTTGTGAAATATTTTGTGCCAGTGATAATGAATTTATGGCCATTGGAGGAAGGAGGGTGAATCTTGCCTATGAGATCGAGTCCCCACTAGCAAAAGGGCCAAGGAGTTGCAATCGGTTGAAGTTCTTATGCTAGCACATGAATGAGGTCTCCATGAATTTGACATTGCTTACATTTCTTGACAAACTAATATTAGTCTTTTTCCATATTGGGCCAGTACTTGATCCAGTCCTGATGAGCTTCTTGGCTAAGGTAGGATCACTTGAATGTGGACCACATATCCCTTCATGAAATTCGCGTAACGTAATCTGAGCTCCGTCCCTTTCTAAACATCTAAGAAGAGTGCCATCTAGACCTCGACGGTATAGGATATCGGCTAAAATGACGTATCAAGAAGATTGGCGAATGAAAGCACGATGCTGGTTATTGGATAAGTCAAGAGTAAGGGTATTATTATGAAGGTATGTGAAAATGGAACCATATAATTGGGAATCACGACCAACGACACATATCATCTCAGTAGGAGTGATCTCATACGAGGTTATCAAAAGGTTATCCACCAAGAACTCATAGCGGGTTTCATTTTGTGGTAGATCAATCAGTGAACCAATAGTAGCCATGGCATATGCGGCTCGATTCTGCTCTCTTGGTATCTTCTCAAAGTTTAACTTCATGAAATGTTGTTTTAGGTCATCCACCATTTTTTGTAAGGCATTAATTTTTCATCCTTTGTTTGGTAGTTTGTTACCTTATCATTTGTACCTTATAACAAGAGTGAGTCGCCTTGCAAAATTTTTAGTTGAGTCCTTGTCTTGTTAAAAATTTGTTGGTTCAATCCCTAATCCACCTGTAAATCATTTCTAAATCCTTAGCATTAAGTTTCAATGGTCTGTTGAACCTCATGAACCTCATGAACCCCTTGAACCATCTTGAACAGAGTACATAGTGTTCATTTAGGTACCGTAGGTTCTAAGTTGTGTCTAAGACATTTTCAGGCTAACGCTCACTTAAGTGTTTTGTAGCAACTCTATTTCATGGTCGCAAGTGATATTTCATATACTCTTTCTCCAAACTGTGAACCATTTGAACCTAGTTCAAACAGTTCAATGATGTTCAAATTGTTCGATGAAGTTCAAGGTTCAAGCTCTACAGGTCTGATTTTATGATAGTCATATAGACCCACACACAGTAGCACATACATTTTTACTCAGGAATTATTGTTGAAATCTCTCCAGTTAGAATGGAGAAAACTAGGTTATGACAAACATATCCAAAATTGAGAAAGATCCAACAGTGCAAACAAAAGTTATGGGCCCCACACTGAGACAGATTTTGATTGTCACAAATATTTTCAGTCCGCCCAGCATAATGAATATTTTTATTTTGAGTTAAAATATTCAAGTGCCACCTGTCCAAATATTATTATAAACTTTCGAGAATTATATTTCTAATATTTATAAATATTTTATGTTATAAAAAAAGAGTACTGGGGAAAGTGAAAAGCGTAAGTGAAAAGGTTTTTCAAGATTCGGTTATAAAACTGAATAATGATCTCATGTAGCTATTTTATGGCAAAAGAATTGAGGGAGGGAGGGTTCTTCTTTTTCTTTTCTTCCAACAGCTTGTGGGTGAGGGAGATTAGATTTTTATTTGTAAGGGAGGAGTTGAAGCTTTTCTAAGCAATGCTTTGTACAGAAAATATCAATCTTTGAGTTGATTTTCAAACATGAATAGAATGCAGATGATATCTTCAATCTTTGTGTTGCTGATATTCTTCTGATGACTGTAGCTGGAGTTTGAGCCTTTGCAGTTGTTTATTAATGTATTTTTTGTTATAATCAATTGTGTATGTGGATTTATTACAAGTTTGTGTGCTTGAAAGTATGCCATATTGGAGCAACGACTTTCTCTGTTAGTTTTTAGTCCAAGTGCTACCCATAAGTGCAGAAAATTAAACTTTGATTTAATGGTCTTCATTTATATCTATTTTGTAAGTCTTTGGCATTCATTTTCATGGCTATGGATGAATGTTATTTTCCTTTATTGCTTTCTGGTTAAAAGTATATCAGCAATTTAATTCCTTGTAAATCTTCTAAGAGGGAGTTGTACCTCTCAATTCAGAGGAAGATTATCACTTCAATGATAATCTATCCAACTATTAGTACTTTTTGTCCTTCATTTTGGGCATTTTGAGTTTATTTGTATAGTTATCTTCGAAGGACAAATCTGTTCACTAATAGATTTTTGGCGACTTTGTTGGGGATTCAGAATCAAAGACAAGTGCATTTTGTTTCCTCAGATTTTTAGATTTATCTCTGTGCAGGAGATTGGCAACTCTGTATATAAACATCATGCTCAAGGCAAGAGAAATGAGAAAAGAGAAAAGACCAGATCCTTCGATCTTGGAAATTGTTGCAATAGATGATAAAGTATTGCATGACTTCTTGGAGCATTACAAAGAAAGTATTTCTCATGCTGTTAGAAATAATATAAGTGTGGAAGATGATCTTGCGTCCACTATTCTATGGAGAAGCCTTTGCATCAGATTTCACAAATTGAAAGAACTGAAAGAAAAGACATGGTTGTTGCATGAATGTGAAAAAAGGGTATCCCAGTTGAAAGAAGAATTAAAATTTGATGATGATGAGGCTCCAATCATCTCATTTTCATCTCACTCCTACACTTACCTTGTCATAAATGAGCGAGAAGTTCAATAAGAAACAGTTCAGTCTCATGCAAGTCAGACAATGGTAAGTGAGAATAATCAAGACAACATTGGAGAACCTGCGAACTTGAATGAAAAAGGCTTTTTGAGATCTTTCTCTTACCCAGAAATAGAAACTTTCAGTTTTGATAGTATGGAAAGTTATCTTGTTCCAAAAAGTATAAAGGATGAAAATTTTCAGATTTACATGCAACCAGAGTATGAAGCTTTCAATCTTATACATGAAGTTGATGAAAATGATTCTTTATGTTTAAAAGCTTGTGATGAGACCTTCGTAGAATCATTTCATTTTGACAGTAAAGCAATATTATGTCTTCCTAATGAAGAATTGTAGTCCCAAAAATGGTTGACTGGTTTGGATAGTACTTCTTTTTGTGAAGAAGAGGTCATAGAGCAGTTCTTGTCATCCATTGAAGAAGGGGATTTCAAGGAGAAGGATTCAGGTATTAATTCATTTCATGCATTAAGTTTGGATAGGGAATTTGCAGATTTAATTTCAGTAAAAGATGTTGAAGTTGTTTGAGCTAAGTTGGATCCCATGCATGATGAAGTGTCTCTCTATTCTGAGATTAGTTCAAATGCTGAAAATTATTTTAAGAATGATGGTCTTAATAGTGGTGATTGTGAGAATGATGCAGCCTTTTCCCTAGGAATTTCTAAGCATTACTTTTTTCAGCCAGAAATAGAACATTATTTGAGAAGTATTGTGTAGATGTTTCCAGAAAATTTAGAAGTTCATGATGAAACATGGCTTTTTGGGCATGAATGTGTATTCACAAAGTTCCTGCATATTATTAGTTTGGTGTTCAGCATTGAAGAAGTTACCACAAGAGCATGGTTTTGGGTTGCTTCATTTGAACACAAGCCATTTTTCAGAAAAGGCTCCTTCTCCCAACCGGTGGATGGTTTTGTGTAAGAAGTTCTTGGCTCCAGTTCTCATGGTGGGATTTTCCTACCTGTATATTTTTGTAAATAATATTTTTTGTGTGATCTAGGTGTAGCTTGTCTTAATTTTCAGCCTTGGTTTAGCGTGGGTTTTGGCTTGTTAGTTTTTCCTTATTGCCTCCACCCTCTGCAAGAAGCTCCCTATGCTTTGTTTTTCTTGACTCTGTTGCCCAATGGCTAGGCACTGATCTCTTCCAAAAATATTTTGGATTCTTCTAGTCCTTTACAGTCCTGGTCCCCAGTCAGAGCCAATGTTACCTTGTCATTCATACCTTATAACAAGAGTGAGTCACCTTGCAAAATTTTTAGTTGAGTCCTTGTCTTATTAAAAATTTGTTGGTTCAATCCCTATTCCACCTGTAAATCATTTCTAAATCCTTAGCATTAAGTTTCAATGGTCTTTTGAACCTCATGAACCCCTTGAACCATCTTGAACAGAGTTCATAGTGTTCATTTAGGTACCGCGGGATCTAAGTTGTGTCTAAGACATTTTCGGGCTAACGTTCACTTAAGTGTTTTGCAACAACTCTATTTCACGGTCGCAAGTGATATTTCATATACTCTTTCTCTAGACTGGGAACTATTTGAACCTAGTTCAAACAGTTTAGTGATGTTCAAATTGTTCGATGAAGTTCAAGGTTCAAGCTCTATAGGTCTGATTTTATGACAGTCATATAGACCTGCACACAGTAGCACATATATTTTTACTCAGACATTATTGTTGAAATCACTCTAGTTAGAATGGAGAAAACTAGGTTACAACCAACATATCCAAAATTGAGAAAGATCCAACGGTGAAAACAAGATTTATGGGCCCCACACCGAGACAAATTTTGACTGTCACAAATATTTTCAGTCCGCCCAGCATAATAAATATTTTTATTTTGAGTTAAAATATTCAAGTGCCACTTGTCCAAATATTATTATAAACTTTAGAGAATTATATTTCTAATGTTTATAAATATTTTATGTTATAAAAAAAGAGTAATGGAGAAAGTGAAAAGCGTAAGTGAAAAGGTTTTTCAAGATTCGGTTATAAAACTGAATAATGATCTCATGTAGCTATTTTATGGCGAAAGAATTGAGGGAGGGATGGATCTTCTTCTTTTTCTTTTCTTCTAGCAGCCTGTGGGTGAGGGAGAGTAGATTTTTATTTATAAGGGAGGAGTTGAAGCTTTTCTAAGCAATGATTTATACAGAAAATATCAATCTTTGAGTTGATTTTCAGACATGAATAGAATGCAGATGATATCTTCAATCTTTGTGTTGCTGATATTCTTCTCATGACTGTAGCTGGACTTTGAACCTTTGCAGTTGTTTATTAATGTCTTTTCTGTTATAATCAATTGTGTATGTGGATTTTTTACAAGTATGTGTGCTTGAAAGTAAGCCATATTGGAGCAACGACTTTCTCTGTTAGTTTTTAGTCCAAGTGCTACCCATAAGTGCAGAAAATTAAACTTTGATTTAATGGTCTTAATTTATATCTCTTTTGTAAGTCTTTGGCATTCATTTTCATGGTTATGGATGAATGTTATTTTCCTTTATTGCTTTCTGGCTAAAAGCATATCAACAATTTAATTCCTTGTAAATCTTCTAAGAGGGAGTTGTACCTCTCAATTCAGAGGAAGATTATCACTTCAATGATAATCTATCCAATTGTTAGTACTTTTTGTCCTTCATTCTGGGCATTTTGAGTTTATTTGTATAGTTATCTTCGAAGGACAAATCTGTTCACTAACATAGTCATTTTTTGCTTGACGAATTACAAGTTGAGAGTCCCCAAAAACATGAAGTTCCTGGATCTTCGACTGAACTGCAATTTGTAATCCAATTGTTAATGCCTCATATTCTGCTATGTTATTAGTGCAAGGAAATGATAATCGGTATGATTTTGGAATGGAATCCCCTTGAGGTGTGATGAAGAGGATGCCAGCTCTTGCACCATGCTATCTGTATGAGCTGTCAAAGTATAGTTGCCATGGCTTTGTGTGTGATACTGTCAAGATGGATTCATCTGGAAATTCTGAAGTTAGAGGAGCATCATCTATCATAGGAGCATCTGCTAATTGATCTATGATAGCTTGTCCTTTTATTGCTGTTCTATCTACATTTTCAATGTCGAATTCACTCAGGAGCATCACCCATTTGGCTAGTGAACCAGTAAGAGTTGCTTTATTGAGAAGGTACTTCAATGGATCGATCCTTGAGACCAACTTAGTTTTATGAGTTAGCATGTAGTGTCGTAATTTCTACAAAGCAAAGACCATAGCGAGACATGCACACTCAATTAGTGTATAGTTTAGCTCATATCCCACCAAAGTACAACTGATGTAGTAGACTACCTTTTCTTTGCCCTCAGCATCTTGTTGTGCTAAGAGTTCCCCCAGTGCTATTGAAGTAGTGGATATGTATAGTAATAGGGGTTGTTCTGGAACGGGTGGCATCAAGACTGGTGGATGCAGAAGATAATCTTTGAGTATCTAGAAACCTGTTGACAGTTATCATCCCATTTGAATTTGATGTTTTTGTGTAGCAAGTGTTGAAAAGGATGGCATTTATCTACAAGTTGTTCTATGAATCTTCATATGGACTGGAGTCTCCCTTGCAAAGATCGAAGTTCACTGATATTTCTTGGTGGTTGCATCTCTAGGATTACCTTGACTTTTGCTGGATTGGCTTCAATTCCTCTTTTTGAGACAATGAATCCCAGAAGCTTCCCGGAGGTTACCCCAAAGACACATTTCTTGGGGTTTAATCTTACTTTGTATTTTTCCAACCGAACAAAAATGACTGAAAGTATGTAAAAATGTGTATCTTTGTCTATTGATTTTCCCAAGAGGTCGTCAACATAATCTTCCATAGTTATGTGCATTAGATCATGAAAGATAGTAGTCATGGCTCTTTGATGTGTAGCCCCTGCATTCTTTAACCCAAAGGGCATGACATTCTAGCAGAAAGTTCCCCGGGGACAAGTAAATGTTGTTTTGTGTTGATCCTCAGATGTGATTTTTTTTTTATTATATCCAGAGAATCTATCCATCAAAGATAACATCGCATGACCTGCTATGAGATCTATGATCAGGTCGATATTTGGAAATGGAAAATCATCCTTAGGATAAGCTTTGTTGATGTCTCTGAAATATGTGCATATTCTGATGCTACAGGTACTAAGTTGGAGATCCATTCAGGATAATCAATTGGGCGTATGAATCCAACATCCAATAATTTTTCAAGCTCCGCTTACTAATAATGCCACTTGTGGATGCATCTTTCTTAATTTTTGTTTTACTAGTTTTTCCCCTAGTTTAATTGTCAAATGATGCATTACTAAATCTGGATCTAGTCCAGGCATATCAGCATATGACCATGAAAAATTGATTTGTCGCTTTGTGAAAAAACTTACGAACTTTGGTCTTTCTGTTTCTGTCAGAGATTGTGCTAGGAATATGTTATGTGGAATTTCTTCTGTACCAATGTTTGTTTTGATGGTCTCCTCTACTAACATAGATGATTTTTCTTCATACGATGTCGAGAGAATGTCGAGCCTTCCATCTTCGGGTGCCTCAGAGAGGTTTTCACCCTCAGATAAGTCCTTTCTTTTTACTTTTTTGGGGTCAGACAGCGTCGCAGAATGGTTTTCACCATAAGACCCCTGATTTGTTTTTATTTTTATGTTTTTGTGACTAGAAGGCCCAACACCCTCACCAAAATATGTCACATTGTTGAGCTCTATAGTGTATCCTGCCTTATGGTCCCCAAGCGGAAGATCATCTCGTATACCTAGATAGTTAATAAAGGCTTCATCATTTTGGAATGTGTCAAACTGTACAGGTCCTTCATGGTCCTAGTCAATAAGTTGGTGGTGAACAAGGGGAAGGCCTTCAATATTTTCAAAGTCAGCGGGACTAAGGGTGAAGATGCATTTATATTCAGGTATGTCGAGGTAGATGTCGAGGTCATCGTTGGCACTCTCCTCATCTGTCTCGATCGTGAATGAGTCCAAATTGTCATCACTAAAAACACATTCGAGAACGGGTGTCCTCATTCTTCGTGATTTTGATGTATAAGTTTGAGGCAAAGACTGTATGGGATCCTCAGGGGTTGTTTCTTGACCAACTTTGAATTTTCTATAGAATTCCTCTTCTTCTGTGGGTTCACCTGGTTCTCTGAATGTCTCGGTGAGTTCATAGTCACTGGAGGATTTGTATGAACCCCATTCCCATTCATTAGAGTGGTGGAATAGCAGTTTTCTTGTTGATCTTTGGCAGCTTTGATTTGTAATGCTTCTTCTGCCTTTTGAGTATTTACCCTAGAAGACATGAAACCAAGCCCTTTCGAGCACTCTTTTTTAAATGTCAATTCTGGTTGCAAAGGTTGAATGATACCTTCCTTTCTTAAGCCAAGAGGACTTTTACCATCATACCCAAACTTTTGTAGGATCTTGAATCCTTTGCCATATTTTTCACATGGTAAGTTGATGTGATTTGTGTACCATTTTCAGGGTCTTTGTAAAGCATTTTGTACGAGTCTTCTTCTTCCATTTCACCCCACTTTTGGAAGATAGTAGGATCCCATTTGAGTGTAATGATAGATACCCGTTTAGAAGGATGTGGTCATCCATATTCTTTTGGTGAACTCATAACTTGTTGTAAGCACATGGTTTGATTCAAAGTGTATTCAACAATGTCTTTGTCCTGATATTTCCCTTTAAGCTCACCTTGTTTTGATGTCAAAGGTTTTAGTGATTCAAGGTCAATGTATGTAGAAGAAGGGATAGCTTCTCTATTACTTGGAATGATTGTCTTAGTTTTTGGTCTCAATTTATTGCAATATAAAAATAGATTAGGATCACCATTAATTGTTATTTCAACTCCATTGTGAGGAAACTTAATGCATTGGTGGTATGTAGATGGGTCTACCCTCATCTCATGAATACAAGGACATCCTAACAATATATTGTATGTGAGATCAAGGTCTAGGACTTGACAAACCACATCCTTTGTAACTGGCCCAACTCTGAGGGACAAGGTGACTGTGCCCTTGGATGAACGCTCTTCATCATCATGCTTTGATGGTAATTTTGTTTGTAGCATTCACAGCTTTGTCTAAATATCCCAATTGTATTATTGTGTTCAAAGTACATATGTTAAGACTAGCTCCTCCATCTATCAGGACTCGTTTTATTTGATGTTTGTGTAGGAAGGCTTCAATGTGTAAAGGTGCATTATGTGCTTAGCTCACGGAGGCATCTTTAGCTTCTGTAAATGTAAGGGAGTGTGGAACAGAAAGGTATCCCACCATGGTTTGAAACTGGTCCACGTTCAGATCAGTGGGGACAAAAGTGTCTCTCAAATTTTTGTCAAGAATGGCTTTATGTGCGGGGGATATGCATAAAAGCTCAAGGATTGAGATGAGCGCAGGTTTTTTCCCTAACTGTTCTACAAGGTCATACTTAGGTTTGGTTGATGAGGAAGCGATTTTTTTATTTGGAGCACCTTGCAAAGTGAATTTACCTTGAAGAGTTGTAACATTACATTCAGAGGTAGGTTCGGAAGAAGATCCAATGCCTTTTAGGACAATCTTGGGTCTTTGGGTAGAATTCTCAGGCGTTTTGTCCTTGATGATAATGGTAGAGACATAATTATCCATTGAAATATGGTTGACAGTTGAATCATAGTTATAGGATGCTCTGGTATAGTTAGTTTTCTCATCTATGGCTTTAGCTTTTCCCTTGTCATGTTTTGGGAATGGTTCTTTAAACATTTCATGTTCTTGATTGGATGAGTGTCCTTCGATCTCTATGTCTCCTCTATCAATAAGATCTTGTATTATGTTCTTTAGTCGATGACAAATTCCTTTATTATGACCCTTGCTCTTATGAAATTCACAGTACTCATCATCATTCCACCAATTTGGTTTAACCTTTGCCTCATATGGAGGCAGATCTAGAATTGTTATTATTTTGTTTGCCACTAGCTTTTTGAAAACTAAATCAAGTGGTTCTACCATTGGGGTGTACTTCCTTCATGATTTGGAAGTTGTTTGAGTATTCACTTGATTGTTTGTAGAGATTGATCCGGAAAAAATGAGTCGCACTGTATCGGCATCAACAACACCATCATTGATTGTGTTCTTGTTTTTATTCCAAAATCTTGGTTTGTCTTTTCCTTTAAAGTCCTCTTTGTTTCCTTTCAATATCTTAATGACTCTGTGTTCAATTAGGATCTTCTCTGTTGCTAAGCCCTTTTCAATGACATCCTTGAAGGTGGATAGACAAGCTTTTCTCAAGTCATAACCAATGTCTTTGTTAACATTTTGGGTGAACATCTCTACCATTTGTTTTTGTGGAATTTCACAAGAGCATCTGTTGGCTAGATTCCTCCATCTTTGTAAAAATGATGAAAAAGACTCTCCATCATTTTGCTTGGTGTCGCACAAAGTAGTGACTGATATGTCTGTCTCTATGTTGTATGAGATATGTTGGATAAATGCCTCTGCTAAGTCCCCCCATGACTTAATTCCAAGTGGGAGTTGGGAGAACCATTCCATAGCTTGATCACCTAAGCTTTGTGGGAATAATCTCATCAAATATGTCTCTTTTGTTGCTACCTCAATACAAGCTGTGAAAATTTATCTTATATGTGCCTTAGGATCTCCTTTACCTCTGTACTTATCAAACTTAGGTGTCACAAAGTGTGTAGGAAATGGAGGCATTGGAATGCTTTTGTCAAATGGATAGGGACATATGTCTCTCATTGTGTAAGTTGGCTTCGATGTATTTATGTCCTCCATTTTCTTTTGGAAGTCCTTAATTTGCTGTTCCAAATTGTTCTTAGGTGGAGACCGACTTCTTGGACCATACCCCATGCTTGAACCACCGGGTGGAGGAGGAGCATGTTGCATATATGGATGGTATTGATCATACACATGTTCATATGGAGGAGGTCTATAGTGATGTTTCATATATGGACCACTTGGTATAGAGTCGTGATGAGGAATGGAATATCTGTTTTGTCCATGTATGCTATACTCTACAGGCATGTCATGAGTTTGTTCAAATGTGTTGCCCCCAAATTTAACGTGGGGTTTCCTTGTGTCCAAATTTTTATCATGCCTTTGAATATCCAATTGCTTTTGTGGTTGGTCCTTAGCATTGGTATGTGATTGAGAATATTTTCTGCATAAGACTTCCATAATGGTCTACGAAGGTGAGCATCATATGCTTGATCATGTGTGTATGGAACCTCAGGTTTTTGAAACAAAGATGACAGTGATTCAGGCACCATATGTGGTCCTCTTTTGCCTCCACTATTAGGCCTCCTTTGATCCATGTTGAGGTGAGGTCGTTGCAAAGGTTGATTTTCCATTATTTGACACATGTCAAAATCATGAGGAATCTTGGCTCCACTTTGTGCCATCACTTGTAAGAAGTATTGTCTATCTCTCCTCATTATTTCCTCAACCAATCGATTGAAATGGGGATCCATAATGGAGTCTTCCACTTCTGTTGAATGTACGGAAACGTTGTCCATATTGTCATTGTGTGTAATTGTTGTTTGTGTTATCCATGTTCTCAACATTTGGAATGTTTCTATAGGCATCCATGTCAGGTAATGTGGTATGATCAGAATTGAAAAAGACATCATTGTCATACTCATAGGAACTCATGTTTGCGGACTCTTAAGCCTCTTTAGTTTCTCTCCTAGATTTTTGTGAATGGGTTTCAACCATGAACTAGGTATTGACCAAGATGTGTGAGACTAGATAAAAATGGAAAGAGTATGGAAGACCAAGAGTTGGATGGAATATAAATAAATCTGAAATGTACTTACAATGTCCAAAGTGTAAGACCAAGTATGTATGTAGTAGAGTAGGTGTGGCTTCCAAAGAGATGATAGTTTCTCTTGATGAGGTAAGTTGACCTTGACTCTAAGTAAGACCAAATGAGACCCAAAGGTGATAGACCTTGATGAGGGACCACTTAGCAAAATGTTGTTGTATGTAGTGTGTTGAAAAAGTAAGATGAGGACAAGAAAGTGACCTTTTGACTCAAGTTTAGACAAATGTGAATGTAATGTAAGGTGTAAAGCAATGATGAACTTTGTGAGACCCAAAAATAGGTTGAATGCTAGGTGAAAACCTGGAGAGATGACCTAGGAAGCTCAATAAGTTTGAAATTGACTGTTCTTATTTGTTGGAATGTAAATTTTTCCAATTCTGAACACAGACGTCCATGTATACTTCACAAACGTGGTTAAATGACACAGACGTGATTCTATCAGACATAGACATGTTTCTGGAATTGAATGCAATTTTTCCAATTTGTGAAGTTGTTTGTTGTGATCAAATCTGAATTTTTGACTGTTTCTCGTGACAAGAGGACACAATGTTGTTGAGGACTCAATGTTTGCAAGTGTTTAGACTCAAAATGACTCAAAGAAAAGTGTGTTGTTTGATGTAAAAATATTTTGCATACACTTGAAGACACAAAAGACACAATGTTTTGATGTTTGGTCTTGAATGTTTTATTGTTCAAAATAAGACAAGCACAATTCTTATGGTTGGCCAGGACAATAGTTCTTGATCCCACATGGGGTTTCCCTGGAGGCTATGCTATTCAGAGTGGATACTTAGATGCTTGACCCCACTGGCTCCACTCTCGGCACTCACTTCTCTGGGGCAACCAAGCATCAGTCCCCATGAAAACTCCTCGTGGTGAACTTTGTATCTCTACTAAGAACCATATGTGTGTGGGCCGCTTGAGAGGTCTGACCTCCTCCCCCAACAACTAGAAGGATTTTGGCTTTCTAAAACAAAAAGGTGCTAGTAAGGGCATCCACTCGTGTGGCCATACATGCGACACTTTCAGCCCTGTAAATATAGAAGGCTCCCAACCAGTAGGGGTTACGCCCTATAACTGATCAAATAAATTTGATCAAACGGGTTAATGGGGAGACATAGTGTCGGTATGAAATAATTAGCACATGTTACCCATGGTTTTCACCATGGATACAGTTGTTTATAGTGGTTCGGAAGAGGTAGGTTTTCCTCGCTACCACTTGGGTCGTTCTCTTCTCACTAGTAGTCCTAATGACCACATGGGGAGATAGGCCCTCAACAAAAAAGAGCCTATTGCTCAAGACACTGGTTCAATTTTAGTGCACCAATTGAAGTGTTTGATAATCTATGAAAATAAGGCACACAATAAAGATCAAAAGAAAACCCTTGTCAAGGTCCCGCAACAAAGATTTCTTAGTAGTTTGGATTGTTTCAAATGATCATTCCTGCAAGCACACAAGTTAGGTAAATTTTAGATCCAAAAAGACTTTGTGAAATAGGGGCCTTCAACAAAATGATTTTCTTTCAAGACAAGCTGCACCAATTTCATTAGCTAGATCACAAGATGTTAGCTCGAAATAAACGAGATCTGAAATCCAAATGACGAAATAAAGCCTCAAAACTAGATCAAAAACTAAAATGCCAAAATCTAAGACACAAACGTGGTTAAACCTAATGTAAATGCAGCACAAAATCGTAAACACGCCTAAATCCGTCTCAGACGCGACTCCCAAACATAGACGCATCTAAAAGCTGCACAGACACAATTTGCCAACTGAGACACAACCCTGTAATCTACAAAATAGGATAAAATAATGGCGAACACAGACACGATTACAAAGGTCACAGACACAGTAAAAAAGCAAAAACGCAGTTCCAGGATGCGCAGACGTGGAAATGCTGAAAGTTTGTCAAAAATGTCAGATCTGCAACTTTAAAAACACAAAATATACAACAAAATATGTTAAATTCAAAAGGGACAAGAGTCCCACCGGGCGTGCCAAAATGTTTATGGTGAAAATGGAAACAACAATATTGAAAGACTAAATGAATTCAACCACAAAACCCTATCCTAACAACAACAAAGATCCACCATAACATATGAAGATTACCTAAGACAATGCAAATCAAATGAAATCACAAAAATTATACCATCACATGTATACTAGGGTTTGAATCTTCATTCTTCCTATCTCCATTGATCTTGCTTGATATATTTGCTCTAAGATTTTATGTGTGCAGAAGAGCTCAACAAAGAATGAAAATGTGGTTGCAAGTAGGCTTGATTGCATATGAAAGGTTGAATGCTAGAATAATTGATTAGGGTTGATAATGAAAGAAGCATCTCCTTATATAGAAGACACTATAAGAAATGGAGGGATAAGATTGAGAGGTGTAAGAGATAAATGGTTGGCTAGGATTAGAGGGTAGGTAGAGGAAATAAGAAAATAATAAGAGGGTAGGTAGTGTAGGAATTAAGAGACGAATGACATGTGTCATGGGTAGAAAAGGTTAATGAAATAATTAATTAAATAAAGATTCATTTAATTAATAGAGGAAATGGGATTAATTAAATAAATAAGATATTTATTTAATTTAGGAGAAAAGGATTATTTAAATAAATAAATGTATTTACTTAAATGGGAAATAAGGCTAGAAGAGGATAAATGAATTAATTAAATAAATAAAGATTAATTTAATTAATAGAAGAATTAGGCTTTAAATAATTAAATAAATAAAGATATTTATTTAATTAGACAGGACAATTTTAGGTGTCTACACATGGATATATTTTTTACTATTTTTTATAAATATAACTGAAATATAACTCTTTCCATTTGGCACCAACTTTTTTCTTTAATATTTATCCAAATTAGAATATAATTATATCATCTTGACATAGATTCTTTTCTCTACTGAATTATATTTTTTTCAAAAATTTTAAATAGATTTCAGTATGTTCCCTTGACAAGATAATCAATCTTATATTTTAGTGTTGATGACCTACTTTTAATAAAAATAAAATATAAAATATAAAAAATAATTAAAATATTAAAAGATATATATTTTGGAATATTTTCTTGTAGATCTATAAAAGGGTATTTTTATATTTCAAAAAAAATATTATTTATAAGAGTAGGAGTTGTTAAAATATCAAGTTTCTCAAACAAAAGAAATGGTAATTAGACCCAAAGTCATATAAAATATACATTTAGTAGACACTTCCAATTGGAAAATTTATAGTTCATATATAACTTAGCTCTAATGAATCTATATAGACCATAAGTTTGACTAAGATTAATTTTTAGTTACAAATACTTAAATTCACTTGTGCTGATAAGTTGGCCTAAAGCATGCCGGTTTTGTACTTTTACTTAGGTTGATCTTTTGGTGCAACAAATGTGTTTCTAACACATGTTCCTTTTTCTTTCATATACAACATATTGGATGATGTGAGTAGTTTGTTTCTTGATGGTGGTTATCATGGTTGCTTTTGCTAGTGTCTTGTTCGAGCATGAGATCATGGTAAAGATTTAGATAGTTCATGGATGGCTAAGGGATGTTTTTCCCTTGTTTGAGATTCCTATGAGTATTATACAAGAAGTTCAAGAATTTGATTTTAATTAAATTGTTACCTAATTGTGCTTCACAATACTATTGTAAAGACTATTTAGACTTGAAATAAATTCCAATAATTCAATTATTGAACAAGTTGTGACAATTTTATGATGATATCAATAATATATAAAATGCACGATTTTTTGAAAGTGAACCTCACATAAGAACAATTTATAATAATTATATTCTAATTGACAATGCACCTCTACAAAATGGATTTTTGTGGACTCCTTTAAATAAATTGGGCATATATAGTTTCCTACTTGAAATAGATATTTGTACTCTCCTTGGTGAATTGAACGTGTGGAGCTTACTACTTGAACTGGATTTTCTTCTTTGTGCAATGATTCAATATCTTGGAATGATTTAACTTCCTCTTGAGCTTGAAGTATAAATGGAAGTTGTTGTAATCTATAGGGAGAATTTATTAGATTTCAAGATAGTTGTACTCCTCGATATTTGAAAACAGACCCTGTACGGTTGAATATTAGAAAAATAATATTTTCCCATACATGAAAACTCACCCTCCACAGTTGAATATTAGAAAATGTTATAATAACTGGAAGAATTTTACAAGTTGACAAATTAAATAGCAACTAATGTCTTATCCTCATCTCTAATTGAAATTTTATTTTTCATCTATTTATAAATTATTTGGCTAAATTCTATATGGAGTGATGCTAACACCTATACAAAATATACGTAAACATATCAAGGCAATGTTAAAAGAAGTCTTTAGCTGTAAACATTTCAAGACAATTCTGTTTTAAGCCTGGTTTGTTAGAGTTTTGCTGTTATTGTTTTGGATTCTTCCTTCTTCAGAGACTCTTGGAAAAAAGCTGTAAGCACCGTGCACATGAAATGGATAAACAAATCATCACTCCCGTCTTGGGGCAGCTTTACTGGTAAAGTTTGATATTCTAAGTTTTTAATCTACATTTCATATAGCTAATGGGAAAGAAATGAAATTTTCCATACATGTATCAAGGTGGTATTAAATTTATGGAAAATAACAAAATGACATGCCAATCAAGAAAGAATTGCTAATAACAAATTTAGTAAATGGATATTGCTAATTCATCTTGGTATAAATGATGATTGTGCTCAGTCCCTGAGAGATGGGCTGATTGATTGCAGCTCAACGTTTGTTAGTGGGCGACCTTCATTCACACCATATTTTGGTGGAAGGATTTATGTGGATGGCTCTCCAGATTTGAAATCATGTTTGATGGATTTAGTTAGGAAGGTTTCTCATAGAACCGATACAGGATTATTTTTGAGGAGCAGGAAAGAAATTTATCCAACTATTTTGTGTAAAAAACATGAGTCCTTGCTTTCTAGATTTTATAAAAGTTTCCTTCAGTTGCTTCATAAAGCTTGGCTGTGAGATATTCTCGGTCAAATTTTAAAATTCTTTATAATATATTTTTAAGATTTAACTATATAGTTTGTAGATTTCATATTTTTTATATTAAAAAATTATAATCATCAATTTTCTAAAATTTTAAACTCATCAATTATTACAAAATCCATAAAGTGACTTGTTTATGAAACTTCTTACAAATTTATTAGAACACCCTCTCTCTGGCACTCCTCACAGTAATGCTTAAGTACTGCAATTTTAGGTATAACATAATTGTAGTTAGTAGTAGATTGACAAGATTCACATCTTCCAATTAGAAATTGATTTTATATTAAATAAATGGATACTTGTCATATTGTTTCTAATAGATAATTTCGTTATGACAATAATATTAAAGTTTAAATCTAGCTAGTGATTATGAGTCATGGCAGATCATAATTTATTTTTTTTAAAGTATACATTATTGTAATGGTGAAATTTGCATATCCATGTCAATTTTTGTTTAGCTTTCTATTTATTTTGAGAGAATGATTTAATACATTTACATATCTACAAATGACTAAAATTTTGTATAAAGTCGAACTCTTCCTCATGCGTTGTACTGAACTATTTAAACACATTCCAACATCTTGAATAGGTACCTTACCCATATTTTTCTACATTTCCATATATTTTTTACCCCACATTTAATTCCCATTTTGATTATGCCACCCTTTGTTTGAATGGCCAATAAATAGTTATCTATTCTTTTGATCATAATTTTGAACCCTAACTCAAAATAACAACATCTCTATGTTGGAAGTAACATGGTGAAATTTTAATTGGGTTACTCGTGGAATTTGACAAATTCAACCTTTCAAATTTTAAAATCCAAATTCAAATTTTGACTTACTGTAACACATTCCCTTCCCACCTAGAGTTGACTAAACATATTCTTGCATAATTTATTATTATATACTTATATTTAAAAATATCATTTACATTTATTTTAACATACTAGAAAAACAAGAAAGAACATTGAATGCCATTTATATTTAGAGAAAAGAACAGCTCAAATAGAACACTAAAATATATTTAGTGTTTTTGTATTGTTGAAGAGTATTTTTTTTGTAGTCCTCTACATAATTTCCTAAAGTTGATTAAGAACATGTCCCCTAATGATATAGAGACAATCCTCATAAATTAAAAATGTTGATAATAAAGAATTAGACAACTACATGTGAGAATGAAATGTTTGGGGATAACTATAGAATTAAATTCTGGAGAAGATACTAGGGTTTGAATATGTGGAGGGACTCCCGAAGCCTTAGCTCGAAGCTCAGGTGAGACATTGTGAAATATGTAGAATTCATGCAAGTGACCTACGGGGCCTTTGACGTTGACATGCTAAAGTTCTTCGAGAGGTCAAATTTCATGGACACATGGAACAAGGACTCCAATTGAATGGGCTACATGGTAGTGACCGTCGATGAGGACATCTTAATAATCTCTCACATAGTGCAATTAGCTTTTCCAATTTTTCTTGGATTTTACCATATAAATACTATCCAAATACTTCTAGATCTCATTCATATAATAATTTTTTATTAAAGAATTCAAATAATCATTATTCTTTCACAAGACAAATTCTCTCAATACTCTAAATCATTTTGATAACTTACATTTAATGAAAACAAATATATCAAAGAATGTCAATCAGTTTATGATATTATTAATTTTCAAAATAATTCATAAGAAACACATTTTTAAGAGGTCTATTTTTATCTTCAAAGTCATTTTAGCTATCTAATATGTGAGTACAAGTCATTAAGTTGAAACTTTTTCAGTTAAAAGTCAAGGACTCATATCTTGATCCTTTGTGGGGTCATGAAAAACCATTCAACTTCACCATCAAACCGAAGACTCACTGACAATTAAAATTCCACTTCATATCCTGATCAAAAGCCTAAAAACCTTTGTCATTATGTAATTTTGAGAAAATAAAAGTTTGTCTATTGCATGCAATTCTTGCCTATGAATTGTAGTTTTGAAAATTTCAAGTACATGTTGGGGCATAGATTGTTGCAAGTAATAATGATGTTTCATTGAGATAGAAAACATTGTTAAGTAAATAATGGAGGTATCCATAAGTAAAATAGTTTTGAAACCGACTATTGTAAAGGTGATGACAAATAATTTACTAAAATAATATATAAAATAAAATTATAATCACTACAATAATAAAGATGTCTCATAATGAATATATAGAAGTTTGGATTTTTTTTATTTAATATTTTTTAATCATAATTTCAAATAATTTATTAAAAAAATTAAAATAAAATAATATATAAAATCAAATATAGGACTACTCTAAAAGGAAGGTGTTTCGGTTGATAAAAATATAATTTTGGACTTTTTTGTTTAGTATCTTTTTATCACAATATTATTTAAAAAATAGCAAATAAGATCATATATAATAAAAACATAATGATAATTACATAAATTTTGGATTGTCTTACTAAAATCTTCTTATTATGTTAAGAGGTATTTTATAGTGGCAAAAAAAAAAAAGGAGAAACATCTACTAAATGGTCATTTTTTCACATTTGGATGATATATGACAACTTAAAAATTTATTAGACAATAAGAATTGACATGCTATATTTTCATAAAATTGTATATATGAAACTTTAAGTTACTAATAAACCATAAAAAATTGTTATAAGTAAATACAATATAGTATTCTAATTTATAATATTAATTATAAAAATATAAACTAATTTAGAATGTTTTGAAAAGACAAGATATAACTTTCTAATTTTTATAATATATTACTATGAATTTCTAGAATAGTTTCTTTTTTTTATATGAATTTAGAATCTTGGTAAATTTAATTTAAAAAATATTTTTAATAAGATTGTCTTAAATATGAACTGATAAATTTGTCATAATAGATCAAATTAAATTTTGACATTTATTATTAAAAATAATTAATTGATTACCATTTAATTTAATATATACAATATATAATTTTATAGTGTTAATTATAAATTTATATTAATTTAGAATCTTTATAAAATAGAATGTAATTGTAAATACGATTATTTTGATTTATTTGTATGAATTTAAAAATTTAATAAATTTAAGATTTTTGCATATATCATTAATTTATCATTGTTTTAACATTCTTTTATATATTTTTTGACAATTAATTTTTTTCTCAAAACATCAAATGAAAAGCATTGAAATGGCCAAATCGTTATAAAAAATTCAAGTGACTAGTAGGGGTGATTGTCCCGGTTGATCTTATCTTTTTATTTTAAAAGTTGATAGCTATTTGAAAGTCAATGTATTAATATTTAATAATTGACACAATATTAGTGATGATTTTTAGTAATGAAGTAACATTTAGATTTAAATATAAAGTAAATCAATGACCTATTTTTATTTAGAAATAATAAAAAGACAAATAAAATTTAAAGATTTTCTTACTAGATTTCTAACATAAGTGGAATAGATGATTTATTTGTCCAAGATAGATATGTTAGTCATGTCTCTATATAAATTGATATAATTGTAATGGTGAAATTTGCATAACAAGAATATTTTATATTTAATTTTGTGTCCATATTGAGGAGATTGCCTTTACACATTTATGTATTGATGAATGTCATTACTTTTTGCATGAGAATCCAAGCATAAACCTCTAATTAAAAAATTTCAACCACAAAAAACAATGAAGTTCAATATGATTTTTAGGTGTTGGTCATTTTTTTATGGCTTGTAGCTTTTAAAGATCAATATGAACACTATCTTTACCATAATGTACCCTTGGTACTAAATAGTCTCCATACAAAAAGAGCACTATTCTCTATTAATGTAGAGCATGTGTTGTCATACTGATAAGATTAGGGTAAAAGCACAATGCTATGTCACACTTTTATAAAGGCACCACCAACAAAACTAAAACTGTTTAACTTCAACAACATAAAAGTGACATTTGTAAATTAAATTTGGAAATGATGTGAACGGATAAAATGTAGAAATATTAATGAAATTTATGTCTGTTATTTTTTAATTTTTTTAAGGAAAAAAAAAGATATTTTTTTAATAAATTCAAAGACAATTTTTTCATGGCTGAAAATCGGGGGTTATAGTCGACATCACCAAAAAAATGAAAATGGACTTATTGTTTTTGGATTTTTTTTCCAAATAAAGAACATATATATGCAATGTTAAAAAAAATTGATGTATATTTTTCTCGTTATAATATTTTGAAGTCCAACATAGCTAAATTTGACAGTTTTCGTTCAGCGTCACCTTTTGACTACTAAATTTATCCTTAACCAAAAAAAAAAAACACTTTTCGAAAAAATTCTCTCATCTAGTGAAAATTAATTTTTAAATTTTTTTAAATTTCATTTAATATTTATTTTATAATTTCTAATCAGCCTCTTTTTTAACATTAAAAAGATACTCGCATTGTTTAATTAATAGAAAATATTAAAAATTATTAAAATAGTTAAAAAATCATATGACTGGGTTCGTGACTTCGAGCTCCGCAAAAGGGTATTTTTTTCGTTTTTTGTAAAAAAATTATGTGTGACGAAAAATTGGCCAGAAATTCAATCTTGTGAAAATGCAGAGCAAATGGCCATTTTGGTGCCACATGGCGGGCCATATCGGATAGTCCAGTCGGACTCCTACCCGCCAAACTTGGTCCCCCATTCGACCAAAGGAGAAAAGTAGATTTTTTGTTTGTTTGTTTTATTTGCGAAGTCAACTAGCTAGATTATCAGGGTCAATTTGATGACAATTTGGACGTATTGTTGATGACTTTTACAAGGTATTTTTTATTCAATTTAATATTTTTGATGTTAATTTTAATTTATTAATATTTTAATATTTAAATTACGTGTATAATTTGATTTTTACCCATTTTTTATTTAAATACTATTAGAATGTTTGTCTACATGTCTGTTTGTTTTTCCTTTCTAGTTTAATTAGGCTCACATCGTTATTCTATTTTGAGGTTAATTAACTTGTTTGAGGTGTTTTATGGCTTTGGCATGCTTTTGTTTAGATAGAACCCTAAAGATGATAACAAAAGTATATGAACTCCCCTCATCTTCCATTGGGTGTTGGGTGTAAGAGAAATTGTTATCATCTTCTTTTTAGGTAGAAGGGCTACCCTCCCGAGAAGCCCATAAGGTCAGTGAGAGGGGAACGACCCAAGTGGTACTTTCTTCTTCCCGCTATATAAATTAATACGTTAGGCAAAATCCGTGACACCTTAGTGACGTGTATCTACACTGATGGTACTCCCTAGTATTTGCTCTATGTGTACACACTTGTGTGGAAAATGAGGAGTGGGTTCTTGAATGAGCTGCCACCGCATGGGTAGACACCAAGTTTCGCAAAAGTTCCTCCACTAAACACCTTAGAGTAGGGGCCTACCCTTTCTTGTTTGAATATTGTGATAGCTTCAGTGCAAGGGGATAGATGGTTTCCCCCCCAAGACACTCACCATAAGGCTCCCATGGGATGAGACAGAAATCCTCAGCTTAGCATAAGCTACTTGTAGCTTTCTAGGGAGAGGGTCATAGGGTCATCCTTCTAGTCCTAGAGGCCCCTAGTTGTTTGCTCATGAAAAAGGCAAAATTAGTGAAAAAGCCCCTCAAGGTGTCCCTACACTTGAGATGACGGAGATTCCAAATTGTGGGCTGAAGTTACCGCCATGAGAACATTGACCTTAGGATAAGAAAGTGTTTGATATGTTTTCGATTATGTTTAGACCCGTGGAAATTAGGTTGAAGTTGGCCTATGAACATACACATTGGTCACGTTAATTTTTATAGTATCACTAATTGTAACGATCATTGTGTCTTCTTGTTTGTGATGTTTGATCTAAATGGCTACAAAAAATATATGAATATGTGTTTCTATATATGTATATATATGTAAATGTATGTGTTTATGTGTATGTATGCATGCATCTATGTATGAGTACATGTGTGTATGTGTATGTGTATGTGTATGTGTATGTGTATGTGCATGTGTATGTGTATGTGTATGTGTATGTGTATGTATGTGTACGTGAGTATGTGTGTATGTATATGTATGTGGTTGTGTGAGTACGTATGTGTATTTGTGTATGTGTGTATGTGTGTATGTGTGTATGAGTGTATGTGTGTGTGTGTGTATGTGTATGTGAGTCTATAAATGTATGTGTATGTATGAGTATGTACATGTATGAGTATATACATGTATGAGTGTATGTGTGTGTGTGTGTGAATGTGTACATGTATGGGTGTGTATATGTGTATCTATGTGTGTATCAATGTGTGTGTGTATGTGTATGTGAGTCTATAAATGTATGTGTATGTATGAGTATGTACATGTATGAGTATATACATGTATGAGTGTATGTGTGTGTGTGTGTGTGTGTGAATGTGTACATGTATGGGTGTGTATGTGTGTATCTATGTCTGTATCAATGTGTGTATGTATGTGTATGTGAGTGTATGAGTGTGTGTGTATGTAAGAGTATGTGTGTATGAGTGTATGTGTGTGTATGTGTGTGTGAATGTGTGCATGTATGTGTGTATGTGTGTATGTGTGTGTGTGTGAATTTGTGAATTTGTGAATGTGTGCATGTATGGGTGTGTATGTGTGTATGTGAGTATGTGTGTGTGTATGTGTGTGTGAATGTGTGTATGTGTGTATGTATGTATGTGTGCATGTGTGTATGCATGTGTGTGTGCATGTGTATCTATGTATGTATGTGTGTATGTATGTATGCTTATGTGAGTGTATGAGTGTATGTGTATGTATGAGTGTACGTGTGAATGCGTGCATGTATGTGTGTATGTGTGTGTATGTACGTGTGTGTGTACATGTATGTGTGTGTGGATGTGTGCATGTATGAGTGTGTATGTGTGTATGTGAGTATGTGTGTATGTACGTGTGTGTGTGTTTATGTATATGTGTGTAAATGTATGTGTGTATGTGTGTGTGTGTGTGTGTGTGTGTGTGTGTGTGTGTGTGTGTGTGTGTGTGTGTTTTTGTGTGTGTGCATGTGTATCTATGTATGTATGTGTATGTGTGAGTATGTGTCTGTGTATGTGTATGAGTGTATGTGTGTCTGTGTGTATGTGTGAATGTGTGTAGGTATGTATGTATGTATGTATGTATGTATGTATGTATGTATGTATGTATGTATGTATGTATGTATGTATGTGTGTGTGTATGTATGTGTGTGTATGTGTATGTGTATGTGTATGTGTATGTGTATGTGTATGTATATGTTTGTGTATGTGTGTGTGTATGTGTGTGTATGTGTATGTACATATGTATGTGTATATACTATGTATGTGTATGTGTATGTGTATGTGTATGTGTATGTGTATGTGTATGTGTATGTGTATGTGTATGTGTATGTGTATGTGTATGTGTTTGCATGCATGTATCTACATGTATGTTTCTGTGTCTGCGTGTATGTGTGTGTGTTTGCATGTATGTGTGTATATACTATGTATATATATATATTTAAAGTTGGGTCCAATTGACTTGACATATATGCACATGTGGGCATGTGTATTTAGGGGTTTGCATATTTGAATTTCTTCTCAATGGTAATTTGTCCAATGGGCAATAAAAAGACTAGATTATGGAAGTATGATCGAATAAAAGAGAGAAAAAAAGGGATACAACACCTGCTCAAGAGCAAGTTCCCATTGACGATGAAGTGGTCCCAATTCAAGAAAGAGAAGAAATTGGTCCTAGTCAATCCAGAATCTTTTTCTTTTGTATGTCCAATTTGATGGAGATGGATGAAGATGCTCTTTTCAATGACATTTTAGTTGAGGATATGGTACTGGAAAGCACAATAAAGCTACACGGCAAAACAAATTGGGATGAATATTTTCAAGATAAATCTCTAATCGAAAGAGCACAATAGTTTGCAAAGTTATTTAGGAGAAAAGAAATGAACCCTATTTTGGAGTTGTTGGGTGTTGATAACAAAAAGAAATCATCATAGGGATCAGTAAATCAAACAGTGGTTGAAAATTAGCAAGAAGCTCTTAAATGTATCAAGAGCACAAGTCGAACTGTTGATTTAAGTGTTGCACAAATAACATTAATGACTATGATTTCTAGTAAGAAATTATCATAGAGAAGACAAACTCAAGTAATTGCCTAGTTATTGGATCTCTCTAGAAGAACTATGTAGAGATATATT
Source organism: Cryptomeria japonica (assembly GCF_030272615.1). Classification (NCBI taxonomy): domain Eukaryota; kingdom Viridiplantae; phylum Streptophyta; class Pinopsida; order Cupressales; family Cupressaceae; genus Cryptomeria; species Cryptomeria japonica. The sequence continues at coordinate 1,240,631 of NC_081408.1, read as the reverse complement.
AGGAAAAGAAACAGGTTGGACAAGAATATTGAAAAGAATTGGGTCAATATTTGCAGGGTTCCTCGAAAAGATATAATTGTTGAAGATGTAAAAAGACTTGTTATTGAATACTAGACCAATCACTCTCATGTTTCTTCCAATAGAAGAGACACTATACAAATTAGAGATGAAGATGGTACAAAAATTGCACATCCAAAATAGTCTATAGACACAACACAAGGCGAACTGTTTGAAGCATTCAAAGAAGAATTTCCAGATGTCAAGATATGTCAAAGAATGTTTGAGGGATTACGACCATGTTTTGTGTGTATCAATAAGGTACATGAAACTTGTTGTTGTCGAAATCATGTTGAATTTAGCTACACCTCCAGTCATATAAAAAGGCAATGACAAAAACTAATCCAAATATAGTCATCCCAGCAAAGGCAACATAGTTTGTGAAGTCTATTTTATGTGACAGATTAGAAGATTCAGATGAGTACAACGTACAATGTATAAAAAATACATGTGTTGACCGTGGAGATTTGAAGAAATTTGTACAAAGTTAGAACATTGATCTTTCAGTGCAAGTTCTATGGAAGATATTAGAATATGAAAAATATCAGACAAAGTCGGGAGCTAAATCAAAAAAAATTATGTTAAAAGAGAGTGAATTGCCTTACAAAGAGTTTATGTGTAGATTTCACAATATGATATATCCACATATCCTACATTGTCATGGTGCAAGATGGAAAGCAAAACAGTTTCGTATCTAAAAAAACTGTTTTCCTCTGGGTTGCTTTCTTTCAATAGTAGACTTCTCTAACAACTATATGGTCAATCTTCACACAGAGATTCAAAGTCAATACTATCATTCTGAGAAGGTTGCCATTTCTGTACAATTTTTGTATAGACATGTAGAGTTTCATGTGGATGGTGTAGAATCTGGTGAAGATGGACGCATTATCATTAAAGAACTTCACTTTTATATCAATGATGATACATGTCATGACAGGAGTTATGTAGCACATTATTTTGAGATTTTTTTTAAATAACATATATCGTCAGATAAATTCTTCACAACATTGGATTTGGCCTAATGGATGTGCTGGTAAGTGAAAAAATTGATTAAATTTTTTGTAGTCTTTTAATTATATAGTATAGTTAAGTTTTGTAAACTAATATAATAGATTTGATTGTAACTTCACAGGACAATTTAAATCTGCAAAAGCGTTCAATTGGTTGTCACAACAACATGCTAAACGTGGTCTAAAGTGTTTGTGGAACTTTTTTGAGAATGGACATGGAAAATGAGAGCATGATGGAGCAAGAGCCTATGTTAAGCGTGCACTTCGCCAATATGAACTTGGAGGTAACAACATACGAAATTCAAGTGAGATAGTAGAATGGTGAAAAAATATTTTTGGGGCACATGACACGACATACAACAAATGCTATTTTGGGGAAGTTAAAGACATTGATTGATCCAATCCTTATAATTTCCAACCAATTAATAGCATTAGAATTTTGCATCAAGTGATGACTACAGGACATAGAAAACCTCTTGTGATTCAAATTAGAGAAAAATCATGTTTTTTGTGTTGATAGCATTGAAAACAATGGAAATATTCAACAATGTCAAAACATTAGAGATGGATTTATTTCACAATGGGAGATGAAACAATTTGTCGCAATGCCTCCTTTTGAAGAAAGTGACATTGTAGATATTCATGATCCTATATATTCAACTGATTATGAACATGTTTCTGATTTATTTGTGTCAGGTACAATTCCATTTTATTTAAATATGGACTTACACATTTTCATGTACTTTGTTTAAATTTTAATTAAATTTGAATTCTTTTTACATTCTAACATACACTTTATAATTTAATTATTTGTAATTTGTAGTGTACAAGTGATATTTTTGATGTGCTTCCAGATCCTGACAATGTAGAAGGTGTTGACTATTACCTACTATGATGCACAAAACTAAAATGTAAATTGTCAGAATCAGTTGAAGATGCTGATGGGCAATAATATCCCATTGGATCAGTCATTGTTGAAGGTACTTATTATCAACAAACGAAGATAGATAACAATGGTGTTACATTTACTAAATACATGCCTGGCCAAAAAGTTTTGCATTATAGTCATTTAGTTATAGCAACAAGATTATATTTTGAAACTTTACAAAAAAGAGGTCGTGGCCCCCAAAAGTGGAAGTTGTCTATCAAATATCATGAAAGGATACTAGAGATAGTAAAAGACAGAGAGGATCTAGATTTTATGTACCATGAGCTCACTTAATTTATTAGAACAAGTGAACTGGTGTATTTGTTTGACCATGATACATGTCTATATATGCATATATATGTATACATACATGTATATATATATGCATATATATGTATGTACTATTTTTTTGGATTATCATACATATGTATGTATGTACATTCAAGCTATTTTTTGGATCGCTTTACATATATACATATGTACACACATGTACATTTGAGATATTTTTTGCAACATATGTACACCTATACATTCGAGTTATTTTAAATTGCAACATATACATATGTACACATGTACATTTGAGTTTATTTATTGCAACTTCTTTGAAATCAAAATTTACACAATTTGAGTTTATTTGTTGCATGCTATCTTATAATGATTTGAATCACTTAGTTGAATTGAATTAATTAATTGATTTGAATTCATTCGATTAACTAATCTGATTTGAATCACTTAATTAAATTGATAAATAACTAATTCATTGGATTGATTTGAATCACTTAATTAATTGACTAATTCGTTGGATTGATTAATTCATTGCAATAATTCATGGGATTGATTAATTGATTTGAATTAGTTTGATTAATTCATCGAATTTGTTTGAATTGATTTGAATTAACTAACAATTTTTAAGTTCAAATCCACTATTTAAAATCTATTAAATAATATGACCTTATAGAAAAAACAATTTGTACCTAATTGTGACCATGTGTAGAAGTACGCTACAAATCTACTAATGTTTTGAATGTAATAGGATGTTGCATATAATTCAAAATTCAAATTGTGTTAACAATTTTGAAGTTGAAATACACTATTTAAAATCAATTACATAATATGGCCTTACAGAAAAAACAATGTGTACCTCACAAGACTTGAAGGCTCTCCCAATCCTGTCGACCTCGGATGAATGGAAGGACATATGGTCAATGTCTATATCCAGCAATGCATCCTCTAAACCGTCAATAAGTAGACTAGTATAGTGACCATGAGGTCGAGCAAGAGGTGTAAAAGTAATCGGCAACAGCGGTGTAGGACATGGTGGCTCAGGTGTCAGATCGCCTGGTGTAGGCTGAGGAGGAGATGTGGGATCAACTGATGTATGTGGAGGAGGGGTTGTAGGATGTAGTGGAATTACGTCCTCTCTCCCTATATCACACTAAGATGCCCTACCTCTGTGTACATGCTATCTCACCTTTGTCGGTACATCCTCGAGTGAAATCTCAAGAATCGAAGAAAGAAGTGTATACGAATCCAATAAATCACTAGACAAAAATGCACTCATCCACTGCAATGGATCTATCAATCGTCCAGCGTCAAGTGGAGATGATATGTCTACATGGGCGTAAGGATCAGTGCCACTGCTAGATGTCGCATTTGTAGCTTGCGGAATGGTACCTTGTGATCGCAAAAATATCTCCCAACATGATCAGATGTCACCTACTTGACCTAAGTGGAAATTTGTGCAATGCTAGAGTAGATATGTCACCTGCCATCATCGGCTATTGCATCTGCTACCTGTGATAACTCCAAACATTTTGGTAGAACCAAAAGGTTTGGACCAACTAATGCTCATTTATTAATGAGTGTTGGTGCATCGGGTCATGTAAATTTATCACTGAGCCTCCCTCTCCCCTGTCTAGCATTTGTTGGTATAGATGTATAATCAACGTCTAAGCCCATATGAAACTTTGCAAACAATTTTTTGCAGAAATAAAGTGGCAACTCATCCTTCTATGGCCACATATAATGAGTTGCCAACCATCTAGGATATATGAATGGTGCCACAAGTGGATCAGTGCATCTCGTAACTAAATATCCTCTAATCTTATGAGGTCTTGGGTGTTGATAATGGGGGAACATAGTATGGACCTATGTAGAAGATACATCCTTGCTCACTGTTTCCCATTTCATCATGCCAGTAACATTGTGAGAAAGGGAGATATAGAAAGGATCGGCAGACATATCATCATAAGGATTATATGTCTAAATAGTGTCAATTATATGTGGCAACTCATCCCTAATAGTTTATGCCCTTTCCTTTTAGGTCGGACAGTGGCAGAATCTAATGTGGATGCAAGATGGTCTAGAGCACGCAATAGGGCCTAAGTGGTTTCGGCAAAAATCCGAGCCCTACATCACTATCAGTAGAAGGCATTTGACCAAATTGTCTAGATGTCTGGTCAGTGCCCTCGTGATGAGCACTACTATCTGATGCATGATCAGCCATGTGGAAAATATCTATATTTATATAATTATAAAAGAAAAGAATTTTAAAAATAATTATTCAAAACTATTTTAAACAATTCAAACTAGTTTTGAAAACCATTTTAAACTAATTCAAACATATTTCAAAATGATATACAATTGTAATTTAAATTAGTACAATTTGAAGTAATTGAAACATTTGATACAAATTACTTTAAAGAAACATTAAAATTAAATACATGTGTACATACACATACGCATAAACACATACATGTACATACACACACATATTGTACCTACATACATGCATACACACATAAACACATAAACACACATATGTATACACATATATATACATGTGCACACACACACATACACCGCCATACACATGTGTGTATGCATGCATGAATACATACACATACACACATGCGTGCACATGTAAACACGCATACATGCATATGTACACACATACATGTATGATATGCATGTTTGCGTATTTACATGTGTGTATGTGTATGTATTCATGCATGCATGTGTGTATGTGTGTATGTGGGTGATGTGTGTGTGTGTGTATATGTATGTGTGTTTGTGTGTGTGTGTATGTGTATATGTATATGTATATGTATATGTATGTGTGTGAGTGTGTATGTATGTATGTGTATATATAGATGTATGTGTGTTTGTGTATGTGTGTATGTATGTATGTATGTATGTGTATATGTACATGTATGTGTGTTTATGTGTAAATGTGTGTGTGTGTGTGTCTTTGTGTGTGTGTATGTATCTATATGTATATGTATATGTATATGTATATGTATATGTATATGTATATGTATATGTATATGTATATGTATATGTATATGTATGTGTATGTGTGTTTGTGTGTATGTATGTATATGTATATGTATATGTATATGTATATGTATATGTATATGTATATGTATATGTATATGTATATGTATATGTATATGTATGTGTGTTTGTGTGTGATTATGTTTGTATGTGTATATGTATGTGTATGTGTGTTTATGAGAAAATAATTTTTTTTTAATTATTTAATAAGTATATGTGCTTATATTTTTAATTGTTTTCTAATTGAATTTTTAATTTTGCTAGGTTTAATTTTTTTAATATTTTTCTAATATTTTCATTCTAAATTTTTTTTAAAAATGAATAAACTATTCAATAAAAATAATTATAGCAATAAATATATTAAATTTTTAATTACAAATACAAAAAAAAAAACTACCTAGAAAAATGGGGCCTAGAAATAAGCTCCTTCTGAGTCCGGTCGAACTCCCAAAGCTCCTTAGGGTGCAAATGGGGGTTGGTGGCCAAAAATTCGGTTTATATAACCGATAGTCTAGTCAGACCGGGTCCGGCTGGACTTGGACTCTTGGCGCCATTTCAACACCATGCAGCCTGGTTGTAGTTCAGCTAGACTACCCATATTTGGCCGAAAGTGTGACATGGGTTCATGCATTTACCCATTACCTATTAAACATGTTGCAAACAATACCTAAATGTTTTGTTGAATATGAATATGTTCTAATTAATTAAAGAGGGATTCTCCCAAACCTTTTACATAACCGCTAAAGAGAATCTACCTAGGGTGCATGAGAAGTGCACGCCTAGCCAAAAAAAACATAGCCAAGTCCAAAAAATGCAAAAAACCAATAGATGACTAGAACAGATTTGCCATACAAAGAGACAAAGAAAAACACTAAACAACCAACCACCCACCAAAGGCACAAAGGAATGGCTTACTGAGTGGGGGCATTATCATCTTTCCATTCATGGCATAAAACTTTTTTATCAGAAAAAGGTAGTTTTTTACTAGAATCTTTTCCAAAGGCCAACACTACAAAATTTGGAGTAGCTTTGACAATAGAGGTGATCGGGTCCAACATTGTAGAAGGAGACTCCAAATGTCACTTCCTTTTCACGTTCCTTCATTCTATTTCCTCTTGGATTACACACAAAGAGGCAAAATTCTTCATCACCATTCTCTGGCTTAGATTATCATCTCCTCAACTTTTCCTTTCAAAGCCTCATTATTTTCCTTCAGTTCAACTCTTTTTCCTCCCATCCCTCCTGGCCTGAAGAAGAGATGGTTTGTTGAAGGACTAGTACCATCCCTCAGACGAAAGATGAAGGTGGTCCCTTCGCCCTCGTATGACGAAGCATACAACCGCACGATGGATATTGAGAGTGAAAATAAGACATCCCAAGGGAAGCATCGGGTGAGTGATGGGGATAGTATGGATGAAGACAGCGACAGGGAATCCAAGACCGTACAAGCACTCCGAAGGGATATGATGAGGATGATGAAAGAACTAAAGGCTGACAAAGAAAATGGCAAGGAAGGAAAGAAACTATGATGCACTGACTATAAGACAGAAGGGCACACTAAGGGGAGTTGCCCTCAAAAAGCCTTCTATGACATCTGCCAAGTAATGGGACATTCCATTAAGCAATTCTTGTACAACTTGAAAGCATAGAGCACCTAAGTGCTCTACGCCCAACCCGACCAAGTCACACCGCCAGCGACACCTTTGAAGCCGACAGCAAACCCTAATGCAGATATTCACTATTTAAGACAAAAAGTGTGAAAATGACAAATGAAGGTCAAAATGACAAATGAAGGTGTCATTTTCACTATTTAAGAGGTATACGCTTTTCAAAACCCTAATTTCTATTTTTTCTACGTAATCGTCCATATCTTGAGCTAGAGAACTCCGATTTCCGCACCTTTGATCACGTTGAAATCATGATTTAGTTCTCTTTCTTACCAAATGTTCCATGATGCACTTCGATCTAATATCAAGCCTCATTGCAAGATTTTTTCATCACCGCTCTTCACCATTCGATGTGGTAAACATGATACCCTATTTCAACTCACTATTTAGCAAGCTGAAACAGGGGGCATATAGCTACCCTTGAATTTCATCACTGAGTTCCTTAACCTTCTCCATCGTTGTAATCACTATTTAGCAAGTTGAAACAGGGGGCAAGGTTAAGGAACTCAAGCCTCATTGAGTTCCTTAACCTTCTCCATCGTTGTCTCCCAATTTTCTAGTTTTCCTACCATGTCATTGGAAGCCTTCCAAACCCTCTCATCATTTTCTTCCAACGCCCAACTATCACCATGAGCCTCTACATTTTCCACCACTTCCAACATATTGATCCTCTTTTTTTCCACACTCAACTAGAAGAGGAACGAATGAATTACCACATCCTATTTGTCAATAGCTTCAACTAGCCTATTTACTTATTTACTAGACCACATTAATCAAGCTTGAGAGTAGAAACATTGTGGATTGGCAGAAGGGGAGCCTATCGAGGGGGTGAAGGGATCTTTCTTCTCAAAATTAGTCGAAGACCAATCTTAACATGTGGACAAGGAAGAGCTAGAATCCTCAAATTCCTCTTCCTCCTTAGAGTCTACCAAGTCACCAATTTTGTCTAACAAGACATCAACAAAAGAATTATTTAAAATCCTAAGCACATAATTCATCATTTGCATGAAAAATGTAGGTACATTAGGAAACCCAAAGATAATGATCAACCACTCAAGCGAACCAACTTTAATTTCCAAGGTAGTCTTCCACACATCTAGTATATTTATTAGAACTTGATGTTAACTACACTTTATAAATAACATTTCAACAAGGAAATTCAATTGGTTGAATACACCCCTTTGGATCAATTCCTAAATTTATCACTTGATATGACTATTTTCCAAAGTTGATCTTCTATGTTGTTTGGTTTCTTTCTTGTGAAGCTAATACTACCCTTTCCCTTTGTCTTCTTGTTTATAAAAGATTAATTCATTGTCTTCTATTTATTTATTTTTTAACTTTAATATATATATATATGAAATTAGTCTCCAAAGTCTCACTATTTCTTTGTTTTTTTAAAAAAAATTATGCCTGGTAAAAATTTTTAGCGTGAAACGCTTTTGACCTAGAGCTATGAAACCAGCACGACATGCCCTTTGGCTCCACATGAAACGCTTTTGAACTAGAGCTATGAACCAGCGAGGCCAAAAACAAGGACCTCATCCCAACACTTCACTTGATCAAATTCACAACCACAACATCCCAATGAAGGCATAATGCATGTGAGTTGAGTGGCCCAATAGGGATTTGAACCTTGGTCAGTGCTTCACCAATGGAGTGTTTTAACCATGATACTACATGTTTGAAGACAAAGTCTCGCTATTTAGGAATAACATCTTAGTTCAATATTACAATGAATCTCATAGTAGTACTTTAGGACCTAATTCATCTCTATATATTGTATGATGAGCTTTGCTAACAACACAGGGAAGATACCAATGTAGATTTGAATTGGTTGGTCCTTTTTTATATCGAGGCAACTACTATTGCATATATAAATTCTCTTCATATGCATATTTAAGAAAATATCCCTCTTTGATATATTACACAAGCTCTCCATGTGTGGGGTTCTAATGCATTCCTAAATGAAAATGTCGACCCTCAAGTTTTTCCTATAATTATCCCTCAATAAATAATTAGCCTCCCATAATTATTGATATGGGGTTTAAATTTACGAAGGGAAAATGTTATTTTTTTAGAATCTATAAAGTGATTTAATTTATTTTTTTTGTTTTTTTTCAATTTGGATATCCAACCATCAATAACATCCACATCAATTTTACTTGAAAGGTTAGGATGACCAAATTTGGTTGGAGCTTGAAAGTGGTGTGACCACTGAATAGTCTTTCTTTTATTTATTTTTTGGTTGCAATATATCGTAATTGTGTTAGAAGAGTTGATTGAATTAGGTTGGCATCTCTACATCTTGCTAACCCAATAAACATCTATAATAGGTCTAGAAAGATAACTTATTCTTCAACTAGCCAATAGTTTAAGATTTTGAAATGGGAAGAGTGAGAAGAGCGGGAGGAGTGAAAGTTTCTGCAGAAGATTGTGTTGAAGACAGCGAGGAAGGAGATGACGTGGACGATGAGGATCTTCCTGACCCCCTCCCTCTACATTTTTTCGTGGTTCCTATTAGGCGGGAGATGTGCAGATGATCGATTGGTGGGTGCAGTGAGGAATGCAAGAGAGGTGGGAGCAGAGTTGAGGGCTCTGCTGCAGTTGGAGGCGAAGTTGAAGATTTTGAGGTTGCGAGTGTTTTCTACCCCATGCTAGTAGTTGCCATGTTTTTTGGTGTAATATTAGCCCTATGGAAGACGTGCAGACGTTTGATGATGTGCTAGAATTTCCCAAGCGAGCAGTTGTTCCTCTATTTTTCTTTCAAGAGGAATCTCTCGTGTGGGGTGCTCTTTTTGCTGGCTTCGAGGATTCTTGGTAGCCATCTTATCTGGAGTATCTCCCTCCCTAGCATGCTGGATTGGTTCAGCTTTTGGGTCTTCTTTGGGTGGAGATCTCTATTTTCTGCCTCATTCTGGCCTAAGGTTTCTTTTCTTCAAGGGCTACGTGGAAGTTGTTTCTGTCCCAACTAGGAAAGCTTCATGGTTTTTTTAGGGCTTCTTTGGATGTCTCAACTTCTTCTCTACTCTTGAGGTGGATTTATGGTGGTTTGACCGTTTCTTTTCTCTCTTTGCACCCCTCTGTTTATTTTGATCTTATGGGGAGAGGTTTTTTTGTTTTGGATTCTTTTGGAATCTCTTTGGTATATGTTTTTCCTTATGATGGGGTCTGGTTTTCTCTATTTATATTTCTGAACTCCTGGGTTTCTCTGGGATGAGGTTTATGTTGTCCCTCCCCTTCTTGGTTCCATGGTTTTGCTCTTTGTGCTTCATTTTTTGCATCTTTGGGTTACTCTGGTTTTTCCTATAGATGTTGTCCTATCTTCTATTGGGGGAAGAATGACGTGGCTGGAAGTGACCTTACTCCTATTGAGGTAGAGTTGGATGCTACTGGTTATGCCTAGAAGTTCTATTGGGGGGCTGATGAAGCCATGTCTTTTGGTTGTAAGGGAGTTGATGATGGTCTTTCTGATGACTTCTTTCCTTTATCTCCTATGGAGGTGAAGATCTTGATTGGCAAGTTGCTCTCAATGGTGATCACTCTCAATAATAAGGTTGTGGGAGCCTAGATAAAACCCATGGCTATGGCTAAGGGAGCCTTGTTCCCTATGTTCATGTAAGTCTGAACTCTTTATGGTTGGCTTCAACCTTCTTCTTTTGCCACTAGCTCTGTAACGCTTAATATGCATTGTTAGGTTGTGGCTAGGCTGTTGAATGTCTATGTTGTATCTTACTGCAGTGTTCCATTGTGGGTCTGGATCCGTGAAAAATCTGAGGGTTTCAGGTTCCTTCAAAACTTGTTGTACGGGGTTTCAAGTCCCCCAGAACCTATTTTATCCTTAATCAAAAACTTATTCTTCAACTATTTGAAGACATGTGGAGGTGAGAGGAAATTAGTTTGATAATTTTGTTTTTAATCCAATTTTTTATACTCTAATCACATTCAATGGGACATATAAAAGTGAATACACTAATACCACTTTCCAAATTACTTGGAAATTTAGAGGATAATAGCCAATGTGTGAGATGTAGTAGTGGACACAACAACAAATGTGAATCAATAATTACTAAAGAAATAATATTTTTATTTATTTAAATTTTAAGAGCTCCTCTAATATCAAAAACTTCGAAAAAGATATTCATGCCTTTTACTCTGTTTCACTTATTTCAACTTAACACATATATTTAGCTAGAAACTAGAGATTTACCACTTATGTCATCCTTGGAAGTTGAAGTAGATAGATAGATGAGGGAAAAAATAACTAGAATATTAAAGGAAAACTAAGATATTATTTTATTTTGGCTTTCTAACTTGATATAGTCATAACCCCTACCAAATGAAAAAATCAAACTTATTGCATACCTTTAAAAGACTTTTAATAGATGTATGTCATGTTGGAAGGATAAATCACATTCTTTTAAAATTTGAAGATAATAAGTACTCAAAAGTCCTTTTAAAATGTAGATTATATAAAGATATTGAAAATATTAAAAATTTAAATTTTCACGATTTCTTATATTCATTCATCTATATACCATCCAAATACTTTCAATATTTTCGGATCTCGTTACTATATAACATTACAAAACAAAAGATAATAAATAAAATGTTATTCAAATAGTATGAGATCCCATGATGAAACCACAAGATTATCTTTATTATATTATAGTCTATAGGAAGCACGGGAGGTTGTAATATGAGAAGCTATTCTTTTGTACATATCTCACTGAAAGATTCCACTTATTTGAAACTGATTTTTGTACAGTGGTGGTCAAATCCTATCACACACAATACAGCATACTCCAGATACATATTGCCAATAATCAACGAGTCTCACGGGCTTACTGTTTGCTCCAAACTTTAATATTTTTCCAGCGAGATTCCACACAAGAAGAAGAGTTTGTCTGAGCATAAACCCCACACTTGAAATAATAGCTATCACCACCTGTAACATTCACCGCTAAAGTCTCCTGTCCATCCACAAACATAGTCACTATCCTCTGGTCTGTATCATGGATGACGTTGAAATGAATCCACCGGTCTTAGATATCAGACAACATAACTTTTGAATGGTAATACTTTATATCTCCATTGATAACAAATAACATTAACACAGTGGCATCACGCATACTCCATTCGTCCCATACATACCCATCAGCCTCAAATTGCCATATCCTTGTATTACATGGTATTGGAAGTAGCATGGTGAAAATTGAATTGGGTTATATATATAATTCGATAAATTTATTTATATAATGCGTAAAATTGATTTTTTATTTGTAAATTCGATCCTTTCAAATTTAAAATCTAAATTCAAATTTTGATTTATACAACTAATTCCTTCCCATCTAAAATTAACTAAACGCATTTTTTTTTTTTGATCGATAAAAGGCCGAAGCCAAATTTTATTTCTTTTATAAAATTATTACATCTCCATTCAGTGTGGGCACCGGTAGGAAAGAATGGAGATAAGAAAACCTCCGGTCTAGCCCAGATCCCTTATGGGATCAGATAACAAAACAACTGTAAATTTTTACAATTCCTCATCTGAGGATGGTGGCTGTCTTATTAAGACATTTTAGTTTCTTTTTGTACATAAAATCATGCAACACTTTCTGGTTGGATCCATCTACACAAATATGGTGAATCCACTAATACTTCGAGCTTTAACTTTTGTCCTGTATCCCGAATCTGCAAAACCTTATTGCAACTCACTTTGCCAGACTGTTAGTAGCATAGTAAACAAGATAATTTGTAACAATCATTCAATGAATAATAACATCTTTTCTATTTTATGTAAGAGGATTGTAGCCTGGATATCCCTTAGCTTGAAACCATCTTAACCTTTTAGGTTTCAATTTAAGAGATTATCCAGGCTACAATTCTGCCTACACTAATGGAAAGGATCAATTTCTAACTGTTCCTTAATTACTTTTAACACAGCAGACATCTGATACTCCATAACATAAATAAATTCATATGCATATGTATGTACATTTAAATGTCAATATGCGAGATTATCATAGAGTCTGCCAGGATCATGAATATATACAAATGCACACAGAAATATATATGCCTGGAGATAGGAGTGAAACAACAAAAGAGCAAAGGACCTGTACAGAGTCTAATCCAATAGAACCTTCTACAAATCTGAATCAATGCTTAAGCCTAGACTGACCTCTACTTCCCTCCACAAAACCACTACAAAAAAAACATTTCATCCATTTCTCAGTAGATTATAATAACCCGAATGAACCCCACCCGATAGAGAAGGGGTAACTAAAAACCAAGATAAGTCCAATACTATGATACTCTATAGAATCCACTGTTGTACCACAATCATCGCAACAGAAACCAGTGCTATCTGTCCCCTATTTAACACAGGGCTAAAATCAATCACTATCCGATGCAATGAATCAAGAATATCAGAATGCAAAAAGCCAGTAACCTTAGCATGAATACACATAGCCTGGCAGACTCTAATTGTCAATAGAAGACATCATATATGCCATATTGAAGTCAATCCCCTCGCTGCCCAGGACAGTCTAAACACAGATAACTTGCATTGGAGGGGAGACCTGCATGAGCCAGAACAGGAATACCCGACATCTACCAATCTCCTTTCAACACTCCTGAAACACCCCTTTCATCCACACACAGGGTCAGGTGAGGAGAGATTAATACAAGCATATATGAAGGTTCGAATAAGGATATCAATGAATACCTTTTTGTACACATATACACATACTCATATATATATAGTATCTGTATATATATATAAACTAAACGCATTTTTCAATAATTTATTGTTATTTACTTTTATTTTAAACTATTCATTTATATTTATATTTATTTAATATATTGGAAGAACAAGAAAGATCATTGAATGTCATTCATATTTAGAAAAAGAACACATCAATTAGAACTCTAAAAAATATAGAATTTTTACATGTTTGAACATAAGTTTTCCAACATTGATTGAGAACATGTCTCCTAATGACATAGAGACAATCCTCATAAATTAAAAAGGTTAATAATAAAAAAGATTTATACAACTCCATGTGAGAATGAAATGTTTGGGATGACTATAGGATTAAATTCGGGGAAAATTACTAGAGTTCGAATAGGTGGAGGGACTTCTAGAGTCTTTAACCTGAAGCTCAGACGAGAGATTGTGAAATACGTAGAATTCACCTATGCGACCTACGGAACCTTTGACATCAAAATGTCAATGTTCTTCAAGAAGTCAAATTCCATGAACACATGAAACAAAGACTTTAACTAGATGGGTTGCATGGTAGTGAGCACCGATGAGGACACCTTAATAATCTCACACAGTGCAATTAGTTTTCCAATATTTCTTGGATTCACATATAAATATTATCCAAATACTTTCAAATCTCATTCAAATAATAATTTTTTAGTAAAGAATTCAAATAATAGTGATTCTTTGACAAGACATATTCTGCCAATACTCTAAATTATTTTGATAGCTTATGTAATGAAAAAAGAAAGATATTCAAAGAAGTTAACCAATTCATCATGCTACTAATCTTCAAAATAATTCATAAAGAATAAGAAAAGTTTGATTTGAAAAAATAGTCTTTGGAAGAGGCTTATTACTTTTTTTTTAGCCAAAGATCATCATTTATAATAAAATTATAATGATAATGACGATACATAAATAATTACACAAAACTTGGATTGGTTTATTAAAATTTCTTATTATGTTAAGAGGAATTGTATAGTGATAACAAGAGGGAGAAACATCTAATGTTGTGATTATCTTTTATTTTAAAAGATATAGCTTGTTGAAAGTCAATGTATTAATATTTCATAATTAACATAATATTGCTGATAATATTTAATAATGAAGCAATATTAAATAAAAATATATAGTAAGTCAATAATCTATTTTTGTTTACAAATAATAAAAATAAAAATGAAATTGAAAGATTTTTTTTATTAGATACTAACATAAGCGGGATACATGACTTGAGAATATATGTTGACATATTTTACAGAGATTTATCTAAGATAGATATGTTAGTTGTAATCCTATATAAATTGGTATACTTGTAATGGTGAAATTTGCATTAAAATATCTTATATTTAATTGTGTGTCCATAATTAGGAGAATGCCTTGAAAATTTTATGTATTGACAAATGACATTAATTTTTGTATAATTATTGATTTATAGGTCATGCTAAGTATAAGAATCCAAGCATAAACGTCTAATAAAAAAAACCAACAATAAAAAACTATGAAGTTCTATGGGATCTTTAGGTGTTGATCATTTTTTTATGACTTGTAGCTTTTAAAGATCAATATGAACACTAGAGCTTTTATAAGTCATGCTAAGTGTAAGAATCCAAGCATAAACGTCTAATAAAAAAATTCAACATAAAAAACTATGAAGTTCTATGGGATCTTAGGTGCTGAACATTTTTTTATGACTTGTAGCTTTTAAAGATCAATATGAACACTATCCTTGTCCACAATGTTCCCTTGGTACTAAATAGTATCCATACAAAGGGACCACTTTTCTCTATTAATATAGAGAATGTGTTGTCATAGATCTAAGATTACATATTAAACATGTTGCAACTGGTCCCTATTTTTTTTGAATATATGAATATGTTGTCTACATAGACATTAACAAAAGAATTACTTGAAATCCTAATCAGATCATTCAATATTTATATGAAAAGGTAGGTACACTAGGTAACCCAAGGATAATGATCAACAACTCAAACAAACCCACTTAAATTTCCAAGGTAGTGTTCCACATATCTAATATATTCATTAAAACTTGTTGGTAACTACACTTAATATAAATTTTGGTAAATAAATTGATGCTCCTAAGTTGGTACAATTTTTTTTCATATTAGGAATTGGATACTTGTTCTTTACAATGATCTTATTCAAAGACATGTAGTCAATGTAAAGATATCATATTCTTGATCCTTATTCATGGTGACAAAAATAACATTTCAACAAGGTTATTCATTTGGTTGAATGCAACCCTTTTGATTCAATTCCTAAGTTTATCACTTCATTTTATTATTTTCCAAAGTTGATCTTTTATATAGTTGATATTCTATCTTAGTTGGTTGTTTTCTTGCGAAACTAATTCTACCCTTTCCCTTTGACTTCTTATTCAATAAATACTTTCCTTCTCTTCTCTTGATTTTTATTCAAACTTTTCCAAATATATGAAAATAGTCTCTAAAGTCTCATTGTTTAGGAATACCATCTTAGTTCTCAATATACTAATGAAGCCTATGGTAGCACTTTAGAACCTATTGCATCTCTATATCTTGCATGACAAGCTTTGCTAACAATGCAAGGAAAATATCAATATAGATTTGATTGATTGGTCCTTTTCTATATTGACGCAACTAGTATTGCACATATTTCTCTTCATATGCATATTTTGGAAAATATGGGACTACTTTGATATATTACACAAACTCTCCTTGTGTGGGTTTTTAATGTGTTTCTAAATGAAAATGTTGATCATCAAGTTTTTCCTACAATTCTCCCTCAATCAATACTTAGTCTCCCATAATTATCGATATGGGGTTTGGATTGTGAAAGGGAAAATGCTAATTTTGTAGAATCTATAAAGTGATTTAAACATTTTTTTTTCAAGTTGGATATCCAATCATCAATAACTTTCATGCCAATTTTATTTGAAAGATTGGGATGTCCAAATTTAGCTGGACTTTGAAAGTGGTGTGACCACTAAATAACCTCTCTTCTATTATGTTTTTGGTTGCAACATATCCTAATTGTGTTAGAAGAGTTGACTAAATTAGTTTTGTATCTCTATGTGTTGTCTTTCCATATTAACCCAATCAACACCTAGAATAGGTCTACCAAGTCGACTTATTCTTCATCTATTTGTAGACATGTGTCTCTTAGACGAAATTAGTTTGATGTACTTCTTGTTTTTATTCCAATTTTTTGTTATACTCTAATCATATGCAATGGGACATATAGGCGTGAATACACTCCACTCCAATACTGGACTTATCCAAATTAGTTGAGAATTTAGATGATAATTCTCAATGTGAGACTAGTTACACTACCAGTAGTAATTGACACAACAACATATGCGAATTAATAATTACTAAAGCAACACAAACTATTTTTTTATTTAAAGTTTGAGTGATCCTCTAATATCCTAAACTTGCAAAATTTATGTGTGATTTCTACTTTATTTCAATTATTTCAAGTTAACACATATATTTAGCTGGAAACTAAACACTTGTGTCATCCTTGGATGTTGAAATAGATAGCTAGATCATATATATATATATATATATATATATATAGTAAAATAAAATTAAGAAATTATTTAATTTTGGCTTTCCAATTTGGTGTAGTCACAATTCCTATTCAATTGAAAAAAATCAAACTTTTTAGATGCCTTTAAAAGACCTTCAATAAATATAGATCATATTGAAAAGATGATTTTGTTGTTTAAAAATTTAAAGACCATAAATACTCTAAAATCTTCTTAAAATATAGATTATGAAAATATCAAAAAATTAGATTTTCAAAATTCCTTAATTCAATTGTACAAATACCATCCAAATACTTCTAGACCTCAATTAAATTATTATGAGTAGAGATACCATTACAAAACAAAAGATAACAAATAAGAGGGTATTCAAATAATGTGGGAGCCCATAATGAAACCACAAGATTACTTTTATCTTTATAATCTTTATTTTATTATAGTCTATAATTCATAGGAAGCACGGGAGGTTGTAATATGATAAACTAGACTTTTGCACATATCTCAGATAAAGATTCCACTTATTTTAAACTCTTTGTACAGTGATGGTCAAATCCTATCACACACAACACAGCATACTCCAAATACATACTGCCAACAATCGACGGCTCTCACGGGCTCAAACTACTTGCTCCAAACTTTAATATTTTTCCAGCGAGATTCCACACAAGATGAAGAGTTGGTTTGAGCATAAACCCCACACTTGAAATAATAGCTATCACCACCTGTAACATTCACCGCCAAAGTCTCCTGTCCATCGGCAAACACAGTCACTATCCTCTGGTCTGTGTCATGGATGACATTGAAATGGATCCACCGATCATAAATATCAGACACCATAACTTTAGAATGGTAATACTTTATATCTCCATTGATAACAAATAACATTAACACAGTGGCGTGCACAACAAAGCCATGGATCTGCATCACGCACATGCCATTCGACCCGTGGGGAACATACCCATCACCCTCAAATTGCCATATCCCGCTCTTATAGTCATATCCCTGCATTACACAATTAAGTTCAAAAAAAATATCAGGGTGTGATTTAAAAAGTTGATATAAAAATAATTGAATTTAGAAATCTTAAATAACAAGAGTTAAACTATAATCTTGAATTCAACAAACAGATAACAACTGCTCTTTATCATTCTGATAATAGATAAAGATCAAAAGATATGATTCGAAATGATGAAAAACAATTCTACCCAATTGAATCTAAACATCTTCTACAACAAAAATTATGAACTGCCGAAATCTGATGAATTTGATTAATGAAAAAAGAACTTACCTGTACGCGGATTTCTGTCCTTGGGTTGGTTGTGCTGTCGGGTTTAAAGGGTTTGTCTTTGTTGTAAACCCACATGGAATGGACGCCATTAACGTAGCTGTAACGCTCGGATACGTTCTTATCATAAGGCTTTTGTATCTTAATATTTTCCTCGGTTAAATTATGCAGAGTAAAGCCATCAGTTAGAGACGCAGGTGAGACTGCGTATCCACTTCCCATCCAAACCAAAAGCCCACACAAAAGCGCAAACGTCCTCGCCATTCAGCAATTTCAAGGATTGGAAATAGAAAGTCTGAGTACTGCATGCAATCCTCTCGCTATTTGTAGGGAGATTTCATTGAATTCTAGTTTTGAAAATTTCAAGTCCGTGTTGGGAAGCAGATTGTTTGTTCCAGGTAATACCTACTGAGATTTCCGTCGAGATGGAAAACATTGGCCCAGGAAACATGCAGGCATCCGTTGAGTAAAATATAATTGAAAGCCGACTATCCTAAAGGTCGCAACAAACAATGCATTAAAAAATATATATATTGAAGTAGAATAACACAAGAATGATATCATAGTCACCAAATATTTCAATAAAATTTGATTATCTTGTTCAATATATTATTATCGAAAATTTAGGTTTTTTCGCATAAGCTGTGGTTAGCGAGTGGTTACCCCTGCTTCCGCCGCCAACATGGTGGCTCCCTCATCGGAAGATCCGGGTGGCAGACGCCAGCTGGACTCCTCGATCCTCAGCAACGTACCTGACATTCCTACTTGCAATGCCTCGACTGCCCCGATTTGTGACGAAGTGATGGAGGAATTTAATGTCACCGGCGCGCAGTTTGTTCGTGGTAGCCCGCGGAGCAGCTATGACAAAGTTATTAATGCTCCTCCCAACAGCAATCGCCCGAAATCTTTTTCTGAAGCAGTGTCTCGCACTGCGGATCTTAACCCCAAAGCCAGGTTTGATCAGGTTTGCCCTAGCTCGAATGAAAAAAGTGCAGAACACGGTAAGAGCCCTTCGGCTTCCCTCGCATCCTTCTCTGTTGTTCCTAATTTGGAAATGCTTAATGAGATTTCAAAGGAAAAATCTAGGTTGAGTAACACTGCTATTTTCTTTTCGGTTACTGAGTTGGATAAATGTCCACCGAGGAAATTCATGGACGACTGGTTTCATAATTTTTGGAATAACAAGCTAGGGTTTCATATTTCATTTTGTAGGCAGTTACAGAAAGGATTATATGTCATCTTCTTTGCCAATTGTGATGCTCAAAAAGAGGTCTTAAAGAGGCAATATTGGGTTGTGGGTTCTACCTCTTTTAGGGCTTTAGCCTGGTCTCCAGAGGTGGCTCACGAAGAGGTGCTTGCTTTGGCAGCACCCAGGTGGATTCTTGTTAAGAATGTTCCTCCTTTTTTGTGGAAATTTTTACCCCAATTGATGGAACCCCTCGGCAAGACCATCCGAATGGATGACTCTGTGAGGTTGGTCCCGCACATGGATGCTCGGATGTTGATTTCGCTCCTGCCAGGTATTGAGGTTCCGGAAAACATTTCTGTGAATATCTTAAATGAATCTTTCGTTTGCCCGCTGGAAGTTTTGGGGGGGCTCAATGCGTGCTTCCTCTGTCGCAAGGAGGGGCACCGCAGAAAGGATTGCCCTATCATTAAGAAAAATTTGGTGAATAGCCATAATGTTGCTAATGTTAATCCACCTGAAAAAAATAATAAGGATTCTGCTGGTGCTAAGATCTCTCCTCCCTATAAAGATGATTGTTCTACTAAGGCCAATAGGTCGTCCAACCCTACTTCCGTTTCTAAGAACCTTGATCCCATTGCTCTTTCTGTCCCCCCTGCTAATGGTGTTGCGCATCCCAAGGATGCCCTTATCCAGAATCTTAGAGTAGTTCCCCCCCCTCTCGGCTCTCATTTGTCTCCCGTTGAGAACTCTGGCATCGACCTCAATTCCGATGACGGTTTTATCGTTGTGCAGGAAAAGAAAAAACGAAAAGGTCTTCACATCTCGCGGCAAGAGAAAGTGGCCTCTGGCTCTGTTAAAAGGTTTGTCCCCAATTCGCATCAAGTGGTCAGCCCTACCATAGGTCGCCAGGATAAATTACCTGGTGACATTGATTTGAACTCAATCTCGCAAAGTGGGGTGGCCTGCGTGCGCTCCCCTCCCAATAACGTGGGTAAGAAACTCCCACAGAAAGTCTTCAAAGAAATAGAAGATGAATATGTTCTTGAGATTATACCTGCAGGTGCCTCTTTAGATGGCTCCACTGTCTTACCTTCCATGGAGGTTGACGCGCAAGTTATTAACAAGGATGTTGATGCGTACTCTAACTCTAACAAGGTTTCCCTATGAATTGCTTGTCCTGGAATGTTAGGGGGCTTGAATCTCCCGACAGAAAATTTGTTATTAAACGTTTGTTGTCTTCTTTGCATTCCATTGATTTCCTGATGATGCAAGAAATAAAAGCTATTGGTTTTATATTAGAGACTAATCTTAATTTTATTTGGAAAGATGCTGTTAAAATTTTTACTAATCATGAAAGAGGTAGAGGGGGAATTGCCCTTCTGATCGACCCTAAATGGAGAAACTATATTGCTCGTCATGGTTGCTCCCCGTGTCAGAGAGCTGTGTGGTGTATTATTGAGCATGACAATCATACTTTTGGCATTTGTTCTATTTATGCCCCTAATGACTCCCGTGAAAGAAGTAACCTATGGGTTTGGCTGAATACTCTCCCTGATATCCCTTGGCTTTTCGGGGGGGATTTTAATATGATTGAGTCACAGGATGATAAAATTGGAGGTATCCCGTTCCATTGGAATGATAATGAAGGGTTTCATTGGAATAGATTTGTTTATAATAAAAACCTGTTTGACCCTCTTGCTGGGAATAGATCTATCCACCGCGGCCTCTGGCACACTTGGTGTAATTTTCAACAGGGCCAATTCAGAATATACTCTAGGCTCGACCGCTTCTATGCTAACAAGCATTCCTTCTCCTTCCTTCCCTATGATGCGGATAACATTATTAAGACCATCGCTACCCCTCTCTCTGATCATCATCCTATCTTTGCCTGTGTTAATTTTATCACTATTCCTATTGCTTCTAGAGTTAGGAATCACAAATTCATTCTTAACTCCAGTCTTCTTTTGGACGATGATGTCCTTGCTGCTATCCAGATCATTAGAGGCATTAATAAATATAATCTGCAACATTGTTCTCATTTGGAAAGATGGTTGTGTAACACGTCAACCTGGAAGAATTTCCTTCAAACGATTGGTCAAAAGAAGGCCAAGGATTACAGATATATTGAAAAATAGTTATGTGCTAATTTGCAAGTTGCCGAGAGTAACATTCAAAATAACTCTGCCGATCTCGATCGGTTGTCACAGGTTATGGCTGCTAAAGATGCCCTTAGAAGTCACCAGCAGGTTAAGGTTAAGGGTGCGCGAATTCGGTCTAGGGCCCATTGGCTCCAAGTCGGAGACAGAGGGACTAAGTTTTTCTTTAATCTTCTTAAGAATAAACATTGTAAAGAGTCTGTTGATAAGCTGTCGATTGACAATCAAGACATCTCTGATCCTGTTGCTATCGCCAATGCCTTTGCGGATTTTTACAGAGCCTTGTTCTCTTCCGAAGACTCTTTGATAGCTGAAGCTGCTAGAAATAAATGTAAATCACTTATTCCTAGCAAGCTTGACTCCAGTGATATCCACAGGCTATCTAAGTCTATTTCCATTGAAGAGATTGAGACTGCTGTTAAAACCCTTTGCAATGATAAGGCCCCGGGCCCGGATGGTTTTCCGATTGAGTTTTATAAAGCTAATTCAAATTGGATCTGTAAAGACCTTTTTGATCTTTATAACGAAGCCATTGCTAATGGCTCTTTAGGCCCGGAGATAAACAAAGGTTATTATTAAATTACTTCCTAAGGAAGGGAATAAGGCTCTTATCAAGAACTGGAGACCTATAACCCTACTGAATGTTTCGTATAAAGTCCTGGCGAAGATTTTGGCTCTTAGGCTCGTCGATATCCTCCCTAAATTTATTTGTCCCTCCCAAACTGGCTTTATTAAGGGAAGGTATATTCTGGAAAATCTGATCACCAGCTGGGAAGCTATGGACTGGGCAAAAAGTTCTCACCAGAATTCTGCCATGTTGCTTCTTGACTTCAAGAAGGCCTATGACAGAGTCGAATGGAAATTTATCTTGATGATGTTGGAAGCCTTTGGCTTTCCTCCCTATTTTTGTCTTGCCGTGCAAACTCTTCTTAAGGACGCCTCGGCTCAGATTGAAATTAATGGAGTTCTTTCCCCTTCTTTTTCGCTTAGTAGATCTATCAGGCAGGGTTGCCCCCTTGCCCCTGCCCTTTTTGTCATCGCCTCTGAAGCCCTGTTTTATATTCTCAGAGATTCTTCCTTGTCTCCTGAGGTCAGAGGTCTATATCTCCCTAATAATGATGAGCTTATTAACTGTCAGTTTGCTAATGACACTGCTCTGTTTTTTGAACTTTCTGAAGTTAACTTTAGAGTCCTTCAAGGGAAGCTTGACCTATTCTATTCTGCCTCTGGTGCTCGCATTTCCCATACTAAGTCGATTTGTCTTGGATGGGACGAACACCCCCCTGAGTGGTTTTCCAATTCAGGTTTTTTGTGGGGAGGCCCCAACAAAACCGTTAAGTACCTCGGTATCCCCTTCTCTGTGGATCCTGTTCTTAAGAATATGTGGCTTTGGATTAAAGAAAAAATCCTTAATAAACTTAACAAATGGCACAATAGAACCTTGTCTTTAGCTGGGAGAATTCAAGTTTGTCAGAAAATCCTGTCTTCTTACAGTATCTACTATTCCTCGGCTTGGTTGTTTAGTAACTATCAAATCCAAGAGATTCAAAGTGCCATCAGATCCTTTCTCTAGTCGGATGGAAAAGGAAACAAGAAACATCATGTTGTTAAATGGGCCTGGTGCCATGCTGACAAGATCCTTGGGGGGCTTGGGCTTAAAGATCTAAAATTCCAGGGTATTGCCCTTTCCGCCAAATGGATCTTTCATTCCTTGGAGGGTAACAGCCCTTGGAAAGTGCTTGTCAGGCATAACATTGAGAGAGGTTTTCCCAAGAAAGCTAAGTCTTGGAAAAACCTCCCCTTCGGTGATCTCCTCCTGGGTAACTTCCCTGTCTCTGTTCAAGGTTCTTTGGTGTTCAAGTCAATATGGAAGGCTTGGGAACACGTCATGGAGCACATTACCAACAAGGACTGGTACCACCATGATCAACTCCACGGAGAAAGATCTATTTGGTGGAATCTTGCCATCAGCGGGAAGCCTCTTGCCCTATCCCAAGGATGCTCTGCCAGATCCTGGGCTAAAAAAGGTATAAACCAATTTGTGGATCTGTTTGAATCTGACTGCCTCCCGTCTTGGGATGCTATTAAGTCCAAGTATGATATTCCTGATTCGCAGAAAAAAACTTATAATATGGTTCTTCAAGCCTCCAGAAATATCCCGTCTGCTTGCAATGTGGATTCTCTTAGACACCTTAATTGCAAGTGGCCAGGGGGTGTTGCTTTGGCTAGCCTTAAAGCCAAAAATATTCACTTTGTTATTAACCAGAATAATGACATTATTAATCATGTGAACTCTGTTTGGCATTCCTCATTTGATATTAAGATTTGGAATAAATTGTTTCAATGCTTATGGAGAAGTCATGTTGAGCCAAAAATCAATTGCTTTAAGTGGCTTGTTTTACTTGATAAGCTTCCTCTCAAAAGGTTCAATTCTGATTCTGATTCCTGTAATGATCTTTGTAATCTTTGTAGACTCCCGGAAACTGGGAGACATATTCTTTTTTATTGTCTTCTTGCTAAAGAAATATGGAGCATGTTTGGTATTATCTATCCTATTAATGTGAGCATTCTTGACATAATTACTGGTTATATCCCTGGTCTTCCCAAGGATTCGAATTTATTTTGGAATATGTTGTCCTCTAACATTCTTTGGCAGATTTGGAAATGCAGGAACGAAGAGAAGTACCAAGGTAAGCCAAGGGCTCTTACTGAGTTTTTCAGAAAACTCACACATTTCAAAATCTTTTTGCAGGTCCATGTCACCATGATGGTTGAGAATAAGAAGCTAAAAAGATTCCTCCAATGCGGTCATGCGTCTTTCTACTTCCATGAGCTGAAAAATGGCTACCTTTGGCGGAGAACGCTGGATGATCTTCATGCTTTTGATGCTGCCTGTGAGAAGCTTAAGAAAGATATCAGGAAGAACGCGAATCCCAGGATGGATGAGCTCTCCTTGCTCGCTCAAGTGCAAGCGCATCAGAACTTAGTTTGGATGGAAGGCCCCCTTGGCTGGATTGCATGGGTGGATGGTTCATGTGACATTCTGTATTAGCTATGTATATGGCAATGTATATGTATATGTCATTTTTTATGGTGTGAGGCATGGCCTCTAAACTCTGATACTCTGTGGTCTGTTTGTATATTTGATCTCCTTATTTCTAATACAAAAAAAAATATCTTATTATCCTAAACTTAAAATAATATAAATAATATAAATCTAGTCACTATCATTAAAAAACATACTTCGGTAATATAAATAGATTTTAGATTGTTTTGTTTAATATTTACTAAAAAATAAAAATTGAATAAATCAGTCAATTTTTTAAAATAAAATTATAATCATTAAATAATAAAAAAAATTGTTGTCTTTTAATCATAATGTCAAGCAATGTAGTTAATAAATATTAAAGTAAAATAATGGAGCAAAAGAGTTAACTATGCACAAAATTATTTCTTTTGTCATTAAAGATATGTATCAAGATATTTTCCTCAAAATAAGCACAAAACTAAATATAAAATAATTATGTAATGAAAATTTCACTATTAAATCAATTTAAGTGGGATTATGACTAGATAAGTGCATGCACAAGATGCAAAGAGATATTCTTAAGGCATCTATTTCACTTGTGTAAGAAATAAAGTGAAAAATAGACATTAATTTGATTTTTTTGATTTTTTGATTTTTTTTAAATAAATTATTAATATTTTGTATTTTGCCTAAAAGCTTCACCATTATTAAATTACATCACTCATATTATTTGTATTATTATTTATAGTAATGCTTTAATTTATAAATAACTATTCAATTTTTTAAAAAGAGGAATCACAACATTAGATGTTTTTCTCTCCTTTTATCATTAAAGAGACTTCTTAGCATAATAAGAAGATATCGAATAAAAGAATCCATATTTTATATCATTATAATTGATATATCATCATTGTCATGGTGATTATGATTTTATTATACATATAATTTTATTATTATTATTTTGATGAGTAATGACTTTTTTATACTAAATTTACTAACTAGTGAGGGTCACATTTGAAGGACCCCCTCCCCGTGGTTAAATTTTTTTTTTTATCATAGACATTTACACCTCCCCAGTTGTCCAACCCTTATCACTCCTTGTGGCTCCTCGCTCCTTATCTCTTCAATTACGGCCCCTTATCTCTTCGTTGCTCCCACCTTATCACTCCACCCACCATGCAACAAGTATGTTCGTTGTCCGCTGCCCGCCACTAGGATTGAGGCCTTAACACCTTGCAGCATCTTCCAATGTTCTCTGTCAGCGTTGGGGGACAATGTTCTAACCACCGAATTAGCATTGGATTTGGGCATTAAAACTCCCTTTTTTACTTGCAACCTTGGATCGATGTCGTACACTACGCTGATTGCACACCATCCGGGAACATGGGGACAAAGACCTGCATGAGGATCGAACCAAAGACCGCCCGAACAACAGCGCTTCGCAACTGCTGTTACGCTGAGGGGTCATCCCAATTATTTTACAATATTATGGTAAGAAGATATTAAAAATAAAAGTCCAAACTTTATATATTTATCATTCGAACAATTTTTTTGGAAAAAAAATGATCAAATGTTCAATGAGATTTCAAAAGATTTCCAAACAACCATGGGTATCATAGAAAATAATATGAGAAGAATCAAATAGATTCTCACGCAAATCCACCACTCCTAAGAACCCATAATCTTAGCAGGAAACAAGAAAAAATTGCAATGATAAACCCTTAGGAGGGTGGATATGATGCAACAATTGAGTAATTTGATCAGTGGATATAGAATGTCAGTCAAACAAATTCCGACAATTCCGACCTCTTGGAACCTCTAACACCCATTTAAGAAGAGAATCAACAACCTCAATCCATTCATAAAGAATATGACCAATAGAATTCCTATTATAATAGTCTTATGATTTTATTCTATATATTCCATCATTCTGAACTTTTTGTTAGTCATATTTTTACAATATTCTTAGTAATTATATCGAAATAATAGTCATAGATTTATTTCTAAATGACAATGTTAAATGTCTCTATGTCAAAATCATACTTTATTCAATATATATAAGATCTAAGTACTAAATATCTTATGAGCATATGTGTATTTGTATGTGTACGCATTTATGTATATATACTTATTATAAAGAAAAATAGATCATTTACATAAATATATAGAATAGTTAATTATGCATGATAGTTAATAACAACTAACCTAGATGAGTATATGGGTGTCGTTAGAGAGACAATATCATAGAACATTAGCTTATTATGAAGTATTTAATACTGAATAAAAAGATAGATATATCACTAAGCATTAGAAGTAGATAGGTTAATTATATTAATAATCTTTTTAGGTATTGCACGTAATATAATAGAAGCAATATATTTTTTATACTTGGCTTTTATGAAGTCACAAAGAGGATTCTATTATGTTATTTATATAAGGATCACACATATATTTGTTTAGTCCTAAGTGATTGACATGATGAAGGTATTTATAGACTATAAAGGAGATACAATTTTGCTTCAAAAAGAGAAATTAAAATATGTAAATTTTGTAGAATCATATGTAAGGTGAATAGAATTTTAATCTTTGTGGGAATTCACCAAGGAGGTCTCATACATAAATTTAATGTTTCGCTTGACATAAGAAAACTAATCTTCTTCTTTTTTTCAATATATTTTATTTTTGCTAGAGATTAATATATACCTCATTTAAAGGGTTGCAACATGATAAAAGTAAATGATAAATGTACACTTTGTAGAATTGTATGTAAGGTGAATAGAATTTTAATCTTTGTCGGAATTCACCAAGGAGGTCTCATACATAAATTTAATGTCTCGCTTGACATAAGAAAATTAATCTTCTTCTTTTTTTCAATAGATTTTATTTTTGCTAGAGATTAATATATACCTCATTAAAGGGTTGCAACATGATGAAGATAAATTTTAATTTTAATGGATAATTTTAGTGTAGCTTTTTTTATTTTTTAGCATGGTTTTTTTTACATTTTTATTTAATCTTGCTAATTTTAATAAAGAAAATTTTAATGTTAGAGAATTGATTTTTTTTGGCATCATTCGTGGGAGTTTAACTTTCTCTTATTTGAATAATTCTTGTGTGATTTCACTATTGATTTTATATAATTCCTCTTCCTGCTCATATATTATGCATAATCACTTTCCTAACATGTACATTCATGCTTTTAATCACTTTCCTAACATGTACATTCATGCTTTTGAGTATCCTTCATACTAATACTTGCAGCATTTGTTCTTTTATCATTGGATTTTCTTCAATACATTTATTTCAAATGATATTAGATCATTTATAATTTATATTTTTAATTTCATAGTTTCTAGTTTCTATATTAGGTTTTTCAGATCTCATTTATTTTTCATATTCTGATATGGAATTAGAGTATATGGTAGAGGGACAAAAAAATGTTTTCATATTTGAAATATTAAAGTGTCCATAATCATTTTGCATGAATGTTTTGTAAAACTCAATATGTTCTCTCACATCATATAGAAAATCAAGAATTTTTTATAATCTTTTAATCTCTAAGAATTAAACTGATATTTATAAAATAAAGTTCTGTAGATTTTTTTATGATAATCTTAGTATTAGTTTTAGTTATTCCATAGAGTTTGAGAGGTTCAATAAATTAATATTAGTTCTGCAGAGATACACCACCATAGAGTTTGAGAGGTTCAATAAAATTAATATTAGTTCTACAGAGATACACCACCATAATCAATCACCCCCTCGTAGAAACACCTCCCTTAGTTGCCTTATTGGCTCAAAACCAATATCCACCTAAAAGTTGTTTTCTATCAAAATAGAAGTAGGAACATATAAAGAAAACCCAATTTTTAATAGAAAACAATTTCATGTTTATCATAGAGTAAGTTTTTTTTTCTATTAATTATAAATGAACCAAGATACAATCCAAATATAACCAGTATCCTATCAAAGGGAGTTTATCTAGTAGTCGATTTAGTCGCTACATAAACAGAGGCCCCATGTGGCCAATACCTCCAATACAAAAATTGCATGGTTAATACATACTATAGAAATAGCCCAATATTACAAAAATGAAGGTGTATTCTAAACTTCAGTTCCCTATATCAAAGCTTATGACCCATTTGGCAAGCTGGAATCACCCAAGATCTCAACCCAAGCAATCCATCTTGGAGGCCCCTCATTCCACCGCAACTCATTACCGCATATAACAGGGTCCACATAGGGGTGGTATATAGGAACTGCCACTAGTATCAGTTAGTTCTACTACTATATTATTCCTCCCTCCAGGAAATTAAGTTCTCTGACAAAATTCTTCAAGTCTTCCTTAAAGGGAGATCTCTCTTGAGTACTTTTGGACCAAGAAAAACCATGAGATATTTCCCTGGTGTACACTTTAGTTGAGCCATCTTTTAACAAAGCCTCAAATTTCCTTCTAGCTAGCCTCAATGCTACACTGACCTACATATCAATATCATAGATAATGAGCCTCCTCAAAGACTCAGTAAGCAACCGATTTCTACCACTGAAAATATTATCATTCCTAAACATCCAGATAAGCCACAGAGTTTCAATAGAAAAAACAGACCAAAAAATGTTACCATCTTTCTTTAGGCCCGAAATGTAACCCGATATAATATCAATAGAATAAACATGAACTCCAATGAAAAGCACAGAAGCATTTCTGATCTCCTTAGCAAATAGACAATAAAAAAAATGTGCTCAATAGTCTCAGAAACTCTACAAACAGAGCATATGGAGGGATCACCATTGGGGAGTCTGGTAGGGAGCCTGTGCAGGATAAGTCTCCACGGAAAGTTCTTCTCTTTGGTTCCACAAATCTAGACCGGATAGACTTGAGCAAAAAACAATTGCCATGAGGAAGGGGCATGGTTCAAAGACCAACAGGAGTTAGCATGCACATAGATAGATTCAGTATCAACCAGGAATCTATAAATGGATTTATCTTTGATGTTTGGTAATGATGAACCATCCAGCCAAGTGTAACCAGTAAATCTAAAGTTGGAAGAGACACGGGGTTTGGGCACGAGGGGGGAACAGGATTCTCTAAGGACAATATAAGTCTTCCATTGGGTAAGAGGAACACCATAGGACTGCACAATGTCATGATAGCTTAGAGGATTCCCATCTTTGATAATGTCACAAAAGTTTTACAATCCTTTAGACGCCCATGCTTTAAAAAAATATCCTTGCAACAAGGCCAACAATCTCCATTTTTGTTTTAAGTTCCACCCCACAGACTTTTCCCCATAGATTTCCTTTCTCTCCCCCACAATCCCATTGCCAAAAATGTAGGGTCTATCCCAGGCCTTCCATATTGATTTAAAAAGAGCAAATCACACTGGCCTGACCTCAAATTGACTTGCAATAATATCATTAAGAGTCATGCAGCCATAACCAGTAAAACCCTCAAAGAGAATCAACCAGCTTATGCAACAAGAGCAGCACAAGGAAGGCAGCAAGAAAACATAATAAGATTACACAAATAGATCATATTAATGCCTTAGAACTTCCAACAATCATCTGGCAGTCGTCATATACATCAAAGAACATCCGGCAATTAAGCGGTTACATGCAGGCTATTAGCCAGGTACAATTCAATCCAAGACTCTAAGAATCAACCGGATCTCAAAATGCAAATCTCAATCCTTATTCTCAATTCTACTTCATCTACCCCTACAAATGATTACATAACATCATATTTATACCCACCAGAACATATCCGGGTCGACCTCATAAGATTACATTTACCAATACAGGTAAATGAAATGTGTAACTAGGTCGGCCCTAACAATTAAACAAATCTTTCTGGAAAATAACAACCACGAAGTGTGGTTAAGCAAGAAGGTTGGCCACACACCAAAGAACATTAGACAAGACCCAAGATATATCCACACGCCAAGAATCATGCCAATAACAAAGGAAAACCAACCAGTAAGCACAATAACTGTCCCAGAACCCAGAAACAGTCCACCGAAAGCAATAAATGATCGGAAAAGAACCCAAATGAACTGGAAATATGGAATTAAGCACACTAACCAGCCTAGAAACCAAAAATAAGATCTGCCACGAAGAACAAGCAACTACCAGTGCCAACCGGTAAGAACATAGAAAACAACATAAAGAACTAGACAAGAACAAAACTAAAAGGAAATATATTTGGTTGATGCAAGATTGCTCATCGACCGAGGATGCTCCTACATCAGACAACCACGCAGAAGAAGATATTCCATGAGAGTCAACTCATGAACATCTAAAAGGATTCAGAATAAAGACCCCATGCTCATTTCTAATCCAAACATCTTCTTTATTTGCCAACCTCTGCTTTAGCTCCTACGATGCCTTAACCGGCTTCTCTAACCTCTGACTCTCTTTGTTTCTCTTCCTTAGCTTTAGATTTGTGCAGTGTCTCTATTTACTGCATTCTTTCTTCTGTAACTCTTATTTGTTTCTGCCATAAGACTTCCCCTGGTTTGTAACCATAATCTCTATGTCATCCGGCTCCATCTATCCGTCAGGCTCAACTGTCACATCCTTCTACAAACTCATGTCAACCTCTGCAATTGGTTCCATTATATCTTTCTTCAAACCCTTTGATATAACCTCTTCTATTGGTTTCTCAGTACTGCAACTTTTCTCAGGACTCATATTCTTCACCTCCTTCTATTTCTCCTTGAAATAAATTAATGTGAACTTCTGCACATCCTTCTCAATAGTGACTAGGTTTCTTCTATAGTCATAAATAGCTCCCCTATCATACTGCTAAGGTTTTCCCAACAAGACATGACAAGCACTCATAGACACAACATCACACAAAACTTCATATCTAAAAGGCCCAATATTGAAACTCACCAAACATTGCTCATTTATCTCCATCTTTTGATCATCTTGTAACCAACTCACCTCATAAGGACAAGGATGTTCAAACCTCTTCAATCCAAGCTTCACAACCATCTCCTCAAATACCAAATTGTCAGTGCTTCCACTATCTACAATAACCTTGCAACACTTACCACCAGATTTACACATAGTCCGAAAAAGACTCTTCCTCTAAGTAGATCCGGTACCCTTTGTTCTGAACATAAGGGATTCTCCTTGCTCCGGTGCATAGTCAAATCCGGTACCTTCACCTTCTGGTTCCTCACTTGCCACACAACTTCTTTCCATTCCCTACTTACATTCATAGAATCTATGTCTGATATCTCCCCACTTGTAACATTTGTCAGGAAATTCTCTATCGCTACTGCTACTACCTTTCCTCTGAGATTTATGTTCTGGTTCTTTACTCCACTTAGGTTTTGATTCATCTTCCTCAACTAGTTTCTTCGTACTGTCACTCATCTGACCTTTGAATCTATCCTTCCCTTTGTTTAATTGTCTTCTTCTCATCTTCTCTTCAGCCTTCAAAGCATACTGGAAACCCTCAACATACTCATCTCATCTTGAATGTTAAAAGCAAGTCCATTGATGTACCTTGCCAGCTTTTCTTTGTCCATCTCTCTATGTCTAGATCTAATCACCACCTTGTAGAATTCCTCAGTATATTCCTTCACAGTCATGTTTCTCTGTTTCAGGTTCTGCAACTTCTTGAACAACTCCAATTCATAGTTTCCTGTTATGAACTTGGCCTTCAATCTTGCAACTATCTGTCTCCACTGGGTGATCTTCAATTCGCCATTCTCTACTCTGTCTTTCTGCAATTCTTTCCACCATAAGGCAGCATGCCCTTTAAACTTAGTCTATGCCAATCGAACTCTCTATGGGTCCTTGACATCCTCAAACTCAAAGTAATCCTCCAACTCTCTGATCCAATCGATCAGATCCTCCAGGTTCAGCATTCTAGAAAAGTTGGAAACTTCAACTTTATGAACTTTACTCTCTTGTGCCACTTCTCTCAGGAATATTTCCTCTCTTTCCTCTTCCAGTCCTTCAGCTTCCTCAAGCTCTTCACCAGCTTCCTCATATTCATCCTCAAAATCAGGGTTTCTCTGCAAACCAACCAAAGCGTTTCGGATTTTGTTCCTCACTTCATTCTTGTAGTCTTCCATCATCTGCTCTACTCTCTGGGAGTTTGTCCTTGTAGGTGGCATCTCCTCTTCCACTCTAGTGAACTGCCTCAACTCAACAATTTGACTGTCGGTTTCAATTGCCTCCCCTCGATGATCTATTGAACACACGTGCAGCCTACCTCCAATCGATGATTTGTCCACCCAAAGGAATGCCTCAATGTTTGCAAACAATTCTTCCACCAGCGAGTCCATAACCAGCTCTGATACCACTTGATGTAGCCATAACCGGTAAAACCCTCAAAGAGAACCAATCGGCCTTGATGCAACCATAACCAGTAAAACTCTCAAAGAGAAACAACCAGCTTATGCAGCAAGAGCAACACAACAAAAGCAGTAATAAAACATAAAAAGATTACACAAACAGATCATATTAATTCCTTAGAACTTCCGGCAATCATCCTACGATCCTCATATAATCATCAAAGAACATCTGGCAATTAACCGATTACATGCAGGCTATCAGCCAGATACAATTCAATCTAGGACTCTAAGAATCAATTGGATCTCAAAATGCAAATCTCAATCCTTATTCTCAATTCTACTTCCTTTGCCCCTACAAATGATTATATAACATCATATTTATACCCACTGAAATGTATCTGGGTCGGCCTCATAAGATTACATTTGCCAATGCAGGAAAATGAAACGTGTAACTAGGTCAGCCCTAAGAATTAAATAAATATTTCCAGAATATAACAACCACGAAGTGCGGTTCAGCAGGAAGGTCGACCACATGCCAAAGAACATCGAACAAGACCCAAGATAAATCCACATGCCAAGAATCGCGTTGGTAATGAAGGAAAACCAATTGGTAAGCACAAGAACTATCTCGGAACTAAGAAACAGTCCACCAGAAATGATAACTGACTGGAAAATAACCCAAATGAACTGGAAATCTGGAATTAAGCACACGAGCTAGCCTGGAAACTAAAAATAAGATCTACCATGAAGAACAGGAAACTACCAGTGCCAACTAGTAAGAACACAGAAAACAACATAAAGAAAGTTAGACACGAAGAAAATGGAAAGGAAATATTTTTGGTTGATGCAAGACTTCTCATCGACCGGGGATGCTCTTGCATCAAAGAGATAGGACTTTCCAGTCATGACTTCTCTAAGGGACAGAATTGGAGATATTTTACCTAATCTAGATTTTCCATGGTTCATCTCCTTGTAATGCCTTGAAGATCCATTTGGTAGCCAAGGAGATGCCCTGCCATCTAAGATTCAAGTTGAGACCAAGCACTCCTTTACATTTACTCATGCAAAACCACTTCCAATTCACTACATGACTCTTCTTGCCTCCCTTTCTATTTGACAACATAAATTCTCTGACTTTCTTTTGTACATGATAAAATTGATAATTGCATAATAGCCAAGAAGAAGAGTAAGAGATATTGTAGGATGAAAGAATCTTTTGACATAACTGAGCTCTACCTTCCAAGGATAAATATCTCTTGTTCCATTTCCTTAATTTCCCATCTACTTTACCTTTGATCCATTCCCACATTCCTTTTAGATCTGAATTGACAAAGTTCAAATGGAATACAAAGGTATCTCACTTGAAAGTTTCCCCCCCTCCACTGAATAGAATACTTACTGAACCACTCAAGTGGTTGTTCGTCCCAACCTAGTATTATGGATTTAGGCAAGGAGAGCTTATTTCCTGAGGCTTCACAAAAAACCTTGAGTTTAGACATTAGGGTTTCAATATTAGATCCTCTTTTATCTCAGAAATAATAGCATTGTCATCAACAAATTAAATATTTGACAATTTATCACCATTAGGAAGTAGAACTCCATTAAATTTATGAGATATGATCTGGTCTCTTAGGCGATAGTATAAAGTGTCAGTTGCAACTAAAAAAAAGGTAGATGCCAATGGACACCCCTGTCTGGTTGATCTAGACAATTCAAAAAGTTTAGATTTCTTACCATTGACTTCAACGCAGGTCTTAGCACTATTCATGAGGGTCTTGATGATTTGGCAAAAATGATCTAGAAATGCCAACCTTTCGAGCATCATGATTGCAAAAGTCCATTCAATCCTATCGTATGCTTTTTCAATATCTAGCAATAGCATAGACACCGATTTCTTAGATTCCTTACCCCATTCCATGGCTTCCTAGTAGGTGAGTAGGTTTTCCAAAATATATCTGCCTTCCACAAATCCATTATGTGTAGGATTGATCACTTTGGGAAGTATAAATTTCATTCCTTTAGCCAAAACTTTAGCCAAAATCTTATACAATACATTCGACAATGTGATGGGTCTTCAATTGTTAATCAAGGGCCTATCCCTATCTTTAGGAATGAGATTTATGAGGCCAATGTTCATATCATGCCCCAAAGAACCCTTTCTAATGGCTTCTTCATACACATGTCCCAGATCCTCCCTAATCTATTTTATACGTTCTTTGTAGAATTCCACGGTCAGTCTGTTCGAACCGAGCGCTATGTCATTACTGAGTGCTTTAATAGCCTCCTTAATTTCCTCCATATTAATTCCTACATTAAGGATCTTTGAGTCCTCCTCGGAGACCTTCTTAGGGATGATACTTCTAAACTATCTCTAGCCCTGAGTTTCTCTTGGTCATTATCCTCCGAAGTGAACAACTGCTTATAGAAATGTGAAAATGCATTAAGAATATTTCAGTGTTCAAAGATAGTTTCCCCACCCACCCAAATATTTTTTAATATTTTCTATGGCCTCCTTGCATTTGAGGAGTTGAAAGAAGTATTTAGACCCCCTATCTCCACCATAATTCTTTCTCTAGTTCCAGTACCATGAATTTTCATATTTTTTATTCTCCTAAGGACATCCTTGACTTGGCATAAGGCATCTACAGCAATTGCATTGGAAGGATCATTTTAAATCACCCCCTCAACTCTATGGAGTATCAAATGGGCCTCTAATTCCCTCCTTCTAGCATCTTTTGCCATCTTTTTTCCCACGGTTTGCAAAAGCTTCCTCCAACTTTGTACACATTCATTCCACCTATCAATAGGATTGTCATGCTTAACAATCTTAATGTTATAAAGCCTAATGATAAGAGCATCTTGCATCAAATCTGTTGAGATATATGTGTCTCAAACTTGCAATTTTTAGTAAATAGTTCCAAATGTAGTTGGGAGGTTTCCCATGTGTCGGTGCCTTGGAAAAAGGTATATGAGTTTTCAAAAGATGCCTTGTCCATAGTATAATATAGGAGGGTCATTTTTAGAGATTATATGACACATTTCATGTTAGTTGTGAGGGTCAAAAATAGGGGATAAGAGTTTGGACGTGAGTAACTATTTTTAACCTAGTTTTCTTATCTTGGAAAAACAAATGTCAAGGGTGGGAAACACGTGTCATGGAGGTTTTGCCCATGGTATTGTAAAACCACAAATGGTTTCTAGGTTGTAAAATTCCTATATAATGAGGGCTTGGAGAGGAGTTTGCATGATGGAGTTTGGTTTGCAAGGCTGGGTGCTAGAAGGATGCTAGTGAAGTCACTTCGAGCTTGAGTTGAGTTGATGCTCTTGTAAGAACTTGCATTGCAAGTGTATTGTAATCTCTTGTTGATTTGTTAATACATTATGCAGGTTTTAGAGTGTGGGGTTTTTCACAAATATGGGTTTTCCCCACAATAATCACTATGTTATGTGTTTATTGTTTTATTTCTACTCTATGTGCTTCTTGTAATCTTTGTAATAGTTAAGTTGAAATTTGCATAATCGTCCTCTCAAGATTAGCATAGGAAGCGTTTCTGCACACCTTTGCTTCCTTACAAGTGGTATCAGAGCCTGGCCAGTTTTGGTTCTGTTTATTGGGTACAGGGTTTTTTGAGCTAATCAAGGTTTGAGTGGGAGCTTGTGCAGAGTATTTCATTTCTGTATTGCATGATCGTAAAGATGGCAAGTATATCAGGGAGGATTGATGTAGAGAAGTTTTCTGGCACAAACTTTAAAACGTGGAAGGTGGAGATGGAAGATCTGTTGATTGATCGGGATCTATGGGATGCA
This sequence comes from Cryptomeria japonica, assembly GCF_030272615.1. Classification (NCBI taxonomy): domain Eukaryota; kingdom Viridiplantae; phylum Streptophyta; class Pinopsida; order Cupressales; family Cupressaceae; genus Cryptomeria; species Cryptomeria japonica. The sequence continues at coordinate 1,203,546 of NC_081408.1, read as the reverse complement.
GTCGATGAGAATAACTCGAGACCCACAGATCTGACTTTAGCTGCACAATATGATGTAATGGATAGAAAAGCTAAAGGTCTCATAAGATTGTGCCTTTCAGACTCAATTATGATTAATGTCCACGAAGAATCTACTATGAAGAAGCTTTGGAAGAAGCTAAGTGAGATCTACCAAGCAAAATCACTTGTGAATAAAATTTTCTTGAGGAAGAAGTTGCATTCCTTGAGAATGGAAGGTGGACGAATTTCTAAGTATCTAGAAAGTTTTAATATGTTGGTGACTCAGTTGACCTTAGTTGGGGTACCAATCGATGAAGAAGAAATGTGTCAAATCTTGCTATGTCCATTGCCAGACTCATGGGATAGCCTTGTGATGGCCATAGGGAGCACTGTAATTGTCTTGAAGATGGAGGATGTTGTTGGTTCTCTACTTTCTGAGGAGATGAGAAGGAAGGTTTCTTTGAATGGCAAAGAAGCTTTGAGTGTTCGAGGAAGACCAAAAGAAAGAGGCAAGAATGAAAAGCAGAGTGGTCGTTCTAAGTCCAGGAATAAGGGGAGATCAAAATCTCCTGGTAAGTCTAAGGTAATTTTCTGGAATTGTGGAAAGCCCAGACATTTCCGAAAGGACTGTAATGAAGAAAAGAAGAAAAAGAAGAAGAAGCAAGATTTTGATTCTGAGTCCAATAAGGAAGATGGAGATGCTTTTATTGCGGCCTTGGCCACTCGTGTAGGTGACAATGCATGGTGGATAGACTCAGGTGCATCTTTCCACATGACTCCTATTAGAAATTGGTTTAGTAAGTACGAAAAGTTTGATGGTGGTAAGGTGTATTTGGGTGATAACTCCTTTCTTGATATTGTTGGTCGTGGAAGTGTTCATGTTAAATTTTCTGATGGTAGAACTAGAAGATTTGATGGTGTCTTGCATATCCCGGGACTAGCAAGAAATTTGTTATCTGTTAGCAAACTAATAGATGCGGGTGTGCATGTACAATTTTCTGAAGCAGGTGTGAAAATGGTGAGAGGTGCTATGGTAATAGCAAGAGGAACTAGAATGGGTACATTGTACCAGCTTGATGCATGCACAGTTGAGTGCAATAGCACTTCTGAAAAGACTGTGATAAAGACTATGTTGGAAAAGGAGAGGGTGTCTCTTTCAGCAGATGGTCATGGTTTTTGGGTACCCAAGGATGCTCTGTCTACCGAATCAAAGTTGCTTGTAGAGAAGACAATAATGTGGCACCTGAGACTCGGCCACATAGGTGAGAAGGGTCTACAAACTTTGAAAAATAAGAACCTTGTTAATGGGTTGAATGATTGCAATCTTGAATTTGATTTTTGTGAGCATTGTATTTATGGAAAACAAAATTGCATTCAGTTTTACTCCAGTTCTTATAATTCTTCAAGTGTTTTGGATCTAATCCATTTGGATGCATTTGGTCCAGTTGATGTTTCTTCTATTGGTAAATCAATTTATTATGTTTCTTTCATTGATGATTTCAGTAGAAGAACATGGGTTTATTTTCTTAAGAGTAAAGCTAAAGTTTTCAATCATTTCAAAAAATTTAAAGCAATGGTTGAGTTGCAGACTGGAAAAAAGATAAAATGTTTAAGGACAGATAATGACAAGGAGTATTGCTCCAATGATTTTGACACATTTTGTAAATATTGTGGTATTAAGAGACAGAAGACAACTCCGTATTCTCCACAATAGAATGGAGTTGCAGAAAGAATGAATAGGACCTTGATGGAGAAGGCTAGGAGTATGCTAAGTGGTGCTGGTCTAAAACAAAAGTTCTAGAATGAAGCTAGAGCCACTGCCTGCTACCTGACAAACAGGTCTCCTACATCAGCTCTTGTTGATAAAATGCCAATGGAAGCGTGGTCGGGCCACAAGCCTTCACTTAGTCATCTAAGAGTTTTTGGTTGTGAGGCATATGCTCATGTGCCAAAGGAGAAGCAAACAAAATTGGATAACAAAGTTGTTAAATGTATATTAATTGGATACAGTTATAGTGTGAAAGGATACAAGCTTTGTGATCCTGTTGCACATAAGGTATTTTATTCCAGAAGTGTTATTTTTAGAGAAACTAAGTCTTCTTATGTTACAGTGCAGCCAGAACAAAAGGAAGAAAAGAAATATGTGATTCAACTGTCTGCTACACCTAAAAAAGTTGAATCAAGGAACTTCGAAAAACAGGAAGTTGATGAGAGCTCTTTGAGTTCTGAATCATCAGAGGAAGAAGAAGAACCTGAACCTGAACTTGTTCGAAGGTCTACTAGACAAAGAAAACCACCTGAATGGTATGGATATTCTCCTAATGATTGGAGATGCATATTTTCTTTGAATTCTTATATTGATGAACCGAAATCTGTAGAAGAGGCTCTTGGTATGACTGATTCAGAGTCCTAGAAAATTGCCATGGATGAAGAGATGGCAGCTCTTAAGAAGAATGACACATGGGACCTTGTACCATTGCCTGAAGGACGAAAGCATGTGGGTTGCAAATGGGTGTTCAAAAGGAAGATAGGTTCAGATGGAAGAATTGAGAAGTAAAAAGCACGTTTGGTTGCAAAAGGTTACTCCAAGGTTGAGGGAGTAGATTATGGTGAGATTTTTTCTCCTGTAGCCAAAATGACATCCATTCATTTCTTACTTTCTATTGCAGCAGCTTATGATCTAGAGGTCGAACAAATGGATGTAAAAACTGCTTTCCTTCATGGAGATTTGGAGGAAGAAATTTATATGACACAGCCAGAGCACTATGCGGTAAAAGGTAAAAGTAATTTGGTCTATAAGTTGAAGAAATCCTTGTATGGTTTAAAACAAAGTCCTAGGATGTGGTACCAAAAGTTTGATACATATGTATTGAGTTTGGGGTTTGTGCAGTCTAAATCTTATCACTATATATATTTCAAATCTGATGGTGATCGTTTCCTGGTTATTGCCTTGTATGTTGATGACATGTTGTTTATTGGGAAAGGAAAAGGTTTGATTGCAGAATTAAAATCTCAACTCTCGGCAAAATTTGATATGAAAGATCTTGGTGCAACAAGACACATTTTGGGAATGGAGATTGTAAGAGATAGACAAAACAAAAAGCTCTGGCTAGGCCAGAGTAAGTATGTTGGTACTATTCTGAGAAGATTTAATATGCAAGATTCTAGACCATTGAGTGTTCCTGTTACAATGGGAACAAAGCTTTCTAGTTCACAATGTCCTACATCCCCATTGGATATGGAAGAGATGAGTCGAGTACCATACCAAAAGGATGTTGGAAGTTTGATGTATGCTATGGTTTGTACAAGACCAGATATTGCCCAAGTAGAGGGAGTACTTTCCCATTACATGTCTAATCCAGGAAGAGCACATTGGGATGCAGTAAAAAGAGTTTTTAGATACTTGCGGGGTACCTTAGAGTACTCTATATGTTTTCATGGAACAGGAAATGAACATTCCATGGATATTAGAGGCTTTGTGGATTCAGACTGGGCTGGTGGTGTTGATAGAAGAAGATCCACCAGTGCATATGTGTTTACATTATTTGGTGGTGCAATTAGTTGGATGAGCAAGCGACAAGCTGTGGTCGCTTTGTCCACTACAGAGGCAGAGTATATGGCAGCTACTCATGCCTACAAAGAAGCCATTTGGCTTAAGAGATTGTGTTTAGATATAGAGTTTAAATAGGGTGCAGTGACAATTTATAGTGATGGACAGAGTGCAATCTGCCTAGCGAAGAACCCGACTTTTCATGCCAGAAACAAACACATTGATGTACAATATCATTTTGTGAGAGATATGGTTGAGGATGGCAAGGTGAAGTTGAAGAAGGTAGAAACTTTGGTGAATGTTGCTGATTCATTAACTAAGCCCATGAGCATAGAGAAGTTCAGATGGTGTTCGGAATCTATGGGCCTCTTGGCCCCTGACTGTTGAGTCCATGGTAATATGGATTCCCTGACTCTTGCAAGGTATTCGACAAGTGGGAGAATGTTGAGATACATGTGTCTCAACCTTGCAATTTTTAGTAAATAGTTCCAAATGTAGTTGGGAGGTTTCCCATGTGTCGGTGCCTTGGAAAAAGGTATATGAGTTGTCAAAAGATGCCTTGTCCATATTGTAATATAGGAGGGCCATTTTTAGAGATTATATGACACATTTCATGTTAGTTATGAGGGTCAAAAATAGGGGATAAGAGTTTGGACATGAGTAACTATTTTTAACCTGTTTTTCTTATCTTGGAAAAATAAATGTCAATGGTGGGCAACACGTTTCATGGAGGTTTTACCCATGGTATTGTAAAACCACAAATGGTTTCCAGGTTGTAAAATTCCTATATAATGAGGGCTTGGAGAGGAGTTTGCATGATGGAGTTTGGTTTGCAAGGCTGGGTGCTAGAAGGATGCTAGTGAAGTCACTCCGAGCTTGAGTTGAGGTGATGCTCTTGTAAGAACTTGTGTTGCAAGTGTATTGTAATCTCTTGTTGATTTGTTAATACATTATGCAGGTTTTAGAGTGTGGGGTTTTTCACCCATATGGGTTTTTCCCACGATAATCACTATGTTATGTGTTTATTGTTTTATTTCTACTCTATGTGCTTCTTGTAATCTTTGTAATAGTTAAGTTGAAATTTGCATAATCGTCCTCTCAAGATTAGCGTAGGAAGCGTTTCTGCACACCTTTGCTTCCTTACAAAATCCTCATCCAATGTCAGCCTAGAGTTGAGGGAAAAGGCCTTCTGATCTCGACCACCTCTCTTTGGAGGATCATTGTGAGCAATAGATATTATAATGGTGTAACTTTTACAAGGATGCCAACATTCCCTCTATTGGTCTTGAAGAATTCAACATTCTAGTATAACTTGTCAAGCCTGCTATATATCCTTCTATTCCTTTTCTGAAAGTTGCACCATGTAAACCAAATGTCTTTGAAGTCCTTCTCCCTGTCGGCTAAAGGATCCAATAGTCTAAATTTGTGAAGCATTCTATTCCAAAAGAATCTCTCATCACCTCTCCATTCAAATTTATTGCCACCACTTTTATCAATAGGGTCCTCAATCATGTTAAAATCCCCTCCCACTATCCATAGTATCTCCTCCAATTGATAAATCCACTTCCGCAAATCTATTTTTTCCCTATGGTTGTCAGATGCATAAACAGAGCCTATCCCAAACACCAACTCCTTATATTCAATTATAATCCATACAAGTCTAATACAAGGTGAACAACCCCACCTAGTGACAAACTTGCTCCATGTGTTGCTAACAAGGATAACCGCACCACCTTTCCTTTTAGAGTGATTGGTATCATAGTATTTGGCATCTCTACAAATACATTTTAGGCTAATATCCATATAGAATTCCACAACCTTGACTTCTTGAATAAGAAGAACATCAATATCAATGTAAATTCTGAAAAACCTCTTGACAATGTATTTCCTGTCAGGGGACTCCAGTCCTCTAACATTCCAAGATACAAGATATAATTCCATGGAAATTTAGGGGGTAGTGTATGTCGAGGCTCTAAAGCTCTCGTAGTAGATGGACAGTGATCCTTTGGGGGATTTCTTACCTTGAATCAATGCAGAGGCACCACTAGGCCTCCCTCTCTTTTTCTTAAATTCAAAGTCTGGTCAGCTCCTAATCTAGGAGTGCCCTGTTTCTTATTCTTCTTGCCCTTCCTTTTTCTTCAATCATTTCTAAGCCCGATTTTACTCATAGCCTCTTCAACAATATCCTTATCAAGGATACCATTGTATGGGATGATAGCCCTTGTAATTGCCTTGTCTTCATCAATAAATTTATTTCCACCAGGGCAGATCTCCATACCCTCTAGCCATTCACCACCACAAATATGTTCAATGCATCTACCAGTAGCTTCCAAAGCACTGCTAAATTTATGACCAAGAGAGAAGGGGGGATAGCTTTGGGCTTATTAAACAACAACTCTCTAGAGCCAATCTCTTTGCATTCAAGAGCCCTTTTTAATGACAAAGGAGACCTTATCAGGATCTCCTACAATCGAGGAGCAAACCATATTTTTTTCAATATCTGAGCCCCCAGCAATCCTCTCCTTCCCTGAATTCATCAAGTCTTCAGCACAGCCACGAGAGTTCGTACTAGGTGCATTGCCAAGATTTTTGGTGGGGGAGTTCAAGAGGTTTTGGGTTGGGGTGGGGCCCTCAGAGCTGCTTTTAGTGTTCTGATTAGAAAAGTTACCATCTATAACACTATGCACCCTTATCCTGGCAACCACCATATTTTTTAATTTTTCAAGAATAAGCTATTGGGCATTAAGGGTCCTATGAGCAAGAGGGCTTGCCTTATTTCTAGAGGCAGGGGAAATCTTTTCCATGGGCTTGACACTTGGTTGGTTGTTACCAGACCCCCTAGAAAGCCTCCTAATAGCAGCACTACAATCATTCAATTTGATGATCAAGGAATTTCCATCCCCATTAGCCATGGAGCCAGAGATATTCATGGGATGTTTTTCATTGATCATATTATTTTCATTTGAGTCTCTCTCAATTCCACTAGAATTAGGTAAATCCACATCCTTTCTCAAAATCCAGCCCTCACTAAGAGGCACATTATTATTATTTTCAACCTTAGATAAACTTCCCTTATGGTTAGTTGATTTAGGGTCAGAGGAAGAATCACCCCCTTTCTTCTTATTTTAAACCAAAGGACACTTCTTTCTAACATATCCTTCCCTCCTGCATAGAAAGCATGCATTGATGCCTTCAAGGAATTCAACAGGGCAATTAAAGAGATTATTTTTTAATTCCATTTTGATTTCCATCGAAAGGTCCTTTCTCGAATTAAAGGCAATGAGTAGCCTAGCATTCATATGTGGGAGTAGGGATGAGGTTTCATCCATCCTAGTCACCTTTCCAATGGGCTCCAAGTCCTTGGGAACGGTACACCATAAAAAGGGTGGGACATTATGGATGGTGATCCATCTAGGACTCAAGAGAGCCAAAATCTCCCTAGAATTAGCATCTGGATCCCAGATAATGGCTCTAAAACAGCCAAATCCAATTGTCCAAAATTACCTTTCAACGACTTTCACTTGACTAGTAGGGATTTTAAAGAAGATAAGGAATAACACTTTCTAGATCATTCAACAGAAGATAAATGCCCCAGATATTGTGGATCCATGAGTTTAGGTAATTTCTAGAGGGTATCTTATTAACATCCATGGCCGTTAGAAAGATGGCAACATTCCTTAATGTAGAAATTTTACTATCAATAACCGTAACTAGGCCTGGAATTTGACAGGCTAAACGGTCGTTTTATTAACTTTTGAACCATATTTGACAGCTTAAAAAATTAGTTGAACGTATGCATTGACATGTTTTTTTCTAAAACCATATAGATGACACTTCAAATTATAAATAAACCGTAAAAAAATATAGTAGGTAATATATATCATAGAATATTATAATTTATAATATTGATATATATTAGTTTAAAATGTTTATTATAAAAATACAAATTTATTTAGAATATTTTCAAATGAAAGGATGCGGTTGTTTCTAATTTTATAATTTTAATATGTTTCTTTTTAGAATAGTTCTATTTTTTCATATGAATTTAGAAACTTGTCATAATTGAAATGATAGAATATAATTGATTAAATATTTTAATATGAATTTTTAATTTTTTAAATGTATTTAATAAGATTGCTATAGAAATTTGTCATAATATATATAATTTTAAATTTTCAATATTTATTATTACTAAATTAGTAATTATTAATTGATCATCATTTAATTTTAATGTATAATATATATTAGTGTATTAATTTAGAAACTTATTTAGTAAATTTAAGTTTTTTTTGCATATATTATTAATTTATCATTATTTTCTCATTAACACAATGGTTTTCATTTCTTCACAAGAAATATGTGCATTGCATTTTGGTGTGGCTTCAATCTTCTAGATTTATATTTTTTGAAAGTTAATATTTTTCTTAAAACATCAAATAAAAGACATTGAAATGACTAAACCGTCATCAAAAATTAATATGACAAATAAGAGTGAACGTCAAATTCCAACCCTAACAATAACCATATATTCGTTAGGAACAAAACAAACTCCGGGGTAGAAATGGACTTACCTCGCCCTTCATCGCCCTCGAGTTCTCCTTCTTCCGACAGTTGTTTCGGTGTAAATCTAGCCCCTTCCAACAAGGGACGCGTCTACTCTGGCTCCAAAAGTGACTTGTCATACCAACAACATGCATCGCAGACATGTTCGAGACATGCATAGCCCATGCATACCATAGCCCATACCATGCCCATTTGGTGCAGGCGTCGGACCCACCGAAAATGACGTGGAGTTGTCCTGGAGTCGACTGTTTCAAACGTCGAGGCCCACATGAAACTATGTGGACATGCCAGAAAATGGTAGATCGTGGGCCACAGCTCAGGCTAATGTGTTGTGCCTAACACGCACATTAAAAGCCATATAAAACAAACATCCGGCGGCAAGTGTTGATGACCATGTTTGGACGCCAAAACGGCAGGAAAAAGAGGTCATGGGCTTCCAAACAACAGTGGTTGTCTCGCACGTGCTACTGATAGGTGGGTCCTTACTCAGTCAATCCGTCAATCGCAGTCGTTCAGTGAAAACTGATGCCATAGCTCCAAAACAAACCTTTCATACAGCATGTTAGTCCGTAACAGGTTAGTCAATTACAACCCCTAACTGCAAAATCGACAATGTAAAGCGCGAGACAAACACGCGTGTTAGTCCATTCGTACTATGGAGCCAGAATATACGCATCCCACCATTTTCTGTGTTGAAAAATGGGACAATGTTGAACCCACGCGTGTTAGGTGGGTAGGTGGAACGTACGAATGGAGCTCCCGCCATTTTCTGCATGTTGTGGAAAAAATGGGACAAAGGGACGGACTAATGCGCGATTAGATAAAGTCCAAAGCCCTCATTTGTTCAAGTGTTATGATATTTTTGAAGGCATTTTTGAAGGCAAAGAAGGGTTTGAAGGAGGCTGTTTTTTAAGGCAAAGAAGGGTTTGAAGGAGGCAGCGAGGACTTAGTTTTCAAGGGCAGCCTGCGTTCATTTCTGAAGGTTAACAGGTATGTTGAGTAGTCATTTTTCTAGTTGTATACATTTGGAAAATTTGCATGTTTTATTGTTTTGTTAAGTAGCCGTTCTTTCAAATTTGTATACGTTGTGCGAAAATCATATTGTTTTTTTTTGCTTTGGTTATTCTTCTTTTTCTGTAGCTTGAAATTATTCACGTTAGGGTTAGATATAGCACTCGACGCATGTTTGTTAGCTCCAAAAAGCCATTGTAAAATGCGTGTTAGTATGTCTGTACTGTCGTTTTGTTGGTTGTTTGGTGTCTGTTGGTATCTCTGTACTGTTGTTTTCGTCTGTCATTTATGTTGCACTTTTCGGTTATCGGCAAGACAATATTATGTTTTGTCGGTTCTCCGATGTAACCATCGTTGCCTTATTAATTTAATCGGCGAGAGTAATGCTAATAGGTCCGACCTTGGATTTCCATGCGTTGTTATCGGTTTTGCCGCTTCTCCGATGGATTTCCATGCGTTGTTAGTCGCGCAATAGTCGAGTCCTTGCCGAGTCTGCCATACGCACTAACTAACACATGATTACTCCTTGGACGATTAACAATTAACAATAATATTGAAATTATCTTCAAATGATTCAAATGAATATGTCGAAATACCCATATAAATTTGTAGTTAATTTTACATAGGGTTTTTTGTCTGCTTTTTTTAATATGATTTAATATTTATTGCATAAAATAGTCTAAAATAACAAAAAAAATGTCTGTTTTGGAGCTGTGGCTGAACGCGTAACCTATTTTGCAATTAGCGGCTGCGATTGAGTAACCTATCGCTAACACGCTGTTTCATTTTTGGTCCTTGTTTCCCTCTCGATAGCCAAAACATAGACCGATATGTCCCATCGGGTATCGGCATAGTTTAATTTATGTCCCTCCAATGTCCCGATGAGTCCGCATTGTGACCAAATCCCCCGCATTATCGGCATAAATTACCCTGAAGAACTCCTAGCAACTCTCCATCCACCTACATAGTCCTATCAGGACTCGGCATAGCATAAAATTGCTTCTTTCGATGTCCCGATGAGTCCTAATGCATGTTTACTTTATCGGTATAGTTTACACCGATATCCCTGCAGGTGCTTTTTATCTTCATTGAGGGTCAGAATAACTGTTTTCTATTCCTCCCGAAGTCCTAATCAGTCTCCGATGTGCTTTTATGCTTTATGCTTTGGAGTTTGTTTTGCACATGACTGACCGGGTATCGGTATAGCAGACCGAGACCACTCCCAATAGCCGAAACATAGTCTGATATGTCCCATCGAGTATCGGCATAGTTCAATTTATGTCCCTCTAATGCCCCGATGATCTCAATATACCAGTCCGCATTGTGAGTAAGTCCCACGCGTTGTCGGCATAAATCACCCCGAAGAACTCCTAGCAACTCTCCATCTGGCTACATAGTCCTAACGGGACTCGGCATAGCATAAAATTGCTTCTTCCGATGTCCCGATGAGTCCTAATGCATGTTTACTTTATCGGTATACTTTACACCGATATCCCCGCAGGTGCTTTTATCTTCATCGAGGGTCGGAATAGCATTTTTCTAGTCCTCCTGAAGTCCCGATCAGTCTCCGATGCACTTTTATGCTTTATGCTTCGGAGTTTGTTTTGCGCATGACTGACCGGGTATCGGTATAGCAAATCAAGACCGCTCCCGATAGCCGAAACATAGTCCAATATGTCCCATCAAGTATCGGCATAGTTCAATTTATGTCCCTCTAATGCCCCGGTGATCTCAATATACCAGTCTGCATTGTGAGTAAGTCCCCCGCGTTGTCGGCATAAATCACCCCGAAGAACTCCTAGCAACTCTCCATCCGGCTACATAGTCCTATCGGGACTCGTCATAGCATAAAATTGCTTCTTCCGATGTCCCGATGAGTCCTAATGCATGTTTACTTTATCGGTATACTTTACACCGATATCCCCGCAGGTGCTTTTATCTTCATCGGGGGTCGGAATAGCCTTTTTCTAGTCCTCTCAAAGTCCCGATCAGTCTCCGATGCACTTTTATGCTTTATGCTTCAGAGTTTGTTTTATCGGTATAGGTAATACCGATGGTTCCACCTTCCCGATTCTCCATGTGATACAGTGTCTTAGCGATAGGTTAGTCAATCGCGAGCGCACGTTACCGACAGGTTAGACAATCGCAGAATGTTTATCGCAATATGGACGGTGTAAAATGGACTACTACCACACCTTAATAGTACTATCGGGACTCGGCATAGCATAAAATTTCTTCTTCCGATGTCCCGATGAGTCCTAATGCATGTTTACTTTATCGGTATAATTTACACTGATATCCCCGCATGCGCTTTTATCTTCATCGGGGGTCGGAATAGCCATTTTCTATTCCTCCTGAAGTCTCGATCAGTCTCTGATGCACTTTCATGCTTTATGCTTCCGAGTTTGATTAATCGATTTAGGTAATACCGATGGTTCTGCCTTCCGATTCTCCATGTCATCAGGAATCGATCTAACTATTTTTTGCACTATCCCGATATGGTCTTTTTCTCCGATATGGCCATTTTTTTTAAAAAGCAGGACTAGTCTGAAATGTCAGGCCCACCATCCTTTCGTTGCTTCGTGAAAGATAAAATCCATGCTATTTTGCCCACCGAAATAACGTAAACCGTCGGGTCCTTTTCAAGATGCACCTCCTTTACTTTCCACGTCATCCTCACGTTGGGCCCACTTTCCTTTCGTTGTTTCGCCACAGGTTAGTCAATCGCAACCACTAACTGGAGAATCGATGGTGTCAAACGCGCGACTAACACGCGTGTTACTCATTACTGACCGGGTATCGGTATAGCAGACCGAGACCGCTCCCGATAGTCAAAACATAGTCCGATATGTCCCATCGAGTATCGACATAGTTCAATATATGTCCCTCCAGTGCCATGATGATCTCAATAGGATACCAGTCCGCATTGTGAGTAAGTCCCCAGCGTTATCGACATAAATCACCCTGAAGAACTCCTAGCAACTCTCCATCCGCTTACATAGTCCTATCGGGACTCGGCATAGCATAAAATTGCTTCTTTCGATGTCCCGATGAGTCCTATTGCATGTTACTTTATCAGTATACTTTACACCGATATCCCCGCAGGTGCTTTTATCTTCATTGAGGGTCAGAATAGCCATTTTCTATTCCTCTCGAAGTCCCGATCAGTCTCCGATGCACCTTTATGCTTTAAGCTTCCGAGTTTGTTTTATCGATATAGGTAATACCAATGGTTCCGCCTTCCCATTCTCCTTTTGATACAGTGTCTTAGCGACAGGTTAGTCAATTGCAATCGCGTGTTACCGATAGGTTAGTCAATCACAAGCGTGCGTTACCAACAGGTTAGACAATCACAGAATGTTGGTCACCTTGTTAATTGAAGAAACTTTTGATTAGCTCTATGCATCATATGGAAATGTGTAAGTCTACAAAAGCGTCCACAGACTATTGTGCAGAAACTTAGATTATAGAATAACATGGAACATGTGGTGGATGAACTTAGTTATTAGAAAGCACTAATAAATTAAGGCACAGTTTGATAAAAATTGAAATAATTTATAAACGTTGCCTTTAGTTTGACATATTTGCATGTCCATTTTGGAATAACAGGCATCTTGATTTGAAATATGGAGGCCAACTTTTCTTTACAAACAAGCAAAACACAGGTCGCATTTTGGGGAAGAATAAGAGATGATAGGTTGATGAACCTGTTTATCTATGAAGACACCGCATTCCTGTCCATAGTGAAGTTGATCCTTGGGCCTGAGTACGTATAAGGTGGATGGAAGTACAGAACGAATGTGGACATAGTGTCTCTATTTATGGCATGGTATCTGGAGCTCTGACCTGTTCTGAAAGTCAGAGAAATCATGAATAGGTGTGTGAAAAAGGAATGGCTAGGTGGAATGGAAGCTTTATTAGGATTGGCACGAGACATGGATGGCTTTGAAAGTGTGGGCAGAGTGTGGATTCACGTGAGTGAATTCAGTCCTCCCTTGAGACCGTTCTTGCTCTGGAGTGCGACATTCGATAAAGAGGCCAGAAGAAGTGTAGCACAGGCTGGGATGTATGGTATTGTGCAATACCTTGAGATGGTCGATGTCTGGGAAGAGGGTGTGGAGATGGCAAAATGGGGACCTTGGTCGGAATATAGAGCACTTGTGCAACGAACAGTTCCTACAAGCACAAAACGACGGGGTCAACCTTGTGGAAGAACAACTAAGAAGGGTCGTGTGCTGCAATTCGGTGAAGGCTCCAGCAGGGAGACAGAAATTAACCAAGTTAGGAACATGGAAGTGTTGGACGTGGAAGAGGGCATGGTCACTGTTCATGTGGTGTAGCGAGATGGCACATACAACCTTTTTTGAAGCAAGGACTGTGTTTTTTTTTTTAAATGTTTTTGAATGTGTTATGTATGGACTGTTATATATACCGTCCACCGACTTCGATGGTCTAGTCGGCTAGCCATCGAGGTTTATCTTGCAGAATGTAAACATCTTCAAAATTAATATAAAATATAGCTTTACCGCACAAATAAAAACTTTCTTAACACCAACTGGTACTCTCATCTTCTCTGTTTTGAAATTGTTGTTAGCATTTTATTATATATGGTGGAAAAACAAATGTTTTTATTGTATGTGCATGAAATTGTTGTATAACATCAAAGTCAAGCATTTCAATATATATGTCTACAAATAAAATAAAATTCTTGTAGCACAATTGAGTTTCTATTCTGGTCATCTTGGTCATTCTCAGAGCATTTTATATGCCATTTTGGTCATAACCAATAATTCATCGGTTGTCCAACCACCGATTTGCTAAAAAAATGCAAAGTTTCTCAAAAAGTTGCAAAAAGTTGTCAAGCAACAATGACAACTTTTTGTCAAATGTGCATTTTTGCCTTTTATGCATTTTTACTTATACTGAACCTCCTAGCATGACTTCCTAACATTAAACCGATATGCCTAAATGCCTAGTGAAGCTTTAGAAGTCGTTTTAGATCAATACAATAAGAACCCAATTCTTAAACAGAATGTAACCCAATTTAATGTAACAGAACGTGATTCACATTACAGCAAATTCTTAAATAGATTTATGAAGAGGACAAAGCATGTTTCATCAACAAAGAAAGTAATCAATACATTTGAAGTAGAAACAGTGAATCTTGTATATTAATGTCTGAGAAATGACAGTACACAGAAGCTACCCACTTGGAGATACTTCATTGCAATTTGCTTACACAAAATGACACTTTTGCTTCCTATAAAATTTAATAATACATATGACTTTCAGTCCTTACAGCAATGATGTTCCAAAACCCCCCCAAAAAAAACTCCCTTTGTTATGCAAGATGACTCAATACAAATACAAATGCTGAAAGACAAGAATGAAAGGACAAACCCTTTCATTATCTTAACAACTATGTGAACAGAAATTAAAATGCCTAACCAGGATATCAATTACATTACATAAAGCCAAACACCACACTAGGACTTTCGATCCAGCCGTCATCCACATTTTTTAATATGCCCCAAGTAGGCCGGATCCTTATATGTTGTAGCATTGAAGATGGCATCCTTGGCTACATTCTCAATCGCATAAAAATTTTCCAATTGATCGATCGTGTCATTCATGTCAAGGACATCTGCTCTAGCGATGGCTTGGGCTGCATTAAGCATAGCATTGCACTCAGTGATCCATATGGTTTTGTCTTTGATCACACCTGCATCATCTACCAAACTGGGAACCCCATGCTCAACAATCTACTAGCATTCATCAAATTCAGACTTCAATGCCTCTGTAACTCCCTCATGTGTAACAAGCAGACCCTGCAACTTCTTTTTTTCTTTCTCTTTCGTCGATGCATCCTATAACATCATGTCGAGTCTATCTCGAATTCTAGTGTGTGAAATCATATTGTCCATGTTCCTCTAATATTCACCCCAGAATTTGTTCAATGCTTTCTCCATATTGTCATACCTCCTACTTAGCAACACGCAAGCCGTATCGTCCCTAACACTCTTCATCTATTTTTTCAACTTGTTATGTTCATAAGATAGCTTTTCAAATTTTTTCTTCCATTCACCTCCTGAATCTATAATTTGGGGAATAGGGTGCCCACTCCTCTTAAGGGTCTCTTCATACAAAGCCTTATAGTTATTCTTCTCTGCTATCTCATGTTTCATTTGGGCCTTATTAAACTTTGAAATATTGATACCCATGTCAGCTGTGACTATAGGATCTACTTCCCCAACCTTCAAGGTCATCATGTGACCAAAAACTTTATCTACATCAATGATTTTTGGCCTCTTATTAGGAGGATATAAGGCCCATAATAACATTTCTTCCTCCTTTGGATCATATCTTGATCCGATAAAAATATCTTGCACTCCTTGGATGTTTAACTTCATATCCTTATTATCTGAATGTAACAAAGAATCAAAAATAAATGAAGCACTCAGGTCCCATCCTGGAAACACAATTATTCTTGCATCTACTAGCAATTGCCTACCCCTTTGCGGGGTCATACTATCAACTTCTCTGTCAATGTCTTCCTTCAACCTCATCATCATTTTGCTTCATTATCAGGGGTCACATTTGGCACTGCTTCCCTCAATTTCTTACCCTTGAAGTGGTACAGGAATGATTTGAATTCCTTAGACTTAATGAAGTGATCATCAGATACAAAAGAAACATGTTCTGCCATTCTTTCATCTGTCTCTGCATTTAGAGCAACAATAAGCCTATCTTCTGCCTCTGAATCCTTCTCCTTCTCAAGGGCACGAAGCTTGGAGACTACTTCATTTTCCCCTGAATCACTTTGGGCTGGTTCTCCCTCCATGTTTTCTAGTCTCTGCCTTCTTTGCTCTAGCTTCTTCTCCAAGGTCTTCATAACTCCTGCAAGCTCTTCCAGCTCCTTATTCCTGCACATGTCTTCAAATTCATCCTCCTCATGGAGGTAGTCTCCCAAATCCTATCTTTTCCTGCTTGAATGGATGTAACCCTCAGGATCATAGCGTGCTCTAGATACATGTTGAAACAAATTGTATTCATCCACCAGCTTCCTATCAATGGCCTCGTATGCCCTAGTTGATACAATTTTAAAATCCTGAAAGTGAAGTGTGCTGGGGAGGAAAGCTTGCTTGTATGCTCCTCCGAAATGTTTGGCATTAGACACACTTAACTGCCTTACAATTTCCAAGAAGGCAATCCTGTCTGGTGCAGGCTTAGGGAGAACATATGGATAACCCTCAAATCCATAGCATCAAACAAAAGTGAAGTTTTGGCATGAGTACCAATCACCGCAGTTGTGATTGACCTTTGGATTTTGGTGCTTGTGAGGCCTAAGAAACTTCTTAACCTCCTCCAAAAATGATCCTTGTCGAGGCTCACCAAAGAGCAAGAAAAGTGGTTTGACAAAGAACTCCTCAAATTTGAGGTAATGAGAACTATCAAACCTGTAATCCCAAAGGGAAACCCATAATTGCACTGGTTGCTCCTTTCCATCTTTCCCAATTGTATTCACATTCAATTCTTCCGGCCATAACCCTCTAAGTCTCCCATAAAATAAAATGATGTGCATTAACACTAAGTAGTGCTTGAAATATTTGTCTGGATTATCTTTCAGGTTTAAGAAACCTTCATGCAATCTGTCTACCAGGTAAGAAGCGAAGTCAAATGCCCTAGACTCATGCCTCTGCACTTCTGCTGCTAGATCAAGTGGTCCAATGTTTGCCACATCAGGAGCTTCAACTCCTCCCACCTGACCACAAGCCATATATGTATATTGCAGATACTTCTTAAAAATAGTCATGTCATATGGAGGACCTTCTTCATCTGTTAGCCTCCCCTTCTTTGCTTTATGGATAGCGAGGTTCTAGCCCTGGTATGTAGTGTCCATCTTCTTGTACTCTTCTTCCAAATCTACAAAAGACAAAGGCAATTCCGCCTCCAAATCTACTGCAAAAACTTCTTGAATCGTAGCCTTTGCAAAATGCACTAGAGCAGTCCCATCAGGCAACATAATGCATCGCTTGTTTGCATTATAATTTCTTACTAAAAGCTTCAATAAATCAATGTTCACAAACACATTGGGTACTACAAGTTTACCGAGACCCGTTTTCCATGGGTTCGAAATTGGCGTGGGGTTATCCCTGTGGAAGTAATGGAAAAGGAACAACTCGTGCCCTTGCACTGTGGTGAATATATCCCCAATCCCTTTGTATTTGTCCTCTAACTGCTCGCGGACAGGCGAATTTGTCTTATCTCTGTGTGACCTAGCTCCTGGAGAGCCCATTTGGTCTATCATGTCCTGATTCAGCTTTCTACCCGATTTCTTTGTTGTGGTACTCGATACTTCGGCAGCTTTTCGCTTCCCTTTTGACCTTGACCCCTCCATTTCTGCAAATTATTTCACTCTATAGTCAGTAACTCAGAAATTTTCTCAGTAAGCACTTAATATCTTTTTGCAATTACTTCATGAGAAATGTTGCTCCCTCTACAATACCGGCTATTTGGGACAGATTTTCTTGCAATCTTTGTAATTGATTATTGCAATATTTGACAGATTTGCTTCATGCGGCAACGAATGTACTCAATTTATGCATTTAATGGAAACTATGTTGTCACAATCAGTTCTTCTCATGACAAAAACCCACGGCTAATCGGCGACACTCCTCCTAATGATTCAAATGTTTGCCGTCGGTTGTTATTACTTTACGGAGCCTTACTTTACCACTTTTTTACTTTTTGATTGGAACAAACTACCCCGACCCACTTATCAGGTCTCCGAATACCTAAATTTTCTTTATCCCAATGGTTCGTTTCAATATACCAACAGACAATATCTTCCGGTTGATCCAATGGCCCGCGTTGTTTCATAAAGGAAAGATGGTCAGAGTTTTTCTTTTGCGAAGCAGCGAAAGGGAAGTGGGCCTAGAGTGACGATGACGTGGAAAGTAAACAAGGTGCATCTTCAAAAGGATCCGACGGTCTATGTTATTTTGGTGGGCGAAATAGCGTGGATTTTATCTTTCACGAAGCAGTGAAAGGATGGTGGGCTCGGCATATCAGACTAGTCCTGCTTTTTTTTTAAAACGGCCATATCGGAGAAAAAGACCATATTGGGATAGTGCAAAAAGAGTTATATCGATCCCTGATGACATGGAGAATGGGGAAGGCGGACCCATCGATATTACCTATACCGATAAAACAAACTCGGAAGCATAAAGAATAAAAGTGCATCGAAGACTGATCGGGACTTTGGGAGGAATAGAAAAAGGCTATTCCGACCCCTGATGAAGATAAAAGGACCTGCGGGGATATCGGTGTAAATTATACCGATAAAGTAAACATGCATTAGGACTCATCGGGACATCGGAAGAAGCAGTTTTATGCTATGTGGAGTCCCGATAGGGCTATTCAGGCGGATGGAGAGTTGCTAGGAGTTCTTCGGGCTGATTTATGTCGATAACGCGGGGGACTTGGTCACAATGCGGACTGCTATATTCAGATCATTGGGGCATTAGAGGGACATAAATTGAACTATGTCGATGCCCAATGGGGCATATCCGATTATGTTTAGGCTATCGGGAATGGTCTTGGTCTGCTATACCGATACCCGGTCAGTAATGACTAACACACGTGTTAGTCACGTGTTTTACACTGTTGATTCTGCAGTTAGTGGTTGCGTTTGACTAACCTGTCACGAAGCAGCGAAAGGGAAGTGGGCCCAGAGTGAGGATAATGTGGAAAGTAAAGAAGGTGCATCTTCAAAGTGATCTGACGGTCTGTGTTATTTCGATGGGAGAATTAGCGTGGAGTTTATCTTTCGCAAAGTAGCGAAAGGATGGTGGGCCCGACATATCTCTTGCTTTTTTTTAAAAACGACCATATCGGAGAAAAAGACCATATCGGGATAGTGCAAAAAGAGTTATATCGATCCCCGATGACATGGAGAATGGGAAAGGCAGAACCATCGGTATTACCTATATCGATAAAACAAACTCGGAAGCATAAAGCATAAAAGTGCATCGGAGACTAATCGGGACTTCGGGAGGAATAGAAAAAGGCTATTCCGACCACTGATGAAGATAACAGCACATGCGGGGATATCGGTGTAAATTATACTGATAAAGTAAACATGCATTAGGACTCATTGGGACATCGGAAGAAGCAGTTTTATGCTATGCCAAGTCCCGATAGGGCTATTAAGGCGGATGGAGAGTTGCTAGGAGTTCTTCAGGCTAATTTATGCCGATAACACGGGGGACTTGGTCACAATGCGGACTGCTATATTCAGATCAGCGAGGCATTAGAGGGACATTAATTGAACTATGTTGATACCCGATGGGGCATATCCGACTATGTTTCGGCTATCGAGAACGGACGCGTCTATTCTGGCTCCAAAAAGACACTACGGATTGAATAACATGCGTGTTAGTCACACGTTTTACACCATCGATTTTGTAGTTAACGGTTGCGATTGACTAACCTGCCACTAACACACTATACAAAAGGTTTGTTTTGGAGCTAGAATAACCACGGCCATCGAGAACGGTCTCGGTCTGCAAAATCGACGGTGTAAAACAAGCGACTAACACGCATGTTGGTCAATCTGTACAATGATTTTGCATAACAGTTTGAAGCTAACAGAGAGATTGAAGCAATATTAAAGTACAGAAAAGGCAAAACTAACAACTATAGATCAATACTTCATGTGACAGAAAATTTGTATTTGAATACATGAATACTTAACAAACATTGTGTTAAACAAATGGCAGTAGTGTGTAAGAAGCATTGGTTCTTTATAGATTGTAATGTCCACCAGCCATCCCTCATCAGTACATGTAGATGAAAATGAGGACCCTAAAAATGACATCTTTAAACATAAAAATATTGGCTACAAAATGACCATCGAAGGCACTCCATGCACCTACAATGGTGACACTTTCTCCTATTTACCATGACAAGATGTTTTATAACTTTTCTGGTAACTACCTAAAATAGTGCTACTACTAATTTTACAAAATTGATCCTATTGTCTGCAATAGGGTCATAGAAGTGTAGCCAGTGACATATGCAAAACAGGAAATTGTAGTTAAACAGCAAAACTAACTCCCAATGTATTGGAGTATGACACCCATGTTCTCTCCAATCTCCATTGTTTTGATAGCGACTGGTGCCGGGAGCCAGTTATCATCGGAGTTCAGTAGTCTGCGGAAGGGATCCAGATTCCCATTCCTCACCCCCACCCTATACACCTCCCACGCCTCCTGGATGAAGTTCTTCCTCCTTTCTCGTGCTGCCCTTTTTTGGGCAATTTCCTCGTCTTCAGTTTCTGACTCCTCCGACTCAGAGGAGATGTAGTTGGTGTGGTTCAAATAGATGCGAAGGGTTCTTACCCAATAATCAGAATCCAACTCTAGAATGGCATTTCTCAGGGCCTGCCCATCAGACGAGCAGACAAAGTCATCGATCCTCTGTATGGTCGCTTCCTTTGAATCAAATATGTCAACCATAGTGCAAATGACAGCCTCATAAACAAACCCATCACACCAGTGTCGATTAGCACCCAATATACCATTAGCCACCTGCCATACAACATTCCAAAGCACATCGTTTGCTTGAAATAGCTAGCTACATTGGGCCTGGATCGATTCCTCTCTACACAAGCAACTGACACCAAAATGGTGCACCATCGGTTCAGTTCGAGATTTCCAGTCTTAAGACTGCAATCTGAACCATTCCTTATATAAAGTTTCAAACTTTCTAGAGAAGTCTAGATACCGACCACAAGAGGCCCGAAATCCAATCAAGGTTCGTCCGAACAGCATATCTTTACTATTATGAGAACTAGCCGTCAAGTTCCCTGCTCCTACTTACTTTATCTAATCGACCTGATGCAAATCTGCCAAAGTGCATGAAAAAACCACAGAGGTCTCCGGTTTGTCCCTCCACTAAGGTATGGCAAGCCTACGTCTAGCTAGAACGAAGCTCCAGATGAAACCACATTGGCAAGCCAAAGGAGGATTATCGGCAACACTTATACCGATGAAATAGAGCGCGGACTCATTGGAGCACATTAAAACATACTCAACTCGGTGCGCACTTTTCGTAAGATCGTTCCATTGAGATAGCTTGTTCCGATGAGAAAGTAGGCGGTTGCTTTCTATCGGCTTGCATCGGCTTATCGGCAAAGCATATAAATTGCTATATCCATGACCTATGAAAGCATTGGTATAACTTGTAATGAAATGGCCAAGCTTATAGCATAGTACCGGGAGATCGGAAGTAATAAGAAAGTTTTATCCCGATACCCGATGACTAAAGGAAACTGAAGGCGACCCCATCAGAAAGAATATTCATATCGGGGCAGTGCGAAAATTGCTATACCAATCCCCGATGATATGGAGAATCGAAAGTTCGAGCCATTGGTATTACCTATATCGATAAAAGAACTCGTAAGCATATAACACAAAAAAGTGCATTGGGAATTCGTCGGGATTTTGGGAGGAATATAAAAGGGCTATTCTGACCCTCGATGAAGATAGAAGCATTGGTTGGAGTATCGGGGTGAGTTATACTGATAAAGAGTGCATCAAATGAGGATTCATGGGGACGTGAGAAGAAGACTTGTATGTTTTTTTGAGACCTGATAGGACCATTGTAAGTGCGGGACGCGTCTATTCTGGCTCCAAAATGACAGTACAGATTGACTAACACGCGTGTTAGTCATGCATTTTACACCATCGATTATGCAATTAACAGCTGCCATTGACTAACCTGTCGCTAACACGGACGCGTCTATTCTGGCTCCAAAACGGCAGTATGAATTGACTAACATGCGTGTTAGTAATGCATTTTACATCGTCGATTTTGCAATACTTTCACACATTTAAATTGAGATCCACAGTAAACCAATGGTAAAAATTGGTGCAAGGGAACCAAGACCAACAAAGGCAACCATACAACCATCTGAGGCTAAGAAGGAGTTTAATTCATCAATGAATGTCAAAATGATCAACTATGAGTTTTTAAGGCCAATAATGGCTTTTGAAAAACAAAATTGTAAAATGTTGTCATTTTATCCTAAAAATTGTCATTTATTGTCAAAAAATGTAAATTTGGTCAAAACACCCAATAAAGGATTTAGGAAGGTTTAGGATGGTTAAATATGCCTTATGGGATGCAAATCCATCATTAATAATGTTGTTTTTTAGTTTGTAATACATTTTCCAAAAGTTGAAAATTCAAATATTTGAATTTCAACATCTATAAGGAATTAGGTGGGAAACTTAGATTAGTGGCTTTTTTATGAAAAAAAAAATTGTAACCAACAATATGGTGGTTGAACAAACTTGGATAGGCTATTTAAAGCCATAGACATGTTTTGTAAGGCAGATTGAATGCCTGAAGTGTACGGATTGCAAGAGAAGGTTGAATAAAATTCAGTTCTCAAGCCATTTTTCTGCCACTTTATGATTTTGTGAGACTTCCTTTGCATGGTATTTATGGTATATCATTCCTGACTATCAACCTGGGCATATTACACATATTTGAATGCTTTAGGGTCGTTGTTCAATCAGATTTTTGACTGTACATTCATTAATTGAGCAATTTAAACTAGTTCGTTAACAATTTCTGACAAGTTTCTAACCATGGAGGGTCATTCCATGAATGTTTGATTTTTCTTTCTCATGGAATGATCTCTTTTGTTTCCAAAAGTGTGTGGAAGTGTGAGATTGGAGAAACCCTTGATTTTAAGGGTTTAAGAGAAGAATTTGGGGCTTTACGGGTTAGAAAAATATCTACTGAAAGTTGCCTTACAACCCTTATTCAAACAAAATAACCCTAGATTATTCAGAATGAAGCAGTAAACACTTGCAAACACATTTGAAGATGACACAAAGTTTAAACTCAAAACCGATGGTCTGTATATTGATATTTTCTTCAAAGAAAGTATTACAATAACTTTCGAATATTCTCCATTAAAACTTGGAAAAGCCCAGACAAATCTCTACAGCGTTTTCTTACAATATTTTGCGATCATTTCGTACTAGTCCTGGTATAAATTTATAACAATATGGATGCACACATAGCTTCAAAATTTCCTAGGAGAGTTTGTTACAGTCATTGCTGCTCAAGAAGAAGTTACAAAACCTTTTACAAAAGCGGTTACAAGTCTTTTTCAACTTCCGCAGTTTCTTCTACTTGTTGTCTAGTTGCAACCTCTGCTAACTGCTCTGCATCCTGTATGGCATATTTTCTTATCCACTCATTGTATACATCATCAGTTGGCCACGTGAAGTTAATCACTTTTGCTTTTGCCTTGGCTAACCTTTTCCAGGAATTCCTCATTTTGTTAACCTCTGAATTGAGAAAACCATAATGATATTTGATTCTCTCTATCTCCTGAATTGTTACAACAAAAAAGGAAGCATCATATAAGTCAATAATTCCTTTTATTCTACCTAAAAATTTGGCTTCTAATTCCTTAAGCCATACTTGTTTGTCCTTTAATTGGTTTGGGCTAGCAAAACCTCTGGGAGTAATTCAAAAACTTGATCATTGTACTCTTTCCTGTACAAATTGATCTTCCTATCTGCATTATCTATTCCTTCTGCTAATTTTACTTGATCCTTTGTGGTGTCACAAGTGGATTTGATAATAGGATCAGCCCCTACTTCATCATAGGATACACAAATAAGCTCCAAATCCTGCTCTTTGGGCTTCCACTTGTCAAAAATAGGCATTAAAACAGCCTTATCTCCATTAAGCTCATTCCACATATCGAGAATCTTGCTCATGTTGTTATACAATAATGAGGCCCCCATGGTATCAACAAAAGCTGAAATTGTAGCCCTTACTCTTTCTTCATATTTCTTTGTGTACCGGGCCTGAGCCTGTTTTAAATTTTCCAACTCATGAGGAGTGATCTCAACCATTTGATAACTAGAAGGTGTTGGAGATGGTGGTAACTCAATAATGGGGCTGGTAGGTGGAGTTCTTGCAGGAGGAGAGGAGATCATCAGTGTTGAAGACTCACCTTGATGGTACTATCCTGCCAACTGGCTTTGTAGCTTGACAATGATGCTATCTCTACCTCTTATCTCATCCTTGGCGTTGTTATAAGCTTTTAAAACTATCTCCAGCTTAGCTTGGAGATCTACCTTTTCTTTTGCCTCTCTTTCTGCTACTGCAACATTAAACTTTGCAGTCTCTAGCACAGTGCTAGCAACTTCCACTACCCCAGTGTTTTGCACTCTTTTTACTATCATTCCACCAAGGTAACTTGACCCTGGGGTGTCTTTATTTCTCTTATTTTCATCTCTCTTAAGAGACCACATGACTAGTGCAGCATTGTTTTTGCTAAAAGTGACTCCCTCCATATGTTTGGTCTCTTTTCTTACTGCCTCCAATACCAAGGCATCTGCTATGTCCCACTCGGGGAGAATGAGTACTCAGCCTATGCCACCATGTCTCTTCCTTGCTCAAGAGTGATGGTCTTAAACTCATCAATCATTTCTTGCTTTATTTCCTCCTCAACCATAGCTGGATCTTTGTGGGCCTACTCACCTTTTCTCTTTTCACACCTTGCATTATATTTGTCAATGTTTTGCTTCCACACAAATTGCATGAAAGCTTCTGATGTGACAAAATTATTATCAGCCAAGAAGTCTTCACTGGCCTGTTTGATCTTAGGATCCCACTCCTGGCCTTTGAATTCATTAACAGTAATGTTCATCTCAGTTGTGAGGGGCTCTTCTGGCATTCCCTCATCCACTTCATCATAAGTGTAAGCTATCTCTCCAAGACTGCCTAATTGTAGCAATCGCTCAGCTACAGCCTATTCATCTCCTATATGAATAGGGGATTGAGATAGGGAATATAAAGGTTCATCAGATTGTATTTCTTTTCCCACTCTTTATTTCTTTGGGCTATCTTGAATGTCAATGACATCTTGTATCTTCCTCTTCCCTTTTGAGGTAGAGGGCTCCCCTGTTGTAGGCATTAACACACTGTAATTGGACTTCTTGTGCAACATGTAGTCACCAGGAGGGATTGCTCTGGCATATGTGGACCTACTTAGAACCAATCTTGTTTTCTCAGGGTTGTTTTTAATTACAACCTCCCTCTTTTCTTTCAAAGTTTGCATCACATCCTCAAAACAAAGAATTAAGAACTTTATTTTCTCCTCAAAAGGGTGGAAGCTAGACAATGGGTCATAGCTGGTATCAAATTGGTGTACAAAGTCTAAGGCTTTTTTATAAGCCACCCACTTTTCCTTCCTTAGCTCTTGCTCATCTAGATCAAACTCATTCCTAATGAGGTCTTCAGGAAACTGGAATTGATGGGGTCTACCTCTGCATACGGCCCTCTTTTTGAACATGTCATTGAAGAAATCTTCAGGATCGGCACACCTGGATACTGCAGTTGATAAGTGATAAGGTCGAAGAAAATCCTCAAAGCATTTCCAACCTTCTTTAGTTAGTACAAATTGGTTGGCTACGGTAACTGTAGGGAAAATGGTCCCTTTACCTCTGCCTGTCAGCTCTGCCTCTTGCACACTACCAATCTGTCTGAGGACTTCTGCAATTCCCACCTTGAGAGGGACCTGATAGGGCAATAAAAATGGGGTTCCTTTGAAACCATATACTCTGAACACTGTGGAGATAGGGTATAAGTAGATATCACCCCAATTGCGGACAATTTTTATATCCTCAGCAAATTCTTTTGTCCTAATAAATTCCAAAAGAACCTTGGGGACTCTTGGATTCTCTAAACAGATGAGAGTCCTAATCTTAGATGCAAAACACTTATCAAACTTTAAGAAGCTAGCATCTTCTCTGTCCCATGACAGCACTGTAGTCCATAATTGAACTGGCATCTTTTCTCCATCCTTCTCTTTTACAAGATCCATCCCATCTGCAAAATAATCACCACCCTTGAAAAGAAACAGGGGCATGAGGAGGGAATACCATCCAAAGGGCCTATCCACTTTCCCATTCTTTATTCCTATCAATCCTTCATGGATAGCATCAGTGATATAAGGGGCATAATCAAATGTCACTGCCAGAGAAGGATTCAAAATCTGAGCAATCATTAACATATAATGAGTTGGCACATTTGGTTCAGCATCTTCTCCAAGAATTTGGCAGAGTGACCAGTATAATCCCTTAGCTCTAAGGGTGAACAGATTCAAGGAGAAAGGCTCCATAGTATTGGGTCCTACAACAGTTAATCCACCTATCTTAATAAAAAACTCTTTAAGAGGCCCATTTCTAAGGTGATTCCTCTATGCATTGTAGACCTGAGCCAATGATTTGAAGTTGATGGGTTCCAAATAATTGGATACTTCACTAAGGCCAAATGCATTTCTGAACTCCTCATCATTAATCTCGATGAGGGTTTTTCCATTTATGTCCTTAATACTCTTTGTAATCGGGTCATAATTATGTGCAATTTGAGTCAGGAGGTCTACATCCATGAATACTCCTGGAACTACCAATTTTCCCACATCTAACTCCCAGGTGTTGTTCATTGGGGCTAGGGAATTTCTCATGCCAAATCCAACTTTGAATAACCCTAAGCCAGACAACCCAACCTGTGGGTCTCTCAACCAATTACCCTTATCATATAATCCCTCTCCAATTTTCATGCGAGGAGCTCTTGGCACTAGTTCCTTTGCCTTAGCTACCGCATTAGTTGACATTGTCAACTGTTCAAGGAAATCATTACAGATAGCCCTTTCTTGGTAGTTAACCTTTCCTAAGAATTCTCTTTTAGGTGCCATCTTATATAACTATGCGAGTAATCTAATTACTACCCCAACTGTTCAACAATAAATCAAAACCTCAATTGAAACACTTTGTCAAGTAATTGCGAAGTGGGAGTACAAGAAAACCTGTTTTTGCTTGAAGAAAATTTTGCTCTGCAACTGAAGAAATTTTCTCTACAACTACTCTTTAGAATAATTCCTTCATTGAATTGATGTGGAATCATATACGGTAGTAGGGCTCTTAACTTCAACATTGATACCGCATGCTTCGGTCATCCCTTCAAAATTGAATTCATGAAAGAATTTGAAATTTTCGCTCCAACGGGTCACGACACATTCTTTTCGCTCTTTCGCCATTTCGCAAAGCATAACATGTGAGCAATTTCGCCAAACGAAATCACACCAGTCATCCGATCAGATGGAACTCGCAGCCACGAAACAACGCGAGCCCTTGGATCAAAATGGAGTTGAACCCCTTTTAAACTTCATGCTTTATCTGTTCTTCGGGCCCCAAAAACCTTTCGCCATTTTGCAGGTTTTAAAACACGAGCACTTTACCTTCGCGAACACACGCGGACCGTTAGATTATATCTGACTTGCTCGATGCTTAGCAACCTATTAAGGTTCGGTAGACGTGGGCCCTCTAACTCAGCTCTATCCATTTGGCGTTTGGTCCATTGCATGTCACCTCTTTACTTGCTAAAAAATCGGCGGGATCCATTTCCTTTATCACCACTTGGAAGGTCGAGTCATTTCGCCATTTCACGAAAAGTAATTTGCTTGCTAGTTTCAGCTGCGAATCAACGCCAGCCGTTAGATCTTGAACGAGATGAAGCTTCTTCAAACCAGACCAAATGCGCACCATTGAACATGTTTTTTTCCTTTCGCTATTTCACAAGTCTTAAAGAACTCGCAACTTCGCCTAACGAAATGGCGAAAGCCATAGATCCATCTGAGAGCTGCACGGCACTTACTGGGCCCGACAACATTTGAAGGAAAAAGAGATAACGCAAAGAATTTTTACGATTATTGAATGACCGCCTAGGCAAATGACAAGGGGGGACACTTCTCACGACCCCAAGACCCATTACTTAAGTGAATAAAGTAACACAGGAATAGAAACCAAAGGGTTTTATCAGTTACTAAAGCGACTTTAAAACCTAAACCCTAAACCCATTTGGACTTAAAGCTGTCTTGGAGCAACAAGAACACACCGGACTCAAAATTTTTTGCAGACTTAGCCAATAATAGGAAAAACATTTTTAACTGCAAAATTTTTTGCAGTTAACAATTGCGATTGACTAACCTCTCACTAACACGTTGTACGACATGTCTATTTTCGAGGGCTGAAGCTATTCCCTATTCTGGCTCGTTAGTACAACGTGATAGCGATGTGTTAGTCAATCGCAATCGTTTATTGCAAAATTGACGGTGTAAAACGTGCTACTAACATGCGTGTTAGTCAATCCATACTGCCGTTTTGGAGCCAGAAAAGACGCGTCCATTTTGGAGCTAGAATAGCTGCGTCCGACCCCTCCCAATAGCCGAATGATAGTCGGATATGTCCCATCGGGTATCAGTATAGTTCAATTTATGTCCCTCCAATGCCTTGATGATCTCAATATACCAGTCTGCATTGTGAGTCAGTCCCCCGCGTTATCGGCATAAATCACCCCAAAGAACTCCTAGCAAGTCTACATCTGCCTTAATAGACCTATCAGGACTTGGCATAGCATAAAATTTCTTCTTCCGATGTCCCAATGAGTCCTAATGCATATTTACTTTATTGGTATAGTTTACACCGATATCCCGGCAGGTGCTTTTATCTTCATCGGAGGTCGGAATAGCATTTTTCTATTCCTCCTGAAGTCCCGATGAGTCTCCGATACACTTTTATGCTTTATGCTTCCGAGTTTGATTTATCGATTTAGGTAATACCGATGGTTCCGCCTTCCGATTCTCCATGTCATCAAGAATCAATCTAACTATTTTTTGCACTATCCCGATATGGTCTTTATCTCCGATGGGCCTGCCTTCAGATTTAAACCGATGAGTATGAACAAAGGTCAAGTGAATTGGAGGCATATTTCAAATGGCCTCGGCTACTATAGCTCCAAATCAGACCTGTCGAACACTCAACATATCACTCAGCATTCCCTTCAATAAGCCGAAGTGATGCTTTTTCATGAAGATGCTGCAACATATCACCTGTACATACAATCCACCACTAAATGCTCTTATGATGAAACTAAAAGTGTCCACATATAGCACAAAACTATTTTGTAAAAATATGTGCTAACAGGATGGGCAGGATGAAGGTCTAACGGTAAAGTAGATTTGGTCATATGTGCGAAGCAACCAATATCATGGCAAACACATTTGACATCAACCAATATCTCAAAACAGTATCACACTGAAGATATAATCATTGTGGTTGTTTACTATTTATGATATCTCTTTCTTTCTCCGATATGTGCAAGATGAGAATGGGAAAACACCAGAAATGGTGGGACATTATGGTATTAGAAGTTCAAGATGGTGGTGAAGGTTTGCGTCATTTCTGTTCAAGGGATATTCAGTGGATGCTAATTTGTGTCGAAAATGATTCAACGTCAGACCTGTGTGCAGCAATTCCCCTGGTAGATTGGATGCATTCGTGAGAGGGGAATCGTTGCGCGAAGGTGTTGAAACCCAATTCCTCTGAAAGCAGCACACTGAGCACGATAGTGCTCTGCACAACACGCATACAACAAAAATGTACAGTCGGTTCGTAGACACATTCTTTCATATTCTTTGTCTACGTTTAATGACATAACGACTGTTGTTGATAATAGGAGAGCTGTTTTTTGAAGGTATTGGTGTTCATATGGACCAGAAGACAACAGGAAGAAGTCGCTGAATAAGAAGCGCGCGTAGACATATCAGAAAAAAAAAGAGGTTGTACATGCCACTTCATTATTAAGGTGCTATATGGTAGGGCAGATGTGGCCATCTTGATATTCAAGCAACCGTTGCATGTAGACAAGAATGGTGAAGCTTGTCATGGCGTCGATGATACCAGCAATGGGTTGCGCTCTCAATTTGCACCAAACCTTTTCGATGACTGCAAAGCATATAGAGAGAGGTTGTTGTTGATGGATGTGAGCGTTGATGCTATTGTGGACAGACATCTTGATGATCCCATTTTTCATGACATGTTGAAGAGGAGAGATTCATTCGTGACACGCAAGGATGTTATCAACGTAGCAACGAGGGTTCGTTCTATTCGGTCACGAAAGCATGTGCACGATGCCACTAGCATCTTAGAATGGAAAAAATAGGATGAGGCAAATTTCTTTTTTTTCCAGCAGCCACAAGGTGCCGACAAACCTTTCATTATGGGAATACAAACGGCTTGGATGCTTGACATGATGGTATGATTCTCGCATGACTCAATCATCTCAATGGATTCGACATTCGCAACAAACAAATACGGGGTATGTCTCTTTGAACTTAACCTGTCCATTTTTCATGCAGCCCATTTGATCTATGGATGGTCATGATCTTCCTGTTTTTTGTTTAAAATAGTATCAATTGTATTTGTGTCTCATCTTCG
Organism: Cryptomeria japonica; assembly: GCF_030272615.1. Classification (NCBI taxonomy): domain Eukaryota; kingdom Viridiplantae; phylum Streptophyta; class Pinopsida; order Cupressales; family Cupressaceae; genus Cryptomeria; species Cryptomeria japonica. The sequence continues at coordinate 1,173,049 of NC_081408.1, read as the reverse complement.
ACGAGCAGCAATTGGGGGTGCTTGTTGTATGGGTTGTGACATCAAGGAACAAGATTGAGGATATCCAGGTGTGGTTGATGGAGTTGTGGAGACGAGGAAAGGAAAAGAGGCCTGATTGGAGGATCAATGAATTTATCATGGATGATGCGAGTGCAAAGATTCAAACCATAGAGTAAGTGCAAGAGGGATATTTTGTCTACATGAAATCAAACAGTATGGTACGCTGCTTTACATTTTATTTTAAATGACCATGCTCCGGGCTCAGCCCAATTAAACATTTTGTTCATAACAGGACTGTTTTTTAATGTCGTGTCATACTTTGTATTTGGCACGTGCGTCGAGCATGGTTGAAGAATGTATACAAGTATGCAACGAAGGAAAGAGCAATGGACATTTTTCACCGTCTAGGAGCGATAATGATGGCAATGCATGAAAGTGAAGAGAGCACGGTGGAGGAGCTGCACACTTTCTTTGCCGAATTTAGTGATCAGCCACGTTTTCTAGAGTACTTCTACAGCACATGGTGCCAAGGAGAAGGCCGTATCGGTGAGTTCGACATTACATTTGAGTAGTGGCTTTATGACTTGTTACCCATTTTGGTTGTCGTTTGGTAGTTGGCATCCTACTCCTGTTTTTAATTTCTTTATTTCAATTTTTTTTTTTTTGTTGGCCAACTATGTGGGCGAAAAACTTCAAGAATTTCGCTCATGCTAACCAGGACACAAATAATGCCATCGAATCATACCATGGTAAATTGAAGTCACTGCACCTAAGAGATGATAAAAAGCCGTGCTCAAGGAGGATGGACAATCTGTATTTTATACTTGTGTATAAAGTGGAACCATTCTACCAGCATAAGCAAGAATTGCATCATTTTGGATTTATCAAAAACTACAGGTTGACACATTTGCAAACTAGTATGGAGAGGGCAAAGGTAATTCCTGATGCTGATTGTGTTCCAGATGACACTACTCCTAGATGGTACTGGGTGAAAAGTCAGTCCTCGTGCAACTGGTATGTGGTTAGGAAATTTGGAAATCACTTCTACATCTGTGAATGTTCGTGGAGTTTGCAAGGAAACATCTGCAAGCATGCGTTGAAGGTTGTTGCAATGATGAACAATTCATTCCATGATTCACGTGTTCCGGGTAAGTGGATGTTCGTGAATGTTGATTTTTACTAACTTAAAATATGTGTACTTCATCCTAACATCTTGTTTCATACAGATCCTATTCGAATGTCGACTTCAACATCTGCTAATACTAATGAAAACCCAACACCTGAACCTGTCGTCGATACCATTTCTAATGCACATACAAATTTAGAGGATGTAGACATCGTAATGTGGAATGAAGCAAATAGAAAGTTAAACATATTGTCGCAAACAATGTCGGCTTCAGGCGATAAACTAATGGCATTTATAGGTTGTCTGGATAGGTTCATGGCTGATCTTCAGGATGCCGGTGCCATGTCATTCGATTTTAGACCGTCTACCGATCCAGCCACTACAAACACCGAACGTATGCAGCCTAGGTTCAATGCAAGTCGGGTCCGTCGTCACAATCGGCGGCAACATAGGCATAGTAGTAGGAGTGAGATCTGTCATGATGTTCAGCAGCCTCTCACCTTTGAGTTTCCCTTTGAGACTTCTAGGAGGAGAAGGGGAAAGAGGCAATTGGACCAAGCATGGGAACCGCATGTCCTTGCCACTGCATCGATTGTCTCTGATACAGGTTGGTACTCTAGTGTCACCTGTAAGTGGTTTCTAAACATGTGAATGTTGCATGCATTTATTTAGTCGTTGTGTCTTGTAGTCGGTGAAAGTGATACACACTTATCTGTGACAGTGTTCGGCACCCCCTCAACACCTGGCCATAGGAGTCCTCATCGGCGATTGGCTTTTGATGGTCTTTTATGTGGAGAGGGATCACACAGTGATCCTCACTGATACTAATTTTGGTATTATTTGTTCAAATCAAGCTTTCTATTTCTAACTATGTCATATATGTGCTTAATGTCCCTTGATGTTTAGCCATTCTTCATTCAACCTGTTGCGTAATATGGAATAGCTTTGTTTATTCTAGTTGCGTTGTAATGTTTACTATAACTGTCCCTAACCATCTTTTATAATGTATCTTTGTATGCAGGTCTGTTGTTTTTTCGCCCTCTTTTATCACTAAATGGCGTTCACATACACATCCGGCGACAAGCGCAGGTTTTATGCAACTTAATTTTCAGCATTACGCTTTTACGTCTTCAATTTATTGAATGCTCTAGTTAAATAATTAATACTCTTATGTCTTACATTTCTTGAATGCTATAGTTATATTACTAACACTCTTGTCGTATGTATCTGCAGACTACTAGAGAGGTTGGCAGAGAACGACGAGGACTTTGCCTTATTTCAGCGCCTCCTGGATGTCATTGTTTGGAATATTATCCGAACAATAACTCCCACACGGACCGCTAAGTGGACCATTCAAATGGGAAGACATTATGCCGACGACAATATGTACATGGTCCACATACAAGACGTGATCTCCTTCGCTAGATTGTCGACTCGGTTGATGGTCGATTTGTATAGGCAACTATGGCCAGTGTATTTTGCCCTTGCGTACTGGCCAGCCACTCTCCCTCGGATTCACATTATCTATGCTGACAGACCCCATTGGAGACGTGGATGGTCCCTGGTGCCTCACTCTGATGACAGTATCGAGGATGTCACGGCATTCTTTCCATGGAACCTGCTTATTATGGACTACACCCCCATTTTCACGGGTTATGGTAGTCCACGACCAGCACGGAGGTTTGTGAGGATAAAAAGTAGATTCCCATTACAGAGGAGGTCCTCTAATTAAAATTGTATAACTGGTCTTGTAAGACTATTGTATTATTTATAAAACAGTTAATTTCTATGGTTACATAGTCAATCTTTGAACGTCGTTTGTCTCCAATGTTTACCATTTATATGTTTGTCTTGGTTATGTTTACAATTTATATGTTTGTCTCTGTTATGTTTACAGTTTATGTGTTTGTCTCTATGCACTTTATCTGTCTACAAAGCAATACACTTTATATGTTAATTTAAATCTAATAAATATAATCCTTTCTCTAAACAGCACACGTCTATTCTGGCTCCAAAAATTTAGTCGCACGTTTTACACCATCGATTTTGCAATAACGGTCGTGATTGACTAACCTATCACTAACACACTTTACGAAAGGTCTATTTTCGAGCTAGAATAACCGCGGCCCTGATTGATCTGGATCATATCCTGATCCCCTGAAGGCCGATTGACTAACCTCTCACTAACACACGAAACGAACAGTTGCGATTGACTAACCTAACACAAAAAAGCGAAACTAACGGCTCCAATTGACTAAACTATCACACAAACGTGAAATGAACGGCTACGGTTGACTAATGGTTGCAATTCGACTAGTGGTTGGCAGACTTTTCCTTTTGCCACGCGAAACAGCGAACTAGAGTAACACGCCATCGAAACTAACTGCTGTGATTGACTAACCTGTAACAAACACGCGAAACTAATTGTTGCGATTGACTTACCTGTCACAAACAAGCGAAATTTACTGTTGCGATTGACTAATTTGTCAATAACGTGCGAACCTTACGGCTGGGAATGACCTTTCACAAACACGCAACATTTACAATTTTGATTAACTAACCTTGCACAAACACGCGACATTTACGGTTTTGATTGACTAACCTTTAACTTACACGCGAAACTAACAGTTGTGATTCCAGTATGGATTGATGAACACGCATGTTAGTCACATGTTTTACACCGTCGATTTTGCACTTAACAGCTGCAATTGAGCAACCTTTCACTAACGGTTGAAGCTATTCTGCTCCAAAATAGACCTTTCGTACAATGTGTTATGACAAGTTAGTCAATCACAGTTGTTTATTGCAAAATCAACGGTGTAAAATGCATGACTAACACGCGTTGACAGAGAAGAATCACCCACACTGGTTGACAGAGAAGAAGCTTTTTGACAATTGATGATACGACAAGTTGGAAAGACTGACCGTAGAAGCACTAGCAAACTAAACTTAGATATGGCTCAACCGAATCAAGATCAAATAGAGTTTCTGTTGAGGGAGGACTCTACATATAAGAGGTTGTATGAAAAAAAGTGATGAAGACAAGCAAAGACTGCAAGCAAGATTAATAGTTACAGACCTTTGGTGTCATAAAGCTTTAATAGTTAATACTCATTGATTTATATTTAATATTTACGAAGAATAATAGTCATTGAGCAGTCTATCTTATGTACTTGTGATACAGTTTATCCATAAATAAGCATTTTTTCAGTCTGTAAAAAAAAATTGCCATCATACAATTAGTGGTTCATTTAAATCCGCTATAAAAAAGCTTTTAACCTAAAGTTAGGTTTCAGGTATAGGTTCACCCGCCTTGGTTTGCGAACACTGATTAAGAAGTCATATTAACTTATTAAGAGAAGTGCGAACACCATTCATCATAGAAGACGTATAGAAAAGCCACATAGAACCATTCAAAAAGCATGAAAAAGTGTACAACAAAAATTCAGTTTATCCATCATTTATAAATAAGCATTTTTCAGTCTGTAAAAAAAAATTGCCATCATACAATTAGTGGTTCATTTAAATCCGCTATAAAAAAAGCTTTGAACCTAAAGTTAGGTTTCAGGTATAGATTCACCCGAGTTGGTTTGCGAACACTAATTGGGAAGTCATATTAACTTATTAAGAGAAGTGCGAAAACCATTCATCATAGAAGACGTGTAGAAAAGCCACACAGAACCATTCAGAAAGCATGAAAAAGTGTACAACAAACCAATCATTAACCATTGATGTTTAAGTGAAGTCAATCACATTTATTTATTTTTTATTTTTTTTGACAAGGAGCCAAGGCCACTTAATATATTTTTACAACTGGTTCAAGGGACTGGTTCAAGAAGGGCTCCCGAACAAAAGAACCAAAAAGAAAAACTTCGGTCAATCAAGTTTATTGAAAATAACCATTCATGAAGCATACAAAGTGTCTTCCTAAATGAAAGAATATGTCTGATTACAAAAAGTCTGCACCACTGTTGACGTTTTATTGAACAGGAAAAATTTGGTAATAGTGCAAGCCTGTTATAGAGGCAGAGGTTGAGTATTTAAATAACTTTTGTTTCCCCCAGTGGTCGGAGTAAGGGGAGGCACATCATTCCCATCATCTTCATCAGTTACAGAGGCAAACACCTCTGTGTACCTCTGTTTCCAGTACTGAGCGCGTTGCACACAAAAATCTACCATCCCCTGCATCTGGTCACTTATGATTTTGTTGTTTTTAGCACACACCTCACGAACTACCTCCTGTCTCTCATTTGTCATCTACAAACCACACACTTCTAGCTCAAGGTTTGTATTCTTATCGTCCAAGTCCATGACCTTGTTATTGAGTTCCATGCATTTCTTATTGAGTTCAGTGCATTTCTTATTGAGTTCGGTGCATCTCCTTTTCACTTCAATGAGTCTCCTTCAAGATGAGAAACAATCCCCTTCAGCCTTTCATTTTCAGCATGGGCCATTTCGACCTTCTATGTTAGCAGTTCTACTTGCATGGCATCAAACTTCATTGTGTCCATCCCATCGTTGCAGTCTACAAAGGGCGGTGGTGGTTGTCTTGCAGACTTCCCTAAACCACCATCGGAGGTGAGAACATCGGTCGTCCCATTCGCCTTTGAATTTGTAGCAAGCATTCTGTTCTGCGGAACAGATGTTTCGACACCCTTTCTTTTTCCTGTCCGTGGTCTTCCCATTGCCATCCCTACAAACAATGCCAAAAAGAAGTATCTGTAGACAGGTGGGCAAGACAACATGAAAAATGCAAGAAACAATAGTTTATGCCAACAAGAAAGGAACTGCTATCTGTTGCATTTTTTGGAATGAATAACATTATGCACGATACAAAAAGTTAACGTGTTCGATAAAGTTGACATGTTCACTAAACTAAGCACTTGGGTGGCAGGTTACCTACCAATTGGGAATCCATGTTTTGGGAAGATAACTCCATTAGTCAGCACTCCTCATCCTACATCCAACTTATTACACATATGCCATGAAACTATAACTGAAGTCTGGTGTATTTTAATAGATTTATTTTTTGGGGGGTTATTTTTTTCTTGTTAATTCATTTCAGATTCAGTGTTCAAAAACAAACAATCACAATGGTATATTCAACTATCGTAAGCTACAGTGGAAAGAGCACATGGTTCACAATTTCAATCAAACATTTCACTTCATCTGTATACGTAAAAGAGTTGCAGGGACCCTCTATTGGTACGCAATAACAAAACCTATGCATATGCAACATATAAGAGACCTTGAACAAAACTTGAACAGTAAACGACTATCATCGACTTTATTGTACCATCAACTATCATTATTAAAAATGTTGCGCACCAAAGAAAGGTTTGTGAAGTTATTAAAGGGTAGTTGATGGTGCAGGATCACCATGAAAGAGTCCAACAAATCAAGCCTTTAAAGTTATTTTGCTTAAAATAACAGGAAAGGTGCTTAAAATAGCAGGAAAGGTTGAATAATAATGTACAATTCATCTAAGACAAACAATAATTCAGAGGGTTTAAACTTTAAACTATGCTAAGGTAAAAGCCATGTCAATATAGCATCTCCAAATCCCATCTGAATAAAGTCTATCAAGACTGAAATTCCACCACAATATCTCACTCTAAATATTTGGAAAGAGGATCAACAACTATGATCAAAGAATATTTATCACCTCCGTTGTCTGGATTGCGCAATGGAGTTGACGGCACCATAAAATGCTTTACGCTTCTTCTCATTCTTATGCAACTCGGGAGGGGTGATGTCAAGTGATCGCAGCCTGTGACTTACCCGTCTGATCACAGGGCCATGTTTAACATCCTCTTTTTGTGGCTGGGCAGTTTTGCCAACTTTATCCTGCCACATACAAACGACATCATACGAGTGTTGCCTATTTCATTCCATTGAAATAAGGTAAAGGATGGAATGAGAAGACGGAGGAAGGGATCTTGTCATCTTCGAAACTTACCAAGAGTGGGGAACAGACCAGGTCTTCAATGGGCCACACCGCCCACGAGTTTAGGGAATCCAACAAGACATCGGCGAAAGGACCTGGGAAAGGTAGCTAGGCATTTGCATCAAAGACTTTGACGATGTGAACTTTAGCACAATGTCATGGGAGTGGAATAGTATGACACATTACACCCTTCCCCAGGCCATCAACAATGCCTTCCCCAACCACTGCCCCATCCAAGAGTAGGTGGACTTCAACTCCAACAGCAACAGCATGAGCATCTTCATTGGTGCACTCTTCTTTGTCTTCCACGGTTGCCTGCATCAGTAACGAGTGGACACGATCGCTCAAATAAAATTCTTTATACATCTCGATCAAACATAGTTAAATGAATCCATGCCAATGTAGTACAACAGTACCGGAGTATCTATCTCTCCCAGCCCGTTTCCCCCATCGCGGTCACAGTCTGCATTTGTACATCCATCATCATTTCCCCCAGACTCTTTGTCAATGCTTGTTTCTATCGGATTATGCTGCAAAATGTGACACATTGTACAGGAGTGTAAGTACACATTAAACCCATACGCCTACGAACACTACTGGACCAAGGCCGATGAATTTTACACGACTAAGGCAATAACAGGAACACAGATAATGGACATAAACCACAACATCATAAAAAATGCTCCAATATAACACTGCCCCTCACCGCCTGTTATCCAAAAGAAGAGCCCAATACCTGTTCATCTCTACTCTTATCCTCCGATGTCTGCCCCAATTGAGTGGACTCCTCTGTAATCTTCTCGCCACTTCATGCACTCAAATTTCCATTCACCGTCTCCTTCAGTTTCTCCCTCGAAATAGACTTCTGAAGTTTCTTGTTCGATATTGCAGCCAACTGCATAAAAAAAGAGTTACTATATAGTATAACACACCATGTCATGATATAGCACTACTGTCATGCACAATAGCACCGCATTACTTGTTCATCTTTGCAGCTATCCTCCAACCTCTACCCCAGTTGAGGAGGGTGCTCTGCAATCATCTCGCCATTGCATTCACTCGGTTTTTCAATCGTCGTCTCCTTCACCTTCTTCCTCCTAACAGACGTCCGAGATTTTGGACTTGATTTTTCGGGAACACTACACATGGTGTCATCAGGCAACTGCATTGACTGTTCTTTGCTTGTATCGTCCATCGTCTAGTCCAAGGCATGAGACTGCTCCACAATCTTCTCGGCACTGCATGCACCCAATTTTTCATTCGACGTCTCCTTCAGCTTCTTTGACGAAACAGACTTATACATAACAGACGCCCGAGGTTTTCGACTTAATTTTTTTCGCACACTGCATTCTATGTCATCCAATACCACGGGATAGTCCATGCTCCCTCCACGGACCCCATCACCCTACAATGACATGGACGAAATAGTCAACATACTACACAGTGCAGTGCAAAGCATACCATGCAATGAAAACACACATATGGACAAGCCAACAGACAATCACCTTCGATGACAAATGTGTCGTGTCATCTGAAGTTAGACTTGTTTTTTCTGCGGCATTCTTCTTTTCTTGCTTCCTCGATGAATCACATGCAGGCTCATCGGCTGGCACGTTTGTTTGAGGATGTGAAGTCCGCCTTCTTTTTTCCACAGCATTCTTCTTTTTTTGCTTTGCCGACAAAACAAGTGCACCCTCTTTTGTTTGATGACTTGAAGCCCGCCTTGATTTTTTTGCAGCATTCCTCTTTTTTTGCTTCCCCAATGAAACAGATGTAGCCTCATTCACTGGCACGTTTGTTTCACGATTAGCCTTCGATGACAGAACCTCCTCGCCATGGCCTGCACTATCACTTAAAATCTGGGCACCAGGATAGGATACCTCAATAAGTCATTCTTCACATGTTTAAAGGAATTTAGTAAACTGTAAAAAAATATGATCACTGAAAAATTACCTCTGTTGCAATATTCTTTCTTTGCAGTAACTATAAAACCTTCTTCCTTCTCGCCTCCCTAACCGAACTATTGTCGTACACACGCATTGCTTCCTTTATCTCTTCCTTCCCTTCGGTAGGAAGCTCATCACGTGTTTTCTTGCCATATTTCATATAGACCCGGTCAGTGACACATTTTTTTTGCATACTGCGTCGTACGCCCATTTGGTATTCAATATTACACTCCCTCTTTTTCAACTCCAACGGCGATTTCTTCCTATAATCGGTATTGCGCTTTCCACTTCCACATTGTTGACGACTGCATCATGCAATCCCCAAAAATGGTAGTTGATGTTCTCTAGCTCTATGCATATTGAGCCTCCCCAGATCCCAAAACCGACGACCTCCATTTTCGGAACAATAACGGAAGAAACAAAAGTAGTGCAACCTGCCATTAATATGTTCTCTTTTGTGATCGACCTGTTGTTGCACACAGCCAACAGAGACAAAGAGTCACATTCAATTTTGCACTAATCAAGCATTATAAAGATAATCCAACATATAATGACTAATAGTGGACCTCCTTGTTACTCGCCCCTCCTTGTTCCTGTTCACGACCGCTGATAGAATCATGTTGCCATTCAGCCTCCTGCTCTATGCTTACCTCGTGCTCGCTACAAACGTCCCATTTTTCACTCTCACTGCCTCGAGCATCAGTATAATCAGCCTCATCTACACTTCCACTAGCCTCATCTTCCTCACCAACATAGCCACTATCATAATGTTGTTCAATAAAATAGCACACATCATCGATCCATTTTATGCCCATGTATATATCTACATTTCCACTTATAAATTCCAACTTCCACCAACCATGCCATGCAATGATGGAAAAAATATATAATGCAATGAGAAATAATTACCAGTGTGGTTCTGTAGTCGCTGAGAAGCCAACTTGGCAATGGGTTCAAAATTGGAGACCCGACTGGTGACTCATTCAGATTTGAATCCCCAACTAGTCCCTGACCTGAAGGCCCATCCCCTGACTCTTTCGGATTTGAATCCCCAACTAGTCCCACATCTGAAAGCCCAACTCCTGAGTCTTTCAGATTTGAATCCTCAACTACTCGTGGATGTGAAAGCCCAACTCTTGAATCTTTCAGATTTGAATCCCCAACTTGTCATGCATTTGAAAGCCCAACTCCTGAGTCTTTCAGATTTGAATCCTCAACTACTCGTGGATGTGAAAGTCCAACTCTTGAATCTTTCAGAATTGAATCCCCAACTTGTCGTGCATCTGAAAGCCCAACTCCTGACCCTTTCAGATTTGAATCCTCAACTAGTCCTGGATACGAAAGCCCGGCTCCTAAAACTTTAAGATTTGAATCTCCAACTGGTCATGCATTTGAAAGCCCAACTCCCGACTCTTTCGGATTCGAATCCTCAACTACTCCTAGATGTGAAAGCCCAACACCTGAATCTTTCAGATATGAATACCAAACTCTTCCCGCATATGAGAACCCACCTCTCTCCTAGGTATACAAATTATCTCTCCAATCACAAGCATTAAATAGTTACAACACCAAGCAATACTACATGTTACATAATCCATTAAAACTACTTAGCTTACAGGCAGGTCGATGTCACGTGTCACTGGGAAGCGAATGCGGCCAACTCCCAGAAGATCATCTGCCTTTAGCTCCAACAACCCATAATCAAGATCAGCATTTTCCCTCAACCTTTTTCGCAACACAATTGACATGATTGAACTGAAACATAAAAAAATGCAATTCATATTCGGCACACTATCAATAAGACCACACATTCACTACAAATGACACAGCCAACACATGACCGGTTATGCCCACATTCCAATACAAAGTCAGCGTGTAACTGTGTTATGTACAACCCAGCTAACAGTTTAGCCATAAACTATCCATGACATTCCTCTCTAGAACATATTTGGTTGCAATTGCAATGAAATAATGACTATGACACATCACCAACGCTGTTAAAAAGGCTACCTATGTTCTCCCCATCCAAAATACAACACAAAAACTAGAATTTCTTAAGGATTGATAAACAAGGATACAAAACACGCTTAATAGATCAGCTGTGTCTATTCCGGCTCCAAAATGGACCTTTCTTACAACGTGTTACCGACAGGTTAGTCAATCGCAGCCGCTAATTGCAAAATCAATGTTGTAAAACGAATGTGCAGCAATTAAGATGGTCAATCTACGTCAGAGAATAAACAGCGATTCATTACCATTAACAAAGTCTTTCACGATAATTAATAGGTACAGAGACCTCCAATTCATTTTTCGAAAGACACAAGTCTTTTGAAACGAGTGCATATTCTAAAGCTTCCATCTCTTTGTTGACATGGGAATAGTATTATTTATTGAAAATGTACTCTTAATTTACGAAAAGAAAAAAGAAAAAAACACTCTAAAGGATAGACACATGAGGAGTTCGTCATGCCAACCCGAGACACCACAAACAGAAGCCCAAATAACATTTCAGTTGGAGTTGGATCATCAAACACATGTACTTCTCAAACATCACAAACATCAATAATCTAGAAATACAAATACACTACGATGAACATTAACACTCTCATGCAAATCAACAAAATATATACAAATTTATAACAGATAGTTCACAAGAATCAGGATTTCTGCTTCATATATTCAACACTGGTTTCATGACTCGAAGATCCATAAATAACAATATTAAGGCATTCAAGTTCGAAAATTATATCTTATTGTCTAATATGGTGCATCTATAGCATATAATAAAACACATCAGCCAATTGCATTGTTCATTTTCATTATTATCAAATTCAGTAAAAGTAAGGACATTAATATTACATGATCAAGAACTGAAATTTATACATACATTTGTGCCGCATAAAAAAAAATTACATACAAAAAACTATATATATATATATATATATAACAAGCGCCTTTCAAAAAGTTGCACAAGCCCAAAGATTATTAATAAGTGGACATTACAGTGCAAGTAGTATTAAACAAGGGAGATAGAGCAACAATTTGGGAACATCTGGATGTTTGCCAGGGGACTACTCAATAGTCCTTGAAAATCAACAACCTGCATGGATAACTCATGTTACTGGTAATCTACATTGGGAAGTACATGCATTTCAAAAGACAAAAAAGGAACCTACATGTTCATATATGAAATTGCAGTTTAACATCCAATATAAACTACTACTAAGTAATTTATATCACCTAAATTATATATGTCAATTTGCCATAGTACCAGAGTTGTCTATATCAACCACCTATTTTCATACTATTGATGTGTGCTCAAGGACAGACGCCTCTATTCTGACTCGAAATCAACGCTATGGTCTGACTAACACGCAACTTAGTCACACGTTTTACACTATATTTTACATTCAATCGATGCAATTGGATAACATGTCACTAACACGCAGTACCATTTGTCTATTCTCAAGCCTTGTTATTGACTAACTCCATCTACTATGGTAAATTGCATCGCGTGTTAGCCTTTGGCTTTACCGCTGTTAGCTGCATCAAATCACAACTCCTACATGAACAATGGTCCGAGAGGTTGTGTCTCTTCTGGTTCCAAAATAGAAAAATCATACAGACTAACAACCTTGTGTTAGACAGAAGCAGCCATCAAATGCAAAACCTACGATTAAAAACCTGCCACAAACATGGGGTGTTAGTCCCCCCATTTTGTTTTTTGCAGCCACAATAGAGGCATCCCACTACGAGAGTAACTTGAGTTTCGTGCTAGTTTTTTCTCTGACAAAAGTACCAAGTTTTTGCAGCCCGCGGCCTCTTCTTCCTGCCAAGATGCCCTCCAAATGTGATTCCTTCATTCACCAGCTTTTAATGTGCATGATATGCACAATAAACCGACAGTAACCACGTAGCATGTTGCAGCCATCCTCCGGCATTTCCACATAATTTTGCATGGGCACCGAGGACTAAAACCGAGAACTCGACAACAACTCCACATCACATACCATGGGTCGGAGCACCACGAGAAGTTGGCATGGTATGCATGTCTTGGAAATATATGTCGATGCATGTTGTTGGTATTTTACGTCCACTGTCGAGCCACAATACACATAGCCTCCCACATATATATGCATTTATGTTTATTCTGTACTTTTCGAGTGTGATTAGGTGCTTCCAACTTGTGTCAGACATGTCTATTCTGGATTCAAAATGAGATTGTAACAACGACATGAATCGACATACATGACACATGTCTATTCTGGCTCCAAAAAGGACATATCGTACCAATGACATGCATCAACATACATGTCTGAGAATATATATATATATATATATATATATATATATATATATATATATATATATATATATATACATATATATATATATATATATGCAAATACAAGTGGCAAGCACCTAATAGCTACATGAAAGACAAAGTGAGATAAAATGTTTTGTTTCAAATTGAGCTTCTTCTACGTGGTCTTGACCTCGTTTACATGTTATGGTTTGCCTTTTGATGCAAACAAACTCCTCAAAATTAGGTTGTTGACTCGTTGATGCAACCATTCCTTGACTGTGTGTGACCTACTCTTATTTAGGAGTTGATCTATTGGTTGCTGACAATTAGGAGTTGATCTGTTGTTTGTTTGATGATAGCAAACATGGTGCCTTTTTCATTTGCCTAACATGGAAAAAGTAAGACTAATGCGTGAACAAAAACATTATTGTTGAAGGGCTCCTTGTTGAAGCAGCCTCGGTCTATTCTGGCTCATTGTTGAAGGGGGATTTATGGGACTATAGGTTTTCTTTTTTTTATCTAATGAGCACCTGAGAATAATGGAAACAGAGCATAATATTTCCATAGTTTCTTTTATCTATGTTTTATTCTGTTGTTTTCCTCTGTATTGTAGAGGACATGTTTGTGTGTGTGTGTGTGTGTGTCTGCGAGTGTCTGTGTGTGTGTGTATTGCTTCATATATATATATATATATATATATACTAACACACACCAAACCGCAAACAAACAATCCAAACCCTGACGGTTTTCAACAAAATCCCAAAAATCAGTCGTCAACAATCAAAAAGGGAACCTTGGTATCCTAACACGACCATGCTGCAAAATGGTGCCTAATTTTCACAGACAAAACACAAAATGACACAGGAAATAAAAAAAAAATATTGAATGTCTTAGGGTTTCAAATTACCGTAGCCGCCTAAGCCTCCACCCAAATCGTTGTCCTCTTGACACCTCCTGAGGGCACACTCACAACCACCTCTGCGATACAAAAATGATATAAAAATTTACAATTTCAAACATTGGGTTGACGAAGGAATCATAAAACTATCTTTATCTGTTAGGGTTTGAATTTACCGATGCCGCCATAACCCTAAACAACAATCTTCAATTGTACCACCCCCTGTACGCTACGATACCTCCTCCCTGCACATGAAAAAAAAACCACGTGTTAACAAGCGAGAAGGGTATACGACTAACAATATACCTAGACAACTTGGGTTATGCATGCGGTCGGCTTTTCTCCTCCCCTTCGGAGCCACACATATTTTAAGAATGCATACCTATAACTACAATTGAAGCGCAGCTCCTTCGCTCAGTGATTCAACAGGGCACATGAATTTACAGCCTGAATTTCCAAGGTCGGATATTTTGTTTCGCCTCCACCAGCGCGTTCTACATGCAGCTACCGAACGAAATATATTTTCAATTTTTGCGAAATGGAGTTTTCATTCAAATTTTTTTTTTAAATGAATTGAAAACTGTGCCCATAACACGTGGTCGCCGCCCGATGTTAGTCATGTTAGTCGACGCAAAATCGAAATTGGTTGTCACCGAAAATGTAAAACGCTTGCCCGGCGGTATGTTAACCACCTTGCCCGATGTAACCGTAATCGTCACATTGCAGTGACAACGGCCGGGAAAGTGTTAACTGCGAGCAAGCTTTTCCGTCAAACGCAGAACGACAACATCATCCATGTCATCGCAGCCACGAATTCCTCCATGTCATCTGTGGGTCCCAGGAACGTCGCTCTCATAGACCTGACGTACTTGAATGGTATGCCTTCGGCATCATATCAAGGCATACCGTTTTGAAGCCAAAATAGCTACAACCTCCAACAAGAAGACTGTCTCTTCGAGCACTTGCTTAAAATATCTCTTGTTCCCGATTCCCACATTCACAGATAGATCACCACCATTGTTACCATCTGGTGGTTTACTTCCCATACATAAAATTCGGCAGCAAGAAGGGCATTAACGCTCTGTATCCTCAACAGGACAAACCAACAAGAGGGTTGTCCATGCCCGCATGGTGTGAGGGTTCGCACAAGCGAACAGCCACTCCCAAATTACTTAATGACCCAACTTGCAGAGCCAAAAATCTCCAGCCATAGAGTAAGTTTCGGTATATTATAGGCACAACAAATACTTTTATGTTGATGCTCCTCATGGTTATAGTTTTAGTTTTGGTATTTCATCTTCAAAGGCTCCATTGTCAGTCATACAAGCTCCAATTTTTAATAATTTTTTTCTTCATACTAATTTTAAATTATCTTTGAGGTGGTGCAGGTATTTTAAATTTGTATACTTGAATTGACCATTTTTAAGATTCTTTATAGTGGTTTAGGTATCTTCTAATTTTGATTCAGAAGCTACTAAAAATTTATAGATTTTCATTAGTGACATTACTTAGTTCTCAGCTTGGGACCTTTCAAGACTTTTTTTAAACACAAATAATCGTGCCTTTCAAGATATAATTTATTGAAAGTGCATATTTTTTTTTGAGTAATTCATAATAGTGTTGTTGGTTATTATTTCAATTTTTTAATGATATTATAAATTTAACATTTGAAAATTTAATTCAACATTACTTTCCTTGGTGGTAGCAATTATACTCACACTAATTATAAAGCAATAAAACATTTTCATTAGAGGGCTCATTTTAGAAATTAGTAAAAGGGGTGTGTATTTATCTTGTTTCTTTTTCATAAACATTCTTTCCAACACTTTTACTTTTTACATCATGCATCAAAGTTTAGTTCTTATTATACTATATAATTAGTTTGATTAGAAATATAGAATGATTTTCTTCTTAAGAAATAAAGGATTTTATCAAAGAATAGCCTACTCTAATTGGAAAAAACTTAAGAGGTATGTGAATTTTTTATTACATTTAGTATAATCACAATTTTTTGATTCACTACACAATGAGCATTGATATGGACTAGGTGGGATAAATCGATTGAGATTGAGTAGGTGATTCTCAAGATCACAAGTCCACATCACATTATAGCTTCTCTTGTTTAAGGTCCTATATGTTATTTAAGAAAGAAGTAGCCTACTATTTATCTATATTCTATTAGGATTGAAAACTGAGGGGTTATGAATGTCACCATTAAGGCTAATTAGTTTCAATATATTCTCATTGGATTTGGCATCTAGCTCAAATAACCACTAATCACATTTTTTGATAACCAGGTTCTCACACAAATTATATGGAACCCAATCAATCATTAGTGTACCAATCACATAGAAATTCAAATGCACTACATTCAAGAGCTTATCCATAGATTAGTAACTAATCTTCACTATTGCTTTACTTCAAATAAAGTTTCTGATATTTTTATCAAAACCTTCATAGAAATTAAGTATCTTGAAATTTTAGCTTTCTTAGGGGTGTGAGAAGCTTCATCTTATGAAGGCTTCTTGGCCTTTCCATTCTCTCTATTCTTGGGGTCTCTAAACTCTCTATTTGGGGGTTTTAATGGAAGGGTATATTCTCTCTTTTCTTGATAGGATTTTTTCTATATGATTGATCTCTATTTACATCCACTTATATTGCTCTTAAAAGGGTGGTATTAGTGTAGGTTTTTATTTTCTTAGCTTTTATATTATTATTGAATTTTATTTAAGGTTTATTATTTTAATAAAGTGGGTGTTGATTCTAAATAGGTTGATACATGTTGGATGAACAATTATATTTCTAGTTTCTTTATCTTAACCAATGCACTTGTAAGTATTGATTTATTTTATCAAATAGATTTTAATAGATTTTAGTTTTAAATATATTTTTAATAGATTTTACTTTTACAATATCCAATCACAATTTATTCAAGAATTTTCATTGGATTTGGATTTGGATGTGATACTATTGCAAATTAAATGAGTGGTTGACAATGTGAGAGGTATGAATAAAGAAGGTATAAAAACTTCCTTAAGGAATAGTTACCTATGGCACGTAATAATAGATTTGATATTTTCAATTGAATTAAATTTAGGATAAAAAGGTAAAAATAAAATTAGGGACACATTGTTATCCATGATTAGAGGGAATATAAGATAAGTTTACTCCTTGATCTTCTAATATTACAAATCTTCAAGATTAGTATGTGGAACTACTTGTATTGAAAGAATGTGAGAATCAATACCATTAAATAACAAGATTACTATTACCTTTATTATTTTTTAGTCATATGGTATTATGCACATAATTTCACAATAATTCATAACTTCTGTAACATAATTATGTATGACATATCTAACTTGGAAGTCATGGTTTGCATTTGTGTGAGAGTGCGTCTTCTAGAACTTCCACCTTATCGATCCATGCTTTCCTTTCCATCTCCATCGCCCACTTCAAATTGTCCCACTTAAATCTTCAATTAATTCCATAATTTCTAATATGTTATTACCACTCATTTCCATGCTTTAAATACAAAGACACTTACCCTTTGGATGTCTTCATTACAAGGTTCATTTTGTCTATGAGATTTGGGAGCACAGTGTCCCTTTTTAATGTAATCCAGCACCTGATTAGTTGTATCTGTCTATTATCATCATGCATCATATAATAAATACTTAGTTAATTAGTATAAATATTTAAACATTTAAATGATTATCAAATTTAAGATAAAAAAAAATTATCACATTCACCTCTTATTACCATCATAGAATACCTATTCACATTAACAAAACATTTATGTCTTCAATGTATTAGGTGAGAAATAGAAGTCAAGATATTATATGCATCTATAGATGGCCATTGACATACCTGCAAGATAGGCATTGTGGACATAACCGTTGTATTCCTGACTGGTATGCTCTCCAGTGAAATACACTGCCCCAACTGGTGCCTGACATCAATTAATAAAATGTTTTCTTAGTAATAATAAGTGTTTCCTTCTTCCAAAGACCATTTTGAGAGATGTGTGAACAATTTTAAAGTTGATTTAGATGACGGACCTGTTATCTCGAAAAGTCGTGTACGGATGCTCCTATAGGCCAGTTGGAATAAGTTCCCTTGTAGAACCGATCTTGACCCCATCTGGGAATCAAAATCGCTTCCATTTCAGGAATGTGATTGCCAAACATCTTTCTGAGAATTGACATTATTTCGGCTTTGGTTTCCTTGTCAGGCTGGTGTTCTATCCTCCGGGCTTCATCGTCTGTAACTGTCACCATTAGCAGATTTCCTTCCGGGTATTCATTTTCCAAATGTTGAAAAACAGGGGAAGGTAATTTTAAGAAATGCATTCAATCTAAACAAAGGGTTTCCACTGCTTGAAATGAGAAAATAGGTGATCACACCTGCCAAAAATTGTAGTAACCTCTTTTCTCATGAGCATACATGAAGAACTCAGTGCCAGGTCCATTGGGCCAGAACTTGGAGGGGAACTTCATGAAGATCTTGCAGTAAATCACCAAATCCCACTTGTATATTGCCATGAGTTTCCAAAGCTGCACATACATATTCAGGATCCTCGTTGATCATGAATTTCTTTCATACATTGTCGATTAAGTTAAATAAAAACTTCAGAAAATTTTAATAACTTATGGACATTGATTTTTCAAATTACAATCCACAATCTATCATAGTTTTACAAAAAGCTTTTACCATGTTGTAAACAAACAAATCTACCCACAGGCAAGTCAGGTTTTAATTCGATGAGTTTTGTTTGAAGAACCCCCACACTGACTGATACAATGGCGTTCTCTGCGGTATAAACTGTACCGTCCTCTGTTCAAACCTTCACACCCTTGTCTGTCTGTGTATTCAATTTTTCTAACAACCTGCACCATAGTTTGTATTGTAAAATTTTCTAACCGGCACAGTATGGATCTAGCAAGAAGAGAAGAGCAAAACTTGCAGAAGAAAAATCAGAAGAACAAATGAAAGCAATAAAACCATTTTCATTATTACAAATTTGTATGATTACAAATGATATATAGATCACAGGAGCAGAAATTATGCATGAGATGCATGAAATTTCTGAAGATGTAGATCAGTTAAACTGAAATAATGAGGTAGATTGAGTTTAAAACTCTTTAGTTAGCTTACATTCACAATGCATATGCAACGCCTGTTCTCCATGAATCATGGGCAGAACAGAAAGTTAACTGTGCGCTAACACTCCCCCTTAAGTTTAACTAAGGAGAGATATGGATCCAGGCAACAAAGCCTGATCAGAAACCCAATTACAAAGAAGAAAGGAGAAAACCCAATTGAGAAAAACTCCTAACCATTATTCTAACTATAGAAGAAAGCTGCAATTGCCGATGAAAAAGAACTGCAAATGAATCCACACTGGAACAGGATTGTACAAAATCATAGAAACCACTGCATGAGTACCTCTGGGATACTTTGAAAATCAGTTGTACATATTTTGCATTGCTCACATGGATGAACAGACAAGTACACGGTCTCTAAATACAGAAACTGATCATCTAAAGACAGGAAGATATGAATCTGCAGAAATGTGCTCCAAGCTGAAGAACTTCAAAATGTCCTCTGATTAGGATGATGCCATTGTTTATCCATTGCTCAATAATGTCCAACTAGAAAGAAACTATGGAAGCACACGAGGATGCAACTCTGGAATCTTATGTAGTCAGAAACCCTGCTAGAAAGAATCTCTAGGAGCAAACAAAGTTGCAACATTGGAATCTCATGTAGATAGGAATTTAGAACAAAAGAATACCTTTGACTGTCAATAGGAGGAAGAGAGCATAGCAACTTTAATCTTCTATTTTATTCAGGAAACTTATTGAAAGAAACCTATACTAAATGCATTAAGCAAAACCCTCATATAAACTTTCTAAAAGTTCTTTTTTTTTTTTACAAAGCCCCAATTTTTTCAAATCTTTGTCATGCAGTGCTTGCAAAGCACGTACAAGTTTTAAAGAATCAATATAGGGAAAAAACACATGGAGCATGCAAAAATTAGGGAAAGAATATGCATGCATCTAGAAACAGAGATCTACATCAGCTTCCATGGTGATGGTAATCTTCATAAATCTGACAGCAAATAATTGTTGTGCTCCTTCCTTCTAGCTCTAGGCTCTGATACCATGTAAAATTTTCTAACCTGCACAGTATGGATCTAGCAAGAAGAGAAGAGCAAAACTTGCAGAAGAAAAATCAGAAGAACAAATGAAAGCAATAAAACCATTTTCATTATTACAAATTTGTATGATTATAAATGATAAATAGATCACAGGAGCAGAAATTATGCATGAGATGCATGAAATTTCTGAAAATGTAGATCAGTTAAACTGAAATAATGAGGTAGATTGAGTTTAAAACTCTTTAGTTAGCTTACATTCACAATGCATATGCAACACCTGTTCTCCATAAATCATGGGCAGAACAGAAAGTTAACTGTGCGCTAACATGTATGAGTTTTCCACAGTCTAGATTGTTGAGTATGATCTAAAAGACTAAAACATCAAATAAAGAACAATAGACAGCTAAAGAAAAAAAACTTACATACAAATTTTCCACAATCTAGATCATTAAATATGATCCAAAACATCAAATAAAGAACAATACACAGCTTAAACCAAAAACAAAAACTTGTATACACAACTTGCACCATAGTTTAGATGTGTTGAAAAATCCTTGCTTTCATTTTTGAAAGCTCGGAAAAGGGCCAAACCTTGTTGAGCTTCAGACGTGGGTTTGAAATAGATCCATTAGCAGAGTGGAGAAATTCCTGGGCTATCCTATGAACAATGTATTCGTAACCTCGACTGTCTGCAATAAAATACTCATCTTCTCCAAATTCCTCGAAAGTAGGATTGGGCTCCACATTCTTCAAGCTTGTCACTCTCGGAGGCTCTAGACATCCGGAGTCCAGACCCAAACTTAACATTAGTAACTTATTTCCATAATACCTAGTCAAAATGCTACCAATCTCAAATGGCTTATAAAGTTATACACGACGCACGGTGATGATACCTGCAATTTCAAAGTCGTACAAGAAGAAATCGATAGCCATCTCCAACGGTGTGATGGGAACACTATATGAAAACAATAAAAAACATCAATTAGATCTAAGATCAGTGAAAGAGTAAGGCTCAGAATGAACAACAGCGAAGAGCAACCAGACCATACTGTCCAAAGGTCCTCTGTGAAGCCAAAATAGAAATGTCTTCCCCTCCGCTCTTTTGCAACAATGTGGACAGATTTGAACTGAAATCAGATGATATTGAAGCTAACTTTTAAGGGCGCGCCACAGCAGACTGAGGCAGAATATCTCCCCTACACATCAGTAAACATTTTTAATGATTGAATAGAGATTGATATTTTTTTGATCATGATTATTTTTAGATTAGATTATATGTTAGTTTTGTATCAATATTTTGAATCATATTTTGTAATCTATTGTCAAAAAGATAATCTGTTTTTACACATTTTTAAAATTTCTGATAGCATTCTATTATTCTGATGATGAATCACATGATCTGTTCTAAAATGACGATGCAAAAAATAACACACAATCTAATTTCAAAATGATGATGCAAAAAGTAACACATAATCTAATCTTAAACGATGATATAAAAACTATTACACAATCTAAAACAAAAACAATCACGAACAATTTCTAGATTGTAAAAATTTGATGTTTTAGAAATTTTCTTTTCCAAATATATGTTAGGATGAAAAATCGAATTGAAAAACAGTAGATTAACAGAATTAACAACACACAACACAAACAAAGAGACACACAGATTTATCATGGTTCGGCAATTGCCTACATCCACACTAGAAGTAGGGGAATCACTCTATTATTCACCAATCTGGTTTACATATACACAGTTGCAATCAGCTCCAGCAATTAACCTTCAGAAATGAATTACAATCAGCTCTTAAAGAGCTAGCAAAGAGAATATGAATAGCCAAGAGTTTTGGTGGCAAACAAGGAAGGAATCTGTTGGACTTCAACTTCCAACAATCTCCCACTGAAGGCCAACGAACTGCTGCAACAAGTAGATTCCCCCACTCAGTTCTGCTATCAATTATTGGAAAGGCCGAGAGAAGCTCGGCAGAAATCGAACTTCTCCCACTTAACCACTTTAGTGAGCACATCAGCTGGATTCAGGTCAGTATGAATCTTATCTACATGAAACTTGCCTTCTTCGACCATATGGCAAACATAATGACTATGAACATCAACATGTTTTGACCACGGTTGAGATGTCTGTTGTTTAGTCATAAAAATTGCACTGTTGTTATCACAAAACAAAGCAAAATCTAATTGCTTCAAACCCAACTCATTGAACAAGAGTTGCAACCATACCATCTCTTTTTCTCCCTCAGAAAGAGCTATGTATTATGCTTCCGCGGTTGATTGAGCAACTGTATGTTGCAATTTTGAAGCCCAACTAATCGCTACCCTGGCAAATGTGAAAGCATAACCAAAAGTAGACTTTCTTTTGTCTAAGTCATCGGCAAAATCAGAATCGGTAGACCCTTGCAAAACTGTCTTATTCTTTCCAAACCATAAACAAAAATCAGAAGTACCTTTGAGATACCTACAGATATACTTAACCACCTCCCAATGTGATTTTTCCAAATTAGCCATAAATCTTCTCACCAAACCCACGGCATGAGCAATATCTGGTCGAGTAGATACCATAGCATACATGAGACTTCCAACTGCAAATTTGTATGGAATTTATCCATAAACTCCTTATCTTCTTGTGTTTTAGGACACAATTGAGAAGACAACCGAAAATGAGAGGCTAAAGGTACACAAATAGACTTAGCATCTACCATACCAAATCTGTCCAAGACTTTTTTAATGTAGTCTTGCTAAGATAGCTTGAGTTCTCTCTTTTTTCTATCTCGAAAAATAGTCATTCCTAGGATCTTCTTTGTTGCCCCTAAGTCTTTCATGGAAAATTCCTTTGCTAAATGAGTCTTAAGTTCACTCACAATCCTCATGCTTGTGCCGGCCACTAGCATATCATCCACATAAAGGAGAAGAATGACAAATTCGCCATTAGGAAGCTTCTTGAGTAGATATAAGGATCAGACTCGCTGCGAGTAAACTTGTGGTCAATCATGAACTTGTCAAATTTAAGATACCACTGTCAGGGGGCTTGCTTAAGCCCATACAAACTGCATTTCAATCTACAATAAATGTGTTCCTGCCCCTTTTTAATAAACCCTTCCGGCTGATGCATAAATAGTTCCTCATCAAGGTTACCATGGAGAAAAATCGTCTTCACATCAAGTTGTTCAAGTTCAAGATCCCAAGCTGCAACTAAGCCCAATACTGCTCGGATGGTAGTCATTTTAACTACTGGCAAGAAAATTTGTTTGAAGTCGAGGTCTTGTTGTTGATCATATCCCTTTACAACCAGTCTTGCTCAAAATCTTTTGTGACCATTGGCTTTATCTTTTAGTTTGTATACCCATTTATTTCTTAATGCCTTTCTGTCAGGCGAAAGTGGCACCAAATCCCATGTCTGATTTCTCACTAGTGTGTCCATTTCTTCATACATTGCAGCATGCCAGTTATCATGGTCTACATTTTTACAAGCCTCTTTGTATGTTGCAGGCTCTGTTTGATCAGAGATGAGCAAAGAAGGTTCAGCCTCTTCACAAAACAATAAGTCATAATCAGAAAATTTTGTAGGAGGTCGCCTTTGTCTGGTTGATTTCCTCAATTGACTCTCAGCTGGAGTAGTAGAACCATTATGTGTCCCTTGTTTATGTACATTTACATTGCTTCCACTGTTAATGTCTCTACTAATATCCCTATTTGTTTTCCTATCTACAGGGTATGCGAAAACTTGTGGATTTTTATCCACATTGTGTGCAAGCAATTTGCGAGAAAATGAACCTCTAGAAACATCGTGCTCTGCCTGCAATGACTATTTGTGTAGGGAGCTAGGTTTGCGGGAGGGGGATGCCACATCACCATCAGTAGTTTGGATGCACAATGGTGGTAGAGACCTCGTAGCAGTAGGTGAGTGCAGGGGACGAGGCGGTGCAGAGACTGTAGTGTGAGAGTGGGCGGAGAGCTCACGGGAGGTAGCTTACGCAGAGGGGAAGGACGTTGCAGGGGGTTCACGGGGAGCCTGCAGCGTTGGCAGGTCCTACGAAGAGTGAGGGGAGGCTACAGGGAATCCGAGAGGAGAAGGAGAGGAGACTGGGGGTGCGGAAGCTGCAGGGAGCTCATGGGGTGTGGGGAGGATGAAACACATTGTGCAGGCTAAGGTGGAGTTGAAGACCACTGTGTGGGTTGCCCAACCAATCGGGAATAAAGGGAGCCAAGGTTTCCTACAATATGAGTGGTATTTTGGGGAGAATTCACTCTGTTATGGGGACCCCCATTTTCAAAGTTACAAGAAGACCAAACATTTTCATCACTCTCTTCTTCATTCTCAGATTGAGAATTGTATTCAATAGATGTAGATGTCATAGGAGCTCCCACTGAATGAGAGAGTGGAGGCAGAGCACTGGTAGTCAAATTCTGAAATAGAGACATAGGGACATATTATGTCTCTGATTTATTTGCATCTTGTAGTGGTGGAAAGGAGGTTTCATGAAAGACTACATCTCTGCTACGAACAATCCTTTTGTGAACTGAATCCCACAATCTGAAACCAAACTGCTCTTCTCCATACCCCACAAAGATACATTTCAGCGACTTTGGATCCAATTTCGTTTGCTTTTCTTTGGGTATATGCGAGAAGGCTTCGCATCCAAACACATGAAGATGCGAATATGAAATCCTTTTCCCTTGTCATTCCTCTTCCAGAATACCAGAATCCAATTTAGATGATGGACTTCAGTTGATTAAATATACTGATGTGTTACACGCTTCTGCCCAAAATTCTTTGCCTAAACCTGCATTAGACAACATCCATCGTGCCTTCTCAAGAATTGTTCTATTCATCCTCTTGGCTGCACCGTTTTCTTGAGGAGTGAAAGGGACAACCTTGATTCTTCTAATCCCATTATCAACACAAATATTATCAAATTCATGTGAACAAAATTTCCCACCGTTATTGGTTTGTAAGCATTTAATCCTATGCCCAATCTGGTTTTCAACTAAAGCCTTGAAAATTTTAAATTTTGAAAACACTTCAGATTTCCTAGAAAGCAATTAAATCCATACTTTTCTTGTACAATCATCAAGAAATGTTACAAAATAGTTAGCTCCTTCAATGGAGGTTACCTCGGTCGGTCCAAAAACATCTGAGTATACAAGCTCCAGCGGTGTTGTCTTTGTGTCACGCCCACCTTTCAAAAAATTGGCTCTCTTTTGTTTGCCATAAAGGCAATGTTCACAAAAGGCTAAGTCAACAAGCTTGAGGCTCGGTAGCTGATTTCTTGTATGCATAACATGGAGACCTTTTTTTCTAATGTGCCCAAGTCTTTGATGCCAAAGATCTGCTTTGTTGTCCTCAATCACCATTGCAACTCCCACTTCACCATGAGTCTTAAATATGTATAGGCTTCCCACTTTATTACCATTTGCAATCAGCATGGTGCCATGGGTTACTTTCCATGTATCCGGGAGAAAATTAACATTAAGACCTTAACCAAAGAGCTGTCCAATGGATATCAAATTCCGCTTCAATTTTGGGACATGGCGAACATCTTTGAGCAGCCATGTTTTACCACCTTCTAATGGCAGAAATACATCCCCTTTGCCTGTAATTTCACAAGCTTTGTTATCTCCTAAGAAAACATTGCCAAAATGACCTTCATGGTAGTTAATGAATGCTTCAAGACATGAGGTAGCATGATAGGAGGCACCGGAATCAAGCACCCATGAATCTAGAGTAGTGTTGGTTGTTGAAAGGATTAAAACGCTATCATCTTTATCATAAACTATATTTGCTTCGCTATCCCGCACTCTCTCCTGTGCTCTTTTGAAATTTCTGCAATCCTTTTCACATGACCAGCTTTGCCACAAAACCAACATTCACCATTTCAGTTTCTAGACTTCAATCTCTTTGTTGATTTCGAACATCTATAGTAATTATTTCTGCCTCTATTATCGGTGCTGACCACCGTTAAGGCTTCACCGGATGAAGGTTCATCATTCTTTCTTCTCAAATCCTCGCTGAGAAGAGTAGCTGCTACATCATTAAAAACTAACTTATTTTTACCAGATATAGATGTGATAACTGTTGTTACAACACCATCCTTGCTACCTGGTAAAGAACACAATAATAAAACAGCCTTGCTTTCATCATCTTGTGTCATCCCCACCAAAGTTGCTTGACTAATCAATGTATCGAATTCATTGATGTGGTTTGCCATAGCACAACCTTCCTTCATTTTCAGTTTGTACAAGCTTCATAATAAAAACTTTATTTGCAGTCGATGTCATTTCATACATGGTGGAGAGTCTATCCCATACATCTTTTGTTGTTGCATCACCCGTGACATTGAAGAGAACATTATTGGACAGCGAGAGAAAAATTGTCGCTATCGCCTTCTTGTCCAATTTTTCCCATTCTTCATCAGCCATCCTAGCTGGTTTCTTTGTTTTCCCTTCAAGCGTGAGTGAAAGGTCTTGCTTTATCAGCAAAGACTCCATCTGCACTTTCCATAACCCGAATCTCTGACCGGAGAACTTCTCTATCTTCGATTCTTCCATGATTCTAGAAATTCAAACACCAAAATCTAAACAGCGATCTAACCTCGCTCTGATACCAATTGTTAGGTAGAAAAATCAAATTGAAAAACAGCAGATAAACAGAATTAACAACACACAACACAAACAAAGAGACACACAGATTTATCATGGTTCGGCAATTGCCTACATCCACACTAGAAGCATGGGAATCACTCTATTATTCACCAATCTGGTTTATATATACATAGTTGCAATTAGCTCCAACGATTAACCTTCAAAAATGAATTACAATCAGCTCTTAAAGAGCTAGCAAAGAGAATATGAATAGACAAGAGTTTTGGCGGCAAACAAGGAAGGAGTCTGTTAGACTTCAACTTCCAACAATATACACATGCTTACTCCTGGCCATAGATATTATAACTGAGATTGCTCCAATCGAAAAGAAATTAACCCAACTTGTACTTGTTGGCGAGAGGCCAAATGGGATTCATTTTGGTACCTCCCACGCCCTCCACCCAGTTGGCTCCTTTCTCTACAGTATAACCTGCAATTGACTCCTTGTACATTTTCCCCCCAATTCTATTTGTCACTTCCAGAATTACAAAATCCTTCACTCCATTATCCGACAACGTCTTGGCTACCATTATTCCTGAATTCACGGGAAACAAATCCATTGATACAAGGTTTCCATTTGTGAGAAAGATTCAGTAAAATCAAAACATACCTGACATCCCTGCTCCCACCACTATTATCAACTTAAATACATTATGAAATGAAATTTGGATAAACAATTCTTTTTTCTAAATGAATAAAGAGCGAATATAAAATTCTTCTATATATAAAATGAGGTATTTCATGGTCAACAAAGAAATCAAGTTCAACCAGACTAACATCTAGAATTATGTTCATGTGCCCATAGATTTTTGAAGTGTTTATGAGAATCCATTTTGGACTTCACAATGAGCCCTTATGATGGTAGAAAGCTGGTATGAAACAAATGTTTTACTCTCTAATATTATAAGACAAACTAGTTTATTTCTTTAATTTGATAGCTTGATTTACTTTATGTGGCTATTTCTAGTCCAATAAGTTTTGGAATGCCTACTACTACTTACATATTTTTCATAGAAATTTACTTTCAAAGAAGACTAGAAAATATTGCAATTTAATTACATAATAATAAAATTTATAAGTTCTAGAGAAATGTTCTTGATTCCTAAAAAGATGGCAATGATATGCAAACCAAATAAATACTAAAATATGATAATGGAAGAAGTGTATTTTGATTATAAGAGAACATAACTTTTTCATACTATATATTCTTCAAGATGACAACATCAAGAAGCTTTAATAGAATGATTAGTAAAGTTTTCATAGATGAAAGATGTTAGCTTAAATATTGTCAAATCTATCTAGTTAACTATTCACCTCTTTAGGATTGACCTATTCATGCTTAACTTATGTTTACTTAGCCTATTTTATGTTTTTGTCTCACCTCATGTGGTTGAGACATGTGTCCTTGTCACTTGAGAGACTTAGTGAATTCAAATTTGACACTCACTCACACACT
Organism: Cryptomeria japonica; assembly: GCF_030272615.1. NCBI lineage: Eukaryota > Viridiplantae > Streptophyta > Pinopsida > Cupressales > Cupressaceae > Cryptomeria > Cryptomeria japonica. The sequence continues at coordinate 1,144,553 of NC_081408.1, read as the reverse complement.
TGTCTAGTGAGCTTAGAAGTGTTCCACCTTTGGAGGGTTAGTCACAATTTGAGTGTACCTTATCTATCTTTCCTATATATGCAAGGTTCCTCATTATATTTACACTCTCTCATTTTATATATGATAGAAATGTTTTTGTGCGCTATTTTGTTTCACTAATGGAGGTTTCATTTTCATTCTTTCGGATTCTAGATTTCTCAAAAATGTTATCAAGTCATAATTTCATGTTTCTTATTGCATCAAGATGATTCTTGCACAAAGCCCTATCATCAGAGTATCACAAAGCCAAAAAACACCATCATGTTTAGAAGGCTCTAATAATGAAAAATACCTTTCATTTTCTCAATTTTGATAATTTTCAACTTTCACATTTGTTTGTTGTTGTACAACCAATTTTAAAAAATAATTTGTTTTCGCAGATGGCCATAGGGTCTTTATTTTTAATTGAATTGTAGAAATATTGTCCTATTTGACCTGTTTGGAAGGTTTCAATTCAGGTTTACAAGCATTTTTTTTTGCCATTTGACCTTTTTTTGAGACACTCTAGTGTTTGCATCATAACCTATAAGTTTTGTTTGGTTTGTGCCTAAGAATTTTTCCATTCTAGGATTTCTTTTTAATTGTCACTCTCTCTAGCATATGAATCATCCATGCTTCCTCACCTGTAGGGGCCTCTAAATATAAAGCTTTCATTATTGTGAATTGGCTATCTCATTGTGCCTTCCTTTTCAAAAACAAAAAAAAAATTGCTGGGTCACAGTACATATGATATTTAAAGCAGCAAATTGAGAAGAATAAATATTTTTGTATACCAAGCATTAGTCATACCATTCAACTATACATTACATCGTTGTATAGTTTTGTTGAGTGTGTTGCTATTACTGTTGCCAGTTTAGCCCCATCACATTGCCACAAACTTTCACCAACAAGTGTATTTACCTCATTAAGCTACCAAAAAGATTATCAATCTTGATCACACGTAACTAGCCTTTACCTCGTTCATATTCTCTATGATTTTGAGATCAATATTTCTCAACCTAAGTTGCATCCATGCCTTTGACTCAACATAAGTTGAGACAATGCTAGAGTATTTACTCATGAGCCTTCACCAACTACAAGTACAGTTTGTATTTAAATTGCCATTTACTATTGTCTTTGTCTTTGTTAAGATGCTAGCAATATCTTTTTTACTTGATCTTCAACAACAAAGGTGAGTTTCTAGAGCTCTCCCCATGTTCCACATCTTTGGGGCTCTTCATAATAGCATTGTTGTTTTGCATTAACTATTGATCGCCCAACATACTTAAACTAGTCCTCAACGAATTCATTGTTATTTGCATGGAATGAGTGTTTGATATAGTAAAACCCTCCATGCATAGAACCTCACATTTAAAATGCTAATAGTCTATATATAATATCTTTTTGTAAACAATTATTTTTATTGTTCTTTGAACAACTAACTACTGGTGGTTCATTAACCTCAAAGATGTAGTTAGTAAATTCTTTACATTATGTATAAAAAAGGATATTTTTTCTAATTTGAAAATGAGGTGTCAATTTTTCAAGAGAAAATAGTTGACAAAAAGTATTTTTTGTATCAATGTTAACAAGTGGTTGGATGACTGGGTTTTCTTCCATCTTAATGTTGTTTATCAACATTTAGTGCACCTCTATTTAAATTAGGTTAATTTTACAAGAAATGATTACTTAATAACTTTTGATTTGTAGATTAAATTGAGCATCTTTTTTTTCAAAAGTTCATATTTCCCATTACCCATGTATTGGACCTATCTGCATTACAAAAGATACTAAGTTATAACATTCCAAATTTGGGGGGCTCTCTAATCACAAAGGGCCATTTGAGTGTTTCTTTCTATTGAGTTGCTAATTTTGTAATCATGTTGAAAATTAGATGTGATAATTATGGAAGTAAACTAAAAATTTTAATTGCTTTTAGAATTTATGAAATACAACAATGATGTAACAAAAAGGCCTCAAATTATTAATTTTTTTCTTTTCAGTGCCTATAAAAAATACTATCTAGTCTCACTCAACCATCTTATGAGACACCATCATATGAGGATAAATGTCACATGGCTTGCATCTCCCATATCACCTATTGCTACATTTGAATCCATTGTTGACTCATCCATGACTTCCAAATGTTATTTGCATTAGAACATTGCTATTGTCTCTTTAAATTTTTCATAAATATTGGGATGCATATTCTACCTAATATATCAACTCTATTTGTAGAGTCCAACCTTATAAATTTGCATGAAATATTTGAGGACATTTGTCCTCCTTTTATATGTCATCTTTGATGAAGCTGCATCACCATTGCTATCTTATTGCTCTTACCTTTTCTATATAAGCTTTTATCATGAAAGATATTCAAACTGTCATGAGTTTAACTTGACTTAGTTGTCATCATTTACATCAACTTATCAAATCCACATTGGTCTAACTATCACCATACATCCATGATCCATGTTACTAAATCTTTTTCAGTACCTAATCCATCATATTAGCATTTGTCACCTCACAACATTATTTTGGAGGTCTTTGAGTATCCATCACGATCATCATTTCAGTCTTTGGATCTTGTGTAGAATTCAAAGACATTTATAGTGATTCCTACATCTCCCTATTAAGAATAGGAGGTCAAATTCAAAGACATTTGTAGTGATTCCTACATCTTCCTATTAAGAATAGGAGGTCATCTTGCACATATTTGTGGTGTTGTTTCCTCCTAACAAAAGAAATATTGTTCTACATTCATGGATCATCTTCAACATCTAGTGTTGAGAATCTACCAACACTGAAGGAATAATTTTGAGGGGAGGCTACATTATTTATCTTCTTTTATTAGTTTGGTGAGGAATTATTTCCTCATATGGAGTTCATTACTTCACATTTTTTGTGGTATCTTATGAACTTATCTTCTTTCTCCACTATGGGGGGCTGGAGGGGAAGGTGGATTCTATGCATTATGTTAGATGTAGTCCTCGGGGGTTCATCGTGAGTTCTTTATATCGCTTCTCTTCTTCACACTTATACATTTAATTTCATGCATCATTTCTCTTTTGGAGAGGATTTTTGTTCCCACTAGGTTTTCTCCTTTTTCTTCACTTTATGAGAAATTTGTAAATGAGTGCCTAACATGCCCTAGTAGTCAAAACTCATCACATTGCATACATTACTCCCTAAGTTTCACTTAAGGGAAATTTATAACTTGTTTTTCACTATACTTGCGACATAAGTAGAATAGATGTCTTGATAATGATCTCCTTTTTAATCATTTATGTAGATTTATCTAAGGTGGGTATGCTAGTCATAACTCTATTTAAACTAAATAATTGCCGTGGTGAAGTTTGCAAAATAATGTCATGGTGAAAACTCTAACCTAAGAAGTTGAAGTTTCAATCTCAAACATTAAGGGAGAAATTGGCTTTACTAGAGTTTTTGGTTTTTTTTGCATTCTTTGGTTTTTCTTTATCATTCAATCTTGCATCATACAACATTTACTACAAGAGATTTAGTTTTTAATGACCTCAACCAACTTCAACCTAGAAGTTGGTGTTGTTATTGGTGGTTTGACATCTGTGAGCAATGGCTCCTCCAAAAATGTGACTTTAAAATTTGTGCCAAGAGTATTTTATGAGGTATGCCTTATGAGGTACCCCCTAAAAGCATGCTACAGAATTGGGTTTCCAAGTCATGGGCCCCTCATGGGATCCATCTTACTGGGGTCCAAAACCTCACCAAAGGGTTTTTTCTTTTTTTCTTTTTCTTAAGTCAACCATGTTCAAGTTATTTTTTAGCATGACCCGTGGTATATTTGATCATCTCTGGTCCTTGTTCTAGAGACTACTCTATCTCTAATGATAATAAATTCTATGTGCATGTTTGCAATGAGTTCTTGGGTCTTCCTTTGCCATGTTGTCATTTTCTCCTAGCTATTTCTTCCTCTCTTGGGAAGGTCATTTGTGTCGAGGCCAATAGTTTTTTATCATGTTCAACCCCAAAAATGGGCCTATGTTGAAGTAGACATGTATCTCATGACCTCAAAGACATGATCAATATTCAAATTCAAGGCATTTGTCAGACTTAGAATGTTCTCTAGATCTACATTTACCAAATGTGTGCTTCTAATGTCAATCCTCAAAGTATAAATCAGGAATTATCTGATAGTTGTGTCAAGGGTTAAGACCCCTCCGAAGTTTCTTGACCCTCTATGTGCTCCTGAGGTTTCTAAACTGAAGATAAATCAACTATGGTGACTCACAAGGTAAATTTTGTCTCGTCTAGCAGTGTGTAAAGAAACTCCTAGAGCCTGATCTGCTATGTAGTCGCAACATGTTGGTTCAAATCCTTCTTCAAAGGTGAAAGATAGTGCCCTTTTTTTCGACACTAAGGTTCCTCTTCAACTAAAGTTTGTGTGAATGCCTTAACTGACCTTGGTTCTCTCTTCTCAGCTGCAAAGTTTGTGCCACTCCCACAACCCTTCTAGGCATGGTATGCCTAGTTTCCAAAAGGCTTCAAACTTCTTGCAAAATTATTACTCTTCTTTAAAGGGTGAGGATGAATTTCAGCCATGAATTTTCCCACAAAATGTATGACGTCTTGCTAACCTCACTAGGATGTTTTATGTGGAGGATAGTAGACAAAATTATTGTGGTATTGATGTATCTTCAAGAATTATTAATTGCTTCTTTCATGCTTTATGTAGTATGTCAGATTATTTGACTAGCTATCCTAGTTTTTTTCTCCAATCACGAGGCTAGTTGAAGAGGGGTTGTCACGTTTCTTGCACCATGGTGGCTTTTTTGTGTGATGATAATGGGTCCAATCCTACGTAGTGGCTTGTCTAGATCCTCATGACAGTCGATAATCATTATTTTGGGACCATTAATGCTTATGTTTCCTATAATGTTGTTGAGAGATCCAAAACCAGTTTTTTTTAAATAGTTCTTTGTTGAGTCACCAAACCATGCTAGCCCACATTCATAGGGTTTGGAACCTGGAATGTTGTCCTACTTAGCAAACCAAGTGGATAGCTTGGTGGAATTATGCTATCCAATGCATGCCACACATTCTTTGCATTTATAGTTATCAAAGCGCCACTTTTCACCTATAGTCCTATGAGGCTACCACCTCAAATCTTCGATGTGCCATGGGGGCACTCTCTGCAAACCTCTTCTCTCCTAGTTTGCAAGTTTGTGTGGCTCAACTTTGTCAATAAAATAAAATTGTTGATAATCATGCAGCTATAGGGGCTAAGATCAAGGCCAAAATGCACTAGCTTAAAGTGGGTGACCAACTTTTTTAAGGCATTTTTTCTAGCTCTTCATGCTCATCACTCCTTACCATGCATAAAAACTAAGGCAATATGGTGCTCTCTAAGCTATTGGGTATTCTCCAATCTTTTGTTTGCCATTATGAAAAAATTTTCACTGCCAGGAGATCTCTCTTGAGCAAGATCATGCTCTTCAATATTGCCTCTAGGTTGTCCTAAATAGGCTTTCTGAGGTTCAATACTCTTTTTGCGAATGATTGCTCTCCATTAACCATTTAATAGAGGCTATCAATTCTGTGGTAAGACAAATTGCAAAGATATGATGATTTTCCCTGTGAAATCTATAGTAAAATAATGCACTCAAAATTTTAGTCCAAAATAATATAAAACTAAAATAAGTATCAATCTACATATATATACTTTAAACATGAATATGTGTGTGTGTGCACGCATGTGCGTGTGTGCGTATTTAAAGTAGAGTGACATTATGCAAAAATATATATATATATCTAATGAACTTAACATCTTTACCAATAAAAAATCATGGATTTATTTTAAATTTAACTTGACATCTGAAAACATTATTATATATTAAAATATATTTATCAGAATGAGAGAAGAATATTGATCTAAATTAAGATTTTTATTTTATTTTTCATTTAAATATTTGGGATTACTTCTTTGCATACGCGTCTAGCAGAGCAGTCGCAGTTACAACATCTAACAGACTTCGTCTATCATTTATCCTTTGATGGATTGAATTTCCACCCTGTTCCAAAGCTCCATTTTCACACAAGTTGAGAGGGTGCTGCCAAACTTTGAGGAGTTTATCTTTATACCTGCCAATCACAGTTGAAAGTTTGTAAATCTTTTTGGCAAACGCATTGTGTGCATATCCTGCAATCAAAGCATTCCATGAAACCACATTCCTTTGAGGCATGGCTCAAAAAGTTCACATGCCTTACCTATGCTTCCACATTTTGCACAAATGTCTACCCACGTATTTCCGACTGTAATATCTGACGATAATCCCCCTTCTATTATAGTTCGATGGATATCCATACCCTATTTCAAAGCTCTCATTGTCGTTGCATATAAAACAATTATGGGGTTAGTATTTGAAGTAGAAATGTTTTATGCAATCACATGCATCTACTCGATGTCGCATGGGAACATATTGAATTCAAAATTAACAACGAGCACTGTTTGAACTTGAAAAAACATACACTGACAATAGGGATGGACCCGCAATTGCCACCTAACAGCTTAAAGTGTGCTGATTAAGATCAGCAAAGGATAAAATCAAGAAGACTTCAAATAAATGAGAAATAAAGACTTAATATAACAAGTCAATGGTAGCTGTACAAACTAAGAAGAAACTCCGAAAGATCAGCTGAGTTCACAATCAATTCGTGACAATTACCAAATAAATGACAACACACATTTTTGTCAACACATTTATGAAAGAGAGATCAAGTTTAAAGACCTACCGCTCAACAAACTCCATCTCCCCAAAAGCTCCATTTCCGTTTTCTTACCCAAATTTAAAGACTTTAAAGCCTGCTATTACTCCCAGAGTACCTACCTTTTATTAATAATAATAAATCTCTGAGTCAGAGTACCTAAGCCTAGTATCTGTGCCTAGGGACTCGAACGAGCGATCACTCACAAATATAAAAAATCTCATGAGTTAGAGTTCATACTACCTCCTGTGGGGATTTGAACTTGTGAAGCCATCTCTATAATGGAGTTTTTAGTTTTTTAGTTTGGTGGTCTTATGAACATCATTAAAATAAATTCATTCATTCATTTTTCTCGTTGCCTCAGTACATTTTGTGTGGTGGGATTTAAGAAAGCACATGGTTTTTGCCTCCCAAATATCCGTATACAATCGAATGCATGCCAGTGGACATTACATTGGCATTAGGTGCTGGACGAAAGTTACTGTTTTGATTTTGACATCAATGATTGAGATCATTTCTATGGTTGTAAAAATCGATTCTCAACCGTACGTCCATGGGAACTTGCTATGTCCCTAAGGAGAAAGCCTATCCGCATAATTAAAAAAGACCAAAATCCACTATAGTTGACTACTTCTCTGCCTATAAATTCAAGAGACATTTGAGTTCATCCTTATTAACCAATGGCGAGGATGTTAGCTATTTTGGGAGCAATTCTGATTTCGATTGCATTTCGGTACGCACAATCAACTGTGCCACCAACTCAAGGCTTTAATGAGGTGAAGTTAACTAAGGCAAATTTTGAAATACAAAAGCCATATGATAAAGAGGTGTCACAGCGTTACGGCTACATTAATGGCGTCCATTCTATGTGGGTTTATTTAGATGACAAACCCCATACTCCTGACAGAAATCCGCATCAGTGTCAGTATTTATTATTGATCCGTCATTTTTCTCTAATTTTGTGTTGCAATATGTTATGTGTTTGTCTAATTTAGAGAGATCTAGGAACTTTAATCCCTTGTTCTTGAGCACCACAACCATTTCCATTATATCCACTCTTAACTAAGATATGGAAATCGGGACCATAGAAGTTATGTTGCTCTTTGGTACTTTTGTCCTCGATGACAAGAAAGAAAAAAGGTGATGTGTTGGCATACACGGACATACTGACTTGGCTGACGTGTTAAGTGTTTTTAAAACATGTTCTTTGGAGCCATGTTGGTGACACGATAGCTCTGACTTTGCATTTATGTTAATGACATTTTTGGTTTAAAATTGCTACGGTTTAAAGGGCATATTCCTCATGATACTTATTGTATCGAACAAGTTAATGTTTTTCTTGGAAGTTGCATTTGGCGTTTCATTTGTTTTGGTTTGGAGTCCGTCAAACCCTAACGTCGTGTGAGTCACAGTGCCGCTGGAGCTACAGAGCTCGAATCAGTTACAGAGAATGGTGCGAACAATGGTTTCATTCAAAAGATTAACGGTTGACTGGTTAGTTTATTTGTTCAGTTTGCGTTTAACAGGTATGGTTCTTGAAACACATGATTTAAGAGATTCTGTTTACCTTGGTTCGAATTTTTTAGTTATGCAAAATAAAAATAAGGAAGTGGTTGTGCTTTATTTTTGTTTTTCATGACTGGGAAATTAAAATGTCTTCCGTTTCTACTGTTTCCGTTGCACAGTTAGAATCAGTTATTTGTTTTTCAGTTTACAAATCTTGTAAGTTAACAGGTTATTTAAGATGAAAACGGGATTCTTTCTGAGTGTGCATAAAAACAGTTTGACAAATCAGTCTGTGAGAAGAAAAACGGAGAAACACAGTGCCATAGTTTGAGTGTGAACAAAGTTCTAACATTAAAACAGAGAAATACAGTGCCGTGTTTTGAGTGTGAACAAAGTGGAAGCGTTAAACAGTGTCGTAGTTTAACAGAACCAGTCGAGGGTTTCTTGAGAATCAATACTCTGTTTTTGTTACAGAGTATATGAGGCTTCATTGAATTGAAACCATATTATTCAGTGTTTATTGATTTGAAATCATACAGTACAGAGTATTTGAGGTTTTATTTGATTTGAAATCGTATTGTTCAGGGTTTGTTGATTTGAAATCATACTGTTCAGAGTATATGAGATTTTATTGATTTGAAACCATATTTTCAGAGATTGGATAGTGTTGAAGAATATTATTGCAAAATTTTCATATGTACAGACTGATAAAATATTCTCGCTCAAATCCCTGATGGTTTTGTGACTGCAAGAATAAAATGCATGCATAAAATCACCAATGGTTGTAGCTCGAGTTGAAAGATACATTGATAAGAAGAGGGGTTGGTGCTCTTTGAGGCCTTGTGGTTTCTAAAACATGTGAACTGAGTTGGTGCTCTTTTTGAATTAATATAAGGGATCTTCCGAGTGGTTTTTCTACCCCAAGAGGGTTTTCCACTCATGCAAAATATTGTGTTATGTTGCATTGTCGTGTTTCATTCTGTTTACTAGTGTATGCTCTGATACATCATATTTTAGTCCTCTTTATCTCATACTCTGTTTAGTTGGATGTATGTAATGCAATATTGAAAGTATTTTTAATGTTTCAAGTTTGTGTAATATTTTAATACCATTTTGTTAAACAAGGTCTGAATCAGATGTTTTTAGTTGGTTCAATGGTATACTTTATGTTGCATTAATGTACTCCTTCAAAGTGTTAAGTCTCAGCCATCTGTTCACACTGTGAATTAAAATTGTCAAGGTCCATAAAAGTATAACTCGTTAAAATTTTGTTACACTCTGATTCACCCCCCCCCCCCCTCTCAGAGTGTTTTCCACTTCCAACAAGTGGTATCAGAGCGTAGGGTCCCTCATATAGGTCTGTCCTAGGGATTGTTCCTGGTCACTTGGAAGTTTGTTTTTATGGCTCAAACTCAGGAAGGTGCTTCACTTTCAAGAGCTCCTCTTTTTGATGGAACTGATTATGTGTTCTGGAAAATTAGGATGGAAACTTATCTCATTTCAGTTGATCTTAATGTGTGGAATATTGTGATCACAAAATATACAGTTCCTTCTATTATTCCTACTGATCCTGATGATAAAACTAAGTATGAGTTAAATGCCAGAGCTAAGCATGCTCTCTTATGTGGTTTCACTAAAGATGTTTTTGTTAAAGTCATGCATTGTTCTTCTGCTTATGATATTTGGAAAAAACTTGAAACCATTTATCAAGGAGATGCTAAGGTTAAGGAGTCTAAAATCCTTACTCTCAAAAATCAGTTTGAATCCTTAAGAATGAAAGAAGATGAAACAGTAGCAAGTTATTTTCTTAGAGTTGATGAAATAGTTAATTCCAGAAAGGGTCTTGGTGAAGATGTTGAAGAAAAGGAGGTTGTCAATAAAGTGATTAGAACCTTGTTACCCAAGTTTGAAACTAAGGTTTCAACCTTAGAAGAAAAGAAAAGTTTTTCTACCATGACACTTGATAACCTTCAAAGCATTCTTACTGCCTATGGGATGAGGATAGGTAATAATCCTTCTTCTTCAAAAGAAACAGCTTTTAAAGTAGAAAAGAAAGAAGAACCTGATAATGACTCTGAACTTTCAGATGCTATAGAAGCCCTTTTTGTTAGAAAACTAAAAAAGAAATATAAGGGCAAATTACCTTTTAAGTGCTTTAATTGTGGCAAAGCTGGACACTTTGCTGCTCAATGTCCTCTAAGTGATCAAAACAGCGAAGAGGAAAAACCAGAAAAATTCTACAAAAAGAAAATGTGGAATCCTAAAAGGAGATTTAATACCTTCAAGAAAAAGAAGAGTTTTTTAACTAAAGAAGACTCTGGAAATGAATCAGATGATTCACCTTGTGAAGGTGATGAAACTCTATTTATGGCAGAATTAGAAGATGTAACTAGCAAAACAGAAAATGAATTTGAAGATCTAGATCAAGGAGAAATAGATCTTGAAGGAGAATTGTTGTGTGCCTTAAAAGAAATAAAGAGGTTAAAGAAACTTGCAGCCTCACATGAAAATTCAAATCAGATTTTACAAGTTGAGTTAAATGATGCTAATTTAGTGACTTCAAACTTGAAGTCCCTTCTTGAAGAAAGAGAAAAGAAAATTGAAACATTAGAACAACAGTCCACAAAACTTCAAAAACAAATTGAACAGTATGAAAGTACAATACAACTAAATGATATCTTGAGCAAGCAAAAATTGCATAAAGATTTGGCTGGTTTAGGGTTTGATAAAGCTGAATCATCAAGACAGAACACTAAGCCTGCAACTAGAAAATCATTTCAGACTTATAACAGAACAAAACCTTTTAGGTTTGGCTTCTTTTATGGATACTGTTTCTATTGCAATAGGTTTGGTCATAAGGTTAATACTTGCAGATTTCTGCAGCAAAGATCTCTTATGTTTGGGTACAATCAAGGATATGACTTTCCAAAAACAGTAAAGTGTAATAAGTGTAACACTTTTGGGCATACTACTATACAGTGCAAAACAAAGGCAAGTCCTAATAAAATATGGAAACCTAAGTTTGTACCTGGTATTGAGCAATCAATGATAGTGCAAACTGCATTTTTCTCAAATAAGAAATCTTTATGGGTGTTGGACAGTGGCTGTTCACACCATATGACAGGAGATAGAAATAAATTTCTGCATCTTGAAGACTTTAATGGTGGCTTTGTACGCTTTGGGGATAATTCAGGAGCTTATGTACGAGGTAAAGGTACATTATTGCTAAATGATGATACTCCTATTCATGATGTGTACTTTGTTGAAGGGTTAAAGCACAATTTATTGAGTGTCAGTCAAATTTGTGATAGTGGTTACAGTGTATCTTTTAGTTCTCAAGACTGTACTATCATAAATAAATCTGGTAAAACTGTTGCTGCTGGTTTGAGAACAATTGGCAATGTCTATAGTCTTCTTGATTCCACTGACTATGAGAATAATGAAGGCATTTGTCTTATGGGTCAAATAGAAGAAAATTGGTTATGGCATAAACGCCTAGGACATATAAATTTTGACAATCTGGTTAGAATCAGTAAAAATCAGAATGTTAGAGGTTTGCCTATTTTGAATAAACCATTTAATTCAGTTTGTAAAGCATGTTTGAAAGGAAAGCAAACAAAAGTGTCTTTCAAACCTAAAGAACATTCTTCTACTAGACCATTACAGCTTGTTCACACAGACTTATGTGGTCCTACAAGGACACAGTCTATAAATGGTGAAAAATATTTTATGATTTTTGTTGATGACTATACCAGAATGGTATGGGTCACTTTCCTTAAACACAAATATGAAGCATTTGATAGGTTTAAGATTTTCAGAAAAATGGTTGAACGAGAATCTGATCTAAAGTTGAAATGCTTGAGATCAAACAAGGGTGGTGAACTCACTTCACAAGAATTCATTGATTACTGTGAAAGACATGGTATTAAGAGACAATATGCTGCTACTCGTACACCTCAACAAAATGGAGTAGTTGAGAGAAAAAATAGAACAGTCAAAGAAATGGCTCGCACAATGCTTAATGAGGCAAATCTATCAGACAGATATTGGAAAGAAGCTGTACACACAGCTGTTTACATTTTGAATCGTGTTCAATTCAGGGTAAAATCTACCTTTACTCCTTATGAACTTTGGTATGGAAAAGCTGCTTCTATCAAATATTTCAAGATTTTTGGTGCAAAATGTTATCTAAAAAGAGATGAAGAAAATCTAGGAAATTTTGAGCCTAAAACTGATGAGGGTATCTTTCTTGGATACTCTACTCATAGCAAAGCATATAGATGTTTCAATAATAGACTGAATAAAATTGTTGAAACAATAAATGTAAGGTTTGATGAACAATTTTTGTTAAGTAATGATTTGCAGGATATTGAGGAAGAGGAAATTACTTTAACAAAGGTTGATCAAGTTCCTAAACCTGCAGAAACAGAAAAGAAAAATGATTCATCAAGTTCTGATGAAGAAAATACAGAGAATTCAAATGCAAAGACAGGTACTCTTCATTATACACCCTCAAAAATTATAACAAAGAGACATCCTCAAAGTCAAGTTATTGGCAATATAGATGCAGGTATTTTAACTAGGAGAAGGGCAAAAACAACTGAACAAGCTCAATTGGCTGAACATTTTTGTTTGATAACTGATTTTGAACCCAAAAATGTTTCTGATGCTTTATCTGATGAATGTTGGTTAAATGCAATGAAAGATGAAATCAGTCAAATAGAGAAAAACCAAACTTGGGAATTAGTACATAGGTCAGATGATAAGAATGTGATAGGAGGCAAATGGATTTTTAGAAATAAGCTTGATGAATCTGGGAAGGTTGTTAGAAATAAAGCTCGTTTTGTGTGTAAAGGTTATGCTCAGCAGGAAGGAATAGATTTTGGAGAAACATTCGCACCAGTAGCTAGATTAGAATCAACCAGAATTTTTCTTGCATACTCTTGCTATAAAAAATTTAAAGTTTATCAGATGGATGTCAAAACTGCCTTTGTGAATGGTTATCTTGATGAAGAAGTGTATATGGAACAGCCGGAAGGTTTTGAAATTGCAGGCAAATCTGATTGTGTATACAGATTAAAGAAAGAACTCTATGGCCTTAAACAGGCTCCAAGAGCTTGGTACTCTAGACTGGATAATCATCTTAAAGCAAATGGTTTCACTAGAGGTGTTGTAGATAGCAACTTATATGTTAAACTTGAAGGTAATGATGTCCTAGTAGTTGTAATATATGTAGACGATATCATTTTTGGCTGTAATAATGACTCTTTATCCAAAAAGTTCTCTAAAATCATGGAATCTGAGTTTGAAATGTCTATGTTTGGGGAACTGAGTTTCTTTCTTGGTCTTCAAGTGTTACAACTTCAGCAAGGTATCTTCTTGTCACAAACTAAATATGCCAAAGAGATGATTAGAAAATTTAATATGACAGATTGTAAACCAGTCAGCACTCCAATGGAAACAGGCTGTAAATTGATCAAATCAGATGACTCACCTGCAGTAAATCAATCTGAGTACAGGTCAATGATAGGAAGTCTATTATATTTAACTACATCTCGACTAGATTTAATGTTTGCAGTATGTCTAGTCTCTCGCTTTCAATCTGCACCTAAACAATCTCATTTGAATGCTGTAAAACGAATCTTTAGATATGTTCACGGCACACTAGATTATGGTCTTTGGTATCCTCGCAGTAATGACTTCACTCTTGTGGGTTTCACTGATTCTGATTGGGCTGGTTGTCTAGATGATCGTAAAAGCACCAGTGGAGCTGCCTTCTTTCTTGGTGATTGTCTTGTTGCTTGGCACAGTAAAAAACAAGATTGTGTCACTCTATCCACCGCAGAGTCAGAATACATAACAGCCACTGCATGTTGCACACAACTGATATGGATGTCTCATCAAATTACTGATATGGGTATTTCTACTATTAAGCCCATTTCAATCTATTGTGACAATACTAGTGCAATTGATCTTTCAAAAAATCCTATTATGCACTCTCGTACTAAACATGTTGCCATTAAACTTCATTTTTTACGAGATCAGGTGTTGGCTAATGAGTTTCAATTGGTGTTTGTTCCTTCACAAGCCCAAGTTGCTGACATTTTTACAAAAGCCTTATCTAAAGAAGTTTTTGAACGATTAAGGGATAGATTGGGAGTATTTTCTCAATCTGCTCTTGTCTTCACCTAAAGCATACTTTGAGGGGGAGTGTTGCTCTGTTGCTCTCTTCTTTCCTTTTGTCTTTGTATTAAAAAAAAAGAAAAAAAGGGGGAGAATTTGGTATTTGTTTTTACAGTAGTTCATTTCTTTTGCAACAGTGAGTAACATCAGTATACAGTGACAGATTGTACAGATTGGTATTAGTTCATTTCTTTTGCAACAGTGAGTAACATCAGTATACAGTGACAGATTGTACAGATTGGTATTAGTTCATTTCTTTTGCAACAGTGAGTAATATCAGTATACAGTGACAGTATTTCATGTTTGACAGTATACAGTGATAGATTTTTCATTTTTGACAGTATACAGTGATAGATTGGATATTGTGACATTGGATATTGGCATTTCACAGATATTGGCATATTGGTATTCACTCTAGTATTTCATTTCTGACAGTGACATTGGATATTGGCATTTCACAGATATTGGCATTTCACATATTGGTATTCTTTTTGATTGACATTACAGACTTGGCATGTTATTGGCATTTCATTGGCATTACAGTGATATTACAGTGACAATTGACTTTTCAGGCATTGGAATTTCATTACAGTGGCACAAGCATTTTGGGTATTTCAGTTCAGTATTCTTGTTTGATTCAGATTGGGAGTTCATTATTTACAGAATTGCAAGTTCAGAGAATGTTTTTTATACGACAAAGTTCAGTGGTGATGTATATTGCATTTGTTGACAGTGGAATTTCTTGCATTGTTTTTGATCCTTTCAGATGATGGCATTTTTCGTGGCAATAATTGTTTAAGTTTTTTCTTTTTTTGCCATCAAGGACAAAGGGGGAGTTTGTTGCTCTTTGGTACTTTTGTCCTCGATGACAAGAAAGAAAAAAGGTGATGTGTTGGCATACACGAACATACTGACTTGGCTGACGTGTTAAGTGTTTTTAAAACATGTTCTTTGGAGCCATGTTGGTGACACGATAGCTCTGACTTTGCATTTATGTTAATGACATTTTTGGTTTAAAATTGCTACGGTTTAAAGGGCATATTCCTCATGATACTTATTGTATCGAACAAGTTAATGTTTTTCTTGGAAGTTGCATTTGGCGTTTCATTTGTTTTGGTTTGGAGTCCATCAAACCCTAACGCCGTGTGAGTCACAGTGCCGCTGGAGCTACAGAGCTCGAATCAGTTACAGAGAATGGTGCGAACAATGGTTTCATTCAAAAGATTAACGGTTGACTGGTTAGTTTATTTGTTCAGTTTGCGTTTAACAGGTATGGTTCTTGAAACACATGATTTAAGAGATTCTGTTTACCTTGGTTCGAATTTTTTAGTTATGCAAAATAAAAATAAGGAAGTGGTTGTGCTTTATTTTTGTTTTTCATGACTGGGAAATTAAAATGTCTTCCGTTTCTACTGTCTCCGTTGCACAGTTAGAATCAGTTATTTGTTTTTCAGTTTACAAATCTTGTAAGTTAACAGGTTATTTAAGATGAAAACGGGATTCTTTCTGAGTGTGCATAAAAACAGTTTGACAAATCAGTCTGTGAGAAGAAAAACGGAGAAACACAGTGCCATAGTTTGAGTGTGAACAAAGTTCTAACATTAAAACAGAGAAATACAGTGCCGTGTTTTGAGTGTGAACAAAGTGGAAGCGTTAAACAGTGCCGTAGTTTAACAGAACCAGCCGAGGGTTTCTTGAGAATCAATACTCTGTTTTTGTTACAGAGTATATGAGGCTTCATTGAATTGAAACCATATTATTCAGTGTTTATTGATTTGAAATCATACAGTACAGAGTATTTGAGGTTTTATTTGATTTGAAATCGTATTGTTCAGGGTTTGTTGATTTGAAATCATACTGTTCAGAGTATATGAGATTTTATTGATTTGAAACCATATTTTCAGAGATTGGATAGTGTTGAAGAATATTATTGCAAAATTTTCATATGTACAGACTGATAAAATATTCTCGCTCAAATCCCTGATGGTTTTGTGACTGCAAGAATAAAATGCATGCATAAAATCACCAATGGTTGTAGCTCGAGTTGAAAGATACATTGATAAGAAGAGGGGTTGGTGCTCTTTGAGGCCTTGTGGTTTCTAAAACATGTGAACTGAGTTGGTGCTCTTTTTGAATTAATATAAGGGATCTTCCGAGTAGTTTTTCTACCCCAAGAGGGTTTTCCACTCATGCAAAATATTGTGTTATGTTGCATTGTCGTGTTTCATTCTGTTTACTAGTGTATGCTCTGATACATCATATTTTAGTCCTCTTTATCTCATACTCTGTTTAGTTGGATGTATGTAATGCAATATTGAAAGTATTTTTAATGTTTCAAGTTTGTGTAATATTTTAATACCATTTTGTTAAACAAGGTCTGAATCAGATGTTTTTAGTTGGTTCAATGGTATACTTTATGCTGCATTAATGTACTCCTTCAAAGTGTTAAGTCTCAGCCATCTGTTCACACTGTGAATTAAAATTGTCAAGGTCCATAAAAGTATAACTCGTTAAAATTTTGCTACACTCTGATTCACCCCCCCCCTCTCAAAGTGTTTTCCACTTCCAACAAGTTATCCATTTCAGTAATGGAAGGAGGTTTTTCGAATGCATGCCAGTGGACATTACATTGGCATTAGGTGCTGGACGAAAGTTACTGTTTTGATTTTGACATCAATGATTGAGATCATTTCTATGGTTGTAAAAATCGATTCTCAACCGTACGTCCATGGGAACTTGCTATGTCCCTAAGGAGAAAGCCTATCCGCATAATTAAAAAAGACCAAAATCCACTATAGTTGACTACTTCTCTGCCTATAAATTCAAGAGACATTTGAGTTCATCCTTATTAACCAATGGCGAGGATGTTAGCTATTTTGGGAGCAATTCTGATTTCGATTGCATTTCGGTACGCACAATCAACTGTGCCACCAACTCAAGGCTTTAATGAGGTGAAGTTAACTAAGGCAAATTTTGAAATACAAAAGCCATATGATAAAGAGGTGTCACAGCGTTACGGCTACATTAATGGCGTCCACTCTATGTGGGTTTATTTAGATGACAAACCCCATACTCCTGACAGAAATCCGCATCAGTGTCAGTATTTATTATTGATCCGTCATTTTTCTCTAATTTTGTGTTGCAATATGTTATGTGTTTGTCTAATTTAGAGAGATCTAGGAACTTTAATCCCTTGTTCTTGAGCACCACAACCATTTCCATTATATCCACTCTTAACTAAGATATGGAAATCGGGACCATAGAAGTTATCCATTTCAGTAATGGAAGGAGGTTTTTCATGGGTTTGAATGTCAAAATCAGTTGAAGTGGAAATAGGTGAAGATTTAGAATTAGAAGCAGCCACAAAATTGTTACTTAATGGTTTAGACAAAATGGGTTGCTTTTCGGGTTCATCCTTGTCTTCTTTCTTTTCAGACTTAGGCTCTTTCGAAGGGATTCTATATTCTCCCATAAAAGTAGGGTTAAAGTCCAAAGACCCTTAATCATCATCCGAGAGTACCTTCTCAGGTGAAAAGACATCCTCGGGAGGAGATTCAGATTGAGAAGAATCCTTTCTAGGAACTTCAGGATCACTTGGAGGAATAGGATAGGTAGAGGAGAAAGCGGTACTAGAAGGGACATCAAAGACAGTTGGAGAAGAACTGGTGGAGGAAGATTTAGAAGCGGATGTTTGTAAACAAACTTGGAGATTGGTATCAGCGAGCAAGGTATATATCTTGTTATAAATAAATTTACTTGCTTATGCAAAGTGGAAGGGATAGTCTGCATGTTATGAATCCAAGGTCTACCTAACAACAAGTTGTAGGTTAAGTTATCGAGCATGACATGAATAGGTGTAGACAAGGTAACTGATCCTACCTTAATAGGCAGGGTTATAATGCCCAATGAAGACCTAGCCACATTATCAAAGCCACAGATAGTAAGGGAATCAAGTCTAATTAGGGATGTATCCACATTGATCTTATGTAATAAATTAATGCTACAAAAATTAAGGCCAGAGCCATTGTCCACAAGGGTTCATCTTATAGCATTTTCATTAATAATAACAATAATCATGAGAGGATCATATTGGCATTGAATTTCATGAGGAGCTAACTCATCTTGGGTGAACACAATTTGAGCTTTAGGGGTGGTTATTGAGTTAATCAAAGAAGCTACATTATTGGATGTCACTGTTGGTGGGACATTCAAAGTTTTCAAGGCATCTTGTAACATTCTATGATATGTTGAATAGGTTTGAATCAAATCCCAAAGAGATATCTTGGTAGGAGTGGCCTTAAGTTGTTCAATGAGATCATACTCCTTACCAAGAGCTTGTGAAATGTGAGGCGCTTGAATAGGAATGGGTTGAGGATTAGGAAGTGAGGTTGGAATAACCGAAGGAGGATTAGGCTTCCTATTGTTTCTTGTGTTATAGGTGTGAGTAACCGAATGATAACTCTCTCTAGTTATTTGTTTAGCATACTCATAAGGACTCTTAGTAGGATATCCTCCTTGCACAATGATAATAGGTTGGTTAGGAGTGCACAAAGGAGCATTTCCATAACCACCTTGAACTGTAAGGATGGGTTGATTTAAGGATTGTGATGTTGGAGAAGGGTAAGCACCTTGAACCACAAAGAGGGGTTTGCTATGTTCATTCATATTTATCATATTAATCAATCTTTTAGATGTGTGATCTTTATTTGAAGGAGTTGGCAAAGACATAAAATCATCAAGGGCATCATCCAACATAGCACATGATCATATCTATTAAATGGTTTATCTTTAGATTCGAAATGAGATAGGTCCTCATAAAGGGGATTGTTATAAATCACCATGTCACTATATTTAGAGGATGAGTTGATAAGAATATATTCATGAAAAGAATCATTCAACTTATCTTTCTCATCACTACAAAATGGCATAGTAACAAGGTTGATTAGTTTTTGGCAAAATATAGGTTTAGAAGGTTTAGGGTATATAAACTCATCAAGAGACTCATCTAATTCTCCCTTACTAAACTCATAATCATCATAAGCAAATTTATTATCAAAGGAATGAAAGTCTTGCAAATAAAGATTTGACATTTTTGAAATGAAAAATTTAAAACACACAATGCAATGAATGAAAACTTCTCTTTCTCTTTTTTTTTTTGTGTTTTTTAATGAGAAGAAAGATGCAATAACTAGATCTAACTAAGAAATACATATTTAAAGAAGATTGGATTCTAACTAGGAAATGCAAATTTAAATAAGATTGGATTCACGTCGGGTTCACCAAGATGTGATGCATAAAAATGGAACCAAGTAACTAAGACCTAATCCCACTCTCATGTACACACAGTGGAATATGAAAGAGCCTGGGGAGATAGTTCACTTTGAGTACTTCTTATGGTGAAGAGAGAGTCAAGGAATATCTATTAGGGTTTCTATTCTTTTGCTATAAATGAGGGGTAGATGTGTAAAATGCAATGCAACAATTAACTAAACTAGGTGATGAGAAACAAAGCACACTACATCGAAAATGCAGATTTGACACAAACTGGAAAATGAGTTCAGAGGTGCACCTGCTACTGAAACTGATGCAAAAGTGGCAGATCCCAGGGTGTTGGGCGCCCTTGTCCCTCTGCTGACAAAAATTTGATCTTCTGGATCTAAGGTCCTGAGGGTCTAATAAGCAAATCTGGCACCAAAAACTGCAAAACCCTGGATCCTAGGGTGCCACGCCCCTATCTCTAAGATCTGAGATCAGATTTAGGCCCTGAGACTGTCCCTGTGTCTTCCGTCGGTCCCAAAATTCATGCATCTGTCGGATTCCTATACCTGTGCCTGCAACTGGAAAAAGGGTGTCTAGGTATCTATATAGGGTTTTTCCTTAGTCAAACCCCTTGTTTTGGTGATTTCCACCTCCACAAATAGCCAATAATGTAATGAAAATACATGTGCAAGAATCTTGTGTGTGTGCAAGATCTTAAATGAACAAGAAATTAAATCTAGAGTTCTACCCTACGCTTTGGAGAGCAAACCCTAAATGATTGTAAATATAAGTGTAAATGCTTCAAATCACAAATGCTATAACGAATCTAAAGCATGAATGCAAATCTGAAAATGAATGTTATGAAGCTCATACAAAGACATGAAAACAACATGAAACCATACCAAACCCTAGGGGAGAGGTACAAGCCAATCATCAGTCGGTGATCTCCTATTATTCTTCAATGTCTTCAAAGCTCCTAAAGGGATGTTGAAATTTCTTGATGTAGACTTGATAGATGCTTGATTTGTTGTTGTAGACTTCATAAAACTTGCACTTTCACTGCATAAGAAGCTCATTCAATTGCAAGATCTTAGATCTTCAAATGAGGAAAGAAAGGGTTTATGTAGGAGACCCTAACTTTGTTTTGAGTCATAGGCCAACTTAAAAATGATATTTTTTGACAATCTCTTGAATTTTAATATTAAAATACTGCCAAAACATGCTCCCGAACTTTGGGGAGATAAAGTCAGGACCATGTTGGTACCAACATGGTCCGAACACACGGTCCGACCAACTTTTCGCCAAATTTTCAGGGAAGCAAGATATTGTGATTTTAAAGCTAATTCTAGGAGTTTGTGGAAATTTGGGATGTTTTGATATGTGAAATCAGGCCTTGAAGGTCGAAATAGGACATTATTAGGGTATTTGATGAAATGATTAATTGGGAGAATATAATAAAAAGGGGCATACTTAGGCTAAAGGGCCCAATTTTATGATGTGTAGAGGGATAAGAGGAGACTTTAGGTTTAATTAGATTAATTAATTAAATGCTTAAAGGAAATTTTAAATGCAAGATGCAAACACACTAAGGCGAGTGCTAACCTAAGCGTGGAATTGTACCACCCAATTAAGGGTGTACAATTTACGATGCTACACACATCTTCAGCAGTTTGGTAACTCCTCTTCTCCTCTTTCCTCACCCCTTGCTTCTTGTCAATCCATTTCCTCCCCTTGTCTTTTTTCTCCACAACACTAACCAATGTGTCCCCTTCCCTCTCCTCGTCCACCTCATCCCAATATTCAGCCCCAACACATTAATAGGGCCCACCTTTTGCACCACTTCGGTCAAATCCACCTTCTCTAGCTCTTCAGCGTGGTCCACCTTCACTTCTTGAGAATCCAAAGGAGAGTTAATGCTAGCCTCCTCACCTACCCCAGCATCCCCAACTTCGCCAAGTCTTCCTCATCAAGTTTATTTAAATGCCCACCATCACCCTCCTCAATGTCCTCTTCAAACTCATCAGCGATTTATTTTTCACCTTTTTTGTTGCTCGCATCACGAGAGGTAATCCTATGCAACTGCCTTCTCCCTTCAATATCGTCATTGGGATCCTCTTCCTCAATCTCTTTAAAGATAGAATTATCGAAGACAATTCGCTTCCTTTTACCTAAGGATTTGTTCTTGCCCTTTGAACCTATGGGTTTTCACTCTCTGATAGTGGAAGTAGAAGGTGAGGAAAATGTGGGAGGGCCAAGTTTCGTGATAGTCACAGAAGAGGAAGACATGGGTGAAGAAGTAAAGGCTTCACTCGAGAGCTAGAAAATCTTGGGGGAGGCAATTCCACCAACATAAGCAGCTAGAGCGTGAAAAGCATGAAGAGGGGCTTGAAAGATCACAATATTTTATGGGGGGGCATAAGACCGAATGGTAGGAGTAGATTTTGTAAATTAGACCATGGTGGAGAGGAATGGGCCTTTTATCTTCATTTTTAGGGTCCAAGGCTTCCTTGATGGAGCTTTCAAGAGAGTGGAGAGGGTAATGGGGAAGAAAAATGGTGTCATTGTTCATATAATAATTTATTAGAGGCATCTGATAATAATAATAAACCTTGTGACGACCCTCAAGGGTAAAATATGTCATTACCATGAGGCATACCTGGTTCCACGAGTGTGGTAATTCTTCCTTGGCAAAAGTTCCCTGTAGCTTAATAGGGGCTTCCTTCCCCTTAAAAAATGTGTTGAGACTATCACTGTTGGCGACATGGCTAGTTCACTTCCATCTTCTGCCTTCTAGGCAAAGAACTGTAGCTTGGGAAATGACCTCCTCAGAGACTTTGAACGAAACACCTCCCAAAACCACCTTTTTATTGGTCCAAGATGTAGCAAATTGGATCAAAAGTTGCTCATCAAACCCTCTCAAATTCTCGGCCCCGCCCTCCATATAATATTGCCAGATAAGGGCATCATTTTTTAAATCATTTGGCCTGTCTAGATCATAAAACACTTTATCGCCACCCATTATGGACTCACAGAGATTATTAGCAAAGGCACCACCGAAAACCAGAGACATTAACCTTTTTTCGATAGAGGTAGCCAAAAAAGAACACTGACTTTCTAAATGGGCATTAACATTTTCATTATTGCTCTAATTCTCAAAATCGTGTGAAATAGAAAAGGTGCAATTACTTCTCCTTACCTCCAAATTATGTGGCGTGTGCAAAAGGTAAATCTTACTTTGAGATAGGACATCAAAATTTAAAATCGTCATCTTGCAATTTTTAGGGATTAAAAAAAATCGCCCATACATCCACATGTCCAATAAAGCCTAGTCCTATTCATGAAAGCACGAACTTCCAAGGGAGTCACATGATCCCCAATATAACCAATGTTCCTTGTTAGCAAGAGAAAGCAAAAGCAATGCCATATCATGATGATGAGCTGGCCACCAAAGTCATCATTCCACCTAGTAGCCCATGTCATATTATTACTAGTCCCTATCAGCGCCAAGTTGGGCTAATTCAAATTCAAAAACTCTCGCCTTCTCAAACCCAAATGACCAGGCTAAAGAAGGTGGATTCTAATACAAAGATGACTACCCATGGGAACTCTGGTCATGGCACTCTCCATCTAGGAGTAACCGGACATTATTTGGGAGGGACTCCATCCTCCTCCAACATCTCAAGCCTTCAATTTGAAGACCAAGTGTTGCTAAGGCATCCACCACCTTCTTTCCCTCTTTTTAAACATGACCAATCTCGAAGGAATCAAAACCCAAAGTTAACTTGTGGATGTCTCTAATTGTGTCATCAATAGCCCAATTGATTATGTTCAGCCCTTTGACAGCATCAATGATGAGTTTCGAGTCACCTTCAATGGTGATGGCATGGACTCCAATAGATAGGGCTATCTTAAGACCCCAAGATAAGGTCATGCCCTTAGATTGGTTGCTAAAGCAGACATTCAATTTACCAATGTAGGCAGCCATCAATTTGCTAAGATGTGATCTTAGGACACCCCTAGCAGCAACCAAACCTCAGGACTAGCGGCACGATCGAAGTTCAATTTGTACTAGCCATGTCTAGGCAGTTGCCATTTAGTGTTCATTCTCATAAATCTCTTGGTGTTGTCAAAGGTTGCATAAGAGCGGGGAAGGCCCCAGTGCAAAGCCACCTCAACATCCTAATGGGTAAGGGGATTAGGAGGGGGCTTGATGTGATTGACTGAGAGATTGTCCAATAGGAGCCTAAGGAAGGACCTAAAAACCACATTACTAGCGTTATCCACACCACAAAAGATCTTATTATTCCTTTTTTTCCAAATACTCCATCCCAAATGGGGTGGAATTTGCTCCCATAGTTGACGAATAAGGGGATTAAAGGTTGACCCCTTCCACTTTGTGATCAAGTGTACCAAATCCTCATTCATAGTCCAACAGAGATTCAATCTTTGGCACATCATCCCCCAAAGGATTCGAGCAAAAGTAAAGTATAATTTTTGCTTTTTAAAAGAAGAATTTCTAATTCCCCTGCACCCCTCTGGGCATATTTTGAGGTGTCATCTATTGAGCATGTATTTCACTTTTTGAGTGTTTGAAGATACTATTTCCAATGCAACAAACTATTAATAATATGTGCAATTTAAAACCTTGACAAGATGGTGCTCAAGATAAGCTTTGGCTTTAAATGTGCTTCTATCCCCATGCTTCTATCCCTATGCTTGAAATGTTAGAGGAGAGTTATGGTCGAATGGGTTCAATACAAATTAAATCATTTTTAATTTTTCAATTAGATTTATTAAAAAATGTTATAATGAATTATTTTGTAATAATGAAAGTTGTATTTTATATTCTTTTATTTATATTATGTTTATTTAATTTAATTAGTTTAATTTGTGAAAAGTTAGTTCTTTTATTTTTGTTATAAATTCCTCTTATATATTATTGTACATTGAACAAATACGATAGTTACATTGAGAGACATAATTCTAATGATAATAAAAAATGAATTGTAATAGTGTGAATGTATTAAGAAAAAAACACTTAATTTAAATTTAACACCAATTAACATATCAAATTATTAAAATTTAATAATAAACATAATGATAACTTATTATTAATGTTGATGGGTGTTCTACAATTGCAACAAGGGATGGAGTGCAATGGCTTGATTGTGTTAAAGTTAACAAAAACTTTTATATTTTATCTTAAATTTGATAACCATTTACATGTCAAAATGTTAATATTATTATACATAATATTTTCAAAATAAACATCACATAATATATATATGTGTGTGTGTGTGCTCTTACCAAAATCATAAGTTTTAAATAGATGTGTAATTGTAAATACAATAAAATTTAAATATCTTTATATGTAAGTAAATATAATTTAAAATAAAATAGTTCTAATTGATATTTATCAACATTTCTTTAAATAAATGTATTTAAGATATCTATATTAATTAGTAATACTTTATTAGAATAAAATAATTGATATATAAATTAAATGTACTTATTCAAAAATAAATATCAAATAAAATAATGCCTAAATAAATATTAAAAGATAATTGATCTATCCCTTTGCTATTAAAACAATGACCAAGGTCTACCAAAGCTCTTTGTCTCTAACATCAAATCATAACAACAATAAGTTTATCGATTGTCTAGCAAATTCCTCTCTCTACACTAACCTCTGATCTATGATGTTGTTTTGAGTTGTACCTATGCATTTGTAGTCATCAAAGCCCTTGTAGTTTTTCTTCTCGATGATATAGGCGTAATGTTTGCACTACAAACAAATTGGCTTGGTAAGTAATACATCACGAAGGACGCTAGGAAACAATGTTTGAGAAGTGGCTGATTGGATTCTTTGCTTTTCGTTAAAGCCTAATCTTATCATCATTTGAATGGGACAACACGTTTTTTTAAAAAAAATTTCTTATTTGTTAGAATATTAAAAATTCATTATTGAAAAAAATGCATAGTTGATTATATGTTTAAGATTTTATTAAAACTAACATGAGTGTATTTCTTTTATAAATGTTTTTTTGTTAAGGGGGTACAATGTCAAGATTATATTCACTAACAAAAATTTATAAATGTTATCGTTATTCTTTTTAATTGGATATTGTAATAAATTGATTAATATTTGATGCCCTGCAAAATGGACAAGGTTAGTCTAAGAGACAAACAACACAAGACACACAAGAAAATCGTTAGTGTTATTTAATCAAAGACTAATCTAAATAAGCATACCAAGAGAGACACTAAAAACATGAAAGCATATTTAACTAAAGAAGAAAATATGATGAGGCATCTCCAAATACCTCCTAACATGCTCTTAGCTCTTTCTCCCTTGTTCCTCTCCTCTCCAAGTTCCAAAATAGTGTAGCTCTTAGCAGCTTTTTGCACTATGGATGCTTATGGAGGATTGAGATTGTAGTATTGTGCTTCAAATCTGAAATGAAAAGTTAATACTAAGCTATTGATACTAAAATGATTTATTTTATCCAAGATGACAATACATGAGTTAATTATGCTAAAATGCTCTCTTAAAATGTCTATAGCTTAAATGCATACAAGTTTTCAGGATCTAGATTATGAAGAAACGGGCTCTATTTATAGGAAAAATGGAGCAATGGATGGTTGAGATTGAGTAATCTCAACAAGGGTCAGGATTGAATGATTTCAAATCCATGTGAGGGCTTTCAACCCAATCCCCGGATGACAAGTGTCAATGTGAGATAGGTTGAGAGGGGAGGGAATAAGCATTAAATGCCTGACATGACTTTGGGAGTTAAAGTCAAGGTTAGTTGAATGAATAAACTCTTTATTCAAAGAATAAAGCTTTTATCCAATGGATAAACTCTTGTGCAAATGTGAAATGGAGGAATATGGTCAAAACAATAAATGTTTGGGGGAACAAGTTTGAAATAACCATAAATGGTTATGCAAGAGCCATAAATGGTCATGTAAGAGCCATTAGTGGTCTTGGAAGACTTTGGGGGTTAATTTGTTGAACACACAAGGCATTAAATGCTTTTCAAAGACTTTGGAGTCTTTGAGAAGTGACTCGATTTTGCTTAGGAATGTGACAATAATTAGGGGATGGATTAGGCTAATTAGGAAGGGGTTAGAAGAATCTAGAAGGGGATTAGAGTTTGCAAGTGGATTTGGTGGGTGAGGAAAAATAAGATTTTATTAAAATAAAAATTCATTTATTTCAATAAATGTGTGCAAGTTGCATTTGTAGGAAAATGCAAGTGGGGGGGAATAATGATTTAAATAAATGTTTTATTTAATTTATTTAAAAGAGGACAAAGGGGATTTTATTAAATAAATAGATTTTATTTATTTAATTGATTTGTATTTGGTTTAATGAATTAATTAAAATAAATTGAATAATTTATTTAATTAATAGAAGAATGTTTGGAGATGAATTAATTAAATATTTATTTAATTAACTGATGGCTAGTGGATTTTTAATCAAATAAATAGTGAATATTTATTTAATTAGGCTGGATAGATTTGTGTGACTACATTTGCCCCTCTTTGAGACGGTGTGATTTATCGCATCGTTTCAAAGAAAGAAAAACTGGTGTGAAGAAATGCCCCATAAAATGTAAATTTAATGGGTGGTATGCCCCCGCGAGAGATGGGCCGAAAAATTTTGAAAAATTGGGCGATCTCTCGAAAAAGAATGAAAAGTGGAGGGAGGTAGAAGAGAAGAAGTTAGGCATACGGGTGAGAAATAGAAGAGAACGGGGGAAAAATGGAGAAATGGGGGGCTCGGGAAGTTCACAGGGACCACGGCGATGAGCAGGGGTAGTTACGATGACGGCAAAGGGTATAAATGGGGTGAAAGGGGTGAAAACAAGATCATTTGTGATCGTGACCATTTGAAAATCAGAACTCTGATAGGGACGTTTTGGAGGAGCGAGCAGCAGTCAGGATGCCGATACCGATCACCAAGCATAGATTTGAGCGAATTCGACGGTTCCAGCACCCAAACGACTATGGACCAACGATACGCAAATTCAAACATTTAATTTTTATGCATTTTTGATAGGTTTTTAGCTGAGTCCAAGTCAAGTCGGAGCAAGAGCGTTGGAACTACGGTTTTGGCGCTTTTGCTCCATAAACTAGCGCTACTGTGCCACAATGGCGCTATTGCCCCATTGTTTGAGCGCTTTTGGTTTGATATAGCGCTATTGTATGCAAGTTTTAACGTTGTTGCTAAATAAGCGCTATTGAGGGCTTAATTGAGCGCTATTGATTTCAAGTAGCGCTACTATGTAGCTAATTGAGCGCTTTTGCTAGGGTTGTAGCGCTATTGTTGAGAAACTAGCGCTTTTGTTGGTAAAATAGCGCTTTTGCCTTAGGATAAAGAGATGCCCTAATGTGGATGAAGACTAATCTTCCAATGTCAATGATGGATGATTGGCGATGTGAAGTGGGAGTTGTTTTGAACCATAGCAGCCTAATGAGACTTAGGTCATTTGTTAGGATAAATGTTTGTTGAAATCTAGGTGGCCATGATTGCTTACCTGTTGAGACCCGAAGATACTTGATCAAAGTATCTGTTGATAGTCTAGGTTTAAACTTAAGAAAGTTTGAAAACAAAACAACTGATGGTGATTGATGAATGTCCATGTGCAAGAGGAGTTGCACGTGTTGCAGTTACAGGAGTGTCATCCTGTGACACAGGGGTTGCGGGATCGATTGACACAGGCGAAGATTGATTGCATTGCCTCGATGGGACTATATGAGGTGATGCACATGCCCGTGATTCGTATGAATCACGATTTGATCACTGCACTAGCAGAGCGGTGGCACAGCGAGACGTGCACCTTCTATTTGGCACAGGGGGAGATGACAATGACCTTGGAGGATGTGTGGCGCATCCTGCGGATTCCGATTCAAGGGGAGCTGGTCACGTATGATAGATCCTAGGGGACTCTTGCAGTGCAGAGGATTTTTGATGAGGATGTTTTCATTGATGATGGCTCGATTGCCTGGGAGGATATAGCTGCTTTATATGAGCCTCTACCAGCAGTTTTGTCAGGTATTGTGGGAGGTCTTTTGTGTCCAGACAGGCGATCACATGGTTTGGCCGTCGGATGGGGACAGGTTATCGAGATGATGATGACCGAGGGGACCCGATTTGCGTAGGGGTCGTGCGTGCTAGCGCACATGTACCAGGAGCTCCATGAGGTGGTTTATCAGGGGAGGGGTTCCTTAGCAGTGGGCATGACGTTGCTGCATATTTGGGCTTGGGAGCACCTACCAGTGACTCAACCGGTGAGTCTTAGATTCCGTGCAGTAGACCAGTCGTATATGTTTATGTATAGTGGCATGATGAGTCAACCCCACTTGGGGAAGTTAGAGTGGTGGCGGCGGGCTTTAGACAATCTGGATGTAGTGATATGGCGGCCATACTTAGAGTGTGAGCCATGGGATGATGACGCAGAGGCACTGCCTTATGTGTTTATGACTCGATTCCTCATTGGGAGGACCTCATACCATGTGGAGAGACAGGTGCCCGGACGAGTGATGAGGCAGTTTGGACGGCAGCAGGGACTGCCCAGTGGATCAAGAGAGTATGCTCGGGTTATTCGGGAGAGGTATGCATAGGGTCCAGTGCTACCGTATGATCAGGCACTGGCAGAGTTCCGGACACTGCAGGCGAGACCATGGGACATACGACCGAGGGTCATTGATGCAGGGGTGACAGATGAGTATACGTAGTACTGGGTAGTGCACCCGATCCCACGGATATCGGATGTAGCAGAGCCGATCCCAGCTTTTGAGGATGAGAGGGGACAGAGACGGAGGAGGGCAAGAGGTCGAGGAGGAGGAGTAGGAGGTGGAGGAGATGGAGGAGGTGGAGGTGGAGGAGGTGGTGGAGGAGATGGAGGAGGTGGTGGAGGATTGGGGATGTGGAGTCAGCGGAGAGGGAGAGGTGGACTGCCTCTACAGATATCACAGGGACCATTGATACCGGGAGGAGTTCAGCTGAGTGGGAGGGGGATGGAGAGAGAGATCCCGATGGACAGAGGGGAGGGGACTATTGGAGAGGGTGGTGCAGGGGAGGCAGCTATGGATACCGAGGAGGGAGCCACTAGAGATCTGCGGGATCACATGATAGTACGCTTGCAGACTCGGATAGAGGATTTGGAGGCGGAGGTGGTAGCTAGGGATGTGAAGCTATTTGCACGGGAGTCAGAGCTGGCGGTGGTGCTGCGAGAGAGGGATAGTGCAGTGGAGAGATTGGCAGAGCTGCAGGAGAGAGTACGGGTTGGAGTAGGAGCACAGGGGCCTACGAGGGAGGTGATGAGGGAGATGCGGTGAGCACAGGCGGAGATAGAGTACTGGCGGGGTTTATATGAGCAGGTGGTGCCAGTTAGTCAGCGAGCTCTCAGTTATTCTCAGATGCGGCAGGCTAGATCAGAGCGATCGCAGAGGGTGCAGAGCAGTGGGGGTGTGATGGGTCCGCTGCAGAGGGAGAGATCAAGGGATGTAGGAGGGAGTGATGGTTCGATGAGGCCTCCACGGAGAGATGGAGCAGGGGGTGTCGGCACTAGTGGTGGAGCAGGTGGAGGTGTTGGGACAGCATCTGGCCAGAGTGGTATTTGAGAGAGCATTTTTGCATGCATATATGTATTGTATCATCATTTTTATTCTTTGGACTGTATTTTGGATGGCTCTTGGTAGCCGATTTTGTAGACTTCATTATACTCTGATATATGAGATGAGATATATGAGGAGATCCCATATTTTGATGATATGCATTTGATTTATATGGATGTTTATGCAGGATGATGAGTGATTGCTTAGATGGATTTGTGTACATGTATGCATTTGATGAGATGTTTCTTTTATGCATGTGTTTATGATGATTCATGATGTGGGATACTGACATATGAATGCAGGTTTGTATATGTATGATTTGTTTGATTTTTGATGTAATGCTTTATGTATGTAATGCCATGATGATGATGTATGCTTATGATAATTTATGAACAGGATTTGGGTCTTTCCTATTTTGATATAATGATGAGATGATTTATGTGATGATGTTAATGCAATGGTCGAATGAATGATGTTATGTATGAATATGCATCTAGATGTTTTAGATGAATAAATATGGATAAACAAAATGTAAAGTACAAATGTTTATATGATAATGTTTAAATGAATGCATATTTATAATGGATATAAAAATGTTAAAAACCAATGTTTTGTAAACAACTGGATTTATGATTCTAAATGCTTAAATATGATTTAAGTACAAATGATAATGTGATGATACTATAACTAATGTTTTAATAACTGCACCTTAATGCAATTAAAAAGAGGATAAATGAATGCAATGTGAATGAATCCTAAAATGAGCATAATAGGATACTTAGTTTAATGGATGAATGAATGCACTTTTTAACTATAAATGAATGTATGCAATAATAAATGATAAAAGATGATAAAATGATGATGGATAATCGATACTATATGAATGCCTAGTAAATGATTTTAAAACAATCAAAAGACAATTTGATCTCAAGAATGAATCTAATTATTTATGATTGATGCAATGATGCAAATGTTTTAATGAAAACTAATGTCCAAAATGAACTATATGCAATGTTAAGTTAAAAATGACATGAATGTACTTAATGCAAGATGCAACTAAATGCAATGATGATATGACCATGAGGAATGCAAGGTTTGTAAGACTTTGTATGATGCACTGATGATGTATCAGAGTACTCGGTCGTGATTGTATCCAAGACCAGTTTTAATGGTCACTTTTGCCTATAAAACCTACATATGAATGAATGAATGGGTGATATGCAACGGAATGCAAGATATAAATAGATGAGATGAAATGACGATCCATAGTGCTCTATTTTCATCATTGAGCTTTAAAATGTTGGAAGAGAATACAAGCATCTTGACATAATGATTCAAGATGACCTGAGTATTCCTTACATGGATTTTAATATAGCAAGTTAATATAAACGACTTGATATAAGGGTCAAGTTGACCAGAGTATTGCTTGTGGAACAGACAAGGATTATCTCCGTTCATGCATGACTTGGATCGTCCTCCTTGATCTTAGGCTGATCATATCTTGAGACAAGTGCATACTGTATTAAGAGATAAAACCTTTATCCAGTTTGGATGAGGTAGGAGGAACCAAAGAAAGAGCAATGTACCTGCAAACAAACAGTATATACATAAAGAATAAAGAATATAGATCCTTGGTAATGGTTCATGCCCATATGGTCGAGGTATACGTTGTAGTCAGCAAGCCGTAATGATCCATGACTGCATGTGGCATAAGATCACGTAGCTTGGTGAACTTCCCATGTAGACACCATTAGTACATGCCCCAGAACTTCATCGGAAATAATGCGCAAACGATATAAAACAATGCTGAAAGATCCTGATATAGATAAAAGAATGATTGTACTCACAAATCAACCAAGTATTCGATAGCTTAACATAATTTTCTTGTCAAAAAAAATGTCACTTTTGTCTTTGTTTTGGTAAGGAAGGATGCATCCTTGTTAAAGACAGTTTTTGAGTGTTGATGTGGATTGTGTGGTTGATTGGTAAATGGTCATGGTGTGAGTATTTTGTCGATGCTTGTTTTGGTATCTGCATGGATGAGTATGTACAAGGTGTTGCCATGTTTTTGTGTGATTTTCGATGTTTTCTGATGTTTTTGAATTTTGAATTGTTTTTGGTATTTTGAAGTGTTTTGGATGTTGAACCCAATGAATCACAAGACAATGTAGAATCCACTTCCATCAACTAGATTTTTAAGGGCATTGCCCCCAAGTGTAGACATGACTATGAAAAAGCGGGATGCAAGACGCATGAAGTACTTTCTCTGATTGCAGATTTTTAACAAGCCATGGTTTCGGATGGATGGATGTATGTATGAAGTAGATGTGATCGCAACAAGTCTGAAAGACAATGAAGCCATAGCCTTTATGAGTGGCACCTATTTGCCAGGTTTTCACCATCGTACTTACCCAAGGTGCCACCGGAGTGGTTGTTCACTGTTTGGATGCATGATTTTTCTTTACTTTTTTGAATGTTTTTGTATTTCTTCAGGATATTTTTTCTAAATGTTTTTGGTATTTTCTGCTATGCAGGGGAGCTTGATGCTCTGTACACCTTAGGTATAAAACTGTTTGAGGTGCATGCTATTGATTGGATCTGCAAGTGGTTCTCCTTCTGATGTAGTCAACTGATATGCCCCGGACCCGAACACAGCAGTGACAACATATGGGCCCAGCCAGTTGATTCAAACTTGCCCTAATGTTCTTTGTTTGGTTGGTTGCGAGGATTCTCTCAAAGAACAAGATCACCTACCTCAAATGTACGAGGTCTAACTCGGTGATTCTAGCTTCTGCTCATGCGCTGCTGATAGGCTTCGAGATGGTTGTATGCAGCTTGTCGCTTCTCATCGAGTAACTCTAAGTCC
Organism: Cryptomeria japonica; assembly: GCF_030272615.1. Classification (NCBI taxonomy): domain Eukaryota; kingdom Viridiplantae; phylum Streptophyta; class Pinopsida; order Cupressales; family Cupressaceae; genus Cryptomeria; species Cryptomeria japonica. The sequence goes on along the minus strand of NC_081408.1, from coordinate 1,111,351 downwards.
TGAAGACGGAATACTCTATAGGCTTCGTCATCTATCAGATTATGCAAGGAAACCCGTAGTGATGGTATCTCAACCTCAATAGGTAGGATAGCTTCGGCACCATAGACCAATGAGTAGGGAGTTGCGCCTATAGGGGTTCGAATGCTAGTTCAATATGCCCATAGTGCTAGATTCAGTTGAACATGCCAATCACGACCGACATCATTGATTGTCTTCTTTAGGATCCTCAATATTTTTGTATTGGATGCTTTGGCCTGACCATTGCCTTGTGGGTAATAGGGGGTGGAAAAGCAGTGTTGGATATGAAATTTCTCACAAAGTTCATGAACATCCTGATTTTTGAAAGGAAGACCATTATCTGTGACGATGGACATGGGTACACCATACTGGCAGATGATGTAGTTGAGGATGAATGAGGCGATCTACTTGCCGGTGACTTGGGTAAGTGGAACAGCTTCGATCCACTTTGTGAAATATTCGGTGGCGGTAATAATGAATTTATGGCCATTGGATGAAGATGGATGAATCTTACCCACAAGGTCAAGACCCCATTGACAAAAAGGCCATGGTGTTGTGATTGGTTGCAATTCTTGTGCTGGTGCATGTATCAAGTCACCATGAACTTGACATTTCTTGCATTTTCGGACAAAGTAGTAGGAATCCTTTTCCATAGATGGCCAATAGTATCCATTGCGCAGGAGTTTCTTGGCGAGTGATGGACCACTTGAACGAGTCCCGCAAATTCCTTCATGACTTCTTCCAAAGCCTTTGTTATCTCACCTTGTTCCAGACATCGAAGGAGAGTACCATCAAGACCGTGTCGGTATAGGGTTTCGGCAATAATGGTATATCGAGCAGTTTGGCAAATGAAGGTTTTATGTTGGTTATTCGATTGGTTGGGAGGAAGGGTGTGATCACAGAGATAGGTGTAGAATTCACCATACCATGGGGATTCAGAACCGACAAGGTGACATATCATTTCAGATTCGGGGATGTCATAAGCAGGAATCCAAAGTTGTTCGACCAAGAACTTGTAGCGTGTTGAATTCTGTGGAAGATCTAGTAGAGATGCGATGGTAGCCATGGCGTCAACAGCTCGATTCTGATCTCTTGGTATCTGCTCAAAAGTGAGAGTAGTAAATGATGTCTTTAGAGTGTCCACCATTTGCTTATATGGCATGAGTTTATCATCTTTGGTCTGATATTCATCTGTTGCTTGTCGAATGACCAGTTGGGAGTCACCATATACTTGGAGTTCTTGTAACTTCCATTGTACGGCTAACCTGAGTCCTGTGATCAAGGCCTCATACTCTGCGATGTTGCTTGTGCATGGAAATATGAGCCTGTAAGACTTCGGGATGCTATCACCTTGGGGTGTGATAAACAGAATGCCTGCCCTCGAGCCATGTCTAGTGTACGAACCATCAAAGTATAGTTTCCATGGTTGTGTTGTTGTGATCATGAATATCTCTTCGTCTGGAAAATTGGAAATGAGAGGATGATCACCTATGAGAGGTGCATCGGCCAATTGATCTGCAATAACTTGCCCTTTAATAGCCTTACGGTCCACATACTCGATGTCAAATTCACTTAGAATCATCACCCATTTGGCCAAGCGACCTGTCAATGCTGCTTTGTTGAGTAAATACTTGAGTGGATCAATCTTTGCAATGAGTTGTACTTTGTGTGTTAACAGATAGTGCCTCAGTTTAGTGGCTGCTAAGATTACTGCTAGGCAAGCTCGCTCAATGGGCGTGTAATTGAGTTCATAGCCCACCAGTGTGTGAGAGATGTAGTAAACAACACACTCTTTTCCTTCTGCATTATGTTGTGCCAGTAGTACACCCAATGTTGTACTTGCTGCTGAGATATAGAGTAACAACGATCTACTTAGATCTGGTGGCATCAACAATGGTGGATTCATGAGATAGTCTTTAAGCGTCTGAAATGCTTGCTGGCATCTGGCATCCCACTGAAAGCGGATGTTCTTATGTAACAGGTGTGTGAATGGGTGACACTTATCAGCCAATTGTGCAATGAATCTTCGGATGGATTGAAGTCGCCCTTGTAATGTCCTTAGCTGACCGATATTCTTTGGTGGTGGCATATCCATGATTGCCTTAACCTTTGCTGGATCGACCTCAATGCCTTTGCTTGAGACAATGTATCCTAGAAGCTTCTCGGAGGTTACTCCAAAGACACATTTCTTTGGGTTGAGGCGAACATGGTATTGTTCTAGTCTATCAAAGATTTTATCTAAGATGTGGAGATGCCCGTCTCTGGTGAATGATTTTGCTAGTAAGTCATCCACATAATCTTCCATCATAGTATGCATCATGTCATGGAAGATGGTGGTCATTGCTCTTTGATAGGTCGCTCCTGCATTCTTTAGACGGAAAGGCATTACATTCCAGCAATATGTGCCCCATGGACATGTGAAGGTTGTCTTATGTTGATCTTCTGGTGCGATCTTTATCTGATTGTATCCTGAAAAGCCATCCATGAGTGAAAGCATGGCATGTCCTGCTGTCAGATCCACTATGATGTCGATATTTGGAAGGGGGAAGTCATCCTTAGGACAGGCCTTATTCAGATCTCTGAAGTCAGTACAAATGCGGATGCCCCCTTTTGGTTTGCCGACAGGCACAATATTGGAGATCCATTCTGCATAATCAATTGGTCTAATGAAACCAACATCTAGGAGTTTCTTGAGTTCTATTTTGACTAGTACTGCAATCTGAGGATGCATCTTACGAAGCTTTTGCTTGATAGGTTTGGCTCCTTCTGCTACGGTAAGGTGATGCATGACTAAATCAGGATCAAGCCCAGGCATGTCTGCATATGACCATGCGAAGTTGATCTGACGCTTCTGGAAGAACTCTACAAATTTAGGTTGTTCCTCTGGAGTGAGAAGAGATGCCAGATGTATGTTATGAGGATTTTTAGGAGTTCCCACATTGTATTCTTTGGTTTCCTCTATGAGAATCGTTGATCATTCCTGTTGTGTACTAACAGGGAGAATGTCAAACCCTTCATCCTCTGGCGCCTCATAGAGGTTTTCACCATTGGATACGCTCTTTCTTTTTGCTTTTGTTGGATCAAACAGTGCCACAGTGTGGTTTTCACTGGAAGATCCATGTTTTATTGTTATATTTTTGCAGCTAAAAGGTTTGGCATTCGCCCCGAAGTATGCTGTGCTATTAAGTTCAATGGCGAATCCAGCTTTGTGATCCCCGCTTGGTAGGTTATCCCTTAATTCCAAAAAGTCAATGATGGCCTCATCGTTTTGGAAGAAGTCAAGACATGGGGGATTTGGTTGGTTCCATTCGATGAGTTCAGGGTGGATAATGGGCATTACTTCATCGATTAGGTTAAGTGCGTGAGATGTATCAGTGAGGGTTAAGACGTTATGGTGAAGGTCGTTGATGGTACTCTCCCTGTCAGAATCAGGCGTAGGATGAGACATAGGGTCTGTGGAAAACGTTTCCAGTTCAGGAACCCAAGTGGTCTTTATCTGTGCTTCTCCGTAAACAAGGATGTCTTTGCATGGTGGAGGTGGTGATGTGTCTTCCTCATCTGAAGTGTTAAGTTGTACATAATCAAATTCCCACTCATGTGAGTCGGTCTCTGAGTCACTTTCCAGCATCCGATTACTATACCATACTGGGATGTCTTTTGAGTTAAATACTGCAGGTGTGATTGGTTGATGTACCTTTGTAGTGATCGGTGCTGCAGGACGGTTGATGGGGATAAAAGAATATGGTACCTGGAGTATCGGTAATATTGACTCAGTTACTTCTGCTGGAACTACTGGTGCCATAGATGCTACTGCGGGTTCTGATACAATTGCTGCTGCTAATGGTGTTGCTGATGGGATTACGAGTTCGTTTAGTGGGATGAGTGGCATTGGTGATGGTTGTGTTGGGGTTTTGAGCCTCGGTGGGGCAGTTGGGATGGTGCTTGATGTCGCTTTGATAATGAAAGGTGTCCTTTTTACCATAGGCGGACAAAATGGTTTGCTGGGTTTTCCTTTGAATTTGAGTTTAGGAAAGATCTCTTTTTCAAAGCCTAGGCTTGTATTACCTTTGGGCTTTAATTCCGGTAGCAGAGGTTCATGTCGTCCTTGTTTGCAATATCCCAAAGCACTCTGACCATCATATCCCATTCTTTGCATAATGAGGAGGCCTTTGCCATACTGATCTGTAGGGAGTCTAACTTGCGGTATATCAATGGGGATGGGATCTTTATAGATCCGGTCCGCAAAGTCCTCATCTTGGGTTTCTTCTTCTTGACTCTTGCCAAGGATGAAAGGTGTCAAAGCACATGTTGGCGTGATTAGTGGTTGCTGAAGTAACTAATGTGGTTTACCATGTGTTCTAGGAGAAGTGGGCATTTGTCCCACACAAAAGAGTTGACTCAAGTTGTATTCCCCAGGACCTTCCTCTACTATCTTCATTTTAAGTTTTTCTTGCTTGGGTATAGTGGTGTTTGAACTGGCAAGAAAGGCGGGACTTATATATGATGTGGAGGAAATGGCTTCTCTATTATTAGGAATGGTAATCTCTGGCTGATAGCTGATATTATGGCAATATGCAAAGGGATTTGCATCGCCCAGGATTGTGATCTCTACACCATTATGTGGGAACTTGATACATTGATGGTAGGTAGATGGAACGACTTGCATGGCATGTATCCAAGGTCTTCCTAACAATAGATTATATGGCAGAGGAAGGTCCAGAACCTGACAGATGATGTGTTTTACCACAGGGCCCACTCGGATTGGTAGTACCACAGCTCCTTTGGATGACCGCTCTGCATCGTCATAGGCTTTGATTGTGATCTTCTTACGAGGATCCACTGATTATACCGCATATCCCAATGATGTGACCAACTGTAGTGTACAAATATTTAGGCCTGCTCCATTATCGATCAAGACTCGCTTGATCCTATGCTGGTTAATAAATCCTTCGATGTGGAGCGAAGCGTTATGAGGTTGCTGGAAGGAAGAGTTGTCACTTTCGGAAAAAGTGAGACAAGGTGATGACTTTAGACTTCCAACCATGGCTTGAAGTTGGTCTGTATTCAGATTTGCAGGGACTGACGCCTCTTGGAGTGCTTGATCCAAGATAGTTTTATGAGAGGGCGATAGGCGCAATAGCTCTAAAATGGATATAAGCGCAGGTGTTTTATCTAATTGTTCCACAAGATTGTACTATTTTGGGATGGAGGTGGTGCCTTGTGGAGCTGCCTTTATGGTAACCTTACCGCGACATGTAACAACATTGCAATTTGAGTTGGGATTTTTGAAGGTTATGGTTGCAACTTGTTCACTGGCATCATACAGATGATTTACAGTGTAATTATACATAGCCTGTGTATAATCAGTGGTATCAGTGCCTCACCTAGAAGTGGAAGGACCCCTTTGATCTTGTGATGGAAGTGGATTTTTGAACATTAGATGATCATTATTTGTTGTTTTTGGGTCATTTCCTTCAATTTCAATTTCTCCTCGGTCAATAAGATCCTAAATAAGATCTTTTAATCTATGACAATTACTTGTCTTGTGTCCTCTTCCTTGATGGAATTCACAGTGTTCAGTATCTCTCCACCATGTCGGTTTGACCTGAGGCTCATAGTTTGATAGCTTAGGTAGAGTGACCAAATTTTGAGAAATGAGTTGTTGCAATACCATTTCAATGGGTTCCCCTAAGGGAGTGTATGTTCGTTTCTGTTTTTGCTGACGAGGTCTAGGTTCATCATGAGATGTGATGCGACCTTGATTGGAAGGAACATTTGTGGTATTCTGAGGTGGAGGATTTTGTCCTGCAAACCGAACCACAGGTTGTGCATTTTGGATAGTCCGGGCATCCACAACCCCATCGTTGACGATATTCTTTTTTTTGTTCCAGAAGCTTGGTTTATCACTATTGAAGCGTGGGCGAGGACCATCTTTTGGTTCCTTAAAGATTTTGATGAGTCCTTTCTTGATGAGTGCCCTTTCACATTTCAAACCCTTGGTGATCATATCATTAAAAGAGTTTGTGTCTTTGACATCCAGGTGAAATTCCATTTCTTCGTTTAAGTTGGAAATGAATATTTCCACTAGTTCTCGTTCAGGTAACTGAAGAGAACGTCTGCTAGACATTTGATGCCATCGTTGCAGGAATACTAAGAATAGTTCACCTGGTTTTTGTTTGGTGTTGCACAGATCAGCCATGGTAATTTCACGTTCAATGTTATGAGAGTAATAAGCTAGAAACTTCTGGATGAGTTCCTCAAATGTTCTAATGCCACCTGGTAGTCGGGAAAACCATGATGTGGTTGTTCCTCCCAAGCTTTGGGGAAAAAGGCGCATTAGGTAGGTGTCTTCATATGCCACTTCGAGGCAAGCGGAATGAAATTCTCTGACATGATCACGGGGATCCCCCTTTCCTCTATATTTTTTGAATTTGGGTGTTTCGAATCCTCATGGAAAGGGTGGCATATAAAGATTCCTATCAAAAGGATAGGGACAGATGTCATTGAGTGAGAATTGGTTAGTTTTGACACCACTATGAAGTTGTTGGGCGAGATTCTCGACTTGTTGCCGCAACATCTCCATTTCAGTTGGAGGAGGAGGTGGTGGGTTACCTCGAGGAATGTTATATCTGATGGGATCTCTACCTCTTTCCTCTTCATGGCGACTTTGTCTTTCTGAGGCTCATCTCAATTGGGCAAGATCGAAGTTAGAGGGGATTTTGGCTCCTTCTTGAGCTAGTTTTAAGAAGTAAGCATCCACATTGCTCCTGAGTATTTCATCAAACAATTTGTTAAAGAGAGGGTTATGCTGAGCCCATTCTATTGTTGCAGGAGTAGGAGTACTTGGGTTTTCGTCATTTGCATTTCCTCCAAGTGCTTCTTGAAATTCATTGAGATTTTCCTCTTCTTCTTCTTCTATTTCTATTTCTTGTTGCCTTGACTGTGATCGGGTTTGAGCCATTTTGTTTATGAGTCTTTGTTGAAGTTGAGTGAAAATGATGATGAGTTTTTGATGAAATGAGTTTTTGATGAAATGAGAGATTGATGATTGGTGAATTGTGTTGCATGTGGATCTCTAGCACTTTTAAGGTAAATGTAACAGAAATTCCTTTTTTGAATTGCTTGCTTGTTTGATAAGATTTTGATGTGATAAGGTGTAGAGAAATCTGAGATGTGTTACAGATTTAACTACCTAGTAATGAGAGGACTCACTCATAAACTAGTTTTAACCTGCGTAGATGTATCTCTTAGGATGAGCTTATCCTAGATGTAGAAACAATCTAAAAAGTGATGTGAAGTGTTTGATTCAAGCAATATCTAAAAAGAGAACTTTGGGACAAGAACCTCTTAATGTTTTGAGAGTTGGAACGGATTGAGGATGAAGTGATGATGTATGAAAAAGATGATGGATGAAAATGTTTTCAACTTCAATAAAAACTTTGTGTCACAAATGGGACAAACTCTACCTCTTCCCTTTCAGGTTTTGATGGTATTTCTTGAGCTGTGTTGTAGGTGATACAGACGTTTGGAAAAAGTTGGGATTAATCTTACCTCCTTGGTTTTTGTGATAACTTAGAGCTCTATATTGCATAAAAGCTCTGCGGTTCAATGATTCTAAATCAAATTCGTTGGTTTTGCCTTGAAGGTAGAGATGCATGTGACGCAGAAAAACTCTATGGGAGACAAAGATTTGTCTATTGATATAGAAGAATTTCCTCCTTTTGATCAAAGCCTTTGAGCTTAATGGTCTTCTTTTCAAGTTGATATTCTGATGACGCTTCTTCTTTCGCAAGATGTGAAGAATGGTCATAAAATTTTGACTCTTTGTTGTTTGCACTTTGTTTTTGATGTGTTTGGTTGTTTTGTAAGATGTTGGATGAATACTTTGTTTTTGGGATTGATTTTCTGATTTGATGTTTCTTTGACAAGAAAACAAAGCAAGCACACAAACACAAAAATGTTGCCCCCAAAGGCACAAATGAGTATGGGTCTAGATCAACCCAATCCTTGGACTTGTATATGACCCTTCCTTTAGATGTATTTTAAGGTGTATTTCCAAAGCCTGAAGTCGTCTCAATTTGCACTTGGTCTTTAAAACGAACACACTTCAAACACTTTTATCCCTAAGGTCAAATGGCCAGTTGCGATAAATTTAGCCCACATCTTGATATTTCTTCGACTTTGGTACTACATACCTTATGAATCCCGCCGTGGCAAGTAAGGATGTGATATACTAAGTCTTGCACGAGCATAACAAATAGATGATCCCTATGATAGGGGAGTCACCACCTTTATCAAGCCACAAGTGACTTTTCAAAAAGCTATGTTTCTACTCAAGGAAATATGTATGGTGAGTATCTTGGGAGCAAAACCATCTATGCTCTTGCACCAAATTATATCGCAGATATCCTCAATCAATAGAATAGGTGGGCTACTACTTAAAGGTGTTTAGTCATGTTCGATGTTTTTGGACATAAGTTCATTCTGCAATGACTCACTTAAGAGCCTTGTAACTGGTGGTGGGGCCCATTTGTCCTTTCGGCCAGTTACACTGTAGGAATAGCTATACCCAAGGCTACAGCTTTCGCTCTCACTTGATTTCTATAGCGGCTCGAAGGATTTACCGCTCGAGGTCGTTCCCAAGAGTATCAATCCCTTGGCAGGCCTCTCTTAAAAAGATAAAATTTGAGTGTTACTAACACTTTTCTCTTGCACCTAGGACCACGAAAGCCAAGAGAGAGGATAGTGTGTGTTAGAGGTAGGACCACTCGACTAACTTTTTGCACAAGTGTGCCAAGCACGAAAGACACTTGTTCTTTTTAATCCACCATTGCAATGTGATCTAGCTATTTGGAGATGTTGCTCCAACGGCCATGGTGTTCTTTTTAACTTCAAAGGCAATGTGTTTTGTAATCTAGAATTTGGAAATCCTAGTCAACTTAATGAAATACACGTTTGCTTGAAGTGAAATTTGTTTGCAAAAATCAAAACAAATGGATTGTGTATTTTATGTGCACCAAATTTGAAAGTGTGGATTGTAAATCTTTTTAGTTTGATGCAAGGAAATCAAATTTGTTTGTTGATTTTAAGCACCAAAAGACAAGTGATCCTAACTAGAAAGCAATGGAATTTTGTTTGTGTTCAAGTTTTAATGCACCAAAGGAAAATTTGTGATTTTTAATGGTGTGTTTTAACCTATACAAACAACAATGTGTTAGTAAAATCGATGTCCAAGGGGGGGCTTCCACAAGCTTAAAATTTTCACTTTTTTGGTTACAAGGCAATTTTTACGACATTCTGTTACAATAGCGCTAGTCTGCATTTGAACAGAGGCGCTATTTAACACAAAAGCACTGAAAGAATGGGAAAGCTAGAGAGGCAAAAACACTGAAATATTGCAATAGTGCCAAAATAACGACAAACGCGCCAAAACAAACACAAAAGCACTGAAATTTGGACAATAGCGCTATTGTAAGAACAATAGCGCTAAAAGAATAAGTGTCGGTAGCGCTAGAACGTGTTCAATAGCGCCAAAGCGCAACCTGTGTGACATTTTCAACATTCAGATATGTTATTTTGCTAAAAAGATGATATTTTTTTGGTATTTCGATTCACATCGGGTTCACCAAATGATGCCCTGCAAAATGGACAAGGTTAGTCTAAGAGACAAACAACACAAGACACACAAGAAAATCGTTAGTGTTATTTAATCAAAGACTAATCTAAATAGGCATACCAAGAGAGACACTAAAAACATGAAAGCATATTTAACTAAAGAAGCAAATATGATGAGGCATCTCCAAATACCTCCTAACATGCTCTTAGCTCTTTCTCCCTTGTTCCTCTCCTCTCCAAGTTCCAAAATAGTGTAGCTCTCAGTAGCTTTTTGCACTATGGATGCTTATGGAGGATTGAGATTGTAGTATTGTGCTCCAAATCTGAAATAAAAAGCTAATACTAAGCTATTGATACTAAAATGATTTATTTTATCCAAGATGACAATACATGAGTTAATTATGTTAAAATGCTCTCTTAAAATGTCTATAGCTTAAATGCATACAAGTTTTCAGGATCTGGATTATGAAGAAACGGGCTCTATTCATAGGAAAAATGGAGCAATGGATGGTTGAGATTGAGTAATCTCAACAAGGGTCAGGATTGAATGATTTCAAATCCATGTGAGGGCTTTCAACCCAATCTCAGGATGACAAGTGTCAATGTGAGATAGGTTGAGAGGGGAGGGAATAAGCATTAAATGCCTGACATGACTTTGGGAGTTAAAGTCAAGGTTAGTTGAATGAATAAACTCTTTATTCAAAGAATAAAGCTTTTATCCAATGGATAAACTCTTGTGCAAATGCGAAATGGAGGAATATGGTCAAAACAATAAATGTTTGGGGGGACAAGTTTGAAATAACCATAAATGGTTATGCAAGAGCCATAAATGGTCATGTAAGAGCCATCAGTGGTCTTAGAAGACTTTGGGGGTTAATTTGTTGAACACACAAAGCATTAAATGCTTTTCAAAGACTTTGGAGTCTTTGAGAAGTGACTCAATTTTGCTTAGGAATGTGACAATAATTAGGGGATGGATTAGGCTAATTAGGAAGGGGTTAGAAGAATCTAGAAGGGGATTAGATTTTGCAAGTGGATTTGGTGGGTGAGGAAAAATAGGATTTTATTAAAATAAAAATTCATTTATTTCAATAAATGTGTGCAAGTTACATTTGTAGGAAAATGCAAGTGGGGGGGAATAATGATTTAAATAAATGTTTTATTTAATTTATTTAAAAGAGGAAAAAGGGGATTTTATTAAATAAATAGATTTTATTTATTTAATTGATTTGTATTTGGTTTAATGAATTAATTAAAATAAATTGAATAATTTATTTAATTAATAGAAGAATGTTTGGAGATGAATTAATTATTAAATATTTATTTAATTAACTAATGGCTAGTGGATTTTTAATCAAATAAATAGCGAATATTTATTTAATTAGGCTGGACAGATTTGTGTGACTACAATATTTTTATTGGATTTTTTGATCTAATGTATTTATAAGAATATTCATTTTTAGATATCTTGTTAGATTATAATCTATGTTTGAGAATCTTAACATTATTTTTTATTCTTGAAGGTCGTCTAAGACAATGTTGTCACCAATTTTTTTAGAGGTTTTAGTACATGAAGGACGCTAGGAAATAATGTTTGAGAAGTGGCTGATTGGATTCTTTGCTTTTCGTTAAAGCCTAATCTTATCATCATTTGAATGGGACAACACGTTTTTTTAAGTTTTTTTTTCATTTGTTAGAATATTAAAAATTCATTATTGAAAAAAATGCATAGTTGATTATATGTTTAAGATTTTATTAAAACTAACATGAGTGTATTTCTTTTATAAATGTTTTTTTGTTAAGGGGGTACAATGTCAAGATTATATTCGCTAACAAAAATTTATAAATGTTATCGTTATTCTTTTTAATTGGATATTGTAATAAATTGATTAATATTTTTATTGGATTTTTTGATCTAGTGCATTTATAAGCATATTCATTTTTAGCTATCTTGTTAGATTATAATCTATGTTTGAGAATCTTGACATTTTTTTTAATTCTTGAAGGTCGTATAAGACAATGTTGTCACCTATTTTTTTAGAGGTTTTAGTAACAGGTGAGTGTGCCCTAAGAGGTACATAACCTATTGTAAGGCTTCAATTATGACATAGGTTGGGAGTGTCCTATGAAATGTATGGACTAACAGGGTTCAAGAATTATTAGTTGCATTTGGTGAAACATGTGACTACCTATATCCATACTTGGCATGTACATGTTAGTAAGTTTAATTCAAAAAGTCATGCATGTGGAAAGTGTAATTGATTATGAATGATGGAAGAGTGAATTTTTTTCCTTTGTGAAAGTAAGTCTTCATAATGCAGGCATATGATAATTGAATATATGTAGATGAGTATTCAAAATAGGTGTGTGTAGAAAGATAAATTTGTAGTGTCTCCTTCAACTAGTCATGTCTACATGATGCGATGAGATTGAGATGAGTAGTGGATGACAAAGGCTTTTATGATTACAATTGGAGTGTGGAAAATATAGAATATTATTCAGTATATGGTAATGACATTTATAGTGATAGGCTTGGGAGCCTTTTTACTTTGAAAATTAACCTATTTCCTCACTTTATAAGGTGATTTTATATGTAAAATATTTATTTAAATAAAGATGAAGGTCTTCATGTCTTCACTAGAATATTTTTTCTATCACATAATCAAAGAATAGCCACAAAAGCACAAAGCTAGAATGTGGAAAGACTTATAAATTCCCCTTAATAAAGGACATTTGGATTTCAAAATTTTAAGTCCACAAAATCCTATTGTCTTCGATTCATGGCTTTAAGATATTAGATGTGGTATTCAATTAAAATTTTATATAATATTCTTATTGTTGGTGTAATTAATTATTCATGTTGGATATTATTACACCTTACTTAAGATTACTTAGGTACATGCATATCATAGTAGTTTGGGTATGAGACACTTGGGTGTTTGTGCCACATTGTGATAGTGTGTGTAGGAGAATTTCCACCTTTTGTGATCTTATCTTGTTGTTACATTCCACCTTCAGTGGGTGATCCACCTCATGTGGAATATTATATTATTTCTCCTACCTACCACACCTATTTCCCACCTACCCTTGTTTCTCATTGAGCCACATGTCATGTTTGTGTGCTAAAATTTTATATAATATTCTTATAGATCCATATGATATTTTCCTCAAACCACTAAGCTTTTCAATGTTAGACATGATAAAACTACTCAACCAATGTTGGGTAGATCTTCCAAGTTTAAAAGGAATATTTGAAACACCAAACTTGAACATGTAGACGAGTTGTAAGATAATGGGAAGAACTCAATTGCAAAAGGACTTTACAAATTAAAACCTTGAAATATTTGGAGGAAACAAAACAAGAAAAATATGAGTGATGCGACCAAAGATGGTATTATAGACTTCAAACATCTACTCAAATCAATTGTATAAAGAAAATTAGACCCACAAGAAGCAAGATTATGAAAATCCTTATAGATCTCATTTAATAATAGTTCAAAATCATTAATCATAGTCTACTCGCTTTGTCACCTTTGAGGAATTCAAAGTTTTCAATTTGTAAAGTCCTTTTAGAGTTGGGTTCTTTCCATTAGGTTAGGGTATTTTTGCATGTTTGTGTCTCATGTTTAATATGTTCACTACAAACTTGGATGATCTAATCAACCTTGTTTAGGCACTATCTCATGTCCAGGGTGAACTCACAAAGCTGGTTCCCACTTTTTGGTACATCCTGATTTTTGCTGAAATCATACATTTTTTGGAAAATATAATTATTTAAGCTTTAAGAGGTCCCATTTGAAGTAATTAATTGAAGAAACTTAGATCAAAGGCTCTTAGATCAAAATTTCTTGGATAGAACCTCTCTACTTCTAAATCATACTTGCAACGGAGTCTCCTTTGCATCTATCAAATGCTGATAAAAAACCAATTTTACATTAGCTTTTGAGGGGTCAAACGAATTCATTTAGAAGTTTTGTTTTCTTAAGGATTTAGTCCTTATTATAAGCTTTCCAAATAGTATAATTTTTAATATATTTAAGTTCATTAATATATTTTTATTTTATTTTTTATGAATGTAAGTTTTTCACCGAACATGAACTTCTTTGTTCAATGCATTGGGAAAAATAGTAAACTAATTCAAAAAAATTCTGAAAAATATCTATGCCCTAGGTATTGATGTCTTCTTTCTAACAAAAAAAGTAAAACTTAATTTTGATATATATAGAGCAAGTTATGTGTTCAAACGTACACCTATATCTAAATTATAATTAGTTGGACTTCAAAACTTAATAAAATAAAAAATATTCAACATATCACTATCAAACCAACTACATGCCCTGGGTATTGATGTTACAAACCAAAATTTAAAAGAGATAAGTTTTTATCAATTATAGAAAAAAAATTATACGTTTCGGGATGCACATCACTCTTAAAAAATGTTGTTTGTTGTAAAAAACTACTTTTGAGGGAGATGGAAAAATCAATAAAATTTTATTCAAAAAAAATTGAAAAAAATATATTTAGAATCTACAAAAAGGATGTTACAAATCACTAGTTTACATCATCTTCAAATTCTTAACGATTTAAAAGTTATAGGTGTCAGAAAGTGAAGGTTTTTTGCAAAATGTTCATCTAAGTGTCAAAGTTGGTCAAAAAGTGGGAACCAGTATTGTGAGTTCACCCTCCAACATTATTGATCTTGGATACTTTCAGAGATTCTAAAGAATAGAACTAAAAGAATCATAAGTCAAAGTTTATATTATGTTCATGTTTGAAATATTAAATTCATGAACTTGTAGACCATAATAGAACTAGACTCATTTGATCAATTAGATTGTATTTTGTTTCCTTGTAATCTCCCAGAACTTACAAATCAATTGTTGGACGAATAAAACTTGAGAAATCTTATCATATGTCCACACTTGATTATACCAAGATGCATAGTCCATGTCATTATCAAGCTACATGTCAACCCCATCTTATAATTATTGACTTGAGAGTATGAAAATCATGGACCTAAGACTGCTCATTGATCTATATTTCGTAAGATTTTGGGGGTCCATGAGAACGTGACCATGAAACAAAGTGAACTTCAAATGTGAAGCTCCCTCAAAATCTAATTTATGAAACTCTTGGTGGACCCACAAACTTCAAATCAATATTTTAGACTTGAAACATCTACTTGTTTTAGTTATATACACAATTTAGGTCTATGAAAAGATCAAGAAGTGAATACCCAAGACAAAAAGCCCTCTAAGATTCACTCAATATTTATGTCTATTTCAAGTCTATAAAGTTTGAATTTTTATAGATCAAGACTTTGGATTGATGAAGTTTGTCAAGCTTTCCATGTCTAGTGATGTCTTGCATTTTCTTTGAAAAACTTAGGCTCTCATATATATATATATATATATATATATATATATTGGTTCATTGACAAAGTTTGTTTCATGCTTGAAGGTGTCCACATGCCTAAATTTCCTTTTGAAGGAGCTTGGCTAGATGTGTTGCATCTAGGGTAAAAGTTTGAGTCTTGAGATATAGAGCACTTGAATTGCATTTATCTATTTCTTTTTCATTACAATGTGTAGCTTTGTTATGATACTATAATGGTATCCAATTCATTGTGATATAATAGATACTATAAAAGTATCTATTTCATTACGATACAATGTGATACTATAAAGGTACGGTCTACTAATTATGATAAGTTATACAATGTATCTATTTCTCTTTCAATGCAATGCATAGTACTCAAGACTAATTTTCATTAATCTTTTAGACCAATTTGTAGTATCATAATGCTAACAATGTACTTCAACTCCTTATTATACCTTTTGTTTGATGTAATGCATTGGAAAACAAATAAAAAGATTTATGTTTCTTTAAAATTTTATAATTATTTATTCTACTACACTAAATAAAAATGCCTATCAATGTTCCCATTAAGCATCAAGTGTCATGGCCAATGAACCTTTTTTAATGCTAACGTTACTTCAATGTGATGTTCAAAACTTCCCAATGTAAATTATACTAAATCAATAATCACGACTCCAACAACAATCATTCATGAGTTGAGGACTGCAAAAACAAGCTCTTATTTTAAAATCCTCTAAACCAAGAGAAGTTGAGGTTGGACTTGAATTTAAGTCATAAATACGGACAAATGTTGAACTTATAAAAGATGAACAAGATTTATTTCTATAAATTTAAAAACAAGTGTTACAATTTCAATCTAATAGCATTTTTTGTCAAAGTTGTTCAACATATCAAATAAATGTTTCTTTCAACTTTCTAGTGGCCGCTTTGAAATTAAATTGGATTAATTTTTTGTTTCAGCTGTATATTGACAGCTCCTATTCTTTATAAACTACTTAGATTCAATATATAAAAAATTAATAACATAAAGTTTTTACGATTTATAAAAAAATATTATATAAAAAATTTAAAATTTAATAATATGAAAATTATACCTCAATAATTCATATATTCTACTGATTTAAAATAATGGTTTAAAAAAATTCAGAGAGTAAATCCAAAAAATTCATTGTAAACTCCTCATGGTACGGTAATAGTTAATCTTCTTACGCACAAGTCTCATGCTGTTAAACAATTTGCTCCAAATCTTAATGATTTTATGTGTGGAGTGTACTCTTAGACCAACTCTCAGACAAACCATTTAATTTGGAATTGAAATCTGAATCGCACCCAAAATCAGTAACATCCTGGCCATTGAGTAATTATGAGGATGGAACTGTCTTATTCATGCAACTCTCTTGAATTTATTGGGAGATAAATGTTCATCTAATTCTACATATCAATTAAATTTTGGTATTTTTTAAATTTAATTTTAATTACACGGATAGGCCCGGCCCTTACGGAGATGGCAATGAAATGATTTGGACTATGAATGTCAATATCAGAAACTGTGACTTTCCTCATGTAATGCACGCATTCGATTACATGCTTGCCCTCCTGTCGCACCTTTGGTTTGTATTGTGTACATTTGGGATGCAGACAACCACGTGGTGTGTCATGAACCTCTCTTTCCAAAAGACAATAGATTTCCCATCTAATTAATATTTTTTTAGATTTTCTTTTATAAAAATAATTAAATTTATCGATATTTTCTAGGATAAAAAAAAATGTCAAAGCTTCAAATTTAAGTTTCACACGATTTTTAGATTTATGTTTGTCTCACATTTATATTTATGTTCAAGGAATTTTGAGTTACTTAGATCTAAAAATATTAGAAAAACGATCTCCTTGTTATAAATGTTGCATCTAGAGTTTTAGAATAATGCTATTCAAATTTTTAACAAAGCAGAAGACAATTGATTTCAGTAGACATTTTGATTCCATGAACTTACATGTATGTGTGGCCGAAATGCATAATCAATTCATTTCAATAGTTATTTCGAGTACATGAACCTAGATGTCTATGTTGTTGAAAAAAACAATGAAATGTGGTGGACATTGTGGACCATTGCTTGATGGAAAATGCTTTGTAATTAGTGTTGGATGCCATGGAGATGGTGACTTCGATGGTAGTGAATTGTTTGCAAGAAAAAAGAAGGGAGGGACCCATTATGAAAGAACTTACAAAAGAAATTGCAATGTCGCCATTTAAGTTACAAGCATTTAATAATTATAACCTGTGAAGTAATTGTATACCTAATTTGTTGTTGGCTTCTTATTTTCTATAACTTCCAAGTCTTTTGATAAAAGAATGTATGGGTAATTATACTTTTATATCGGCTACTACAATAGTAGCTAAATAGTTGGAATAACGTTGATCATTTTTATAGTGTATGTATTCATATAAATTGTTCTTGGTGTATGTTTAATTTTAAAAAATGTTTTATAATAAGAAAATAATGTAATTAAAAATGATTATCATTTATATTTGTAGAAATTATTTTCTTTTCTAGAAAGGTAGGTAGTATTAGATAATCATTAATGTAATTTTAATACACATTTTAAAAAACTTGTTTGGTAGTTCACAAATGACCAAATAAAAATTCTTGAAAAAAAAATTATTTATTACTTTGATGTATCATTTTTTTATAAAATAGTTGATAGATGAAAAATGTAATACGAATTGTTTGTGATAATTAGGAAAAGAACCCAATGACTATGAGGGTATTTATCAACTATTAATAGAAACTCATTTATAGTTTTTTTATTAAGGGAAAATAGGTTTAGAAACTCATTTATAGTTTTTTATTAAGGGAAAATAGGTTTTGGAGGGCCCCTGAAACTCTTTGCATCAGAATATAAAATAGATATAGCATTGAAAGCCCAACAAGATAGAACAACAACAAAAAAAAAAAAAAAAAAGGGACGAATCCAAAAGACAAGAGGTAACCCATAAAAATCAAAGTAGGGATAGAACTTGACTTCTCAACAAAGAGGAGAGAGCCACAAACAAAAAATAGAGTTTGCCCCGAAAGACGGTAGGTAACCCATCCTAAGACAGGGCTAGAAAAACCAGCCCAAGCAACCCACAACGCAGGCCCTCGAGATTTACAAGTAGCCTTGTGGGAATGAAGAGTCATCTCGAAGGAAGGCTTGGACATCTTTGAATGTTTCCCCTTTATAGTAATTCAACCCTCTTCAACTCTAGCAGTCGCCGCAAACCAATCCAAAGAGCCCAGCACTGATCTATCCAAATTGGAGGAAGGAGCGAGAGGAGAGGGAGCTACGAGCATCGTAGGTACATGGCCACCATCAGCAGATGGGGCAGGAGAAGTAAAAACACCCTGTGAAGCTGTTGGCGGGGTAAGAGACAATAAACCTTTTTCAGCAGAAGAGACAACAACATCCTGTAATCCAACATTTTTAATCACTAAGCCATCCTCAGTGGCATCTGAAGAAACATTCTTCGCCAATAAGGAGTCTGTACCACCCATTGAAACCCCAGCATCCAATGAATCATTAGAAGAGTCCAGAGATTTCTTAACCGTATAATGCAAGTAAGAGGCCCTCGACCACCATGAAGCTGCAAGTTTTTTCTTCTCAAGCCCACAATTCTCAGTCACATGGTCAGTTTTAAAGCATTTTCGACACCTGAACATAATACCTTCATAATCCAAAGTTTGAACCCAACTGCCAAAAGAGGAGTTAATGAAAATCTCAGCTGGTAGTCCCTTAGACACATCTAGCTCCACCAAAATGCGAGCAAAAGTAGTGTGATAAAGCTCATAGGATTCGATATCCACCATAATGAAACTCCCTATAGCATCACCAATTTCCTCAAAGAGAGAATCGGATCCTCAAAGAAAGAATCGGTCCACAAATGGATAGGAAGATAAGGGAGTCGAACCCAAACTAGGATTTTGTTGAACTTTTCAGTAAGGGGGTTAAAATCAAAGTGCCAAGGTTTGGCCAAAAGCAGCATTTTATCTTTCTCATAGAAAAAACTTTCATACAATTTTTTTTTCCTATCTTTTGAATTCTCAAATTTAGCTATAAAAAAACCTTTAGCCATAGGGTATATGTGGACAGTACCAGACATGAGTGGATCCCAGTAGTGAGAGATCCATAGATGCAGCTCCAGGAGGCTAGGCCAAATACCCTTGAATCTACAGATAATAAAAGGAACGTTCAAATGGATGAAGTAACTAAACTTTGGTGTTTCATGTGGGCCCCACCAGATTGAAGCTTGTTTTGAAATAAAAGGAAAGTTATTTGATCCTTGTTTTGAAATAAAAGGAAAGTTTAAATGGAGGAAGTAACTGAAATTTGGTGTTTCATGTGGGCCCCACCAGATTGAAGCTTTTGAGTCTAGAAAAGCCATGCATTTTGAGCAAGAGGATTACTACCTTAGAAGGTTCAATAAGTACACACCTTCATTTGTGGTTATTGTTGAGCGGGGTGTTAACACAAACAATGGCAAGAGATCTGAGGATGGATATCCTCTCTTGAAAGGTGAGATATCTCACCCCAACATTATAGACAACTAGGTCTTAGCCATGCGAGGTAGATCAATAAGAATGATGTGAATGTATTCAAGGTGGCGGCAAGTTTTCAACACTTCAAGCTAGGAATTCAAGTTTGCTATCTTCTCACAACTTAGATGATATTTTGGTATTTTTTGATGTAAAACCTACACAAACCAAGTGATGACAACTAATTATACTCTAACAATATAATTCTATTTGTGATCGTGAAATAAATTGCAAAAGCAAAGGTGATATGAGAAATAAAGCAAAGGAAACTTGTAATCAACTACCAGACAATGCTAGTCAAATAATATTTTGTTGCATATGACAATTAGACTAGATAAAATAACCATGCCAACATGAATTAGAGAGTCACAATTTATATAGATATGCAATCATCAAAGGAATCAGATAAATAATATTTTTTTAGAATTCATCGAATTATGCAACCATTACCCATGCACATATGTGAGATGAGATTCTTCTCAAGCACTTGAACTAAGATCTAATAGAATAACCATCATATAATCATCAATACCATCTACTAGAATTGTTTGAACAATCAACAAAAATGAATAATGATGAAATATGAACTTTATTTCATTCAAATTTCAGAACTTTGGCAGAAATTTCACACCAAAAATGTATAACCACTCCACTATAATGTATGTATCAAGTATTCAACCCTTTCTAAGTTGGGGTGAAGGGTTTATATAGAAATTACAATGGTCAGATTGCAAACCTAAAACTAGGGTTCCAGGTGTAACTAAGGGTCAAATTTTATTAAAAACCAAATAAAACTACATCCAAATTGCTCTAGAACTCAATAAAACTACTTCTAGACCTCGTGCAAGAGGTATATGACCAACCTAGGGTGTGAAATCTGATGTAAACAAGCCCTTTCTTTGTTTTAATTGTCAGTTAATTGTTGTTTTATTTCTGACGAGATTTCTCTTTCAAAACGTGGGTTTTAATGTCTAGTTCTTTGTGTAACTCGGTTGAAGTGTCCATTGTGATCTATTAAATGTGGTATTGCAATGCAAAACAACCCTTTAGTGGCCCCTCTTTCCCATGTGAAAACTGGAGTCAAACTAAAGCTACCAAAATCTCAATCTAGAAACATTATCCAAAATTCTCTAGCAATTGTGATTTATTTCATGTTGCTACTTCTATAAAAAAAATAGATATACACCATCTCTACTTGAATGGGAAACTACCTTTGGGAATTCCTGATTGAACATGTTGACTACATTATTTCATTCTTCAATATGAGGTGTCTTTGTATACATTAATTTTAAAGTTAGATCTTTGCTAAAGATTTTAAGCTTCCTTGTTTTCTTCTCAAATTGAGAAATTTCAGCTTACATGTTATAAATTTGTTGTTTCATTGACACCATTAGTATAATATCTAGAGTGTAGTTTTTATGTAATTTATCCTTAAACTCTTGCACTATCTACTAAGCACAGTTCACCATCATCTTATCACATAGCAATGTATAAGGTCTAGAGACTCTATAAATTCCTCGGCTCAGACAAATAAAGTATTAGCAACATTGATCTATTCAATGATTTTCTCCCTCACCTTATTATATTCCCTTATGACCATCTTAATGGCCCTTACCCATTCTACAACTATTCCTTGATTTGGATCATCAAGAACTTCCTTCTTCAAGAGTGCATCTTCATCTGTGTTCTTGATTATTCGAAGGAAGGGAGGTAGTCATCCCACATGAGAATTGTATCTTTGATTCTTATAGCCCCCTTTTCTTCCCCTATTAGCATGCCATGAAGTGTCATCAATTGATCCTTGATAGTATGGTATAGGCCTACCACTTTATTAATCACTTGATCCCCTTGTTGCTCAATCTCTTGTCTCCATGCCAATGCAGTAGAAATGAAAGAATTACCCCTTGAAAACTCCATGCTTTGACATAATGTGGCTTCTAGGCTTGTTAACGGAGCACTATAATCTATTAGTCCCATGAAATGACCAATGTGTTTCTTTAGTTCTCTAATTTGTGATCTCAAATCTTCCTTGGTGTCTTCCTCTTTATCTAATCTCTAGAAGATTGTTTCTACTACCTGTCGAAGATAATGTTTCTCCCCTTCTCTATTTTGCTCCCCAAGATGTACCTCTTGTATTCGATATTCTTGAAATTAGATCTCATGAGCTCAACTTTCTCAATCAATAATATTGTAATTTGGGCCCTTTGATGGATAGAGGCATTTGCATGAGGTAATGACTAACAACTTATGGGATTTCTTATTAGGCTCTATATTTTAAATGTTTTCTCTGATATGGTGAATTCACCTGCAATTTCTTTATATCTTCCCTACCTTCACTCAATGGTTCGGCTTAACCCAACTGGAGTGGTACTAGAGACTATTTCAGACCTATTTTTTCCCTCTTGTTCTCGCTATTCTATATTAGTTTGGGGTTAATCCTCAACTACCTTGTCATTTTTTGCATCAGTCACCAATCCTCCTCCATCACCTCCTATTTCATCCTAATGTTTTTCTTCTATATTCTCTCTTTATCTTGTGATGGAGGTATTTCTTCTTTAGTTTCCAAGTCTATTTCTCGATCATGGTTTTTATCGTGATCTTGTTCTTGTTCCTTAGGACCTAGACCCATCATCTCTCTCTATATGATGTTCTTCAAGAGTTTCTCCTCCATGACCCTCCTCTATGATCTCTTATTCTCGACTCACCCTTGGGGTATGTAGAGGTTTGCTCTTCTCTTCACCATATTCATCATCAGTATCCCCTCCTCTAATCATGGAGTGTAAAGCTTCTACACTTTCTTTGTTCGCTGTGTCCATATCCATTCATGTGCTAGTAGCATTATCTGTCTCATCATCTCTTCATGTTTCTTCAATCTCCATATTTATTTGCACCAAGCCCACTTCTCATGTGTCATCTTGACAAAGGTTTTCTTCTTTTCAGGGTTCTTTTGATTCCTTTAGTCCTTCTATGTTAGTCTCTAGAACACTATCTCTTCCAACCTCTTCCTCCTCATCATGTTCAATATAAATTGTGTCTCGAGGCTATTGCTCAATAGTTTCCTTTTCTTTCTCATGATTTCAAGAAGATGGTATTGGAACTTCCCCATGTTTTGTCAAAGTTTGTTGAGGAGGAGGGATTGCTTCTTTGGCCTGAGTGAAACGAGAAACTAGTTCTTGTGCACTAGGGTTTTCTACCCTTGTCTTCTTCTTCCTCTATATTTGTTGCTCTTCCTCTTCAGTCTCTTTCTCACACTGGTCCATAATTGTCCTTAGTGGCTTGGGTCCTTTCCTCAACCTCTTAAAAACTCGTGGAATGTCTTCTTGGACCTCTTTAGTTCTCTTCTTAGCCTTGGTGGACCTAGTCCTTTGATTAAATGAGGATTGTGCAATAGTAGCAGTAGTGGGAGGAGGAGTTGGTATCTCTTTCTTTGACCTTTCTCTACTAGTAGAATGTGTTCCAATTCCCCGAGCTTCCTTCCTTTGTCTATGCACTTTGAGATCAATTTTCTCTATAACCACCCACACATTACCAATTGGGTGAGTAGATGGAGGTGGCTTCCTAGAAGAAGAATGAGCCTTCTTACTTTTAGAGGTGCTTTCTTTCTCTTGTTGAGGTTTTCCTTCTATCCATGGGATTGGGAGCATCTAGTAAAACTTATTGACCCATTCATATGTCCAACACAAAATGTATCGGGCTCAAAGCTTTATGTCTTCTTACTCTACCATGTTCCTATCCACATTATGTATTGGGATGTCAAATATCCTCTTTTTGTTATATATTGGGTGCAATCTATATTTGTTATCCTTAGCCCAAACATTATCTAGAATCCATATTTTTTTTTCTTGACTTGTCAAGTCCAAATCCAATCTAAAATGGTCCCTTATTCTAACATCATAGTCATCTACATGTTTTCCCAATGATCCTTAATTATGGGTATATGTTTGAAGTGTGACCCTATTACATGGTTGAATGTATCGATTGGATCAAATTTTCTTCTTTCTATTAGTAAGGTCTTCAGAGAAAACTCCAATGTAATTCAACATCTACATTCTTTGTTGTCTTCATTTCTAAATAAGTATGGGAACCAACTCTAATCGACAACTAAAATCAAGGCTTATGCTCGTTGACCACCCATTTATGAGCAACACCCACCTGCCTACAAAGCTCTAGGACAATTAACTTGTCACACAAATATCGAGGCCACTTGTTTGGAGCTAGAGTGCATCTTGCTACTCTGATATACATGAAGTTCTTAAATTAGATAAAGTAGTTGCCAAACCATTGAATCTCGACAATGTCATCTAATGATAACCCTCTTGGAAAAATCTCCTTCCAAAGTCTTTATTATTGTGAATACAAAATCATCATTTAATTATCATATGAATCTTTATGATCCTTTTCAAGGTCGGTTAAGGATAATGATTTTAGAACCTCATATTCAGATCAGTAAGTGGTCCTTTCTTCCTCAACTTAAGGTAGGTGGCTTGGGAAGTTAAGAGGTAGACCAAATAGGATGTCATTTAAAACTTAAAGTCATTCTTTACCTTAAGTAGTTGCTCGTCTAGATGATCACTTATCATATTTCCCTAGTCAATATACTATTTTCTTGTTGAAAAAGTTTTTATGAACAATAGCATCCACAGTCTGAGTTTCTTGGCATCTGGCAAACTAGCCACTCTACTTAGAAGAGTTATGTAGTCTTTGTCATACATGTGTAAATAATCCCTATGTATCATCTTTATTTGTTCCTTGTTAGGATTTCCTTGGCTTTTCAAATAATTACCCATTGATGTAGGCCATTGGGTTCTTATCATTCTCATAGAACTACTTCCCACAAGTCACTATAACTTTGGTGTATTGGTCATGTTGTGGGATGCCAAATGCTTCTTCAATTGAGTCTAGTGAAATGTCCAAGATGACTTCTCTCAATGGACCATAAACTCTCCTTTCCTCTGACTTATAATTCTTCGTGCAGGTCAATACCAACTTTAGATGTAGTAAACTAGGAAAACCAATAGTTTTTATTAATCCAACATGAACCAATGGTGTATCCCAATCACTTCTTCCATTTGGATTTGATGTCCCTCCCAGGAGCTCCTCCATGTATATATGCCCTAGGTTATTGTCAATGACACTTTTTTCCACCGATACCAACTTGGTTGGAGGAAGGTACCCATTGAATTTGAATTTCATTAGTGCCACCTTTTCTTGAGACATTATCGATTTTGTGAAAAAAGTGAGTTAAGTTAATAGTGTATTACTTGGGAAAAAGGATAACTTACATATTAGCTACCATTATATTTTATTGAAAACAAATTCAAAACTAAAACTAAAAACTAACCAACTAAAACAATGCATCTAACTAAAACAACTATCCTAAATTTAGAGAGTAAATTCTTGTTTTTGGGGTTCGAGGTATGATATCCCTAATGCCTTATTAGGAAGAAAGGTAGGCGTATGCTTAGGGGTTTGGGGGTGTCATAGCCCTAAAACCTTATTAAAAAGTGAGTATAAGTATTTGTTTGGGGGTCAGGGTGTAGCATCCTCCACACCTCTTTTGGGTTTAGGGATATGACATCCTTGATCACCAACGTTCATGTAAGTATGTTAGGAATTGAGGATTGGGATGCATTGTCCCTAATCTATTTTAGCATTGTGAGTCCCCAATAGCTACGACCCGATAGACATACACTTGTTGAGGTTGAGGGTCACACGTATCAAGTTAGGTCATTTTGATTGGACTTTCACTATTTGATCTTACTCACAACATTGATCACGCCAAAAAATTACTTTAAAATCAAATTCAGAGGAAAAAATTGATGGGTTACTTCAAACCCTAGGGAACATCGATTGGAGATCCTCAATACTCATTTCATGAGCATTACTAGTCCTAAATGAGGACCAGATTTTTCTAAACCCTAGCTAGGGCTATAAGAATTGGCTATGAAGGTAGCCACCCAAGATCTAGAGGCAATGGAAATCATAAGAACAAGAGATAAATAATATGTGACGAGAATAAATGTTAGAACATAATGTTATTAGGGATCACTTCCTTATAACATCTATATATAATGTTCTAATATAAGGTTATAAATCCTTATATATTATATGCTTTATAAGCATATCCCATTTAAAATAATTATTATCTTATAACTATTAGATTGTTGATTATTTATGAGTGGGGGTTATTGAAAAGGTGTGACTAGTGAAGCCACCCTTCCTCCTATATTTAAGGAGGTTCTCTCTTATTTGAGAGGTATTATTGGCCATGATGAAGTATTGGAGGAGTATCCCCAGGTTCATGTCTATTTTATGATAGACTATATTTGTAAGTGTTTTAATTAAATAATGCTTTATGGGGTTTCTTACCCGAAAGGGTTTTCCCCATGTATATCTTGAGTAATGTGTACATTTATGCATGTATGTTTCTCATTTCATTTACTTTATGATCTTGTTTATAATGATTACTATCCTAATATCCTAATTTCTAACAATAAATTGTATTCCTATCAATGATGAAATACAATAAAATCATCTAGATTCCATGTGTAAGGGAGGAAATTTGTCACCTCAAGGATGAGGGATCCTCAAGGACAAACTAACCCTCTATTACCTCCTTGAACTGGCACTAAGATGAGCCAAGGGATAATAGAATTATGCAAGAAGTGTCAGACACCCGAGAGGCGTCTCTAGACGGCTTTGCAAAGCCTTTATCCTCAGGATGAGTGCACGGAGCTAGGACACCAGCGCGACGCACTGTCATCCTATACAGACGTAGGATAGAACACAAACAAAGAGTTTAGGATGTACTAACATAATTTTCAAAATGATCAAACAATGCTAAAATGATTGAAAAGCACAAATCACGAAATAGGATAAGAAAATAAAATCTCATAACAGGTCCACGCTATGAAGCCTCCTGCAACTCGACATCCTCCTCATGATGATATTCCTGCACACATACAAGTGAGGAAAATGTTGGGGTTGTCTTTTGGAGTCTGCTTAAGCTAGACCGAGTTGTTTTGGTGTTTTCACCTCCACGAATAAACCAAGAAGCCATGGGAAAAGATAAATGATAAAGATAATAGATAATGCAATACGAGATTGGAAAGTGAAAAAGAGAGGTTTGAGTAGACTCCTCTTCCACGAATGATCGTTGGAGTGTTGGTGTGAAGTGATTGAAATGCTTGAAAATGCTCAAGAAGTGTTGTGACAATGGTGGTGTTCTCTAAAATAATCTCCAAGAGCTCCACCTACGAGAAGGAATACCAAAAATGCCAAAAAGAATCCCCTCAAATGCCTCTAACATGAAAGATAAAGGTTTGAGAAGGAATTTGAACGTTAGTGGGCTAATGCAAAGGTGTTACGATTAATTTTAGGTGTAGGCGCAATTCTCAAATGGCCACCTACATACTGTTAGATTCATGGGATGCTAGCGCGTTGTGCGGATGTCTTTGTGCCATGTCTGTGTCCCCGAAGGTGATAGGTTAGCGGAGTTGGTAATCCTTCAGCTAGAGCTGACAAAGATAGCCTAATTGGATGAAAGGATAAAGTGGTAGGGTTCGACCTCCAATGGCATGGGGGAGGGCCCCATTTGTCGCGTTTATCGCCAAGGGGTGAGATTTTCGACACTACACCATGAAATTACTTGGATGAATAAACAATGTAAAGAAGCTTTCTTGTATAGGCAATGCAAAAGGAGATGAGAGATTGCAATAATGATGTGGCTCGATGAGATACAAGGGTAGGTAGGATTTAGATTAGAACTCAACCACCCGATATAAATAACTATACAACCTAGGAAAGGATAAGTCCACCTAAAGTGGAAATGCTCCAACTATTATGTATTTCCCTAAGTAATCTTAAGTAAAGTGTAATTATATCTTAGGAGATAAATAAAATAAATTAATTACACCAACACCCCCACTTAAGTGCAACTTAGGGGAATGTAGACTCAAGCTAACAATGCAAGATGGGTCTCGACTACTAGGTTGTGTTAGGTATTCATTTACAAATGCAATGCAATCTCTCACAAATGGAGAAAGAGAGAAAAACCCAATGGGAAAAAGCTCCCCCCCAAAAGAGAGATGAAAACACACAACACCTTCAAATAAGAATGACAAGAACAAAACCTCATGTGAGGAAAAATTTCCCCAAATAAGAGAGAAGAATAGAAACCATGAAGCCCCCCCCTCAATGTAGAATCTCTTGCAAAGATGGTCCAATGATGTTGAACAACATTCATCCCCACTAGGAAAAAATAAAGCCGATGTTGCACCAAGAATGTCAAAGTGTGACAAAACCAAACATTATTGTTGATGAAGAATGACCGATGAATCACTCACTACAACATGATAAAGATCAAGCATGAAGACAACCTATATGAGCATCGACTAGATACTCAAACTAAATACATTCTCAATTGGAAACATGTACCAATACTCACGAGATAGTTCCTAATCTATTGAATACATAAGGATTACATCAAATATGTCATCAATGATACCGTACAAAGATGTGTGTCACTTTATATTAGTGTGAGTACAACATAGTTCATGAAAGAAAATACAAAATGATAAAGTGCAAACCTGGAAACATGAAGATGATGCCACCAAAAAGATGCCCTATAAAAGACTATAGATGAAGATGCCTTTAATTGGAATGATACCAAGAAAAAATGTAGGAGCAATTGGCCCCCCTGGCTGCCAATTGGAAGACGTGGCAATACAAGTCTGAAATGCGAAACCCCAAATTGCACCAAAACTCTCTCAAATGACAAGCCAATGACACTCTATTAGCTCTCATACCATGTAAGAATTGGCTATGAAGGTAGCCACCCAATATCTAGAGGCAATGGAAAGCACAATAACAAGAGAGAAATATTATGTGACAAGAACAAACTGTATTCCTTTCAATGATGCAATACAATAGATTAATTGAATGAATAAACAATCTACATAAGCTTGCTTCTATAGGCAATGCAAATGGAGATGAGAGTACACAATAATGGCATGTGGCTCAACAAGATGCAAGGGTGGGTAGGATTTAGTTAGAACTCAACCACCTGACACAAATAATTATGCATCCTAGGAAAGGATAAGTGGACACCTAAAGTGTAAATGCTCCAACTACTCATCTGCAATTCCCTAATTAAGCTTAAGTAAAGTGTAATTATATCCTAAGAGATAAATAAAATAAATTAATTACATCGACAAGGGAAAACCAACAACTCTCAAACTACAACAACCATGGAGGCACGCACACCAACATCAAGGATGTTGGGTTAAAAGAAAGGGCTAACAATAACTTGGCATAGTGTGGAAGGACGAGAGGAGCCCAATGAGGTTGTACCTAAGGAAAAATCAAAATAATACAAGGGGATGAGTGATGTAGAAACCCATGGGGAACCTCCAGGCATAAGAAAACAACAAAAATGACAAGAAACAAACAAAAAACAAGGAAAAGGGAGAAACATAACAAACTACGTACCTTCAATTATAAAAATAGTAAGCCTAAAGCTTGACTGTGATGATAAGAAACTCTCAAAGCCACCTGATCACCCTCAAAACCATACCAACGCCTTTGTTGCCTTAAAACCTCAAAAAAGAGCTCAAGCACAACGAAAATAATAAAAAATAAGGTGATCAAATCAACCCTCAATTTGGGTAGTTATAGGCAATGAGTGCAATAAATGCACTTTATAGGATAGGTAGGGTACCAACCCATTATCGGGAGTCAAGAATGTCAAGCATGCATGAGAATCTACATCCTCAGTGCCCTCGATGCTCAATCTCTAAAAGAGGGCATCGAGGGTTCAGGATGAACATCCCTAATGTCCAACAAACAAACACACAAGGGAAAAAGTTGGGGGGGGGGGGGGGGTCCAAGTTATTGAGCCCCAAAAAGAGCTAGCAAGAACCAAATCCTTATCCTTGAAAACCCGAAAGAGAAAAACAAGACATAAAAGAGGAGGAAAAAGGAAGAAGGGAAATGAAGAAAGAAGAGAGAAGGCAAAAGCAAAGGGAAACAAAAAAGGGGTGTCCTCACTTGCTCAACCAAGAATGAGTTGTGAAGGCACAATAGTACACCTTGTTTGGAAGAAAGTGGTTTCTCTCAAAAGAGAAAATTACCGATGTGGTACTTGACCTTTAACCAATATATTTTCAATTTCTCCAAGTGTTATGTATCCTTAATTTTTTCACAAAAGCATGTTGAAGGAGAGAATCAATGTGTGATTGATATTATCATTGGGATTCAATTTTCTAACACAATAACAAGGATAATTTACATGTGTTGGATGTTGCAACTCCATATTTTGTTACATCCATTAGTCGAGTAATTTTTAATACACTAAGGTGTTAGGTCTTACTTGGAAGGCTAATGTACTGAGAGGGCAGGAGTGAATTAGTACTTCAAAACTTTTCTTGAAAAACAGTTTTACTGATAAACACAAAGTATGTATTGTTGATCTCAAAGATGTAAAATACTGAAACATAATCATAAAGATAACATGCATCAAAATATCACTCCATAACACAATGATTTTTGGTCACACAGAAACTCTTGGTTAGAGAGAAAAACTGCGGTGGGGATGGCACCCACAACTTCACTACTGCAGGTAATCAAGATTGCTCGGTTAGAGCTACATGTTTAGCCATTTCTGATAGCTTACCCTATTAGGAGTATAAATATCTTTAGATCTACCTTGCTAAAGGATTTTACAAACACTTCTACAAAATGTTGTACCTGGTTAAAGGATTTACAATTTATAGACTCTATTAGAGTCTTTTACCCTGTTAAAGGTTTCTATTACAACTTAATATTTCAATCAAAATCTTTACAAAATATCTACAACTTCACATCTAAAATGTTATAGCAGACTCTATGTGCTCAATATAAAATTACCTTGCTCATAGCATTCCTCGGTAATTGATAAATCAACTCGGTAACCACTTATGTATTCTTTGTTCCTTAAACTGTTCTCTGAAACCTTCTCGGTAACCTGTGATCATCTCTGTCAATCTTATTCCTTCATGCTTGACTTAATCATTCCATCGTCTCTCTTTTCTTGATTGACCTTACATGTCACCTAATTTTCATGTACTCAGATCATTCTGTTTATATAGATCTGTGAGATGATGATGTTAGAGTATTCGGGTATTTACTTGATTAATTAAACAATATTTGTTTAATTATTTAAGTTCCCTTTATCTCTTTTACACTTAAGCTAACTTTAGGTGCATATAATTAATTATTATGTGCAAACCTAGGTTTTCCCTTTTAGGGTTTTTTGACCTATTAAAGGTTGAGTTCTTTCTTTTCATTGTGTGAAGAAGGATTATTATTGACAATACATTTTGGAGATTATTGAGCTCTCATCTTTTGGAGCATATTTTTCCTGTGTATTCTTTCCTTCTATGATTTGCTTCATTGCTTCTCCTTGTAACAGGTTTTTCAGCTTGCAGAGATTATTTGGGCTCCTGTGGTGTTGTATTTTCTCAACTCCTATATGGTATCAGAGTTTTAGATCTACAGCTGCCTGTTCTTGTTTTGAGAATTTTTGCTTTGGAAGCAGATCTGGGGTTTCAGGAATTTTTTATGTACCTAGGGTTTGACCTTTTTTCTGAGTACTTTGGCCCTAAACGAACCTCACCATCGTGCTCAGAAGGCTCGAAAACCCCTATGGTCATACAAAATTCGACCTATTTTGGTTCTTGAGCCTCTGGGTGAATTTTTTTCTCAGATCCAGGCCGTACAGCCCTAACACGCAGATCGAGAAAAAAATTGGAATTTTTTTTTTTTGCCTTTTTACGGCATGCAGGCCGAATTTTTGCTTTTTTATTAAAAAACTTTATTGAAAAAAAAAAGCAAGAAGAAAAAAATATAGGGTTTTTTAAAAAAAAAATTATTTTTTTTAGGGGGTAACCCCACGGTACGCAGGGTACCATGGGCCCCCCTGCCTTCACGTAGGCCCTGCAGGCCTTGTGCCCTGCGTTGCCGGCTCCCTGCGTTTCCCAATGGCCGACCAACTACACTTTCTGGCACCGCTGACCCGACCCCTTTTGGCGACCCTGTGCTGCCGTCCTCCAGCGACCCTGCGGCCCCCAGCTCCCCGATCGCCGCCCGACCGGCCCGCCGCCGCCAGCAGCCCCCAGCCTCCACTCCCTGCAGCCCCCGGCCTCCGCTCCCTGCGGCCCCCAGCTCCCGGCCGCCACTCAGCTGCCCGACCCCTACTCCTCCCAGCCGCCGCTCAGCTCCCCAGCCCGCCCCCCACGCCCGACCTCCGCTCCGCTCCCCGGTCGCCACTTCACTCGGCCCCTACTTCCCTCGACCCCCTGGCACCGCCCGCAGCCTCCCTACGCCGCCCCACCATCGAAACGCCGCTCCCTGGCCACCTCTGCCCAAACAAGCCACCAGACTCCCTTTTTTGGCTTTTTCAGGGGGGGTTTGGTTTTTTGGCCCTATCTTGGGCATACGGAGTCTTTTTTTCGAAAACGAATAGGCGTCGGAAAGATGGTTCCGAGCCTGACCTCATGGTGTTGGTAATTTTTTTCAATTTTTCTGTTTGACTATGTTTTTTTTTCAGTCAAAGTGAGGTCTAGTTCTTGCACTCCGGTAGCCATAGAATGAGCATCCGACCTCCATTTTTCAAAATTTTTATATAATTGGAAAGCATGTGCTGTGTAATTTCTAGCCATCTAAGTTTTATTTCCAGATTCTGCTCCATGCATATTTTATTTAGTTTTTTGCTTTTCAGCACTCTGGTGGATATCGTGGTTGTTTCAGGTCTTGGGATCTCTTCTCTGAGTAGGATGTCTCTATTTTGGTTCACGTTTCTATTTTCCAGTCTTCTTATCATTGTAGCTTGTATTTATGCAAACGCACTGAGATAAAGTGCCATCATGCATTGTTTACTTGGAATCTTGCATATTTTGTGTCTTGTTGTACATGCACTATTGATCAAGTGCCATGAGGGGGTTGATGTTTTCCTGTTGTTTGCCATCTTCCTTTGTCCAGTGAGTGTTCCTTCCATGACATTTGCCTCATGATGATGTATCTCAGCACCTTTGATGTTCTTGGTTCTTCGTCATGCAGTTTTTTTTTGCTATCCTTTTCAGTGTTCCTGTCCCTCTCCCACTTCCGCATTATGGGGAGGTTTATCCTGTTGGTTCTACTGCTTTCGTGGTTCGATTGATCAGCTCTTTAGGCTTTGGTTTCTCATGCCATCTGTATCTTCGATTTCAGTTGTTTTTGCCTTGTTTGCCTCCCGATTCGAGTAGTGTCATTTGAGGGCACTCATGCAGATTACAATCTTCTCTACCTGGTCATGTTCTAGTTCAGTGGAGGTTCTTCAGATCAACAGTTATTTTTCAACAGAGTTTGCAGGTTCTTCATGCTTCAGTGATATTCTTTTCCATCTCTTTTTGGAGTAGAGTTTTGTTCCTACGTGGTTTTCTCTATTTCTCCAGTTCATAGAGATTTCATTGTATTTGGGTACCTGATCAGGCCTTGTTGTTGGGACCCATCTTTATTGCTTTCAGTAGTTGTTCTAGGTTTTAGCTTCTCCCTAAGTCTAGCTTAAGGGGGGGTGTTCTAGAGTATTCAGGTATTTACTTGATTAATTAAACAATATTTGTTTAATTATTTAAGTTCCCTTTATCTCTTTTACACTTAAGCTAACTTTAGGTGCATATAATTAATTATTTTAATTAATTATTATGTGCAAACCTAGGTTTTCCCTTTTAGGGTTTCTTGACCTATTAAAGGTTGAGTTCTTTCTTTTCATTGTATGAAGAAGGATTATTATTGACAATACATTTTGGAGATTATTGAGCTCTCATCTTTTGGAGCATATTTTTCCTGTGTATTTTTCCTTCTGTGATTTGCTTCATTGCTTCTCCTTGTAACAGGTTTTTCAGCTTGCGGAGATTATTTGGGCTCCTGTGGTGTTGTATTTTCTCAACTCCTATAGATTATATATTCATGCTTCGATCATACAAACATGTTTTATTGAATTAATAAACATAGAAATTATTTCATTGGATATTCTTCCTCAAAATCATACAAAATCTTTAAATGCAATTTCCAATGTAGTAACGGTTTCATCTTCTCGAACTATGTAACATGTTTCACATGTGTGTCCAGGTTCATTGAATCTGGTAACACGTTTTCACTCGGTTCAGATTAACTTGGTATACCTTCTTTGCTGCTCGGTAAACATATAAACTCTACTCGGTAGACATTTTGCATATGTCTCAGTTCACAACTCGGTGTGTATCAACTCGGTGACTTGTCTTTCTTCTGTAACCGACACCGGTGACCTTGGTGTTTACCGACTGGACTTTTCAGTAGAATTAACTGACTAGAGTATATAGAATGACTTTGGGCATAAAACTAATGACAACTTAGTAAATAGTAACATAAGGATGGAGTTATTTTGTAGAGGTGATAAATTTAAGGTGAGGAAAATGTTGTCATAAATGAAAAAACAAGGATTCAACATTAGACTTATGGTGTATATTCCTTCTTCCTCTTATTGACCTATAGAATTTGCCCTATGTGTGCAAATTAAAGATCTTGTGTGTGTCAACCCTGATCTTGTTGAGCTATAAAATATGCTTAGTTTGGTGCATATTCATTGTTTTTTTTGGTGAATCACGTTGTTTGAAAATTTTCCAATGGTAGATTCTCTATGAATTCTGCTTTTTTCCAACAACTTGACTTGCAAATCCCTTCTCCATTCTAGGCATCAATGTGGAGCTTGAAGCTAGTTCTTAAGATTAGTATCTTTTTTCGTTGTTGGTTCAAAATAAAGTGCTGACTATTGACAATTTATGCAAATAGGATTTTATGATGTCCAACAAATGTTATCTTTGCGAGGTGGATTTAGAGAGCTCTTTTCACCTTCTTATTGGTTGTACCATTTTTTATAGATATTTGGTCTCATGTTTTTTTACTTTGGAAACTTAGTTGGGTATTTCCTAATCATTTCTATGATGTGTGGTCTTAGTGGATAGTTCCCTCCCAAAATCCTTCTCTCTCTTTTTTTCTTTTGTCTCTTATCATGCCTCATATTGATTGGGGAGTTAGGAAAGATATGAACAATGGTATTTTCAAGGAGCCCTTTTTGTTTGAACTCAAGGATTATCTTTCAAAATATTCTGAACTCTAATAGGGAGAATTTCTTAGCAGGGATTCCTAATGCTGACCTTTGTGGCCCATAAGTCTCTACCTTTGATTATGATTTGCAAATTGCAAATAGACGGAATCTTCACTTTAATATCTCCAATCCTATACATAAAGCTAAGTCATATAGGGACAATGTTTGCTAGAAGTCTCCTCCATGGGATTTGATCAAAGTCGACTTTGATGGGGTCTACAAGGGAAATCTAGGGCTTGCAAGAAGTGGAGGAGTGTTAAGATATCATAATAGTAGGTTTGTTTCAACAGTGGAATTCCCTTTGGGAATGCAAACAAATCACTTTTTAAAAAAAAATTAGTCTACAATGGTTTGAAACTAGCTTGATTCCAAGCTTTTAAGAAGGCTTGGATTGAGGGAGACTCCTTGAATGCCATCAATTATCTCAAAGAGATTCAATATCTAAGTTGGACCATTGAAATTTTGCTTAGAGACTCTATTTCTATCCTTAAGTCCTTTAATGAAAGTTGTGTCTCCCATATCTATAGGAAGGGTGATTCGGTGGTTGATTATTTTGCAAACCTAGGTGTTGCCAATCCATCAATGCAAAGGTGGGGCTCTAACAACCCCCTTCGCCTCGAGATTAAGGAAATCATTAATCATGAAAGTCATAAATATTGATATGACAAGGTTCCCTTTAATGACTATGATAAACAACTATCATATATAATTTGAGCATTTTTTGGCTCCCTTTCACTTGTGGAGCCCGTATCCTCTATTTCTATTTGTTTATATCTTTCTCTATTGTTTCTACTATGGGTGGTCATAGGATTCATCTTGATCTTGTTTCATGTGATGGAACAAAGAGTGACAATCCAATTTGGGATATCTTTGTTGCTAGTGGGGTTACTCCATACCTAGAGAAGATCCATGCTTTTGATCCATAGGCCACTAAGGCTTTTGCTAAGGGGTTGAAGAGTCATGTATTGTTTTTATTTATGACATGGAATGAGAGATTTTAGAAGAATTAGTTGGTCAAATTACGGGTTTATCAACTAAAGGAAGAAAGATCTAGTAGAGACAGAAAGGCATTGGAAGCTACCATGAACAAATTCTCCAAGAAGAAGGAAAAAGAAAAATTAGTGAACCTCTCATTTGATGGTTATGAGAGAGGATCTATTAAACCTATCTAGGCTAGAGTTGTAGAAGTAATTACGTCGCATTTCACCCTTGATGATAGATTTACTAGTTTATTCAAGTACCATTTCATTTTACTAAACAATTTTCGTCACAAATAAGATGTGTATTTTCCTTTTTATTTGTTGTCTTCCCTTGAGTCTAGGATTAGAGATATTCATAAGAATTCTAGACTCTCGATCCTGCATGAGGGTCTAATTTTGTTAGTTATGAAGTATGGGAAGTCAATTTATTTCCCAACCAAGCCCAAAGAGGACACTAAAACACGTGAGGCCTATAAGCCTTTCCATGTTCATTACTTGAATATATTCAAAGGACAAATATTCAAAGGAGAAAGAGTGGGTTGCTAAGGAATGTTGTGGGGACTCTATGCAAGTTTTATCAAATCATCCCTCTAAGGATAATCTTGATTTTGATAAAACCTTTAAAAAACATTCTAAGACTCAAATTTCTTGGTCAAGGAGTTCAAATTTTGGTGAAGATGATAAGGAAAATAAGGTTTATTTCTCCAATGAGAAAAGGAGAAAGTCTTCCAGAGAAGGGGAAGGGTATAACACCTTGGTGAATAAATATGTGGAAGCAGAAGGCAAAACACAATATGTTTGGGAAAATGCATGTTGAGAGTAGTTAGAAGATTTTTTCTACCAATGAGGGGAAGGATCGTGGCAAGACCAAAGGTAAAGAGGAAATGGGGGAGTTTGATATTGATCAAAACTTTGACTAGCATGAGCCCTCAAAGGATTTTACCTATTTTAATACAAATAGGGATAGAGTTTATGATGTTCTTGACCTGGCTAAAGAGGGTGTGATGGGGTAATTCCAACATTCAAAATGGTTTTTCTTTAAAATCAACCATATTAATGTGAAGTTAAGGTCTATTCAAAACAGGTTGGATGTAGTGATAATCATTTGAAAAATAGAGCTAAAAATTCTAAGATGTTGGCCATTTTGGAGGAGGTGGCTAAAGATGTCAACCTTATAAAAAATGATTATGAGGGTCATATTAAGATGTTGGAGGATACAAGTCAAGAAGGTGCACTAGAAGCTAGAAATAGTTGTGAAAGTTAATCAAACTACTATTCATAATAGTGTTGAAGGGTTGCATGTTCTCCATGACAAGGTCAAGAATATGAACAGTGAGGAGCTGAAAGGGAAATCAAAAAGTGTTGCTAATACTAGAAAGAGTTTGATTAAAGGTAAAAAGGTTTTGTTTGAGAAGCAAGGTCTGAGAGCTCACACTCATAGTCATTCCAAGGTGCCTGTGGAAGATCAAAAAATGGTGATTCAGGAGGTTGTCAATTTGCATGATCGCCTAATGCAAGGTGATATCAAAGTTGCTACTAACCTTAAGGATTTACATTGTATTTTATGTTGGTTTGTTGATGGTTGGTTGTTGGTTGGCTATGCATATCTTTTAGGCAGCATTTTGTTGTAAAGGGTTTCAGGGCCCCTTCAAATAAATCTCCTCTTGATAACTCTTCACACAAAACCACCATCTATTTTCTCTTTACTTCTTTATCTATTCAAATGGTCCACAAAATATATCATTTCTCGAAACTCTCATTTATTCAAATAAAATGGGGGATGGCTCTTAGTCCAAGGGGTTCACTTATTTAGAAGGTTTTTTTTTAATATAAAAAATGAGATTTTGTGAATTTATCATTAATTTATGACACCTCATTATATAATATTGATATTTTTATAATATATCAAATACTTTGTTTGTATTGATGGCTAACTTGTAGATCATGTACCTTGAATCCTCCTTCATTGCATTCTTCTCCCTCACCTATAACTCTAAAACTTTCAACATGTTTTTGTTTTATAATCATATTTTTTGCACTTAAACCTATAAAGGTTATAATTTTGTATAGGGGCAATTAAACCCATAAAACCATCTTATTGTGACTCTAAGTTTTAATAGATCTATATTGACTTATGGTTCTCAAGTCAAAATCACTTACATACCTTGACTAGACACTAGAACTCCCAAACATTCCTTCTAATGATCCCTTGAATTCATCGTATCCTTAATCTACTTTACCAATCTAGTAAAATATTCATTTTTTTGTTGATATGGAACTTTAGCCACTCAAACATTTATTATTAACGAGGAACACAATGACTATTTGTCCCTCTATTGGAAAAATCCCTAGACTCTCCCTATTTTCAATTTTCTCAACTTTCATAACATTCCCAGTATTCTCAATAGTTTTAGTAGTACCCCTCCTAGCATGCATGAAAAAGGCCTATCTAGCCTTCTTCATTCTCTTGTAGTATCTTTCTTGTCTCTCTTGAACTTGTTTCAATTAGTTTTCTTCCAAGCTCATTTCAAGTCCCATCTTGATCTCTTCCATAATTTATCTTACTTTCTTGTTATTTCCTTTTGTCATGGATTTATTTATTTATGTATAAATACTTTTATTCACCCCTATTAGGTCATTCTAAACATACCTTCAACCATCATATCTCTTCAAGATCCCCTTATATATCCCCTTTTCCATTCATCATCCTTTAGGTACCTAGGATCTCTCACAAAAGAGGATCTCGTGTATGTTATCACACAACATAGAAAGTGTTGTATTTCTATATGTAATCCTTTGATGTCGAATCTTTTCTTACCACAAATCTTTTTCTTCTAATTTTTTTCCTTCCCTTACCACTCACCAAGGTCATGACAACAAAACCAAAATGTTGGCAAAAGATGAAGCATTAACTAGAGTTCTAATATTGTGCTCTTTGAACTTATATTTATAGCATGATATGAAGGATAAAAGAATTGTTAGAACTTAGATAGTGGATTATAAAATAATACAATGTAATATAACATCATCAAAATTATATAGTTATAGACTTCTACATCCCCCCCTCTCTCTCTCTCTCTCTCTCTCTCTCTCTCTCACACACACACACACACACACACACACACACACACACACACACACACACACACACACAATCATTTTGTATATATCTTACCCATATATGTCTCATCTTCTAATGCTCTCATATCTCTCATATATCTTCATCTTAGTTATGCATATCCTTATCTTTACGTCCTCATCTTATCTTTATGTCCTTCTCTCATATCTCTCTTTTTTCTTCCTTATATAACCTCTTAATATCTTTTTATAATGCCTTCCCTTATATCCTATAATAAGCACTCTTAATTATTCTCATCTCATGAACTTGTCTTTTCTTTTATGATATTTATTCTTATTATGACTTATTTAGAGATATCTAGATATGTTTAAAGTTGTTTAAGAGCCATATAACTCATACCCAAATCCAACTAGTACACACCTCTTATACTTCTCTACTAAACATCCAATATTCATACGTGATAGGTACCACAAGTCTCAAGTGTCATGCATGATATACAAAATCTTGTTATATCTCTTTCCACCTCGTTGAGTTCTTCTTATACAATAGTGTAAACCCTTTACAATATTAATGAAAATTATATTTACTCATCTAGGGGAAGAGCACCAGTAGTTGAGCATGTACCAATTGTTGTGAGGGTTGTTGATACCTTTTGTTCCAAAAATCGAACAAATAAAACCTATTGTTTGAAACATAAAATATCATTTTTTGTTAGGAAATGTACCAATAGTTGTTAGGAAATGTACTAATATTGTAAAAAGTAACCAATCAGGTGATGCCATATCAGCTGCACAACTATTGGGGCCTCTTTTGCACACCCATTGGTCTCACTTGTTTTTTGGGTTGTTTTGGACACCTTGGCAAAAAGCATGCTGATGTGGCACCATACTTGATGATGTGGTGTTGAAAGCTTAGTTGTAAGCAAGGGACCTGGCAAGTAAGCTACTGTAAAAAATTGTGAGTGATTTAGAATTTCCACATAAGATTTTGAGAAGCGCGAAGTTAGGGTGCTCAACTAGGGTTGAAGCTATTTTGGCTCCAAAACAGACCTTTCGTACATCGTGTTAGTGACAGGTTAGTCAATCGCAACCATTTATTGCAAAATCGACGGTGTAAAACGCACGACTAATGGGTACGTTAGTCAATCCGTACTACCGTTTTGGAGCCAGAATAGACGTGTCTCTCAACTAGTGATGCTCTTCCCCTATACAATTAAAAAAAAAACATTTAAATTAAGGAAAGTCAAGTGAGAAAACCCGACGATGGGCCCTCATAGAGGAGAAGCTGCGAGGAAGATGTGTAAGATGGACTCAGATTAAAAGACGAATTTGGCAAACATCAAATGCCATAAAAGTCTAATGTCCAAAGCTATTAAAATTCTGTTGATGGGCAAACCCCGATAGAAACTATGATATTAAAAAAAACTATTACAAATACGTGACTCTGCCAACGACTATTACAAAAAACAAGAATTCCAAGCTTCTCGTTCCGTATTGATGATCACAAAGGAAGGACATGCTTAATTAGTAATAAATAATAATATTTCATAATAAACAATAGTTATTTTAGAATAAAGAACAATAGTTTATATTAACAAGGGTTTGTTGAATAATTGTAAGGAAGAGTTTTATAAACTTCTCGCGGAAGAATCAAGGTAAGTTTTTAAAAATAAAATAAAAATGTCCTTGCAAAATTTATTATCTAAATTATGGACCGTTCGCCAGTAATTGTCTGTGACCGACGACGTGGAAGGTTTTCCTGAACCGGGAAGAGTGCAATGTGGATATGTGGTTGTCGAACAGCAAATTGCAATGGATAGCGTGAATGTAGAGGATAATTCCTATGCTATCCAAACTGGCAAAAATCCTACCAAATAAAAAAACAGTAATCGAAGACATAGGCTCCGTTTAGCACCTCATTCAATTATGTGGGTATGTTTTAGAAATTGCTGTGGTGGCCTCTGATGAATTTCCTGACTGGTTAAGTTTTTGGAGCAATTTCTGTCTATTGCAACGTAAGCCTTTTGTGGAGGTTGAAATTGAGCATACTACCACCATGAAGCTTCAAGATGAGGGTGCTGTAATGTTGTTTTCAAAATCTAGAAAACGAAATGGTAATCCAGTTTTTTAATTTTTTAATTTTTATTTTTTAATAATATATTTTTCTGTTTTCTGTTTTCTGTTATGAAATCCTAGAACATCTGTTCATGAGATGCGAGGCAAAGTGCAACAATGGGTTCAAATATTTTCAACTTCTATGAAAGTTACCAAACGTTGTCGAAATCAATTTATAAGTAATTTTATATGGATGTGTTTTGAGGGTTGGGGTTGAACACTTATCAAGCTTTAGGTAGTTGATATTTGGGTTTCTTGAATTTTGATGACTGTTAGCCCTTGAATAGGGCATTTTAGTACTTTTAGTACAATGTTCTAAAAGATTCTTTAGATCCTGAATTGTGATTTTACTTCTAAACCCAAAATTCCGTCTGATTTCGCCTTCCAAAATCATCTGATTGCCAAATTCAGAACTGGGTTTTCAAATTGTGTTCATGAAAGCCTGAGATTTTACTTTCTCTTATTTTTCTTTGACCTTTACTAGACTACTGATTGCAAAACATTGTTTGTAAGGAGATATGGTAGCTGACGGCCAGCTGTTTGAGAGAGTGGAAGAGATGATCATTCAGACCCCTCCTCCGCCATCCAGGAGGAGGCAGAGGTCTCCTCCTCTTGATAATGGCGGAGCTATTCTGGACAATGGCGGAGGAGAAGATCTTCAGTTATCGGAGAGGAGAAGGGCACTATTTGACCCTCTGGGTCCAACAAAAGGCACTGACAATAGCAATCTGCTTCCTCCACCTGACTTTGATGCTGCAACATATCCTAAAGGGTGGGTTGTGGGAAAGAAGAGAAAACTTGTAAATGTAGATGTGGTGGAGAGTATGCGCCGCATTGCTATTCAAGAAATGAATAGAAAGGTTTGCTTTCCCTACCTGATTTTGGTCCTTTTTTAATTTTGTGCTCAGTTCTTTATCCCCTTAAGTGCTACTTTCTGGAATGCTTGACCTATTCTTTTTCTCTTTAGGCTGTCTTGAGATGCCTTAGGGTGCCGTGTTTTTCAAATAAATTCATCTTGTATCACACAAAAGAACTTGATAGATAAATCAGCAAGTTGCAAAAAAGGAACAGAAATGCAAGGCAACTGCCTTGAGTATTGTTCTCTATAAAGCCAATTGCTTGTGTTTGCTTTCCCTACCTGATTTTGGTCCTTTTTTAATTTTGTGCTCAGTTCTTTATCCCCTTAAGTGCTACTTTCTGGAATGCTTGACCTATTCTTTTTCTCTTTAGGCTGTCTTGAGATGCCTTAGGGTGCCGTGTTTTTCAAATAAATTCATCTTGTATCACACAAAAGAACTTGATAGATAAATCAGCAAGTTGCAAAAAAGGAACAGAAATGCAAGGCAACTGCCTTGAGTATTGTTCTCTATAAAGCCAATTGCTTGTGTTTGCTTTCCCTACCTGATTTTGGTCCTTTTTTAATTTTGTGCTCAGTTCTTTATCCCCTTAAGTGCTACTTTCTGGAATGTTTGACCTATTCTTTTTCTCTTTAGGCTGTCTTGAGATGCCTTAGGGTGCCGTGTTTTTCAAATAAATTCATCTTGTATCACACAAAAGAACTTGATAGATAAATCAGCAAGTTGCAAAAAAGGAACAGAAATGCAAGGCAACTGCCTTGAGTATTGTTCTCTATAAAGCCAATTGCTTGTGTTTGCTTTCCCCACCTGATTTTGGTCCTTTTTTAATTTTGTGCTCAGTTCTTTATCCCCTTAAGTGCTACTTTCTGGAATGTTTGACCTATTCTTTTTCTCTTTAGGCTGTCTTGAGATGCCTTAGGGTGCCGTGTTTTTCAAATAAATTCATCTTGTATCACACAAAAGAACTTGATAGATAAATCAGCAAGTTGCAAAAAAGGAACAGAAATGCAAGGCAACTGCCTTGAGTATTGTTCTCTATAAAGCCAATTGCTTGTTTTGTAGACTGGCTGTATGCTGGTAAAGTCACTCGCTTATTGTAACATGCATTCACTTTTCCAGATATGTGTATATAGGACTATTACTTTCGTACTTTATGTTAGATTGGGCTATAACAGATTGCTTAACATTACACACTGCATAAATGCTATTTCCTTTGAGTGAGTGGCCTTTGCGATCTGATGTGTCATGGACCACACACTGGGGAGAGAATATTACGAGTAACTTGTCTCATATGGGATTATTTTTTGGCTCAATCCCCTGTTGGCTACTCCTTTCGAATGATAGTGACATCATTGCCAACTAGCATGAATCTGAAATTTCAATTTCTGAAAGGTCTCAAAGAGACACAAATATTTCCTCTTTTTCACACATTTTATGTGTTGCAGATTTCTTCACACGTTTCTTGTCTATCAAATAATCAGAATGTCTATTTGATTGCTAACCGTTATGCATTTGACATCTTTAGCACTTGACTAAACATTTCATTGTTTCCTGTATGTTGAATCACTTCATTTCTATCATTTTAAGCAAAGTGTCTATTCATCCAGTACTATCATCTATTTGGAATTGTTATATGCTTTTTACAATTTCTATTAATGGATTTTAATTCATCACTCTGGAATATTTTGGCAAATTGAGGGTCTCAGTTTTTTATTTCTAGGTGAAGGATGTGTTTTTTGTGGTCATTTATCATTTGAAAACTGAGATACCGATTCAGGTATGGGTTTGAGTATGTCCGTGTATATATGTGTGTGTGTGTGTGTTCAAACATCAAATTTATAAAATATAAACTATATCAGTTATATATATATATATGTATGTATGTATGTTCAAACATCAAATTTATAAAATATAAACTATATCTTTTATAACTTTAAGAAGAGTGATACTTATAAATCCATAATTGCCAATAAATATCAAAAAATAGAATATTTTGATGCCTCGTTCATAATTTGCAAAAATGAAATTACTCAAGTCTCAAAATGTCATTACACAATGAAAATTCAAATTATAATCTATTTTAATATTCATGTTCTTTATCAGAAGCATCAAGGTCAATATCAACATTTGGCTCAATTTCATTTGAACCACAATCAATTGGATTGCCACTACCTCTAGCTGTGTCAAGTGCAGAAGTTGGTTCAATTTCATTTTTCAAAGTTAAAACATTTGACAAAATGTTAAATCATTAACAACACAAGGAAAGTGATTTCACAAAACATAAGCAAAGAGCTGCTACAAATGCATAATGTAAATCAACTGAAATCAATCTCAGTAATGCTGATATGAATTCTAGTAACCCTGTGCTCATAGGTATAGCTCACAAATGCAACTGAAATGATATTTAATTGCTTGTTTGCTGGCATATTCCGATAAAAAATGCTGTCACAAAGTTGTGAGAGTCAAACTGAGGTTTTAATTTATGAAAATGCTTGGGTACAGCCCTTGGTACTTCCTAGTTGCCTGGGTTTTCTGTGGGTTTTTCACAGGAGGACCCACAGAGAACCCAGGCACCCAGGAAGAACCCAAGATGTACCCAAGCCGTACCAAACCATACCCGTACCCAAACAGTACTGCACCGGGACCCGGGCTAAAACAGAAGAACCCAGTATCTTAGTTTGAAAACTTTGAAAATCACGGAGAATATTTTTCACCTGTAAGCATTCATATGCTTCCAAATATCTATGAAGCTTGATGCATTATCCTTCTGATTATTTCAACTACCACTTGGATATATCTTAAAAGACAACCACCTGAGATGGTGAAATCTCTGGCTGTGTTTTTCTTGTTTTCTGAGCCTGTTTGTATAAGATTTCCTACATTTTATGCTTGTCACCAGCACAGATGTTTGAGATTTTGGTACAAAACATCTCTGGCAGTGTCCCTTTCCCATTTTCATGTTCTTCAAATTCCTTTTTAATTAG
This sequence comes from Cryptomeria japonica, assembly GCF_030272615.1. Taxonomy (NCBI): domain Eukaryota; kingdom Viridiplantae; phylum Streptophyta; class Pinopsida; order Cupressales; family Cupressaceae; genus Cryptomeria; species Cryptomeria japonica. Next base: position 1,066,594 of record NC_081408.1, on the reverse strand, counting down.
ATATGATTTTTTGGCATTCCATCTTTTTTGAATTCCAACTGTTTCCTATTATATAATGCACACATCTATTGTTTCAAGGGTTATACACACCCTTTCTCTCTGGTTAATACTTACATCTTGAGCAATTCCTATGCCTGTGATTCCTCCATGAAACTCTGCTGAAGTGTTACCTTGTTTCCTGCATCAATTTATTTTTCTACGACTCATAATTTTTCCATCTTGAATTTTAAATTTTGTTGTTTTATCCTTTCTTCCTTTCCTAGAGATATACTATTTCATATATTGACATGCAGACCAAGTTGTACAACCTTCAGAACAGATCCTATTCGAGTAAGGTCGTATTATTTCATATATTGTACTTCTGAAAGCTTTAAATTGTTTAACTTGATTTAAAATTTACTCTGTAGACAATTTTCTCATTATACCTACCTTGCTTATTTATTTCTTGCATCAATTTAGTCCAAATCATGATATTATCTCATAGAGTTGCTTTTGTTAAAGTGACTTGACGAAAGCTTTGAGTTTGGTGTTTTGGAAAAACAGGACAGGGAAATAAATGGATTGAATGAACAGTTAGAAGAGGATTCTCGCTCTCTAGAGCATCTTCAATTGCGCCTTCAGCAAGAACGCAACAAAAGAATGGAGGTCGAGAGGGAGAATGCTACACTAAAAGATCAGATATCAATGTTGAATGAAATGCTTGAACAAGATGAGGATGCAGAAAATATTGATGACTAGTCAATATTTGAGAGTTTTTTCTTAAAACTATTCTTTACAAAATTCTTTTAAGGTTTTCCATTAAAATCAGGTAAATTTTCTGTCTGTTTAGCAAAGAGATCGATTCTGGGTGTACCCTCATTCTTTTAGAGGCCAAAGGTAGCATGTAAGTACATATTTTAAGATAATAGATTTGTACAGTATTGGGATTTCTGTCACTGGTGAAGTAGAGATAATGGGGAAAATTTGGGCTTTTCTCGATCTTGGTCAGTATATGGTGCGAGCCACAATAAACACTTGCTCCTTGCAATCCGGATTTGACTTTCTGATATGTGAAAGTTGTTAATCTTCTGAATATTAAATATGGTACAAATGAATAATTTAATGTCAAGCTAGCCTTTTCCATTTACTGTTTGTACATGATGAATTAGCTAAATATTTGTCTTATATCTGCATTCCTAGGCGTCCTTTTCTAAGTTAACGATTGCTTGATCATTGCTTTTCTTCCGGAAATAGATCATTACATAAAATATTGCAGGTTACAACCTTCAGTCTTATCACGTAGGGAACCTATCTATAATTATCATACCTTTTATTCTTGTGTCTCAGTTTTATTTTCTAGCCATTTCCACATTTTAACTAATATTCAAAAAGTTAAATGCATGAACAAATGAAAAATTATATTTATTGTTAATTGTAATACTCCAGTCAATGATAAAACATGAGGGTGTGCTTGTGTGCTTTCTAGTACTAGCTAATGGTAATAATACTGAAAGAACCCATTTCATTTGACTATTTATTTAAACTCAATAGATAATGGCACATTCTAACCAACAGCAGCACACACATGAGCTAATACTGTATCTACACAAGGAATCACAAAACAAATTCAGACATGCACTATTTGAGAATGGCGATTATCTTAATAATGTGTGCATCATTAAGCATGGTGCCCCGGACACCAAGCCGTGTCTTCTTTAGTCTAATTAATTCCATTTGAAAGGAGCTATGAACCCTTCTTACGATAACCGTTGATTTCTCCACAAGTATTTTACATGGATTTCCCTGAAAAGATTTTAGACTGAAAGTCATTCACCTTAGCTGGGTTTGGGCACAGCCTGTGTTACATTGAACTTGATAGGGCATTATTCTCTCTGTTAAAAAGAGTTTGCATATTTCCTATTTCATTTGCCCACTTACGGTTAGTTCTATTGCATAGATGTTTCAACTTTCATCTCCTATGCACGGAGCATGCCTGACTGTCCTGACTGTTTCTATCATGTATCGATCAGCTCTTTGTGCTTTAAGCTTTTTATGTTTCACGGGCACTTTGTTGTTTGTCTTTGGCCTGGAGTTTTGGGTTTCCATGATTGAAGTTAATGGGCCTTTCCTACACTCAAGTTTAGCTTCTGTGCAATCATAGAAACATGGGAAGAGCACTGCGAGGCATTTCTCACCTCGAAGATTTAGACTTGTACTTTCCTTGTTGGTGAGTATACATTTATAAATTTTCAACTAGAAGATGCTGATGCTATTTTACTGTAACGATCGTGCATGGTTTACCAATCAAGCTGAAAGTGACAGTAGCATGAGTCTTCTAAGCTAGCTAGCTAAACATAAGTGCATTTTATTCCACTTCATATGGAGGGTTTTGTTTAGGTAAGATTTTAGAAGGAACGGATGGAGGAATTTTAATGATGTCCATGATACCAAACTGTATAAGGGAACCAGGGATCAAGAGACACGAATTTCATCTTACTTTCAATGTTGGCTCTTCTATTATATTATAAATCTTGACCATTAAATTTAACAGAAGTTTTCAACTAGAAGATGCTTTAAGAAATGATGTGATCATGCATGGTTTACCAATCAAGCTGGGATGAGGCTCCTACGCTAGCTAGCTAAACATAAGTGCATTAGCAACATTTTGTTCCACTACAACATTTTGTTCCACTGCATATGTAGGGTTTTTGTTTAGGTAAGATTGTAGAACGAATGGATGGAGGAATTTGTTTAGGTTAAGATTGTAGAGCTAATGGATGGAGGAATTTTAATGATGTCTATGAAACCAAGTAATATAATATAAGGGATCAAGAGACACAAAATGAACATGTTTTCAAATTCCTTTCAATGTCGACTCTTCTATTATGAATTTTGACCGATAAACATAAACTCATTGTTGAGTTTAGATGTGAAACTAAAGCCCAACCAATTTGAAATGGATAATGAGGACGTCTGTTGAATGTTTCCTACTATCAGCTTTGCTAAGGTATCTTAAACTCCTAATACAAGAATGTAAAGGGAATCAAAGGGATGGCTCAATGTAAGTGCACTACATGGATTAATGAGGATGTCTGTTGAATGTTTCCTACTATGAGCTTTGATAACGTATCTTAAACTTCTAATAGAAGAATGTGAAGGGAATCAAAGGGATAGCTCAATGTAAGTGCACTACATCTGTTTTCACTACATTTGTTGGTCTTTGTAACTACTTTCAATTCTCTAAAGGGCCAAAGCTCAACCATTACGAAAGTATTAATATTGAAATTGTCCACCAAGATGTTCTTCTTGACGCGATGGTGCCTTAACTTTCTTGATACTCTCAAGATTTTCAAGGGATGCACTCAAGGAAATAGCTCAAAGTACATCATCATCTTTTTTGTTTTTTTCGCTTTGGTGAGATTGGTGAGTTTAGATGTGAAACTCTTTTTAATTATTTAAGGCAAAGTCCAATCATTTTGAAAGGGTATTATATTGAAGATGCTCGTCATGCTAGGATTTAGGTGATATCAACTAAATACATCTTTTATAATTCGAAGCGTCTCCAACACCTTGGAATGTGTACATAGATGCTTAGAAGGTGATTAGGTGATTTTATTAATTATTTCTCTTGGTTGACTTGTATATTGGTTATAATGGCATTAACTAAGGTAGGTTATCCTTTAAGTGAGCGGATACTTATAACAATGGTTGTGTTATGGTTGTTGCAAAATTATTGGAATGTATGTGCATCACTTTCTCATTCTTGAGTGTTAGTTGAGACACTAGAGAATCTTTGTTACGATGGAGAAGCTTTGCATGTTCGCTAGAGGGCATTGATGGATTTGGTTATGGAAGCATTTGATTAGAGGGCATTGATGGATTTGGTTATGGAGGCATTTGATTTTTGTCATGATATGGGTTTTTGGTGGATTTGTTTTTAGAAACCATTTATGGTTTTTTCTTCCTAGTACTTTATAAATAAATTAAAGGAAGAAAGTTGGATGTATTGATGTACCATTATTATTGATTAATACAAATTCATTCCCTCTCTCTATTGAAGGAAGAAAGTTGGATGTATTGATGTACCATTATTATTGATTAATACAAATTCATTCCCTCTCTCTAGGAAGAAAGTTGGATGTATTAATGTAACATTATTATTGGACTAATATAGATTTATCTCATCTTTTATCGTATGTCTTTTTGCATTTTTCAACGTATATCTAGTGTTATGAGTGTTATTTTGTATGCTCGATAGTTTATTGGTACTAGCATTGGTTGTTTCTTTTTTATATTTAAATGATTAATTATAAGTTATTATAATTGTAAATCAAATTTGCTCACTATCATTGAACTTAAATTTGTAATAATTTATTTTATTTTATCAAAATTTAGCATTAGAGCATTGGATCTATTTAAAGAAGACATATTTGAAATGTTTATTTTTGGGTTGCAATAAAAACATTTGGCTTTGTGACTTTGCATATTTATGAGCGGCTAAATTCACGACATCTATTTTTTGTTTAAGATTTGAGAAATTCAATAGCATTGGATATACCTTGTGGAAGCTAAAGATAGATGGTCTCTTTAAAGAAATGGGCTAATAGAAAGCAATTGCAAAAAGAAGGAAACTTAAGGGATATGTTTGATGAAGATCAAAGTAAGGTAGACAAGAAGGAACATAGAACCATTTGATTGTCTTGATAAAAAACCATTGCATTTTTATCATGCAAGATGATAGGTGTTGTTTATCTTGAACTAGAAGTCTTGACTAATAAATTATATCTCAAAAGATATTTGTCCTCTTTAAAAATGAAGGAAGGTGGTTCAATTTAATATATATTAAAATTGATGAGAATGTTTTTTTGCTAATTTATCTAAATTTGGAAAGAAATTAATTGTTACTATCAATGGTGTTATCGTAGAGCCAAAGATAAACATACTGTTATTTTGATACTTAATTAAAAGATGAGAAGAAAGTTCAATGATAGAAAGTTTTGATGATATTTTGAGATAAGTGCAAGACAATGGGTCCGCTTTTTGGTTGGAAAATAGAAACATTTTTTTTTTTTTCAAATTAAAGTTTTTCAGAGTTGACGTAAACATTCAAAGCACTTAAACATAGAATATTAACATGGTGTAAAAATATGAAATGTAAGATTTTGTTGTTAGTTTTCAAATATATGATTTATTCAAATAGCGAAGTGATAAAAATTGATTTTGTATAGTATATACAAAAGTGACATTTTTAGAAAAGTATATCGAAAATTAAAACATGCACATGTAGACCAACAAAATTAGTAAAGAATATGTAAGTATACCCTTCATGTTCAACAACCCTCTACACTTTGTGTCTAAGCTTCCCTTTCCACTTGATACCCCTCTATGCTCTACATTTGAGCTTCCCCAACTTATAGAGGTCGCTCTCGGTCTCATGATGTCACCCCTTCTGTGACTTCCTCTATGAATGGGCTCAGGACTTTTGTGTTGGGTGTGGTTCGGGCTCTTTTCGGTGTTACAACTCGTGGAGGCATTTCCACCCTTGTGCTTATGGATGTAGCTAGCCTTGGTCTTGGGTAAGTGTTGTTACTATGGATCTTGGTCCTAGGGCTCACCCAAGCTCTTACCATTTTGCTAATACTCATAGTCATATCGTTGTTGCTCGGTTTGGTTCTACTCACCCCCAACAATGTTTCAGCCCCTTTATTGTGCCAAATCCTCTCCCATCATTATTTGTGGCGATGTTATAGATAATGAGAATTTATATTAGAGGTGTGGTTTGTTGTGTTGGTTCTCCTCACTCTAGCCTATTCCTCGTGACCTACTCAATTGGTTCTAGACCTCTTGGAAGCCTTTGGTGATTGGTTAGATCCAACTCTTTCCCTATGCTAAGTGTTTTTTCATAGTTGTTTTTGCTTCATTTGATGACAAAAATTTGGTGTTGGGACAACCTTCAGCCTAGGAAGAGAACTCTCTTTCTATCGAACTATGGACTCTCTCCTTCAATTCCTTCACCAAACTACTTATTGTGTGTTTGGTTTAGGTAAGATTGTGAAATGTCCCCCTTCAATTCTAGAAGGAAACCTATCACAAATAATCCATAAAATGGCTATACAAGAACTGATAATTAAAAAAGGGGCATTCTATCAACACAAAAGAATAAAGAAACTATTTCATATGAAAACTGGGAATCTAAGCAATAAAATCTTAATACTGGTTACAAACCCTAAGTAAATTTGACATGACATTAACAAAAAGTGTGATGAACACCATCTGACGTAAGCATGTCCACATGCAAAATAATTGTATTATAGTGTAATATAAAATAAGTAGGTAAGTAGGTAGAAATAAAGGCAAAAAAAAGTAAGTTGTAGAAAAGTAACAAGTAGAAAAACAGTGAGAAAAGACTAGAAATGACTACAATAATGCTTATGATGGCCAACCATTATGGCCCTAATCAAGGCACATATAAACAATTTCAGAAATTTGAATCCTTCAAGCATCACAAAACTACAATGCCTCGAAAGATATGAATGAACAAGAGAGAGTTTCAATTGAAGGCCTTCATGATCAATATCAATAGAGTTGGTTAACAGATTTAGCCTTTATTAATTTTATGAAAAATGACTCATGTACGCCCTTAGCTTTGTGAAAGACAAAAAAGAACCAACAGTTGGGTAATTTAATAAGTTGTTTACCCTCTACATAAGGGAGCAACTACCTGTATAATGTTCAATGAATTTTTAAACAACCCACAAACATTAGCTTCACTTTTAACCAGAAAGCGAAAGAAAAAGGCTTTTCACATTCATCAGTCAACGCCACATGAATGCTAGGAAGATAAACACTCTATATGTAAACCCACAGATTTACCATCAAGAATAACTCTGCTTCATAAACTAAAATTAATGAAACTATAAAATCAAGGACTCTGATTGAGTATCTCTCATGTCTCACAGGACAAGGGGAATCGAATCCACACAATAGTAACAACAAAATTACTCATTGTATTCATTTGCAAACTTATGAAAGTGGATAAGAAAAGAAGCAATAGATTCAATACAAACAGATTTATCCCAACTGAGATTTTCTTTTCTACATTCAAATACACATATTAGAAAGTTGTTGAAAATGTCTAACTTTTATTCACTGATAAAATTGCCTTCCTTGATAATCCACAAATATCCAAACAAAGTCTGTTGCTCTATTCAAAATTTCTCGGACCCTCCTAAAGTCTTTTTCCAGAAATATATATCTAAACTTTCTACCCTAACCACTTGATAACCACAGAGTTACGCCGCTCTACCTTAAAAAAATTAACTTAAGAAACCGTTTTTTACCTAAAAATAACAAAAAGAAAAGAAAACATGAGAGTAGTTATCCGATTCATGGCAACGAGTGACCAGTTTGATCCTTATTCCATTCCATGAATACCTCTGTGAATTGTTGGACAACAGGTTCATTTGGAATGCCCACGTGTAGAATCTGTTGCTGCCAAACTTCTTTGTCATGACGTACCTATTTAACCTTATCAACATGGTTGTTCAAATGATCTATGCATAAAAACAATAAAGATTCAATTTTTGCAAATAGTGGAGAAATCTTTCTTTGTGACCGATGTTGTATTCATGACCATATCAATCTGTACTTCATAAGACTTGCTTATGGCTTCAGCGGTGTCAACCGTTTGCCCATCCTCCTTCAAATATTTCACTCCAATACATTTCAGATCATTAAGCATGTTTTGTATTAACTCAGATGATTCCCGTGCAAGTCTAATGAATTCCTCATAACCCTATTTGATTATAGAATTTCTCCATTCTATATTCTTCCTACAAATGTACAAAACATTGTCGTTGAATCCCTATATAGTATTTTCTGTGAGGAACTTCATTATGCGATGCTTTTGAACTTCTTCCATGTGAGCTATTATTCAGGCCCATTTGGACTCTTTGTTCTTCCAGACTGTGTTTTCCTTTCCCAATTTTCGGATAACTTTTGTAGCGTCCTCATACACCTTGTTTAAATGTCCAATATATTCTTTTCCCTCTTTCCTGACTGTATCCAACCATTCTAGGAACACTCCATGCACCATCTTGTTCCTATAAACCTCTACAAGCAACTTTTGATTGCTAGGGGATTTAGGACCAAAGAGTGTCGGTTGTACAGACAAAGGGTTGGGGATCTGACCCATGAATCGCATCAATATATTCTGCCATTTGTCTCAAGGTTTCTTTCAATTCCTTTTTATCTCTTTCATTTTTCTAGGTTCTCGTTATGATCTTTTTATTGGAGGCCTCAAGATGAAGGACATATGTGGCTCAACAAGCTGCACCAATATTCACCTTTTCAACAGGAAAATCCTGGACTGTAAGGTCCCTTGTTTTCTCATCTGTCACTGGACGTGCTATCTCTGCAGTCCAATTTCTAGTGTCGGTATCGATTTCAATCTTTGAAATGGTTTTCAATTTCTTCACTTTGGGGGTCTTCCCCAAGCATTTGCTCACCATATCTTCTAAAGGGACCGAAACTGGAACTATTTTCCTTTTCTTGTTGTTTAAGGTATTTTCTAGCCAAAGAGGCCCAGAGCGCACAAAGGTTTCATTTGAATCGACTGTAGTTTTCTTTTCATTTCTTACTACCAATGTGGTACTAGTGTTCGCCAAAATATCTACCTACTGAGTGTCACTAGTATCATCAACATTTAGCACCTCCAAGTCTGGGTGAGCTGAAGGATCTTTTATGATAGGGAAGGCTTCTAGATCAACTACCACCGAATACACAGGAGATTGCTCTGTTTCTAGTTCTAGCCCTGGTAACCTTGATGGGAACTGGTTCTTTTTTAATCTCTACCGGCCTAGCACTCTGACTAACCTTGGTTTGTGTTTTGGATGATCCTACAACACAAGAGGTAACACGGGAGTTAGCCAACGAGACTTCAGAGGATGAGGTTGAACTTTTCTTTGAGCCTTTTCCCATTCTTCGCTCTCTTAACCACTTTTCAGTTCTTCAAATAAATGGGAACGTCCTTATTTGGATATGGTCTTCCTCATCTTTTTCCCAATCCACCTCTAGAATAGCTCCCTTCCGCCTATCATCCACAAACTGAGGATCCATCGGTTCACTTCCATCATCCTTGACATTAGCAATGTTCGTTTTCAACTCAAAGGCCATGACCTGCTGCAGGGTGAACCTTTGGTGTGTCCTTTTTCTAACTTCAAACTCATCGCTACAATCAGCCCAAATATTTTTAATATCTGGCGCATGAACAAAATCTTCCCTCAAAGTCAGATGATCGGTAGCAAACCCTTTAGCATCAAAATTTGCTCGCAAGCCATATAATGGAAAATTTAATTTCTTGAATTCAAGTTCCAAGTTCAAGGCATCAGAAACACTAATACAAATAAAAAAGTTAATTGAATTGGAAACGAGACACTTGATTGATGTCTAGCTCTGTATTTTGTATCAATATAGGCCAACTGCCTGCATATCTCCATTAAAATATGTTTGTCAAATGCATATCTAGGCAGCTCGTAAGGTTCTCCTTCAAAACTCCCTACCCTTAGGTAGGTAAACTTGGGAAACTTTATGAAAAAGATGCCATAAGTACCAATCAATTGCATTGCTTCATCAAACAATCTTTTATGAATGTTTCCCTTCAATTCATATACCATCCTACCCAGGAAAATATCATGCAATTTTCGATAATTTTCATAGGACCTTTGTTGTTGGAGATGCGGATGATATTCAAATATTCTCATATTATCCACCCATACTTCATGGTACAAACTAGGCCATGGTCTAACACACGCCAGGCAATACAAAAGATATGACGACATGTAGAAGTTTTTGTTACTAAAGCAACTCATACCTTCATGCATCCTATCTGCAATTAATTTCGCCCAGTCAATATATCTCTTCTCGCCAAAAATACCCTGTATGAAGAAATACATCCAATCTTCCCAATAAAAGGTAATCTGATTTCCTCTCACTCTATGTAACAGAATGATTATGTCCCTGATTTCTTTAATCAAATGTTCCCAAGTCAATGGACATGGGAGTCGGGAGCCTCCTCTTTGAAACTTTAACAACCAATTCCTTGCAATAACATTCCTATATAATGATTTCTTTTATGAGAAAATCCCTTGTGACTTACACACCGTCCATACCTCATATTGCTCCTTCTCTGGTATTTTCATAACGGTAGCAATAACCTCCCTACTAACCCTAAGCAAAACTCCCCCATCTGCACTTCTTACACATCTCTCAATAGGATCATACCTGTTCTTGCATTCGAGAACCAGTTCAGGGCATGACACCGCTGAAGGGAAAGTTGCTGCTTCCACTAACCCACCATCCAAAATCCTCTGCATTAAGGGAGAACTGGTAGAATTTCTCGCCCTTTCATGGAATTCATCTAGGTCTACTGATGGCAGAAAAGTGTCTCCTAATTCCGGAAAGGTACAAACTAACCAAGACTTTTGGTCTATCTTGGGCAATTTAGGTCTCATTTTGAATTTACTAATAGAAAGAAAAACACAACAAGGAAGATGAACTGAACCAACTGAACAACCAAGCAAAGCTTCGAATGCAATAAATCACAGGTATGAGAAGAAGATTTTTAACTCACCTTTCATGCAGAGCTCAGAAATCTGAAGAGACAAGAGCAGAAAATACCGCCCGTGCAAATCCCTTACTTACCAAATTAGGCAAATGAAGAAGGCAAGTAATTCGTGTTTTTTTATAAATAAAGCTATTCTTGAAAACAGGCTTAAAAATCGGTCAAACGATTTACTGTAATCATAACTGCATGCTTATCCATGCCAAATTATTTCAAAAAGACTTAATTCTAACAAATCATTTATTACAAGTCTTTTCCCACCAATCCTTCCCTGAAATAATTATTTTCAAGTACGGCTCTTCATCATGACACGTTCCCTTGAAGTTTAGTTTTTTTTTTAATTCAGAATATTCCCTCCATGTTGATGCTTCATCATTTTCATGTCCACCACTTTATGTCTAAAGTTAATCAATTCTTGAACTTTGAACTTTGAACTCCCCGAAAAGTAGTTCAAAAGTTCAAGTTCAAAAGAACAGTACAAGGACAAAGTAGAACAAAGACAACACAAGGGTTGCGGCTTACATGTTGCAAAAACATGACTTAACAAGACTCAACTCTCCCAACTTTGAACTTGACCTTTGAACTTTGAAAAAGGTTCAAGAGTTCAAGTTCAATAGCAATTAACACATAGACCATTAAGTTTTAAACTAGAACAAAGCCGTGATACAACATGCTCCGCTTGAACTTGAACTTTGAACTTGAAAAGGTTCAAGGGAGCAGTCAGTTCAAGACAAAATCTAACAAGACCAAACCTGAGAATTACACAAACCTGGACTAAATAAATACTCCTTATTTAAATAACGTTGACACAAAATGCATAAGGACAATAAGGAGGGTATCAAATAGGTTTAGGAGCAAAGAGATGAATCTTGAAAGAGATGCTAACAATTAAAGAGTTTGTTAGCCTATGGTTAGCCCACATCATTGAAATACCAGAAAAGGTGCATAATTTTGCAAAGACTATATATATCATGTACTCTTCCAAAAGCTGAAAAATAGATAGTATGGTTATAAATTCACATAAATCAACTTTAGGTAGTGAAAAAGCAGTTGGATGATAATTTCAATTCCCTTCAAGACATCTACAAGCACATCCTTCCACTAAAGCTAACTTGACTCGAGGACAAGTCAATGTTTTGAAGAGGGGATGATGCTGGTAGGTAAACATGGCATAGGAGACAAATCTAAAGAAGTTGCCACATCTTAGCATAAGAAGCCTCAGGAATATGAGCTTCAAAGTATAAAATATAATCTAGGGATACTATCTAAGGGCCACGTCCACTATTATAAACATAAGTATACAGTGATATCCATTCACCAATAACAAGGTGAAATGATAGTGAATATAAGAGAGAAAATATATGATTATAACTTGAGATACAAGGATATGCAATGAATACCAATTGAATTTAACGAATACAAATAATTTTGAATTTTGATCTATTGTAGGTATATGATGTTCTTATTTTGATTTACAACTAATCTTAGTTCTGCCCTAGAAATCCAAGTAGGGTGTTGAGCTCCAGTATACATTGCTTTGAATTCTTGCTACCAAGTTTTTTTGTTTTGATAAAAGTGGCCAAGGCCACTGGTTATTTATATTAATATAGAAATAAAGGATTGTATATTTTAGAACAACCCAAAGCTTGGAAAAGACAAAAATTTCTAGCAAGGAAAAAGTATACGACCAAACAACCCTAAAAAATCTAAGAGGAAAACAAAATGGGCCAACCAAGATGCCTAATTGACAGAGAAAAAAAATCCAACCCAATTACACATATTTACTTTCCAAATTTTTGGAGATTACAAATTATAAATAGAATCCCAACTACTAGGGCCAACCTCCAGAGGAATTAAAATGAGAGAAGATTTATTCACTGAATCCACATGCATGTCCATAGTGTCCACCAACAAATATTCATCATTATATGTGGGAGGAGATTGTTGCAAGGGAGCAATCTACAGAGGATTCTCCTCATAATGTTCAGTATGAGTGAACAACAAATGTAAACCAACAAAATAGTCCAACGCAACTGCTAAGATATCAACATTAAGAAAGTCTAATAAGCACTCAAACTCCTACAACTTAGTCTAATCATACATATCACAAATAACCCCATCTCCAATGACATATAAGAGCTCACCACACTGATTGTTAGATATCAAATCACAAAAACTCAAAACACTACCAATAGGGAAATCGCCACCACCAAAACGATAACAATCTAATGTAACATCAAGAACTTTAACAATAAGCACTGCAGGTTTAATGTATTTCATAGAAATTGTTCGCACCATCCATTCAAATAGTAAGAAAATGAGACACCACCTCAAACCTAGAGCCGAGGGGTTCTCCTTAAGCCATTTCTTATAGAAAACCTATAGAATTACAATTTGAATGTGAGAACAAGGAAAATTAAACTACAATTTAACTTCTTAGAGTTGAACACGCTAAAATCTCTGCATTACCAAAAGTTCCATAGGATATTAATACGAAATGTCATTCTAAAAAAAATAGCAAAGTAGAACAAATTAGCAATTACCACAATGAGAACAATTGCATTTACCAACCAATATAAACAAATGAATATTATAGTTGGCCTCAGATTGTGAAAAATCTCAAGCATGTGAAAATCAATCATGATCTCACAATACCACCGAATATGTTTTCTTTGGGTTGGCTTCACAAACATTCAAGATTGGAGCTTATTCCAACTTCTTTTGTATTCAATGTTCAGTATGATCATTAAAAATGATGAAGACAATGATTCTATATTATTAAATTAAAATAAAAACATGATATTTAACATTCTAGCTCTAAAAGATGAAAATATTAGTTCATACAATCAAATTTGGCCTATAAATATGCAATTTACTTTCACATTTTAAAAAGAAAAAAAGGTGGTTGAATATGCAAATAATGATTGATATATGCAAGCACATTGAATTTTTTCTTTATTGGATAATGAACATAGCACAAAAAAAGAGAGAGCAAGTGGGTCCTAAATCATGGGGATCCCATGCCTTATTACCATTTTTTGTGTCTCCTTGAAATAATAGTGTATTATAAAGCCCTCACGCTATTACATCTATGGACAAAACCCTAAACCATAGAGAGAAGAGAAAGATAGAGAGATGACGGGGGGAGAGATGGAATAAGGAGAGGGGGGGTGATAGAATCTCAACCCTCCATAATCAAATATGTACCTTAAACCCTAAATCTTGAATCATAGGCCTTGAACCCTAAAACATTAATAGTTTGGAGGGAGACAAAGGAAGCGAAGGAAAGGGAGAGAATGAGGGAGAGAGAGGGTAGGAAAGGAGAGGTAGAGCCCCTACCCTTCACCATCAACTATGAATCCTAAACCCTAGGCCCTAAACCTTATACCTTGAACTATAATACCTAACCCTAAACGTTGTATGCCAAGCACTAAACCCTATACCATAGGCTATAAACCCTGAACCTTAAAATTTGAACCTTAGGCCCTAAATAAAAACTAATTTAGTGAGGAAGATAGGCATGGGGAGCAATGGAGTGAGGGAGAGGGGCTGAGGAGAGGGGGAGGGAGAAGTAGATCATCAATCCTCCATAGTTAATTGTAAGCACTAAATCTTAGGCCCAAAACTTTGAACCCTAAACAATATACACTTACTCTAAAATCTAAATCCTAATCCATGAAAAATTTAGAGAAAGAAGAAGAGAGGGATGGAGTGAGAGATGGGTAAGGAGGGAAAGAGGGAGGGAGGGAGGAGGGAAAGATGAGAGAGAGGAAAGAGAAAGAGTGTGGGAGGCAGAGGAAAAGAGAGGAGAGATCTATATAGAGAGAGGGATAAGGAGGGAAGGATAGGTAACATGAAGGAGGTAGAGTTAGAGAGGGGGGAGAGAGAAGTAGGCAAACTCTCAAACCTCCTCATCAATCATAAACCCTAGTCCTGAAACCCTATACACTAAACCCTAAAAATTGACATTAATAATATAACACTAAAACCTACAAAATTTAATTCAATCCCTAAACCCTTATGCTTAACCCTCCCAAGATCAATTGTAGACCCCAACCCTGGACCCAAACACTAAACCTTATATATAAAACCTAAAACTCGAGATTAATAATTTGACACTAAAAACCTTAAAATTAAATTCAATCCCTAAACTTGAGCAATGACCAATCCCACATCATCAACCATAAACTATAAACCCTATAACCTAACATGAATTACATAACACTAAAACCTACGAAAATAAATTTAAACCCTACACCCTCAACATTCAAATTTGATGTGTGTGAGAGAGAGGGAGGGAGGCGGGACAGGAAGGTAATGATCCACACACTTAATAATACAATAATATAGTGTAGAAGATAAATCTCAAATAGCATGAGAGATGTTTGTGGGATAATATGCCCTAATATCCAATAGATACATAAATATAATAAACCATTGAGATAGGGTAACACCATAAAATACTCCTTATAGAAGAAGCCAATTAACACCATATCTCCAAGAGATGCTAAATGCAATATCATACTTTTTACACATATCTTAAAATGATAATCACCTTTCTTTATATACACCTCCTAATAATATAATGGAAAGGCAAATCCTAATGAGGGCATACTCAGCTTATGATATAATTAACTACACAAATTATTCACGCGATCTAATAAAACTAACTTAATGGATATGTGCCACATTTTAGCAACTCCATCCACGTAATTACCTTATAATATCATATCCCTAGCTATACATAACAAGAGGTAGAGGAAGAGATAGAGGGTAGGAGGGATTGAAGGATATGTAGGTAGTGTGTGTGTGTGTGTGTGTGTGTGTGTGTGTGTGTGTGTGTGTGTGTGTGTGTGTGTGTGTGCGTGCGCGAGAGAGAGAGAGAGAGAGAGAGAGAGAGAGAGAGAGAGAGAGAGAGAGAGAGAGAGAGAGAGAGAGAGAGAGAGAGAGAGAGAGAGAGAGAGAGAGAGAGAGAGAGAGAGAGAGAGAGAGAGAGAGAGAGAGAGAGAGAGAGAGAGAGAGAGAGAGAGAGAGAGAGAGAGAGAGAGAGAGAGAGAGAGAGAGAGAGAGAATTTTCCTTTACAAAAATGTCAGCATGTTGTCTAAAGCTTGGGCAAACAATAACGTGTTGTGTAAAGCCTAAGGCAAACAATAATGTGTTGTGTAAAGCCTAAGGCAAACAATAACTCAATCGTGTTATAATACTATTGTCTTCCTTGAAAATTTCCAACCCTTAGAGTTAGATTTTCCTTAGGCATTCAACTCAAAGGATTGGACTCACATTTCAATACCCCAAGACAAGTTTTTTTAAATTATAAAAAAATACATAATCTCAAGCATGCTCTCCATTAGGTTTGCAAGTATTTCAATGTCAAGACAAAATATGACATAGTTACACAAAGTTCTTTCTTAGCTTTCTAACCATGTTATTTTCGTCATGTTTTGACTATGTCAAGGTTTTGATATTCAACTTCTTTTGCTACTGTCTCTATTTTTTGTCAAAAACCTACGTATGGTCTTTTTGGCTTTATTTCTTACTTGTTCGTCAAAATTTCAAGTAAATTACATTTTTAGAAATTAGACTCTACTCTATTCAATCAAAATATTTTTTTCTATTTTCAATTAATTTTTATAAAAATCAAGGGTTTGAATGCTTAATTTATGGTTTACAAGATGTGTCCACTTTGAAAATTAGTAAAAAAATCATATGTTCATAATTTAAAAAAATAATAAAATTTAAGTATAAACTACATGGTTTTAGCTATTTTTTCACAGAAGCAATTTTTGAAATACTAAAAAAAATTACATTTTAGGAGCCACACACTAGCTACTATGTTATTATTATTTTGTTGAAACAAGACGACTTTGTATGTTGCCCCTTTTTGAACCCCTTAATATCTACCACTTTTAAAAAAAGAGTAGTTTAGAAAAAAAAATTCAGAGCACAAATGAGTCTTGTTCTTATTATGTCTTCAAATTTTGAGGATAACAATCTTTGATTTCTCTTACAAGATAAGTCTTTTTTCTATTTAAAAAAGTGACCACTTAAGACCCTTTTTGGTCCCCCATTTCCATGCTCATATCCTTTTTCACTTAGTTTGAGCTTTAACATATTTTGTTTAGATAAAATCTCTTACCCTCATCATTTATTATATTTATAATTTTTGATGATATTTTTTAAGAAAGTTGTACTTAGTGCCTATTTTAAATGTGTAATAAATTCTACTGAATGCAAGCTTTCTTATTTTATATGTATCTAATAGGGCACTCATGTAAGGGAAATTCAAGGATTATCATAAAATATATATAATCTTTTAGCATATCTATATCCTTTAAGTGTTTATAAATACTTACCATGTCGACTAATTTTTTTGCTTTGACATGCATCCTCATAGTTGTTTGCATGTACATCAAAGCCGAGGGCAAAATGCAATGGCAAAAATTGCAAACCCATGCCTTTTTCCCTTGTGTTTTGGATATACTTCAATTTGAGTGTCTTATATATATTAACTAATGTATAATTTGACATGATTTTGTGTGGAAGTTAGCAAATAACCCTATACGAACCTCATTTCATTTCCATACATCCTAAGGGTCCGAACTCAATCTACAATATTTGTCTTTCATCATCACATTGGTTTAGATCTAAAAGTGCATAATTGACCCAATTCATTTTCATGCATTGGAATTTGAATTCCAAACTTTAAAATTTAGTTTTCTAACCTATGCTAATGTTTGTCTTTCATACTTGCTATTATAAGTCAACTAATACACACATTTTCAAATTACACACTAGGCAAGGATATACCCTAATTATTTATTATCATCACATATCTAGATCTAAGAGTATTCACACAAGAGCACCATAGAGTATCATAATTGCACTGCCAACTCATATCATTGTCCTAGGCATGTTCCACGTTTCCATGTCGCCTTAAATCTTGGTACATAGTATTTATTAGTTTACTTAGGCCTTTGATTGAGGACCACATGACCCTTGCTCACTTAGCAAGTTGCCAAATAGTGTCTATAAACAACATCCCACTTTAAGCACTAAGGCAAACAAATTGTAGTTATCATATTTTAGCTAGTTTACTTTTTGAAGTCTAGATTTAATTCCATATGATACTTTTACTTCCATAGGTGTAGAGTAGTTCCATAAACATAAATTTGAACAAACAAAAAAAATCATTTCACTAATTTTCAACACATTTATCCGACCTAAACCTTAAAACCCCAACGCAATTATGAATCAACAACCTATTCCATCACTTAGAATTCCAACCAAATATCACATTTAACATATCATCTACATATACACACCAAATCTGGGATCTAAATTGATTATAACTCTTATTGTATCTTACAATTAGTCTCCTCAATCACAACTAAATACTTTGTAAAAATTAAATAATAAATACTATGTAAAATAAAATAATAATATTAATAATAATACGTCTACCTTCCCGCCATTGTTAACTTTCCCACCAAAATTTGGCGCCAAAACCATATCAAAACGAAGGCCAGAGGAGCAAGGTTTTCCTCATTACACCTTTGTTCGTGTGTCCGGGCGAAAAATAGTTCGACTTTGAGCTCCTGGATCGTCCCATAGAGCCAGCGGTTGCCAAGTTAGAATAGATTACTCGTTTATTTGCAAATTTTTGGCTCAAACGTTCTCTTTCTCTACATTAAAAGCAGCCGAGAGCTGATAAAGGGGTTTCCATATTCAAATCGTTTAGGGGTTTTCATACTGTTAAAAAATGCCTGGTCCAGATTTCAAAGCCGATAAAGGTAAGCTAAGCATCCTACATCATATATGAGGGCTGGAATGGGCTGGATCTGATCAATATGCTAAATCGTTTTTTTCTCTTTTTTTTTTTTATATGTAGAGGTTTGCAAGGATTTCCTGAAGAATTTTGTAGCAGACAATGGCGTTACAAAGTACATGGACTTGTTGGTATTTATTTCTTACCGAAGCCTTGATTTGGAAGGAGCATTGACGGTGGCATAGTTCTTGGAATGAGTTATATTTTTAATTATTTTTGGGTTTATCTTGCAGCAAGATGTTGCTAACAGGAGAATACGATGCATTGACATTGAGCTTGATGATATCAGCAAAGTAAGATGTAGAAGCCAGTCTATTAGGCCCTTACTAGTTTTTTCGTGCAAGAAAAATGATTAGGGTTACGGTTACAGGTTTTAAGTTTTTAATGCCAAGGTGTTGTGGTTCTTAAGCTTCTATTATTTCTTGTAGTAGTATAAGGATTTTGGAAACACCTATCTAATGCTTTTACTGATGTCTCCAATTTGGTTTCTTTGCAGTACAAGGATTTTGATGAAGGGTTTTTGGATAGGGTAAGGACGAATACTCGTCGTTATGTTAGCATTTTTGCCGAGGCAGTTGATGAATTGCTGCCCGAACCTACTGAAGTTATTCCGAGGGATGATGACTACGACATATTAATGAGGCAGAGACTAGAGGAGACCGGGGAAAATGCAGACACTGTGGACCCTTTTCAGAAGATGCCTGCAGAGATTAAGCGATTCTTGTAAATTTATTGAATCGAGCCCTACTGTTAAGTTGAAAAGTTATTTATAGGGCTCCTTTAATGCGTATACCGTTTATGCCCATTGGTTTGTTCTAAAATTCACGAATCGATGAAAGAGAACTAATTGCTCATAAAAATGAGAGGTGCGGTCAATGTCATAACTTAAACAGGGCTGCGTTGGTTTTGATATACACGTCAGTCTCTAGGTGGTTTTTGGGCTTTGATACCCCGCCTCTCGCTGGATAAATTCTGTACATCCGAACTTTTACGAGGGCGTCATAATAATCATTGGGGTTGACATTTCAGCCCCAGCCGTATCGAGCTCAACTTAGGCCTAGACAAATGATTAAATGGTAAATCTTCAGCAACCATGCTGAACTAAGTGTTACCATAAACCATGTAACAAAACAGAGAGGTCTTAAATTATAGAGAGTTTCCCAACTAAATGTAACTTAGGGTCACTTTTCAGAACAAGGCCAATATAAGTCGAAAAGAATGTTGCACAGCATACAGAGCATTGTGTTGAGTTATTTTGATAAGAAGGTTGTCAAACATCGACTTTTTGCTGATATTTAGTGGATACCGAAGGGAATCCTTAAGTATGATATGAAGTTGTACGACCTCCGTTTAATTTATTATGGCAAAGCCCAAAACTAGTCGAGGTTAACTAATCTGAAATGAGAGTCCTCCATAATGGTTCAATGAACGTTTTCATGGTCCGAGAGGCCTTAATCTGAGTGAAAATTAAAGAAATGATAGACGTAGGTCATATTCAGGTGCAAACTAGATATATTGAAAATTCCTTCTATGTTTCATGTGATTTAGTTAGTGCAGCTATTTTCGCTGTCACGATGTTTTTTTTTAATTTCTTTTGCCAGTGTTTGGCTGGAACTAGCTAATAAGTTACTGCCAATGCAGCGAAGTTCACATCAAAGCCTTTGCAAAGGAAAAAGCGTTTACATTGAGAGAAGTAAAGGCCTCTCATATTGGACAGCTTGTCAAAGTGATGGGTATAGTTACACGCTGCTCGGATGTGAAGCCACTAATGCAGGTTGCAGTATACACTTGTGAGGAATGTGGATTCGAAATATATCAAGTATGATATTTCTAGCCCTTCTTGGTTTGTGTATTATCCGAGTTATGTTTAGTAACCTTATTATGGGAATTTACTAATTGTATGGTACATTCTCTTGCTGAGATGTATATTCAATTTTTTCTTCAGTTCTAGTATCTTATGATGAAGGCATATCTTGAACAGGAAGTGACAGCTCGGACTTTCATGCCTCTGTTTGAGTGCCCATCTAATCGTTGTAGGACAAACAATGCCAAGGGCAATCTCATTCTTCAGTTGAGAGCCTCGAAGTTTTTGAAGTTTCAAGAGGTAACTACAACTCTTTGTTTTCTTGGGAGTAAAAGAAAAGTTCCTTGTCAGATGTTTTGGCTCTTGTAAGAAAAGGAAGGAAAACATTTTTTATGCTACCAAATTAAACTCACGTTTGCATAATTACAGTAGCCTGAATGTTTTAATTTAATGGTGAGAAGGGATATCACTTGTGCAATTGATTGCCGTTCCGATTCTTTGAGAGAGCTAGTCCTACAATGCTTGAACCCCATTTAGGTTATTTATACTTTCCTACGGACCATATTTCAACGCATCTTTAAAGTATTACACTATAGATACGAATAAAGATTTTCAAAAGAACTGTTCAATATGTAGTTACAGAGAAATTCACAATTTGAGCGCTTTTTCACTCTATAGTGGTATACTCTTCAGCATAAAAAGTTCCTTGTCAGATGTTTTGGCCCTTGTAAGAAAAGGCAGGAAAACATTTTTCATGCTCTACCAAATTAGACTCACGTTTGCATAAGCACAGTAACCTGAATATTTTAATTTAATGATGAGAAGGGATATCACTTGTGCAATTGATTGCCGTTCCGATTCTTTGAGAGAGCTAGTCCTACAATGCTTGAGCCCCATTTAGGTTATTTATACTTTCTTACAGACCATATTTCAACGCATCTTTAAAGTATTACACTATAGATCCGAAAGATTTGCAAAAGAACTGTTCAATATGTAGTTACAGAGAAGTTCACAATTTGAGCGCTTTTTCACTTTATAGTGTTATACTCTTCAGCATATTTGTATTTACGTGTGCATATTTTAGGTTGCCGAAGGCCTGGCTCATATTTTTGAGCTCAACTTTTTAAATTTGAAAAGTGTTGGTAAATTTATGTCTTGGTGATGTTGGTATGATATGTTTTTCGGTATCATGTGAGACATTTTTGATTCAAAGTTGTGAGTTGGAGAGGTCGCTAACAGATGACTTCATTTCCATTTAACAGAGCTGAGGTTTGAACCTGCGAGCACATTGGATCAGTAAAGGCACAAGTCTGTGATCACACTGGCCCAGTAGCAACTTGAACCTTAATGATCACAACATCAACACCATCATTTAACCAACACACTATAAAAAGAACTCCAATTTTAGAACTCAACTTGTTACCATCGATGTATTATGTAGTCCCTAGTTATTGGTTGTGCTTATTTTTAAGTATCTATTGGGATCGTAATGCTTTATGAAGTATGAAATGGTTGACTTTGTCCCTCGTGAAATCTTGGAAATTCTTTTGCATAGATTGTCTACTCATTCTTATTAAAGTACAGTTTATACTCTACAATTGCTTAGAGTGATTTGCTTTCAGTCCTAAATACAGTAGTTTTACATTTATGCTGGGCCACATTATGCCTGATTGATCCAAATCTAAATCATCATCTCCTATAGATACAAATATTTTTGCTATGACGTGAGCCTCTTACTATCTGTGTGTAATGTCCCAACTCTGATAATAAAATTTAATAATAAATAATAATAATAAAATTAAAATACAAAAGAATAGAAATAAAATTTAAATAAAAATATAAAAGAATATAACTAGATATAATTTAATTTAAATTAAGTTAATGAATGGTCAAAAGAAATGAAATGATAAGTTGTGATTCTTAAATATGAGGTATAAAAGGGATGAGAACTAATTCGAAGGGGGAGAATATGAAAATGAAAGTGCAGATCTGATTGTGAAAGGTTGTATCCTTTTCAAAAGACAGAAATAATGAAGAGTTGCACCCTTTCAAAGGGTGCTATTGGTGAAAGTGTCTCTTGTCAAAGGGTATACATGATGAAGAGGTGTGATTGGACTTCACATTGAAAGATATAAAGGAAAGAAATAAAAAGCATCTCGGGAGATCACCATTGATCAGATCAGATTAGAACTGTTATTAAGTTACAAGCAGTAATATCCTTGTTCATAGTGGTATGCATGGGGTGTGTTACTAAGTATGCTTAATATATGAAGCACGATAATGTTCTTATGCAGAATTAATAGTAATATTAATATGGACTGCAATATTTATGAAAATCATACTTATATATATATATATATGAAATTAGTGTGCTTATAGTCTAAATCATGTTATTACTCAGTATTTAAGATGGGAATGAGATGTTTCAAGGAGGGGCAGTCTAAATCCAAGCATAGGTTAAGTCTCAAGATAGGGTGGGGATTAGCGACCCACAAGCCTTGAGGGTATTGATCCAAGATAGGTAAGGGCTTGATTTGTAAACTTTGAGGGAATCTATTGTATTTGGTCTCTAAGCGCTTTAGTAACATACATAAACCCTTCTCTCTTAAAACTGAAGTAGTAGCAGGGTCTGATATCTATATTAAGAAGTACGAATAATGAAATTAATCATCTAATGAGAAAAATAAATAAGCATTTGTTAATAACTAATTGAAAAATATCAAATGGATCAGGTACGCGACATTATACTGACAATTTTTCTTAGGTTGCCTTATACTATGTGGGTGTCTTGAGGACTTTGGTGCACCTCATAGGAATATTGGTAACTCGGGGATTGTGGTGCAACTCGTATGCTCTCTCTATTAAATTATTTTTAAGAGTCTTTGACTAAGCAATCATTCAGTCTTGGCTTCTGTTTTACATATGGTTCTTAGTGTAGATTTTTATTAGCATCTATGGTTTTATTTTCAGGAAGCATGGGGAATTATAAGCATATAGTCTAGATGTAATTCAAGATGACTATTTCTGTAGCGCGTCTCTGCTATGTACCAATCGTGGGTTGAACAACAGATCCCAGTTAGATTTCTTAAAAGAATTCGATTTGGTTGATTCATTAAAGTATTTTAGGTTTGAATGTTTTTAAGTAAATTCGTGTGTGATATTTGATCGTTTCTAATTTAAGTTTATTCATACATCACCTTCTTTGTGCATCTGATATCTTTCTCGTCTGCAGGCTAAAATTCAGGAGCTGTCAGAGCATGTTCCCAAAGGACATATACCTAGGTCGATGACAGTACACATGAGAGGGGAACTTACCAGGAAGGTATGCTATCTGCAAGACAATGTTAACTGTGCGTTAAATTTGATGCTATATATATTTAATTTTGCCATAACTAGATTTGTTTTGACCAGGTTGGGCCAGGTGATCTTGTCGAGATCTCTGGAATATTTCTTCCTATGCCTTACACAGGCTTTAGGGCCATGAAAGCAGGTTTGGTGGCTGATACATACCTGGAAGCAATGTCAATTACTCATTTCAAAAAAAGATACGAAGAGTGAGTTTTAGCTCCTCATCTGTCATGAAGTTTTTGGCTTCTTGTTGTGTAAGGGCTTTTATAATGTTTATATTTAATCTTAGAATAGTTTAATTGTTGGGACTATCAAAATTAAAAAAAATGATATGTGAAATTTGTTTTAATTTTTGATGACTAACACGTTAATATCTCCCTTTAATCTGAAGGAGTTGTTACGAAATCAGACAGTATTTTGAATTGTTCAAACTTCTCAGCCCACCACTTGTGGAAATATTTGTTGGTTGATCTGAAGATTTTTGTTAGTATAATAGATCTTAAATTGGGTTTCAAATTTTGATGATGAGCTTGTGACGGGTCTCAGGCTTTGATAATGAGCTTGTGAGTTTGACATATTTCAACTTTTCATGGTGAGCTTGTTATTTTGATAGGTCTGAAACTGGGGTTTATTTTGTTTATTGCTGCAATTTGATGAAATTGACCAAACGTCAGTAGCCAATATGAGTAGCCACCATCATTCTAGAGCAACTCTGCATTATCACTGACGAAAAGATAAAAAATGATACACATTGGGTGCAATCAATACATTATGGACATATTAATATCAATTGTCCACCAATAATAATTGCATTCAAATAATATCTGAAATAGCACGCTTTAGGTGCAGCCTTGTGTAATCACAAGTTGTCAACAATTTATGAAGTCTCCACTCAAATTTGACACACATGCTACCTCCTCTGGCAGATGAGAGGAAAATAAAAACATAATCTCTTTGAAGGAGTTATTGACCAAGAGGCAACATCTTTGTTGCCATAGGCTCAAATAATTAGAATACATTTGTAAGAACCAATATATCACAATCGTCAATCATCATAATCATTTTTCATGAGAAGCAGATTCACTTTTTCAATCTTTTCAACAATGGAATGCTTATCAAATATGTTGACATCTTATAAATGTCAATATTAACTGTAGTTAATGTAGGTTTAATGAGACCTGCAACATCATTAGAAGAATTATGAGCAACATCATCGCTATTATTAGTAAGCACATTTTTGCCATCAATAATAGATTGAATTCTTTTATAAGATTTGGTCTCCACCTTGAATGATCGGTTCAACCAAAATTTATGCGCCTCATAGAGTTTGTAGGGGGATTTGCTAGATAATAATGTTTGATAGAATCAGTATGCAAATCACATGACCTTAATGTCTGCAATGGTAACAAATTTGGTAGATCGAAGCAATTATTGAAAAGATGATCTTGATGTCCACAATGGTAGAAATTTGAACATTATTAAACTTAGTACACATTGCTTTTGGTTGATTAGATGTTTGAACTAATGTAATATCAACGTGAGAGTTATTTTATGTTCCCTTGATACAAATTTTATGGGTTTGGAATATCTCTGCCGAGCCACAAAGTCACAAGTCAAGCGGTCAGCAGTGAGTTTTGCTGCCTCGACTGGCTGGCTTGTCATTTCATTGGAACATTCCGAGTGGCCTATATTGTTAGAAATAAGCTTATGTGATTTATGTAACTGGAATTTTACGTTGTATTTTACTGATTTAACACTGTTTTCTATTGTTTATTCCTTTGTACTGTAGGTATGTTCTGCAAGGTGATGAACAAGAACAAATTGAACGGCTAGCTGAGGACGGGGACATTTACAACAAGCTTGCACGTTCTTTGGCTCCAGAAATATTTGGTCATGAAGATGTTAAGAAAGCTCTATTGCTTCTACTTGTGGGTGCTCCCACTAGAAAATTGAAAGACGGGATGAAGGTATGATTAATAACTGAACAGAGATGTAAATAGATGAATTTCAAAGGATAGACTCCCTGTAACTTAAGATTATGAACTGTTTGTTATTACAAGTGGAGTTTTATTATGTTTCACTTATATTTGGCTGGACAATTTTTATCCTTGTTTTGGATATTTGAATGCTGTATGTGTGACCATAATCTGTAGAACTGGTTGTAGCAAGAGCCAAATATCTACTGACTCGCGTCAATTCTTATTGCTTCTACTCAGTAAACTGTATATAGCTCATTTTCATTGAATTCACAGATAAGGGGTGATTTGCACGTCTGCTTGATGGGAGATCCTGGAGTTGCAAAGAGTCAGCTGCTGAAACACATGGTCAGTGTGGCACCTCGTGGAGTTTACACCACTGGGCGAGGGAGCAGCGGTGTGGGTCTCACAGCTGCTGTTCAAAGGGATCCAGTTACGAGTGAGATGGTCCTTGAGGGCGGCGCTCTGGTATGAGTAATTTAATGCGTTGACCTGTTAATGGCGTTGCAAATGTGGGTTCAGTAGTTAATCAATTAATTTGTGAGGCTGATCTCTGAAGACTTACCTAATATCGGTATTTGGTATATATAAAGCGACTGAAGTAACAATACAATCTTTTGTGGGATGAACCAGGTTCTTGCAGATATGGGTATATGTGCTATTGACGAATTTGACAAAATGGACGAGACAGACCGTACTGCTATTCATGAAGTGATGGAGCAACAGACTGTGAGTATTGCAAAGGCGGGCATAACAACCTCTTTAAATGCAAGAACTGCAGTGCTAGCCGCTGCGAATCCTGCCTGGTATGCATTGAATCATTGATTTCTAATCTGGTTTGTCCCTAAAATGAATTATTAATCTGAATCTTAGATTCCTGAAATAACCGCAAACCAGTGTGAAGGGTATTTATGCTCAAATTCTATAAGAGGGAGAGGTTTTCATTTGAACTGCTGAATTTATTTGAGTCTCTGCCTCTCCTTTGTCGGGGACCAATTAAAGTCGAGGATATGGTCATGTACTTAGAAAGATGGCATTATTGGGATATTCCATTAAGTCTTCACTGAAGAGGTTTCCTTATTTTCTGTACTTTATATATTTGAAGCTACTAAATTTTGGAATTTGTAGATTCTAGAATTCTATTTCCAGATCAGCAAACCATTTATTGGAATTTGGAGATTCTAGAATTCTATTTCCAGATCAGCAAAACATTTAATGACAATTTTGTTACAGTTTCTTCACAC
The DNA here is from genome assembly GCF_030272615.1 of Cryptomeria japonica. Taxonomy (NCBI): domain Eukaryota; kingdom Viridiplantae; phylum Streptophyta; class Pinopsida; order Cupressales; family Cupressaceae; genus Cryptomeria; species Cryptomeria japonica. Next base: position 1,039,796 of record NC_081408.1, on the reverse strand, counting down.
GTCGATTATATTTTATATTGATTTTTGCTTGAAAATGTTTCTGATTCCAAACAGAGTTTCCTCCTCCGCATGATTAGGTTGCTTCAATTTTGTTCGTAAGCTTTGCGATGGCTTCAAATAAATTGATTTTTGTTTGAAAATGTTTGTGATTCCAAACAGAGTTTCCTCCTCTGCATGATTAGGTTGCTTCAATTTTGTTCGTAAGCTCTGATACTTGTTACTATGACAGGGGTCGGTATGATCTCCGGAGAACTCCCGCAGAAAATATCAATCTTCCTCCGGCATTGCTTTCCCGTTTTGATTTGATGTGGTTGATACTTGACAAAGCCGACATGGATAGCGACTTGGAAATGGCTAGACACGTGTTATATGTGCACCAAAAGTGCGAGCCGCCCCCTTTGGGTTTTGCTCCTCTTGATTCATCCATACTGAGGTGAGTAATTGACTGATTCTTGGCTCCTGATTCTTAAACTTACGTACAGTAATGTTGAATGCATTGGTTATGTTTTCATGTGTGATTTTCACCAGGGCATATATAGCAGCAGCGAGAAGAACGGTGCCTACGGTGCCCAAAGATTTAACAGAGTACATTGCCAGTGCTTATGCTGCCATGAGGCAAGAGGAAGCACAGAGTGATGCACCACATTCTTACACCACAGCGAGAACACTTTTAAGCATTCTTCGAATCTCAATGGTATAAATATTCTAATAAATAGTAGATTTGTGTATTCAATAAATAGTAAAGATTTAAGTCTCTGGGCTGATGTTTTAGCATTAAAGTTCTCCCTGGTGCTAACAGTGCTAAGAGGTCCTGTGGTTCCTTTTACCGTGTAGTCATAGCAACATACATGTCAGAAAAATGATCAGAGGAAGTCGTTACTCATGGGATAAGGCTACCTGAGGATGACAAATCTCAAATATCTAAATGATATCTAGAGGCTCTTTTAATCAGAAATATGATGTTTTTTACAGTTCGTGATAGTTTATTATTTTTTAAATGTTGATGTATTTAAATAATTGATGTTTCGGTTTGTACATCATGATCATTCTTGAGAAATAAAAGATTATGAAAGAAAATTGTAAGAGTGAGCAAGTATAAATTGTCTGCCTTTCCAGATTTTTCAGTCTTTTTTATCAATTTATTACTAGCCATTCTTACAATTTTTTACCGTTATTTTCTTATCTTAAAGATCATGGTGTATGATCTTAAATTGGCCAGATTGATGTCAATAAGTAAAGTGATGGTGTATGCATTTTTTTTGTAATTTTTCATGTATAAGATCTCTGACTGGACCATTAATTCACAGGCTCTAGCCAGGCTTCGATTTTCGGATACTGTGGCCCAAAGTGATGTAGATGAAGCCCTCCGGATGATGCAAATGTCAAAGTTCTCTCTGTATGCTGATGAAAGAAAGAAGAGCGGTTTGGATGCCATATCTGACATCTATTCCATCATAAGAGATGAAGCCTCCCGAATGAACACCATGGACGTTAGATATGCTAATGCTCTCAACTGGATTTCTCGGAAGGTACTTTCTATGAACTACATGTTGGCCCAACCAATACCAGTTGATTCATGTGTTATTTTTGTGGAAAAAGTATCGTAAGTTGGGTTTTGTTTTTTTATTTGTTTAGGCTTACACAGAAGCTCAGCTTAAGGAGTGTTTGGAAGAATATGCAGCATTGAATGTGTGGCAAATTGATCCCAATACATTTGATATCCATTTTATTGACGCTTAAGTGCGCAGAAAAGGAACCCTACAATGTATCATAACAATGTAAAGTAAGCGTCCGCACGTTTCCAAAAATTTTAGAAACATAAAAGTTTGCTTTTCAGGCGTTCTTACGCTCAGCAACATCTCTAATTCTTCTTTGGTATTAATATAAAAGTTTATTTTCGTAGATTAGGTTGAAGATTCCGCCAGATTCCTAAGCAACATGGGAGTGAGTCAATTGGTTTACCCTGTGAAGTTCGTGTCCATCTAAGGGATGTCTTTTATGTAAAACGTGGCTTGAATATTGCTTCTATTCCATTTCCTGGTTGAGGAGTTACTTGTTCACTTTTTTTTTTGGTTTAAGTGAAGGTTGACACTACTCGAGATTGCTTTTTCCTATGGTGCAATCCTGTTTCCGAAGATTTCTTTTTCTCTAGAGTTTAATAACTGCCAAAAACTGTTAATTAATAACTGCCAAAAACTGTTACATTTTGACAGCATTCGCCATCAATATTTAGAAGGTTGGTACGACAAAGCAATCGGGATCTTTCAAAACTATTCTAGGCCAAGGCTTTTTCTAAAGCATGAGAGATGTAGGAGGATAGAAAGAGGAACACAGGGCCACCTATCCCTTTTGAAAGCATGCCATATCAAGTAAAACCATTATTTTTTTCATATATGATCTTTTAGACATGTCCAAATTTTAAGGGATATCATTAAAATTCAGTTTCACATCGTAATTTTGGTGAAGTGCACTCTACAGTATTGTAGGTCTTTTTTTTAAGAAAAATATTATTATAATAATTTGACGTGTTTATCAATTGTAGCTGATTTTGGTCGGGTAACAAAATATTAGTTTTTATTAATCAAGCACCCCCTCACAAACCCTTTGTCCATTTATGAAAAATATAAGCCTAATTCAATACTAATTGGTTGCTTATACAAGTACTAATCCTCAACAAATTGGCAAATGTGCTTGGTTAGATTGCTTTGTGTATACAGTATGCACATGTGATATGAAGTCTGGTAGGTGTGTTTTATGTCTAAAGATGGAATAGATATTTACTTTAAGGTTTTAGAGCTTTTTAGGTTAATGCCATTGGGGGATTTGGCAAGGTCTAAATTAAGGAATATGCTTTTTGAGATTTAAAAGAGATGATGAATTGAATAGTGTTACTTAATTATATTTTTTACATAAGATTATCTCAAATATTTATCATTAAGTAGCAAGTGCTTTTGTAACCAAAAGTATTTGAATAAAGTAGAATAGGTGATATATGTAATTAAAAATGTAAAATTGATTGATAAATGTGAAACCTTTATATTATTATTAATTCATATGTAAACTCTTCAAAATTTATGAATATGTATAAATCATTGACAAAATGGTATATTAATACAAAATTAACTTAGAAAAAAATGATATATTAATACAAAATATAGAAAACTCTAAATGTTTTTGAAATATGAAGGGTTGAATGTAAATCAAAATAAAATATAGAATTAGTATTTAAGAGATGAGTTCTTTGTCTTGCGAAGTGTTTGACAATTATAGGAACATTAATGCAAAATTGAGAATGAACCAACAATCGTTGTCCTAGAGATAGTTTTTTAGCTCCTTGAAGTTTTATCATCATCATGCCATTTTTTTTGTTTCATTGTAGCAAAATGTATGTAAAGAACTTGGCTAGTAAAGACAAATTCCTATTAGAACTTGAAGTCTCTGCTTTTACTAATCATGTAAAACTTGTTTAACATTAGATTGAGTAACTATAAGCTACTTCTTAACATCAGAAACATAGTTAGGCTTGCTTCTTGACCTTGAGGAATTAGTCTATTCGATTAACCTCTTGATTTTGAGGGGTTGATTTCCCTTAGCATAGGATGTTCTCTAAATTGTGCCAAGGTCTTTAAACCTCAAGTATTTCCTCTAAATTTGTAAGTAGTCATTTTGCCCTTACTCCACAACGTCTTTCCATATCATGGCTCTACTCTTTGTTTTTATCTTTTTTCTCTTTCCCCATTTGTTTGGTTGCCCTTAGATATTGAAGACCTTAAATTCTTTGCCATAGAGAGCTTGTTAAGAGTAGCAACCTAAGTAGACAAACTTAAGTATTAAATGTAAGCCAATGATAAATATGATAGACGATGAACTATTGCATAATGCTAAAACTTGTGCAATAGATGATGAACTATTGCATAATGCTAAAACTTGTGCAATAGATGATGAACTATTGCATAATGCTAAAACTTGTGCATTATATCCTACTCAAGTTGAATAGGCTAGACAAATGAACTAGCCTCTAACAACTAAAATCTAGGAACTTCCAATCAAGTTATAGAGTTCAATCTTTTTATTTTTTAATTTCTTGGGGACTTCAATAAAATAATCAATGCTTAGAGAAAGAAAAATATGCCTATATGAAAAGAACATTTGTAATTATAGTTAAGACCAAACCACTATAAGAATGAATCCTTCAAAGCTACAAATTTTGAAAGTGTAGGATTTAACATTATTCTTTACCTCCATATTTGTGTTGGTGAAAAATTAGGGTTAGGGTTAAATTAAGACAATAAAACCACTAAATGAGCTAACTAACCATTACATTAAGGAGGAGAGGAATCTAATAAATCTAGCCTTGATAGATTAAGATTCTGATAAGATTTTAGGCTCCTTTGATAGGGCTCTATCCTCCTTAGTCGAATTGAATTGGATTGTTGAAGATTAGGGCAAAATAGGTGATTATTGAAGAGACCATGCAGAGACAGTGAGCTATAGTTGTCGTATAGAGACACCAACCTAGATTAGGGCAAAATAAGATGTCATGGATTTGATCCTAGAGCTCGACTTGATTTTTCAAGACCAGGTAGTATCAATTCGTCATGGTCCTTCAAATTTCTCGTGGTTGAAAGATGAACCCATTCATCTCTGTGAATTATGTCGATTCTCTCGAACACAACTCTGTACTTGTTTCCTGCACATAAAAAGAAGAGGGGCATTGTTGGGAATAGGGGTTTGACTTAGAGGTTTGCCTAAGTCAAACCTCAATTTAGGAGTTAACCTTGAATGAAGTAATGCAAATATTGAAATGAATGCTAAATAGATATACCTTAGATTTGCAATTGTTGATGATGATGCTTTGCTCTTTGAATAAAATCACAAATGTTGTATGAAATAGCATGACAAACACAAAAACTAATCATACACACATGCTTGCATAAGATAGATTGTAATTTTGCTCCACGATGGTTGAATGATGAATATGCAACCATGAAGATCTTTGAAAATGCCTAATAATGAATACTTCATGGATGCACAAATAATAGGAATGGAGACTTAGATTGCTTATATCACTTAGATGAAAATAGGTTGATAAAATGTCTTTATATAGGGGCTTCTAGGTAAATTATTGATTAGGCTTATCTCCAATGTTCATGCGAAGCTATAGAGATCAAATTTTATCGATGAGATATAGCACCTACTCCATTTCAAATTGGGGCTTGATTGAAGGGGACCATGATGTTTTGGGGCGCCATGGTCCAGACCAGGGCATTCCTAGTCCCACCACAATTAGGACCAAAATAATGCTAAAATGAGGTGGCTATCCCATGGTCGGACCCACAAAAGGTTGTTCATGGCCTCAAAGCTATAGAATAGGCACAAACGGACCTAGAAAGGAGATGAGGATAGGACACACTAAAGTAGGGGCACAAATATGAGGTATAAATTGGACCGGTGACAATTTACGATGCTACATTTAGCCCCCACTTTAACGAAAGTATAAGCCTACACAAATACTTGCGATCAAGTAGATGAAAGATGAAAGAGAGGAGCAATTAGGAGCGAGATCACAAGGAGTATAAGACATCATCGATTTTGCAGAACCAAGCCACCAATCTTAGGATCTTAACTCATACAATTGCTTGCAAGGGTACACAACAAAGACAAAAAGGCAATCAAGACCAACAAAGACAAAAGACACACAACACAAAAGCTAAGAAAACATAAGAAGACCTCAAGTCAACTAGCTAAAGAGACCTCGATGACCAAAATGTCTCAATCACCAATATCACTCTTGAAATGTCATCACAAGGACACAATTGTTCACATAAAAAGAGCAAGAGCATGTATCAAACCATGAAGCACAAATAGCAAATCTATGAGCTCAAGGAAAGAAGAAAGGAGGAAACATGAATATCACACTCTAGTTGTGTTTTTCTAGGTGACACACGAGAAGAAGAGTGAGAAGACATAGATAAAACATTCTAGTTGTATTTTACTAGGTGATCCATGTTGGGGAGGAGAGTAGGAATAGTCTAGCTGTGTTTTGTTGGTTCCACTCATCCTATTGTGTATGCAATTGTTTGGTTTCAGGTACAAACATCTTGTATAAGATTTTGTTTTCTTTCGTATCGAGCATGCAACACACATGAAAATGTAAATGTGTGTCTTCTTTTGGGAACATCTCGTGTAAGAGTTTGTTTGCTCTGGTTTCGAGTATGTGTAACCCCGTGTAAGAGAAATATATGCCCAACTTTGAGGACATCTCGTGTAAGAGTTTGTTTGCTCTGATTTTGAGAATGTGCACCTCGTACAAGACATATATAAATGTTGCGTCTAGTTTTGGGCATGAAGCATCTCATGTGAGAGTTTATTTTATCTGGTTTCGAGAATGAACACCCCATTTAAGGCAGTGTAAAAATATAGTACAATATGGTACAAAGGGGGTGATATGTATGCCCCCCCTTAAGATGTCAACATATCCCTATGTTGATGTCTTAAGGAAGCTGAAAACAAGGATACCCACCGTCAACACCAAGGAGATATCCTTTTAGACATCAATGTCCATAAATCCAACCTAAAGAGACAACACTCTCACAAGCAAGAATAAGATAGTTGAAAAAGAGATATCTTTCAAAAAGTGTAAAGGGAATCCTTAGAGGAGAAGAGATCTTTGCTCAAAGACATCTATGTCTAAGAGGAGTTCTTGAGTAAACATAACATCTTCTACCAAAAGAAGAGAAGGAGAACAAGAATATCTACCTTCCCTTATTGCTAGGTAAAAGGATTCTTGATGAAGGATGACACACTTTTGACCCAATGTGAAGGGTTTGTTTATAATAGATATACATTGCCAAGTGAAGAAGAGGTTGTAGTCAAGGACACACACCTCTTGCATAAGAGATAATCCTTGAGCAAACAAATGCCTTCACACAAGGAATAACTTATGTATACTTCGAAGTGTGGAATCTTGCGAATGAGAAACAAATCAAGAACACCAATGAAACATCATATTAGAGGTTAGAATCATAAATAGGTTAGTGAAACAAAATCTCTAAAACCGTCTCATTGTTCTCTATCTCCAAGGATCTTTCAAATGAAGGTGGCCCTGAGCTTGGAAGAACACTTGATCTCTATGATGACTACCTAAAGAATGAGGGATATATGATAAAAGATCTAAATGCAAGTGCAACTACAATCTTAGCATGTGAATGGATATTGAAACTAGAAAATGATATGGTGCAAGATGATGAGATTGATATGAAGCTAAACTAGAATGAAAATGATATTTAAGATAAAGCTAATATGATATTCTATCCTAACATGATGATTCTATGATAATACTAAGATGTGATAAAGAAACTCACATTCTATTAAAATGTGATTGCTATCTAAAATACTCAAGCTTATAGGAGAGGCAAATGTAAATTCTTGATAACCTGGATGCATAAAAACTTGGATCTGGATAATGACGAAAGTGAGTCCTATTTATAGAAGAAATAGGGAAATGGAGGGTTAAGCTGGAGTGATCTTAACAAGGGTCGGGATTTAAAGTTATTCAATCCTTGTGAGGTTTTCAATCGGATCCTAGGTTGACAAATGTCACCTCGAGGAGGCTTCAAAGGAGATGTAAGAGGCATTAAATTCCTGAGAAGACATGGTGGTTACCTTAGGAGGTAAGGTTAGGGTTGAGTTACTGGATAACCAATGGATAAAGCTTTTACACGAAGGGTAAACTCTTGTGCAAGGGTTAAAAGGATAACTAGGGTCAAAGCCATGAGTGCTTGATGAGACCCCTGGGTTAGATGAGGGTTGAGTTAGAGAGAAAGTCTCTAATCATATGGTAAGGTTGAGATAACCATTACTAGTTTGGGAGACTTTGAGGGTTAACTTATTGAAGACATAAAGCCTTTAATGCATTTCAAAAACTTTGAGGAATTTTTGAGAAGTGACTTCTCTTAATGAATGTGCAAATGCGTAAGGGGGAGATTATGCTAATTAGGGTGATTAGAAGAATCTAGAAGGATCTAGAAGAGGTTTAGTCATGAATTTAGGAGAATGCAAGTGGGAGATATTAATATTTTAATTAAAATAAAATATTTTATTAATTCAACTAAAAATGGATGCAACTTGCATTTGTAGTGAAACACAAGTGGGGGGAAATAAATAAATCTTGATTTATTTATATCATAAGATTAATTTAGTTAAATGTAAATTGAATTAAATGTGGAGATGGGATTTAATCAAATAAATAGATTTATTTAATTAATAAAAGAAAGGGGAATTAACCAAATATTAAATTTGATTAATGGCTAGATAGAAGAAAAGAGGATATTTATTAAACCTTAATTTAATTAATAGGTGGATAAAATGACAATTAAAAAATAAAATTCATTTAATTAACTGTGCAGATTTAGGTGTCTACATTTTGCCCCTCTTTGAAGTAATGTGTGACCACATGTTGATTCAAAGAAAAATCGCTCGATATGTTGCCAAATTTTTTGATTTTGTTGCCATTGCCAAAATTTTCGATATGATGCCCTAGATATGAATACTGATACTAATATGACATTGATATGATAATGAGATTGTCTGGATTTGCCCTAGCATGTTGAGAGATGGAAGTAGAATGCCCCCTCAAGAGATTGTTCATGCATTAAAGGTATGAATGATCTCTTGAAAGAAGAAGAATGTTATATGAAAGATAGAAGAGTGGATAGTTGATGACATGCATGGGTTTAATTGGATTGATAAAATTGATTAGATTGATTGGATTGATGAGGTTGGGATCAAGTCTGGTTTCAAAAGGGATAGATATTGTATAAGACAAAGATAATCCATAGTCAACAGTACCTTTCAAATACCTGAATATCCTCTTGGTTGCTATCAAATGTGTTTCCTTTGGATTCTTCTTAAATCTAGCAACTAGACCAACTACATGAGCTATATTTGGCCTGCTGTGAACAACATAGCCCAAATTCCCAATCATTGACCTGTACTCCTTTTCATCAATAGATGTGGCTTCATCTTCCTTCGACAATTTACATCCTGTAACCATTGGTGTCCCAACTGGTTTACAGTCACTCATACCAAATGTCTTTGATACCTCTTTCACATACTTAGATTGTGTGATGAAAATACCACTCTTCATTTGCTGAATTTGCAAGCCTATGAATTTTTTTTATCTCTCCAACTAGAGACATTTCAAACTCACTTTTCATTTCATTTGCAAAGTCATTGCTCATGTCACCATTTCCTCCAAATATGATATCATCTACAAACACTTCACTAACCAGTATCTTCTCTCCTTCAGATTTGAGATATATGTTGTTGTCTTCACCGATTCTCTGAAAACCTATCTTCATTAGGTGTGAATGAATTCTTTCATACCATGCTCTTGGTGCTTTCTTTAACATATATAATGCCTTGTGCAACTTACATACCATGTATTTTTCATCAGTCAAAGCATAAGCATCTAGTTGCTCAATGTAAACTTCTTCAAGTATTCCATTCAAAAATGTTGACTTCACATCCATCTGATATACTTTGAATCCTTTATGTGTTGCAAATGCAAGTAAAGTTCTAACACCTTCCATTCTAGCAATTGGTGCAAAAGTCTCACCATAATCTTCTCCTTCCTCTTGTGCATAACCTTTGAAAACCAATCTAGCTTTGTTTCAAACTACTACACCATCTTCATTCAACTTGTTCATGAATACCCACTTAGTACCTATCACATTTTTATTCACCGGTCTGGGTACTAGGGTCCATGTGTTGTTCTTATCAATTTGATCAAGCTCCTCCTCCATAGATTTAATCCATTGATCATCTCCAAATGCTTCCTTAGCAGTTCTGGGCTCAATAGTGGAGATCGTGCAAGAATTTTCTCTAATTCTTCTTCTAGTTAACACTCCAACATCTTTATCTCCAATAATATGGTCAGGATTGTGATTGAGTCTCACATACCTCAGAATAAGATGATCATTATCTTTAGGCTCTTCTTCTTCATTATCATCATCTTCTTCTAAATCTACCCATTCTGGTTGAATTGGTACAACAACATTCTCTTTACCAGTTTTAGGTTTCACAGGTTTTGGTTCCAAAAATAGAATGCAAGTATCTTCATCCTTTTTCTCCATACTGGTTTCCCCTGAGACTTCAGGACACTCATCCACTTGAACATCAACACTCTCAATGATTCTCTATGTCCGGTTGTTGTAACATTTGTAGGCCTTACTCTTGATGGAGTAACCAAGAAATATACCTTCATCACTTTTAGCCTCAAACTTGCTAACATAGTCACCTCTTTTAATAAAACATTTGCTACCAAATATCTTAAAATAACTAACATTAGGTGATCTACCATACCAATATTCATAAGGAGTCTTATCCTTACCGGTTTTTACCAAAATCTGGTTCATAGTGTAGACAAATGTGCTAATAGCTTCTCTCCAGAAAGTTTTCGCTACAACTCCTTGTATCAACATCATCCTAGCAACTTCAACAATTGACCAGTTGTTCCTTTCTGCAATACCATTCTGTTGTGGTGTCCTCGGTGTAGAAAGTCACCATTTGATACCATTTTCTTCATAATATCTAGTTAATTCCTCAAAAGTAAATTCATCGCCTTGATCAGTCCTAAGACACTTTATCTTCTTACCACTCTCCTTTTCAGCTAAGGCCTTGAGTACCTTGAACTTACTAAATGCTTCTTTTTTATCCTTCAAGAATGTGACCCACATCATTCTTGAGCAATCATTAGTGAAGATCATAAAATATCTGTGACCTTAAATACTTTTAGTCCTTATTGGTCCACAAAGGTTTGTATGAACCAAATCTAACAGATGTTTCGCTAAAAAAGATTTGCTCTTGAAAGTTGAGGATGTCATCTTTCCCAACTAACATTCCTTACATTGAGCATTAACCAGTTTGTCCAACTGTGGCAAACCTCTCACTGTCTTAGACTTACTCACTTTAACAATGTTATCAAAATTAATATGACAAAATCTCCTATGCCAAAGCCAACTATCATCTACTTTAGCAATTAAACAAATTTTGACTTTAGGATTCAAGTGAAATAGGTTACCTTTAGTCTGCTTTCCGGTTGCAATCAGTTCACCTTTTCTCCCATAGATTTTGCACATACCATTCTTAAACTCCAATGGGTATCCTCTGTCATTGAGTTTAACAACACTCAAAAGATTGTGCTTTAGTCCTTAAACCCAATAGACATCATCTGCACTGCTCTTTCCATTAAGAGAAATAGTTCGCTTTCCTTTAACCATGCAGGGTGAGTCATTACCAAATCTCACAACTCCGCCATCAAATTCCTTCAAAGAAAGAAATTTGCTTCGGTCACCGGTCATGTGATGTGAACAACCACTATCAATGATCCAATCATCAAAATTATCCATGCAAGAAACTAAAGCCTTCTAATCAGATGTCTCCACTTTAATGGCTACAAAGACAATGTCTTCATTAGCATCACCCTCAAATTCCTCATCAGTGATACCACCATCAACTTCAATAAGACAATCTCTTTTGCCTTTTCCTTTGTACTTTTTGAACTTCTCTTGCTTATGCTCATTATCACCATTAGGACAGTTAGCTGCAATGTGTCCAATCTTGTTGCATGCAAAACATTGGAAAGGTAATTTACCTTTGTATTTACCGATACCTCTAGGCAACCGCTTGGCCAACAATGCTTCAATCTCAACCAAACCGTCTTCATCATCAACTTCTCTACTGGATCTAGATTCATAACTATGATTGACATCTCTACTTTTCCTCATAGATGGGTTAGAAACTGAAGCTCTAAATGTAGACTCATATTTCTGAAAATTACCATCATAACCATTTAATTCAAAAGCAATAAGCTTACCAATGATGGAGTCAAGGTAACCTTAGTTTTGTCATTTGACTTTAGCTCCTGAATAGCTGCAACTCGGATAACGTAGAGAGGTAGCAAGGTTCTTAACACCTTATAAATCACTGTGGAATCTTCCACTTTACCACCGACACTCTTCATCTCACCAACTATCTCTTTTATCCTTTGGCCATACTATTGGATATTATCACCTTCAACCATCTGCATGTCATCAAAATTTCCTCTTATACTCTCTTCCTTGGCAATCTTCACATGTTCATCACCGCTACAAGTCTCTTCAAGTTTCTTCCATACCTCATATGCAGTCTCTAGACCATGGACATCAACGTACTCTGCATCAGATAAAGAACTGATAATAGCCTCCAGTGCTTGATTTTTTTTCTTGTTGCTCTTTCTTCTGATCATTAGTAATAATCCAACTAGGTGCAACATATTGAGTATTAACATGTTCCCAGTATTGACTTCCTAGACTCTTAATATAAATTTTCATTCTATCACTCCATATCCTGTAGTACTCTCTATTAAACTTCAGACCTTCCTTCTTCACCATGTTCTACAAGATATTTACCTGAAGTTGTTAGGATTAGACCTTAGAGGACCTAAGAAGCTCTGATACCAATTGATGGTATGATGAAAGAATAAGGATTTAGTCAACTACTGAGAGGGGGGGAGGCGGGGGGGGGGGGGGGGGGTGTTGAATCTGTAGATAGAAAAACTAATACAAACTTTCACAAATCTCAGAATCAACCTCTCAAAGTAAACTATAATCTGACAAGTTAAACCACTGAATTACAAATGCAATACCGGTGTCAAGATAAACCAGTTCACTGTTACAACAGATTAACAGTAAACAACTTGAAACTCACAAACATCCAAATACTTTACTGACATAAGTAAAACCTCATTTCAGATTGCTGCCAGTTAACATATCATATCAAAAGTGGATTAAGCAGTTAAACAATTCTATAAATATAACCACAAAAGCATTTACCACTTGACATAATATTTTTGATGTGGAAATCCAAATGGGAAAAACCACGGCGGGGATGAATACCCACAAGTATTCAAAACTCTTCTGAAGTTCGCCCTGTTAGAAGCCAACCTGTTAAAGCTTTACAAAAAGTCTTGTTAAGAACATATCCTGTTAGGGTTCACCCAATTAAGGGATTGACTATAATGCTCTATTAGAAGCAATACCCTGTGAAGAGTAACCTCGGTAAAGGATTTGAAATTCAAGCTAATGGACCACTTGGTTAGAGGATTTCAATAACACTAATCTTGTTAGAGCTTACCCAGTTAGGGGATTTTGCTGTTGTAATTGTTAGAAAACAATAGGAGTTTGCTGATCTGTTTAAAAAGCAATACACTTGTTTCTTTTACACAAACTGCAGATATATCATTGATGCTGAGAGTCTTGGAGCTAATCCTAATCACCTAGTTGTCTTGGTTGCTCACAACAACCCTCTAACTTCTCAAGCCCACCCAATGGGACTTGGTAGGGGTTTTGCTATTCAAACCTCCAAGGTCTAATCCACTTTGGCTTACCTCCAAGGTATAGCCACTTATCTTTAACAACCAAATCTCCCTATTGAGGATTCCACCTCAATCCCTAACACACTCCCAAGTCTCCAACAACCTTTGCAAAGGATCTTACTTCTCCAACTTGTTCTAGGTGAGAAACATGAGCTTACATAGTGTCTTTGATGTCTTTTAGGGGTTTGAGAACCTTTAATCCCACCGCCAAGCTTTTCCAACCTCACTTTGGCTCTACTGGTTCCAAATAGGCCTAATACAATTAGCCCTCCTATGGCGGTTTTTAGGGCTTAGTTTAAAAACTTCCCACACAAGGCCACAAATAAATTGCAGATTCGAGAACCCTTTTCAGAGTTACAAACAACATTGGAAAATTGCATCTGGGTTATCCGTACACATGGGGTTTCTAATACTGCCCTATTTTTAAGGGTTCTAGGCCTACTAAGTGACTCACAAACTTGTTCTTGAAAAGGTTCACTAGTCAAACCACCTGCCAAAGATAATAATGGATTCTCCAAGGGAAATCACATGGGTCTCCAACCATGTGTCAACTTATCTTCTACCAATCCACTTGTGCTTTGAGATCGCACATCTTCTACTGTCCTAAACTCAACAATTCCTAGTTGTGAGCCTAGGGATTCATTGCAAAATCACCACAAAGGCCTGCAAAACAACAAAAAATACTCTAATCATATGTACAAACCCTAACCTAGAATTCCACTTGATTTCAACTGGTTCTATCCATGGATGCTCAGGTTAGAGCCATTTTCCCCTTAAACCCTACTTTGCAAGGGTTTTACACCTAGTCACAGAGAATGACTTAGATCTCTGCAACCAAACACAATTAGAATTGATAAAATACCTTGCTAGAAATAATATTCAACACACTCTCATGCCCTATAATGATATTCTTCTAACAAGTTCGCATTGGACCATACAATGCAACAAAAATGAAGAAAACTATCAAAACGGTGAAGAAAACAAAATTTCCTTACATCTCAAAAACTTGCTCTTGCATTCCAAATCCTCCAACCCGTACAATGAAGTTTTTTTTGGCTTATATGCTCATGATTTAGTTGGTTGAACCAACTTTTCAATGGCAACATCCAAAAATGCAACTTTTGCAAAATGTTGCTCAACAACTTTTACATTTTTTGACACTTAGGATGCAACTTTGCATTCCAGTGTATTACAAGACTCCCAAAGGCCCTCAAACATCCCAAAAGACCTTAAAACAATACAATATACCCCTATTACATGATGACTCTGATTTAGAGTACTACTCTTGTGATCAACATTAGCATTGCAACTTAGTAGGCTGATAGCATCCTGACCACAAATGACACAACCAAAAGCTTGGACAACTCAACCATGGCTCTACCGAGTCCCAAAAGGTTGGTCCATTATTACAACATGAAAGACAACATAAAAACTTAGAAGAAACAAAAATTGCAAGGAGTGAGTGATAGGTGCCCTGCACCATACTCCCTTGGGACAAAGAACTCAAGTCCCTTGAGTTAAGAGGTCTGCGATTCCCACACCATGATGAAGTATATCTTCTTCTGACATCCACATAACATCTGATTCAGGTAACCCTGCTCAATTTATAATATAATGCTTGTAAACTCCTTTCCTTGTCTTCTTTATCACCTTGGTGTCCAAGATACTCTAAAACTTGACCGGTTGGCTTGGTGGCAAATCTCTCACCCAATCTTCATTAACCTGTGATGAAATGTCCAACTGATGTGTTTTTGATTCTCCCTTGTATGGATAGAGATCACATACATTAAAGATAGGAGAAATACCCAAGGTGGGAGGGAGTTCAACTTCATATGCATTATGTCCATATTTGTACACCACCTTGAGAGGTTCAATCTTCTTTATCATTAGCTTGGTAGGATGCACTTTTGGAAGTCTCTCCTTCCTTAGGTATGATAGTACTAAGTCTCCAACTTTAAATTGCACATTCCTTCTTTTTTTATCAACATTCACCTTATATTGCTCGAACTTTTGTTGTAAGGTCTGCCTTACCTTATCATGGACTTTTTTGATACCTTCTGCAAAATTATCACCTTGTGCACTCTTAGGTGTCATATAACTGAGATCTCCGAGCTCTAGTATGCTCCTAGGATGAAATCCATACACCATCTCAAAGGGAATTTTACTTGTGCTTCGGTTAATTGAGTCATTGTAGGCATATTTTGCCTGGCCGAGTACCAAGTCCCAATTCTATTCATGTTGCTTGGTAAGACACCTTGATAGATTACCCAAAGATATTTTGACTACCTTTGTCTAACCATATGATTGAGGATGATAGGAAAATGAGAAAGATAATTTGGTGCCCAACTTCCTCCAAAGTGACTTAGGAACTTCACATCTCTATCACTAACCATGCTGATTGGAAGCCCATAAATTCTTACTATCTCTTTGAAGAAGAGTCCTGCTATATAGGTGGTATCATTGGTGCTCTTGCAAGGTATAAAATGTGCCATTTTACTGAACCTATCAACCACTGCATACACACTGTCAAATCCCCTTGGAGTTCTTGGTAAGCCTAACACAAAATCCATGCTCAAAAATTCCCAAGGTCTCTAAGGTATGACCAAGTGTTGGTATAGACCTGCATTACTTGATGATCCTTTTTCTCTTTGGTAGATTGTACATTGCTCTACATACCTTCTCACTTCTGATTGCAACTTGGGCCAATAGTAAAATCTAATAACCTGCTCCAAAGTCTTATCTATGCCAAAATGACCTCTTAGACCTCCTTGATGCTTTTCTTGGATAATGTTTTGTCTCATAGAACATTAGGGAATGCAAAGAAGGTGTCCTTTGAATAGAAAACCCTCTTGTGTCATATATTCTGAATAAGAGACATGTGAGGTGTTAGAAAAATTAGTACAAATAGCATATATATTTGCAAAATCTTTATCATCCTTGTAGAGGTCTTTTAACTCAGTCAATCCCAAATTTTGTAATTGTATCTCTTGCATAGTCATGACTCTCCTACTTAATGCACCAACTACCTTGTTTGATGTGCCCTTTTTGTGCTTAATAGTGAAGGTATAAGATTGTAGGTATTCAACCCATTTTAGGTGTCTCTGGTTCAACTTCTCTTGCCCATTGAGGAAACTAAGGGCATGGTTGTCAGTGTAAACTACAAACTCTTTGGGTAGAAAGTAATGACACCACTTCTTCAATGCTTTCACCATGGCATACAAATCCAAGTCATATGTAGAATATCTTTTCTTAGCTTCATTCAATTTCTCTAAGAAGAATGCTATAGGATGACCTTCTTGGCTTAAAACTGCCCCTATTGCCCTTTGGCTAGCATCACATTCTACTGTAAACAACTGACTGAAATCAGGCAATCTAAGGGTTGGCAGCTCTGCTATCTTAGCTTTCAACATTTCAAACCCCTTAATGGCTTCTTCTGTCCACTTAAAGTGACATTTAATCCATCCTTTAATGGTGTTGAGTATAGGAGCACAAACATGGCTAAAGTTTCTCACAAACTTCTTATAAAAAGATGGCATTCCATGTAAACTTCTAACATCACTTATGCCCCTAGGTATAGGTTGGTGCAGGAGCACCCTTCCAAGCTCTTCCTCCTTCTTGTTTTGTTGGTGTTATGCTTCTTTTGAAGCCTTTGTATATGAATAAGAGCCATGAGCTCATTTGTTCTTGACTAGGTCCTTAGTGTTTTCTTGTGATTTCTTGTGCGGGAGAGGTTGAGTGTGCCTTGGATGTGTGTTAGGCCTTATTGACATGTTACTTTCCTTAGGATAGCCCAAAATAGGCTTAGGAGTCATGAAAAGCAACAATGGCAAAGTTGCTTAAAAGATGCAAAAGTTGCATGACAACTTTTAAAAGTTGTCAAGCAACTTTTCCACCCAAATGGTCAAAGACCCTTATTGAGCATGGAGAGCCCTAATTTTGGCACATTGACCAAGGTATGGCTAGTATAAGATGTTTCAAACCCTAAAATATGAGGGGTTAATCATTGTTGTACGACCCAAGTAAGAAAAGCTTGACTGTGACTGTTTTGTTGGTTACCAGTCAGTTTGTATGAAGCAACCGAGCAAGTAAATGGATTGATGTGAAGACTAAATTATGTGGAAAACTTTGTGTAGTGTTTGATCTTTCATTTTTGGCAATTAGATAGTGTGTGTGGTGCAGGTTCAAGTTCTTTTGTAAATAGTTTGTAAAATACACTGTCATGGCCCAATTTTGGGACAGTTTTGTACTAATGGGTTAGCATTCCATTCTCCATCGTGGAGCCACCATGAAACCATGGGGAATGGAAGTGAAGACCTTGTACTATAACGCAATGCAAGAAAGGCCTTTGAAAATGTAGTTAAGCCAACCATTTAACCACTCCTAGGCGAGATTGGACAGTGCCCGGTTAGGAATGGTAGTTGGTGCAGAGGTCTTGGAGAGCAAGGTTGGTCAGAGGAGAGTGCACCCTTTGGAGGAGGTGTAGAGGAGTGTGTGAAGCATCACTGGTGTGAAGGAGGAGCCTCCACCAATCCAGACAAGGTGGCTAAAACACAAAACACTCACTGTGACCCAGACAGACCTTAAAAACCCTCACAAAACCCTTAAAAACCCCAAAATTTGCCCTAGGCACTGTATGACCACTTGGAGGCCCAAAAACAAAGAAATCCTTGAGCCCTTTCCAAATGAATGGTAGTCCATTTTGGGAGTTTGGGTTGTTTGTGCATCGTTTGTGAGAGGGAGCCCTAAAGGACCGGGTAGGAGGCCTAATTGGTCAAAAACCTTGTAGCCCTATTTTGTAAGCAAAAACACAAAATAGTGAAATTGGTAAGGGGTTGGAATCTTGAAACCTCTTGGGGGCACATGTATGGGTGGAAAAACCATGAAAAATACCTGACCTATCCTTGCTAAGACCTTGGAAGGTGTGGAACAAGCCTAGCCCTTATTAGCCATAGTAAGGGATTTTGAGTCTCATGAGTAGGTGAGACCTTAGGAGCAGCATTGCAACTCATTGGTGGGTGGATTGGGCAAGGTCAGGGGATTCCTTAAGCAAGGGAAGTCCTAGAGACCCTAGGGTGTGAAGAGAACACCAGGTGATCTAAGGGAAGGATCCAAGAGCATAAACTAGGCTAGTCTATCCCATACCCCATCCCATCAGATTGGTATCAGAGCCCAGTTAAAGATTTGTTGGACTGTGTATGTCTCTATATACTGGTGAATTAGTAGGGGAGAGCAGAATGGTCACTAATACAGTGCTGGCTAGGGAGGTAGAAGAACAGAAGGAGAAGAATAGACTCCTTGAAGAAGCTATGAGTGAGATAAGGGATAAACTGCAGGAAGTGGTGGATCAGAGGACACAAGGACCTTGGGGAGAAGACACCAAGGATCAAGGCAAGAAAACTATTGACATAGATGACATTATACCTGAACCAGATCCCTGGTTTAATGAAGAACCATTTGTAAAAGCTATCAAGGCTTTGAACACCAAGGCTTTTGAAGGATTACCACATTTTAGTGGAAGGATGGATATTGATACTGTCATGGAATGGATTGAGGGCATGGAAAACCACTTTGAGTGTGAAGGAGTGACAGAGGCTCAAAAGATTAAAGTTGCCAAATCAAGATTAAGGGGAGCAACTTTGACATGGTGGAAGTACCTGCAAGAAGAGAGAGTTAGCATGGGGAAGCTACCCATTGCCAATTGGAAGGCCATGGTGAGCAAGATCAAAGAGAACTACTTACCAGAGGATTATGAAGTCCAACTTCATAAGAAGAGACAAGGATTGAAGCAAAAAGACCTTGATGTGACCTCCTACACCGAAGAATTTAAAAAACTTTGTCTTAGATCCAAAGTCCAAGAAGATGAATCTATTAAGGTGGCTAGGTATCTAAGCGGCCTAAAGTGGAACATTCAAGAGGAGATAAGCCTATGGACTCCTACTACTGTTCAAAAATGTCATCAGCTTGTTGTCAAGGTGGAAGAGAGGAACAAAAGGAAAGGAGACTCCAATAACAGGGGTAAAGGCAGAGGTAGAGAATAAATGAACCACCGGGATGGTTACCAAAGCAAGGCAAATGAGCAGAGGAATCAAGGAGAAGCCAAGTTGACTGAACATGGCAGTGAAACCAATCTCAGAGGGGGCCATTCTAGAGAAAGAGGTGCATAAGGTGGTCCAAGTAGGGGTAGAGGTACCGGCAGAGGTAACTCCTACTTTGCAACTATGAAGTGTTACAATCCTGGACAATTGGGACACTCGACATATAGATGCCTTGACAAGCCTACCTCATCAAACAATGTAAAGAGGGTTGCTTATGCTCATGAAGACTCTTCAAGCAGTAAGACACCTGAGGTGGATCATATTGAATCAAAGATTGGAGAAAATCTGATGTTCAATAGGATTTTGATCAGACAGTTGGTTAAGGAGGAACCCAAACAGAGGAGAGCATTGTTTAGGGTGAGATGCAAAGTTCTTGGTAAAGTGTGCAAGGTGATAGTTGATTCAGACTCAACTGACAACATCATATCAGAAGAGGCAGTTAAGAAGTTGAAACTTACAAGGATACCCCACACTAACCCATACAAGGTGACATGGTTGAACCATGAGCAGAGTGTGCTAGTCAATGAACAGACTTGGGTAGAGTTTTCTATTGGAGGATACAAGGATAAGATCCTTTGTGATGTGTTACCTATGGATGCCTATCACCTATTACTAGGTAGACCCTGACAATTTGACAGGAAGGTGATCTATGATGGAGAGGAGAACACTATTATTTAAGAAGGATAGCAAGACCTTTAAGATTCAGTCTTTGACAGAGAATGAAGAGGGAACTTCAATAACACCTAGTGTCTTATTGGCTATTGGTAAAGAGTTCTTAAACTTGTTACATGAGGAGGAGATAGTGAAGTGTGCCATCTTTGTGAATCCAAAGGAGGAAAAAGACAAGTTGCAGACAGAAGTACCCAAGGAGGTGAAGCAAATGTTGCAAGAGTATAAGGATATAGTGAGTGATGGAGCACCTGCAACACTCCCACCAAGAAGGTCTATAAGTCATCAAATAGACTTTGTTCCCGGAGCATCCCTACCTAACAAGGCAGCATATAAGCTCACACCTGATCAAAATAAGGAAGTAGCAAGGCAAGTGCAGGAGTTATTGGAACAAGGACTGATTAAGAAGAGCATCAGCCCATCTGCAGTCCCGGTAGTGCTAGCATCAAATAAGGGAGGCAAGTGGAGACTTTGCATTGATTCAAGGGCAATCAATAGGATCACCATAAGGTATAGGTTTCCTATTCCTAGGATAGAGGATTTGATGGACTGTCTAGGAGGTGCTATGTATTTCACCAAGTTGGACCTTAAAAGTGGTTATCACCAGATTGGAATTAAGGAGGGTGATGAGTAGAAGACTGCTTTAAAGACCACAGAAGGATTGTATGAATGGCTTGTGATGCCATTTGGACTCACTAATGCCCCAAACACCTTCATGAGGTTGAAGAATGAGGTGTTGAAAGACTTCACAGGTAGATTTGTGGTGGTATACCTAGATGACATTCTCATCTATAACAGAACCAAAGAGGAGCACCTTGAGCATTTGAGGTTAGTCTTAGAGAGTTTGCATGGGGAGAAGTTATCCATCAATCTAGAGAAGTGTGACTTCTTGAAGCAAGAGCCAGTCTACTTAGGATTTGTGGTGTCTAAAGGAACCTTGAAGATGGATCCAAGCAAAGTGGAGGCAATCTTGAATTGGCCTGCACCTAGAATAGGGATTGAAGTTAGGAGTTTCCATGGATTAGCCCAATTCTATAGGAAGTTTGTGAGGAACTTCAGTGGCATATGTGCACTAGTCCTTGACACCATAAAAGGAGGCCTTAAAACTAAGTTTAAATGGACTACGCAGGCTGACAAAGCATTTCAATTGTTAAAGCAAGAAGTAGCCACAAAACCTATCCTTCTCCTACCTACTTTTGATAAGCTATTCACTTTGGAGTGTGATGCAAGAGGAATTGCAGTAGGGGGTGTATTGAGTCAAGAGGGAAGACTTGTGGCATTTTTCAGTGAGAAGCTTAATGAGGCAAAGAAGAAGTACTCAGCCTATGACCTAGAGTTGTATGCATTAGTGCAGTCTCTAAAAAAATGGAGGCATTACCTACTTCCAAAGGAATTTGTAGTGTTAACAGACAACCAGGCATTGAGTTACATTAACACTCAAGAGAAGCTTAGCAATAGGCATTTGAAATGGATGAAATATCTCCAATCTTTCACCTTCACCATCAAGCATAAGAAGGGGCAACTCAACAAGGTGGCAGATGCATTAAGCAGGAAGTTGTTGACAGTTCAAGAACTATAGTTGCAGAGCATGGGAATAGAAGGTTTCAAGGACCTCTATGAAGGAGATGAAGACTCCTCATCAGCTTACAAGGTTTGAAAGGAGTTTGAGAACCATTTCCATGGTGAGTATGTAGATTACACTCTCCAAAATGGTCTCTTGTTCAAGGGTAATCAGTTGTGTGTACCAAGAGGATCCATGAGGGAAAACCTCATCCAAGAGAAACAAAATGGTAGTTTAAGTGGACACTTTGGAGTCAACAAAACCTTGGATTTAGTACAGAGATACTACTATTGGCCAAAGTTACCAAGAGATGTAAAGAGGTATGTAGAGCAATGTGGTGTATGCCAAAGAGAAAAGGGAGGATCAAGCAATGCTGGTCTCTATCAACCATTGCCGGTCCCAAATAGGCCTTGGGAATGCATAAGCATGGACTTTTTAGTAGGACTTCCCAAGACAAAGACAGGTATGGACAACATCTATGTGGTAGTAGATAGATTTTCTAAGATGAGCCATTTCATTCCATGTAAGTCTACACATGATGCAAGCTATGTTGCACATCTCTTCTTCAAAGAGATTGTTAGAATTCATGGACTCCCTTTAAGAATTATTTCAAACAGGGACAACAAGTTCATGGGCCATTTTTGGCAAGCATTATGGACACTAGGAACTAACTTGTCATTTAGCTCAGCTTACCATCCACAAACTGATGGTCAAATTGAAGTTATCAATAGGGTGTTAGGCAATTTGTTGAGGTGTCTAACTAAGGAATATGGATAGACATGAGACCTAATCATTCCTCAAGTAGAGTATGCATATAATGACAGTGTGAATAGGACCATTGGTAGAAGTCCTTTTGAGGTTGTATATGGTAGACATCCAAGGGGAGTATGTGAGTTGAGAGACCTTGGTACTATGGGGATGAAGAGTGGGCAGGCAGAGGACTTCACTCAAACCATCAAGGAAGTTCAAGAGAAAGTCAAGAAAGCCATCCTTGAATCCACTCAAAAACTGAAAGCAAAAATGGATGAGAAAAGGAGAGAGGTTTAGTTCAAGGTGGGTGACTATGTGATGGTCCATTTGAGCAAAGCTAGGATGCAAAGTGGCAAGCCTACTAAACTGTAGATGAAGAGGGTAGGACCTTGTAGAATCCTGTCAAAATATGGTGAGAATGCTTACAAGGTTGACCTACCTTCAGATTTGGCTATATCACCAGTCTTTAATGTTGCTGACTTGATCATGTATAGGGGTGAGATAGAAGGGCAGATTGAGAGCCAAGCCAAGGTTCTGCAGGACCTAGATGTTACTGTCTTACCACAGGTGAAGAAGCCTATAGAAGAGGAGATCTTGGAATCCAGAGTAAAGAAGTCCACCAGACATTAGGTGTACATGGAACACTTGGTGAAGTGGGCAGGACAACCTGAGTCTGAAGCTACCTGGGTTGAAGAGAGCAGGTTCAAAACACTTGGCATAGACCCGACTCTCATCTCTTCTTCTATTTCTTAGTTGTGTGTAGAGTGGGAGTATGGTACAGGAGAACCCTTCCAAGCTCTTCCTCCTTGTTTTTTTGGTGTTATGCTTCTTTTGAAGCCTTTGTATATGAATAAGAGCCATGAGCTCATTTGTTCTTGACTAGGTCCTAGTTTTAGGTCCTTAGTGTTTTGTTGTGATTTCTTGTGCAGGAGAGGTTGAGTGTGCCTTGGATGTGTGTTAGGAATTATTGGCATGTTACTGTCCTTAGGATAGCCCAAAATAGGCTTAGGAGTCATGAAAAGCAACAATGGCAAAGTTTCTTAAAAGATGCAAAAGTTGCATGACAACTTTTAAAAGTTGTCAAGCAACTTTTCCACCCAAATGGTCAAAGACCATTATTGAGTGTGGAGAGCCCTAATTTTGGCACACTGACTGAGGTATGGCTAGTATAAGATGTTTCAAACCCTAAAATATGAGGGGTTAATCATTTTTGTACAACCCAAGTAAGAAACACTTGACTGTGACTGTTTTGTTGGTTACCAGTCAGTTTGTATGAAGCAACCGAGCAAGTTAATGGATTGATCTGAAGACTAAACTGTGTGGAAAGCTTTGTGTAGTGTTTGATCTTTCATTTTTGGCAATTAGATAGTGTGTGTGGTGCAGGTTCAAGTTCTTTTGTAAATAGTTTGTAAAATACACTGTCATTGCCCAGTTTTGGGACAATTTTGTACTAATGGGTTAGCATTCCATTCTCCATTGTGGAGCCACCATGAAACCATGGGGAATGGAAGTGAAGACCTTGTACTATAACACAATGCAAGCAGGGCCTTTGAAAATGTAGTGAAGCCAACCATTTAACCACTCCTAGGAGAGACTGGACAATGCCTGGTTAGGAATGGTAGTTGGTGCAGAGGTCTTGGAGAGAAAGGTTGGTCAGAGGAGAGTGCACCCTTTAGAGGAGGTGTAGAGGAGTGTGTGAAGCATCACTGGTGTGAAGGAGGAGCCTCCACCAATCCAGACAAGGCAGCTAAAACACAAAACACTCACTGTGACCCAGACAAAACCCTCACAAAACCCTTAAAAACCCCAAAATTCGCCCTAGGAACTGTACGACCACTTGGAGGCCCAAAACCAGAGAAATCCTTGAGCCCTTGCCAAATGAATGGTAGTCCATTTTGGGAGTTTGGGTTTTTTGTGCATCATTTGTGAGAGGGAGCCCTAAAGGACCGGGTAGGAGGCCTAATTGGTCAAAAACCTTGTAGCCCTATTTTGTAAGCAAAAACACAAAATAGTGAAATTGGTAAGGGGTTGGAATCTTGAAACCTCTTGGGGGAACATGTATGGGTGGAAAAACCATGAAAAAGACCTGACCTATCCTTGCTAAGACCTTGGAAGGTGTGGAACAAGCCTAGCCCTTATTAGCCATAGTAAGGGATTTTGAGTCTCATGAGTAGGTGAGACCTTAGGAGCAGCATTGCAACTCATTGGTGGGTGGATTGGGAAAGGTCAGGGGATTCCTCAAGCAAGGGAAGTCCTAGAGACCCTAGGGTGTGAAGAGAACACCAGGTGATCCAAGGGAAGGATCCAAGAGCATAGACTAGGCTAGTCTATCCCATACCCCATCCCATCATAGGCCAATTAAGTATTGCTTTACTTTGCTTGGATCCATCTTTAATAACCTTGTGAAATAACAAAGCCAAGGTAAACTAACTTTGTTTTCAAAAACTCACATTTTTCAAGGTTGATTTTGAGTTGAACCTCTTTCAACTTCTTCAAGACCATCTCCACATGCTTAATGTGTTCCTCCTTGGACTTGTTGAAGATCAAATGTCATCAAGATATACTATAACAAATTTTCTAATAAACTCAACTAAGACTTCATTCATGAGCCTTTGGAAAGTACTAGGTGCATTGGTGAGACCAAAAGGCATCACCAACCACTCATATAGGCCTACATTGGTTCTAAAGGCTTTCTTCCGTTCATCACCAGGTCTGATTCTTATCTGATGATAACCAGATTTCAAGTCCACCTTTGTAAAGTAGCTTGCACCTTGTAGATTGTCCAATAGGTCCTCAATCCTTGGCATGGGAAACTAGTATCTTATAGTGATCTTATTGATTTCTCTTGAGCCAGTGCACATCCTCCATTTTCCTCCGTTTTTAAGCACTAGCACAGTAGGAACTGTATGCGGGAAAAGGTGGCTTATAAAACTTAATATGTGAAAATTTAGTTAAATACTAGTCCACACACACACACAGGACTTCTTGATGCAAGCTATGGAGTAACGTAGTGTTACTTAGCTTCCCAAGGAGGGTCCCATGGTTCTCTATCTCACAATGTCCCTCAAACCAACGTTTTTGCTCTCAGATTACTGAGCAAAATGGTTTAGGGATGGCAAATATGAGAACGAGAGATGCTTTTGATTGATTTTAGTATGAAATGGATGCTAAGCTATGTATGATCTTAGAAATGCAATAAACTAGATGATAAGATGACAAGATTAGTATGAATACTATCCTAGCATACTATATTTAGTCTATGATTGAACTAAAATGATAAAGAAATTAATCTAAACATGCATATTTAGTCTATATTCCTGATCTAAAAGAGGCTAAATGATGAGCATATATGAAATGAAAGCTTGAAAGAATTTGAGTATAAGTGTGATGCTTCAAATATGAAAGATGATTGTTAAAAATGGAGGAATGAGAGCTCTATTTATAACACAAACAGGGCAATGGATGTTCAAGATTGAAAGGTTTAATCAAGGGCCAAGTTTGAAAGTTGGGGATCCATGTGCACAATTTGTACCAATGAAATGGTGACAAGTGTCAACATAGGATTGGGTTGAAAGAAGAGGTTGGAGGCATTAAAGGCCTGAGAAGACCTCATGGTTATCTAAAGGCTAAGGGTCAAGTCTAAATTAAGATTATCCACTGGATTAAGAGTTAATCCAAGGATAAACCTTTGTGCAAATGATTAAGAGATAATCATGGTCAAATCATTAAAGGCCTGATGAGACCTTTGGGTTGGGTAGAGGTTGAGTCAAAACAAACGTTTTAACCATGTGGGAGAGTTTGAATTAACCATTAATGGCTATTGGAGACTTTGGGGATTAAGTGGTTGAAGGTTGGAAGCCTTCAATGGTTTTCAAAGACTTTAAGGGTTTTGGTGGTTGAAGGTTGAAAACCTTTAATGGTTATCCAAGACTTTGGGCCATTTGAGAAGTGACCTCCCTTTGCTTAGGGATGTGACAAAGTTTAGAGGAGGGTTATGTTAATTAGAATCGATTAGAAGATTCTAGAAGGGATTAGGAAGGGGTTTGGGATTTTGCAAGTGGATGGGGGATAATAGGATTTAATTGAATTAATTGATTTTGGTTGTAATTAAATAAATTTGATTTATTCAATTTAGGATAACTATTTAATTAAATTTGAATTTAATTAAAAGTGGCTAGGGGTATTTAATTTGAATAAAATGATTTATTCATTAAATGGATATAGTGAATTTTATTTAAATAAATCGAGTAATTTACTTAATAAAATAGAAGAATGTGGATAATTTAATTAAATTGGATTTAATTAAATAGGGAAATGAACATAAAATATTCATTTAGGAATATGGTCATTTTTATACGTCTACATTTTGCCCCTCTTTGAAGTGACGTGTGTGCACATGTTATTTCAAAGAAAATGATGTCCTATCATGATTTATGATTAAATGCAATTTTTGTATCGCTCTTTTGATTTGCCAGTCGTGCCCCAGATTTGATGTGATGCCCCAGATTTGAGATTTGATGGTGATGCCCTAGATTTGAGATTTGATGGTGATGCCCCCTTAGGAGATGAATCAATTTTTTTTTTTTGAAAGAAATTTTTTATTTTAATTTGATGAAGTTCGTATGATGTATATGATGTCGTGCATGTAAAAGGTGTGTAGATTGATTCATCTCCCGATAAGTTACAACTGTTTTGGTATAGGAGAGACCGCGACCATATTATAGGTCCAGTTGGCTAACCCTAATTTCATTTTCCTCTTATAAAAGGGGAAAAGGAGTCAAATTAGGTTCATTTGTGCTTTGTTGACTTTGAAGAAGGAGAATTTGCTCTGGAGAGAAAATGCCTATTCCTTATCACAGACACCGTTTCGAGCGCGTTCGGAGATATCGGAGACCTGCAGCGCGTGGACCACCAGTAAGTCAACGTTTTTGACCCCTTTTGGATTTTTCATTTTGTCGTTTTTAGGTGTTTTTTGAATTTTAAAGTTCGGGCTTTTCGGTTTAGCGCGTCTAAGGCTTAATTTAGCGCATACGAAGTCTAGAGTAGCGCATCGAAGTCAATTTTAGGGGTTGCGTCCAAAAAATGTTTGTTAGCACATAGGATTTTTAGGTTAGCGCGTGCACGTAGAACAATGCATGTAAAGGTTTGGGTAGTGCTTCGCATCAACAGGGTAGCGCGTAGGTATGACCTAGCGCATAGGAGCCA
Organism: Cryptomeria japonica; assembly: GCF_030272615.1. Classification (NCBI taxonomy): domain Eukaryota; kingdom Viridiplantae; phylum Streptophyta; class Pinopsida; order Cupressales; family Cupressaceae; genus Cryptomeria; species Cryptomeria japonica. The sequence goes on along the minus strand of NC_081408.1, from coordinate 1,012,099 downwards.
CCGGGGTTCGCATAGGGAAGGGGGTTTAGCGCGTAGGTATAACCTAGTGCATAAGGCTGAAAGGGTAACGCTTAGGAAGGGTAGATTAGCGCGTAGGACTAACCTGGCGCATGGGGTGGGTTAAGTAGCACGTAGGAAGAAAAGTTTAGCGCATAGACTGTATCTAGCGCATAGGTTAGATAAAATAGCGCGTAGGAGGGGCAGCCTAGCGCGTAGGGGTTATTTAGCGCATCCGAAAATTTTTGCAGTTTTGGCCGAGTTGAAAATTTGTTTTTGTTTGCCTGTCGTGTTTTGATGAATTTATCCAATATGAGTATGTGTATAACTTGTTTTGATGTGCAATTTTCCAAGTTATGTATAGATATCAAGCTGTTGTATTGATCAGAATATGATGTATTTGCGTTGTCTGTTTCAAGTTCAATGTGTGGGAAAGCTTGAGTTGTTTTACAAGCCGATATGGGTTGGAAACTTGAGTTGTTTTTCAAGCTGATATGGGTGGAAAACTTGAGTTGTTTTACAAGTTTATGTGATTTTGGTACTTGAGTTGTTTTACAAGTTTTGATATAGTTTTTGAAAACTTGAGTTGTTTTACAAGTTGTTATGAAATGATAGGATGTTGAACTTTGATTGTAGATGAGCAAATTGTTTCATGTTTTTGATGTAAGTTTGATTTTGATATCTTTGTGTTGATGTGGAAACTGATATTGGATATGTTTGGTTTGTTGACAGGAGCGATTGGGTATTGTGCAGTCGAGGGAGAGATTCCCGAGACCATGGACGCTGATACCACGTCTGTCATAGGCAGATTTGGACATCATAGAGAGATGTGGTTTGACCTCTCTTCTAGATATGCCTCGGTTCACTGTGAACCGGGGACTTTTGACAACATTGGCAGAGAGGTGGCATAGCGACATGAACACCTTTCATTTTGCCACTGGAGAGATGACCGTGACACTGGAGGATTGCTACCGGATTTTGCGCATTCCTGTAGTAGGGGCCATGTTACCCTATGAGAAGTCAGAGGAGGGCGGCACAGAGGCACTGCGCCGTATATTTCATGATGAGACTATTTGTGGATATGAGATCCCCTGGCAGGAGTTTTTGGATTTGGATTATGCACCGCTGCCATCTGTATTGGCAGGATTCATTGGGGGATTCCTTTGTCCTGATCGCAGGTCAAAGGGATTTTCAGTGGGATGGGGGCTGGTTCTGGAGTAGATGGTCACACAGGGCCGGAGATTTTCATGGGGGTCAGCGATGCTGGCCCATCTTTACAGGAGCCTTCATGAGGTAGTATATCTCGGTTATGGTAGCTTATCGGCGGGTGTGACCTTATTACAGGTATGGTGCTGGGAGCACATTCCAGCAGCGAGGCCACTGGCAGATAAAGACAGGCCTGTAGGTGCTGTATATGCCTACGGATATAGAGGCCTAGTTGTCCAGCGTAAGCTGGGCAAACTAGAGCACTGGAGGAGGGTCTTTAATGATATAGATACGGTCACCTGAAGACCGTATACAGGTTGCAAGGTATGGGTGGAGGATGGGATAGAGATGCCTTTTGTTTTCATGACGAGGTATCTGATTGGGAGGACCTCGTTTGTCATTGAGCGGTTTTTGGTGACCCGAGTTTTGCGGCAATTTGGGCGACAACAGGGGATTCCGCAGGGAGCATGCTTGTATGCACGACGGCAACAGGATGTGGCCAATTGGGGGCCGACTATTGATAGTGCCATGGCCATAGAGGAGTTCACAGGGCTGGCAGGACAGATCTGGGATTATGCCCCAGAGATACACGATGCAGGTATGACAGACGAGTTCGCCTGTTTGTTTGCTGCGCGGGCAGTGGCGAGGATCTCGGATCTAGAGGAGATGAGGCCAGCATTTGATTCGGATGGTGAGGAGGGGGGAGATGATGGGGATGATGGAGATGATGGAGATGATGGAGGAGGTAGAGGAGCCAGAGGGAGGTGGGGTGGTAGAGGTGTGGAGAGAGCTGTACGACAGGGGAGGATTGAGAGAGGGAGAGGAGGATTGGTTATCAGAGCTGGGAGAGAGGGGAGAGTGACGGAGGTGCTAGCTGCAGTGGGGGGTGAGGAGGAGGTGGTTAGACCAGCACAAAGGAGGAGGGTAGATATACTCCCACCTCCAGTACCTAGGACAGGCCGAGTGGGAGGGGTGGCGCAAGCACAGGTACCGCTACGGGTTCGAGTGCCAGGTCATGTGGAGGATGCACAGATCCGGACCCTGCAGATTACAGTTCAACAGCTGCAGGCACAAATTTTGACATATCAGCGACAGATCTCGCAGTTGACCGCTGAGAGAGATATTGAGATAGAGCGGCGGGGTCGAGCAGAGGAGGCGTTGGCGACTGTGCAGAGAGCAGCGGTGAGTGGTCCCTTGAGAGTCACCCTTAGAGAGCTGACACGGAGAGTACAGGAGGCAGAGTATTACAGGCGGCATTATGAGGCTGCAGTACCCAGAGATCGGCGAGTAGAGAGTTTTGCACAGTCGAGATCGAGTCGATCTTGAACTGCTGGGACACGATTTGAGAGCCGAGGAGTGACGAGGCCGGCGAGACAGGACCCTCCTGGAGATCCAGGGGCGAGCGTATCTGGAGCGAGACAGGACCCTCCTGGAGATCCAGGGGCGGGTGCATATAGAGTGAGACCATCTCTGTCCGGAGATAGTCATACTTGAGAGACAGGGTCTCTCTTGTATTTTTGGATTTTTTGTATATTATGTATTGGACATAGTGTTGAGACACATTTTGTAGGTTTTGATCATTTTTTAAGATATATATATAGCACCATTTTTGATCGATGTGATGTGTTTATATGGATGCATGTTATATGAGATTTTTTTATGTGATGATGCAATATATGATGTAATGCATGAGGCAGGATGAATGCTTTTTATATGCTGTGAGATGTATCTTGAAAATGAGATGTATGTTTTAATATGCTGCTACATGTATCGTGATATGTAAATAATGTTAAATGATATGTAACTAATTGTAAAATGATGTGCAACTAATTTGTAAAATGATGTGCAACTAATTGTAAAATGATATGCAACCAATTTGTAAAATGATATGCAACTAATTATTTTTGGAGCATCTCTCATTCTGTATTTGCCATCCGATATAGCCATTTATTTGCTTTCTTTGTAAATATCATCATGGAGCATTTATTGATTTTTGGATATGTTGAAAATTTATACAAGCATAATGGTATAATTGAACCATAATGACCTGAGTAAAATTTACATGATTTTTGATTTTGCAAGATAGCACAAGCGTCAAGGTATAATTGAACCAGGACGACCTGAGTGCGTATTGCATAAATAGACAAGAGTAGATCATTTATATGCGTGAAATGGAATCAGGCCTTCAGTGATATGTAATGTATCACGTCTCGAGGCAAATATTCACACAGTACAAGGGAACACCTCCGAGACAGAAGACTAAGAAAATATTGGAAGTTCCTCATAATCTCTAGCTTTGAAGCTTTTTATGAGAGAAGGAGAAGATTCCAACAATTAAAAAGTTCAAAATGCAAAATAATCAAGACTTTTATGCGATAATGCAACATTTAGTATTTCAGAAAATCATCCATCCTTGAGATTCTTGTGTATTGTTTTTGTTTTGGTTGTTGTGATGAAGTGTAGTTGTGTTTGTTGGATGTCATGCGTCTGAGTTTTGCAATAGTTGGAATGTCTTGAATGTTTGCAAGTGTTTGAACAATTTAATGCCCCTAGCTGAGTGCATCTCTGGATATGATTATGTACAGTGATTTCCAAGCCATGGTGGAATGCGATAAGAGAATAGATACAGATGGATAACTCAGGATAGTGACTACGCTAAGTATGTCCTGAATGGATATATGCTAAGTGTTGGGCGATGGCCGATAGTGTTTTGATGGATAAAATGGCATGGATATAGATAAAGGAGCCGTTCTTTCACAAGGGCGCCTGTTTACCAGGTTTTCACCATTTGTTTTTATTGTACTTTGTATTTTTGCTTTTTCTGGATTTTTTGATTTTTTTGTTTTTTTTGGCTTTTTCCATGCACTAGGCTACCTTAAGTATAGTACTTCTTCAGATGAATGCTGTTAGTTGGATCATCGAGCACATCTCCTTCAGAATTTGTTAGCTGATAGGCACCTGATCCATAGACTGATATGATGACATAGGGACCCAACCAGTTAGGTTCAAATTTCCCTTTCTTTTCTCTATCTTACTGATTTCTTGGATTTTCTTTGAGGACTAGATCACCAACCTTGAAGTTGCGAGGAATGACTTTGTGATTGTAGCTCTTACACATGCGTTGCTGATATGCTTTGAGATGAGTATAAGCATGTTGGCGTCTTTCATCTAATAGTTTCAGTTCTTGCAGTCGGTTAACTCGATACTCTTCATCGGGGATTAAACCTTTCAAAGAGACCCTAAGAGATGGAATTTCTACCTCCAAGGGTAAAATAGCCTCTGATCCATATACCAATGAATATGGTGTTGCTCTTGTAGGTGTGCGAATGTTGGTCCTGTATGCCCAAAGTGCTGGATTGAGTTGTACGTGCCAATCCTTGCCTGCATCATTCACTATTTTCTTGAGTATTTTTAGGATCGTCTTGTTAGATGCTTCTGCTTGACCATTTCCCTGTGGGTAGTATGGTGTAGAAAACCGATGTTGGATTTTGAATTTTTCACATAGTTCCTGTACATCTTGGTTTTTGAAAGGGCGTCCATTATCTGTGACGATTGAACTTGGAATACCATATCTGCAGATCAGATAATTTAGGATAAAAGAGGCAATTTGTTTCCCGGTCACTGTGGTCATGGGAACTGCTTCTATCCATTTGGTAAAGTATTCTGTGGCAATTATAATGAACTTGTGTCCATTTGAAGATGAAGGATGAATTTTGCCAACTAGATCCAGTCCCCACTGACAAAAGGGCCATGATGTTGTAAACGGCTGCAGTTCCTGTGCTGGTGCATGTATTAGATTGCCATGGATCTGGCATTTAGGACATTTCTTGGCGAAATGATATGAGTCTTTCTCCATTGTAGGCCAGTAGTATCCCATTCGTAGAAGCTTTTTAGCAAGAGTAGTGCCACTTGAATGTGTACCACAAATACCTTCATGAAGCTCGTGTAAAGATGAATCAGAATCATTACGATCAAGACAACGAAGAAGAGTACCATCTAGACCTCGAAGATATAAGGTATCAGCGGTAAGGGTGTAACGGGTAGCTTTTCGGATAAAGTTACGTTTTTGGTTACGGGATTGGTCGATGGGTAAGATATTATGCTTGAGGTAGTCGTATATTGGTCCATATAATGGAGAATCTGAATCGGTCAAGGCATATATAACCTGGGATTCAGAGTGGTCATAGGCGGGGGAGAACAGTTGCTCTACCAGGAACTCATAACGACTCTGTTGTTTTTGAATTTGTAGTAATGAAGCGATCGTAGCCATTGCATCGGCTGCTTTGTTGTTTAACTTTGGTATTTGTTCAAAGGTGATGTGCACAAAATATTGTTTGAAGTCATCCACCATCCGTTTGTAGGGTAGTAACTTGTCATCCTTTGTCTGATAGTTGTCGTTGATTTGATTGATGACCAGTTGTGAGTCTCCATAGACTTTTAACTCTGTGATTTTCCATTCGACAGCCATTTTGATGCCTATGACCAATGCTTCATATTCAGCCACATTATTTGTACATGGAAACATAAGCCTGTATGATCTTGGCATAGTGTGTCCTTCAGGAGTGATGAATAGAATGCCAGCCCTTGAACCATGTTGTGTATAGGATCCATCAAAGTATAGGGTCCATTGTTTGGAGGAAAGAGCAAAAACGTCCCTGTCTAGAAATTCGATGTCCATGGTTTGTTTTCCTGGTAGCGGTGCTTCAGCCAGCTGATCCGCAATTGCTTGTCCTTTGATGGCTCATCTTTCTGTGTAGTGGATGTCAAATTCACTGAGAATCATGACCCATTTAGCCAATCGGCCTGTGAGAGTTGCCTTGCTGAGTAGATACTTGAGAGGATCAATTTTTGCTACTAGCTTTATGGTGTGTGCTAGCATATAATGTTGGAACTTCTGAGATGCAAAAACCACTGTTAGGCAAGCCTTTTCAATGAATGTATAGTTGAGCTCATAGCCACTCAATGTTCTACTGATGTAATATATGGCGCGTTTCTTTCCTTGTTGATCTTCTTGTGCCAATAATGCCCCCAGTGAAATATTTGTTGTTGAGATATATAGTATAAGAGGCTTTCCTGCAACTGGTGGTACTAGAACCAGTGGATTCATCAGGTACTATTTAATTTGGTAAAAATATTCTGCACACTTAGTCTCCCATCTGAATGGTACATTTTTGTGTAGCAAGTGGTTAAATGGCAGACTTTTATCTGCTAGTTGAGCGATGAATCGCCTGATTGATTGAAGTCGTCCTTGTAGAGATCTAAGTTGACTGATATTCTTTGGTGGTGGCATGTCCATGATGGCTTGTACCTTTGCTGGATCAACTTCAATACCTTTAGCTGAGACTATGTAGCCTAGTAACTTGCCTGATGTAACCCCGAAGACACACTTCTTAGGGTTGAGTCGGACTTGGAATTTCTGCAACCGATCAAAGATCTTTGTTAGGATGCCGAGATGTTCAGCTCTGGTGAAGGATTTTGCTAGTAAATCATCCACATAGTCTTCCATAAATGTGTGCATCATATCATGGAATATGGTTGTCATTGCTCTTTGATAAGTTGCTCCCGCATTCTTTAAGCCAACAGGCATAACATTCCAACAGTACGTTCCCCAAGGACAGGTGAATGTTGTTTTATCTTGATCTTCAGGAGCTATTTTGATTTGATTATAGCCTGAGAAACCGTCCATTAATGAAAGCATTGCATGGCCTGCTGTGAGATCTACAATTATATCAATGCTTAACAGAGGAAAATCATCTTTTGGACAAGCTTTATTGACATCCCTGAAGTCAATGCATATTCTGATACTACAATCTGGTTTTGACACTGGAACAATGTTGGAAATCCATTCTGCATAGTCAATAGGTCGAATGAATCCGACATCTAATAATTTCTTCAATTCAGTTTTGACCATGAGTGCCACCTGTGGATTCATCTTTCGTAGCTTTTGCTTGACTGGCTTGACTCCCGTAGAGATGGACAAGTGATGCATGATTAAGTGTGGATCAACTCTGGGCATATCAGCATATGACCAGGCTAAGTTAATTTGCTATTCTTTAAAGAAGATGATGAATGCCGATCTTTCCTCCTCTGTTAGAGATTCGGCAAGGTGAATGTTTCTGGCTGCTTCTGTGGTACCAATGTTGATTGATTGAGTGGGCTCAATCAATATGGGTGATCGCTCATGAAAATGTTCAAGAAGAGTGTCAAGTCTTCCATCGTTAGGTGCCTTAAAAAGGTTTTCACCCTCAGATGCGTCCTTTATTTTTACTTTTTTGGGATCTATAGCTGCCATTAACTGGTTTTCAGCATTAGATTCTTTATTTGATTCATTTTTGCAACTGAGAGACTTGGCACTCCCTGAAGAACATACATCATCATTTTGTTTACTGGTAGAGCCTATTTCGGGATTTACTGTACATAGGTAATGGATAATAGATTCATCATCTAGGAAAATTGGTATATCATGGGTCTTAGGTTCATTCCAGTCGATGAGATCAGGGAAGACAAGCGGTAAGGAATCGTTGGGCGGGTCAAGTTCGGCTACTGTAAGTGTTAGGATAGAGTTGTCATCGTGATGGGTCTTGGTTTTAAAGAAGTCTAGGGTTTCATCGAGGTCTTCGATGGTATCATCTTCTACATAGACTTGTTCGTAATATTTCTGTTCGCTTTCCTGAACGTCATAGATATGTTGTGGTCCAAATTCAAGAGGTCTATCTTCTGCGTTATGTTCTTCTTGAGAAATGGATATGAACTCAGTATCATCTGGGATATTTGTAGTAGTATCGGAGCAGGTACCCCATTCATATTCATTTGAATCTATCTCATAGGCATCATCCCAAATTCTATCTGTGCTGCAAACAGGTATGTTGTATGGCGAAAACAAATCTTTGATGATGGATACTTTTTTGATATTCTGTGTTGATTCTGTATCTGATCCATCTTCCACGGTTTGGATTTGTTCATAGATTGTGCTTCCTCGGGGAGGAATGACGGTTTCTTGTGATGGCATGATTTGTGCTTGAGCCATTGGTGTGTTAATATGAGCCACTGCTACAGATATGGCCTTCTTATGATTTAAAAGCTTTCCCTGATGCAACTTCTGATCTTGACGTTCTCGTGCCTTGCAGATTGTTTCTGCTGATTCAAAGAGTGCCTCTTGCCAGGATTCTTCCTTGTACTTCTTCTTTTCCTTCCATTGAGGTTTTGCATTTGCGTGTGGCGGCCGTTTTAATAGGAAGGTGAATTTAGAACCTAATCCTGCTTTATTTCTACTAGGTTGTGAAGGAAGATCTATAGGTTCAGTGACTCCTTCTTTGCATTTCCCAATAGGTCCTTTACCACCATATCCCATTTGTTTCATGATCAAGTAGCCTTTTCCATACAGGTGCGTTGGTAGAACAATGTCCAGAGCGGCTGCTCTATTAGCTTCTTCTTCATCTTTGTATAGCCAGCTAAGAACATCCTTATCTTCTGATTCATGTGCTAGAGTACCCAATTGGATGAAGGTACCATCAAATTTAGTGATGGGCTGAGTTGCCAGATGTGTTGATATAGTAGGTAAACCATGCGATCTAGGTGATGTTGGCAATCTGGTCAAACATAAAGGCTCCATAGAATATTCGCCCATGCCTTGGTCTTTGATTTGCATTTTCTGTTTGAAGTCTCCCCATAAGGAGTTGGATTTTGCTGTTGGTGGATCGGATGTCGAAGACCGCTGCTTTTCTTGGTTATGAGGAACCAAACTATCCTGGGCTGACCCCATTGCGTTGCAATGTTGAAATGGATTGTGATCAACTGATATGGAGATTTCTTGTCCATCATAAGGAAACTTGACACACTGGTGATATGTAGAAGGCACTGCTTGCATTTCATGTATCCAGGGTCGTCCTAATAAGATATTGTAGGTGAGATCAATATCTAAGACCTGACATATCGTATCTTTTTGTACTGGTCCTACTTGAATAGGTAATATCACTGTTCCTTTAGAGGACCTTTCCTCATCATCATATGCTTTTATGGTAATCTTTTTACAAGGATCAATAGATTCTTCTGAGAAGCCTAGTGCACGGATAAGCTTTAAAGTACATATATTAAGTCCGGCTCCTCCATCTATTAAGACTCTTTTTACGCGGTGTTTGCAAACAATGACTTCAATATGTAGAGGAGTATTATGCGGGTGACAACGAAGTATTATCATGCTCAAAGAAGGTGAGGTTATGAGATTCTGTCATATGGGCGACCATGGCTTGAAATCTGTCTGTATCCAGATTTTGAGGTACATTTGTTTCCAATAGCGCTTGCTCCAATATGTCTTTGTGTTTTGGAGATAGTTTCAACAATTCCAGGATAGATATCTGAGCTGGAGTCTTGCGTAGTTGGTTAACTAAGTCGTATTGGATCTTTGGTGTGGTAGTTGGAGGTGCAGTATGTCCCTTCAAGACATATTTCTAAGTCCGGGTTGTCACATTGACAGATTCATGATCATGTCTATCTTGAATGGTTATGACATTGACTTGATGGTCTTCAGCTGATATGTGGTTGATTGTGTTGTTGTAGATGTGATTAATATGAGCTTCGCGTGTATCATTTGAAGTTGATGCTCCATCTTTGTTATAATTTGGGAGAGGATTTTTGAAGGCTTTGTGATCATTATTTGTTTTGAGACCATCCACCGTTAAGTCACCTCGATCAATCATGTCTTGGATTATGTGTTTCAATCTCATGCACTCGTTTGTTCTATGACCCTTGTTGCGATGGAAATCACAATAGTGTGAATCATTCCACCAAGGTGGTTTGATTGGGGGTTCATAATTGTTGATTGGAGGCAAAGAAAGAATCTTGTTTGCCAACAGTTCTCTGAATGCGGATTCTAATGATTGGCCCAGTGGTGTGAAGATACGCTTTTGAAAATTGTTCGTGTTGCTGCGTGAATTGTTGTTAGGTCCTGGATCCAGGTTTTTGTTTTGATTATCGTTGGCGTTGTTGGTGTTGAGTTGTCCTTGAGCACTGTTTGGTGCATATGTGTTAGCACTGGGAGTAGCATTTTTAGGATTTTTCGTATTTTGAGTATTTCCTGATAAGGCAAGTACTGGTTGTTTAGATTTGGGATCATATGATTCATTGTTGCCTTCGTTTTTGTTTCGCGTCCAAAATCGAGATTTGTCAAGATTGGTATTATTTTGGTTATTGTAGTTTGATGAGTTTGTTCCTTCCTTGTAGAACTTGAGTGTTCCCTTTTTGACACAAGCTTCCTCTACTTGAATGCCATTTTCAATCAATTTGGCAAAAGATGGTATGCATTGAAGTTTGAGTCTGTAACTCATTTCGCTATTTAAGTTATCAATGAAGATTTCCATTTTCTCTTTTTCAGGAATATCTCGAGGATATCTTGATACCGTGCATCGCCAACGCTGAAGGAATAACATGAACGTTTCATTGTTCTTTTGTTTGGTGTTGCAAACATCTAGCATTGTTATGGCATGTTGGATGTTGTAGGAATAGTGGGTGATGAATTTGTTAACCAATTCGTCAAATGATCTGACAGGTGGTGTAATCTTGGATAACCATTCCATTGTTTGTCCTCCCAGGCTTCTTGGGAACAACCTCATCAGATAAGTGTCATCATGAGCAAATTCAAGACTCATGGTGCAAAATTCTCGAACATGATCCCGAGGATCACTTTTTCCATCATATTTATCAAATTTGGGAACGTCTGAGTTAGGAGGAAAAGGTACCATGTTTAATCTTTTGTCAAATGGATAAGGACAAATTTCGTTTATAGAATACCGCACTGTTGTCCCTTGTTGCATATCTTGTATGTCTTTGCAACATTTGCATTTGTTGAGTAAGAGCAACCAAGGGCGCATTATCTTGCTGAGGGAAGAGTTCTTCCCTCGTATTTGTTCTTAACTGAAAAGGTGTAGTAAATGGTATGTGTTGTTCTGGAGTTTTGAATTCAGGTATTCGCATTTCTGGTATATGTTGCTCTGGAATACGTTGCTCAGGTATGCGAGTTTCTTCTTCTCTTTGTCATTCTTGATATGTATATTGTTGAGACCTGGTTTGAAAGATGTTTGCGTCGAAATCTTCATGAAGTTTAACGCCTTTACTCATAAGCATGAGTAGATATTTTTCTTTGTCATTTTCCATGAGTTTTTCGATGAGTTTTTGGAATGAAGGATTTTCTTGACATTCCTGCAGAATTGCGTCAGTAATTTCAGGCTCTTCTGAGGATGGAACTTCAAAAGGATTTGATAATCTGCGATTCATACTTGATTCTGCGGGTGTCTCACTTTGTTTGTTTCTTTGAGAGCGAGTGATAGGCATTTTAATAGAAACTTTCAGTGATGAAACAAACAAAGTCCTCTTCGATGTGTTGCTCGAGCGTTGGTGGTTCTGGTCGAGATGTGTTATATGTGATGCACTCGTCGGGCAAGAATGCTGGATTGATCTTTCCTCCACGGTTTATCTTTTGATTAAAAGTAGACTTTTGACAGTATGCTCTTGTTTTCAGGGGTTCTTTGTCAAATTCACTGGATTTGTTTTGGATATAACGTTTGACGTGATGAAGAAATACCCGATGGGATTTGAAGAGTTGACGATTGATGTATAAAAACTTATTTCTCTTGATGAATTTGGAAAAGTTAGGTTGTTGTTTCTTCAATGTGATGTTACGATAGAGGTTCTTTCTTCTCAGAATAAGGGGATTAGTCATGCATGAGTGATTAATGATTTCCTTTGATTTGTTTGGATTTAGGTGATTCTTGTTTTGAAAATTTCAAATCTTACTTTATCAGAATGAAGGTTTAGCTGCCCCTTCACGATAAAGCGTGTCAAATGATATGGATAAAAAGTTTCTCGATCTGGAAACTAGATTTGACAATTTGAAAATTTTAGACAAGTGTTTGTGAGATAAAAATCCGTAAGATGTTTAAAGGATTTGATTGATACTGATGATGAAAATTTTTCCGGATTATGATAGGAGAGACGTCCTCTATTGTTCGATTTGTTTATGATTCTGACAACTTTGTTTGACACAAATTTAACTTGAGAAAAGTTTTTAACGGTTTGTTTTTGTCACTCTGGTTTGATAAAAGACGATTTTTGATGAAAAGGTCCTCTAAAATGTTTTTGAAATTTTTAAAATTTTTTCAGTTTTAACTCTCTGTTTTTTGGTTTTGGATCACGCGCTAAAACAGAGGTTGCATGCACTACTGAATTTCTCTGATGTGCTAAAATACTAAGCACACGCGCTAATCTGCCCCTAGACACACGCTAAAACTTGGATTTTGAAATTTTTTTGCTTTGACAGGTGAAAAATCCACGCGCTATACTGGGCTTGACACGCGCTGACTGTTTTGGTTTATGCGCTAATATATGGTTTCTACGCGCTAAGCTGTTTCTTTCACGTGCTAAATTCAGGCTGTTGAAAATTGCTTGTTAAGTTTGTTTGGAAAAACTACGCACTATATTGTGCCGTCCACGCGCTAACTGTTTTTCTTTATGCGCTAATTGTGGGCACCGACGCGCTAATATGTTACTGCTACGCGCTAGATTCTTTTTCGGAAGCACTAAATGATTGTGTACTATTTTGCCTGAGGATGAAACGCTACTGTTTTTACTGCACACACTAATTTGATTTTTGGATGCGCTAATAGAAGTGTTCCATGCGCTAAGATGTTGCTCTTATGCGCTAGACTGCCCTGATTTTTCCTTTTTGGTGATTTTTGTGAGAATTTTGAATTTTGAGAAAATTTTCAAGTGTGATGGATGATTTTCTGAAATAACAAATGTAAGCACAGCACACAAAGTACAATCATTTTGCCTAATCTAACAGAAAGTGTATGTTCTGTGAGGATGTGTTCAAATCCCCAATGTTTTAACAGGTTTTGGATACAAATAAAACACTTCAGAAAGACTCTTTATTCAAGGGTCATAAGTAACATCATAGCCCACTAGTCTCGATACTCCATCAGCTCAAACAGCCGTGTCACCCCCTAGAGGGCGCCCATTTTTTTGCCTTCTGCCAGAAGTTAACCCAAAGTGAATTGCTTCACAATTGAGTAGTTATCTTGGGAGATATATGGTGAGTAATCTTGGGGGCGGATTCTTCCCCACCCTTGCACTATGATGTTACAAATGTTTGGTTACTGACTCGGCTCAAAGTTTCTAATTCTATGGTTTGTAATCAGGCTTCCCATTCGGCCGTCAGTGATAAACTCCCTCAGGAGGATTCCCAACCTTTAGAACAAAGGCTTTACATATCTCGAGGATACTGGGGGAAGGCTAATCACTGCGCGCAACCGTTGAAAAGGACTTTCGTCACTTTCCACATTTGATTATAGTGGGTTGGAATTCTTGGCATCAAAGTCGTTCCCCACTTAAGTCGTTCCCTTCACACCAGCCATAAACGGCTTTAAGAGTTGATTGCAACTCCTCGGGAAGACAGGCTTGCTAAAGGATTTAAATGCTTTTGAAATACAGAAAGCGGTAAGAGTGGTCTGGATTTTTGATCACCTAGTTAAGGGGAGAGCATATACCTTCCACTTTCGATACAAAGCAAACAAAGATTCTTTTTAAGCCTCCAATTCAGTGATTTGCTAACCTATGTAGAGATGTTGCTCCACAAAAACATGATGTTCTTTTTAATCTTTAAAAGAAAGATTTTCTGATCTAGAAAAATGGAAATGGTCAACAAAGCAAATTTTTCGTTTTTGGAGGTCAACAAAAGAAATTATTTTTCTGTAAAAATAAATTTCCTCGCTTTACCTGCAACAATCCGTTATAATTCTGCAAAAAAAGATAAAATGTCAGTTGATTCGGGGGACTTTTACAAGTCTAAAATTTCAAGTTGGTTACAATAAATTTTTTTTTTTGTTTTGTTTTTGATGCGCTACAGAACAAACTGTACGTGCTACAATATGATCCAGATGCGCTATACTTATGTTTCTCTGCGCTATTCTGTTACTGGGATGCGCTGCTCTGGGCGTTGGAAGCGCTACTCTGTGTTTTTCTTTTCCCGTGATCAATTCTGCAAGAAAATTTTAAATCTGATGCGCTACTGTTTGGGTTTTTAGCGCTGGATGATGTAGTAGAGGCACTAAACCGAGGGTCTGATGCGCTAATCTGTTAAGTAGATGCGCTACTCTATGTTTTGCTCATGTCGATACCTACAGGAAAAATTGTTAATACAAATCATGCGCTAAAACAAGGTCTTTACGTGCTAAAACAGAGAGCTCACGCGCTAAACAGTAGGCTAGAAGCGCTAAACTGTTAGGCGGATGCGCTAATGTATGTTTTCGATGCGCTGATTCCCGTTTCCCGCGGACCTGCAAAAATGATTAATTTCAAAAACCGATTTGTTATATGGGGTCGTGCCCCATGGTGGGCGCCAGAAATGTATGCGGGAAAAGTGGGCTTATAAAACTTAATATGTGAAAATTTAGTTAAATACTAGTCCACACACACACACACAGGACTTCTTGATGCAAGCTATGGAGTAACGTAGTGTTACTCAGCTTCCCAAGGAGGGTCCCATGGTTCTCTATCTCACAATGTCCCTCAAACCAACGTTTTTGCTCTCAGATTACTGAGCAAAATGGTTTAGGGATGGCAAATATGAGAACGAGAGATGCTTTTGATTGATTTTAGTATGAAATGGATGCTAAGCTATGTATGATCTTAGAAATGCAATAAACTAGATGATAAGATGACAAGATTAGTATGAATACTATCCTAGCATAGTATATTTAGTCTATGATTGAACTAAAATGATAAAGAAATTAATCTAAACATGCATATTTAGTCTATATTCTTGATCTAAAAGAGGCTAAATGATGAGCATATATGAAATGAAAGCTTGAAAGAATTTGAGTATAAGTGTGATGCTTCAAATATGAAAGATGATTGTTAAAAATGGAGGAATGAGAGCTCTATTTATAGCACAAACAGGGCAATGGATGGTCAAGATTGAAAGGTTTAATCAAGGGCCAAGTTTGAAAGTTGGGGATCCATGTGCACAATTTGTACCAATGAAATGGTGACAAGTGTCAACATAGGATTGGGTTGAAAGAAGAGGTTGGAGGCATTAAAGGCTTGAGAAGACCTCATGGTTATCTAAAGGCTAAGGGTCAAGTCTAAATTAAGATTATCCACTGGATTAAGAGTTAATCCAAGGATAAACCTTTGTGCAAATGATTAAGAGATAATCATGGTCAAAACATTAAAAGCCTGATGAGACCATTGGGTTGGGTAGAGGTTGAGTCAAAACAAATGTTTTAACCATGTGGGAGAGTTTGAATTAACCATTAATGTTTATTGGAGACTTTGGGGATTAAGTGGTTGAAGGTTGGAAGCCTTCAATGGTTTTCAAAGACTTTAAGGGTTTTGGTGGTTGAAGGTTGAAAACCTTTAATGGTTATCCAAGACTTTGGGCCATTTGAGAAGTGACCTCCCTTTGCTTAGGGATGTGACAAAGTTTAGAGGAGGGTTAGGTTAATTAGAATCGATTAGAAGATTCTAGAAGGGATTAGGAGGGGGTTTGGGATTTTGCAAGTGGATGGGGGATAATAGGATTTAATTGAATTAATTGATTTTGGTTGTAATTAAATAAATTTGATTTATTCAATTTAGGATAACTATTTAATTAAATTTGAATTTAATTAAAAGTGGCTAGGGGGATTTAATTTGAGTAAAATGATTTATTCATTAAATGGATATAGTGAATTTTATTTAAATAAATCGAGTAATTTACTTAATAAAATAGAAGAATGTGGATAATTTAATTAAATTGGATTTAATTAAATAGGGAAATGAACATAAAATATTCATTTAGGAATATGGCCATTTTTATACGTCTACAGGAACAACACATGGAATCAAACTCTTTTTGATAAACCCTTTGTCTAAGAGTTCTTGCACTTGTTTGCTGATCTCTTCATTTTGACTGGGTGTCATTTTATAGGCAGCTTTGTTAGGCAGATTTTCCCTTGGTATCAAGTCTATTTGATGATTTATATCTCCCATTGGAGGCAAAGAATCAGGCATATCATCTCCTATAACTTTTGCATATTTCTTTAGTAGCCCTTGCACTTCTTGAGGCACTTCACTCATTGGATCTACCTTAGCTTCATCTTTAGGCTTCAACACTATAGCATGGCACAAATGAACTTCTTTCTTTAACACCTTAAGGAACTCTTTACCTCTCATCAGCATCACACTTGATCCTACTTTCTTTTCCTCCTTTGGATTAGGTAATGGACCCATTTCGTACTTCTTCCCATTCTTGGTGATTAGATAACTATTCTTTTCTCCATCATGACAAGCTTTCACATCATATTGCCATGGGTGGCCCAAGAGAAAATGGCAGGCATCCATAGGCAATATGTCACATAGTAGTTTGTCCTTATACTCGCCAATTTCAAATTCCACCCTTGCTTGTTCATCAACTAAGACATGTTGACCCCGATTGAGCCATGACACCTTATAGGGAGTGAGATGTGGTAATCTTTTTAGTTTGAGCTTATCTACCATTGTTACTGACACAATGTTTTCTGTGGAACCTGAATCCACAATCACCTTACAAATTTTTCCATGTGACCTACAAGTGGTCCTATACAAACTTTTCCTCTGTGGTGGCTCTTGAGCTTGGGGTATCTTGAGCATTGTTCTTCTCATCATCAGATTTTCTCCATCTATCACTGACCCTGCCCTATTGATTGGAGAAGTCTCCCTTTGAGTGTCCTCCTCTTGCACTAACTCAGTCCTTATTTCACCCATGTATGAGCTTGATGAACTTGAGGATTTTTCGAGGCACCTACTCATGGTATGACCAACTTGGCTGTAGTGGTAACACCTACCAGTGAAGATTGTGTTTCCTCTCTCCGAGTTTCCAAACCTGCCCCTAAAACTGCTTCTTCCTCTAAAGGATCCTCTAAATGTTTCTCTTTGTGAGTCCCCACTTCCTTCTTGGTTTTGTTGTTCTTCATTTCTTGAAGCATTCTGCCCTCCACCAAAGGTTCCTCTACCTCTAAAGTTTTTACCACCTCTATGTTCTGATTTTGCTCACTTCTCCTCTTGATCTTTTCCTTTGCCCTTAATGCCAACTGAAAACACTTATGGAAAGTGTCTGGTGTGAGGATGCTTATTTTATCTTGTATGTTTTGCCTAAGTCCATTCATGTATCTTGCTAATTTCTCCACTTTATTCTCATGTTTCCTAGCCCTCAAACTAAGTTTGTAGAATTCCTTAGTGTATGCATTGGCATCTAGTTTCCTCTGTTTTAAATTTTGTAGTCTCTCGTGGATTTTAACTTCATAATCCCCTGGTAGGAATTGAGCCTTAAGCCTTATCTTCATACGCTCCCATGAAGTTATCTTCTTCTTACCTTCTTGTACCCTTTCTTCTTGCATCATGTTCCACCAAACTAGAGTTGATCCCCTCAATCTTGATTTGGCCACATTTACTCCTTTGTCCTCTCCTACCTCCTTATAATCAAAATGATTATTTAGTGCCTCTATCCAATCTAGCAACTCTTCTCCATTGAGATTTCCTCCATAGGTGGGTAATCCATCCAAATTATCCTTGGAGATGGATTTAATTGCATCCAAGAATAGCTTTTGGTCTCGAGGCATTGCTACTACTACTTGTTCCTCCCCATCTTCCACTTCTTCATCTGTCTCATCTCCCCATTCTGTTATAACCTTCCCCTTCTCTTTCTTAGCATCTCTGGTTCCTTTATTTCCTTCCCGATCCTTCAATCCTTCTAACATCTCTTCCACCATTTGCCAGATGGCTTTTGGAGTCATTTCCTTTGGAGGCATTGAACTTTTGTTTGATTCTTCACATTCTGAGATACACCAATTCTTTCAATGGGTGGCTCTGATACTACTCTGATGCAGAGAGTCTTGGAGCTAATCCTAATCACCTAGTTGTCTTGGTTGCTCACAACAACCCTCTAACTCCTCAAGCTCATCCAATGGCACTTGGTAGGGGTTTTTCTATTCAAACCTCCAAGGTCTAATCCACTTTGGCTTGCCTCCAAGGTATAGCCACTGATCTTTAACAACCAACTCTCCCTATTGAGGATTCCACCTCAATCCCTAACACACTCCCAAGGCTTCAACAACCTCTGCAAAGGATCTTACTTCTCCAACCTGTTCTAGGTGAGAAACACAAGCTTACATAGTGTCTTTGATGTCTTTAAGGGGTTTGAGCACCTTTAGTCCCATCGCCAAGCTTTTACAACCTCACTTTGGCTCTACCGGTTCCAAATAGGCCTAATACAATTAGCCCTCATATGGCAGTTTTCAAGGCTTAGTTTGCAAAATTCCAACACAAGGCCACAAATAAATTGCATATTTGAGAACCCTTTTCAGAGTTACAAACAATATTGGAAAATTGCATCTGGGTTATCTGTACACATGGGGTTTCCAATATTGCCTCATTTTTAAGGGTTCTAGGCCTACCGCGTGACTCACAAACTTGTTCTTGAAAAGGTTCACCAGTCAAAACATCTGCCAAAGATAATCATGGATTATCGAAGGGAATTGGCAGGGATCTCCAACCATGTGTCATCTTGTCTTCTACCAATCCATTTGTGTTTTGAGATCACACATCTTTTGTTGTCCTAAACTCACCAACTCCTAGTTGTGAGCCTAGGGCTTCATTGCACAATCACTACAAAGGCCTGCAAAACAAAAAAAATTATTCTAATCATATGTATAGACCCTAACCTAGCATTCCACTTTATTTCAACTTGTGCCATCAATGGATGCTCAGGTTAGAGCCATTTTCCCCTTAAACCCTACTTTGCAAGGGTTTTACACCTAGTCACAGAGAATGGCTTAGATCTCTGCAACCAAACACAATTAGACTTGATAAACTACCTTGTTGGAAGGAATATTCAACACACTCAAGTGCTGCAATGAGATTCTTCTGATAAGTCCGTACTGGACCATACAATGCAACAAAAATGAAGAAATCTGTAAAAACGATGAAGAAAACAAGATTTCCTTACAACTCAAAAACTTGCTCTTGCATTCCAAATCCTCCAACCCATATAAAGAATTTGTTTTTGGCTTATATTCTCATGATTTAGTTGGTTGAACCAACTTTTCAAAGCCAACATCCAAAAATGCAACTTTTACATTTTTTGACACTTAGGATGCAACTTTGCATTCCAGTGTATTACAAGACTCCCAAAGGCCCTCAAACATCCTAGAAGACCTTAAAACAATACAATAGACCCCTATTACATGATGAATCTGATTTAGAGCACTACTCTTGTGATCAACATTAGCATTATAACTTCCTAGGCTGATAGCATCCTGAACACAAATGACACAACCAAAAGCTTGGACAACTCAACCATGGCTCTACTGAGTCCCAAATGGTTGTCCATTATTACATCATGAAAGACAACATAAAAACTTAGAAGAAACCAAAATTGCATGGAGTGAGTGATAGGTGCCTTGCACCAATCATCCTTTTCGACAACCACACACTCAACTACAACTTTGCCAGCTCTGAAACAAAATAACTCATCGACCTTATAAACAAATCAATAGATTGATAACACAACAAAAACCTAATTCTCTCATAGAGATTACAAACAAGTTGATTCAAGTATGACCGTTGGATTACATAAAAAATCTCTACACATCATTCAAGATAGCCTCGACTGCTCCTTGATCACCGCTTCATCGAACTTAGTAACTCATCACGCGGTTTGCATTACCTGTAATATACTTTCTCATTCCCAAGATAAAAAATGTTATCTCAACGTGCCAAAAACACTTTGAAACTCTTTTCATCCTACATGCATACGTGTCATAATCATTACTGCTCATCATCAGATCATAAAACAATACAAAAAACTTAATTGGTTAGGGTTTATCAAATCACCATGTAGGGTTTACCGGTTCAACTCTCCAATACTTAGTAATACAGGTTCACTCCACAAACTCGCCTAACGGTTACAATTCCCTTCACTAGCTCTTCCTAGTGGTTACAAAACAACATTACAACAACATCATTACCAATTAATTGACATCAATGACAACATAACATTTCATTAATGCAATTTTTATGCAAATGCCAACAGATTGGGCAGGTGATGTTTATGACTGGAAGAGCACTTCCGGTGGTGCATTCTTTTTGGGAAAGAAGTTGGTTTCTTGGGCGAGTAAGAAGCAAGATGCTATTTATCTATCTACTGTAGAAGTTGAATACATTGTTGCTACTAGCAATTGTACTTAGGTGGTTTGAATGAAGCAGATGCTAAAGGATATTAGAGTTGTCAATGATGAGCCTACTATTATATCTTGTGACAATTCAAGTGCTATCAATATTTCTAGGGATCCGGTGTTGCATTCAAAGACAAAGCATATATCTATCAAGTATCATTTCTTGAGGGAGAAAGTCAGTAAGGAGGAAGTAAGATTAGAATATGTATCTACAAAGGATCAGATTGCAAATATTTTTACTAACCCTTTGCCTATAGATACACTTGTGTATTTGAGAGACAAGTTAGGGGTATCTGCCCTCCTGATGAGAATTAGATGCATTGAGATGCATCAATCTGGTGGACTTCATAGTCTTATCTTCTTATCTAGATTGATGAGTGGGTGTTACTACTCAAGAGGATTAGTTAGTATGTGGTTCAGTTGTTAGTGTTTTTATATTATGAAGGGTGAGAGAATCATGATTTGCATATTCTTAGAGGGTGAGATATTTATGCTTTGAGAGCCTTTTGCATTGATGTGAAAGGGGGAGAGAAGCATGTGAAAAACTGTCTTATCTATCGATGTTGTGCAAAATCTTAGGGGGAGATTGTTGGTGTTAATTTTTCTTTGTATTGATTGTTTTTCACATTCACATGTTGCCATCAATGCCAAAGGGGGAGATTGTTGGATATTGTTGCTACTAGGATATGTTTTCATTGATGTCAACATATTCTTGTGTTCCTGTGCTCCGATGTTGAAGAGAGTTGGTTTGGGTAGATATTGGTTTGATATGTTGGTGAGGATTCATGAGTATCTCTATTTTATTCAACACTGGTTTTAGTATTCCGGGAGTTGATTTGGTCAAGTTATGAGGTCTGATATAAGGACTGTTTTTTAAGTGTTCAGTGTTGTTGTGTTTTGGTATTCGATCTTCTGTGCTTCAGAATGATCATATGTTGAGTTGCGGATTTGGGAGAGTGTTGGAGATGTTCATGTGTATCTTCAATTCAGATGGTTCATGATTTGGTGCTCCACAAGTTATCGTTCTAGTTTCAGTTGTTGTTGTTGAGTGTCCGTATCTTGATCAAAGAAGATTTGATTAAGTGGTGTTGGTGTAGCTATTGCAGATGGTTCTAACGCGCCTGCAGATGTTTCTTGATTGTGTCCTTTTTTTTTTGCTAGTCCGCATTGATCATTGTTCATGGTATTGATGATTTTATGGGTTTGGTGATGTTATTCGTGTTATGCGACATATTCGATGGTCTAAAGTGTTGCAGATGATCTTGGTGATTTTCTTGGTGGTGTTGCATGTTTGTGGATTTGATTTGGGTCCATGATATGTTGGCAAAGACATTGTATTGGTCCGATGGATGATCCATGTATTGTGTGATGTAATTTTGTAATTAGGTCTTATGTGATGAGCTGACCTTGTAGTCAAGGTTGATGATTTATATAAATAGGTGTCATATTCATGTAAATTGGATATTGGTGGTGTCTCTGCATTATCATACAGTATTATATGTGCAAACAAGTGATTTGATCTTTCAGTATGAAGTGAAGAGCAGTGAATCGTTGCAAAGCAGACAAATGTGCAAATAATGAACTCTAATCAGGCATTAGGATATGTTATTATATCAGTTCATGTAATCCGGATTGGTGTTTGATCTTTGTAAGGCAACGAGCCTTCCCTAGGTTGTAGCCCTTATTGTTATTTTGAGAAGTGAGCTCTAGGCAATGTGCCTGAATGCATGTGCATTCCCCATTGTAATATTTTCACATACTACTGTAGAGTATCATCTTATTGTGGGTAGGTTCCCACTGTGATTTTTCCCTTAACCGCATTTTCCACATCAAAGTCTTGGTGTTATGTGTTTTGTTGTTATTGTGTTCATCTTTGCTACTCTTATTGCTGATAAGATTTGTAGTTGTGCATAATTTGTTTAATCTGATGAAAATTGATTCACCCCCCTCTAAGCTTTCAGTTTTCTTCATTGTTGTTGTGAACAATGTCATAAGACCCCTTGAGTGGACCTATTATGACATTATATGCCTTAAAAGGGCTCGTTAAGGGGCATTATGTCATAAGAGGACCTATTATGACAAAATATGACCAATTATCACATTATAGGATCTATTATGACATAATAAATCCTATTATGTCATAATAGGTACTATTATGTCATAAGACACTTTAAGAGGACCTATTATCACATTATACCCCTTAGTAGGACCTATTATGACATAAGACCCCTGAGTAGGACCTAGTATGACATAATAGGACCGATTATGACATAATAGGTAATAGGTCCTATAATCTCATAAGACCTATTATTTCATAATAGGTCCTATAATGTCATAAGACCCCTTAAGAGGACCTGTCATGTCATAATAGGTCCTATCATGTCACAAGACCCCTTAAGAGGAGCTATTATGACATTATACCCCTTAGTAGGACCTATTAAGGGGTATTATGTCATAATAGGTCCTATTATGACATCATAGGACCTATTATGACATCATAAGACCTATTATGACATGATAGGTCCTATTATGACATGATAAGACCCCTTAAGAGGACCTATTATGACATTGTACCCCTTAGTAGGACCTGTTAAGGGGTATTATGTCACAGTAGGAACTATTGTGACATAATAGGACCTATTCTGACATAATAGGACCTATAATGTCATAATAGGTCCTATTATGACATAAGTATGTCATAATAGGTCCTATTTGTTGGAAATTTGGAGGAATTAATTATGTGTAGCATTGATGTCAACACTAGTTGCTTTGCTGTCTACCAGGTTCCGATAGAGGGGTTGGTTTATGATGTTGATTTGGAGATCTTCTTCGGTATGTTCCGACTGTTAGAATTGGTTTGGATTGGTTATTCATATGTTCTTGATTCTTATCACATTTAGTTGGTTGGGATTTGATGATCTGGATGCTATCATTTGTTCTAGTAAGCCTTTTGGTTATTAGTAAGGGTTTTACCAACAAAGATTTATTGAATATATTTTGATGGATCTGATAAGTGGTGTTAGTGAAGCTTCTAGAAGGTTATTAGGATGGTGATGGATATCTTGTTCATGTTCCAGTTGATCGGTTGTGTTGCATTTGGTTTATGGTGACCTATTTTAAGTCTATTCTTAATGTTATCTTGTTAGGTTATGGACCGATTTATGTAACGTGTTGGTTGATGCTCCTGATGCGTTACCGGTTGGATTTATTGTTTGGTTTATGTTGTTTCGGTCTTAGGCTGACTTGGTTTATCATTGGTTTGTGAGATTATGTAACGGATTTATTGTATTATCTTTTAGGTGGCCGACCTAATTGTTTAGGTCTCGGGTTAGTGTAAATATGATGTAAGATCTCTTTGTAGATTGTGGGATTAAGGTTATAGGATTATATGTGTGCGAATAAAGTTGTAATCATATGCAGAAGTTTTGGTCAATTATAGGTGATTGAATTGGGTTTGTGTAAGAGGTTTAAAATCTCTGGTATTGAGCTTAACCAGAATTGTACTTGGGCATAGGAAATTCTATTCTTGCAATTTATTCATCTTTCTGGATTGTAGCCTGGATTTCTTTTGTAGTCAGTGAGGCTCCTTTTGTGATGAGTTGTGCGCTCTAGGTTGTTGGCCTTCCTACATGTGAATACCCCTCTTATTGTAATCACATACTCATTGCAGAAGTATTATCTGATTGTGGGTAGGCTTCCCACCATGGTTTTTCCCTTTACCTGGTTTTCCATGTACAAATCTCGGTGTTATGTGTTGTGTATGGTTGGTAATTGTTTTGTGATTTATGTTTTTGCTTAATTATTATATCTTCTATTCTGGTATTTGGTTTATGCATTTTGGTAAAAAAATTTCTGTGCTTAAGGTTTTATAATCTATTGACAACTAATTCACACCCCCCCCCCCCGCGTCCCCCCCTTCTCAGTTGTCCACCGGTTATCCTAACACTATTATGTCATAAGACCCCTTAAGAGAACCTATTATGACATTATACCCCTTATTGGGACCTATTATAACATATGTAGAGAAAGATAAGTTGGTAGGGAAAGAGAGAAGGTATGTTAAGAGAGAGATAGAGAGGTATATATAGAGAAATATAGGTAGGTAGGGGGTGAGGGGAGGTGTATAGAGAGAGAGGAGATAAAGAGTAAAGAGTTAAGGATGTGAGAGAGAGGTAGAGACACAGTTCTAGATTTTGGGAGAGAGGGGGCATAGTGAGATAAAGAGGTAGAGAGGGAATGAGGGAAGAGTGGAGAGAGAGGGGGAGAGAGAGAGATGTTGGTAGGGAGGGAGCAAAAAGTATGTAGAGAGAGATAGATAAGTATATGTAGATAAATAGAGGTAGGTAGGGAGTGAAGGGAAGTGTAGAGAGAGATGAGATAGAGAGTTAAGTATGTGAGAGAGGTAGAGATAGGTCTATATTTTGGGAGAAAGGAGAGATTGAGATACAGAGGTAGAGAGGAGATAGAGGGGAGATAAAAGTAGACAGGGAAGGAGGGAGGGGTAGAGAGACTGAGTGAGTGAGTGAGAGAGAGAGAGATGTATATTGTAGAGAAAGATAAGTCGGTAGGGAGGGTAATAAAGATATGTAGAGAGAGAGGTATATATGTAGAGAAATAGAGATAGGTAGGTAGTGAGGGGAGGTGTGTAGAGAGAGAGAGACGAGATAGAGAGTAGATAGTTAGGGATGTGAGAGAGATAAAAGAGAGATATAGAGGTAGAGAGGGGTTCGAGGAAGAGTGTTATTGAGAGAGACGAGTCTAGAGCTCAAGGAAAATAAAGAGCTAGAAAATGTTGATAGGAGCCTACTAATTACTGAAATTTGACTATATAAAAAATTATAAGATCTTCTAAAATCTAGAATTTGAAAAAATCACTTAGAGATTTGAAATCACTTTGCCAATATAGATATGGAGAGAGATGACTCTAGAGCTCAAGGAAGATACAGAGAGCTAGAAAATGTTGAACTATTGATTACTGAAATTTGACTAAGTCTGAAAATTTATAAGATCTTCTAAAATCTAGAATTTACATTATAACTTGTAGAGATCTGAAACCACTCTCAAACATCATGCTAATATGATGTGAATTATACTTAAATGTTATATTTCATGTATATATAGCTTTGTTTTTTTATAAATAATAATAAAAAACAAAAAAGAAAGAAACGGGATCCCGTTACCCCATTTTGTTTGTTGAAACGAGATTTTGTTTTGTTTTTGAAACGGGACCCCATTTCAAATTTTGGCTCAAGACCCCGAACCATAACGAGATCCTGTTTCATTTCCCATGCGCTCTGCGCAATTTGCCCTTTTTTTTAAGTCCAAAACTTCTACACTAAGGGGAGTCAACTTTTTGCACTTACCCTACTCATGCCTATCCATGCCATGCCTAATGCCCTGACATACAATCATCTTCTAAGTAGACCATAGATTCATGCTATGCAATTAGTCCATTCACCATGCAATAAAATTCATACATGACAATGTACTTTACACAATCAAGGCTGATCCTAATCCTGATAATGGTGATCAAGAAGTCAAATATATATTTTTATTTAACATTATGATTCCTCCTACAACATGGTCTCTTATTGATGATGCTTTGTTAGAGAAAAATTAGGATTCATTAGACTTCACACCCTCATTTTGTGGAGAATATAAAGTCCCCAAATTCAAAATTGAAGCCTTATGTTTTATTTATCCAAGTTCCTTCTAAATCCTTTCCAACCTATTCTTTTCCCAACAACTACCTTGTTGATGATTGGGTCTCTTTAAAATTCAATCCAATTGAAATTAAGAGTGAAGCCTCTCCTCCTAACATTTCAACACCCACATTTGATTCTAAATATTGATACAATGGAAATTGTTTAAGATGTATGAAACAAAGTATTGAGGCTCATGAAAAATATGCATCACACACTTTGAAACAAGGTTTAGGTTTCTAACCTCCTCCTTTGTTGACATCTCCTCCTAACATTTCCACACCCACATTTGATTCTAAAAATTGATACAATGGAAATGGTTTAATATGTATGAAACAAAGTATCAAGCCTCATGAGAAATCTGCATCACACACTTTTAAAGAAGGTTTAGGTTTCTAACCTCCTCCTTTGTTGACATGTCCTCCCCCATTATCTAATACATTTGCCTTATTCTCCTAACTTTTCTACTAAATAAGACAGTATTTTGTTCAACCTTCTTAAATCCAAATTGATTACTCTCACTTGGCCCAAATGAAGGAGAAAACACAAAAAAAATCATGAAATTATTCTATTTGTGTGTATCATCAAATTTATGACCATTATACTAATGAAAGACAAGCTTTGGAGGGTAAAATTGAACAATTTATTGATTCCAATGTCATTAAAAAACTAACACCGAGTGACATCTTTATTCCATCCCTTCTGAATAAAATTTATGTCCTATTATATTGCTCATCACTATGTGACATTAGTAGCTTCCTTTGGGGGCTCATTGTAATTCATTGTCATACAATTTCGTGTGCAATCATATTTGTATAGAAACATAATAACCTAATTATTCTTCTCTCTATATTGGGGGCAAGAATAGTTTTCAAATATTTTTTCCTTCCTTAGGATTCACTTTCCCTTTGTTGAGTTGTATTTTTTTTAATGATTTGCCTTTCATGCATAGCATCGAGAACCTTTTCCTTGCTTGAAAACATACATATTTTAAATGATCTCTACTTGGTGAACTGAAAGTATGCAATCCTTTATTAATTATCCCCTCCCCAAGCAATTGGGCAGGTTTGCGTATTCTTGATCTCCTTTCCCTTTTAGTTGAAGATGTCATGTTTTTTGAAGATATCTCTTTATGGAGGTAGATGTTTTTTAGGTAAAGATATCTTCTTACACCTTTCATAGTCATCCATCACTCATAGGGATGCCTTTACAATTGTTGCAATATATTTCCCTTACATCTACCTCTTCCTTGCTTAAAGAATGGTATCCTTTAAGGGGTCTTCTTCCTAGCTTGGAAAAAATGCATTTTTCTTGAGGACATCTCCTTGGTGTTGAAGGTGTTTTATCCTTGATGTGGGTCTCTATCTTCCTTAAGATATCAACATGGAAATATGTTGACATCTTAAGGGGGGCATTGAGGCCTCCTCACTGTTTGTGTTTGGTGCACACTGCAACACCTATTTTGTAGTCGCATTTTCAAATAACTTAGCAAACATACGTTTTATTTTGTAATTCTTGTGTTTGGTGGACATTGTCACACCCATTTTGTAGTTGTATTTTTAGATTATCTAACAAATAGAGATTTTTCTTTGTAATCTTCCTTAGCATGACTCAACTTGCATAACACACCTTGCTAGACCTGTTTATTCCTTCTCTAACATGAATTACCCAACATAACATACCTTGTTGGCTAGTGGAATTCATGCCTTCTTGTCTTAGTAGATGTACATCCTTGTTCTTTTTGTTGGAAACAATGTAGCAAATTGAGAGAGCGGGGGGAGGGAGTTGAATCGGTTTGCTCAAAAAATTTAACTTAACTCAATCACAATTTTGATCTAATATTAAACAGTGAAAGTCAACACCACATCAATAACACACATTACACCAAGATTTTTGATGTGGAAAACTCGGTTAAGGGAAAACCACGGCGGGAACCTACCCATAATGAGATAATACCCTGTTAGGAGTAGGTGAAATATTACAATGGGGAATGCACATGCATTCAGGCACACTACCTAGAGCTCACTGCTCAAAACAAGAAGGGCTACAACCCTTAGGAAGGCTCACTGCCTTACATGAAGACTCACTGTCTTACAAAAGCATTTAGATTACATCTGGGGAATCATGAACTGATAAAATAGCATCATCTCGTGCCTGAGTACAATTCTGGTTAAGCACACAATCTGATCTTTCACACTTCTTCTCACTTTCGCACTTCTTCCCTACTACTAAATGATCATAACATTATTCACACATAACATCATATCTCTCAGTGATTATTACATTCATTTATATAGGCCATCAACCTATATTTCAAGATCCGCTCACCACATGTTACATATTGCAAAATATAACAATACACGCTACAACAATGCATGCAGACCAAAACAATGTCGGCTAAGACATAGTCTGGACCTAAACCAACACCGCAAATATGAAAAACCTCCAATAATTGTGCCTCGATCATCCACAACACTCTACAATCATATGTTGGCTAAGAACATGACGAACACCGTCAGAATAAGGAAAATCTTCAAAAACGCACACAAAGATCAATGTTAAGCACCAATATGCATAGAATGTTGGCATTATGTTGTCATTGATGTCAACAGGCTTGAAATGGCAACTAGTATGCAAACCAAGTAGTGTTGGCATTAGGTTTGAAGTGTGGTCACCGATATGCAGTCAACCTATATGGTGGATGTTGATTGTGATGAAGAGACGAAATGCTACAAGAATCACAACAACATTGATGGTGAAGTATGTGCGGTCCACCGGTATGCTAGTGTGATGTTATCTAGTAGGACTTCCACTGGTAATGATGTTGTCCTCGACTGAGGGTATGATTGTCTGTGTGTGTGCCAATCGGTGAACATGACCACCAACAAGCAAGCAGAGAAGAATAGTGCAATCGGTAAATGGATTTTGAGGATGGACCAACATGTTTGATGGAAGGCCAAGTTGATCCATCACCATAGAAGAAGTCAGCGGGTATGAAGGTCCACTTGTGAAGATAGGTTATACCGGTAAGGTGTGTTTGAACCAGTAGTGAGTCTTAGATGGTGAATGAAGCCAATCCAACATGGCAAGTCTGAAGATCAAGCAAATTGACTCAACAGTCTGAGAAAATGTGGATGTCGACAAGGATGACATGTTGCGAGTATGCAAAGGTCGGTGAAGTGCTCATCGACGTGGTAGTTGTGAGTAGGTCGATGTTTAATGAAGAACTCAAAAATTCACGGGTTGATGACAGAATGTTGCGGCTCGAGGAAGATAGAGAGGAAAGTGATTGATCAGGTCATGCAGGATGATCCGATCCTTGTGCACTGTGGTCGAAAGAAATAGCTGAGCCATTAATAGCGATGGACAGAAATCCCGAAAAACCTATTGCAGTAGCTAAAAACAAAAAACGTGCATAGGAAGGAAAAGTTATGGCACTCTTGATTGATGTGATACAGATCATCTTCTCAGAAAAGAAAATCTGATGGGATCTAATGAAGATTATGTTGGTTGAGGAAAACGCTAGCACACCACCGTTTGAATGGTATTTTTGGCGGGAACCTCCATATATAAATATATGGATTGAAGATTGAATTTTATGATGTTGGATGCGAGTTGTGAGGGAAGTGTGGGGTTGAGTAGGAAAGAGAAATCGGTTTGAGAGACATTTCATTGAGAATCAAAGTGTTGAAGTGTTAGTAGGGTAAACCGGTAAGAGGTCTTTATCGACAGTGACATAGCAATCGGTGAACTGAAATAGAGTTATCAGTCGAGTATATTAGCAGAGTGTGTACTGATAGGAAAGTATCTATGAGAGTGTTATTGTGCAAGGAGAGAATCAGAGAAAGAGAAGAAAGGAAAAAGGAGACCGGTAAGAATCAGAGAAAGAAACTGAACAACCGATAGTGAAAGAATCGGTGTAGTAGAGAACAGTGTTACCAACAGACAGAAGTCGATCAGGTGTTGCAAAGCTCATTTGCAACAAGGTGCTCTCATAGTATTTACTTGTATTTCATTGTATAACATCAAGTCAGTGCTTGGTGTAAGGGTTGGTGCTCCTTGGTTTGGTGCCCTAAAATCTTTGTAATCCATTGTTTCGTTGTGAGGCTGGATTGGAGCAGTAGTCTCCAACAACATTTCTCACCGAGGTTTTTTTTCCCATCTTGGGTTTTCCTCATATATCTGGTATTGTGGGTTGTGCATTTGTGTGTTTTCCCTTTTAATATCTTCTCTTACTTTACCGGTTTGATTGCATAGTGCTTAGGTTGTTAACCAGTGCTCAAAGTTTGGTTTAAAAGTAAAGATTTCTTAGGAACCACTAATTCACCCCCCCTCTCAGTGGTACATTGTGTTCAACATAGCACACGATCTAGAAACATCCACAAGTAACGTGAATCACACCGCAACAACTGGCCAGAGCTCAAGAACATTGACCAAACTGACTGTAAAACTGAAAAATTCACTTGTGGACCTTCAAATCATGAACCACTCAAATTGAGGACACACATCAATGTCCAAAACACATCCCACACATCCACAACCAGAGATATTATGATTCTGGAGATATACACATCGATTTACCACACACTATCATCACTGAACAATTGAAAAACCAAGCACAATACCGGATCTCATTACTTGATCAATTTTTCACGCGGACCTTTGAAACTTATGTTGAATCAACTAGAGATAAGTATCTCAAAACCCATTAATCTGTATAAACTCATCTACAATATACTGGCCAAATCAACTTACTTAATCTGACTGCAACACTAATTGACATCAATGACAACACATCACTCTATCCAACACTTTCTATAAGTCCACTCGTGTTCTTGCAATAACATGTCAAGAATGATATTAGTGGTTGAGACATTTTTGACATCGAGGTCTCTCCAACACGTTGACTTGGATCCTTTTGTTTTCTTTAGTACTATAATTTGTGAAAAATGAGGGTTCACTAGTTTAATCATATGAACTAGGAAGAAAACCCACTTTCAACCATATTACATTAAGGGGAATAAGAGTCAATAGGCCCAACCTCAAATCTATTGAAAAGGGGTTGAATACAAATCAAAATTCTTTATTCTCCTTTTTTGAGTTGAAATTGAATTTGATGTTATGAATTGGGGATAATGAAGGAGAATTGGAAGTAATCAACATGTACAGGTAGTTTCAGAACAAATATGTGGACATCAAGTACAAATCTAAAAATGGGAAGCATAGAGGAACATGTGGCTGAAATTTAGGCTAAAAAATGTGTGTCAATTATGCTAGGTGACCTTGATCCAAAATTGTCGAATGCAGACAATGGAAACAGTTTCTAAATCAGGATGTCGCTTTGAGTATCTCCCTAAAATTTTTTTGAAAAAGCATTAGTCAATGGTGCTAGGTAGCCTTGACCTAGTCTTTTTACTTCTTCAAAATCTAGTCTTGTGCATCTCAATCTTCTCTTTTCATATATATATATATATATAGTCTCTAGAACCTGTCACCTACACACACAAGAGTGGAAAAAAGGTGTTGGGTTGATAGAGGTTTGCCTAAGTCAAAGCTTGAGTTTGAAATTAACCCTTAATGAAATAAATGAAAGGAAAGATGTAAAGTAAAATGTTGGATCTACAATAAAATACCTCAAACTTGTTGATGTTGATAATGATGATGATGCAATACTCATTGAATATGACCCACAAGTGTTGATACAATAACATGACATAACAAGACATAAAAAAGATGAATAATGAAAACATGTTTGCATGAAGATTGTTGCAACTTGTTGCTCCATAATGCTCAGTTATGAAGGATATGGTGGGATGAAATGATGCTTAATGGATGCTTATGATATGTGTGGATATGAAAAGGAATTAGAAAAATGTTGTTATATAGGGTTCTCAAGGTATTTCAAATTAGGGCGGCATCCAATGATCATATTGAAATATCGGGATTAGGAATCAACTTGCGGAATGAAGGAACCAACATTTAAAAATGGGCCCAATTTGGGGACAAGGCAACCCAGAAAGGGGTGAAACAAAGGTGGATTAGGTGCACTCAAGCTCAATTGCCTAGCTGAAATCACACATTTGTGGGTGTTGAGCTAGATTGCTAGATCACACCTTTTGTCACCTTTTAAATGCTTGATTTACTGCATCCTTGAGCGTTGAATAGCCTAGCTGAAATCATATTTTTTTTGAGTTGAGGGTGTTATAGAACATCCTTTACTAGCGAGCTCTTAAATTTTTCAATTCTCATAAAACATCTCCCTTGCTGATGACATCATAAAGCTCATCATCTTCGAGGTAAACTTTGCCAAAGTTGTTAGCTTGTTAATTTTAAAAATATAATTTTTGCATGTTGTATAGAATGATGCTCTTAAATCAAGCACCCAAACATGTGCAGTAACTTTTCTTATATATAAAACAAGAGCATCAACAACTTCTTCATAAGCTGCATTTTCAATTTCTTTTCATTTGTCTTCAACCTTCTTGTTTTTAAGTGACTAACAATTTTTCATGTGGCCTTCCTTACCACAATACCAACAATTGACTTTTCTGCCTTTGGATTTTGATCTTTTGTTGGATGTTGATCTTCCCATTTGATTATCCTTTCCTGGTTCTTGTGTTCTCCCTTTGCTATCAATTACCAAAGCATCTCTTGATTAGGTACCTTGGTTTTTCCTTTTCATGTCCTAACTAAGCAGAATCCTAGTAACATCATCAATTTTAGCACACTTCCTTTTTAACCAGATATCGAGTTGTTAATAACATAATAGTTCCTTCCCAACTATTAGGTAAAGAATATGACAAGACAGCCTTGATCTCATCATCCAAATTAATTTTATTAATTGATTGATCAAAGTATTAAACTCATTCAAATGATTTGTGACATTATAGTCTTCCTTCATTTTTAAATTGTACAATTTCTTCATCAGAAATAACTTATTTGATGCAAAGGCCATCTCATACATTTCTGATAAACGTTCCTCCCATAACCCTTTCGTTGTTTTCTTTGTTGCAACATTAAATAAGACAGAGAATAATTGTAGCCACTGCCTTCTGCTTCAATTTACCCGTCTATTGCATTTTAGTTGTTTTTTAAAATTTTCTTTCCATCATGAAATTAACAGAACCTCGAGCTGCAACTTCCACATCCCAAAATTCTATTCAATTTTTTTTTCAGTTCTACAACTTAAAAAAAGAGGCACGTAGAACTCTTCTTATGTTGTGTCGAAGATTCGAACAAAGAATCTACTCACTTCTCCACAACTCTGATACCAATTGTTAAGGAAACAGGGCAGAACAGAGCAATATAAACCTGAGCAAATTAAAAAAAGGAAAATACGAAACACGCAGAGACAACGAAATTACGTGGTTCACCAATCAATTGGCTACATCCACGGGAAAAGCAGGCTCAGATTTTTCTTTTATTAAATTGCAGTGAATACATAAAGTTTGTAATGAGTGGAGACAAATGTTACATTCAGGAATTAATAATGAACTTGTCAATGAAGATGAAGAGACTAAAAACAAGTCAGATGAAATAAACAGTCGGCTGTAATTGAAGAGATGGACTTCACGATCAAACATAAACTGCTTTGCAGTCAGTCAATTAAAATAGTAGCCGTTTTCCATAAAACAGTGATATTCCATCATCGTGATAGAAGCATGCCTTGTGCAGCCACCTTCTACTAGAGTGAGTTCGCAGATGATGAAGTAATCAGTAGAAATCTACAAGAATGGAATAGGTATGCACAAATGCTTTTATAATTTGGAAAACAGAATTAAATTTCTGCATGACAGGCCTGGTATATGATTAAGAAAATATAACTAATGCAGACAAAAAGACGTACACAATAATAGAAATTGGAGTGTAAAGTTACGAGATGCTCTCCATCATAAACAGGCATTACTTCATTCTGATCACTTCCCTTACTTCCACCTCCTCCAGCTTTTCATGCCAGAGCTGTACAGGCTTCCTGAAAACGGTCCATTGTCATGACTCCACCACAGTTGTAAACACAATGATGCATAGCATTATGTGATTTCATCAAGTCAGCTATCCCCAAAAACAACACCTTGAAGAAAATAGAGCTAATAACTGATTCCATCTTCTCACTGCAAGTTTGACATAATACATCTTGTAATGGTTCATCATTCAAGCCAATGTTTATACCTTTTTTCAATTAGCATCGCCAATAATCTCCACAAGAACGATGTCTTGTTTCACTTAGCGTATCACTAACAATCTCCACAAGAAAGAAAATGTCTTGTTTCACATCATCACCAATAATCTCCACAAGAACAATGTCCGTTTTTGAAATGATGGAACCGATTTGCGTCCCTCACAACAATTTCTCTCACAACCACCTTCGAGATAAACTTGATTGCAGTGTGGCTGTCAACACAAGTGCGAAGGTTCTTTACAACCCTAATAGTCGATCCAGGGGATGTGTTCAACAGGCCAAATGCAATTGCCAACTTTTCACTATGGTGGTAGAGGAACAATTCTTTCTCCTCCCCTTCTACATCATTTAGCACATGCCTTGAATCTGGAACATATCCTACTGTCTTCATCTCCAAAAACAACTTCTCCAGTTTTGCGTAGATCTCCCGCGTTTGTGGGTGTGATCTGTCTCTTGCAAAAAAAGCATGCACCACTCTGTCAAGTTCAATCCAACTACATCCAGGTATCTTAGTAACTCTTCTATCCTCCATCAATCTCCTTACCCCATGAAATTTGTCCCACCTGCCCACTTCTGCATAAATGTCTGATAGAAGAATATAAGGTACATTAATTATGGGGTCTAACTGAAAAATGAGATTTGCTGCAAATTCTCCAAGATCTATATTCTTATGTGATCTACAAGAGCCAAGTAAACACGTCCACGCAACTGCATCAGGTTTGATTGGCATTTTGACGATAAAGGTTAGGGCTTCCTCGAGATAGCCAGCGCGTCCAAGGAGGTCAATCATGCATATATAGTGATCCCTTGTAGGCACAATGCAATAAGAATTGCTAATATCATTGAAACATTTACAGCCTTTATCTACTAGACTTGCATGGCTGCAGGCAAATAAAACACAAAGGAAGCTTATATGGTTTGGGTAGGTTCCAGAGTCCTTCATTAGTTCAAAGAGTTTGAGGGCATCCTTGCCATAGCCATGTCTTCCATACCCTGCAATCATTGTAGTCCAAGAGATCACATCTTGTTGTGGCATTGTATCAAACAATGTGCGCGCCTTTTGTATACTTCCACATTTGGAATACATGTCTATCAGGGCATTTGCAATTGACACATTAGAAAAAATCCCACGTTTCATGATCCTTTGATGGAACTCCATTCCCTGTTCCAGAGCACCCATTTTAGCGCAGACTGGAAGAATACTGGCAAATGTTGCAGAGTCTGGCTTTAAACCAGCTAATTGCATATGCTTAAACATCTCCAATGCCTTTTCAACAAGCCCATTTTGGGCATATCCTGCAATTATTGCATTCAATGAGATCACATCTTGACAAGGTTTTTCTTTCGAAAGTTTTAAAGCCTTGTTAACAAAACCATTTTGTGCATATCCTGTAATCATTGCCGTCCAAGATATGAGATCTCGTTGAGGCATTGTGTCAAATAACTGCCTTGCCCTCTTTATGCTTCCACATTTAGCATACATATCTATCAGGGCATTCCCAACCACGCCGTCTGATAAAAATCTGCTTCTGATTATCCTTTGATGGATGTGTATACCCTGAGTCAAAGCTCTCATTTTAGCGCAAGCTCGAAGGATGCTAGCAAAGGTGAACTGATCTGGTTGAATACTTGTTTCTTGCATTTGCTTAAAAATCTCCAAAGCTTTTTCAAAATACCCATTTTGGGCATACCCTGCAATCATCCGATTCCATGAAACCACATCTCGATGAGGCATTGTATCAAATAATTCATGTGCTTTGTGTATGTTCTTACATTTGGAATACATGTCTATCAGGGCATTACCAACTTCAACATTTGAGAAAAATCCACTTTGCCTTATGGTTTCATGGATATCCATACACTGTTCCAGTGATCCCATTTTGGCACAGGCTGGAACAATGATGGCAAACGTTACAGCGTCTGGTTCTACACCCGCTAATTGCATTTGTTTCAAAGTCTCCAAGGCCTTTTCAACCGGCCCATTTTGTGCATATCCTGCAATCAGAGTTGTCCATGAGACAACATCTCGTTCAGGCATGCTGTCAAACAACTCAAGGGCTTTCTGTGTGTTTCCACATTTGGTATACATGTCTATCAGAGAATTCCCCAAGTCAATATTAGCCAAAAATCTGGCTTGCTTTATGCTCTGATGGATTTCCATTCCCTTTTCGAAAGCTCCCGTTTTGGTGCAAACTGAGATGATACTGGCAAAGGTTGCCGAGTTTGGCTTTACACCTGCCTGTTGCATTTGCTTAAAAATCTTTAAGGCCTTGTCAGTAAACCCCATCTGTGCATATCCTGCAATTATAGCAGTCCATGCAGCGACACCTGGTTGAGGCATTTCATTGAAAAGCCTCAAGGCCTCGTCTGGAAATCCATTTTGTGCATATCCTGCAATCATCGCTGTCCATGAAACTGTATCTCGTTGAGGCATTGTGTCAAACAGTTCACGCGCCTCTTTAATGCTTCCACATTTTGCATACATATCTATCAGGGCACTCCGAACTACAACATCCAACAAAAATCCACTTCTGCTTATGCTTTGATGGATATCTATACCTTGTTCCAATGCACTAATTTTGGCGCAGGCTGGAAGGATGCTAGCAAAGGTGAACTGATCCGGTTTGACATCTGTTCTTTGCATTTGATGAAACAATGCCAATGACTCTAGGGGAAACCCAAAACTTTGGTACGCTACAATAATCAAGTTCCATGAGAAGACGTCTCGATCTGTCATGTGGTCGAAAACTTTACGAGCACACAACAAACTTCTGCACTTGGCATACATGTTAATAAGTTTATTCTGAAAAAATGTTTCAGTAGCAAATTTGAACCCCCTGTCAATGATGAAAGAGTGAATTAGCTTACCCTCTGGAAGAGCCTTCTTTGCAATACAGATCTGCAATAGTTGAAAATATGAAATAGACTTTATAGGGGGATCCGATTTTGTAAGCAGAATGATTAGTATCTCCTTAATGCGACCCTCTTTACAGAGTGCACTGAATTGGGTAATGGATGGCACTGAAGGATTGAAGAATGGGGAATGCATTTTTTTGTTCATTCAAACATGAAAAAACAGTACGTATCATTCTAGCCCTCGGACGGTAGTGTTACATTAAGGTTCCTTTAATAATTCTATCACCGCGTCTCTACAGAACTCGGCAGAGATCAATGGTCCTTGTTTAAAATGAGCATGCCAATGTTTATTTTAAATATTCTTTTAAATTTTAAAAAACAATCACATTTTCTTACATTTTTAAAAATAACAACAAATTATATGATGTCGTATTTGTTTATTAATAAATATGATTTAGTATACAACTATTTGATTAGATTGTTGCTATCTTGAGTGTAATTTTTTCTATATTTTTAGTTTAGTACTTCTGTTTTTTATTAGTGCAAGACCCTACATGATCTTCTTATTTATATGATGGATACATATGTCGATTTGAGACATTTGGTCTAAGACTTATTCATTGTCATATTCAAATGTTATTCAATTATCTTTAATATTAAAAACTACTAGTTTTACTAATTTTAAACACCTCAACAAAACACATGCTAAAAGACAAATTCTATTAATAAATTTGATTTTTTACAAGGATAAAATAAATATTTTAATTAAAATCTTTACACATAATTGATTTCTTATTATTAAGAAAGCTAATATCTCATAACACTTTTATTATAATTTGAAGATTGCTTCAATTTTTGTTCCTATTACTCTATTAGTTAGATTGCAACTCTAATATTCATTAATCAAAACTACCATTCTAAGTTGACTGTCTTAACAACACTTTTAATTGCAACCTTCAAATTTTGGTCAAGGTAATAATTTGATAAATATATTAAAACCATATCCATTATAAAAGAATATTCTATCATATTTGACCATTCTATAATTAATATCTACGATTGCATATTTAGAGAAAAGTCGATGCAAACAAACTCCTAAGAATCAAGATACTGACTACAGTTAGCTCCACAATTTGTTGCTATTTTATGAGTCTTTGTAGGAGTTAAATTAGGATATGATTTTGCATTGTAGTCCACATAGGAAGGAAACTAGGAATTAATTTTCCAGTTTAATCAATTTTAACTGAGGTTTCTTTATAGTCTACGTAGGTGGGAGTTTAGTTTTTTAGTAACTGAATAAAATGGGATGGTTGATAATGTAGAAGTAGTCTTTTGGATGGATGTAATTTTTGGATTCAACAATAATGGATACAAAAATGTGTATTGAAGGGTAATGCAACCCAATATCTTTGTTAATTTTTATCCTATTAGGCCTATTTCCTTTGTTATATAGAGCAAAGGTTGTTTATGCAAGTTTTGAGAAAAATATGCACCAGTTTAATATCAAAGCACACAAAAGATATTTTGAGAAGGAAAATGTGTTAAAATTTGCCATGTGTTGATGGTGTTTTGATGCACTATCGAACACAGAATAAATTACCAAAGGTACTCTATCCTCTCTTGATAAAAAGACTCTTAAATGTTGAAGATTCGCATAAGGATCATTTGAGATGACTCCAAGGTTCTTTTATGTTAGGTCTTAATGTGTTCGATAGCCAATGGTATCAATGTGATTTGTTGTACTTGCGAGGAGACTTACGTTGAACACTTGAATGCTCGAATGATTTAATGATGCTGGAATGTGGGATTTTACTTGACTTGATTAAAAAAAAAGAGGAAAAAGGATGAGGGTTGAGGAAGCTAATCTAACTTTAGGAATGCAAGACTGATGGATGGTCTTTGATGAAGCTTTGACTAAGTCTTGCTTCGACATGCAATGAACATCTCCACAAGGCTAGTGTGATCTTCTAAGGATAGCTTTATGGTTTTCAAATCATCATTGCAAGCATATACACAATCTAGTTGATGCATATCAACGAAGAAGCAATAATTGAAGTTAAGATTCACTAAATGATTCCAGTTGACCACGCAAGGCACTTTACCATCAGCAAAATGTTAGTAGTATGGATATACAAATTTCACCATTGATCATACAAATTTATTCCATTCACCTAATAACTTGAAATCAAATTGAGAAGTATAAAGACCATGCAAAATGTTGAATCAACACATAGAATTCGCCATTTCTTCAATTAAGTTTACATCTCTTTTGCAACAATATCTTGACAACAATCTTTGCCTTCTCTTTCTACTCTACTCTAAAATGCTAACTGCTCTTGAACTACTGACTATTAACTATTAACCTTACAAATGAAGAAGTGAGGCCTTTTGTAGTTCTCTCATTACATTCAATGGCTCAAATCAATTTGAGATCAATGGCCAAGGTTACAAGATAGAAACCCTAATTAGGGTTTGTTGAACCCATTACAAAACATTTAATGTTTGACCAATGATACAATTACATTTGAGGGGACACGTGTTGATGCAGTCAAGGTAGGGAGATCCAATGAAGGACATCCCATCCTTGCAGCCTAACACAAACACCATGCAAGATATACCGGTAACTGGTAACACAATGCCAGAAATAGCAGAAAGAACAACCGATAACATCACATAATACATTACCGGTAAACAGTATAAACAAATCTTATAACAACTTGAAGAATTACATATACCACATGCTGAACCACAACCTAGGATTACAAAACAACTCTTACAACTTAGATCTATGATCTGCATATGGTTAAGTGCAAGGTAATGAGTCACAAATTCGCGGAAGTCTGTGCGTTGGAAAACACGCTCTTAGAAACGGTGACTCATTTTTTAAAAAATGGTGGCCCGTTTATGCTTCAGGCCCTCAAGCCGAAAGATAGCGAGCGCTCGAGGCGAAAATAAACGGGCCCCCATTTTGTTTTAAAATGGGAGCTCGCTTTCAAACAGGTAAAAAAAGGAACGGGCCCCCGTTTTATAAACGAGCCCCCGTTTTTAAAACGGGGGCCCGTTCTATGGAAGTTGATTCCACAACCCACCACTTTTCTTGGGATTAGGTCCGGGATAGGCCTGGGATGGCCACACTTGAGACTTGGACCTGCAAATTCAAATCTCCATGAATGAAAGCACAAATATGAACTTCTAAAATAGTTTACGTGCTTGTAATTAGAGAATTTTTATACGAAATTAAAACCCATTTCAAATTATACTTTCTAGATTCTAAATATGTCAATTTATTTAAAAATTGATTATTTTAACTATTTTTCATTTAATTTATACTAAATCGGGTCTAGAAACTTGAAATATTAACTAATTTTGTTAATTTAATAACTTTTTTATTTTAATGAATTTTGAAAAAAAATTACATGTCATCAATCTACACAAAATTATTTTCTATTTAAAAATAATAAAAAATAAATGTTAAGTTTACGTTAAATTATGTGGGTCATACACATCAAATTTTTAAAAAGATAATTACGGTCATTAAAAATTAATTTAAAAAATATTTAAAAAAAAAAACAAAAAAACATGCTCATCAATCTTCAGTGTGTTACAAACCGTATCCCAAAATGGTTTGAGAAAATAATTTTAATTGTGTCAAAAAGTGTGGGTCGTACACATGCATGGTATGGTCTTGAAACAAACAATTTTAAAACATAGTTTTTAGAATTTCATTCAACAAGTTATTTTTTATTATGTGGGTATTAAAATAAATTACATATTTGAAAAGTACACTCAAAGGGCTATCTTTTATATTACTGACTTTTTTCAAGATTCAATCTCCAAGTGTTTCAAAATTTAAGCTCAAATGAGACAAAATCTAAAAATTAGGGAAAACACTTCCACTTTTTGACCAAAAAGTGGACTCAGCTTCTTGCACTAACCCAGATCACCCTCTCAACAAATCATCATCCAGTAACAACTTCCACTGTTATGCACTGATCCATACCTCAGCCATCCCGATTTCAGTCTCCCTGGACTAGAATCTCGTCGGAATCAATATACAAATCTAAGATTCATAGATCTTATGCTTGACGAATAAGTCCTTAATAATAGTTTGCACTGATCCAAACTTCAACCATCTTGGCTTCAATTTCCCCATACTAGAATCTCTTTGGAAACAACATCTTCGCTCGATATCTAAACTTTGACCTCTATCTTCCATCTTTTGTCCTCTCAAATGATTCACAAACTTCTATTTATACCGTCCACAAATAATAATAACTCGATCAAGTCGACCCAAAGACCAACCGGTTCATGAAACGTGTAAACAATAACAAGTCGGCTAAAATCATTAAGAGCAACTTCCAATGCACAAAACATCTCGCGGTTCTCCGGGAACTTTGGACAAGACTCAAGAAACATAAATCAACAATCCGCAAGTCACAAAAAATCAATCGCAACTCGATCCAACTTCGCTCAACACATTGCCAGACTAACCAGTAAGAACGTATTAACTAGACCAATATCAGAATCAATAACTCACTGGAATCAAATCCAAATGCCATGAAACTTGAACATGACAAAGACCAAGAACTCAAGGGAATAAATCCAAAACCAAAATGCTAAACTTTCAAACAAGAAGAAATGCCACGATCTCTAAGCAATTCCACTGCTAACTGCTCAATCAATAAGAACTACACCAGTGCTCTTGCATTAGACTCTCGGGGTTAATTGAAAAGTGAGTCCCATCACTTGATCTGGTTTGGCGATGTCCACAAGCTGCCTCAACTTCCTTTTCCAACCAACTGGTACATAACTGGGTCTTCCTCCAACAACAGGTTCACAAACCAGCTCTGATACCACTTGAGGCAGTCAAGGTAGGGAGATCCAATGAAGGACATCCCATCCTTCCAGCCTAACACAAACACCATGCAAGATATATCGGTAACTAGTAACACAATGCTACAAATAGTAGAAAGAACAACCAGTAACATCACAAAATACATAACCGGTAAATAGTATTGTAGACACCCAAAATTGTCCAGTCTAATTAAATAAATAATTATCTAAGCCTAATTCTTCTATTAATTAAATAAATCCTTATTTATTTAATTAATTCATTTATCCTCTTCTAGCCTTATTTCTCATTTAAATAAATACATTTATTTATTTAAATTATCCTTTTCCTAAATTAAATAAATATTTAATTTATTTAATTATCCCACTTCTTCTATTTATTAAATAAATCTTTATTTATTTAATTAATTCATTAGCTTTTTCTACACATGACACATGTCATTCATCTCTTAATTCATACACTACCTACCCCTTTCATTATTTTACTATTTCTTCCACCTACCCTCTAATCCTAGCTGGCCTCTCTTTTTTCTCCTCTCAATCTTATCCCTCCATTTCATATTGTGTCTTCTATTTAAGGAGATGCCTTCTTCATTATCAAACCCTAACAACTGGATCAATTGACTACATTATGATCCTACTTGCAACCACATTCCGTTCTTTGTTGAGCTCTTGTGCATATAAAATCTGAGAGCAAATATATCAAGCAAGATCAATGGAGATAGGAAGAATGGAGATCAAAACCCTATTGGACATGTGATGGTATAATCTTTGAGATTTTGTTTTATTTACATTGTCTTAGGTAATCTTCATATGTTATGGTAGATCTTTGTTGATTGTTAGGCTAGGGTTTTGTGGTTGAATTCATTTAGCCTTTCAATATTGTTATTATTGTTATCCATTTTCACCATATACATTTTGGCATGCCCGGTGGGACTCTTGTCCCTTTGCATTTAACCTTTGTGTTGCAGATTTTGCGTTTTTGAAGTTGCAGATCGGACATTTTTCGACGACATTTTAGGTTTTTCCGCGTCTGTGAACTTTCGGATCGCGTCTCTGATTTTCAGGAGCGTCTGCAGAATCTGGAGTCGCGTC
Organism: Cryptomeria japonica; assembly: GCF_030272615.1. Taxonomy (NCBI): domain Eukaryota; kingdom Viridiplantae; phylum Streptophyta; class Pinopsida; order Cupressales; family Cupressaceae; genus Cryptomeria; species Cryptomeria japonica. The sequence continues at coordinate 968,969 of NC_081408.1, read as the reverse complement.
TGTGTTTTCGACAAGTTTTATTTTGCAGGTCTCAGACAGGAGTGTCTGTGTTTCATAAGCGCGTCTGTGTTGTTTATGCTCGCGTCTGTGTTCGAGAAGGGCGTCTGTGATTTTTGGCCGCGTCTGTGAGTCACAGAACCGCGTCTGTGTCATACAGACGCTTCTGTGTCATGGGTAACAGCGTCTGTGTTTTTACTGTTTCAAAATTTTCAAATTTTCTTTGATTCAATTTTCGGATTTCGCACTTAGGGTTTCAGATCTGGTTTATTTTAGGACTAACCCTTTCAGATCTAGCTAACTAAGTTTGTGCAGCTTGTCTTGGAAGCAAAAAAAACGTTTTTGTTGAAGGCCCCTCTTTCACAAAGTCTTTTGGGTTTCTAAAATTTACCTAACTTGTGTGCTTGCAGGAAGGGGTGATCATTTGAAACAACCCAAACTACTAACAAATTTTGTTGCAGGTCCTTGGCTAGGGTTTTGAAATTTTGTTGTGTGCCTTGTTTTCATAGATTAGCAAACACTTCCATTGGTGCACTAAAATTGAATCATTGTCTTTTGTGTCTTAAGCAATAGGCTCTTTTTGTTTAATCTTTAGAGGGCCTGTCTTCCCGTGTGGTCATTAGGACTACTAGTGAGAAGAGAACGACCCAAGTGGTAGCAAAAGAAAAACCATCTTCTTCCAAACCACTATAAATAAATGTATTCATGGTGAAAACTATGAATAACGTGTGCTGATTAGTTCATACCGACACTATGTCTCCCCATAAACCCGTTTGATCAAATTTATTTGATCATTTGTAGGGCGTAACCCCTACCGGTTGGGAGCCTTCTGTATTTACAGAGCTGAAAGTGCCGCATGTATGGCCACACGAGTGGATGCCCTTACTAGCACCTTTTTGTTTTAGAAGCCCAAATCCTTCTAGTTGTTGGGGTAGGAGGTCGGACCTCTGGTAGCGGCCCACACACATACGGTTCTTAGTAGAGATACAAAGTTCGCCATGGGGAGTTTTCATGGGGACTGATGCTTGGCTGACTTGAGAAGTGAGTGCTGAGGGTGGAGTCAGTGAGGTCAAGCATCTAAGTATCCGCTCTGAATACCGTAGCCTCGGGGGTAAAACCCTATGTGGGATCAACAACTATTGTCTTGGCCAGCCATAAGAATTGTGCTTGTCTTATGTTAAACATTCAAAACATTCAAGACCAAACAACAAAACATTGTGTCTTTTGTGTCTTCAAGTCTATGCAAAACATCTTACATCAAACAACACACTTTCTTGGAGTCATTTTGGGAGTCTAAACACTTGCAAACATTGAGTCCTCATCAACATTGTGTCCTCTTATCACGAAAAACAGTCAAACAGTCGGATTTGGTCACAACAAAACAACTTCACAGATTGGAAAAATTGCATGAAGTTTACAGAAACGCGTCTGTGTCTGTTTTAACCGCGTCTGAGTCATCTAAGCGCGTCTGTGAAGGGCATAATAGCGTCTGTGTGTCTAGCAGCGTCTGTGTCGAACAGAGACACGTCTGTGTCTGGGAATCGCGTCTGTGAAGTATACAGAAGTGTCTGTGTCCAGAATTGAAAATTTTTACAGTCCAGCAAATAAAAGAAATCAGTTTCGGAATACTTGAGCTTCCTAGGTTGTTTCTTCAGGTTTCATCTAGCATTCAACCTGTCATTGGGTCTCACATAGTCCATCATTGCTTCACATCTCATTTTACATTCATACTTGTCTAAACTTGGGTCAAAAGGTCACTTGCTTGTCCTCATCATACTTTGTCAACACACTACATACAACTACACTTTGCTAAGTGGTCCCTCATCAAGGTTTCTTACCTTTGGGTCTCATTTGGTCTTACTTAGAGTCAAGGTCAGCTTACCTCATCAAGAGAAACTATCCTCTCTTTGGAAGTCACACCTACTCTACTACATACATACTTGGTCTTACACTTTGGACATTGCAAGTACACCTCAGATTCATTTTCACTCCATACAACTCTTGGTCTTCCATACTCTTTCCACTTTCATCTAGTCTCTTACATCTTGGTCTATACCTAGTTCATGGTTGAAACCCGTCTTCAAAAATCTAGGAGAAAAGCTAAAGAAGCTCAAGAGTCCGCAAACATGAGTTCTTATGAGTATGACAACGATTTATTTTTCAATCCTGAGCACACTACATTGCCTGACATGGATGTTTATAGAAACATTCCAAATGTGGAAAACGCAGACACTACAAACAACAATGCTACACACAATGACAATGTGGACAACTTTTCAATACATTCAGCAGATGTAGAAGAATCCATAATGAATCCCCATTTCAATAGATTGGTTGAAGAGACAATGAGGAGGGATAGACAATACTTTTTACACATGATGGCACAAAGTGGAGCCAAGATACCTCATGATTTTGACATGTCTCAACTTATGGAAAATCGACCTTTGCAACAAACTCACTCCAACAGGGATCAAAGGAGACCTAATAGTGGAGGAAATAGAGGACCGCATATGGTACCTGAATCACCATCAACTTTGCTTCAAAAAACAGAAGTCCCACATGCACATGGTCAAACATATGATACTTACCTTCGAAGACCATTATGGAAGTCTTATGCAGACAGATATGCTCAATCACATGCTCAAGCTATGGATCAACCAAAACAATTGGACATTCAAAGGCATGCTCAAAATTTGGACACAAGGAAACCTCATGTCAAATTTGGGGACAACACAATAGAACATGACATGCCTATAGAATATGGTATACATGCACAAAATAGATATGGGGTTCCTCAATATGAAGCTATACCAAGTGCTCCATATATGTTGCATCAATATAGACCTCCTCCATATGAACATGTGTATGATCAATATCATCCATACATGCAACAAGCTCCTCCTCAAATTGGTGCCTCAAACATGGGGTATACTACAAGAAGTCGATCTCCACCTAAGAGCAATTTGGAGCAACAAATCAGAGATTTACAAAAGAAAATGGAGGACATGAATACACCAAAACCAACATACACTATGAGAGACATATGTCCTTATCCATTTGATAAGAGCATTCCAATGCCTCCATTTCCTGCACACTTTGTGACGCCAAAATTTGACAAGTATAGAGGAAAAGGGGGCACCAAGGCACACATAAGACAATTTTTCACAGCTTGCATTGAGGTAGCGGCAGAAGAAACATATTTGATGAGATTGTTCCCACAAAGCTTAGGCGATCAAGCTATGGAATGGTTCTCTCAATTACCACCTGGTATTAAGTCATGGGGTGACTTAGCAGAGGCATTTATTCAGCATTTCTCCTACAATATTGAGACAGATATCTCAGTCACTACTTTGTGCAATACCAAGCAAAGAGAAGGAGAATCTTTTGCGTCATTTTTACAAAGATGGAGAAATATAGCTAGCAGATGCTCTTGTGAAATTCCATAGAAACAAATGGTAGAAATGTTCACTCAAAACGTTAACAAGGATATTGGCTATGATCTAAGGAAAGCTTGTTTGTCCACCTTCAAGGATGTCATTGAAAAGGGATTAGCAACATAAAAGGTCTTAATTGAACAAGGAGTCATTAAGATATTCAAGGAAAACAAAGATGACTTTAAAGGAAAAGACAAGCTAAGATTTTGGAATAAAAACAAGAACACAGTCAATGATGGTGTTGTTGATGCTAACACAGTGCGACCCAAATTCATTTTTTCTGGATCAAGTTCTACAAACAATCAAGTGAATACTCAAACAACTTCTAGACCACGAAGGAAGTACACCCCATTGGGAGAACCACTTGAATCAGTCTTCAAAAAGCTTGTGGCAAATAAAGTGATCACAGTTCTAGATTTTCCTCCATATGAACCAAAGGTCAAACCAAATTGGTGGAACCATGATGAATATTGTGAATTTCATAAGAGCAAGGGTCACAAGACAAGTAATTGCCATCGACTGAAGAACATTGTGCAAGATCTCATTGATAGAGGTGACATTGAGATTGAGGGACACTCATCCAATCAAGAACATGAGATGTTTAAGGAACCATTCCCAAAGCATGACAAAGGAAAAGCTAAAGTCACAGATGATCAAGCCAACTATACTAGAGCACCTTACAACTATGACTCAACTATCAATCACATCTCAATGGACAATCATATCTCTACTATTACCATCAAGAACAAAAATCCTGAGAATCCTCCTCAGAGACCCAAGATTGTTCTAAGAGGTGTTGGATCTTCTTCCGAACCTACCTCTGAATGTCATGTTACAACTCATCGAGGTAAAATTACGTTGCCAGGTGCCTCCACTAAAAATACCGCTTCTTCATCAACCAAGCCTGAGTATGACCTTGTAGAACAGTTAGGGAAGACACCCGCGCTCATCTCCATCCTAGAGCTCCTACGTATATCCCTCGCTCATAAAGCTATTCTTGACAAAATCTTGAGAGACACTGTTGTTCCTACTGATCTGAACGTGGACCAGTTTCAAGCCATGGTGGGATACCTTTCCATTCCACATTCCCTTACATTCACAGAAGCCGATGACGCCTCCGTAAGTCAGCCACATAATGCACCTTTACATGTTGAAGCCTTCATACACAAACATCGAATAAAGCGAGTCTTGATAGATGGAGGAGCTGGTCTAAACATTTGTACATTGAGCACCATTAAACAATTGGGATATTCTGATAAAGCTGTGAATTCAACAAATCAAATCACCATCAAGGCATATGATGATGAAGAGCGCTCATCCAAGGGCACAGTCACCTTACCTCTAAGAATTGGGCCAGTCATAAAGGATGTGGCTTGTCAGGTCCTAGATCTGGATCTCACTTATAATATATTGCTAGGACGTCCTTGGATTCATGAAATGAGGGCAGTCCCATCGACATATCATCAATGCATTAAGTTTCCTCATAATGGAGTCGAGGTAACAGTTAATGGTGATCCTAATCCGTTCATATATTGCAATAACCTGAGATCACATACTGAAACCATCATTCCCCATAATCGTGAGGCTGCTCCTTCTTCGGCGTACATTGACCCTGAGTCATTGAAACCTTCGACATCAAAACAAGGTGAACTTAAAGGCAAATTTCAGGACAAAGGCATAGGAGAATACACTTTAAATCAGACCACGTATTTACGACAAGTCATGAGCTCTCCAAAAGAATATGGAAGGCCACATCCTAACAAGCAAATATCCATCATGATACTCAAATGGGATCCTACTACCTTTCAAAGATGGGGCGAACTAGAAGAGGAAGATTTATACAAAATGCTCTACAAAGACATTGAAGAGGACACACAAGATCAGATCAATATACCTTGTGAGAAATATGGCAAAGGCTTCAAGATTCTACAAAAATTCGGGTATGATGGAAAAAGCCCTCTTGGGTTACGCAAAGAAGGCGTCATGGAGCCCTTACAACCTGAATTGACTGTAAAAAGGGAACGCTCAAAGGGACTTGGTTTTTTGACTTCCAAGATCCATACTAAAAGGACAGAAGAGGCATCACAAATCAAAGTTGCCAAAGTTCAACAAGAAGATTACTATTCCACAGATTCCAACGAATGGGAATGGGGTTCAGACAAATCCTCTAGTGACTATGAGCTCACCGAGACATTCAGAGAGCCAGATGAACCCACAGAAGAAGAGGAATTTTATAAAAAGTTCAAAGTTGGTCAAGAAACAACCCATAAGGATTGCACACAGTCTTCGTCTCAAGGTTCTAGGTCGAAATCACATAGGATGAGAACGCCTGTCCCGGAAGGCGCTACTAGTGACGACAATTTGGATTCGCTTGCGATCGAAACTGATGAGGAGAGTGCCATCGATGACCTCGACGATTGCCTTGATGTACTCGAATATAACCACATCCTCACTCTTAGCCCTGCAAACTCCGAAAACATTAAAGGCCTTCCCCTTGTTCACCACCAACTCATTAACTGGGATTATGAAGGACCAGCACAATTTGACACATTTCAAAATGACGAAGCTATTATTGACTATCTTGGCATACGAGATGATCTTCCCCCTGGGGACCACAAAGCAGGATACACCATAGAACTCAACAACATGGCATATTTTGGTGAGGGTGTCGGACCTTCCAGTCGCAAAAATGTGAAAATAAGAACAAATCAAGGGTCTTATGGCAAAAACCACACTGTGGCACTATCTGATCCCAAAAAAGTAAAAAGAAAGGATGTATTTGAGGGCGAAAACCTCTCCGAGGCACCCGAAGATGGAAGGCTCGACATTCTCCCAGCATTATATGAGGAAAAATCATCCATGTTGGTAGAGGAGACTATCAAAACAAACATTGGTACAAAAGAGGTTCCACACAACATATTCCTGGCTCAATCATTGACAGAGTCCGAAAGGTCAAAATTCATAAGCTTCTTCAAAGAACAACAAAACAACTTTGCATGGTCATACGCTGATATGCCTGGACTAGATCCGGATTTGGTAATGCATCATTTGACAGTCAAACCGAGGGCAAAGCCAGTGAAATAGAAATTAAGAAAAATGCATCCACAAGTGGCATTACTAGTCAAAGCAGAGCTGGAGAAGTTATTGGATGTTGGATTCATACGCCCAATTGATTATCCCGAATGGATCTCCAATTTAGTACCTGTCAGTAAACCAGATCGCAGCATCAGAATATGTACAGATTTCAGAGACATCAACAAAGCTTGTCCGAAAGATGACTTCCCATTACCAAATATTGACTTGATCGTTGATCTCACAGCAGGTCACGAAATGTTATCTTTAATGGATGGATTTTCTGGTTATAATCAAATCAGGATTGCACCCGAGGATCAACACAAAACATCATTCACTTGTCCATGGGGAACTTTCTGTTGGAATGTCATGCCCTTTGGGCTGAAAAATGCAGGTGCTACATATCAAAGAGCAATGACCACTATCTTTCATGATCTCATGCACATAACCGTGGAAGATTATGTTGATGATCTCTTGGGTAAATCAATAGATAGAGATACACATTTGGACATACTTTCAGTCATCTTTGATCGGTTGGAAAAATACAAAGTAAGATTAAACCCCAAGAAATGTGTTTTTGGAGTAACCTCTGGGAAGCTCCTAGGATTCATTGTGTCCAAAAGAGGAATCGAAGCCGATCCAACAAAAGTCAAGGCTATCTTGGACATGCCGCCACCCAGAAATATCAGTCAACTTCGATCCTTACAAGGGAGACTCCAGTCTATACAAAGATTCATAGCACAACTTGCAGATAAGTGTAATCCTTTCCAGCACCTGCTACATAAAAATATCAAGTTCAAATGGGATGATAACTGTCAACAAGCTTTTCAGACGCTCAAAGATTATCTTTTGAATCCGCCAGTTTTGATGCCACCAATTCCGGATCAGCCTTTGTTACTATACATATCAGCTACTCCAACAGCACTGGGGGCACTCCTAACACAACAAATAGCTGACGGCAAGGACAAAGCAGTATACTATATCAGTCGCACATTGGTGGGATATGAGCTAAACTACACACCAATCGAGCATGCATATCTCGCTGTGGTCTTTGCTTCATAGAAATTACGACATTATATGTTCACTCATAAGACTAAGTTGATTGCAAGAATTGATCCATTAAAATATCTTCTCAATAAAGCAACACTTACTGGGCGACTGGCCAAGTGGGTAATGATCTTGAGTGAATTCGACATCGAGTATGTGGACAGAAAAGCAATAAAAGGACAAGCAATCATGGATCAATTAGCAGATGCCCCCATGATTGATGATGTTCCTCTAAATTTAGAATTTCCAGATGAATCCATTTTAACGATATCACATGCAAGGCCATGGCAACTGTACTTTGACGGTTCATACACAACATGGGGCAGGAGCTGGTATTCTCTTTATAACTCTTCAAGGCGATTCTATACCAAAATCATACTGCTTATCATTTCCTTGCACTAACAATATAGCGGAATATGAGGCATTAACAACTAGATTACGAATTGCAGTTTAGTGGAAGATCCAAGAACTTCGTGTTTTTGGGGATTCTCAACTTGTCATCCGTCAAGCAACTGATGATTACCAAACAAAAGATGAAAAATTAATTCCCTACAAACAAATGGTGGATTATTTGAAACAGCACTTCACAAAGATAGATTTTGAGCAGATACCAAGAGAGCAGAATCGTGCTGCAGATGCCATGGCTACAATTGCTTCACTAATTGATCTACCTCAAAATGAAACCTGCTATGAGTTCCTGGTAGACAACCTGTTGGTTCCTTCATATGAGATCACTCCTACTAAAATGATATGCGTTGTTGGTCCTGAATCCCAGTTATATGGTTCCATATTCACATATCTTCGTGACAATATCCTACCTCTTGATCTATCAAATAACCAACGCCGCACTTTCATTCGCCAATCCTCTCGATATGTCATTCTAGCTGATATCCTATACCGACGAGGTCTAGATGGCACTCTTCTTAGATGTTTAGAAAGCGACAAAGCTCAGATTGCGTTACGTGAAGTGCATGAAGGGATATGTGGTCCGCATGCTAGTGGTCCTACCTTGGCCAAGAAACTCATCAGGACTGGATATTACTGGCCCAATATGGAAAAAGACTCATATCAGTTTGTCAAGAAATGTAAGCAATGTCAAATTCATGGAGACCTCATACATGCACCAGCACAAGAACTACAACCACTTGCATCTCCTTGGCTCTTTTGTCAGTGGGGACTCGATCTCATAGGCAAGATTCACCCTCCTTCTTCCAATGGTCATAAATTCATTATCACAGCCACAGAGTATTTTACAAAGTGGATTGAAGCTGTGCCTCTCACACAAGTCACTGGAAAACAAATTGCTACCTTCATCCTTAACTATATCATTTGCAGATATAGTATTCCTCATTCCATTATTTCTGATAACGGGCGTCCCTTCAAAAATTAGGATGTTCGTGAACTCTGTGACCGCTTCCATATTTTCCATCGTTTCTCCACACCATATTACCCCCAAGGTAATGACCAAGCTGAGGCATCTAATAAAACAATTCTTCAAATCCTCAAAAAGACAGTCGACGACGCTGGCCGTAATTGGCATATCCAACTCAATCCTGCACTTTGGGCCTACCGCACAAGTGTCCGCACACCTACAGGAGCTACACCCTATTCACTTTTCTATGGCGCTGAAGCCATCTTGCCTATTGAGGTCGAGTTACCTTCTTTATGGGTCTCTTTGCAAAACATCATCAGCAATGAAGATTACAGGGTCTCTCGCTTACAAGAACTAGAACTGCTAGATGAACGAAGACACACTGCTTTTAATCATCTCAAGGCTTACCAACAACGAATGAGTCGCAGCTACAATCACAAAGTCAAGCCTCGCACATTTGAGGTGGGTGACTTAGTTCTCAAAGAAAACCCCAAAAATCAGCAAGATAGAGAGAAGAAGGGCAAGTTCGAACCAAATTGGCTTGGTCCTTACATCATCACAGCGGTATATGGATCTGGGGCATATCAGCTCTCAACTACAGAAGGTGAACCTTTGGAGGATCCTATCAACAGCATGCACCTTCGCCGGTTCTACACATAGTTCTCCAGAATATCCTAATTCAAAAATACAAAAAGAATTAAAAAAAATTCAAAAATACAAAAAAAATATAAAAACAAAAAAATCGTTACTTGGTGAAAACCTAGCAAACAGGCGCCTTGTGACACAAAAAAAAATTTGAAAAATCCAAAAAAGTAAAGAGAAATAATTTCGTCCAACGGTGAAAACCACTTCGGTGGCGCCCTGGGCAAGTATCATGGTGAAAACTGGGTCACTAGCACCATGCATAGAGACATTGCTCCTCCCTCCTTCAGGATTCACTTTCATCCTTTCACTTTGCACACACTCACAACCTATTCACTCTCAATAAACTTACCCATTACCATCATGGCTTGTTATTTATCTACCCAAGATTGGTTAGCCGTTCATAATAAGCCTCCCTTCCCATCCATAATAAATCAGATCCTATCTGTGGCTAAGGCAATTCCTACGTCTAGTGATGGGTGTGGAACTAAGAACATCACATGTTTCGAGGAGTACAGTTTCTTCCAGCTTTCTTCAGTCTATTCGCACACAATCCGCAATAAAGCAACATTTGCATCACAGATCCGCAATAAAGTTTCGTCTTCTCCGCAATAAAGTATTAGTTTCATGGATTCAGTCAGTTTTAGATGCGACACAGCAGCAACAATGAGCTTCAACAAATCAAATCTTTCAACAGATTCAGACAACATATGGTTCAGTGCTATTTATCCTTTTTGTGAAAGTAAACATTGTGACCACAATCAAATAAGACTTATACAAGTGACAAGAGACACTAAACTTGAGGACTACAGTGGATGTTGGTGTCGAGTCTTGGTTTTCTTTTGATTTTATCTTTTGGTGACATGTCTTTTAGCTTTTCCAGGATGTCTTTGACTAGAGATTCTATCTCTAGGATGTCTTTGACTAGAAAGGCGAGGATGGGGTATCGTCACCTATTTGCATTTGCTATCTGTGGATTGTCTTTTAGTAATGCTATGACTTGTCCAAGGATATGAGGACACTGTGAGTCTAGTGTGAACCGGGGCATTCCTTGTTTGTGACCGTCTTATCTCCATGCAAATAGGTACAATGACTTTCTGGGTCAAACATATGCCTCAATTGTCATAACCTATTTTGCCATAATAAAGCTCAATGATGATAACGCACAAGAAGCTCTTTCACGTTCATATCTTCTGTCTTCCATCCCCCTTTCTTGATTGACTTCCATCATCCTTCTTGAGTCCACGTAGCCTGCTATCACATGACTGAGTATAATGACACACCAAAAACATTTGCATTTCATGTAGTTTGCACCTGCATTACCACATATAAGCATTTCATACAAACATATAGAAATCACAACTGCATCACATCCTGCACACAACACCTGTTAGCACAATTTACATTTACATTATTATATTCATCTGCATTACATACATTCACATTTGCATTGGCATAACATATACAACATAAAAGAACAAAAAATATTGCATTGCATCATGTACATATTTGCATCCATATCATAAGCATCACATAAGAACATCTCATCACATAGGTACACATGCATATAGCTGCCGCAAAAATGAATCATCTCATATATATAATCAACAGTGTCATAATACAATGATGTCAAAATCATATGGCTACAAAATCACCCGCAGGTGTCTACAATACAAAAATGGTACAAATACTGATACAAGGGAGCCCTCTATGGCTATGATGAACTCCCTCTCTCGGAGCCGCCTGGCCTCGACGGAATCTGAGCCCTAGAAGGACCCGCCCCAGGATCATCCTGCCTGTCCCCTCTATCTGGTGGTGGTGGAGGACCCATGACCCCACCACTCGATGCCTGTCTCCTCCGGCTCCCTCCCGTAGCTGTCGCTGTCTGCGATGGTCTATGGAAGCTCCTCGCCTGCTGATCCGCTGGCACGACACCATAATACAGGTCCCTCCAGTAGGCAATCTCCTCTCCGGCTCGTAGGACATATGCGTAGCCTGCTCCTGTGTCCTCCGCCGCCTGCCTCCCTACCCTCAGCGCTGTCTCAGCCTCCGTGTAGCGCTGAATCGCCTGATCCCTCTCCCACTCAGTATCCCTGAGCCTGGTCCTGAGTCGGTCCCTCTCCCTCTCCAGATCCTGGATCTCATCTGCGTGGCCCTGGCAGATCTCCCTGAGCTAAATCAGCTCATCCTCCTCTGGATCCCCACCCTCTGCCTCTGCCTGTGGCTCTCCCTCTGCGGGTGCCTGTCCCTGTGCCTATACTGGTGCCTGAACGGGTACCTATCTCAGTACATGCCTAGGTCCTTGTACCTGTCTCCGTCCATGCTCCTGTGCTTGTACTGGCACCTGTCCCTGTACCTGTCCCTGTGCTCTAGGACCCTGTGCTGTCGGTACCTGCAGGGGCAATCCACTGCGACCCCTCACCACTTGGGCCTATCCCTCCTGTCCACCCTCCCTTTGAGGTGCCACCCTCCTCTCCCCAACTACTCCCCTCCGCCTCCGTCGGCCTCGGCCTCCATCACCCCCACCATCATCATCATCATCTCCTCCTCCATCTCCCTCCAGTAGCTCTCCTGGATCTGTCAATCGAGGGAATGGATGCTTGGCCCAATATGCTGCATACTCCGCATCCATCCCGGCGTCCTCGATCTCTGGCCACATATCCCAGGGTAGGGGCACCATCTCTGCCAGCTGTGTCAGTGCTTGATCATATGACAATAAAGGCCCGAACTGCGCTTGATCCCTAACTGTACGGGCATACATACCTGAGCCTCGTGGCATCCTCTGGATCCTGCCATACTGCCTACATACTCTGTCCACCAGCTGTCTCTCCAGTATATAGGGCATCCGCCCAATCGGATACCTGCTCCAGAAGGTGTAAGGCAGCTCCACTACGTCATCCTCCCACTCCTCGCATCCCAGATACGGCCTCCAGATGACTACGTCAATGTCATCTATCACTCGCCGCGAATGCTCTAACCTGCCAATCCGAGGCTGCGAAGTGATCATGTCACACAGATGAACAAAACTCTGTCCATGACCTCTCCCTCTGAAATGTATCGGTCGTGTAATAAGCAGATGCTCGTATGCCCAAACCTGCAGTAGTGTCACTCCACAACCCAGTCCCACTGATCCATGGTATACAAACTGGTGAAGCTCATAATATAGGTGGGCCAACACACATGGACCCCATGCATATCTGGTGTGCTGCGTCACCAGTGTCTCCAGTGCTCCTCCCCAGCCCACTGCCAACCCCTATGTCGCCCTGTCCGGACATAGGAACCCACTGATAGCTCCTCCAATCATAGCTGGCAAGGCTAACCCTGTCGCAGTCATGGTGTCCCATGCCACATGTCCTGCTCTCATCTCTAGGCTAGGATCCTAAAACACCCGTCTCAAAGCCTCTTTGTCTCCGTCACGATCATATAGAATCAGATCTCCATCAATCGGTATATGTAGAATCCTGTAAACATCCTCAAGGGTGACTGTCATCTCACCCATCGGCAAATGGAATGTGCAAGTCTCTGAATGCCATCTCTCGGCCAGCGTAGTCAGCAAACCCATGTTTTCCCGAAACTCAGGCACATACAGCACGTGTCTCAAACCCATCTCCTCGATGGCAGCTCTATCCTGAAACGACAACTCCGGTCGCAACCTCTGTGTCGATGGGAATCTCTCCCGTGACTCTAACATAGGCAAATACTCCTGCAGTCAAGTAAATCAATCATGTCAGTCATCGTGGCATTCACTATTCATCACAAAATGCTACTCGCTGTCTAAATGCATATGGTTATCTATCTCAGTGACACTCATTGTTCATCACAAAGTGTTGCTTTTATCCTAGTAGTGCTCCCTGTTCATCACAAAGTACTACGTGTGTGACACTCCCTATTCATCACAAAGTGTTACTCACATTTTGCACTCCCTGTTCATCACAAAGTACTCTATCTTGGTGCTCCCTGTTCATCACAAAGTGCCTTGATCTATCCTAGTCTTCCTAGAGGACCTGCTTGAGTGTATCCTCTCAGCAGCTTATCCAATCGACAGCGTATGTTCATCACAGAACTGCCGATTTGACCTAGAAGACCAAAACCTTGCATTTTTCAGACATAAACGCGTTTCTAACTCACAAACGCACCTATAGACTGCACAAGCACGCCTAAACAACACAGACGCGCCTGTTTGACATAAACGTGCCTACATTGTTCACAAACGCGACTTTGCAACATAAACGCCTCTGAAGGACGTAGACGCACCCGCATTTGGCACAAACGCGGTTCCAGACACAGACGTGCCTGGCACCGACACAGATGCGCCTGTCTGACACAAACGCATCTGACACCGACGCAGACGCGGTTTCTCAGTTTTTGCATTTTTTGCACCCTACTTCTAAGCGCATTTATTGCTCTATTCGGCATGCATTAATGACAAAAACAAATGCGTCAAATTACGAGGAGGTTTGGTGGTACTTACCGGCTCTCCTGCCTCTGCTGGCCTCTGAAATCGACGAACATGGTCGAATCTGTGTATGAAAGCCATCGCTGCTGACTGCTGCTGCTCTTTTTCTCGCTCTGCACTTTGATCTCGTGAGGGTGTAGATGACAATGAGGATGTCTTTTGCCCGTGGTCTATTTTATAGCCTACCCTAGCCCTCGCCTTCATTTTCTGAGTCAGTCTTCTTCATCCCGTGACTCTGTCACTTTATTCGGTCAGTCCATTCTATCCTTCCTTTCTTATCGAGAGATTGTCTGCAATCTTTTCAGACATTTTCATCCAATCTCTCGAGGGGGCATATCATTCCCATCTTGGGGCAACTTTGTATCAGTTCATCTTATCTTCTTTGAAACAACGCGACAAGCCGCATTGTCTCAAAGAGGGGCAAAATGTAGACACCCAAAATTGTCCAGTATTATTTATTTAATTATCTAAGCCTAATTCTTCTATTAATTAAATAAATCCTTATTTATTTAATTAATTCATTTATCCTCTTCTAGCCTTATTTCTCATTTAAATAAATACATTTATTTATTTAAATTATCCTTTTCCTAAATTAAATAAATATTTAATTTATTTAATTATCCTACTTCTTCTATTTATTAAATAAATCTTTATTTATTTAATTAATTCATTAGCTTTTTCTACACATGACACATGTCATTCATCTCTTAATTCATACACTACCTACCCTTTTCATTATTTTACTATTTCTTCTACCTACCCTCTAATCCTAGCCGACCTCTCTTTTTTCACCTCTCAATCTTATCCCTCCATTTCATATTGTGTCTTCTATTTAAGGAGATGCCTTCTTCATTATCAAACCCTAACAACTGGATCAAGTGACTACATTATGATCCTACTTGCAACCACATTCCATTCTTTGTTGAGCTCTTGTGCATATAAAATCTGAGAGCAAATATATCAAGCAAGATCAATGGAGATAGGAAGAATGGAGATCAAAACCCTATTGGACATGTGATGGTATAATCTTTGTGATTTTGTTTTATTTACATTGTCTTAGGTAATCTTCATATGTTATGGTGGATCTTTGTTGATTGTTAGGCTAGGGTTTTGTGGTTGAATTCATTTAGCCTTTCAATATTGTTATTATTGTTATCCATTTTCACCATATACAAGTATAAACAAATCTTATAACAACTTGAAGAATTACATATGCCACATACTGGACTATAGCCCAGGATTACAAAACAACTCTTACAACTTAGATCTATGATCCATAAATCATCCTCTCAACAAATCATCAACTGGTAACAGCTTCCACTGTTATGCATTGATCCGGACCTCAGTCATCCTGGGTCCAGTCTCCCCGGACTAGAATGTCATCGGAATCAATATACAAATCTAAGATCCGTAGATCTTTTTCTTGACGAATAGGTCTCTAGTAATAGTCTGCATTGTTCTACACTGATATATACCTCAGCCATCTTAGCTTCAGTCTCCCCGAACCATAATCTTTCTGGAAACTACATCTTCGCTTGATCTATAAACTACGTCTTCTATCTTTTATCTTTTATCTTCTATCTTCTGTCTTCTCAAATGATTCACAAACTTCTATTTATATCGTCTGCAAATAATAATAACTTGATCAAGTTGGCCCAAAGACCAATTGGTTCATGAAACATGTAAACAATAACAAGTCAGCTAAAATCATTAAGAACAACTTCCAATGCACAAAACATCATGTGGTTCTCTGGGAACATCGGACAAGACTTGAAAGAAACATAAATCAACGATCCGTAAGTCACGAAAAACAACCGAAACCCGATACAACTTCACTCAACACACTACTAGACTATCTGGTAAGAACATATCAACTAGGCCAATACCAGAATCAATAACTCACCAAATCGAATCCAAATGCCATTAAACTCGAACATGACAAAGACCACAAACTCAAGGGAATAAATCCAAAACCACAACAGTAAACTCTCAAACAAGAAGAAATACCATGATCTCCAAGCAATTCCACTACTAACTGCTCAACCGATAAGAACTACATCGGTGCTCCTGCATCACATGTCCTTCTATGAAAACTCAACTAGTAGATGACAAGGGTAGGTACATCGAACTTTGTGCCCATGTAATAATCTTCTTCTTTGTTAGGTTCATCGAATCTAGACGCCTTATCATGAAATGGTATGAATTGTTAAATGATGACTGGGCACCACCTAAGCTTGATTGATTGTAACTCATCACAAGGGTGTAGTTGAATGCGAGATATCTCTTGATATTCAACATGTGTGAGCGCTTGATGTGATGACGACTTTGTGTTGGCAATTGACACTCATCCGATGACTTTTGATGCTTGATTTATGGTTTAGGGTTGTCATTGATGGCAACTCTTTTTGGAGATTCAGTCCGGTAGTCGTGATTCCTCTTATTTGGAAGTAGGAGTTAGCCGATAAAATAGGGCTATCTTGTTAATGTTTTTGTTTGATAAGAAATTTGATTATTGTGGTGATTTTGGTGATTGATTTCGTGTTCTCGGTGAATGGGAAGATCCTTAGGAAGCATGTGATTATGCTCTTTTGGTTTGGTGCTATGTTTTGTTAAAGATTGAAGCCGACTTGAAGCTACACATTACACTTTTTGAAGCCGACTTGAAGGAGATTATTTTTGTTAAGACCAAATATATAAGATTGATTTGGCAATTGGTTTTCGATGTATTACTATTGTGGCGATCAACTTTGGTGTGATTGAGCACAGTTTCATGTGCACATTTGGTTGATAGATAATTTGGTAGCTGACTGGGGCAGAAACAGAGTATTAGCAGAGCGAGTACAGTCAGAGACTTAGTGCTTAACCGAAACTCATTTATGCATTGTCAGATGCTACTTTAGAGTTAATTTCATTGTAATCAAATTGTAAGTCAGTGATACTTCCCTGAGGGTTGTAGCCTTCCGGGTTATTGTATATGAGCAGTGAGCCTGAATGCAAGTGCATTCCCCATCTATGTAATATTTATGTACTCCTGGCCATAGTATATGAATATTGTGGGTTCTAGCCCCATCGTGGTTTTTCCCTTTCCGGGTTTCCACTTAAAAATTCTGGTGTTGTGGAGATTTGTAGTTTATTTATTGTTTGTTTATGTTCTTTACTGTTATACATTGGTAACCGGTGTATAAAGAAGAAGTTTATGAATTTGATTTCTGGCAGATCACTGATTCATCCCCCCCCACTTCACTGATCCCTGATTCTAACACTTCAGTCATGTTGATCTTTTAACTTTGATTAACTCTTCTGAAACTTGCCTTGTCGCGATCACCTGCATTCGCAATCACCTACATTCATTTGGTTGTATTGAAAATGATTCTTGGATTTTCGAATTGTGAAAATTTCATCCTTGAATGCTTGACGTTGATAGTTGCTCCTTATGTTGATTGTTTGCATTTGGTGTAGGCTTTGTCATCGCCTATACATGATCCTCATTGTGCCTTGATGTGCACATTGTGGCTAGAGTGACTCCTATTCACGCCTTGCATGAGCATGTGACTCGACGATCCCATCATCTACCTTGCAAAGACCTGGATCATCGTCGTAGACCGCCTTCGCACTGTCATGACTTTTGTATATCATGCTTGTAAATTTAGGTATGTGAAATGTTTCACCAGTTACTCCCTCAGAGAGATAAGCTATCTCTCTTCCATCTGGTGTGCATCTGGTGTGGTAATCATTAGGATCCTAACGTCTCACGCATTCAACGATGAACTCGTTGCACTGCACTACTAAGGGGAAGTTGGCTGCCTTGACAATGCCACTCTCTATCTTCGCTTCTGTGAGTCCTGTCGATCTGATGGTGTAAAGCAAGATTTGAAATTTCTTCATGTCAGTGCGTCCAAGGTTCGTGTCACCTACGTCGTCCCAATATGATGCGACCTTTCACTCGACGATGACGCTCTTCAAGTCCTCCTTGATAAGTGCCTGTCGCGAACTTGCCATTATGTGCCTGCGAGAATTGATTAAGTGAGTATTTTAATATGGCAAATGAGTGATTGAAAACTGAAAAAATACTTAATAATAACCCCGTCATTAATAATATAGCCAACCGCAACAAAACCAAAAGCAATGAAGACCTGCTTGCGATAAATTAAACACAATATGAAATCTGGTCCTTGACAAGACAAGAAAATTGTCTCAGATCGGCCATGTAACTTCAGGGAAAATGATTGATTTGCTGATTATATTCAAACCTTTAGAATGGACAAACCAATTCCTTCAAAATTCGTTGGTCGGCTGAATGTATGGGACGATCTTGACCCCTGTCACACTTTTTTTAATGCACAAAAGGGTTCCAAGGGGAACAGTCTGATTAAGTATGATAATTGCTGAGACAATTAAGTCTCAGATCTGAACCTTATATTTTCACCTTTGAGTTTAATCTGGCTGTATGATGACGAATTCACTCTCAAACTGATAATTCTTAGTTAGAGTCACTATTTAGATTTGAATTTCTTATCATAACTCAGAATCGTGGCTAATCAAAATGCAATTTACTGTGGCAGGATCGATTGGGAATGAACTCGCTGTGAGTGCCTTGCTGGGTATGAATCATGGTAGGTCAAATATGATCGCCGTGAAGACACAACTAAGTGCAAACTATTGATCAATATTGCAACGTGTCTAATTGCCTTGAAGCGAAGGCGATGCAAGTAGATGAATTTGAAACGCCGCTGTTACCAATTCGGTGATATCAAAATGAAGTCGCAGCTCATAAATCGAGATCGCTAAATTCTTGAGATTGAAATCGCTTGCCTCCAAAGTCGCCATGTGCATAAATATCATCCAAAATTCAAGTTGTAATTGCTATGGATGCGTTCATTTGTCATAGCAACATAATCTTATTGTCTACTGGTATTGAAGGTAGCCGATAGTCGCAGTATAAAAGATACTTGTTGTACCTCAACCATGAATCGTGTATCCCCAAAATCCTATCTAAAGTCCAACTTGGAGTATCGCTGATATCAACTTGCCAATTGAAGTCGCTGTGGTTTTGGGACAGAATCGCTTAGCATACATGATAAAAAAAATCGAGCATAACCCAAATCGCTAGGCTTTGATATACAATCATTTTTGCTAAAATAAGAATCATGAGGCATCAAGGCGAGATAACTGATTATTCAATCAGGGTGTAATCATTAACCTCCCAAGATGAGCTTACTGTTTGGTGATGATCAAAGTTTGCAAATCGCTGATATTTGCCCCAAAGAGAGTCGCTGTTTATCAACATAATAGCAAAATCGATTGATGCTTATAATGACTTGGGAAATCGATATCTTATCGCAAATCATTTAGTGATTATTATTGAATGCCTGGTAATTTCATTTAATATCTGGCGATTAAGGCTAAAGTCATTTGATTGCATTCACTCAATAATGGCACAATTATCATGTCGATCTTTGAAGGAAAGCATGCTTTGTCAAATACTGATTAAAATCGAAAGGCTGATAACTGCTTTGTTCATATAAGGCAATATAGATATCAGAATGATCAAATGAAATGATCAATTTGATAGTTATAATCATTCAAAGGAGGTAATTATCGTGATACTTCATCACCGGTTCCAGGGATCTTCCATTTAATGAGACGCCACCTTCATTAAGTTCGAATAGCTTTCCTTAAATGCAATCTATGTCTCATATACGTAGGCTGATACATGGCGCCACCTCCTTTGTCATAGTTGATCACCATATTTAAAATGAGCAGTGCCTTAATTTCTTGTGGCCTCGAACTTGTTCAGACTAAGTTTCGTCTTTCTATTTTGGCGACTTTATATTAAATGCGACGCCCCCTTATTGAAATGCATTCATCCATGCCTTCTACCACCGACCATCTCTAGTAATATGCTCATTCAATGCAATAGAGAATATCGACTTCCAAGGGGTAAAAATATGTGGGTTGCAAATACCCTTCAAAACGCACCCCCAAACCATAAACACGGCTCACCTCAGTTTTGAGAGACATTTCCATGCCGTTTACTAATCGTTGTCTATCATTACGCCGAAGGCGTCTTCTACTATGGAATGCACCGAGCTGATTTTGTCTATTAATGATCTACGTTTTCCGAGAGGCGTGCAAGACGATTGAGATGAGAATAACTGTCGGATGACAAGTACTAATAGTTGTCAGTGCTGGGCACAACGAGTTTTTCCTTTCTCACGCGTGAAGGACGGAAATCGAACGAAATGTTATTAAAGAAAATCCTCTACCATATCTCTGTTCACATTGGCAGTTGCTTTTATTACGCCGAAGGCGTCTCTTTATATGAGATGCACCACCTGATCTTTCCAATCAACGGTTAAAATTCACTCAGAGGCGTGCAAGACCATTGAGATGTCTGTCGCCGTTGATTTTATTCGTTAATGTATTTTATTCGAAATAATAACTGGCTTTCTCCGTCTCTCTCCTTTCATCGCTCTGTCCTATCCTGCCAGCCGCGTAATTCCTCTGCACCCGCATTAACACTGACAAATTTACTCCGCCCACACATTAATATGGTACTGACAATGTGGGGCTTTAAATGTGGGTGAGAGTGTACAAGACGATTGAACCGTCTGCCACCGTCGATTGTGAAAAACGTACAAACTCTGTCATTATGCACGATAATATCCATTTCACACAACATTATTAACTTGCCCCAATGTACAAAATTTTTGCAAGGACCGGACGGACAATTACATGCAGAGGTACGATGTGCATAAATATGTGTCCAATGGCAAACCTTGATCAACATAAATATTCTCTTATCTCAAGATTTGGCATTTTGTTTGCATTTTGTCTTGAATAGTATTCTCTTATTTCACCTCTATTTTAAAATATATAAATTCAATTTTGTTTTCAAATAACAAATAATATATAAATAATAAATTATACATTTTAATATATCTAATTTTCTATTTATTTATAATTACTATATTATATATGTATATATAAATTTTCATATTATTATATATAAATAAATGGTAATAAGTTTTTAAGTTTTTAAAAGTAATTAATAAAATATTAATTATATCTCATACACTTGTAATGTTCAACATAAAACTAAAATAATTTAATTTTAAAATTTTAATATGATTTATTTTATTTTTAATATTTTTATTAGAACAATTTTATTTTTAACAATTATTTTTAAAAATTTGACTATATTTATGTTCAATTTTTTAATAATTTCATATTTACTAATTAAGTTAACTATAATTACTCTCAATATTATAATTTTTATTTTTATTTTCAATTAATTAATAAATATGGTCAAAAGGTGCATCTAATATATTGTTCAATTTTGTGCATTTACCTATTTTTTTGTCTAATCCATTGAAGGGCATGAGTATTCCACATAAATACAAATAGTATTGAATAGGGTAAACTAAAGCCTAATGAAACACATTCAGTAAATTTTCTAATATTAACCTTGAAATTTGGAAGGGCTCTTGAAGTAAAATATAATTATATCTGGTGCCTTTTAACTGTTCACATTAAGATAATTATCTCTTTAAATCTACCCACATTAGGGCCTATATTTTTTCTAAATATTAAGGCATATTAAATTATTTTTAAATTTATATGTATACAAATTAATTTTATAAAATTTGATAATTTTCTTAAATTATTTTTATATGATATTTTTTCAAATATTTTTAGCGTAGTATATAATCAATTTTGAATTTAATTATATAATATAATTATATTTATTACTACATACAATATTTGAAATAATATAAATTATCTTTCTTTTTTTTATATAAGCACTACCATAAGAGGTAGCTCCCTGTATTGATCAAAAATAGATTACAAAAGATGTTCAGTTACAAATAATTGTGTAGGAGAAAGCCTATTCTTGCACCAATCTCTATCACCCTATCGACTTTGGCTAGATTAAGAAGATCTTTGTTGTTGCCCATGAAAGTCTTAAATTCCTCCAAGTTCTTCTTCTTCTTTACTCGAGTCCTAAACAAATGTCATGTCTCTACATTCATTTCATACTCTTCTCTTCCCTCAAGAATATAGTATTCAACATCATGCATGACTCAGGAACTTCTAGAAATAGATTGATCACTCCATCAATAGCACTCTAGCACTCCTACAAGATAATGTGTTTTGCAATTTGTATCACCCAAAAGTTGCTAAGGACTTGAACCATGGGCTCAAACACAACTCAAAAATCATCTCATTGTGTTTGTGTCATTTTCACCACGTTGCTACACCTACAATGCATATTACTTAGTATTGAATAAGGTAAACTAAAGCCTAACGACACACATACAATAATTTTTTTAATATTAACATTGAAATTTGGAAGGGCTCTTGAAGTAAAATATAATTATATCTAGTGCCTTTTAACTGTTCACATTAAGATAATTATCTCTTTAAGCCCACCCATATTGTGGCCTATATTTTTTCTAAATATTAAGGTATATTAAATTATTTTAAAATTTATGTGTATACAAATTAATTATATATAAGATTAATTTTATAAATTTTTGATAATTTCCTTAAATTATTTTTATATGATATTTTTTCAAATATTTTTTATCATAATATATAATCAATTTTGAATTTAATTATATAATATAATTATATTTATTGCTATATACAATATTTGAAATAATATAAATTATCTTTCTTTTTTTTATATAAGCACTACCATAAGAGGTAGCTCCCTGTATTGATCAAAAATAGATTACAAAAGATGTTCAGTTACAAATAGTTGTGTAGGAGAAAGCCTATTCTCGTACCAATCTGTATCATCTTATCTACTTTGCCTAGATTAAGACACTCTTTGTTGTTGCCCATGAAAGTCTTAAATTCCTCGAAGTTGTTCTTCTTCTCTACTCCAGTCCTGAACAAATGTCATGCCTCTACATTCATTTCATACTCTTTTCTTCCCTCAAGTTTATAGTATTCAACATCATGCATGACTCAGGGGCTTCTAGAAATAGATTGATTGCTCCATCAATAGCACACCAGTGCTCCTGCGAGATAATGTGTTTTGCAATTTGTATCACCCAAAAGTTGCTAAGGACTTGAACCATGGGCTCAAACACAACTCAAAAAATCATCTTATTGTGTTTGTGTCATTCTTGTCACGTTGCTACACCTACAATGCATATTACCACATCCCATGCCTCATTGCTTCTCAATTGAAATCTGGCTCGGCCTTGTTCTTCCCTGGTCTCCTCTATGAATGGATAATGGGTGCCAAATTGTAAGCCATTTCAAATGAGATTGTTGATCCTTGCAAACCACCAAGTTGTCACTTCTATCACATGTCCAACTAAAAAAGTAATCCCTCATTCAAGAAGAGTACCATCCTTGCCATTCTAACTTGTCACTTTCAAATCACCAATGTTAGTCAAGAAAGATCCACTACAATGCATCTTATGGCTATTTGAATGTGGCGATACATCCCTATAACCATGCATGGATAAAGGATCATCCCACATTTGTGTCTTTGAAAATTACTTCGTTCAAACCATCCCATTTCTCAAGGAAAGAGTCCATGATCTCCTCCACATCACTATAATTTTGTATCTTCCAACTCTATCTACCCCACTCCTCTCTCTATCTTTATTTTTCCCTATCCTCTCCACTTTTTTTCTCCTTCTCTAAATCCATCTCTATCTTCCTCTCTATTTTTATAGGATCATACTCGTAAGGGAGTCTAATTATCTTCTCGATTCAAAGGTTTTGCTTCAATCATGTTTGGATCCATTTAAGTAAAGGCATAACTGATTTGAAGCTATGAATTCTCAATTGAGACTTTTATTACACAAAAAACATTATTTGTTAAATGCTTACCTATTGACCTCATGTACTACACAAATACATGCAAAAATATACTATAGTTTTTCTATTACCTTCTACATCTCCTTGGCGTACCCATTGCACACCAAGGTGCAATTGCTAGTTTAATAATTGCGATAGGGATGACCGCTTTGAATTGGGTGAAAGGATCGATCTTGGTATTGGCATTTTGGAATGTTCACTTTAGTGCCTATCGATCATCTTCGGCCGCCTTGGCATTGATCATAGCATCAAGTCTTATCATATAGGTTGGTGCCATTAAATAGATTTGTTTGTATCACTGGTGTTCTACTTAGTTAATTGCACCCTTATGTCGCGCATAATTCCCATATGTGACACATCGTTGAATATCATCCTTGAACTTGTCAAATTTGCCACCCTCATTGAATATCTTCGATTTGATCATTGTTGAGCTTCATGCGTTCTTGTAAATATTTCTTTATAGACCCCTTGAATTGTCACGCTGAATGCAATGCGAGGATACCTCATGCAAAGCAAGTGTGGCAGAGACGCTCGTAGAGTGCTTGCAGGCCATTATTGTTTCTCTCCATCACGTTGATTTCGCGACCTCATCGCGTGACACTCCTTCCTTATTGCTTCGATCTTCGTTCTTCGTTCCCCGCATTACTGTTGGGATGTGAAGCCCAACAGTCACATGACTGTCTACCTTCCCCAGACTCTTCATTTCATATCTGAATATGATTATATAATGGCTGTGTGCAGCCCATGTAGATTGAGTTGATTAATAGAAGTTATTCCCTGCTTAGAGTGTGGATGTGTTGGGATGTGAAGCCCAATGGTCACGACCTTTCGTCTTCTCCAGACTCTTCAGTTCAAACCTGAATGTGAATGTATATATAGACATGTACAGTCATGTATTGTAGAGTGTTGTATTTGCATTATTCATTAATAGAAGAACTCCCTGCGTTTCTGGTGGACGTAGCCACTTAGTGGTGAACCACGTTAAACTTGTGTTTGCATTTATGTTATTAGCTTTCTGCTGTTTTGTATTAATTTCTTTGCTCGTTTATAACTAACAATTGGTATCAGAGCTACGGTGAAATGTTGAGCAGAGATGGGATCCGATTGGATAGTTGATCCCGGATCTGGGTGCCCTTACTTTGTGTTTGATCCCGAAGCTGGGTGCTTTTATGTTATCGACAAAAAGGCTGAAGATTCAGAGGATGAAGCCGATTCAGATGATGAAGTCGAATCAATCATCAAAAAATTCCTTGGCAGTCTAGACTCGGAAGAGAGTGATGTCCAAGTGGAGGTTGAAACCAAACGACATTGGTGGGATGACTGGGAAAAGGAGGACACTTCATCTGAAGAAGAAGAGGGCTTGTTGTATTCGCTGTTTGAAGAAGAAGAGACTGGTTTGTTTGCCTTCCAAGATAAGGAAGATGCCTCCCAGGGTGAGGAGGATGCAGTCTCGGAACTAGCGAATGAAGATGACCCTGAAGAAGGTGAAGCCTACAGCTCGATAGATTACCTATACGAACAAATTGAGAAACTGCAGGAAGAAAATTATATTCTTGCAGAGCGAATATGTCGTATGGAAGATGAAATGGCAGAATTGAAAGAGAAATTTACCAAAGAGTGGGAGTTTTCTATAGAAAAAAGAAATGAAGAGCTGAAAAAGGAACTGGCTGCCCTCAATACAACTTTTACCACATTAGATAAAGGTCCAATGAATCCATCACGGGCAGGTTTCAGTTTTGATGAGGCTACAATGCTAGACGCTTCTATGGATGGTGGGCGTGTTGGTGAGAAGGAATCACAGATGATTGACAATATGGGGGAGAATCGATCCTCTGATGTTTGTGTTTTTGATTCTCTAAACATTCCTTGCGGTGTGAGCTCTAGTGCTAGTGGGTTGGAGAAATTGGGTGCAGATAAGGAGCCAAACGGGGGTGAATATGATTACCTCTGTTTTTCCCATGTTCTTGTTCATCCTCAGAGGTATGAGTATGGGGATATGGGCAAATTGAGCACTCAAACTGAGGGTACCAAATTGGGGCTACCGGTGGAGGTAGAGAGAAATGATGGTGGGTCGGATGTGCTGCAGGAGTGTGTGGTCGGCTTCCTAGAAATGCAAAATCCTCATGAAGCTCACGGCTTCCTTGAAACGCCAGCGTGGGTGAAGAAAGGTCTTGAGAGAGAGATAGGAGGACAAATTGCTTTGCACGGGATGGAGAGAACTGGTCAAAGCCATCATGAACAACAACATTCGAATTTGCAGAAGTTGTGGGAAGCTTTCGGCCTTGGTGGGAGTCCTCAAGAAGGCATAAAGCAGCAGTCTGAGAGTGAGCGAAGAAATCGTGGGACGGATGTATTAGACCCGAATCCCCTAGAGTACGAGCTATATGACTCTGTCTGTGGTAGGTATGACAATAACTGTTGTCTACATGCACATGATTACATTATGCGCAAAGCAATTGCCTTGTTTCTTGTGGTGTCTCAGAGTGACTTGGTAGGAGTCGTTGTTGACATGGGTGACGACGTGCAGAAGGAAAAGGAATTGGTTCATTCATCTGTCAGCAGTAGTTGCTGTCATAACAAATGTGGAGGGCCAAATTTGCAGAGTGCAATGAACAGTACCCTATTTGGCATACATAACGTTTCTGCAGAGGAGCTTCAGGGCACCGACACCCCTAGTCTCGACTGCGTGTCTTGGCTTAATTCTTTTTCATCTGGATTTCTTCACTTGGATGATGAGGCATTCTTTCCAACCAGTGAGGATGGTGAACGCTCATCTTTTATGGCGCCATGCACGGATGATGAGCCAGCTCGAGCAAATGAACCGCTGTGTATCAAGGGCGGTGGCGGCTGGGTAATATTTTGGAGTGGATATTGTGTTCTGTGCTTTCTTGCCACCTGGCTTGAGCGATTGAAGTTGTTATTAAATGCCTGCAATGCTTCCCATGTTAGGCATTCGAAATATGAGAGGGGTAGGAATTTGTTTGCAAAGGCCGACTCTCATGAAGTTGATGTAGTTTTTGATGGCAAGAAGCTTTTGCAGGATCAAAGTCCTCACGAAGGGGCTGAGGTTTTTGTTTTAGAATCAACAAATGTTTCCCTTCATTGTGGATTAATGTGCATTTTTGTGCCTGCAAGATTAATAGGCACTGATGTTTTTGACTGCGATTTGGTTTGGAGAAGACTGATTCGTACAGTTTGTGAGCAAAATCTGGCGAAATTGAAGTCTTTGATGCACCCAATTGCGAGGTGAAGAATTGGAAATGTAGGGAATGTTGAGGCATGGCTGTGCCAATTAAGCTTCAAGTGGGAGATTGTTGGGATGTGAAGCCCAATGGTCACGACCTTTCGTCTTCTCCAAACTCTTCAGTTCAAACCTGAATGTGAATGTATATATAGACATGTACAGTCATGTATTGTAGAGTGTTGTATTTGCATTATTCATTAATAGAAGAACTCCCTGCGTTTCTGGTGGACGTAGCCACTTAGTGGTGAACCACGTTAAACTTGTGTTTGCATTTATGTTATTAGCTTTCTGCTGTTTTGTATTAATTTCTTTGCTCGTTTATAACTAACAGGATGTAGGCAAATTTGCAAAACCACGATAAATCGTGTGTTGTCTCTTCTTATTGCTTTTCTGTTTCTATTATTATTTCTTTGCTCTTTCTAATCTTTACAATTGGTATCAGAGCCATGTTGGCTTGAGCAAAGATGGAGGAAGAAGGAGAGGGTAAAACTTATAACTTCTATGGCAGTTTTACGTTCCATGTAAAACTATGCTTCAAGCACCGCATACATTGGTGGGATGGCTGGAAGAAAGAGGAGGACTCAGTTGAAGAGGAGAATCCAACAAAAGAAAAGGATGTTGGGATTCTCATTTGCTCTCCCCTTGAGCCAGCTTTGGCACTTATTGGTCAAACTGTTAATGGTCGGGAAGTTGTTGGTATTCCTGTTGTGAAGGTTGAACGTCGTGATACCTCGGTTGGATTTGAAGATAGTCCTTGTATAGACGCTGAAATTTTTGAGCAGAAAGATGTTGGAAAAGTTGTGGTTGAAGAGGATGAACTCAAGAGATTTCGGGAGAAAGAGTGTATGTCGTCGGAGACCCAAGTTGAATCTGCTGTGGACTCCTAGGATGAGGAGGGTGCAGATTGTAGTGAGGTAGCAGAGCAGAGCTCTGCAGATGGCATGGCCTCGATGAAGAGGCACTCCCATGAAGATGAGAATGATAGACAACAAAGAGTAGGGAAAAAATCCCAAGTGAACGGATTCTCATCTAACAAGAACAATCCAAAAAAACCCAAGAGCTCCTATAAGGGCAGAGACAATGGAGAAGGAAACCGCGACAACTGCCAAAACAAGCGACGAGAAAGAGAAAGGGAAGATGGAGATGTTAGGAGAGACAAGCATCGTAGAATGGCAGCGACAGAGGATGCTGGTATTGATGCCAAAACCAGAGATAGCGGT
Source organism: Cryptomeria japonica (assembly GCF_030272615.1). Classification (NCBI taxonomy): domain Eukaryota; kingdom Viridiplantae; phylum Streptophyta; class Pinopsida; order Cupressales; family Cupressaceae; genus Cryptomeria; species Cryptomeria japonica. The sequence goes on along the minus strand of NC_081408.1, from coordinate 940,642 downwards.
ATTCAGGCTTCAGGATCCAAACGGGACAACAACAAATATCGGAGATTAAGTCAACCAGGGAGAGCACCTCCTTGGGCTTTCTTAAGGAGTGTTCCTTATCATAGCGATAGCTACACTCGACATCTGGAGCCAGTAAATAGCTACATCGATGAAGCCAATCGTTCTTATGGAGCAATATCTGGATCAAAACGTCCATAGTCTTCTTTGGATAATGGTCAGAGATATGCAAAATTAGGCTTGAGGCATTCGAGAGCACGTTTGGATTATGATGTTGGCTGTGCTTCTCTTTATGCTGGAACAATATATGGACAAATGGGCCCAAGAGATGAAGAGTCGCAGTTAAGGAAGAACGAGAAGTCTTTGCATGATTTTGTGGAGTCAAAGAGAGCCACATTATTGTCCAAGCAATGGTCGAGACGTCCCATGGCTAACAACCCCTATTTGCCCTGTTTCGACCAATCCTTCGAAGCAAAATCTGAAACACAACGTTTGCCTCCAGATCGTAGACGGATGAGAAGATTGGTTGAGGTTTTTAATAACCAAGCCTTTGCTGTTGCTGTTGATATTGGGTTCGGATTTCCCAAAGAGAGTTTTGTGACTCCTACAACGAAGAGGCATCTCGATAAAACCGAAGGGCTCGTGCGTAGGCAACCAAGTTTCAACACCGAAACGCCCATTATGATTCCCATGGGTAGGTGTGAGGCGTTACTTTATTCTTGCATTAATTTGGTGAAGGCATTATCTGATTTGCGGGACCCAGAATGGAGGCGAAGAGACATGGCGGTTGAAGAGGCATTTGCAGCCTTGCTCGTTGAAAAAATTTCAGAGGAGTTTCCTACCTATTTCTTGCTGTTGTTTGCAACTGCTACATCTGCAGTGTTAGAGATAACCGTAAACGCTGGCATTGTGGATCAATTATTCGGGACACAAATCATAATGAAAACTGCCGATCGTGTTGATTTTTCCATTAGGCCATTAACGGTTAATGCTGAAAAATTGGAGGTTCAAGCAAACACGGTTATTATCGCCACAGGGGTTGTAGCCAAGCAGCTTGATTTCCCTGATGCGGGCGAGGGTGTTGGAGTTTTTATTTCTGCTCTTAAAGAGGATACATATGTATATTCAGTAGATTGTTGTACAATCCTCATGTCAGATAAGGTTTTTTCTAGTCTTCTACAACATGAGGTAGCTCTCATGGGGTTTGAGAAAGATGTCAGGCTTTTAGATTTTCTATCACGGGGGAGCACAGAAGCACGAGACGTTGATAGAGTGTATTTTGCACCTGCAGATGGCTGTATTTCCGGCTATGAATTTATGGGTGCATTTGTGTCTCAGAAAGTTGTAAGCGAAGATGTTTAGTTGTTAGACTTTGAGGAGTCTGATTTGATTTGGAGAAGGCTTACCCACACTGTACGTGAACAAGAGTTCGCAGAGTTAAAGTCTTGCGTGTTGGTTGTAATGTGAGTCTCACAATGGAAGTAGGGTGTCACAGTGCATGGTTGTGCCGGTTGGTCTTCACGGGGGAGATTGTTGGGATGTGAAGCCCAACAGTCACATGACTATCTACCTTCCCCAGACTCTTCATTTCATATCTGAATATGATTATATAATGGCTGTGTGCAGCCCATGTAGATTGAGTTGATTAATAGAAGTTATTCCCTGCTTAGAGTGTGGATGTAGGCAAATTTGTTGAGCCACGATAAATCGTGTGTTGTCTCTTCTTATTGCTTTTCTGTTTCTGTTATTATTTCTCTGCTCTTTCTAATCTTTACAATTGCCTCTTAGTTGATCGATTCTTCAATGCGTGACACGTGCGGATAAGGAATGATGAGCGCAACGCTATCGCGTAAGCGCAAAGGCTTCGCACGGTGTATGTTAAGCAATGCGCGATAAGTGTAACACAATGCATGAAGGCAACCCTCGACAAGCGCACAAAAGTGATGCACAAAGGTAATGTGTGACGATTAAGCGTAGTGAGTTTAACGCGACACGCTGCGATGATGCGTGATGGCTACGCGACATCGCTGCACGAAGGCAATGCGACAATGATGTGTGACGACAACCAGCAACAATGTGCGAAGGCAACACACAACAAGTGTGACAACAACAGTGGTGATACGCTTTCATGCCTTAGTCAAAATTTTAATTTTTTGAATTTTAAAACTTTTTTGAATTTTTGAATTTTTTGAATTTTTAATTTCTTTTTGTATTTTTGAATTTTTTGATTTTTTTGTGTTTTCTAATTATTTTAATTTTTTTTGGATTTTTATTTTAAGAGACACACTTAAATCTAAATTAAGACATTAATTACGACAATTATGTAAAAAAAAGAGGGGTCCCCATTTGCAATGGGACTATGTGTGATTATGTCACAAGTAGTTTCAAGTATGTATTTGATGATTGGTTATCAATGAAAGTATGAGGTGTTAACTTGTAGGCGTGTCTTCTGAATTTGTATTAATTTCTTTAAAGAGATGGAGAATAGTAAAAAGAATGTATATAGATCATTCATTTAGAATGGAATAGAAGAATATAGTTGCAACTATTTTTGGGGTTGAAAAATTAAAAGTAAAATTATGGAGTTATATTATGAAGTGAAAAAGAGAATAATTAGGTTGGAAGAAAGAGTAAGACAAAGGCAGAGACAAAATCAAACCAAATACCAACAAAACGAATTGTAACGATTAGAGCTTGAGTTGGACGAGTTATGGTGCATGGTGGAAGACTATGAGGCATGCAATAAGAAGAAGCCAAAGAGAAAGAATTGTACATCAAGGACACTAAAAAGTTGTGAGAAGGTGAAAAATAATAGTGAAAATAAATATCCACTCTGTGGGCAAGAGCCATTCTCAAAGAGGAAATCCTTTGAGTCAAGGATTAGACTAGGAATGGAATTGCTAGATAAAGAAAAGATAGAACCCCTTAAAGAGTTGGCAGAAATATTAGTAGATAAAAAACCATTGAATGAGATCTTTCAAGAGTCATAAAGAGCAGAAAAAGTTGAATGGGATGAAGAGGAAGAGATACTTGAATTTGATGGAGTTGTTGAGTTGTGTTACCCTAAAGAAGTGGAATGCATTGGTGTTTACAATGCAAAAAAAGAGGAGTTGAGAGATTGTAATGAGAAGGAATGCATCCTATCACACGAGGGCCAAATTATTGTAGCGGTGGAAGCAATCCATGTTGGAGAGGAAGCTGCAATAGAGATGGAGATCTTTGGGAGCTTTATATGTGATGAATATTTATTGTTTTTAGAAAGCACAACTTACTAGAGAATCCCATTAGTGAAAAAGGCGTAGGAGATCATCATTCTCTTAAGGAAAGAACAAGGGTGATTGAAGAAGGAATAGAAGTATAGACATTTGTTTTGCAACAAAGGAGGATAAAAAAGAAAAAGAGACTTGTGAAAAACATCACGCAAAGCCAAGAAACAAAGACCTCATGATAGAAGAACTTGAAAGCATGCCTAAAGGGCATAATGTGGAAGTGGAGGCACTTGTGAGAAATTTGCATTCCCTTAACTTTATTTTTGTCTTCAATGATTTATGTGTAGGTGATACAAATGGTGTAACAAGCAATGATGATTTTCAATGGAGGAGAATTCCTAAAACTTCAAGGAGCTAGGAAAAGAGGAAGATGACCAATTGGCAAAGGAAGAGGATCTCTATTCCAACAAGTGGTTAGAAGAGGAAAAAAGAAAAAATGTGATGATTTGAAGAGATATTTAATTTGGTGGAAGGAAACATCGTGGCTTGGTTTTTTGAGTCAAAAAGATGGTTTTATCATCTATTCCAATCTCTGTTCCAAATGTTTGATGCAACCTACATCACCAATAAATGTAATAGTTAGGTTGTTGAGATTTTAGTGTGTTTACTTGTTGAGGTGTATTCATGTAAATGGGCTTTGAACCAAGAGGTTCAAAATTTTAAAAGAAGGGGAGAATGATGCAAATAGACTTCTAAAAATCAGGATGCTCACTACAGTTGGCTCCATAGTCCGCTACTATTTTATGAGTCTTTGTAGGAGTTAAATTATGATTTGATTTTTTATTTATCTACTATTTGCATTGTAGTCCACAAAAGAGGGAAATCAAGTCAGTTTTAACTAAGGTTTCTTTGTAGTCTATATAGGTGGGAGTTTAGATTTTTGGTTATTGAATAAAATGGGATGGCTAGTAATGTAGGAGCAGTCTTTTGGATGGATGTAATTTTCAGATTCAATAATAATGAATACAAAAATGTGCATTGAAGGGTAATGCAACCCAATATCTTTGTTTATTTCTATCCCGTTGTGCTTATTTCCTATGTTATACAAAGAAAAGGTTGTTTATATGTAGGTTTTGAGAAAAATCTACATCAAAAGTCCTATTTTTTCCAAGTCATTCTAGGGCATCATAATAGTAGTCTAAGAGCATTTAGATTGGAATGATCATGCATTTAGTAATATAATTCATTGTACTATACATTGTGTATTTAGACACTCAAAAATTTCATACAAATTATGATCAACAACACATAGGGAATTGAGTTAGGATCAAGGAATTCTAACATGTTAGTTGTTGCATAACAATACCCAAAAAACATTTTTTAACACCACTTCAACTTCAAATTGATTATTGTATCAAATATAGAGAAATCATGAAAAAGCGATTAGGGTATGTGCAGGATCATGGTGTGCCAAAACAGGCCCTTAAGTGGCAATGGAATTTCAGAAAATCAGAGTTATGCAACTTGACATGAAAATTTGAATAAGTTGTGAACATTATTTTTAAAATATGTAGGAAGAGAATATATAGAAAATTGAATGTAGTTTCTAAGCTACTAGTTGCTTTTTGGAAAAAAAATCCTATTTGATGGAAATTTCAAATTTCAATGCAGTGGTACTAAAATTTCAGGGAAAAAATAAGAAGTAGACGTATGTCTGACCATCGTAATCACAATCAAATCATAATATTTTTTTTATAATATTTATAATATAAGTATTAGACTCATGTCTGAATGTGACACATTTTTTTTTAATTTTTTATAAAGTAAATAATTATTTATGAATTTTTTACTACTGATTTTCAGAAATTCAGAAAATCCTACATCTGAGCACCTTAACCTGGTCAAAACCTTATGAAATTTAATTTTTAAGTTTTTTTTCCTATAGTAGACAAAGCATAGGATGTGATGCATGTTTCGGATTCAAAAAATGTTATACCATTTGAAAGTTATGAGTGTTTTTCAATCAATATATCAATCAGGACTATTGTCAGAATTCAATTAGAAAATAAATAATAATAATTTATTAAAGTTGAAATAAGACAAGCATTATATTGTTGGAAAGCTGGGAACGTCCTTAAAAAACCCTTTTCGTTTTATCAATTTTGGCTACAAAAAAAGTCGTCAGCCACCAGTGTAAAGTCTGAAAAATCAAGGAATACTGAAAAACACCTTTTTTCAGTTGACTTTCTAGGCTTGTCACTTCCAAGCCAAATACCAAAGCATTCCTGAGCCAAAATTTGAAATTTGGAAATTTGACTACAGAAATCGGATATCTGATTTTTATATATAAATTTGTGGTCCCTGAAAATTATCTCGTTGCCGCCTTTTATTTTCTAAACTGCCACATTAATGACGATGGCAGAAATCCGATATTCGATAAAATTCGATATCGGATTTTATTAGTCATATTTTAGAGAGAGAGAAAGAGAGAGAGAGAGAGAGAGAGAGAGAGAGAGAGAGAGAGAGAGAGAGATTAGGGGAGAGAGAGAGATTAGGGGAGAGAGAGAGAGAAAGAGATAGAGAGAGAGGGTCGTTAGGGGTCATATTATGTCTTACGACCCCTTAGGACACAATATGACCCCTAACGACACAATTTGGTGTCTTAAGGGGTCCTATGGTGTCCCAAGACACCATAGGACCCCTAACGACACCATAGGACCCCTTAAGACACCAAATCATGTCTTTAGGGGTCATATGGTGTCCTAAGGGGTCGTAGGACACCATATGACCCCTATGGACACCATATGACCCCTAACGACACCATAGGACCCACCATATTGGGTCGCTTTGGGTCATATTGTGTCCTAAGGGGTCATGTTGTGGCCTATGACCCCTTAGTACACCATATGACCCCTAACGACATGATTTGGTGTCTTAAGGGGTCCTATGGTGTCATTACGGGTCATATGGTGTCTCATAGGACCTCTTAAGACACCAAATCATGTCGTTAGGGGTCATATTGTGTCTTATGACCCCTTAGGAAACCATATGACCCCTAATGACATTATTTGGTGTCTTAAGGGGTCCTATGGTGTCCCAAGACACCATATAACACCTAACGACATGATTTGGTGTCTTAAGGGGTCATATGGTGTCATTATGGTGTTTGAAGACACCATATAACCCCTAACGACACCATAGGACCCCTTAAGACACCAAATCATGTTGTTAGGGGTCATATGGTGTCCTACGACCCCTTAGGACACCATATGACCCCTAACGACATGATTTGGTGTCTTAAGGGGTCCTATGGTGTCCATAGGGGTCATATGGTGTCTTCAAACACCATAAGACACCTTAGGACACCATATGACCCCTAACGACATGATTTGGTGTCTTAAGGGGTCCTATGGTGTTGTTAGGGGTCATATGGTGTCCATAGGGGTCGTATGGTGTCTTGGGACACCATAGGACCCCTTAAGACACCAAATCATGTCGTTAGGGGTCATATGGTGTCCCATGAACCCTTATGACCTCTTAGGACACCATATGACCCCTAATGATACCATATTGGGTCACTTTGGGTAATATTGTGTCCTAAGGGGTCATATTGTGTCTTAAGGGGACACAATATGACCCCACAACGACATATTGTGTCTTAAGGGGACACCATATGACCCCTAACGACATGATTTGGTGTCTTAAGGGGTCCTATGGTGTCCCAAGACACCATATGACCCCTAACGGCACCATAGGACCCCTTAAGACACCAAATCATGTCATTAGGGGTCACATGGTGTCCTACGACCCCTTAGGACACCATATGACCCCTAACAACATGATTTGGTGTCTTAAGGGATCGTATGGTGTCGTTAGGGGTCATATGGTGTCTTGGGACACCATAGGACCCCTTAAGACACCAAATCATGTCGTTAGGGGTCATATGGTGTCCTAAGGGGTCGTAGGACACCATGTGAGCCCTAATGACATGATTTGGTGTCTTAAGGGGTCCTATGGTGTCGTTAGGGGTCATATGGTGTCCATGGGGGTCATATGGTGTCTTGGGACACCATAAGACCCCTTAAGACACCAAATCATGTCGTTAGGGGTCATATGGTGTCCTAAGGGGTTATATGGTGTCCCATGAACCCTTATGACCTCCTAGGACACCATATGACCCCTAATGACACCATATTGGCTCGCTTTGGGTCATATTGTGTCCTACGACCCATTAGGACACCATATGACCCCTAACGACACCATAGGACCCCTTAAGACACCAAATCATGTCGCTAGGGGTCATATAATGTCCTATGACCCCTTAGAACACCATATGACCCCTAACGACATGATTTGGTGTCTTAAGGGGTCCTATGGTGTCATTAGGGGTCATATGGTGTTCATAGGGGTCATATGGTGTCTTGGGACACTATAGGACCCCTTAAGACACCAAATCATGTCGTTAGTGGTCATATGGTGTCCCATGAACCCTTATGACCTCTTAGGACACCATATGACCCTTAATGACACCATATTGGGTCGCTTTGGGTCATATTATGTCCTAAGGGGTCATATTGTGGCCTACGACCCCTTAGGACACCATATGACCCCTAACGACATGATTTGGTGTCTTAAGGGGTCCTATGGTGTCGTTAGGGGTCATATGGTGTCCATAATAGTTTCATAATAGGTCGTATGGTGTCCCAAGACACCATATGACCCCTATGGACAACATAGGACCCCTTAAGACACCAAATCATGTCGTTAGGGGTCATATGGTGTCCTAAGGGGTCGTAGGCCACAATATGACCCCTTAGGACACAATATGACCCAAAGCGACCCAATATGGTGTCATTAGGGGTCATCTGGTGTCCTAAGAGGTCATAAGGGTTCATGGGACACCATATGACCCCTAACGGCATGATTTGGTGTCTTAAGGGGTCATATGGTGTCTACCCAAGACACCATATGACCCCTATCTTTCTTCCCCTCCTCTCTCTCTCTCTCTCTCAAATATGACTAATAAAATCCGATATCCGATTTAATCAAATATCGGATTTCTGCCATATGGTAGTTTACTAAATAAATGGCGGCAACGGGAAAATTTTTGGGGACCACAAATTTTTTTACTAAAATCGGATATCGGATAAAATAGGATATTATCTGATTTTATCCGATATCCAATTTTAGTACAAAAAACCACGAAAAAAAGGGTTTGTGGGCCATTTTGTAGATTCCAACGGCCCACAGTCTGCATATTCTATTTTCTATCAAGGATCATGGGTTTTCAGACAGCTAGAGACAAATTTGTGCTTTTGGGAGATTCTTAAAGTGAAAACTTACATTATCAATCATGAAGGAGCATGTGTGGAGGGAAATGGAGAGTAGTAGTCGTCAGAAGTCTAAACGCAAAAGAAAAATTTCAAATGACCAAATTGAAGTGTATAGAGAAAGAGATAGAGAATGTCATAGGAGGAGAAGACAAGGTATGTTAAATATTGCTAATGTTACTTCAACTGAAGAGGAAATTGAATTTGAAAATGTGCCACAAGTTATTGAAAATGAAAATGTAGATTTTGAAAGTGAAAATATTGAAAATTTTGAAAATGTTGAAAGTGATAATGAAAATGCTCAACATGTGGAAAGTTTTGACATAGGAGGTGAAAATGTGGAAAAATTTAACATTGAAGGTGGAATTGCTCAACCAAGTGAACCATATGTAACACCTAATTACTTTAGAAATGAAGACCCTCTCATGGATGAAAGACAAATTCCAAATCCAAGACCTTCAAGAACCCCAAAATGGTTATTTGAAATCGATGAGAACATTATTGCGAATCTTGAAGGCAAGAGGTCAACAAGAACCGTTCGGTTGTGGGCTACACAATTTTTCAACCAAAATTTTAGCAATAAGACATTGACCGAGCAATGCCAACTCTTTGTTCAATTGCTAAAGATGATAAAGATGAGACGATTGCTAAACAAATTGAAGATTCGTATGAACAAGAAGATGGAGAGAAATTCTATTATTGCAAAAAATCTATTTGACGCTCTCAATTCTATTGGAAATAATACCAAAGAAAGAGATAAGAGAGCCGCTTGAATAGTGATTACAATCTCCTTAGTAAGCCATCAATTGAGGAAGGCTCATCAAATGAGGCAAACTTGTGTTGATTTTAACATAAACCGTAAAAATTTGGATAGAGCACTTGCACAAAGACAAAGACTTGACGATCCACTTCAACAAGATACATGGGCATTTGGTGGGAGGCTTCCATGCGTTGATAGAAAGTTGACTGACAATGTGAAGGAAGAGATTCAACAATTTTGGCACTCTAATTCTAGAGTGTCACCCAATGTAAAGGACATTTTGAAATTAAGAATCGGCAACTGAGACCGCACACCACATCCCAAACATTTCTTGGAATCAAGCCAAACAATGTTGTACAATTTTTTTTGTGAATTACATCCAACTTTGCAAATATCACAAAGGGCCTTTCAATCTTTGAAACCATTTTATTGTGTTCCTCTTAAGATTCGCAATACCTGTTGTTGCAAGTACCACGTGGAGTTTTCAATGTACCATGAACTTTTATGTCATATTCATTTTATGATGCATATTAATGAGATGTTGCAGGAGTGTGGTGCAATGCTATTTCTGAGATCATCAAGCGACTTGCAAGATCTATTTTTATGCCCTAGAGATGATGGCTGCTATTTCTATAGAATTGATTGTTTGAATGAGAAGTGCTCAGAATGCGGTGGGTTGTCAAAGTTTATTTCATGTTTTCATGAGGGCAGCGAACACGAGTTTGGAAATAATTATATTGAGAAAAAAAGATATGAGACAATGAAATATACTTTGAAGAGTGGAGGTGAAGGTTCTAGATGCAAATTAGTCTCAAGAGAAGTGAGTATTGCTGATTTTATTTTGGATTTTAAGGAAAATATTTTCTACAAGTATGTAAGGCATACCCATAGGTCTCAATGGTTGGATCAACAGTTTAGGATGTGTAAGAACTCTTTCCCGATTGGCACTATTGTATCAGTGGTTGATTTTGCAGAGAACTATACAGTGCAACCACAAAATGAGGTACAGTCTCAGTACTACAATTCAGTCCAGATTGCTATTTTTGTTCACATTACATATATACATGATCCTAATAATACAAAAGAGGACAGGAAGATAATCAGGGAGTATCATTTTTATATGAGTGATGATAGATCACACTCCTTCGAGTATTTGCAACATTCTTTCAAGAATTTTTTTGAGTTCTTGCATGAGAAAGATATTGCAATTGACCGACATATAATATGGTCAGATAACTGTATGGGTCAATTTAAGAATACTCATATGTTTTATTGGTTGAGTAGAATGCATGTGGAGAGGCGTATACCTCATATTTGGTGTTTTTTTGAGGCAGGGCATGGGAAGGGAGAGCATGATGGAGCAGGTGCATGTTTGAAGAGAGCTCTAGTTAAGGAGAAATTGAGGATTTCAGGTGCAAATTTCTCTGATGCACGTTCTATTGTTGATTGGTGTAGTTCATCATTGTCACATGGAGGTACTCTTGATTCAACAGTGAGCAGATTCTTTTGGTTGGTTGAGGAGGGAACAGTGGGAGATAGATTGGATTGTCAAACAATTAAAGATTCTTCAAAGATGCATTCATTTCTCAGCTCAGATGCAAGTACATGGACCATTTGGACATGAGCGTTGGCTTGTTTTTGTCAGAGTTGTGTTCGGTGTGATTGGGATCAGTGTGAGTCAAGTGAGTGGGTTGATATATGGGTTCCCCACTATCTAACTCCTTTATCTCAAACAATATCCTTGTCAAATGATGACATGGAAAGTTCACTTGAGTATGATCGTCTATCAAATCTTGTACATCTAGGACATGTTTTTGCAGTTGTTGCACCGCAAGGGAATGAATAGAGATCAGAATATTGGTTGGCACGATGTGTACAGGGAAAACAAAAGCTAACACAACTAGTGACAGATGATGACGGGTTCACATATCCTACAGGTTCAATTGTTGTTGTGGGAACTTGGTTGCGAACATACATGATTAGAAAGAATGGCATACCTGCATTTGAAGACTATGAGAGACACAAAACCATTATAATGTATTCACACCTTATTATAGCTACAAATGTCAAGTTGTTGAAGGATTAGGCAAAACCGAAGACCAAAGAGCTATGGACAGTGACTACTACTAATCATGAAGGAATACTAGATACTCTTAAACAAAGGGATGACCCTTCAGGCACACTTGAGTAGTAGGTCTTTAATGGTGCCTTATTTTTTTTAATCATGCATTTCATTTCAAACAATGATCATTAAACCTTAATGATCAAGTTTGTTACGTGTATATTAAGGATGTCTTGAAAATGCAGGTCTATTGATGAACGTTTTTTTTTACAACACGGTTTTTGCATGCACATAGCGGTTACACGATATAATCAGAAGGGATGTATTTTTGCAACATGACTTATTATCATGCATTTGATGAGTTTTACAATTTTTGATGATATAATTATCGCAAAACCTTTATGCTCATGTAGGTCTTTATTGATGATATACAATAGTACATCACATTATGATTTTTGATGATATACAGGTTCATGCTAGATCATTCACTATTGACAAGACCCTCTCTTGGTGATGGTACATATTCTTTTGTGCATTATTGAGATAAAATTTTGTGCATAAAAATTAAGTCAAGTGAATGTATTGCTATTTAGAAATGACCATATCTACCATCGTCTTCAACCATGTAGAGAAATGCAGTGAGAAGGGCTTTAATCAACATGCGTCTTTCTTCAAAGTTATGCTTGTATACTTTGAAGAGAAACTGGTAAGTTTCATAATTATACAATCTTGTGCGTCTTAAAAATGTTTGAAATGATCTATTTATAATTTTCCAAACTAATTTGTATCAAGTGTTATAATTTGTTTCTTGTAGCACATTCATTCCGCATAAAAAGGTTACTTATTTTGGTCTTCATTTATATGCAGGCATTGCTGTACGTAAGCTTTTATCTTAGGCCATGAGGATGTCTGATGCAGATGAAGTGGGATGTTGTATTTGTATATGGATTTGAATTAATGTAACATTGTTATGATGATATACAATGTCCATGAGAAAATTGGTTTAGTTATATTTATGATATACAATGTATTTGTACATGAGTACATTGGTGTAGTTGTATTGATAATGAAAAAATAATCATGTTTGCATATCCTTTCATGGATGTCACATGCAAGTGTAATGGTAATTATGTGTATACAATACATGGAAATATTCATGATCATTATGTGTCTACAGTGTAATGCTTGTTTATCTATATTTTTAGCACTTAGGGCGCTCAAGGGATGACGTCGGTAGGGTATGACCTCGAGCGTTCAACCAAGTGCGCGGGGGGAAAAAATAGGAGGATGCATAGGGTAATAATGCCTAACTAGACATGTCAGAACTGACGGTTCGTCATCACGACGAGCTGAATGAAAAATCGACCATGTGACAACATTCGATTGAGTGAGATTGACGATTTTTTCGCCAACAAAAAAATTGCTGCCCTAATAAAATCGTAGGACAACTTGAAAAACTGAGATAGGCTTTTGTAGGGGCCCCTCTCATGGCCCCGTAGGTTCAAACATATCGTTCATAGGTGCCACGGATTCTGAGTTAGGGCTCATCAAAGTTTGATAATTTTTAGCACTAAGGGTGCTCAAGGGACGACGTTAGTAGGGTATGATCCCAAGCGTCGAATCGAGTGGGGCGGGGAAAATAGGAGCATGCATAGGGTAATAATGCCTAACTGGACATGTCAGAGCCGACGGTTTGTCATCGCAACAAGCTGAACGAGAAATCGACCACGCGACAACATTCGATTGAGTGAGACTGATGATTTTTTTGCCAATAGAAAAATTGGTGCCCTAATAAAACCATAGGGCAACTTGAAAAACCGAGATAGGGTTTTGTAGTGACCCCTCTCATGGCCTCGTAGGTTCAAACGGATCATTCAAAAGTACCATGGATTCCGAGTTAGGGCCCGTCAACGTTTGACAATTTTGAGCACTTAGGGCACTCAAGGGACGACGCCGGTAGGGTATGACCCCGAGCGTCGGATCGAGTGGGGGGGAAAAATAGGAGCATGCATAGGGTAATAATGCCTAAATAGACATGTCAGAGTTGATGGTTCATCATCGCGATGAGCAGAATGAGAAATCAGCCACGCGACAACATTCGATTGAGTGAGACTGATGATTTTTTCGCCAACAGAAAAATTGCTGCCCTAATAAAACCGTAGGGAAAATTGAAAAACCGAGATAGGCTTTTGTAGGGACCCCTCTCATGGCCCCGTAGGTTCAAACAGATCATTTGCAGGTACCACGGATTCTGAGTTAGGGCCCGTCAAAGTTTGACAATTTTGAGCATTTAGGGCACTCAAGGGACGACGCCAGTAGGGTATGACCCCGAGCGTTGGATCGAGTGGGGGGGAAAAATAGGAGCATATGTAGGGTAATAATGCCTAACTAGACATGTCAGAGCTGATGGTTCGTCATCGTGACGAATAGAATGAGAAATCGACCACGCGACAACATTCGATTGAGTGAGACTAACGATTTTTTCACCAACAGAAAAATTGCTGACCTAATAAAACCGTAGGGCAAATTGAAAAACCGAGGTAGGATTTTGTAGGGACCCCTCTTGTGGCCCCGTAGGTTCAAACGGATCGTTCGCAGGTGCCACAGATTCTGAGTTAGGGCTCGTCAACGTTTGACAATTTTGAGCACTTAGGGCACTCAAGGGACGACGCCAGTAGGGTATGACCCAGGGCATCTGATCGAGTTGGGGGGGGGGAAATAGGAGCATGCGTAGGGTAATAATGCCTAACTGGACATGTTGGAGCTGACGGTTCGTCATCGCGACGAGCAGAACGAGAAATCGACCACGCGACAACATTCGATTGAGTGAGACTGATGATTTTTTCGCCAACAAAAAAATTGTTGTCCTAATAAAACCGTAGGGCAACTTGAAAAACTGAGATAGGATTTTGTAGGGACCCCTCTCATGGCCCCGTAGGTTTAAACAGATCACTCGTAGGTGCCACAGATTCTGAGTTAGGGCCCGTCAACGTTTGACAATTTTGAGCACTTAGGGCACTCAAGGGACGACGTCAGTAGGGTATGACCCCAAGCATCGGATCGAGTGGGGGGGCAAAATAGGAGCATGCATAGGGTAATAATGCCTAAGTGGACATGTCAAAGCTGAGGGTTCATCATCGCGATGAGAAGAACGAGAAGTCGGCCACACGACAACATTCGATTGAGTGAGACTGATGATTTTTTTGCCAACAGAAAAATTGCTGCCCTAATAAAACCGTAGGGCAACTTGAAAAACTGAGATAGGCTTTTGTAGGGACCCCTCTCGTGGCCCCGTAGGTTCAAATGGATCGTTCGCAGGTGCCACGGATTTTGAGTTAGGGCCCGTCAACGTCTGATAATTTTGAGCACATAGGGCACTTAAGGGACGACGCCGGAAGGGTATGACCCTGAGCGTCGGATGAAGTGGGGGGGCAAAATAGGAGCATGCGTAGGGTAATAATGCCTAACTGGACATGTCAGAACCGATGGTTTGTCATCACGACGAGCAGAATGATAAATCGACCACGCGACAACATTCGATTGAGTGAGATTGATGATTTTTTCGCCAATAAAAAAATTGCAGCCCTAATAAAACCCCAAGCGTTCGACCGAGGTGGGGGGAAAAATAGGACCATGCATAGGGTGATAATGAATTGTATCAAGTATTGTTCATTAAATGAATTGTATTGTATTGTTCATTAAATGGATTGTATTGTTCATTGAATGAATTGTATTGTATTGTTGATTAAATGAATTGTATTGTTCATTAAATGAATTATATTGTTTATTATAAAAACAACACTTACGATGAAATGAAATGAATTGTATTATTCATTAAATAGGCATTATTAGCGATTGTTAATTATTGGAATGAAGATTAAAGATTTCCATGATAACACCACGCACAGATGAGCAACAATTTATATGATCAAATATCAACTTTTGTATATATAAAAATGTCAAATGATTACAAATGTATGTCCATACACAAATATGGCATTGTAGACACCTAAAATTGTCCAGTCTAATTAAATAAATATTTTATTTATTTAATTATCTAAGCCTAATTCTTCTATTAATTAAATAAATATTTTATTTATTTAATTAATTCATTTATCCTCTTCTAGCCTTATTTCTCATTTAAATAAATACATTTATTTATTTAAATTATCATTTTCCTAAATTAAATAAATATTCTTATTTATTTAATTATCCTACTTCTTCTATTAATTAAATAAATCTTTATTTATTTAATTAATTCATTAGCCTTTTCTACCCATGACACATGTCATTCATCTCTTAATTCATACACTACCTACCCCTTTCATTATTTTATTATTTCTTTTACCTACCCTCTAATCATAGCCGACCTCCTTTTACACCTCTCAATCTTATCCCTCCATTTCATATAGTGTCTTCTATATAAGGAGATGCTTCCTTCATTATCAAACCCTAATCAATCATTCTAATCATTCTATGCATTCTAATCATTCATGCTAATCATCTTTTATTCAATTGACTACACTACGATCCTACTTGCAACCACATTTCGTTCTTTGTTGAGCTCTTGTGCATATAAAATCTGAGAGCAAATATATCAAACAAGATCAATGGAGATAGGAAGAATGGAGATCAAAACCCTTTTGGACATGTGATGGTATAATCTTTGTGATTTCATGTGATTTGCATTGTCTTAGGTAATCTTCATATGTTATGGTGGATCTTTGTTGATTGTTAGGCTAGGGTTTTGTGGTTGGATTCATTTAGCCTTTCAATATTGTTATTATTGTTATCCATTTTCACCATATACATTTTGGCACGCCCGGTGGGACTCTTGTCCCTTTTGCATTTAACCTTTTGTTGCAGATTTTGTGTTTGAAGTTGCAGATTTGGCATTTCCGACAACATTTTCGATATTTTCGCGTCTGCATAACCTCGGATCGCGTTTTTGATTTTCTGGCGCATCTGTGACATCTTTAATCGCGTCCGTGTTTTCGACAAAATTTTATTTTGCAGGTTTTTGAAAGGCGCGTTTGTGTTACGAAAACGCGTCTGCGTCATTTTTATCCGCGTTTGTGTCTGGGAAACGCGTTTGTGGTTTTTATCCGCGTCCGTGTCTCACAGAACCGCGTCTGTGTCGCAGAGTCACGTCTGTGTCGAGGGTAATCGCGTCTATGTATCACTTGTTTCAAAATTTTGAAGTTTTATTGATTCAGTTTTCGGATTTTGCATTGGAGGTTTCAGATCTGGTTTATTTTTGGACTAACATTTTCTGATCTAGACTAACAAAATTGGTGCAGCTTGTCTTGGAAGCAAAATCGTTTTGTTGAAGGCCCCTATTTTCACAAAGTCTTTTGGGTTTTAAAATTTACCTAACTTGTGTGCTTGTAGGAAGGGGTGATCATTTGAAACAACTCAAACTACTAATAAATCTTTGTTGCAGGTCCTTGGCAAGGATTTTTGGATTTTTATTGTGTGCCTTGTTTTCATAGACTAGCAAACACTTCAATTGGTGCACTAAAATTGAATCATTGTCTTTTGTGTCTTGAGCAATAGGCTCTTTTTGTTTAATCTTTAGAGGGTCTGTCTTCCCGTGTGGTCATTAGGACTACTAGTGAGAAGAGAACGACCCAAGCGGTAGCGAGGAAAACCCACCTCTTCCGAACCACTATAAACAACTATATTCATGGTGAAAACTATGGATAACGTGTGCTGATTAGTTCATACCGACACTATGTCTCCCCATAAACCCGTTTGATCAAATTTATTTGATCAGTTGTAGGGCGTAACCCCTACCGGCTGGGAGCCTTCTGTATTTACAGAGCTGAAAGTGCTGCATGTATGGCCACACGAGCGGATGCCCTTACTAGCACCTTTTTATTTTAGAAGCCCAAATCCTTCTAGTTGTTGGGGCAGGAGGTCAGACCTCTGGTAGCGGCCCACACACATACGGTTCTTAGTAGAGATGCAAAGTTCACCATGGGGAGTTTTCGTGGGGACTGATGCTTGTCTGACTCGAGAAGTGAGTGCCAAGGGTGGAGCCAGTGAGGTCAAGCATCTAAGTATCCGCTCTGAATAGCATAGCCTCGGGGGTAAAACCTCATGTGGGATCAACAACTATTGTCTTGGCCAGCCATAAGAATTGTGCTTGACTTATTTTAAACATTCAAAGCATTCAAGACCAAACAACAAAACATTGTGTCTTTTGTGTCTTCAAGTGTATGCAAAATATTTTTACATCAAACAACACACTTTCTTGGAGTCATTTTGGAGTCTAGACATTTGCAAACATTGAGTCTTCATCAACACTGTGTCCTCTTGTCACGAAAAACAATCAAATAGTCAGATTTGGTCACAACAAAACAACTTCACAGATTGGAAAAATTGCACAAAATTTGCAGAAACGCGTCTGTGTCGGGCATAATAGTGTCTGTGTTGTCTAGCCGCGTCTGTGCAGGGCAGAATCGCATCTATGCTCCAATAGCAAACATTACATTTGACCGAAAATCGCAGAGGCACGTCTGTGTTAAACATAGTAGCGTCTATGTCGGGAAGCAGTGTCTGTGAAGTATACAGGAGCGTCTATGTCCAGAATTGAAAAACTGTTACAGTCCAGCAAGCAAACACAGTCAGTTTCGGAATTCTTGAGCTTCCTAGGTCATCTCTCTAGGGTTTCATTTAGCATTCAACTTGTCTTTGGGTCTCACAAAGTCCATCATTGCTTTACATCTCACATTACATTTACATTTGTCTAAACTTGAGTCAAAAGGTCACTTGCTTGTCCTCACTATACTTTGTCAACACACTACATACAACAACACTTTGCTAGGTGATCCCTCATCAAGGTTTCTTACCTTTGGGTCTCATTTGGTCTTACTTAGAGTCAAGGTCAACTTACCTCATCAAGAGAAACTATCCTCTCTTTGGAAGTCACACCTACTCTACTACATACATACTTGGTCTTACACTTTGGACATTGCAAGTACACTTCAGATTCATTTACATTCCATCCAACTCTTAGTCTTCCATACTCTTTCCATTTTTTCATCTAGTCTCACACATCTCGGTCAATACCTAGTTCATGGTTGAAACCCGTCTTCAAAAATCTAGGAGAGAAACTAAAGAGGCTCAAGAGTCCACAAACATGAGTTCTTATGAGTATGACAATGATATCTTTTTCAATTCTGATCATACTACATTACCTGACATGGATGCCTATAGAAACATTCCAAATGTTGAGAACATGGACACTATAAACAACAATGCTACACAAAATGACAATGTGGACAACTTTTCAGTACATTCAGCAGATGTGGAAGAGTCCATTATGAATCCCCATTTCAATCGATTGGTTGAGGAAATAATGAGGAGGGATAGACAATACTTCTTACAAATGATGGCACAAAGTGGAGCCAAGATACCTCATGATTTTGACATGTCTCAAATAATGGAAAATCGACCTTTGCAACAACCGCACTCCAATATGGATCAAAGGAGACCTAATAGTGGAGGAAATAGAGGACCACACATGGTACCTGAATCACCATCAGCTTTTCTTCAAAAACCAAAGGTCCCACATACACATGGTCAAATATATGATACTTACCTTCGTAGACCATTATGGAAGTCTTATGCAGACAAATATGCTCAATCACATACTAATGCTAAGGATCAACCACCAAAACAATTGGATGTTCAAAGGCATGCTCAAAATTTGGACACAAGGAAACCTCATGTCAAATTTGGGGGCAACACAATGGAACATGACATGCCTGTAGAATATGGTATACATGCGCAAAATAGATATGGGGTTCCTCAACATGAATCTATACCAAGTGGTCCATATACACAGCATCATTACAGACCTCCTCCATATGAACATGTGTATGATCAATATCATCCATATATGCAACATGCTCCTCCTCCAATTGGTGCCTCAAGCATGGGGTATGGTCCAAGAAGTCGATCTCCACCTAAGAGCAATTTGGAGCAACAAATCAGGGACTTACAAAAGAAAATGGAGGACATAAATACACCGAAGCCAACATACACAATGAGAGACATATGTCCTTATCCATTTGACAAGAGCATTCCAATGCCTCCTTTTCCTACACACTTTGTGACGCCTAAATTTGATAAGTATAGAGGAAAAGGGTATCCTAAGGCACACATAAGACAATTTTTCACAGCTTGCATTGAGGTAGCAGCAGAAGAGACATATTTGATGAGATTATTCCCACAAAGCTTAGGTGATCAAGCTATGGAATGGTTCTCCCAACTTCCACCTGGAATTAAGTCATGGGGTGACTTAGCAGAGGCATTTATTCAACATTTCTCCTACAACATAGAGACAGACATATCAGTCACTACTTTGTGCAACACCAAGCAAAAAGAGGGAGAGTCTTTTGCATCATTTTTACAAAGATGGAGAAATCTAGCCAGCAGATGCTCTTGTGAAATTCCACAAAAAAAAATGGTAGAGATGTTCACACAAAATGTTAACAAAGAGATTGGTTATGACTTAAGGAAAGCTTGTTTGTCCACCTTCAAGGACGCTATTGAAAAAGGCTTAGCGACAGAAAGGGTCCTCATTGAACAAGGAGTCATTAAGATATTCAAGGAAAACAAAGATGACTTTAAAGGAAAAGACAAGCCAAGATTTTGGAATAAAAATAAGAACACAGTTAATGATGGTGTTGTTGATGCCAACACAGTGCGGCCCAAAGTCATCTTTTCGGGATCAAGTTCTACAAACAATCAAGTGAATACTCAAACAACTTCCAGATCACGAAGGAAGTACACCCCATTGGGAGAACCACTTGAGTCAGTTTTCAAAAAGCTAGTGGCAAACAAGGTAATTACAGTTCCAGATTTTCCTCCATATGAACCAAAGGTTAAACCAAATTGGTGGAATGATGATGAGTATTGTGAATTTCATAAGAGCAAGGATCATAAGATAGGAAATTGTCATCGACTAAAGAACATCATACAAGATCTCATTGATAGAGGTGACATTGAGATTGAGGGACATTCGTCCAATCAAGAACATGAGATGTTTAAGGAACCATTCCCAAAGCATGACAAGGGAAAAGCTAAAGCCACAGATGATCAAACCAACTATACCAGAGCATCTTATAACTATGATTCAACTATCAATCAAAATCTCGATGGACAATTACGTCTCTACCATTATTATCAAGGACAAAGCATCCGAGAATTCTACTCAGAGACCCAAGATTGTCTTAAAAGGTGTTGGATCTTCTTCTGAACCTACCTCTGAATGTCATGTTACATCCCACTGAGGTAAAATAACTTTGCAAGGTACTCCAACTAAAAACACTACTTCTTCATCAACGAAACCTGAGTATGACTTTGTAGAACAGTTAGGGAAGACACCCGCGCTCATTTCAATCCTTGAACTATTACGCATATCTCCCGCACATAAAGCCATTCTTGATAAAATCTTGAGAGATACTGCTGTTCCTACTCATCTAAACGTGGACCAGTTTCAAGCCATGGTGGGGTACCTTTCCATTCCACACTCCCTTACTTTCATGGAAGCTAATGACGCCTCTGTAAGTTAGCCACATAATGCGTCATTACACATTGAAGCTTTCATACACAAACATTGAATAAAACAAGTCCTGATAGATGGAGGAGCAGGTCTAAACATTTGCACATTAAGCACTATCACACAATTGGGATATTCTGACAAAGCTGTAAATTCTACAAACAAGATCACCATTAAGGCATATGATGATGAAGAACGTTCATCCAAGGGTACAATAATCTTACCTCTCAGAGTGGGGCCAGTTACAAAGGATGTGGTCTGTCAAGTCCTGGATTTAAATCTCACTTATAACATATTATTAGGACGTCCTTGGATCCATGAAATGAGGGCAGTCCCATCCACATATCACCAATGCATTAAATTTCCTCATAATGGAGTGGAAGTAACAGTTAACGGCGATCCTAATCCATTCATATATTGCAATAACCTGAAATCAAAGACTGAGACCATTATTCCTAGTAATCGGGAAGTTGTTCCTTCATTGGCATACATTGATCCTGAGTCATTAAAACCTTCGACATCCAAACAAGGTGAGCTTAAAGGCAAGTTTTAGGACAAAGGCATGGGGGAATATACTTTCAATTAGACCATGTACTTAAGACAAGTCATGAGTTCCCCAAAAGAATATGGAAGACCACATCCTAACAAGCAAATCTCCATCATGAAGCTTAAATGGGATCCCACTACCTTTCAAAAATGGGGCGAACTAGAAGAGGAAGATTTATACCAAATGCTTTTCAGAGACAATGAAGAGGAAACACAAGACCACATCAATCTTCCATGTGAGAAATATGGCAAAGGCTTCAAAATTCTACAAAAATTCGAGTATGATGGAAAAAGCCCTCTGGGGTTACGAAAGGAAGGCATCATTGAACCTTTACAACCTGAATTGACTTTCAAGAAAGAACGCTCGAAAGGACTGGGTTTCTCAACTTCCAAGGTCCACACCCAAAGGACAGAAGAAGCCTTACAAATCAAAGCTGCCAAAGTTCAACAAGAGAATCGCTATTCCACAGATTCCAATGAATGGGAATGGGGTTCCAACAAGTCTTCTAGTGACTACGAGCTCACCGAGACATTCAAAGAGCCAGGTGAACCCATAGAAGAGGAGGAGTTTTATAACAAATTCAGAGTTGGTCAAGAAACAACCTATGAGGAGTCTACACAGTCCTTGTCTCAAGGTTCTAGGTTGAAATCACATAGGATGAGAACACTTGTTGTAGAACGCGCTACTAGTGACGATAATTTGGATTCGCTCGTGATCAAGACTGATGAGGAGAGTGCCATCGATGACCTCGATAATTACCTGGACATACCCGAATATAACCACATCTTCACTCTTAGCTCCCCTAACTTCGAAGACATTAATGACCTTCCTCTTGTTCACCACCAACTCATTGACTGGGATCATGAAGGACCTGCACAGTTGGATACATTCCAAAACGATGAAGCTTTTATTGACTATCTAGGCATACGAGATGATCTTCCCCCTGGAGACCATAAAGCAGGATACACCATAGAACTCAATAGCGTGGCATATTTTGGTGAGGGTGTCGGACCTTCCAGTCGCAAAAATGTGAAAATAAGAACAAATCAAGGGTCTTATGGCAAAAACCACATTGTGGCGCTATCTGACTCCAAAAAAGTAAAAAGAAAGGACGTATCTGAGGGTGAAAACCTCTCTGAGGTGCCCGAAGATGGAAGGCTCGACATTCTCCCAGCATCATATGAGGAAAAATCATCCATGTTGGTAGAGGAGACTATCAAAACAAACATCGGTACAGAAGAGGTTCCACACAACATATTCCTAGCTCAATCACTAACAGAGTCTGAAAGGGCAAAATTCATAAGTTTCTTCAAAAAGCGACAAATCAACTTCGCCTGGTCATACGCTGATATGCCTGGATTAGATCCGGATTTAGTAATGCATCATTTGACAGTCAAACCGGGGGCAAAACCAGTGAAACAGAAATTAAGAAAAATGCATCCACAAGTGGCATTACTAGTGAAAGTAGAACTTGAGAAATTACTCGATGTCGGATTCATACGCCCAATTGATTACCCTGAATGGATCTCCAACTTGGTACCTGTCAGTAAACCAAATCGCAACATCAGAATTTGTACAGATTTCAGAGACATCAACAAAGCTTGTCCAAAGGATGACTTCCCATTACCAAACATTGACTTGATTGTTGATCTCACAGCAGGTCATGAAATGTTATCATTAATGGATGGATTCTCTGGTTATAATCAGATAAGGATCGCACCCGAGGATCAACACAAAATATCATTTACTTGTCCATGGGGAACTTTCTACTGGAATGTCATGCCTTTCGGGCTAAAGAATGTAGGTGCTACATATCAAAGAGCCATGACTACTATCTTTCATGATCTCATGCATGTAACAGTGGAAGATTATGTTGACAACCTCTTGGTCAAATCAATAGACAGAAATACACATTTGGACATACTTTCAGTTGCCTTTGATCGGTTGGAAAAATACAAAGTAAGATTAAACCCTAAGAAATGTGTCTTTGGAGTAACCTCTGGGAAGCTCCTAGGATTCATTGTATCCAAAAGAGGAATTGAAGTAGATCCAGCAAAAGTCAAAGCTATCTTGGAAATGCAACCACTAAGAAATATCAGTCAACTTTGATCCTTACAAGGCAGACTCCAGTCCATTCAAAGATTCATAGCACAACTGGCAGATAAGTGTAATCCTTTTCAGCACCTGCTACATAAAAACATCAAATTTAAATGGGATGATAACTGTCAACAGGCTTTCCAGATGCTCAAAGATTATCTTCTAAATCCGCCAGTTCTGATGCCACCAGTTCTAGATCAACCACTGTTATTATACATTTCAGCTACTCCAATAGCATTGGGGGCATTCTTAGCGCAACAAATTGCTGAAGGCAAGGAAAAAGCAGTATATTATATCAGTCGCACATTAGTGGGATATGAGCTAAAATACACACCAATTGAGCGCGCAAGCCTTGCTGTGGTCTTTGCTTCACAGAAATTATGACATTACATGCTCACTCATAAGACTAAGTTAGTTGCAAGGATAGACCCACTGAAATACCTTCTCAATAAAGCAACACTTACGGGGCGATTGGCCAAATGGGTGATGATCCTAAGTGAATTCAACATCGAGTATGTGGACAGAAAAGCAATAAAAGGACAAGCCATCGCAGATCAATTAGCAGAGGCTCCCATGATAGATGATGTTCCTCTAAGTTCAGAATTTCCAGATGAATCCATTTTGACAATGTCACATGCAAAGCCATGGCAACTATACTTTGACGGCTCATATACACAGCATGGGGCAGGAGCTGGCATCCTCTTTATAACTCCTCAAGGAGATTCTATACCAAAATCATACCGCTTATTATTTCCTTGCACTAAGAATATAGTAGAATATGAGGCATTAACAACAGGATTATGAATTGCAGTTCAATGGAAGATCCAGGAACTTCGTGTTTTTGGGGATTCCCAACTTGTTATCTATCAAGCAACTGGTGATTACCAAACAAAAGATGAAAAGCTAATGCCTTATAAACAAATGGTGGATGGTCTGCAACAAAATTTCACAAAGATAGACTTTGAGTAGATACCAAGAGAGCAGAATCACGCCGCAAATGCCATGGCTACAATTGCTTCACTGATCGATCTACCTCCAAACGAGACCCACTATGAGTTCTTGGTGGATAACCTTTTGGTCCCTTCATATGAGATCATACCTACTAAGACGCTATGCGTTGTCGGTCCCAAATCCCAGTTATATGGTTCCATTTTCACATACCTACGTGACAATACTTTACCTCCTGATCTATCAAATAACCAACGTCGCACTTTCATTCGCCAATCCTCTCGATATGTCATTTTGGCTGATATCCTATACTGACGAGGTCTAGATGGCACTCTTCTTAGATGTTTAGAAAGTGACGAAGCTCAGATTGCGTTACGGGAAGTGCATGAAGGGATATGTGGTCCATATGCTAGTGGTCCTACCTTGGCCAAGAAACTCATCAGGACTGGATATTACTGGCCCAATATGGAGAAATACTCATATCAATTTGTCAAGAAATGTAAGCAATGTCAAATTCATGGAGATCTCATACATGCGCCAGCACAAAAACTTCAACCGCTTGCGTCTCCTTGGCCCTTTTGTCAATGGGGACTCGATCTCATAAGCAAGATTCACCCTCCTTCTTCCAATGGTCATAAATTCATTATCACTGCCACAGTATTTTACAAAATGGATTGAAGCCGTGCCTGGCGTCCCTTCAAAAATCAGGATGTTCGTGAACTCTGTGATCGCTTCCATATCTCCCATCATTTCTCCACACCATATTACCCCCAAGGCAATGGCCAAGCTGAGGCATCTAATAAGACAATCCTTAAAATCCTAAAGAAGACAGTCGACGATGCTGACCGTAATTGGCATATTCAACTTAATCCTACACTTTGGGCCTACCGCACAAGTGTCCGTACACCCACAGGAGCTACACCCTATTCACTAGTATATGGTTCTGAAGCCATCTTGCCTATTGAGGTCGAGCTACCCTCTTTACGGGTCTCTTTGCAAAACATCATCGGTGATGAAGACTACAGGGTTTCTCGCTTACAAGAGCTGGAACTACTGGATGAACGAAGACAAATTGCTTTTAGTCATCTCAAAGCTTACCAACAATGAATGAGTCGCAGCTACAATCACAAAGTCAAGCCTCGCACATTTGAGGTAGGTGACTTAGTTCTCAGGGAAAATCCTAAAAATCAACAAGACAGAGAAAAGAAGGGCAAGTTCGAACCAAACTGGCTTGGTCCTTACATTATTACAGCAGCATATGGATCTGGTGCATATCAGCTCTTAACTATAGAGGGTGAACCTTTGGAGGATCCTATCAATAGCATGCACCTTCACAGGTTCTATACATAGCTCTTCAGAGTATCCTAATTTCAAAAATACAAAAAAATTCAAAAAATTCAAAAATACAAAAAAAAAATAATAAAGCAAAAAAATCGTTACTTGGTGAAAACCTGGCAAAGAGGCACCTTGTGACACAAAAAACAATGAAACATCAAAAAAAGTAAAGAAAAATAATTTCGTCCAACGGTGAAAACCACTTCGGTGGTGCCCTGGGCAAGTACCGTGGTGAAAAATGGGTCATCGACGCCATGCATAGAGACATTACTCCTCCCTCCTTCAGGATTCTCTTTCATCATTTCACTTTGTACACACTCACAACCTATTCGTTCATAATAAACTTACCCATTCCCATCATGGCTTGTTATTGATCTCCCTAGGATTGGTTAGCCATTCATAATAAACATCCCTTTCCATCCATAATAAATCAGATCCTATCTGTGGCTAAGGCAAACCCTACGTCTAGTGATGGGTGTGGAACTGAGAACATCACATGTTTCAAGGAGTACAGTTTCTTCCAGCTTTCTTCAGTCTATCCGTGCACAATCCACAATAAAGCAACATTTGCATTACAGATCCACAATAAAGTTTTATCTTCTCCACAATAAAGTATCAGTTTCATGGATTCAGTTAGTTTCAGATGAGACACAACAGCAACAATGGGCTTCAACAAATCAAATCTTTCAACAGACTCAGACAACATTATGGTTCAGTGCTATCTATCCTTTCTGTGAAAGTAAACATTGTGACCACAATCAAATAAGACTTATACAGGTGACAAGAGACACTAAACTTGAGGACTACAGTGGATGTTGGTGTCGAGTCTTGGTTTTTCTTTTGATTTCATTTTTTTTTTGGTGACATGTCTTTTAGCTTTTCCGGGATGTCTTTGACTAGAGATTTTATCTCCAGGATGTCTTTGACTAGAAAGGCAAGGATGGGGTATTGTCACCTATTGGTATTTGCTGTCTATGGATTGTCTCTTAGTAATGCTATGACTTGTCCAAGGATATGAGGACACTGTGAGTCTAGTATGAACTGGGGCATTCCTTGTTTGCAACTGTCTTATCTCCATGCAAACAGGTACAATGACTTTCTGGGTCGAACATATGCCTCGATTTCCATAACCTACTTGCCATAATAAAGCTCAATGATGATAATGCACAAGAAGCTCTTTCACTTTCATATCTTCTATCTTCTATGCCCCTTTCTTGATTGACTTCCATCATCCTTCTCGAGTCCGTGTAGCCTGCTATCACATGACTGAGTATAATGACACACCAAAAACATTTGCATTTCCTGTAGTTGCACCTGCATTACCACATATAAGCATTTCATACATACATATAGATATCACAACTGCATCACATCCTGCACACAACACATATTAGCACATTTTACATTTTCATCATGTAAATAATTATTTGCATTATCATATTCATTTGCATTTCATACATTCACATTTGCATTGACATAACATATAAAACATAAAAGAACAAAAAAAATATATATTGCATTGTATCATATACATATTTACATCCATATTATAAGCATCACATAGAAACATACATCACATAGGTACACATGCATATAGCTGCCGCAAAGATGAATCATCTCATATATATAATCAAAAGTGTCATGATACAAGGATGTCAAAATCATATGGCTACAAAAAGCACCCGTAGGTGTCTACAATACAAAAAAATGGTACAAAACTGATACAAAGGGAGCCCTCTAAGGCTATGATGAACTCCCTCCCTCGGAGCCACCTGGCCTCGGTGGAATCTGAGCCCCTGAAGGACCCGCCCTAGGATCATCCTGCCTGCCTCCTCTATCTGGTGGTGGTAGAGGACCCATGACTCCACCACTCGATGCCTGTCTCTTCCGGCTCCCCCTCGTAGCTGTTGCTGTACGTGACGGTCTATGGAAGCTCCTCGCCCGCTGATCTGCTGGCACTGCATCATAGTAGAGGTCCCTCCAGTAGGCTATCTCCCCTCCTGCCTGCAGGACATAAGCATATCCAGCCCCTGTGTCCTCTGCTGCCTGCCTCCCAGCCCTCAGTGCTGTCTCAGCCTCTGTGTAGCGCTGGATAGCCTGATCCTGCTCTCGCTCAGTATCCCTGAGCCTCGTCCTGAGCCGATCTCTCTCCCTCTCCAGATTCTAAATCTCATCTACCTGGCCTTGGCAGATCTCCCTCAGATCCAGTAGCTCAGTCTCTACTGGGTCAACCCCCTCTGCCTCTGCCCCTGCCTGTGGCTCATCCTCTACGGGTGCCTACCCCTATGCCTATACTGGTACCTGTCTCTATCCCTATCCCTGTATCTGCACCTGCCCGGGACTCTGTGCTGCTGGCACCTGTAAAGGCAATCCACCGTGACCCCTAACTACCCGAGCCTGCCTCTCCTCTCCACCCTCCCTCCAAGGTGCAACTCGCCTCTCCCCAACTACTCCTCTCCTCCTCCATCGGCCTCTACCCCCATCACCTCCACCATCATCCTCATCGCCACCACCATCTCCCCCCAGTGCCTCTCCTGGATCTGTCAATCGGGGGAATGGATGCTCTGCTCAATACGCTGTATACTCCGCATCCATCCCAGCGTCCTCGATCTCGGGCCACATGTCCCAAGGTAGAGGTATCATCTCCACCAGCTGAGTCACTACCTGATCATATGACAGTAACAGCCCAAACTGTGCCTGATCCCTGATTGTGCGGGCATACATGCCTGATCCCCGGGGCATCCTCTGAATCCGGCCAAACTGTCGGCCAACCCTGTCTACCAGCTGTCTCTCTAGCACATAGGGCATCCGCCCAATCAGGTACCTACTCCGAAAGGTGTACGGTAACTTGACTGCATCATCCTCCCACTGCTCGCAACCTAGATATGGTCGCCATATGACCTCATCAATGTCATCAATCACTCACCGCCAGTACTCTAGCCTGCCAATTCGTGGCTGCAATGTAATCATATCATAGAAATGTACAAAGCTGCGTCCATGACCTCTACCCCTAAAATGTATCGGTTGGGTAATTGGCAGATGCTCGTAGGCCCATACCTGCAACAGTGTAACTCCACAGCCCAATCCCACTGATCCATGATAAACAAACTGATGAAGCTCATAATACAAATGCGCCAGCACACATGGTCCCCAGGCATATCTGGTGTGCTGTGTCACCAGTGTCTCCAGTGCTCCCCCCAGCCCACAGCCAAACCCCGTGTCGCCTTGCCCGGACACAGGAACCCACTGATAACTCCCCCAATCACTACCAACAATGCTAACCCTGTGGTTGTCATGGTGTCCCATGCCACATGTCCTACCCTCATCTCTAATCCAAGGTCTTGAAATACCCATCTCAATGCCTCCCTGTCTGCATCTCGATTGTATAGGATCAACTCCCCATCGATCGGAACCCGTAGAATCCTGTATACATCTTCTAGGGTGACTGTCATCTCACCCATCGACAAATGGAATGTGCACGTCTCAGAGTGCCATCTCTCAGCCAGCGCAGTTAGCAAACCCATGTTTGCCCGAAACTCAGGCACATACAGAATATGTCTCAAACCCATCTCCTCGATGGCAGCTCTGTCCTCAAACGACAACTCAGGTCGCAACCTATGTGTCGACGGGAATCTCTCCCGTGACTCCAGCATCGGCAAGTACTCCTGCAGTCAAGCAACTCAATCATGTCAGTTATAGTGGCATTCACTGTTTATCACAAAATGCTACTTTTTATCTAAATGCATCTGGCTATCTACTCTAGTGACACTCACTGTTCATCACAAAATGTTTCTATTTATCCTAGTGGTACTCCCTGTTCATCACAAAGTACTACGTGTGTTGCACTCCCTGTTCATCACAAAGTGCTACTCACATTTGTACTCCCTGTTCATCACAAAGTGCTGCTCATATTTTAGTACTCCCTATTCATCACAAAGTACTCTATCTTGGTACTCCCTGTTCATCACAAAGTGCCTTGATCTATCCTAGTCTTCCCTAGAGGACCTGCTTGAGTATATCCTCTCAGCAGCTTATCCAATCGACAGCGTATGTTTATCACAGAATTGCCGATTTGACCTAGAAGATTCAAATTCATACTTTTTAAACGCAAACGCGCTTACATGACACAAACACTTTCCAAGACTGCACAGATGCGCCTGCCTGACACAGACACGCTTGCCTGACACAGACGTGCCTATGCTCTTCATAGACACACCTCTTTGACATAGATGTGCCTTCTTGGCACAAACGCGCCTGGAAAGCACAGATGTGACCGCAATTGACGCAGACGTGGGTCCAAACATAGACGCGCCTGGCACAAACACAGACGCGCCTAGCGAACATAGACATGCCTAGCACCAACGCAAACGCGCCTAAACATTTTTTGACATTTTTTGGACCCTAGTCTAAGCGCATTTATTACCCTATTCGACATGCATTAATGACAAAATTAAATGCATCAAAGTACGAGGAGGTTTGGTGGTACTTACCGGCTCTCCTGCCTCTACTGGCCTCTGAAATCGGCGAACGCGGTTGAATCTGTGAGTGAAAGCCATCGCTGCTGACTGCTCTTGCTCTATTTTTGCTCTGCAATATGCTCTTGTGAATGTGTAGATGACAATGAGGATGTATTTTCCCCCGTGGTCTATCTTATAGCCTACCCTGGCCCTCGCCTTCATTTTCCAAGTCAGTCTTCATTATCCTGTGACTTTGTCACTTTATCCAGTTAATCCATTCTAGCCTTTCTTCTTATTGAGAGATTGTCTGCAATTTTTTCAGACATTTTCATCCAATCTCTCGAGGGGGCATATCATTCCCATCCCGGGGCAACTCTGTATTAGTTCATCTTATCTTCTTTGAAACAACGCGACAAGCCGCATTGTCTCAAAGAGGGGCAAAATGTAGACACCTAAAATTGTCCAGTCTAATTAAATAAATATTTTATTTATTTAATTATCTAAGCCTAATTCTTCTATTAATTAAATAAATCCTTATTTATTTAATTAATTCATTTATCCTCTTCTAGCCTTATTTCTCATTTAAATAAATACATTTATTTATTTAAATTATCATTTTCCTAAATTAAATAAATATTCTTATTTATTTAATTATCCTACTTCTTCTATTAATTAAATAAATCTTTATTTATTTAATTAATTCATTAGCCTTTTCTACCCATGACACATGTCATTCATCTCTTAATTCATACACTACCTACCCCTTTCATTATTTTATTATTTCTTTTACCTACCCTCTAATCATAGCCGACCTCCTTTTACACCTCTCAATCTTATCCCTCCATTTCAAATAGTGTCTTCTATATAAGGAGATGCTTCCTTCATTATCAAACACTAATCAATCATTCTAATCATTCTATGCATTCTAATCAATCAAACCCTAATCAATCATTCTAATCATTCATGCTAATCATCTTTTATGCAATTGACTACACTACGATCCTACTTGCAACCACATTCCATTCTTTGTTGAGCTCTTGTGCATATAAAATCTGAGAGCAAATATATCAAACAAGATCAATGGAGATAAGAAGAATGGAGATCAAAACCCTATTGGACATGTGATGGTATAATCTTTGTTATTTCATGTGATTTGCATTGTCTTAGGTAATCTTCATATGTTATGGTGGATCTTTGTTGATTGTTAGGCTAGGGTTTTGTGGTTGGATTCATTTAGCCTTTCAATATTGTTATTATTGTTATCCATTTTCACCATATACAGGCATAAATGCCAACTAAAACAAAATGTATGTCTAAATACGTGAATGTATGTCCATATACAAAATATACATGCCAACTAGACATGTAAGCATCCCAAAACTATCTATAACATCCTAAGTTGTTGATGGATCATCAAAATCGATCCTCTTCGCCGCACTGCTCGGCTCTGAAGGATCCTACACAAGAAAAACAAACCATGATTAATATTAGTTATATTATATAATTCACATTTGAAAAGTTAACATAAAAATGAACTACAATTGAACTATTCATGTTTACCTCATCTCCACGTTTTCTCTTCAGCTTTGCAAGACTCTTGATGTATGTCTTTGGTAGAGGAGGTATGTTTTGAATATTTTGATACACAACCTACATATGTTCAGAAACATGACATTGATACAAGTTAGCATATAATTGTCACTAAAAATAACAAATTATATCTACTAATCAAATAATAAAATAAACACACATCTACTCGAGGCATCTCTTCTTCTTCTTCAGGTATACTGGGTGTAGCCATCAAGGATGTGAAGCCAAAAATTCTTTATATATATACACAACAAGTATATGAAACTATCAATCTATGTCTAGACATGTATAATCACTATAAGTTATTTAAACTATTCATTCAATCATATTTGCATTCAATTACCTTTCCCTTGTCTCCAATTGCACTACCAGATCCTAAATCACACTACACCACACTCATGCTGCTTGTGCCCTACAAGAGTAAAATAAGATATACATGCAAGTTACTACATAATCTAATTAATACCAATATAAATGATGAGCATGTATGTACAATAAAATACAAATGACTAGGTGCAATAATATATGTACCGTCAAGCTATCAAGGCCAAATGAAATGGTCGACAAGGTGCCCTCCTGAATCTATCTCAACTCATCCTTGGTCATCAACTGTTAAATAGACCATGTAAATAAAAAGTAGTACTTAATATTATCTAATTTATAAATATTTAATTAAAATATAACATGAACTGTGAAAATACAAATCTTACCACTACATCATCAATGTATGATGACGGTGCCTCCTCGCCTCTAGCATGTGAGGACTCCCCAAGGTATCCTCCAGTCTGTGTAATGACATCTGTTGCATCATGCATCTCATGCACCTCATAATCTGCACTTCCATAGGAGGATCAACGGGCTCTCCAACTGGACCCAAGCATACGTGCCCACACATGACACAACTATGGGGCACACATATGTGTGGAGCTGAGGATGACGTTTCAACGACACTAGATGCACTGCTACCATCAAGAGTGGGCTGAGCTACTGACGCAGCCTGAGAAATAAAAAGGCTACTCAAAGAGTGAATAATTGATATGGTCCGTGGAGCTGCCTCACAAATTGTATCAGGATGTTGCACTGCAGGTGGGGGATCAACAGGAGGAGGGGAGACATATGGGCCCTGGACTACTCTGACTACCCCAGGTCTATTTTGGGACATACCTAAACCTACACCCTAGAAAGGTTGGATGTCAAAGTAGTTCACATGTTTGTTTAAAACAAACTCAGCATACAATTTTTTTATGAAACAGAAGGGGATATCAAGATTGTTGTTGGGTGGTTTGTCGAAAACCATCCACCAATGATCCCAAAAGTTTTTCACAATCCCATCATTTGTGCACCATTTAATAGAAAGTTTTATTTTTTTGGGATCTATGGGCTGACCAGTATGGGGATTGACAAACAATGAGGCGATTTCAGCTTTGGATATCTCGAGTTCCTTGATATCCTTATAAGACAAGCCATTTGCATATTTTTCCCTCATTGAATCTCGCCACAAAAGGGCGGCATTGTGCTCCACAGTCATGGTTTCCATACTTTTTATGATCGATGTGAGAGGATCAAACATTGGGTTTAGACGAGGGATCCTATGATATACTTCTGCAATCCCCCTCAATTCATTCAAATTTTGTGAAATCAAATCCTGAATTGAGGGGGGGTTTGGCAAATGAGGGTTTGGTTGTTGCAGTTGTGGTTGGTCAGGGTTTTCATTGTTATCCCCCATTTTTAACCTAATTGAATGTAAACAATTAAATTTAGTTAACAAATTTAAACAATTAGGTATTTGATTTAAAAAAACCTAGTTTTCATATGAAAAAACCATATTTTCAATGAAAAATCAAATAAACATTAACAAAAAATGAATGAAAATGATTGAAAACGATAAAATTCTTACCTCTCAATCTATTTTTTAGCAATTTTTTTGCCAAAACACCGGATATCGTATTTTGATGAAATCGTGCGGCCCGTGAGTTAAAAATGACTCACGAGCTGTCACTGTCGAAATATAAAAGTATCAAAATCGGATATCCGATTTCTATACTTAAATTATTTTTAAATAACATATATAATATAATAATATATTATATAATATATTATTATATTATATAATACGTATTGTATTGTATTATATTATATATTTTATAATATATAATATAATATAATATTATATTATATTACTTGAAAGGAAATGGGTCGTAGATTGGCCAAATTCGTCATTAAACCCTGACTGCGCCCCGTTTCCTGGTAACCTCGAGATGGAACTACGCCCAAGTACGTAGTTCCAGATCAATTAAAATCATATTATATATAATATAATATAATATTGTATTATATAATACATATTATATAATATATTATATAATATATTATTATAATATAATATAATATA
The DNA here is from genome assembly GCF_030272615.1 of Cryptomeria japonica. Taxonomy (NCBI): domain Eukaryota; kingdom Viridiplantae; phylum Streptophyta; class Pinopsida; order Cupressales; family Cupressaceae; genus Cryptomeria; species Cryptomeria japonica. The sequence continues at coordinate 906,347 of NC_081408.1, read as the reverse complement.
ATATTATATTATAATATAATATAATATTATAATATAATAATATATTATATAATACGTATTATATAATATATTATTATATTATATAATACGTATTGTATTATATTATATATATTATAATATATAATATTAATACATATTATATTATGTAATATAATATAATATAATATTATATAATATAATATAATTTATAATATAATATAATATTATATAATATAATATTATATAATATAATATAATTTATAATATAATATAATATTATATTATATTACATTATATATAATCTAATATTATATTATATTATATAATATAATATAATATAATATAATATAATATTGTATTATATAATACGTATTATATAATATGTAACATGTAATATATTTTTTAAATTAAAATTACAAATAAAAATCGGATATCTTATTTGCAAAGGTAATTACCAGGCCAAGGTGTACTGACACCCAGGCCAAGCAAAAAGTCAACATGGATTTTCGCATTTTTAGGCGAGTGAGGAAGGCTATTTTTTTCACATCGCCACTTTTTGGCCCCCCTTGATCCTGCACTAACCCATTAACATAGACAAGATCCTAATAGGAAGGATGAATCATAGTAGAGGAAGTTGGAATCATACTATAGACGTATAAAAATGACCATATTCCTAAATGAATATTTTATGTTCATTTCCCTATTTAATTAAATCCAATTTAATTAAATTATCCACATTCTTCTATTTTATTAAGTAAATTATTCAATTTATTTAAATAAAATTCACTATATCCATTTAATGAATAAATCATTTTATTCAAATTAAATCCCCCTAGCCACTTTTAATTAAATAGTTATCCTAAATTGAATAAATCAAATTTATTTAATTACAACCAAATTGAATGAAAATCAATTAATTCAATTAAATCCTATTATCCCCCCCATCCACTTGCAAAATCCCAAACCCATTCCTAATCCCTTCTAGAATCTTCTAAACGCTTCTAATTAACCTAACCCTCCTCTAAATTTTGTCACATCCCTAAGCAAAGGGAGGTCACTTCTCAAATGGCCCAAAGTCTTAGATAACCATTAAAGGTTTTCAACCTTCAAACACCAAAACCCTTAAAGTCTTTGAAAACCATTGAAGGCTTCCAACCTTCAACCACTTAATCTCCAAAGTTTCCAATAACCATTAATGGTTAATTCAAACTCTCCCACATGGTTAAAACATTTGTTTTGACTCAAGCTCTATCCAACCCAAAGGTCTCATCAGGCCATTAATGCTTTGACCATGATTATCTCTTAATCATTTGCACAAAGGTTTATCCTTGGATTAACTCTTAATCCATTAGATAATCTTAATTTAGACTTGACCCTTAGCCTTTAGATAACCATGAGGCCTTCTCAGGCCTTTAATGCCTCCAACCTCTTCTTTCAACCCAATCCTATGTTGACACTTGTCACCATTTCATTGGTGCAAATCGTGCACATGGATCCCCAACTTTCAAACTTGGCCCTTGATTAAACCATTCAATCTTAACCATCCATTGCCCTGTTTGTGCTATAAATAGAGCTCTCATTCCTCCATTTTTAACAATCATCTTTCAAATTTGAAGCATCACACTTATGCTCAAATTCTTTCAAGCTTTCATATCATCTTTATGCTCATCATTTAGCCTCTTTTAGATCAGAATTAGACTAAATATGCATGCTTAGATTACTTTCTTTATCATTTTAGTTCAATCATAGACTAAATATAGTATGCTAGGATAGTACTCATACTAATCTTGTCATCTTATCATTTAGTTTATTGCATTTTAGAATCATACATAGCTTACAACACGTCTCATACTAAAATCAATCAAAAACATCTCTCATTCTCATATTTGCCATCCCTAAACCATTTTGCTCAGTAATCTGAAAGCAAAAACGTTGGTTTGAAGAAAATTGTGAGATAGAGAACCATGGGACCCTCCTTGGGAAGCTGAGTAATATTATGTTACTCCATAGCTTGCACCAAGAAGTCCTGTATGTGTGTGTGGACTAGTTTTTCTCATTATTTTCACATTTTAAGTTTTATAAGCCCATTTTTCCACCATACATTTCTGGCACCCACTGTGGGGCACGACCCCAAATAACAAATCGGTTTTTGAAATTAATCATTTTTGCAGGTCTACGGGAAACAGGAATCAGCGCGTCGAAAATATATATTAGCGCATCCGCCTAACAGTTTAGCGCTTCTAGCCTACTGTTTAGCGCGTGGGCTCTCTGCTTTAGCGCGTGAAGACTTTTTCTTAGCGCATGATTTTGTTTAACAATTTTTCCTGTAGGTATCGACGCGGGCAAAACACAGAGTAGCGCATCGACTTAATAGAATAGCGCATTCTACCCCCAGTTTAGCGCCTCTACTACATCTTCCAGCGCTTAAAACCCAAACAGTAGCGCATCAGATTTAAAATTTTCTTGCAGAATTGACTATGAGAAAAGAAAAACTTAGAGTAGCGCTTCCAACACCCAGAACAGTGCATCCCAGTAACAGAATAGTGCAGAGAAACATAAGTATAGCGTATCTAGAGCATATTGTAGCGCGTACAGTTTGTTCTGTAGCGCATCACAGACAAGACAATTTTTTTTTTTTTTAATTGTAACCGAATTAAAATTTTAGACTTGTAGAAGTCCCCCAAATCACCTGACGTTTTATTTTTTTGTTTGTTTGCAGGATTATAACGGTTTGTTGCAGGTAGAGCGAGGAAATTTATTTTTACAGAAAAACGATTTCTTTTGTTGACCTCCAAAACGAAAAATTTGCTTTGTTGACCATTTCCATTTTTTTAGATCAGAAAATCTTTCTTTTAAAGATTAAAAAGAACATCATGTTTTTGTGGAGCAACATCTCTACATAGGTTAACAAATCACTGAATTGGAAGTTTAAAAAGAATTTTGTTTGCTTTGTCTCGAAAGTGGAAGGTATATGCTCTCCCCTTAACTGGGTGATCAAAAATCTAGACCACTCTTACCGCTTTCCGTTATTTCAAAGCATTTACATCTTTTAGCAGCCCTGCCTTCCCGAGGAATTGCAATCAACTCTTAAAGCCGTTTATGGCCGGTGTGAAGGGAACGATCTAAGTGGGGAATGACTTTGACGCCAAAAATTTCAACCCACTATAATCAAATGTGGAAAGTGACGAAAGTCCTTTTCAACGGTTGCGCGCAGTGATTAGCCTTCCCCCAGTATCCTCGAGATACATAAAGTCTTTGTTCTAAAGGTTGGGAAGCCTCCTGAGGGAGTTTATCACTGACGGCCGAACGGGAAGCCTGATTACGAACCATAGAATTAGAAACTTTGAGCCGAGTCAGTAACCAAACATTTGTAACATCATAGTGCAAGGGTGGGGAAGAATCCACCCCCAAGATTACTCACCATATATCTCCCAAGATAACTACTCAACTGTGAAGAAATTCACTTTGGGTTAACTTCTGGCAAAAGGCAAAAAAAGGGGCGCCCTCTAGGGGGTGACACGGCTGTTTGAGCTGACGGAGTATCGAGACTAGTGGGATATGATGTTACTTATGACCCTTGAATAAAGAATCTTTCTGAAGTGTCTTATTTGTATCCAAACCTGTTAAAACATTGGGGATTTGAACACATCCTCGCAGAACATACACTTTCTGTTAGATTAGGCAAAATGATTGTAATTTATGTGCTGTGCTTACATTTGTTATTTCAGAAAATCATCCATCACACTTGAAAATTTTCTCAACAAAATTCAAAATTCTTACAAAAATCACCAAAACAGAAAAATCAGGGTAGTCTAGCGCATAAGAGCAACATCTTAGCGCGTGGAACACTCAAATTAGTGCATCCAAAACGCAAATTAGCGCGTATAGTAAAAACAATAGCGTTTCATCCTCAGGCAAAAATAGTATACAATCCTTTAGCGCATCCGAAAAATATTCTAGCGCGTAGCAGCAACAGCCTAGTGCGTAGGTGCCCACAACTAGCGCATAAAGCAAAACAGTTAGCGCGTGTTAGGCCTAGTATAGCGCGTAGTTTTTCCAAACAAACTTAAAAGCAATTTTCAACATGCTGAATTTTAGCGTGTGAAAGAAACAGCTTAGCGCGTAGAAATCATATATTAGCGCATTCACCAAAATAGTTAGCGCGTATCAAGCCCAGTATAGCGCGTGGATTTTTCACCTGTTAAAACAAAAAAATTTCATAATCAAAATTTTAGCGCGTGTCTAGGGGCAGATTAGCGCGTGTGCTTAGTATTTTAGCGCATCAAGGAAATTAAGTAGCGCATCCAACCTCTGTTCTAGCGCGTGATCCAAGGCCGAAAAATAGAGAGTTAAAACTATTTTTTTTTTGAAAATTTCAAAAACATTTTAGAAATTTTTTTATCAAAATCATCTTTTATCAAACCAGAGTGACAAAAACAAACTGTTAAAATTTTTTCTCAAGCTCAATTTGTGTCAAACAAAGTTGTCAGAGTCTGAAACGAATCGAACAATAGAGAACGTCTCTCCTATCATAATCCAGAAAATTTTCATCATCAGTATCAATCAAATCCTTTAACATCTTACGGATTTTTATCTCACAAACACTTGTCTAAAAATTTTCAAATTGTCAAATCTAGTTTCCAGATTGGGAAACTTTTTATCCATATCATTTGACACGTTTTATCGTGAAGGGGCATCTAAACCTTCATTCTGATAAAGTAAGATTTGAAATTTTCAAAACAAGAATCACCTAAATCCAAACAAATCAAAGGAAATCATTGATCACTCATGCATGACTAATCCCCTTATTCTGAAAAGAAAGAACCTCTATCATAACATCACGTTGAAAAAACAACAACCTAGCTTTTCCAAATTCATAAGAGAAATAAGTTCTTATACATCAATCGTCAACTCTTCAAATCCCATTGGGTATTTCTTCATCACATCAAACGTTATATCCAAAACAAATCTAGTGAATTTGACAAAGAACCCCTGAAAACAAGAGCATACTGTCAAAAGTCTGCTTTTAATCAAAAGATAAATCGCGGAGGAAAGATCAATCCAGCATTCCTGCCCGACGAGTGCATCACATATCACACATCTCGACCAGAACCACCAACGCCCGAATGACACATCGAAGAAGACTTTGTTCCTTTCATCACTGAAATTTTCTATTAAAATGCCTGTCACTCGCTCTCAAAGAAACAAACAAAGCGAGACACCCACAAAATCAAGTATGAATCACAGATTATCAAATCCTTTTGAAGTTCCATCCTCAGAAGAGCCTGAAATTACTGACGCAATTCTTCAGGAATGCCAAGAAAATCCTTCATTCCAAAAACTCATCAAAAAACTCATGGAAAATGACAAAGAAAAATATCTACTCATGCTCACGAGTAAAGGCGTTAAACTTCCTGAAGATTTTGACGCAAACGTCTTTCAAACCAGGTCTCAACAATATACATATCAAGAACGACAAAGAGAAGAAGAAACTCGCATACCTGAACAACATATTCTAGAGCAACGTATACCTGAAATGCGAATACCTGAACTAGAAACTCCTGAACAACACATACCATTTACTACACCTTTTCAGTTAAGAACAACTACAAGGGAAGAACTCTTCCCTCAGCAAGATAATGCGCCCTTGGTTGCTCTTACTCAACAAATGCAAATGTTGCAAAGACAAATACAAGATATGCAACAAGGGACAACAGTGCGGTACTCTATAAACGAAATCTGTCCTTATCCCTTTGACAGAAGATTAAACATGGTACCTTTTCCTCCAAACTCAGACGTTCCCAAATTTGATAAATATGATGGGAAAAGTGATCCTTGGGATCATGTTCGAGAATTTTGCACCATGAGTCTTGAATTCGCTCATGATGACACTTATCTGATGAGGTTGTTCCCAAGAAGCCTGGGAGGACAAACAATGGAATGGTTATCCAAGATTACACCACCTGTCAGATCATTTGACGAATTGGTTAACAAATTCATCACCCACTATTCTTACAACATCCAACATGCCATAACCATGCTAGATGTTTGCAACACCAAACAAAAGCATAATGAAACTTTCATGTTATTCCTTCAGCGTTGGCGACGCATGGTATCAAGATATCCTCGAGATATTCTTGAAAAAGAGAAAATAGAAATCTTCATTGATAACTTAAATGGCGAAATGAGTTACAGACTCAAACTTCAATGCATACCATCTTTCACCAAATTGATTGAAAATGGCATTCAAGTAGAGGAAGCTTGTGTCAAAAAGGGAACACTCAAGTTCTACAAGGAAGGAACAAACTCATCAAACTATAATAACCAAAACAACACAAATCTAGACAAATCTCAATTTTGGACGCGAAACAAAAACGAAGGCAACAATGAATCATATGATCCCAAATCTAAACAACCAATGCTTGCCTTATCAAGAAATACTCAAAATGCGAAAAATCCTAAAAATGCTACTCCCAGTGCTAACACATACGCACCAAACAATGCTCAAGGACAACTCCACACCAACAACGCCAATGATAATCAAAACAAAAACCTGAATCCAGGGCCTAACAACAATTCATGCAACAACACCAACAATTTCCAAAAGCGTATCTTCACACCACTGGGCCAATCATTAGAATTCGCATTCAGAGAACTGTTGGCAAACAAGATTCTTTCTTTGCCTCCAATCAACAATTATGAACCCCCAATCAAACCACTTTGGTGGAATGATTCACACTATTGTGATTTCCATCGCAGCAAGGGTCATAGAACAAACGAGTGCATGAGATTGAAACACATAATCCAGGACATGATTGATCGAGGTGACTTAACGGTGGATGGTCTCAAAACAAATAATGATCATGAAGCCTTCAAAAATCCTCTCCCAAATTACAAAGATGGAGCATCAACTTCAAATGATACACGCAGAGGTCATATTAATCACATCTACAACAACACAATCAACCACATATTAGCTGAAGACAATCGAGTCAATGTCATAACCATTCGAGATAGGCATGATCATGAATCTGTCAATGTAACAACCCGGACTCAGAAATATGTCTTGAAGGGACATACTGCACCTCCAACTGCCACACCAAAGATCCAATACGACTTAGTTAACCAACTACGCAAGACTCCAGCTCAAATATCTATCCTAGAATTGTTGAAACTATCTCCAAAACACAAAGACATATTGGAGCAAGCGCTATTGGAAACAAATGTACCTCAAAATCTGGATACAGACAGATTTCAAGCCATGGTCGCCCATATGACAGAATCTCATAACCTCACCTTCTCAGAGCATGATAATACTTCATTGAGTCACCCGCATAATACTCCTCTACATATTGAAGTCGTTGTTTGCAAACACCAAGTAAAAAGAGTCTTAATAGATGGAGGAGCCGGACTTAATATATGTACTTTAAAGCTTATCCGTGCACTAGGCTTCTCAGAAGAATCTATTGATCCTTGTAAAAAGATTACCATAAAAGCATATGATGATGAGGAAAGGTCCTCTAAAGGAATAGTGATATTACCTTTTCAAATAGGACCAGTACAAATGGATACTATATGTCAGGTCTTAGATATTGATCTCACCTACAATATCTTATTAGGACGACCCTGGATACATGAAATGCAAGTAGTACCTTTTACATATCACCAGTGTGTCAAGTTTCCTTATGATGGATAGGAAATCTCCATATCAGCTGATCACAATCCATTTCAACATTGCAATGCAATGGCGGCAGCCCAAGATAATTTGGTTCCTCATAACCAAGAAAAGTAGCGGTCTTCGACATCCGATCCACCAACAGCAAAATCCAACTCCTTATGGGGAGACTTCAAACAGAAAATGCAAATCAAAGACCAAGGCATGGGTGAATATTCTATGGAGCCTTTATGTTTGACCAGATTGCCAACATCACCTAGATCGCATGGTTTACCTACTGTAGCGTCGTAAATTGTACGCACTCGCTAGGGTGGCACAATTTCACACCTAGTTTAGCACTCGCCTTAGTGCATTTGACATTTGGCATTGCATTTCTCCTTTAGCACTTAATTAATCAAATTAATTAGGTCTAAGGTCCTATTTCATCGTCTTCTACATCATAAAGTTGGGCTCTTTCGTTAAAGTGTGCCCTTTTCATTTTATTCCTCCAATACATCACTCAATCAAAAACCCTAATTAAGTCCTATTTCAAACTTGGGGGCTTGGTTTTGAGGTCAAAACATCTTGAAATCACCTATAACTTCAGGATTCTCTCTAAAATCATCATATCCGACGGCCCTGAAAATTTGGTGAAAAGTTGTCGGGACCGTGGCGCCCGGAGTGCACATGGTCCCGGACATTTTTCCCGAAATTTTAGGAGCACAATCCAATCATAAAATAAAACTTAACCCCAAGAAATTAGTGGGATATTCAATCTCTAGGTCAGCCAAAAGACGAAATTACGATCTAGGGTTTCCTACATAAGAGCTCTCTTTCTTCATTTGAAAGGATCTGATTTTTGTTTTTAGGAACCTCATATGCAGTGAAAGAGCAGATCTTTGAAGACTTCAACAACATTCAACATCCCTCTATCAAGCACTTATCAAATTCATTCATCCACTTAGGGCTTGGAAGACATTGAAGAACAATAGGAGATTACCGACTGAAGATTGGCTTGTACTCCTCCCTTGAGGGTTGGGTATGATTTCATGTTGTTTTCATGTCTTTTCATAAGCTTCAATATATCCTTTATTCATGCTTTAGATCACTTTTCATTTTGATTTAGAGCATTTACATTTTCATTTACAAGCAATTAGGGTTTACTTTCTAGGTTGCTCTAGTTTGCTTTCTTGCATTTTAGGACCTTGCACACACACTAGGTCTGCACACACAATACATTTTACAAAACAACTTGGCTATTCGTGGAGGTGGAAATCACCGAAGTGGGGGTTTGACTAAGGAAAAACCCTATATAGCCACCCATACACCCTTTTCAGATATCAGTGCAGGTTCGGGACTTGAACGACGCCGCAGGATACAGATCCGGAGAGAACAGGTCGAGACAGCACTCTGCATCAAATTACAGAGCAGAAGACTCGGACAGGGGCACTGGGTGCCCTGGTCCTGCCAGGACAGGGGTGTTGGGCGCCCTGGTCCCTGGGACAGAGGCGCTGGGCGCCCTGGTCCTCCGGACAGACCACATTTCCGACAGTTTCCGACAGTGTTCCAGAGTGCAAAACAGCAGTTTCCAGTGCAGTTTCCAGGACAGAATCAGGACAGTGGCGCCCGTGCCCCCGTCTTGAACATTTTCAGTCTGATTTTGACTCCGGGTACACATTTGCATTCTTATTTCATCCTTGTATTTACAGTTGTTCATTATTTAATCTCAATTCTGCAATCTTGTTATTAGTTCATACTTGCATTTTGGGATTACGGTTTGAACTTACATCATTTGATCTTCCAATTTCAACAAGGGAATAGAAATCCTAATAGATATCCTGTGGCTCTCTCTTTCACAAAAAGAAGTAGCCAATTGTGTGATATCTCTAGGCTCTTTCGTATTCCATAATGTGTGTCAAAAGGTAGGATTAGGGCATGTTAACCTAGTCTCGCTTTTTCCCCTACACATTTTGGTGAACCCGACGTGAAACTATCATTGCTTCCTCTTGCATTGCATTTGTTAGATCTAGATCTAGATTTAGTGTGTTTTATTTCATTTTCATTAAAAAGAAAAAAAAAAAAGTGTGTTTCGTTGCATTGTGTGTTTAAATTTTATGCAATCTTTTCAAAATGTCAGATTTTTATTTGCAAAATGTTCATGCTTTTGATGATTATTATGAGTATAGCCAAGATGAATTAGATGAAGCTTTAGACGAGTTTTTAAACCCTAAAGATGCCAAACCTTCATTTTACCAAAAACTCATAAACCTTGTTATTATGCCATTTAGGTGTGATGAGAAAGGTAAGTCGAATGATTCCTCTCAAGGATACATTCCTATCAACTCTTCCCCTGAATCTAGTAATATGGTTGTTTTCAATAATCCCCTCTATGAGGAGATGTCTCCTTTTGAATCAAAAGATAAACCTTTTAACCGATATGATCATGCTTTGTTGGATGATGCTCTTGATGACTTTGTGGCTTTATCGAAATCTTTAAACAAGAACAAGACTTCTAAATTGGTTAACATGATAAACTTGAATGAACATAATAAGCCTCTCTTTGAAGTCCAAGGTGCTTATCCTTCTCCCACCTTTCAAGTTCCTAAGTCACCTCTCCTTACTATCCAAGGAGGGTATGACCATGATTCCTTTCGTACTCCAAATAAACCAATTATCACTGTGCAAGGAAGAAAACCTATAAGTCCTTATAGTTATGCCAAGCAAATAACTAGAGAGAGTTATCATGCGGTTTCCCATACTTATCACACCAGAAATAATAGGCAACCTAATCCTCCTCCTGTTATCCCAGTTTCTCTTCCTAATCCTCAACCAATTCTTCCACAAGCTCCTCGTATCTCGCAAGTTATGGGTAAGGAATATGATCTCATAGAACAACTTAAAGCTACCCCTGCTAAGATATCCCTTTGGGATTTGATTCAAACTTCTTCCGCTCATCATGGAATGTTACAAGATGCCTTGAAAGATTTGAATGTTCCTCCACCAAATACATCTAGTAATATAGCATCTTTGGTTAATTCTGTGATGAATCCTAAAGCTCAAATTGTGTTTACCCAAGATGAGTTTCCTACTAGTGAAATTCAACAACAATATGATCCCTTGATGATTGTGGTTATCATGAAAGACACTGCTATAAGACGAACACTAGTAGATAATGGCTCTGGCCTTAATGTGTGTAGCATTAATCTATTGCATAAGATGAATGTGGATACGTCTCTTATTGAGCCTGACTCTCGTCCCATTCGTGGCTTTGACAATGTGGCTAAGACTTCATTAGGTATCATCACCTTACCTCTCATAGTAGGACCTGTTACTTTGCCTACTCCTATCCATGTTATGTCGGGAAATTTAACATATAACTTTTTATTAGGGAGGCCTTGGATTCACAACATGCAAGCTATCCCCTCTACATTGCATAGACAAGTTAAATTCGTCTATAACAATAAGACATATACTTTGATAGGTGATACTAATTTTCAAGCTTGTCTACAAACATCTACTTCCAAAGGAGGTTCATGTAAGCCATCCTCGTCTAGTGATGACTCTTTAAACAAGAAACCTATCGATGAATCCTCACTCTCCGATGATCAAAATTCTTTGGATGAGTCTAGAGCTCCTGAAGAAGATTCTTCTCAACTTGAAACTACACATAAGAAGGATTTTGATCCTGAGAAGATCCTCGAAGAAGATGATTGGGGATCTCTTGATTTCAATCCCACTTTTGTAGGTGAATATAAGGTTCCTTCTAGAGAGCTAAAAGTTGAAAAGAAGGAAGAAGCTAAAAATCAATCAACCTTACCTGAATCTATGAGTAATAATTTTGTAGCCGCTTCTCAAACTTCTTCTCCTCACACCTCTAATTATGAAGAGTTTGAGTCTTTGTCTTATGAAAAACCACCTTCTCTTCCTGAAATGGCTGATCGTTATGGTCGTGGTTTTCGCATTTTTTCTAAGCATGGGTATCATGGAAAAGGTTGTGGTGCTCATGAACAGGGGATAAGAGTTCCTCTAGAGACTAATTTTTACAATTATGCCTTTGGACTTGGCTATAATCCCTGTAAACGTACTAAAGCTTCTAAAAGACCATGCATTAGTGTTAATGCTATCTCTACATCTCTATTAATGCAACACCCTGAGTATATTGATGGGGATCCTTCGGGTGACTGTGCTTTGGATGTCTTCCCTACAGATGACGCTTTAGTTGAGTTCCTGGGAGCCTATGACACTCTTCCTCGTTATCATCACAATAGGGGACTCCCTTATTGTTTGAACACTGAAGCCTATTTTGGAAAAGAGATTGATAATGATGAGATTGCGAAAGAATTCCCTCAGTTAAAGGATACTCCTCAACAAAGTAATCTTCTCATAAGTGAAACCACTGATGTTAAGATGGACCCTTGCAATAAAGAGAAAGTTATTAAAATTGGGAAATGTTTGGATGAAGAGGAGCAGAAACAATATGAAGAACTATTGCATGAATTCCCTGAGATCTTTGCTTGGACATACTCTGACATGCCTGGTATAGATCCTAAGATTGTTACTCATAATATTGTCTTAGTTCCTGATGCTAAGCCCGTGAAACAAAAGATTCGAAAAATGAATCCCAAGGTGGCTTTGCTTGTTAAGGCTGAGATTGAAAAATTATTGGAGGCTGGATTTATCCGCCCTATTGACTATTCCCCATGGATTTCAAATATTGTCACTGTAGCTAAACCAGACAACAAAATAAGAATGTGTACCGACTTTCAGGATCTAAATAAGGCTTCTTTAAAAGATGATTTCCCTCTTCCAAACATTGACATGATAATTGATTCTACGGCAGGACATGCCCTGTTATCCTTCATGGATGGTTTTTCAAGATACAATCAAATTTTCATTAACCCTCAAGATCAATTCAAAACCGCTTTCACCACTCCTTGGGGTACGTTTTGTTGGATAATGATGCCTTTTGGACTTAAAAATGCCGGTGCAACTTATCAACGAGCGATGACCCTTATCTTTCATGATTATATGCATAAGATTTTAGAGGATTATGTTGATGATATTTTAGCCAAATCCTTTCTTCGCATGGATCATGTTAAAATCCTTCGTCAAATCTTTGAAAGAATTCGTAAATATCACATGCGCTTGAATCCTCGAAAATGTGTTTTTGGTGTAGATAGTGGAGAACTATTAGGATTCATAGTTTCGCATCGTGGGATTGAGGTGGACACTAAGAAAATAGATGGTATTGTCAACATGCTACCTCCTAGAAATGTGTCTCAACTTAAAAGCTTACAAGGAAAGATTCAAGCCATTCGTAGTTTCGTGTCTCAACTTGCGGATCGTACCTTTCCTTTTACTCAACTCCTTAAAAAGGATATCACTTTTCAATGGAATGAAGATTGTCAGCAAGCATTTGAAGATTTAAAAGTGTATTTGGCTAGTCCTCCTATTCTTCAACCTGCTAAATCTTCTAAACCCTTCCTTCTGTATACAACTGCTTCTTCTCATGCTCTCGCAGCATTGTTGGCACAACATGATAAAGATGGTAAGGAATGTCTGATTTATTACATAAGTCGTACCTTACTCGATTATGAGACCCGATATTCTACGATAGAAAGACAATGCTTGGCCTTGGTGTTTGCGACTCAGAAATTGAGACATTATCTTTTAAATTCAGAAGTCCACGTCATGGTAAAGTTTGATCCTTTGAAGCATCTTTTCTCTAAAACTGATTTATCAGGACGCCTAGCTAAGTGGGTTATGATGTTAACTGAATTTGACCTTAAATTTGTTTCACAAAGAGCAATTAAAGGACAAGCGTTGACCGATCACTTAGTTGAGGCCCCTTCACCTTTCTCCTTCCCTAACCCTGAGTCATTTCCCAATGACTTCATTCTTTCTATAGAGAAAGATGAAACTTGGGAGTTATACTTTGATGGCTCTAAGTGTCGTACGGGATCGGGGGTAGGTGTTGTTTTGATTTCTCCTACAAGGAAATCTATTCCCTTATCCTATCGTCTAAATTTCCTGTGTACCAATAACATTGCTGAGTATGAGGCTCTTATAGCAGGAATAAAAGCGGCCTTGGCTCTGAACATAAAACACATACATATCTATGGAGATTCGCAATTGATTATAAGACAAGTAACAGGAATATATCAAGCAAAACAAGATAAATTATCACAATATAAAGACCTTGCTATCTCTTTATTACAAAAATTTGATTCTTATACCATGGAACCGGTTCCTCGAAAAGATAATCGACATGCGGACGCAATGGCATGTGTGGCTTCTCTTGTATCTTTAGAGGACCCTGTGGTTGATCTTAAATTTGTTATTCACAACCTTATTTCTCCAGCTATTGTAGACGATTCTAGCTTGGTAACATGTTGTGACTTTGTAGATTCAGATGAATGGTTCTCGCATATCGTAAGATATTTGACCGATGGTACCTTTCTTGATTCCGCTAATAGGAACACTAGGGCTAGAATCCGCAAGTTGTCTGCTAGGTATATCATTCTTTCTAATGTCCTTTACCAAAGGGGTTATGATGGCCTTCTCCTTCGTTGTCTTAACAAATCGGAAATCCCCGTTGCTCTTGAAGAGGCACATTCAGGTGCCTGTGGGGGGCATTTTGGAGGCAAATCCTTGGTTCATAGATTGCTTCGTATGGGATACTATTGGCAAACTATGCAGAAGGATTCCTTTTCATTTGTTAAAAAATGTCATCAATGTCAACAACACAATAATTTGATTCATGCTCCTGCCCAAGAACTTCATTCTCAAGTAGCTTCTTGGCCTTTCTCCGCATGGGGTTTGGATCTTATTGGTAAAATATTTCCTCCTTCATCTCAAGGACATACCTTCATTATAACCACAACAGATTACTTTACGAAGTGAGTAGAAGCTATTCCCCTTCGCTCTACCACTGCTGAAGTGATTTGTCAATTTCTTCTAGAAAACATCATTTCTCGATTCGGGATACCTTCCACTATAATCTCAGATAATGGGACATCATTTAAGAACAAGGACGTGAAGAAATTCCTCGAGAAGTATCATATCAAACATCAATTTTCTACACCGTACTATCCTCAATCAAATGGTCAAGCTGAATCATCCAATAAGATAATGGAACAAATTCTTCGTAAAACCGTGAATAAGCATGGTAAGGATTGGAGTAACCAGCTAATCTATGCTCTTTGGGCTTACCGAACGAGTGTACGAATTGCTACGGGAACTACTCCTTATAATCTTGTTTATGGTGCTGACACTATTATGCCCTTAGAGTTAGAGATTCCATCACTTAGGGTTTCTCTCAAAGGTATAGTAGATGATGACTCTTATAGAGAACAACGACTTCAATAGCTTGAGATGCTTGATGAATAGCGTATAAACGCTCTTGAGCATATTCAAGCGTATCACAAAACTCTACAACGAAGCTATAATGATAAGGTTATTCAACGTTCCTTCTCAGTAGGTGACTTAGTCCTTTATGAGAATCGGCGCAATGTGAATGCCTCACCTGCAGAAAAGGGAAAATTTAGTCCTAATTGGCTTGGACCATATATCGTTATTGAGGATTATGGATCAGGTGCTTACAAAATAGCGGATGTAGACGGTACGCCTCTTAAAGAACCTATCAATGATATGCACTTGCGTAGATATTATGCTTAATTCTTCATTCCTTATCTTCTTTTTAGTTCTTCAACATTGGATAATATGTTAGTATCTCCTAATTAGAGCAAAATAGAATTAAATGTTATGGAGTTTAATCTATATTGCTTCGTTCTTGACAAGCGTGTCTTTTTACTTCATAGTTTGTCTTGAATTCATTTATGTAAATTGTAAAAGATTTACATTTCCATTATGCTAGCATATTATACAGTGTCTTTATGTGTTAAGTATAATCGTATCATGTTGTGTTTAAATTCAAAATTAAATCACATTAGTTATATGATTCTTAGACTTAATGCATATTTCTTCCCTATCATCAATGTAGTACTTGATTAAATATTTAAGTCACACATGTATCAATTTAATCATGGAGCATTGAGAAATCAATCATATGGAAATTAAATTCTGAACATACATGTACATTTACAAAATGTATTAGATTTAATCAAAACAAAATATACATTGTTTTAAGCATTAAAGATAACACATTTGAGACAAAAGAGAAGCATGTATATATACATATATATATGTGGATCGTATACAAATACAAGTCACTGTACATCCAAAATGTGACCTCTCTTACATCATAAAATCATCTCCTATCCCTAGGGTTAGTGGCTGGAGAGTGTCGATTGGACGCTCCCTCCTGATCTGGCCATGAAGGTGGACCCATGGGTGTGTAGCGCGATACAGACCGTGAGCGAATCCGAGAGGAACTCCTACGATCCCTATCCATGAGGATTGTGCGATAGGTGGTAGCCTTGGCCTGAGCTGCTGCTAGATCTCGCCGCGCCCACTGAAGGTCCTCTGATAGGACTCTCTCTCTCTCCCTCCATATGTCTACCTGTACTTGGAATGGGGAAAACAAGTCCTCATGCCGACTCGCGTTCCCCTAAGGCCTATAAGCAATCTGTGAGGAACTTGGGATCTGTGCTATCATGAAAATGTCTGTCACTGCCTGCTGAATCAGGGAATGCCACTCCTACACATTAGCTGTGGCCGTAGAACAGATTTTTGTTAGTACCATTCTATATCATCAAAAACATTAATCAATTAATATATAAACCTACTATACCTGGATCTCCCTCACGCCAGTAGGGATCATGATATGGTAGCATCTGTGACTGGGATCTACTAGGCTCCCCTCGCTCGACTAATCTATGCATGATGGGTGTAGGCTAGATGGTACTAGGAACAGGTCTCCGTATCGCCTCATGTTCCCCCTATTGGGGAATAAGAGGAGGATCCAGAGCTATGGTATCATCTCCTGAATGGTGGGGAGCTGCATCCGACTCCTCCTCATCATCTCTATCCTCATCCTCGTCATCCTCATCGTCATCCTCATCCTCGTCTGCATCCTCACTTGCATCCTCCTCGTCCTCATCGCTATCTGTGTCCTCCTCCTCCTCCTCGGCGCTAGGCTGATTGCCTATAGGTAGATCAGGATCTCCCGCCTCCTCATGACCCTCTCCCTCCTCTGGCTCCTCTGACCTGGATCCTTGGTCCTCGTCTCGGTCTCCATGTCTCCATGGGCCTGGATGGCCTGTCGGATGATCCGGTGGAATGATAGGACCTGGATATGATCTCATAAACCATGAGACATACCTGCACTGTGCTCCAGGCTCTGCAGAGTAATCAGTGACTACATCCTGATCAGATCCCTCTATATCTGTAGTCTCGATGTCATCTATCATCGGTCTCGCTACTGCTCTAGGTCTGGGAAGGACCCGTGAGTGTCGAGTATAGATGGGCACATCGGCTGGAACACACTGCTCTAGCCCGAACTGCCTCCGTACCTGGTCAAAGTAGAAGGGGACTATGATGTGTGAATATCGTCCCTGCAGTAGGCGGTTCCTCTGTAGGCATGCTAACTATCTCTCCATCCCATCCCATCTGTGCATCCGCAGGTAAGGTCTCCACACTGTCACCTCGGCTGTCAGTCTATCAAAAATCACTCTCCAATAAAACAAATCTCCAAATCTCCACTCGCTAGTAAGTGGATAAGAAAACACCCTAGGTCGCTCGCTAGCCATACTCAGCGGAAAGCCGATAGGCTTGGTGCATGTGAAGTGCTCTAAAATCCACACCTGCAAAAGTGTGCATGTCATCAAACTGCAACCCTGTCCAAATACATACTCCTCAAGGTCGTGATAGAGATGTGCAAGCATACTCCGACCCCAAGCATACACTCTCCTATGTCTCTCCATCGCTCTGATGCACCATGTGAGACCCCCATGCATGTGCGTCCCTCGCCCATTAGGGCAGACAGCTAGTGCTATGATGGCGATCATAAGGCGTCTCAGAAGGGGTACCTCCCCTGTAGGATGTAAGAGCCAGCTGACCATAATGCGACCTCTCATCTCGCTCGGCATGACTCTCCCTATGCAATATACCTGCTCTCTCTGATGATCCTCCGCTGACCGATCGGTTGCGTATGTAACAGTCACTCCTCTGATAGGAAGATGAAGTATACAGTACACATCCTCGAGTGTAACCGTCAGCTCCCCTACTGGAAGATGAAATGTGCATGTGTCAGGATCCCATCGCTCCATCAATGCCATCAGCATCGCAAGATGAAATCGAATGGCTGGCATGAGGATCACATACCATAATCCCACAATCGATAATGTGTCTCTCTTTGCCTGAGTCAGTCGCGGAATCTGATCTCGCAAACTGCGAAGAATATGTCCCGCTATATGCTCTCTCATGTATGGAAGACCCTGCAACACAAAAACATAACCGTAATCAGTACTCGATCATCAAGATCACTCATGCAAACTGTCGAACATCATATGCCAACCCTGAAACCCCTCGCCAAGCCCTGATTGGGACCATGGCGCCCTGAAGGGACCATGGCGCCCCTGTTAGGGACCATGGTGCCCTGGGGGGACCAGGGCACCCCACAAGGACCATGGCGCCCTGGGTGGGCCCCGGGTCAGCCTTCAGGGCCCGCATACGATCACAGAAAAGTCAAAATGCAGAAAATCAAAAGTCAAACGTTCAGTCAACTCACCTCGTCCAATGGCTCATCGTCGATCACGGCCTGGCGCAGGATCTCAATCTTCGTGGGATGCTCCAGTCGTCGTGAAGGCATGATGATGGCTATGTGGGCTCCACTGCAATGAACAGTATTCAGAAATCAACAAAGTGACAAATACAAATGTCACTTTCAAGGTATATACTTTCATTTCTTTATCTTTACTTTCGAAACCCTAATTTTCCTCTATCATTCATTTTATCATAACTTGGGTTTGGGAGATGCGATTTTCGAGCCGTTTGTTGCGTCGGAATTGTATTTTCATTCCCCTACTCTTCGGATGTTCCAAAAAGTGCTCTGATGAAGCCTATTTAGTGAACGTCCCTCATCAACACTCTCTTATACAATTTGTCGTAAGTAAACATGCTACCCTATTTCACCTCCCTAATAAGCAAGTTGAAACAGGGGGGGCATATAGCTACTCACAAATTTCATCACTTTCCTTAGTAAGCATTAGGTGATTTTATGATCTAACGTGTGTTTTGTAGGGTGCGGTTCCTAACTGTGTACTGTAGATACCGTTGGGGGCTTCGTCCGACAACTTATGGATATATCCTTTTTCAAATGATGTTTACTTTTCTGTACTTTAGCTTGCATATGCACGTAGTACTCATATGACCGCTAAAGTGGGGGCTAAATGTAGCATCGTAAATTGTACGCACTCGCTAGGGTGGTACAATTTCACACCTAGTTTAGCACCCGCCTTAGTGCATTTGACATTTGGCATTGCATTTCTCCTTTAGCACTTAATTAATCAAATTAATTAGGTCTAAGGTCCTATTTCATCGTCTTCTACATCATAAAGTTGGGCTCTTTCGTTAAAGTGTGCCCTTTTCATTTTATTCCTCCAATACATCACTCAATCAAAAACCCTAATTAAGTCCTATTTTGAACTTGGGGGCTTGGTTTTGGGGTCAAAACATCTCGAAATCACCTGTAACTTCCGGATTCTCTCTAAAATCATCATATCCGACGGCCTTGAAAATTTGGTGAAAAGTTGTCGGGACCGTGGCGCCCAGAGTGCACATGGTCTCGGACATTTTTCTCGAAATTTTAGGAGCACAATCCAATCATAAAATAAAGCTTAACCCCAAGAAATTAGCAGGATATTCAATCTCTAGGTCGGCCAAAAGACGAAATTACGATCTAGGGTTTCCTACATAAGAGCTCTCTTTCTTCATTTGAAAGGATCCGATTTTTGTTTTTAGGAACCTCATATGCAGCGAAAGAGAAGATCTTTGAAGACTTCAACAACATTCAACATCCCTCTATCAAGCACTTATCAAATTCATTCATCCACTTAGGGCTTGGAAGACATTGAAGAACAATAGGAGATTACCGACTGAAGGTTGGCTTGTACTCCTTCCTTGAGGGTTGGGTATGATTTCATGTTGTTTTCATGTCTTTGCATAAGCTTCAATATATCCTTTATTCATGCTTTAGATCACTTTGCATCTTGATTTAGAGCATTTACATTGTCATTTACAAGCAATTAGGGTTTACTTTCTAGGTTGCTCTAGTTTGCTTTCTTGCATTTTAGGACCTTGCACACACACTAGGTCTGCACACACAATACATTTTACAAAACAACTTGGCTATTCATGGAGGTGGAAATCACCAAAGCGGGGGTTTGACTAAGGCAAAACCCTATATAGCCACCCATACACCCTTTTCAGATATCAATGCAGGTTCGGGACTCGGACGACGCCGCAGGATACAGATCCGGAGAGAACAGGTCGAGATAGCACTCTGCATCAAATTGCAGAGCAGAAGACTGGGACAGGGGCGCTGGCCACCCTGGTCCTGCCAGGACAGGGGCACTGGGCACCCTGGTCCCTGGGACAGAGGCACTGGGTGCCTTGGTCCTCCGGATAGACCACATTTCCGACAGTTTCCGATAGTGTTCCAGAGTGCAAAACAACAGTTTCTGGTGCAGTTTCCAGGACAGAATCAAGACAGTGGTGCCCGCGCCTCCATACCGAACATTTTCAGTCTGATTTTGACTTCGGGTACACATCTGCATTCTTATTTCATCCTTGTATTTACAGTTGTTCATTGTTTAATCTCAATTCTGCAATCTTGTTATTAGTTCATAATTGCATTTTGGGATTGGGGTTTGAACTTACATCATTTGATCTTCCAATTTCAATAAGGGAATAGAAATCCTAATAGATATCCCGTGGCTCTCTCTTTCACAAAAAGAAGTAGCCAATTGTGTGATATCTCTAGGCTCTTTTGTATTCCGTAATGTGTGTCAAAAGGTAGGATTAGGGCATGTTAACCTAGTCTCGCTTTTTCCCCTACACACCTACTATATCAACACATCTGGCAACTCAGCCCATCACTAAATTTGATGGTACCTTCATCCAATTGGGTACTCTAGCACATGAATCAGAAGATAAAGATGTTCTTAGCTGGCTATACAAAGATGAAGAAGAAGCTAATAGAGCAGCCGCTCTGGACATTGTTCTACCAACGCACCTGTATGGAAAAGGCTACTTGATCATGAAACAAATGGGATATGGCGGTAAAGGACCTATTGGGAAACGCAAAGGAGTCACTAAACCTATAGATCTTCCTTCACAACCTAGTAGAAATAAAGCAGGACTAGGTTCTAAATTCACCTTCCTATTGATACGGCCGCCACACACAAATGCAAAACTTCAATGGAAGGAAAAGAAGAAGTACAAGGAAGAATCCTGGTAGGAAGCACTCTTTGAATCAACAGAAACAATCCGCAAGGCACGAGAATGTCAAGATCAGAAGTTGCATCAGGGAAAGCTTTTAAATCATAAGAAGGCCATATCTTCAGCAGTGGCTCATATTAACACACCAATGGATCAAAAACAAATCATGTCATCACAAGAAACCGTCATTCCTCCCCGAGGAAGCACAATCTATGAACAAATCCAGACCGTGGAAGATGGATCAGATACAGAATCAACCCAAAATATCAAAAAAGTATCCATCATCAAAGATTTGTTTTCGCCATACAACATACCTGTTTGCAGCACAGATAGAATCTGGGATGATGCCTATGAGACAGATTCAAATGAATATGAATGAGGTACCTGCTCTGATAATACTACAAATATCCTAGATGATGCTGATTTCATATCCATTTCTCAAGAAGAACATAATGCAGAAGATAGACCTCTTGAATCTGGTCCACAACATATCTATGACGTTCAAGAAAGCGAACAAAAATATTATGAACAAGTCTATGTAGAAGATGATACCATCGAAGACCTCAATGAAACCCTAGACTTCTTTAAAAACAAGACCCATCACGATGACAACTCTATCCTAACACTTACAGTAGCCGAACTTGACCCGCCCAATGATTCCTTACCACTTGTCTTCCCTGATCTCATCGACTGGAATGAACCTGAGACCCATGATATACCAATTTTCCCAGATGATGAATCTATTATCCATTACCTACGTACAGTAAATCCCGAAACAGGCTCTACCAGTGAACAAAATGATGATGTTTGTCCATCAGGGAGTGCCAAGTCTCTTAGTCACAAAAATGAATCAAATAAAGAATCTAATGCTGAAAACCAGTCAATGGTAGCTATAGATCCCAAAAATGTAAAAATAAAGGACGCATCTGAGGGTGAAAACCTTTTTAAGGCACCTAACGATGGGAGACTTGACACTCTTCCTGAACATTTTCATGAGCGATCACCGATATTGATTGAGCCCACTCAATCAATCAACATTGGTACCACAGAAGCAGCCAGAAACATTCACCTTGTAGAATCTCTGACAGAGGAGGAAAGATCGGCATTCATCATCTTCTTTAAAGAACAACAAATTAACTTTGCCTGGTGTAGTGTCCTAAAATTGCGACACTTGCAATTTCAACTGCATTTCGGTCTTCACGATGGTGACGCAACACGGAACCTGAATGGAGACCCCGAAACATGTCCATGACACCAAAAACTGTATTTTCTTGCACCCTGGCCTGATCCTCCTTTGCACCCTGCTGTCCCGGGAGGTGGGACCAGAGCACCCAGTGCCCTGGTCCCCCAGGACCATGGCGCCCAGCGCCCTGGTCCCTAGCCCTATTTTGGGCCCGGTCTCCTATGGGACTTCGGGTCTTTTTGTTTGCAAATTGGAAAATATCATTTCCTAGTCGGCCTAAAGTCGGGAAAATCAGTCTATGAGCCCTAATTGACAAGTATATAAACTACATTTTTCTCTCTCATTTGACATGAGGGATGGAAAAAAGGTGGAAACAATATTCAAGCATTCAAGCATTCAAGCATTCCTTCAAGGTATTGATCATTCTAAGTCTCCATTCAAGGCTAAGTGTTGCATTCAAGACAAGGATTCAACCATTGAAGAGGAGATCACTTACTACATACTACATACAACATACAACATACAACAACATCTATACCTTTGCATATAAGGATACAAACATCCTTACAACAAGGTATTAGTACTTGTTTTACATTACAGTCATTTACATTTACAACATTTCTCATTTCTTGGTTAATTCCAAAACCGGGGTTTGACCTAAGAGAAAACCCCTAATCCCTAACCCCCCAATCGTCTTCTCTTTTCTGTGTGTAGGTTGCAGGTACGCGGCTGAAATTGAAGATCTGGAATCCTTGTGCAGAGACGAACAGATCCCCCTTCGTTTTGCGGATTTTTCGGAGGACCGTGTGCACGCCGGGTGCCATCGTCCCGTCAACTTTTGCTCAAATTTGCAGGAC
Source organism: Cryptomeria japonica (assembly GCF_030272615.1). Classification (NCBI taxonomy): domain Eukaryota; kingdom Viridiplantae; phylum Streptophyta; class Pinopsida; order Cupressales; family Cupressaceae; genus Cryptomeria; species Cryptomeria japonica. Next base: position 883,273 of record NC_081408.1, on the reverse strand, counting down.
AGCACCGTATCGACATTTTACTGCTAATTCCAGGTCCGCAGCTTCATCCTATATCCCTATCTCAATTTATAAGCGAATCTTTCTCACTTTCTATGCATTCCTAGCTTAATCTTTCTATGCACATTCTTTACAAAAGAGGGTAGCCTTGCTGTCTTAACCCTTGAAACACATTTAGAATCCAATCTTGCATTGTGTGGGATTGGATCTTGTGGGTTTCAACCCCTCTTTTGAATGTAAAGTCTCCCCTAAGTGAAAACCATCAACCCTAGTGACCTCCCTTCTCTCTCCTTGGAGTTGGAAGAGGGGAGAGCAACTAGGGTTCGGTCATTTTTCCGCTTTACATTTTGGTGAATCCGACGTGAACATCCTTTCTGATTATTCATGGTTAGATTTGAAAATTTGATTCCTTGATTACATTTCCATGTTTGATCTTTTGTAAATTTTAGAGGTTGATTGCATAAAAACCCTAAATTTTCTTTTTAAAAATTGAACTTGTGAAATGTTTAATTGTTAATGCTTGTTTCAGATCTGCCCTTCTATTACAAATTATCAATTCATATTTGTGCTTTAATTTTGAAAATTAAGTGGTTAAGTGTCAAAACCCTAATTTTTGAAACCCTCTTGATTCAACCTTTGTCCGATAATTTCACTGATTAAAACATCTCCAAATCAGCTGTAACTTTGGATTCCGCAATAAAATCACAATATCTTTCATCCCTGAAAATTTGGAAAAAAGTTGCGAGGACCGTGTGCACTCCGAGCGCCATCGTCCTCGACATTTTTTTCGAAATTTCGGGAGCTAGATCTTACTATATTTTTCTGCTAAAATCCAGAATTTTGGCTGATTTTATCAATTATAACACTTTCAAAATTACAGTCAAAGTTGGTCTTGTGATTGCTTGGATTAAGGCTTCTAATCATTCAAAAATTGTTGAAATTGAAATTTTGTGTTAAAATTGTGTTCTTACTGTCCTAAATCTGAAAAGTGCGTTTGCATTCATTCGAAATTTCAGTGCTTTATTCAAATTCTTGCAATTTGTGACTTTTGAAATTAAGTGCTTAATTACAACAACTTTGATTTCCGCTTTCAAAATTAAATTTTGCGTGAAATTGAGTCAATTTTTAAAATTTCAAAACTTGCATTGCTCTTAACATTCCCTCTAAAATCATAAAATTCAAAATTTTAGTTTTCCTCTCTTTTTCAAAATTCAAATTTTGCATTTTTTGACAATCTTGGTAGTGTTCAATTTTGAGATTGCAACTTTAATTTGGCCTATCTACAGATCGTAAAATCACTCAATTTTTTCAGATTAGCTCTAAAATCATCATAACTTTCATCCCTGCAAATTTCGAAAAAAGTTGCAAGGACCGTGTGCACTCCGAGCGCCACGGTCCCAGACATTTTTTTTGAAATTTCGGGAGATTGTCATGATTGCATTTAACAGCTTAAATCTAGAAGATTGGCTGATTTTACTGAAATTTGCTACTTCTAAATTCAAAATCTTTTCTCCCTTTCTAGTGCATGAGTTTTACAACAATAAGCCCTACTTACACTATTCCCGTTAGACGAAGCCGTAGAATTAAGTCTTTCCGAGGTTTAATTATTGAGGAGATGGAACCTAATTTGAATAGCCTTTTTAACGAGGACATGGGAAATTCCTCTAATCCTCCTAATGATGAAGAAGCTCTCCATGAGGTTTCTGTAGAACAACTTTCGAAATTGGATAATCAATTTGACGATTTTCGACAATGGATGTTTCAAGAATACCTCGATAGTCAAGCTCTTCCTTTAATTGAGGGTCTAAAACATATGCTTCAAAGTGATAAGAATGGAATTGATATTTTGCGTGGTATTGCAAACATTGTGGATTCGAATGTGATGCCTATGAAGAGTTGTGCCGAAACTTTAGGTTATACACAACCTCCCACTCAAGTCAATCATTCTATTCCTTTGACAACTTCTATTGCTAGCATACCTACCTTTACATCAAATATAATGACTACTTCTATACAAGACATTCCGCCTATGATTACCAGTCATGGGGGCAATCCCTCTTCTTCAATTAACCCTCTTCCTTCATTCAATCCGACTTCTTCATTCATTCCTTCAATGAGTGTTCCTATTACATCGTCACAAATGAACCTGGCACAAGGGGGCAATTCATTTAACCATTCCATTCCTCCTTGTAGTGTTCCTCCTTTCGAATCATCTCCTATGACTAACTATCATAGCGTCCCGCCACCTTACTCTTTACCTTCTTTCAATAACATAACACCTCCATCTCAATCTAACACATCTAATATGAATTCTTTGACTGAAGCGACCATTAACAATCTTGCACAAACTGTCTCTTCTTTACAACAACAAATTGCCTCTATGAATCAATCTAAGTTTAGTGTGCCCACATTTGATGTTGCGAGCCCACTTTCTCTTGACATTGTTCGAGCTATCCCTCCTAAACATGTTGAAATCCCGCATTTAGAGCTTTATAATGGTAAAGGAGATCCTCTAACACATGTTAAGACTTTTCAAACAATTTGTACCAATTTTTCTTATGACCAAAGGTTGCTTGCAAAACTGTTTACTAGAACATTAAGAGACAAAGCCCTACAATGGTATTGCTCGTTGCCTTCTTATTCTATTACTTCTTTTGAACAACTTGCAAATGCTTTCATTCAACAATTTCAAAACAATATAAGTCCTAAAGTTACTTTGATTGATTTAATGCATTGTAAACAAGGTGTTAAAGAAAATTGACTGATTTCATTGGTAGATATAAGCATTTGTATGCTCAAATTTCTTTTCCAGTGCCTGACAATGATATTCAAAGAATATTTATTTCTAATTTACAAAAAGATATTTGAGACAAACTTCTATTTTCTGAGTTTACTTCTTTCCAACAGTTGTGTGCAACTCTTCACAATTATCAACTGACTGTGAGTCAAATGGAACAATCACATCCTATGGCTCCGAGTGATAAGGGTGATAGCAGTCAACAACCATTTGGAAAGTTTAAACCGAACAAAGATTCTATCAAATTCAATGAAAACATCATCAACAACAATGTGAATGCAGCATCAGGTGTGCCTCCTATCTCTAAGTTTTTCAAGAAAGAAAGAAAGTATACTCCTTTGAATGAATCATTGCATAGTATTATGAATAAGTTATTGGAACAAAATGTTCTTACTCTTCCTCCTATAAGGCAAATAGATCTTGCAAAGATTACTTCACCTTATTTTGATAACAAATCTTTTTGTCAATTTCATCGTCAGCCTAGGCATGATACTGAAAAATGTTTTGCTTTAAAGGGTAAAATTCAAGATTTGATTGATAATAATACTATCTCTGTTTCTGGAGTGAATGATAAAGGCAACACATCTGTAGCTCCTCCTAACCAAAATCTTCAGATTTTTACTGATCCACTACCTTCTCATACCTCTAATGCGATTGAGACTAATGATTCCTCTCTCTCATCTGATGGTCTTGTGTCTATGACTCCGAATGTGATTAACTTTGTAGACCAGCAAGAAAACCCTAAAGAACCTTCCATCACATTTGATTCTAGTGAAACTATCAGGGCACCTGATGGTCCTTTATACATAGTTGCAAAAGTCAAGAATACACCTTGCCGTGGAGTGCTTATTGATCCTTCGTGCATGGTTAATGTTATTACTGAAGAATTTCTCTTTACTTTGCAATTGAATCAAGTGATTTATGACAAAATAGATGTGGTTGTGAAATTATTTGATGCATTTTCTTCTCCTGCAATTGGTTCTATTACATTACCTATTGAGGTCCATAACAAATCCCTTGATATAAACTTTGCTATTATTCCTTCATCCGAACAATTTTGTGTGAAGCTTGGCTATCCTTGGCTATCTTCCATGAAAGCTATTGCTTCTCCTATTCATAAGTGTTTGAAATTTTCCCATAATGGTGAAGTTGTTACTGTTAATCATAGTCTCTTTAAACCAGCTGAAAGAGCTTCTAGTATTCCTATTGATTATTTTTGGCCTAAACAATTCCAATCTCTTCCTCTACGAAATGATCATCTTTTCAAATCTTATCAAAAGTGGAAAACAGATATGATCCTATCTCTAAGTGAACCTAGAACACCCAAACTTGATATTCCTATCATTCTTGAGAAGGAAGTTCTTCCTTTGAAAGATAAAACTAATGTCTTTCCTCAAGAAGATTCCCAACCCATCCCTATGGATGTGACTGTCTATGCCTAATAAACCTTCTAAAAGTAGACCTATACCTCCTCGTCATGATGGACTTGGTCTTCTTCCTAAACCAAAAATTCCTCCTTTATATGGAGCAGTTCCTCCTCCTTCCTTCTATAGAGAGAAGAGACCTTCTTCTTCTCCTATTATCCAGCCTAAGAGACCACAACCTAAACACCCAAGTAATAAGGATGAGAACATTCCTCCTCCCCAATCTTCTCCACTTCCTACTAAGACTAGACGAAATCGTTCTACACGTGAACGCCGACGAAAGCGTCGTCTTAGAGCTCAAGCAGCTGCTTCTCAAACTTCGCAATCTCCAAAAACATCTTCAACAAGCATTATTCCATTTTCTCCAAAATCTCCTAAACATAAGATGCATGATGGTCTTGATCCTGTGCGAGTTAAAGATCCTATTTTTATAAATCTTGATGATGATATAGATGAAAATGTTATTCATGATGAACATGTTACTCCTCTTGCTTCTGATAGTGAATATGAACTTGTTGATATTGATAACCATTTATCTAACGAATTTTCTAAAGCACTTATCCTAGCTCCTAGACAAGAACAACGTGGCTTGGAACATGAACATAGCCCTTGTTTGGATCTTGTGATAGCTCCATCTGCTGTGTTGGATGTTCCTCCTCTAGCGTGTTCCCTGCCTTCCCGAAACATTGATCAGCAAGATCGGGGGTAGATGACATGCTAGACTAGTTACATTAGCATAGCAGATTCTCTCCTCCTCTCTTTTGTTACTTCTTCTATATGTTATTCTCATTCTTCTATTTGTTGTCCTTAGTGTTGTCTACTTGAGGACGATGCAAAGCATTGAGATCTCTTTTGGTCTCTCTCATGTTGACTCAAAAGACACATGTGTTCCCTTCTTCTAGGTGACCTTCCTTGATTGGGGAATGAAGAACAATTATGCATACATACATATGATATATATACATGAACTATCATACAGCATACTGACCCCGAGGAAAGCGAAGTCACCTTGTGCTTTGTGTTTTGTATCTATTATCCTTGGGTTTATCTCACACTTGGGGGCTAAATCTTTGTGATAATGTGCTCCTTTCCCTTCTTATTTCTTACGTGTATCACTACATTAAATAAATCACCCCCGTTGAGGCGTGTGCGATCGCTTTAACGTAGGGGGGCATACACCCTATCTATCCCTTCAAGATACTTGAAAATTTCTTGGCGAACTTAGCCTTGCCTTGAAAATTTTCGGTATTTCTCTTGCATGACTCATAGTGAGGGAACCTTACTACTGACAGTCATGGTTTTCCCTCATGATCTTCCCTTTTACTTTGTCAATCGAAGTCGTAAGATCCTTAGTCCACTGGGGGCTTGGTGTGTCTTGCCTCCTTGACGTGGTGAAAGTCTTTCAATGTTGTTTCCTTGTACTTTACCGGAAGTATGAGCATATGCTTATACTCCCGCTAAAGTGGGGGCTAAATGTAGCATCCTAAAATTGCGACACTTGCAATTTCGACTGCATTTCAGTCTTCACGATGGCGACACAACACGGAACCTGAATGGAGACCCCGAAACTTGTCCACGAAACCAAAAACTGCATTTTCTTGCACCCTGGCCTGATCCTCCTTTGCACCCTACTGTCCCGGGAGGTGGGATCAGAGCACCCAACGCCCTGGTCCTGAAGGACCAGGGCGCCTAGTGCCCTAGTCCCCCAGGACCATGGCGCGCAGTGCCCTGGTCCCTGGCCCTATTTTGGGCCCGGTCTCCTATGGGACTTCGGGTTTTTTTGTTTGCAAATTGGAAAATATCATTTCCTGGTCGGCCTAAGGTCGGAAAAATCAGTCTATCAGCCCTAATTGACAAGTATATAAACTACATTTTTCTCTCTCATTTGACATGAGGGATGGAAAAAAGGTGGAAACAATATTCAAGCATTCAAGCATTCAAGCATTCCTTTAAGGTATTGATCATTCTAAGTCTCCATTCAAGTCTAAGTGTTGCATTCAAGACAAGGATTCAACCATTGAAGAGGAGATCACTTACTACATACTACATACAACATACAACATACAACAACATCTATACCTTTGCATATAAGGATACAAACATCCTTACAACAGGGTATTAGTACTTGTTTTACATTACAGTCATTTACATTTACAACATTTCTCATTTCTTGGTTAATTCCAAAACCGGGGTTTGACCTAAGGGCAAACCCCTAATCCCTAACCCCCCAATCGTCTTCGCTTTTCTGTGTGTAGGTTGCAGGTACGCGGCTGAAATTGAAGATCTGGAATCCTTGTGTAGAGACGAACAGATCCCCCTTCATTTCGTGGATTTTTCGGAGGATCGTGTGCACGCCGGGCGCCATCGTCCCATCAAATTTTGCTCAAATTTGCAGGACAGTGCCGTATCAACATTTTACTGCTAATTCCAGGTCCGCAGCTTCATCCTATATCCCTATCTCAGTTTATAAGCGAATCTTTCTCACTTTCTATGCATTCCTAGCTTAATCTTTCTATTCACATTCTTTACAAAAGAGGGTAGCCTTGCTGTCTTAACCCTTGAAACACATTTAGAATCCAATCTTGCATTGTGTGGGATTGGATCTTGTGGGTTTCAACCCCTCTTTTGAATGTAAAGTCTCCCCTAAGTGAAAACCATCAACCCTAGCGACCTCCCTTCTCTCTCCTTGGAGTTGGAAGAGGGGAGAGCAACTAGGGTTCGATCATTTTTCCGCTTTACACCTGGTCATATGTTGATATGCCCGAAGTTGATCCACACTTAATCATGCATCACTTGTCCATCTCTACAGGAGTCAAGCCAGTCAAGCAAAAGCTACGAAAGATGAATCCACAGGTGGCACTTATGGTCAAAACTGAATTAAAGAAACTCTTCGACGTCGGATTCATTCAACCCTTTGACTATGCAAAATGGATTTCCAACATTGTTCCAGTCTCAAAACCAGATGGTAGTATCAGAATATGCACTGACTTCAGGGATGTCAACAAAGCTTGCCCAAAGGATGACTTTCCTCTACCAAGTATTTATATAATTGTAGATCTCACAGCAAGCCGTGCAATGCTCTCATTAATGGACGGTTTCTTAGGCTATAATCAAATCAAAATAGCTCCTGAAGATCAAGACAAAACAACATTCACCTGCCCTTGGGGAACGTACTGTTGGAATGTTATGCCTTTTGGCTTAAAGAATGCAGGCGCAACTTATCAAAGAGCAATGACAACCATATTCCATGATATGATGCACACATTTATGGAAGACTATGTGGATGATTTACTAGCAAAATCCTTCACCAGAGCTAAACATCTTGGCACCCTAACAAAGATCTTTGATCGATTGCAAAAATTTCAAGTCAGACTCAACCCTTAGAAGTGTGTCTTTGGGGTTACATCAGGTAAGTTACTAGGCTACATAGTCTCAGCTAAAGGTATTGAAGTTGATCCAGCAAAGGTACAAGCCATCATGGACATGCCACCACCAAAGAATATCAGTCAACTTAGATCTCTACAAGGACAACTCCAATCAATCAGGCAATTCATCTCTCAACTAGCAGATAAGAGTCTGCCATTTAACCACTTGCTACACAAAAATGTACCGTTCAGATGGGAGACTAAGTGTGCAGAATCTTTTTACCAAATTAAATAGTACCTGATGAATCCACCAGTTCTAGTACCACCAATTGCAGGAAAGCCTCTTATATTATATATCTCAACAACAGATATTTCACTAGGGGCACTATTGGCACAAGAAGATCAACAAGGAAAGGAACGCGCCATATATTACATCAGTAGAACATTGAATGGCTATGAGCTCAACTATACATTCATTGAAAAGGCTTGCCTCACAGTGGTTTTTGCATCTCAGAAGTCCCGACATTATATGCTAGCACACACCATAAAACTAGTAGCAAAAATTGATCCTCTCAAGTATCTACTCAGCAAGGCAGCTCTCACAGGCCGATTGGCTAAATGGGTCATGATTCTTAGTGAATTTGACATCCACTACACAGAAAGATGAGCCATCAAAGGACAAGCAATTGCAGATCAGCTGGCTGAAGCACCGCTACCGGGAAAACAAACCATGGACATCGAATTTCCAGATAGGGACGTTTTTGCTCTTTCTTCCAAACAATGGACCCTATATTTTGATGAATCCTATACACAACGTGGTTCAGGGGTTGGCATTCTATTCATCACTCCTGAAGGACACACTATGCCAAGATCATACAGGCTTATGTTTCCATGTACAAATAATGTGGCTAAATATGAAGCAGTGGTCATAGGCATCAAAATGGCCGTCGAATGGAAAATCACAGAGTTAAAAGTCTATGGAGACTAACAACTGGTCATCAATCAAATCAATAACAACTATCAGACAAAGGATGACAAGTTACTACCCTACAAACGGATGGTGGATGACTTCAAACAGTATTTTGTGCACATCACTTTTGAACAAATACCAAGGTTGAACAACAAAGCAGTCGATGCAATGGCTACGATCACTTCATTACTACAAATTCCAGAACAACAGAGTCGTTATGAGTTCCTGGTAGAGCAACTGTTCTCTCCTGCCTATGACCACTTTGAATCCCAGGTTATGTATGCCTTGACCAGTTCAGATTCTCTGTTATATGGACCAATATACGACTACCTCAAGCATAATATCTTACCCATTGACCAATCCCGTAACCAAAAATGTAACTTTATCCGACAAGCTACCCATTACACCCTTACCGCTGATACCTTATATCGTCGAGGTCTAGATGGTACTCTTCTTCGTTGTCTTGATCGTAATGATTCCGATTCAGCTTTACACAAGCTTCATGAAGGTATTTGTGGCACACATTCTAGTGGCACTACTCTTGCTAAAAAGATTCTATGAATGGGATACTATTGGCCTACAATGGAGAAAGACTCATATCATTTCGCCAAGAAATGTCCTAAATGTCAGATCCATGGCAATCTGATACATGTACCAGCACAAGAACTACAACCATTTACAACATCCTGGCCCTTTTGTCAGTGGGGACTAGACCTGGTTGGCAAAATACATCCTTCATCTTCAAATGGACACAAGTTCATTATAACTGCCATAGAATACTTTACCAAATGGATAGAAGCAGTTCCCATGACCATAGTCACCGGAAAACAAATTACCTCTTTTATCCTAAATTATCTGATTTGCAGATATGATATTCCAAGTTCAATCATCACAGATAATGGATGACCTTTCAAAAACCAAGATGTACAGGAACTATGTGAAAAATTCAAAATCCAACATCGGTTTTCTACACCATACTACCCACAAGGAAATGGTCAAGCAGAAGCATCTAACAAGACAATCCTAAAAATACTCAAGAAAATAGTGAATGATGCAGGCAAAGATTGGCACGTACAACTCAATCCAGCACTTTGGGCATACAGGACCAGCATCCGCACACCTACAGGAGCAACACCATATTCATTGGTATATGGATCAGAGGCCATTTTACCCTTGGAGGTAGAAATTCCATCTCTTAGAGTCTCTTTGAAAGGTTTAATCCCCGATGAAGAGTACCGTGTTAACCGACTGCAAGAACTAGAACTATTAGATGAAAGACGCCAACATGCTTATACTCATCTCAAAGCATATCAGCAACGCATGTGCAGGAGCTACAATCACAAGGTCATTCCTCGCAACTTCAATGTTGGTGATCTAGTCCTCAAAGAAAATCCAAGAAATCAGCAAGATAGAGAAAAGAAAGGGAAATTTGAACCTAACTAGTTGGGTCCCTATGTCATCATATCAGTCTATGGATCAGGTGCCTATCAGCTAACAAATTCTGAAGGAGATGTGCTTGATGATCCAACTAACAGCATTCATCTGAAGAAGTACTATACTTAAGGCAACCTAGTGCACGGAAAAAGCCCAAAAACAAACAAAAAAATCAAAAAATCCAGAAAAAGCAAAAATACAAAGTACAATAAAAACAAATGGTGAAAACCTGGTAAATAGGTGCCCTTGTGAAAGAACGGCTCCTTTATCTATATCCATGCCATTTTATACATCAAAACACTATCGGCCATCGCCCGACACTTAGCATATATCCATTCAGGACATACTTAGCGTAGTCACTATCCTGAGTTATCTATCTGTATCTATTCTCTTACCACATTCCACCATGACTTGGAAATCACTGTACATAATCATATCCAGAGGAACACTCATCTAGGGGCACTAAATTGATTCAAACACTTGCAAACATTCAAGACATTCCAACTATTGCAAAACTCAGACGTATGACATCCAACAAACAAAACTACACTTCATCGACACAACCAACACAAAAACAATACACAAGAATCTCAAGGATGGATGATTTTTTGAAATACTAAATGTTGCATTATCGCATAAAAAGTCTTGATTATTTTGCATTTTGAACTTTTTAAATTGTTGGAATCTTCTCCTTATCTCATAAAAAGCTTCAAAGCTAGAGATCATGAGGAACTTCCAATATTTTCTTAGTCTTTTGTCTGGGAGGCGATCACTTGTACTGTGTGAATATTTGCCTCGAGACGTGATACATTACATATCACTGAAGGCCTGATTCCATTTCATGCATATAAATGATCTACTCTGGTAGGTTTACGCAATACGCACTCAAGTCGTCCTGGTTCAATTATACCTTGACGCTTGTGCTATCTTGCAAAATCAAAAATCATGTAAATTTTACTCAGGTCATTATGGTTCAATTATACCATTATGCTTGTATAAATTTTCAACATATCCAAAAATCAATAAATGCTCCATGATGATATTTACAAAGAAAGCAAATAAATGGTTATATCGGATGGCAAATACAGAATGAGAGATGCTCCAAAAATAATTAGTTGCATATCATTTTACAATTAGTTGCATATCATTTTACAATTAGTGGCATATCATTTTACAATTAGTTGCATATCATTTTACAATTAGTTGCACATCATTTTATATCATATTACAATTAGTTGCATATTAAAACATACATCTCATTTTCAAGATACATCTCACAGCATATAAAAGCATACATTACATCATCTATGTAAACATTACATCATCATATGAAAAAGGTAGTCGCTCAAAAAACATACATCCATATAAACATATCACATCGATAAAAAATGGGGCTATATATATATATCTCAAAAAATGATCAAAATCTACAAAATGTGTCTCAACACTATGTCCAGTACAAAATATACAAAAGATCCAAAAATACAACAGAGACCCTGTCTCTCAAGTATGACTATCTCCGGACGGAGATGGTCTCGCTCCAGATGCACCCACCCTTGGATCTCCAGGAGGGTCCTGTCTCGCTCTCGATACACTCGCCCCTGGATCTCTAGGAGGGTCCTGTCTCATCGGCCCGTCACTCCTCGGCTCTCAGATCGTGTACCAGCAGTTCGAGATCGACTCGATCTCGACTGTGCAAAACTCTCCACTCGCCGATCTCTGGGTACTACAGCCTCATAATGCCGCTTGTAATACTCCGCCTCCTGCACTCTCTGCGTCAACTCTCTAAGGGTGTCTCTCAATGGACCACCCGTCGCTGCTCTCTGCACAGTCGCCAACGCCTCCTCCGCTCGATCCCGCCGCTCTATCTCAGTATCTCTCTCAGTAGTCAATTGCGAGATCTGTCGCTGATAGGTCAAAATCTGTGCCTGTAGCTACTGAACGGTAATCTGCAGTGTCCGGATCTATGCATCCTCTACATGACTTGGCACTCGAACCCGCAGCGGTACCTATACTGGAGCCACCCCTCCCACTCGGCCTGTCCTAGGTACTGGAGGTGGGAGTATATCTACCCTCCTCCTCTGTGCTGGTCTAACCACCTCCTCCTCGCCCCCCACTGCAGCTAGTACCTCCATAACTCTCCCCTCTCTCTTGGCTCCGATAGCCAATCCTCCTCTCCCCCTCTCAATCCTCCCCTGCCGTACAGCTCTCTCCACACCTCTACCACCCCGCCTCCCTCTGGCTCCTCTACCTTCTCCGTCATCTCCATCATCCCCATCATCTCCCCCCTCCTCGCCATCCGAATCAAATGCTGGCCTCATCTCCTCTGGATCTGAGATCCTCGCCACTGCCCGTGCAGCAAACAAACGGGCGAACTCGTCTGTCAAACCTACATCCTGTATCTCTGGGGCATAGTCCCAGATCTGTCCCGCCAACCCTGTAAACTCCTCTATGGCTACGACACTATCAATAGTCGACCCCCAATCGACCACATCTTGTTGCCGCCGTGCATACAAGCATGCTCCCTGTGGAATTCCCTGCTAACGCTCGAACTGCCGCAAAACTCGGGCCACCAAAAACCGCTCAATGACGAACGGGGTCCTCCCAATCGGATACCTCGTCATGAAAACAAAAGGCATCTCTATCCCATCCTCTGTCCATACCTCGCAACCTATATACGGTCTCCAGGTGACTGTATCTATATCATCAAAAACCCTCCTCCAGTGCTCTAGTTTGCCCAGCTTACGCTGGACAACTAGGCCTCTATATCCGTAGGCATATGCAGCACCTACGGGCCAGTCCCTATCTGCCAGTAGCTTCGCTGCTAGAATGTGCTTCCAGCACCATACCTGTAATAAGGTCACACCCGCTGATAAGCTACCATAACCGAGGTATACTACCTCATGAAGGCTCCTGTAAAGATGGGCCAGCATCGCTGACCCCCATGAAAATCTCCGGTCCTGTGTGACCATCTGCTCCAAGACCAGCCCCTATCCCACTGAAAATCCCTTTGACCTGCGATCAGGACAAAGGAATCCCCCAATGAATTCTGCCAATACAGATGGCAGCGGTGCATAATCCAAATCCAAAAACTCCTGCCAGGGGATCTCGTATCCACAGACAGTCTCATCATGAAATATACAGCGCAGTGCCTCTATGCTGCCCTCCTCTGACTGCTCATAGGGTAACAAGGCCCCTACCACAGGAATGCGCAAAATCTGGTAGCAGTCCTCCGGTGTCACTGTCATCTCTCCAGTGGCAAAATGAAAGGTGTTCGTGTCGCTATGCCACCTCTCTGCCAATGCTATCAAAAGTCTCCGGTTCACAGTGAACCGAGGCATATCTAGTAGAGAGGTCAATCCATATCTCTCTATGATGTTCAAATCTTCCTGTGACAAACGTGGTATCAGCATCCATGGTCTCGGGAATCTCTCCCTCGACTGCACAATACCCAATCGCTCCTGTCAACAAACCAAACATATCCAATATCAGTTTCCACATCAATACAAAGATATCAAAATTAAACTTACATCAACAACATGAAACAATTTGCTCATCTACAATCAAAGTTCAAAATCCTATCATTTCATATCAACTTGTAAAACAACTCAAGTTTTCAAAAACCATATCAAAACTTGTAAAACAACTCAAGTACCAAAATCATATAAACTTGTAAAACAACTCAAGTTTCCCACCCATATCAGCTTGAAAAACAACTCAAGTTTCCAACCCATATCGGCTTGTAAAACAACTCAGGCTTTCATACACATTGAACTTGAAACAGACCACGCAAATACATCATATTCTGATTAAAACAACAACTTGATATCTATACATAACTTGGAAAATTGCACATCAAAACAAGTTATACAAATACTCATCTTGGATAAATTCATCAAAACACGACAGGCAAACAAAAACAAATTTTCAACTCGGCCAAAACTGCCAAAATTTTTGGATGCGCTAAAACAGACCTTCAATGTGCTAAATAACCCCTACGCGCTAGGCTGCCTCTCCTACGCGCTATTCTATCTAACCTATGCGCTAGTTCTAGTCTGCGCGCTAAACTTTTCACCCAATGTGCTACCTGACCCATCCCATGCGCTAGACTACGCCTACGTGCTAATCTACCCTTCCTACGTGCTAGGTTAGTCCTACGCGCTAAACCCCCTTACCTATGCGAACCCCGGCGGCTCCTATGCGCTAGGTCATACCTACGCGCTACCCTGTTGATGCGAAGCGCTACCAAATGTAATACATGCGTTGTTCTATGTGCACGTGCTAACCTAAAAATCCTATGCGCTAACACACATTTTTCGAACGCGACCTCTAAATTAAATTAGATGCGCTACTCTAACCTTCGTATGCACTAAATTAAGCCTTAGACGCGCTAAACCGAAAAGCCCGAACTTTAAAATTCAAAAAACACCTAAAAATGACAAAATGAAAAATCCAAAAGGGATCAAAAACGTTGACTTACTGGTGGACCACGCGCTGCAGGTCTCTGATATCTCCGGACGCGCTCGAAACGATGTCTGTGATAAGGAATAGGCATTTTCTCTCTAGAGCAAATTCTCTTTCTTCACAAGTCAACAAAGCACAAATGAACCTAATTTGAGCCCTTTTCCCCTTTTATAAGAGGAAAATGAAATTAGGATTAGCCAACTGGACCTGTAATATGGTCGCGGTCTCCCCTATACCAAAACAGTTGTAACTTATCGGGAGATGAATCAATCTGCACACTTTTTACATGCATGAAATCATAAACATCATACAAACTTCATCAATTTAAATAAAAAAAAAATTTCAAAAAAATTGATTCATCTCCCGAGGGGGCATCGCCATCAAATATCAAATCTGGGGTATCACATCAAATCTGGGGCACGACTGGCAAATCAAAAGAGCGACACAAAAATTGCATTTGATCATAAAATCACAAAAACACATCATTTTCTTTGAAATAAAATGTGCACACACGTCACTTAAAAGAGGGGCAAAATGTAGACGTATAAAAATGACCATATTCCTAAATGAATATTTTATGTTCATTTCCCTATTTAATTAAATCTAATTTAATTAAATTATCCACATTCTTCTATTTTATTAAGTAAATTACTCAATTTATTTAAATAAAATTCACTATATCCATTTAATGAATAAATCATTTTATTCAAATTAAATCCCCCTAGCCACTTTTAATTAAATTCAAATTTAATTAAATAGTTATCCTAAATTGAATAAATCAAATTTATTTAATTACAACCAAATTGAATGAAAATCAATTAATTCAATTAAATCCTATTATCCCCCCCATCCACTTGCAAAATCCCAAACCCATTCCTAATCCCTTCTAGAATCTTCTAAATGATTCTAATTAACCTAACCCTCCTCTAAATTTTGTCACATCCCTAAGAAAAGGGAGGTCACTTCTCAAATGGCCCAAAGTCTTAGATAACCATTAAAGGTTTTCAACCTTCAACCACCAAAACCCTTAAAGTCTTTGAAAACCATTGAAGGCTTCCAACCTTCAACCACTTAATCCCCAAAGTCTCCAATAACCATTAATGGTTAATTCAAACTCTCCCACATGGTTAAAACATTTGTTTTGACTCAACCTCTATCCAACCCAAAGGTCTCATTAGGCCATTAATGCTTTGACCATGATTATCTCTTAATCATTTGCACAAAGGTTTATCCTTGGATTAACTCTTAATCCACTGGATAATCTTAATTTAGACTTGACCCTTAGCCTTTAGATAACCATGAGGTCTTCTCAGGCCTTTAATGCCTCCAACCTCTTCTTTCAGCCCAATCCTATGTTGACACTTGTCACCATTTCATTGGTGCAAATCGTGCACATGGATCCCCAACTTTCAAACTTGGCCCTTGATTAAACCATTCAATCTTGACCATCCATTGCCCTGTTTGTGCTATAAATAGAGCTCTCATTCCTCCATTTTTAACAATCATCTTTCAAATTTGAAGCATTGCACTTATGCTCAAATTCTTTCAAGCTTTCATATCATCTTTATGCTCATCATTTAGCCTCTTTTAGATCAGAATTAGACTAAATATGCATGCTTAGATTACTTTCTTTATCATTTTAGTTCAATCATAGACTAAATATAGTATGCTAGGATGGTACTCATACTAATCTTGTCATCTTATCATTTAGTTTATTGCATTTTAGAATCATACATAGCTTACAACACGTCTCATACTAAAATCAATCAAAAGCATCTCTCGTTCTCATATTTGTCATCCCTAAACCATTTTGCTCAGTAATCTGAGAGCAAAAACATTGGTTTGAGGGACATTGTGAGATAGGGAACCATGGGACCCTTCTTGGGAAGTTGAGTAATATTATGTTACTCCATAGCTTGCACCAAGAAGTCCCGTGTGTGTGTGGACTAGTTTTTCTCATTATTTTCACATTTTAAGTTTTATAAGCCCACTTTTCCACCATACACATACTAATGCTCACATCTATATATAATATAAATGTCAAAGATGCATTTACTTCAAAAGTAGTCCTTTAGATGCAATTTTTATAGTTAGAAAGAGGATTGTGAGTACATCTTGTTAAACACACATATATACTGAGAAGGCGGGGGAGGTGAATTAGTATATGTCAATTTCTCTTTGACTCAACATTAATTACCATTAATAACTTCTTAAATCATCTTAGAAATGGCTAAAAAAAAAAACACACGTTAACACAATATAACATGAGACTTATTTAGAAACCCAAAAAGAAAAAACCACAATGAGAATAATTATTTTTATCTACTGCTCAAATCCAACCTCACAACAAAACTAGATCGAGAAGTTGGATTTGCTAGAGTTTGTTTTTTGTTTGTTGCATAATATTATTTGTCATTTTTGTCCTTCCTTGTTTAATAACACATTAACTGAGGGAGCTTTAGTTTTATAATGGCCTCTATCAACTACAACCCATTAGTTGTTGTCGGTGTTGACGATTTGGCAACTGGCATCAATGGCTCCTTTGAACAAGTGTCCCCAAAAACTTGTCTAAATTTTTTAACAAGGTGTGCCTTCTAACAAACCTACAAATGTGGTTTTATCCATTTCAAAATTTGATTCTATATGTCAATGGTTAGAGTAGCACATGCTTATAGGATATTTTGTTCAGAGGGTCCCCCTTAAAAGAATGCTCTGGAATTGGGTTGCCAAGGAATGGGCCCCTGATGAGGTCTGTCTTGATGGCATCCAAAATCTTACCAAGGGATTTTTTTTTTTCATTTTGCTAAGGTTAACCATGTTCAAGCTATTTTTTAGAATGAACCATGGTATGTCAAGTCATCGTTACTAGATTTCCAAACTTGGTCTCGAGACTTTTTTGTCTTTGACGACAAGAAACTTCGGGTTCCTATCTAAATAGAGTTTCTAGGCCTTCCATTAACATGATTTAATTTTATTTTTGCTAGTGCTTCTTCACTTGGGAAGATCATTTGTGTTGAACCCAACCATTTTATCATGCCCGACCATAGAAATATGTCTGTGTTGAGTGGATTTTTCTCATGACCTCATAGACATGATTGAAATTTAGATAGGTGGTCTTCATCACATCTACTATGTGCTCTATCTAAATTTGCCAAATATGTTCTTCCATTGCCAATGTTCCGAGCACAAAATTAAGGATTGTCCACTAGTTATTCCAAGGGCTAAAACCCCTCGCAAGGTTCCACACCTTCCATGTGCACTCCTAAGGTTACTAAACTACATGAGAAAGGGACGATGGTGAATCACAAGGGGAAGTTTTCCTTGTCTAGCAGTATACCAAACAAACCCCAAGAGCCTGGTGTTTCACTACTACTGCTACAAGTTTTAAGCCCTTATGAGAAGGGGAAAGATAATGCCAATTTTATCATCGTTGAGGCTCGTATTCGTCCAACTATTGTGAGAACACCTCAATCAGCTGCAATGTTTTCTACTTATCTGCATAGTTTGTGGCACTCTCAAAGCACTTTTGGGCATGTGGAGGAAGTTGAAATTATTCTAGACAAATGAAGGAATGATTTGACTAGCTTTTAAAAGGCTTTGGACTTCTTACATAATTGTTTCTCCTCTCTTGAGGATGAGGATGGTATGCAAGATTTTTAGTCATGAATTTCCTCCCATGGAATGTTCGAGGTCTCACTGACCTCACCAGGAAGTATTTTGTGTGAGATACTCCACAAAATATCTTAGTATTGATGTGTTAGGTCTATAAAAAATTAAGATTGCTTCTTTCATGCTTCTGCAACATGTTAGATTATTTGGCTAGTTGGCTTGGTTTTCGCTCCCAAACACGACTCTGGTCGTGGAGGGTTTGTTACCCTTCTTGTGCCATAATGGAATTATTGTGTGATTGGTTATGGGCTAGATCCTACTCAATGGCTTGTTTGGATTCACATGTCAATCAAAATAACCGTTCTTTTGTGATCATTAACATTTATGCTCCTAATGATATTATTGAAAGATCTACCCTTTGGTAGTGGATTGTGAATTCAATGCCTTATACCGCTTGGTTTTGTGAAAAGATATTAGTATGGCTGAGGTGGATTTTGATAAAGAGGGGCCCTTTCCTTTTCATTGGACAACTAGTGAATGTGAGGTGTGGTTCTACATGAATAATAAATTGGGGTCTTTATGACCCTAGTACACATCATTGCCACCCTCAAGTTGTTTGGCATACATGGAGTAATTTTTGGGGGAGAAATGACAAAGTCCTTAAATGACTTGATCATGCCATGATAATGACACAATCTTATTTCTTGTCAAGACATTTCAGTTATGCATTTTCCCAGGGTTAACTTGTCATACCAATTTCCCATTAAATTCATCATTAATTGGCAAGTGGGTCTAGAACAACCTTTCAAAACCTAGCTTTTTTAAATACTTATTTGCCAAGTCACAAGCCCACACTAACCCACATTCATAAGTGATAGGGAGATTGAGTGAAAAGTTACTCAATTAGTGTATGGAAACATCAAACCCCAACACCCACACTACTCCTCAAGCAATCACCCTATTGTGTGTTATGCAACATTGTCTGGTTTGCTTCTTCAAGTTACTCAAATCCACTATTCTAAGTCCAAACCCCCAAATGTCTAAACTGGTGTTCTGATGGATTCACATGGTTTCCAAGGTTGATTTTTACTGATTTCAAAAGGTTTTACAAGGTCACCAAACCTTACTCCAATCGGATTGTTAGTTTTTCCCAAAACAAGGCTACAAGGAAAGAGCCCTTTTTAGCCCTCTTGAAACACTATTTTGCTCATTACTCACTCCCAACTTATAATATTTTAAAAAGGCTAATAGTTTTGAGTACCCTTTTGGCCAAAATCACGAATTAGTGCCAAGAGAGGTCTCGGGAAGGTCAATTTATGACTATCCTATTTTGTAGCCTCAAAAAAAGGGTTTTCAAGAGGGTTTGGGTGCTTCCACCATGGATTCACTCCATCAAACTTGTTTCATCCTCCCATACTACTTGGAGACCTCTGCCATAGAAATTTAGAGCTTCCCTTGCCTTGCATACAAGCATTTTACCAAACACTTGGCCAACAATTGCAAAGTCGGTCAATTTGTCACTATCACAATCAAAATTATCCCTTTACCAGTCAATCTACTGCTATCTCTTTGGCCCTGCAAGACAAGGAGTATGAAATGGAAAGTATACTTCCATGAGGTCTATAAAACATTTTTGAACTCTCCTATTACATAGCCTTTATAGTTACAAGGCTTGGATCATGCTTTGAAGCACTCCATGAGCATTTTTACAAACACAAATTCCAAAAAAATAGTGAACTCACTGTTTTGCTTACAACAAGAGAATGATTAAATGAAACAAGCTATTATAACACATGAAAATGATGTTTAACAACCTTGGTCACATGTCCAGATCTCTGCCTCATTCATTTGTTCACTTCAAATCACTTTTGGGTGCAAATCTTGAGTTTTGTTCATGCTACTAGCCAAATAACTATACTTGCCTAGTATTCACTCAAATTCACCTTTTCCATCACAACGGATAGAAAAAACTTAAAATACAATATCTACAAAGGTCCAAATTTGTCTTGAAGGTTCATTTTTTCTTGGTTACCCATGGAGACCAAGTGTTTCAACCCATTTTCTTCAAAACCCCAGTTCAGGGCAGCGAACTAGCAAAAACTAAAATATTTTTTTTGATAAACCAAAACTCAGTAAAAAAAACCCTAACACAAAGAATTAAAAACCTTCATAAAATTATTACACAAACTCGCATGAAAGAACAGTACGGAAATAGTACTCTGTACGGACTGTTACAACAATGTTTGCTCAAAAAGCATGAAAAACAGTCATATTTCATTAACTTCTTCTTTCTAATACCAAGCCAACCTATTTACAATGTTTGAAGTGTCCTTATATAGGAACACTCAAACCATTTCAACCCTTATGGCGTCCATAACTACCTTGTGGAGTGATTTTATAACTTTTCTCACTTTTTGTCAAAATATTGCTTGACAACATTGGCAATTTTTGACTCTTAGTGCATTTTTGACCTATAAGACAAATATCTTCCACCTAATCATTTGAGATGGTTTAAAATCAATAAATACACCTACTCCAATTCCTTTCTAGGCTTGTTACAAGGTTTTGAGCATATTTGCACTATAATGCCATTTTTGGCTTACAAGGCACTATGGGCCAAAACTAGAAAGAAAACTTGAGAAAAACTATCTAACCAACTCTAAGATAAACTTAAACTATAATGAAACCTAAAACAAACACTTGCACTTTTATAATAGTCCTTTATTCCATTCTTGATCCCATCAGGATCAAACAAGCCAAAATTGTGAAGGTGCTCCTGCACTATACTCCCCAAAATTGAAAAAGATTCAAGTCCTCTTGGAAATGATACCTACAAAACAAATGATACCTGCAAATCATATAGCCTTCATCTTGACCTTTGGCATGTACTTGTCTTCGGCTTCATCATGCATGGCCAAATGAAAAGCTCCTTCCTTCATCTACACTCTAGGCCTTGCTTCAAAAATCAACATCCACCATAGTTGTAGCTGCTCATAAGGTGTAGATGATACCATCAACTGCCATTCCAGCAAACTCTTAGTCCAAGAACAACTCCATGAATAGATATGAGAAATCTCAATGAACTCCATCTCAAAGTGAGGAGAAGTGCTCATTTGTGGGGAGCAATAGAGGTGCTTGGTGTCATGCATCATTAACCTAGCATAGAGCATTGCTCCCATAAAGGTAATGACACCTTCATAAAGACAAGTACCAATCTGATAGTGTTCATGCATGTAGACCTTTGTAGCAACATAATGATCAGTACCAACTATCTTTGTATCCTTCTTGTCAATAGGCTTCTCAAGTGCATGTGACCCTTGTATCATGTCTTCTTCTTGTTCAATCTATTCAAAAAATCCATCATCAGGATAAAGACTATGTGCTTCAGCCACATTGGTCTCTAACCCTTGCTTATCCTCAAGAACCTTTGCCATATAAGGTTCCTCTTTAACTCTTTGCTGCTCACTCTTCACTTCAACATGCATTTGCTGCCCAAAATCACTGAATGGACTGTCTACCTCTTCAACTTCACCTTCTATGGTACTTGGGGTCACTTCTTCCTCTAAACTTCCATTGTGTACTGCTGCACCAACTGCTTCTTCAACATCTTCCTTTCTCTTTTTCTCTAGTTCCTCTTTAAGCTCCCTCAATCTTGCTTCATTTGCTTCTAATTTAGCCCTTCTTAAACTTCTCAACTCATCTCGTTTATTTTCTTCTTCTTCTCTCTTCGGTCTTTCTACTTCTTGTTTCCTCAACTCTTCTTCTTCTCTTTTCTTCTTTCCACCAAACATTAGTTCTTTCTACTTCTTGTAAGCACCTACTATCTCTTTCTCAGATTTTGTTAACTTCATCTTCACCCCTATATCCCAGACCTTTTGCTAGCTCTAATACCAATTTGATAGGGAGATTGAGTGAGAAGTTACTCAATCAGTTTTTGGCAACATCAAACTCCAACACCCACACTACTCCTCAAACAATCACCCTATTGTGTGTTATGCAACATTGTCTAGTTTGCTTCTTCAAGTTACTCAAATCCACTATTCTAAGTCCAAACCCCCAAATGTCTAAACTGGTGTTTTGAGGGCTTCACAAGGTTTCCAAGGTTGATTTGTACTGATTTCAAAAGGTTTTACAAGGTCACCAAACCTTACTCCAATCAGATTCTTAGTTTTTCCCAAAACAAGGCTACAAGGAAAGAGCCCTTTTTAGCCCTCCTGAAACACTATTTTCTCATTACTCACTCCCAACTTGGAATATTTGAAAAAGGCAAATAGTTTTGAGTACCCTTTTGGCCAAAATCATGATTTAGTGCCAAGAGAGGTCTTGGGAAGGTCAATTTATGACTGTCCTATTTTGCAGCCTCAAAACAAAGGTTTTCAAGAGGGTTTGTGTGCTTCCACCATGGATTCACTCCATCAAACTTGTTTCATCCTCCCATACTGCTTGGAGACCTCTGCCATAGCAATTTAGAGCTTTTCCTGCCCTTTCGATACAAGCATTTTGTAATGCCCATACCCTAGTTAGACTTGTAAAACCCGTTTGACCATGATTGACTTCCTATGTGGCATTCTTGAAAGGTAGGTTAACCATAGTGAAATGTGTAGTTTAGATAATATAAATAACTGTGCATACTTATTATTGTGCTTTTGCATCGATTCTCATGTAAATGTAATTGTCCCTAACCCTTGTGATAAATCTTGAGCTAACGCCTTCATTGAATATGTATATGTATATGCATGCTTGTATGAATTCATGGGTGCAGGAGATTTCAGGTACAACACCACTTAGGGCAAGGTTCATCTCCTTTGGGATTTGCAAGGTTGAGTATGCCTCTTTCATTTTTAGAATTTGGATTTGGTGGTCATATAACTCTCATCTTGCCTTAGCCATGGTTAGGTGAGCATCGTGTGTGGATTCGTGGGGCTTGCTTTTCATTGGGATGCATGTCGAGAGATTTGGAGGAATTCCTCAATTTGCATACCCTGCGCGAGGTAAGTGAGGTTTGTTATCCTAAGTATTAAATTCAAAATTTATGAGTAGACGAGCACATTAGTAATTTAGAAATTTAAATGGGTAGCTTCCTTTATATGATTAATCATTAATTTAAGAGATTGCCTTAAATTATTAATGTAGCAAGCTTAAGGTATTTAACTTGGATTAGTGTGCTCATTTGTGCATTTGTAACATTTACGCATTTGTAGTTGAGAAGTTAGAATAAATAAGACTCTTGCATTAAAATAGTCATTTATTTAAAAATGTCGCTTTATTATGTTATAGCGAGTTAATTTAATAGCTAATTTTAAAATAATGAATTTAATGAGTTATGCATTTTGGAAAGGAAAAATTTAAAGTCATTTGGGAGATAGGAATAAATTAATCATATTCGCATTTGGAAGAGAAAAGGGTAAATTTTATTATTTAAAAGAAATTGTTTCTTTTTACTTGTAAAGTCGATATAGTATAAAAGTTTGATTTTTAGAAAATTAAATTAATCAAGTGCCTTACCCTGGTCAATAGTTTCGAAATAAGAAGTAGGCCTAAAATTTATATTGAGAAATTAAAATTTAAACCACAATAAGAAATAGAAGCATTTTAATTTTAATAAGGAAAACAAATAAGATGTAAAAAAAATAATGGAGAGGAATGGCTTCCATTTGGATTTTCATTATTTTATTTAAAAAAATAAATGCCTAATTTCGAAATTGAAAATTAGGGCAAAAATAGGGTTTCTCATTTTTAAACTAGTTGGGAAATGTTTTTGGGGCTTCTTGGCTTTTGGTCATTTTTTTTGGAGAAAGATGGTTTTTGGAAAAAAGATTGGGGATCTTGGACAAAGGATGGAGTTTTAGAGCAGTAGATTTGGAGGCTCATCATCAAACTCTTCCCGGAATGCATTTGGAGGTAGGATTCTACTCTTTCCTTTGATCTTTGCTAAATAAAATAAGAAAATATAGATGTAAAAAAAAAGGATTTGGTTCTTCATGATATGCTGTTTTCTTTTTTGCTGTTATATCCATGATTACTCTCAGATTCAATTTGAGTTTTTGAGAATCTTGTCATTTTGGGGCAAGATTGTTAAAAAAAAAGTAGATAAGGAGATTAAAACCATTTGGGTATTGGAGTTTTATGTTCCAGTTGTGAATATTGTCCATTACATTGCTTGAACATTCTGGAAACAAAATATATAGATCTCTATATGTTGCTTTCTTTTATCATTTCTCATTTTAAGAGTCATGGATTTGATTCTAAAGAAGAAACAAAAAAAAAAACAGAGAGAGAATAAATAATTGGGATTTTAGAGGGATTGGCTTCTTATCTGTTTTAATCCCAAAAAAAAAAAAATTAATGTTGGGTTTTTTGGGGGGGGGATTTGTATTATTTTTTTTACCTGTTATACCCCAGGAAATGGTTACAGCCCGACAAATCTGTTTGTTGCTTTTTTTTTTGTTATTTAAAAAAAAAATTTTAAAAAAATATATTATGCGACCCCCCCATTGCTGCTGGTTGGTAGCAGCGCTACCAGAGGTAGCGGACTGCTACCAAATGGTAGCAGCGCTACCAAAGGTAGCGGCCTGCTACCATTTGGTAGCAGTGCTACCAATGGTAGTTGGCTGCCAAGGGGGAGGGCCCACGTGGGTGTCCACATGGGTACCTTCCCTCCTTTTTTTAATTTTGAAATAGTCCTTTTAAATTTATTGATTAATTTACATTTTTTTTGTATTATTATTATAGATAAATTAACTAGTGAAGTAAATAAATGAGTGAAGTTATTTTAAATTTAGTTTTCGCTTATAATATCTAATTTTAAATTCAGTTTCTATTATAATATTTAATTTCAGGTTAGTAAATAATAGTTGAATTTAGAAAACCTTCACTTGGTAAATTTATACTTCATTATGGTTATTAATTTCTTTGATTTATGTCATGCTCGGGTATTACACGTTATTAACATGGGTTAAGTATTAATGATGGATTAATGTGAAGTTTTAAATAAAAGTTAATCTAATAAAACCATAAACTGGATCGACATTAATGGATAGAAATGATATGGGAAAAACGAATACCCCTTCCGGATGATGTCCTTGCAGTTTAAATTGCTGTAATAAAATTTGGTTATTTTATAGTGAGACTTGATATGCTAGTTTTGGTCATAAGTTGGTCAAACCCCTAGTTAGGGTACCGTCAAACAATAGGATCTACGTTTGTTTGTCTTCTTTTGTTATGATTCAATTTGACCCGCTTTTAAAAGGGATCACTATGTAATAATCAATCGAGGTAGATGTTGAGTAGTGTATGCGTTCGCCTAAAGGGCAGAGTTGTAAAGACATGTAAATATGTAACCTTAACTATATTAAATGCCAGAAGGGTCTTGTAGTTGAGCAGACTCGGAGATGTAGCCCTTTAGGGTGAACTCCGAGATCATATCTGTGTTATGCGATGTTCTTTTAGCTTACTTTGTTTTGTGCTTTAAATTATCATGGATGGTTGTATTCTTGCATAAGTGTATGGTGGAAATTTAATGGATTCAAATCTAAGTGCATAACATTATTCATCCGGATATATGTAGTTATTTAGGTTCATAAAACATTGTAAATTAGGATTATGGCAAAGTATTTAAAATATGTTAATTTAAATTGTAATAGTGGAAAGAATCTTGCTAGAATACTTCATTGGATTAATTTGTTAATAAGCATGTTAATGGAATGAATGTAAAAGGGAAACAAAGTTAAAATTTATGTCACAATTCCTAGATTGAAATCTAAAGGATGCACATCATATAAATATCTACTTTTTACCTTAGTAAATGAATCACGCCATGTTAATTATGTTTCATTACATTGGACGAATTTGTTAAGTTATTTCACGCTTTAATCATAATCAATAATCCTCACCAGACTAATTTTAAAATTGGGTTATCTCAATTAGTCTTCCATATTTATAACCCCAATAAATGAATTTCTTTATGATTGCTAAAAATGAACTGAATAGGGAAGGATGCAATTAGATGTTGATACATTAAATCTTAGTAAAAGTATCTCCCTCCTATTAACTTCGTTTATAAAAACAAAGAGATGTGCAATAAGACAATTGTATTTTAATCTTAATAGAAGGACGTCACTATGATCTTAATATTCGAATCTCGAAATAATGAATATCATCTTGCTAACTATATCTTAAAGTTAAAGGATGAACTCATGAGGCCCTAATACATTTTCAACGTAATGATTTTAGCCATCTAGTAGTATTATTAAAACTTCAAAGAATTCGATGGCTTCTCACATTTTATCCTCCATAAAGCAACTGTAAATCTTTAGTCTGGTTATGCTCAAACCTTAACGAGGGAATCCACACTCTACTAATGGAAGTTTAATCCTTAAGGAACGAAATTTTCTTATTAACCATACTTTTTAATATTTAAAAAGAGATATCAATTGTGGGTGTATATTTTAAAATCAAATGAAGGAATCCTCGTTTTATTAATCGCAGTTTAACCCTAAATGAATGAGTCTCATTAGGCATATTTTTTTTAACATTTAAGGAAGATGTCAAGTGTGGATGGGTACCTTAACCCCAATGACTGAACTTCATTTTATTAAACGCTTGGAACCTATCTGGAGGCCTCTTAATGTAATTATGAATTAAAGTGCAATGAATAAATAACCCCTCAATGGCCCCCTAACCACCCAAAGTAATTGGACGCTTCCTAAAATTATAAGATGTCCAACCATAGAACACATATATAATCAAGATCTATGCATTATCTCGTAATTATGATATCCAGTTTAATGGATCTAATGACGAAAGTTGAGTTAGGTGTAAAGCTTATGTAATCGCGTTGGGAAACTCCTTAGGATCATTTTAGCCTTCCGCTGTGTTATCTAGTTAGAGATAACTTTGAGATAACTTCAATCTATCTTAATATAGTAACTTTTCATTAACGCTCTTAATTATTATTTTAAAAAAAAATAAAAATTTACACTCTAATTGAGTGTTTTTAACTTAAACCCTTAGGGGTTTCCTGGCGGGGCATTACACATTTTACCAAACACTTGGCCAACAATTGCAAAATCAGTCAATTTGTCACTATCACAGTCAAAATTGTCCCTTTACCAGTCAATCTGCTGCTATCTCTTTGGCCCTGAAAGACAAGGAGTATGAACTAGAAAGTATACTTCCATGAGGTTTTTAAGACATTGTTGAACTCTCCTATTATATAGCCTTTATAGTTACAAGGCTTGGATCATGCTTTGAAGCACTCCATGAGCATTTTTAAAAACACAAATTCCAAAAAAACAATGAACTCACTGTTTTTCTTACAACAAGAGAATGATTAAATGAAACAAGTTATTCTAACACATCAAAATGATGTTTAACAACCTTGGTCACATGCCTAGACCTTTGCGTCATTCATTTGTTCACTCCAAATCACTTTGGGGTGCAAGTCTTGAGTTTGTTTATGCTACTAGCCAAATAACCATACTTGCCTAGTATTCACTCAAATTCACCTTTTCCATCACAACGGACAGCACAAAATTAAAATACAATATGTACAAATGTCCAACTTGGTCTCCAAGGTTCATTTTTTCTTGGTTACCCATGGAGACCAAGTGTTTCAACCCATTTTCTTTAAAACCCCAATTCAGGGCAGCAAACTGACAAAAACTAAAATATTTTTTTGATAAACCAAAACACAGTAAAAACCCTAACACAAATATTGAAAAACCTTCATAAAACCATTACACAAACTCCCATGAAAGAACAATGCAGAAATAGTACTCTGTACTCATTGTTACAACAATTTTTAATTCAAAAAGCATGAAAAATAGTCATATTTCATTAACTTCTTCTTGCTAATACCAAGCCAACCTATTTAAAATGTTTTAAGTGTCCTTATATAGGCACACTCAAACCATTTCAACCCTTATGGCATCCATAACTACCTTGTGGAGTGATTTTACAACTTTTCTCACTTTTTGTCAAAATATTGCTTGACAACATTGGCAATTTTTGACTCTTAGTGCATTTTTGACCTATAAGACAAATATCTTCCACCTAATCATTTGAGATGGTTTAAAATCAATAAATACACCTACTCCAATTCCTTTCTAGGATTGTTACAAGGTTTTGAGCATATTTGCACTATAATGCCATTTTTGGCTTACAAGGCACTATGGGCCAAACCTGGAAAGAAAACTTGAGAAAAACTATCTAACCAACCGTAAGATAAACTTAAACTATAATGAAACCTAAAGCACACACTTGAATTATTACAATACTCCTTTATTCAATTCTTGATCCCATCAAGATCAAACAAGCCAAAATTGTGAAGGTGCTCTTGCACCATACTCCCCAAAATTGAAAAAGTTCCAAGTCCTCTTGGAAATGATACCTACAAAACGAATGATACCTGCAAATCATACAGGCTCCATCTTGACCTTTGGCATTTACTTGTCTTCGGCTTCATCATGCATGGCCAAATGAAAAGCTCCTTCCTTCATCTTCACTCTAGGCCTTGCTTCAAAAATCAACATCCACCATAGCTATAGCTGCTCATAAAGTGTAGATGATACCATCAACTGCCATTCCAGCAAACTCTCAGTCCAAGAACAACTCCGTGAATAGATATGAGAAATCTCAATGAACTCCATCTCAAAGTGAGGAGAAGTGCTCATTTGTGGGGAGCAATAGAGGTGCTTGGTGTCATGCATCATTAACCTAAGATAGAGCATTGTGCCCATAAAGGTCGTGACACCTTCATAAAGACAAGTACCAATCTGATAGTGTTCATGCATGTAGACCTCTGTAGCAACATAATGATCAGTACCAACTATCTTTGTATCCTTCTTTTCAATAGGCTTCTCAAGTGCATGTGACCCTTGTATCATGTCTTCTTCTTGTTCAATCTGTTCAACAAATCCATCATCAGGATAAAGACTATGTGCTTCAGCCACATTGGTCTCTAACCCTTGCTCATCCTCAAGAACCTTTTCCATATAAGGTTCCTCTTCAACTCTTTGCTGCTCACTCTTCACTTCAGCATGCATCTGTTGCTTAAAATCACTGAATGGATTGTCTACCTCTTCAACTTCACCTTCTATGGTACTTGGGGTCACTTCTTCCTCTAAACTTCCATTGTGTACTGCTGCACCAACTGCTTCTTCAACATCTTCCTTTCTCTTTTTTTCTAGTTCCTCTTTAAGCTCCCTCAATCTTGCTTCATTTGCTTCTATTTAGCCCTTCTTAAACTTCTCAACTCATCTCATTTATTTTCTTCTTCTTCTCTCTTCGTTCTTTCTACTTCTTTTTTCCTCAACTCTTCTTCCTCTCTTTTCTTCTTTCCACTTCTTGTAAGCACCTATTATCTCTTTCTCAGATTTTGTTAGCTCCATCTTCACCCCTATATCCCAGACCTTTCGTTGGCTCTGATAGAAATTTGATAGGGAGATTGAGTGAGAAGTTACTCAATCAGTGTTTGTCAACATCAAACTCCAACACCCACACTACTCCTCAAGCAATCACCCTATTGTGTGTTATGCAACATTGTCTAGTTTGCTTCTTCAAGTTACTCAAATCCACTATTCTAAGTCCAAACCCCCAAATGTCTAAACTGGTGTTCTAAGGGCTTCACAAGGTTTCCAAGGTTGATTTGTACTAATTTCAAAAGGTTTTATAAGGTCACAAAACCTTACTCCAATCGGATTCTTAGTTTTTCCCAAAACAAGGTTACAAGGAAAGAGCCTTTTTTAGCCCTCCTGAAACACTATTTTTCTCATTACTCACTCTCAACTTGGAATATTTGAAAAAGGCTAGTTGTTTTGAGTACCCTTTTGGCCAAAATCATGAATTAGTGCCAAGAGAGGTCTTGGGAAGGTCAATTTATGACTGTCCTATTTTGCAGCCTCAAAACAAGGGTTTTCAAGAGGGTTTGGGTGCTTCCACCATGGATTCACTCCATCAAAATTGTTTCATCCTCCCATACTGCTTGGAGACCTCTACCATAGAAATTTAGAGCTTCCCCTGCCCTTTCCATACAAGTATTTTACCAAACACTTGGCCAACAATTGCAAAATCAGTCAATTTGTCACTGTCACTGTCAAAATTATCCCTTTACCAGTCAATCTGCTACTATCTCTTTGGCCCTGCAAGACAAGGATTATGAAATAGAAAGTATAGTTCCATGAGGTCTGTAAAAAATTGTTGAACTCTCCTATTACATAGCCTTTATAGTTACAAGGCTTGGATCATGCTTTGAAGCACTCCATGAGCATTTTTACAAACACAAATTCCAAAAAAACAGTGAACTCACTATTTTGCTTACAACAAGAGAATGATTAAATGAAACAAGCTATTCTAACACATAAAAATGATGTTTAACAACTTTGTTCACATGCCCAGACCTCTGCCTCATTCATTTGTTCACTCCAAATCACTTTTGGGTGCAAACCTTGAGTTTTGTTCATGCTACTAACCAAATAACCATACTTGCCTAGTATTCACTCAAATTCACCTTTTCCATCACAACGAACAACACAAACTTAAAATACAATATGTACAAAGGTCCAAATTGGTCTCGAAGTTTCATTTTTTCTTGGTTACCCATGGAGACCAAGTGTTTCAACCCATTTTCTTCAAAACCCCATTTCAGGGCAGCGAACTGGCAAAAACTAAAATATTTTTTTTGATAAACCAAAACATAGTAAAAACCCTAACACAAAGAATGAAAAAACTTCATAAAACCATTACACAAACTCCCATGAAAGAATAGTATGGAAATAGTACTCTGTACGAACTGTTACAACAATGTTTGCTCACAAAGCATGAAAAACAGTCATATTTCATTAACTTCTTCTTGCTAATACCAAGCCAGCCTATTTACAATGTTTTAAGTGTCCTTATATAGGCACACTCAAACCATTTCAACCCTTATGGCATCCATAACTACCTTGTGGAGTGATTTTACAACTTTTCTCACTTTTTGTCAAAATATTGCTTGACAACATTGGCAATTTTTGACTCAGTGCATTTTTGACCTATAAGACAAATATCTTCCACCTAATCATTTCAGATAGTTTAAAATCAATAAATACACCTACTCCAATTCCTTTCTAGGCTTGTTACAAGGTTTTGAGCATATTTGCACTAAAATGCCATTTTTGGCTTACAAGGCACTATGGGTCAAAACTGGAAAGAAAACTTGAGAAAAACTATCTAACCAACTCTAAGATAAACTTAAACTATAATGAAACCTAAAACACACACTTGGACTTTTACAATAGTCCTTTATTCAATTGTTGATCCCATCAGGATCAAACAAGCCAAAATTGTGAAGGTGCTCCTGCACCAATAAGGTTTGGAATCTTGAGTATCATTGTACTCAACAATCTAAGTGGACTTTTGGTGAAACCATGTAATGCAATGTGTGTCTCACTTCCTTCACATTTATGGATATCAAACTGTTATTTTCTTTCAGCAGTCCTATGAGGCTATCACCTTGAATCTTCGTTGTGTCATGGAAGTTCTAACTACCAAGCCTTTCTCCTTGAGTTTCCAAGTTCGGGTAGCTCATTTTTTCCATAAGAAGTAGATTGTTGACAATCATGTGGCTAAAGGGGCTTAGATCAAAGCTAGATTTCACTAGTTAAAGGTGGGTGATTGAGCCTCTAGGGAATTTTTTCTAGCTCGTCATGCTTGTCACTCTTCATTATGCATCAAAAAGTTAAGGAAGGCCATATGGTTCTCTTTGAGCTACCAAGCATTCTTTAGGTGTTTGTCCATCATTATGTAAAAGTCTTCAATGCTTAGGGTGCTTCACTCGAGCAAGATAAAAATATTAAAGATTGCCTCTAGGTTGTCTTGCATTAATTTTTTAAGGCTCATGTAATGTCCCCTTTCTAGTCAATCAAGTGGTGAACTTTCGTTTGCCCATCTTGCCATGGTCTCAAGGGCTAAACAAGACTTTTTAGGGATCAATGTGAGATTTGACCTAGGCAATTCCAGTTTCTGGCCAATCAGAGGTGTTTTGGCAAGGTTTACGAATACTTACTATTTATAGTAAGTCAGTTGTGGCTCAGTGGCTAGAAATATTTGAAGATTTTTGGATGTTAGTATTTTGGTGCATTTAATTATTCATCAGAGTTGCCAATGTAATGAGCCATTAGTTAATTGGATGATTAAATTAGAAGTTCCTAAAGTTATATTTAAATATTTAACTTTAATGATTAATAAATGTTGGGACTAATGTTCAAAAGAGAAAATTAAAAGTTCCCTTTCATTGTGGAGACATAAGGGGATATAAATATTTTAGTATAACGTTCTTTTATCCCACACTTATGTTGCATTGGTATTTGTGCCAAATGGAGTTATAAATGTGAGCTTGGAAACCTACTCTAGCTATCTTGAAATTTATGTTTATTGGAAATTGTATTTATGGAATAGTTCTGGAATTATTTTGGCTCTTTAGGACGAAAGCCCTCTTGGGTAACATTTCCTACACTTGTGCAATATCAGGCCTGGGAAGTCTTCAAGAAAATTGCAGAGATAGATTGGGACGTTGAGTTTGGACAGTCTCAGGAAACAAATACGACATGATGCACATAAGTGATAGTCCATGGGAATGTAAGGTTGGACAGATTCAGGAAGAAGTGAGTTTGGCCTTTTAGCAGAACCATTGCTAATCATGGGAAGAAATTACAGAATACACAGACATGGAAAGATGGAGGGACTGAGGTGAGTCGCTACCCCAACATTGATAGCCGTTGAAGACGCCAAGAGGGCAGGTCGAAAGTTCTTTGCTGGAGCTGATTAAGACTGTTGGGCATGATTCTTATTAGGCGCCATTAGTAATTTTTAAGCACAATGTAATTAGTTGGGTGCCATTAGTAATTTCTGAGCTTGTT
The DNA here is from genome assembly GCF_030272615.1 of Cryptomeria japonica. Classification (NCBI taxonomy): domain Eukaryota; kingdom Viridiplantae; phylum Streptophyta; class Pinopsida; order Cupressales; family Cupressaceae; genus Cryptomeria; species Cryptomeria japonica. Next base: position 850,316 of record NC_081408.1, on the reverse strand, counting down.
GTAATTAGCTCGGCACAATACAAAGCTGAAGTAGTCACCCTAGTTAATATGCCTGCAATTATTCTTACATTACTCAAGGGTACAATACATCAAATGAAGTCATTTATGCTAGATATGAGGGGTTTTTGTATGTTGCTAACCTGTAGGTCAGTATGAACATGTGCTACAACCAACAATATGAGTTACAAGCAATGTTAGTAATATCTTGTACACAAGAACAAACCCTTGAAAATGAGACTGGGCATGTAGTTTGCATTGGATATTGGAGAACAATTGCAGACAGACTGAAATTTATCTCAGGTGCAATTATCATTGTTAATTGGAACCCTGTTTTTAAATCATTGCATTGTTTGGTTATATTGCTAATTGAACTAGGAATTATTGTAATAACTCAAATAAATTAGCATTGGAATAATATTAGTCTTGTTCCCATATTTGATAGTTGTGAGTTGAAGCATAAATTATAGATGATCTTGTGTACATATCAACTGTTGTTGTAATTATCTTGAGCTTAATGCTTGTGCTTGCAAGTATATTATTGTGTATGAGCTCTATCAAGATATTCCAAAATAGTCAAAACGTACCAGGTATCAACATAACCACAGTCCACTACATTAAGGGAAAAATCAAAATGAAAGGTGATTAAATAACAATTGTTTGACTATTTATTCCTCAAGGTTGTTTGGGAAGGAAATAGTAGCAAATAGGGGCAGCCTATCACAGTGGTGTCAGAGTTGTTTCTTGCCATCCTGTTGGGGTTTGAATTAATTTTTTATTGAGCATACATTTGATATATTCGAGTGATCAACAATATTGAACTTTCAGTTCCTTGGTTATCTAGTCAAGAGTTAAATTATGGTTTCGCTAAGTGACAAACAAATTGTATCTGATGATTGGAAGTGGTTAGCAAAATCAATATACGAACAAGTTGAGAAACTTGATGAAATTCCACAATCCAGGTATGATACATTATGTATTCTTAGAAAGTTGGAAGAAAGTTTGAGTATGGTAGGGCATTCACCTTCAACAGTGCTTCAGATAGCAATGGGTCTTGCAGTGACTGTGTTGGGTGAGCATAGGTACTTGAGGCATAACAATAGTGAGATCAAACTTGTTGTTGCCCTATGCTACATATAGCTCTTGAGAATCACAGTTCCTTAGGTTCCTTATACTAGTAACACCATGAGAGAGGTTTTTCAGTTGATATTTGGTTGTATGGTCGGGATTGGAGAAATTGTGATTCCTACCTATGCATGGAAGGTTAAGGTCTTAGATCTAATGGCACAAGTTAGATCATGTGTTGCCATGCTTGATTATGATCAACATGATCTTGTGTTGTAGATATCCAGGCTCTTTGTAGAGTCCATTAGTTCAGGGCACAATAGGTGTATACAAGACTACATGAGAGATATTATGACTTCCATTGTTAATAGCATTGATAAAATGTCTCAATATCTTATGACACTTCTTCTAGCTGTTCATAGGCGAGAAAAAATGACTTCTTCAGCTACTTACATTGTGGTGTGCAGTGTTTTTGAATAGTGTGAAGACAAGCTCGAGCCTTATTTGATTGAGGAGGAGAAAGTACATGAAAAGAAGGTGAGAATTGTGGAGAATGTGGTGATTATTGGTGTATATGGTGAAAATGGATATAACAATATCGAAAGACTAAATGAATTCAACCACAAAACCCTATCCTAACAACAACAAAGATCCACCATAACATATGAAGATTACCTAAGACAATGCAAATCAAATGAAATCACAAAGATTATACCATCACATGTCCAATAGGGTTTGGATCTCCATTCTTCCTATCTCCATTGATCTGGCTTGATATATTTGCTCTCAGATTTTATATGTGCACAAGAGCTCAACAAAGAACAGAATGTGGTTGTAAGTAGGACCGTAGTGTAGTCAAGTCATTAAGATGATTGATTAGGGTTTGATAATGAAGGAGGCATCTCCTTATATAGAAGACATAATATGAAATGGAGGGATAAGATTAAGAGGTGTAAAAGGAGGTCGGCTATGATTAGAGGGTAGGTAAAAGAAATAATAAAATAATAAGAGGGGTAAGTAGTATATGAATTAAGAGATGAATGACATGTGTCATGGGTAGAAAAGGTTAATGAATTAATTAAATAAATAAAGATTTATTTTAATTAATAGAAGAAGTGGGATCAATTAAATAAATAAAATATTTATTTAATTTAGGAAAAGGATAATTTAAACAAATAAATGTATTTATTTAAATGAGAAATAAGGCTAGAAGAGGATAAATGAATTAATTAAATAAATAAAAATTTATTTAATTAATAGAAGAATTAAGCTTAAGTAATTAAATAAATAAAATATTTATTTAATTAGACTGGACAATTTTGGGTGTCTACATTTTGCCCCTCTTTGAGACAATGCGACTTGTCGCATTGTTTCAAAGAAGATAAGATGAACTGATACAGAGTTGCCCCAAGATGGGAATGATATGCCCCCTCGAGAGATTGGATGAAAAAATATCTGAAAAGATCACAGACAATCTCTCGATAAGAAAGAGAAGCTAGAATGGACTGACCGGATAAAGTGACAGAGTCACGGGATAATGAAGATTGACTCGGGAAACGAGGGCTAGGGCAGTCTATAAGATAGACCATGAGGGAAATACATCCTCATTGTCATCTACACCTCCAAGAGATCAGAGTGCAGAGCGAGAATAGAGCAGCAACAGTCAGTAGCGATGGCCTTTGTTCACAGATTCGACCACGTTCGTCGATTCTAGAGGCCAGCAGAGGTAGGAGAGCCGGTAAGTACCACAAAACCTCCTTGTACTTTGTTGCATTTATTGTTGTCATTAATGCATGCTAGGTAGAGTAATAAATGCGCTTAGAATAGGGTCCAAAAAAAATGTCAAAAACATGCAGGCGCGTCTGCGTTGGTGTTAGGCGCGTCTATGCTCGCGAGGCGCATCTGTGTTTGTGCCAGGCGCGTTTATGATGGAAAACGCGTCTGTGCCAAATGCGGCCGTGTTTGTGATATGTAGGCGCGTCTGTGCCAAATGCGGCCGTGTTTGTGATATGTAGGCGCGTCTATGCCAAGAAGGCACGTCTATGTCGCCCAGGCACATCTGTGAAGAGCATAGGCACGTCTGTGTAAAACAGGCGCGTTTATGCAGTCTTCAAGCACGTTTATGTCAGGAAAGCGCGTTTGTGTCCAAAAATGTGAATTTGTCTTCTAGGCCAAATCGGCAGTTCTGTGATGAACATACACTGTCAATTGGATAAGTTGTTGAGAGGATACACTCAAGCAGGTCCTCTAGAGAAGACTAGAATTGCAAATAGGGCTAGGATTGACAATTCTGTGATAGAACATACATTGCCAATTAGGAAACTACTCAAGAGGATTCACTCAAGCATAGGCCCTAGGATAAGATAGATCAAGGCACTTTGTGATGAACAGTGAGTACCAAGATATAGTACTTTGTGATGAACAGGGAATACTAAAATATGAGCAGCACTTTGTGATGAATAGTGAGTGCAAACACGTAGTACTTTGTGATGAACAGGGAGTACCACTAGGATAAAAGAAACACTTTGTGATGAATAGTGACTGTCACTAGGACAAAAGCAACACTTTGTGATGAACAGTGAGTGTCACTAGGACAAAAGCAACACTTTGTGATGAACAGTGAGTGTCACTAGGATAGATAACCATATGCATTTAGATAAAAAAGTAGCATTTTGTGATGAACAGTGAATGCCACAATGACTGACATGATTGATTTTCTTGACTACAGGAGTATTTGCTTATGTTGGAGTCACGGGAGAGATTCCCATCGACACAGAGATTGCGACCTGAGCTGACCTTTGAGGATCGAGCGACTATTGAGGCTATGGGTCTGAGACATATTCTATATGTGCCTGAGTTTCGGGCAAACATGGGACTACTGACTGCACTGGCAGAGAGGTGGCACTCTGAGACTTGTACATTTCATTTGTCGATGGGGGAGATGACAGTCACCCTTGAGGATGTATACAGGATCCTGAGGATACCGATCGACGGGGAGCTGATTCCATATGATCAAGATGGAGACAGGGAGGCCCTGAGATGAGTGTTCCAGGACCCAGGATTGGAGATGAGGGCTGGACATGTGGCTTGGGACACCATGACAGCTACAGGATTAGCGCTGCCAGCAGTGATAGGAGGAGCGATCAGTGGGTTCTTGTGTCCTGATAGAGTGACATGAGGGTTGGCTGTGGGCTAGGGGCACTGGAGACACTAGTGATACAACACACCAGATATGTTTGGGGACCGTGTGTGCTAGCACACCTGTATTATGAGCTGCATCAGTTTGTGTACCACGGGTCAATGGGATTGGACTGCGGGGTGACATTGTTACAGGTGTGGGCCTATGAGCATCTGCCAGTGACAAGACCGATACATTTCAGAGGTAGAGGTCACAAACGTAGTTTTGTACACTTAAATGACATGATCACTTCGCAGCCACGAATTGGCAGGTTAGAGAACTGGCGACGAGTGATTGATGACATTGATATGGTCATATGGAGGCCATACCTGGGATGCGAGCAGTGGGAGGATGATGCAGTAGAGCTGCCCTACACCTTCCGGAGCAGGTATCTGATTGGGTGGATGCCCTATGTACTGGAGAGGCAGCTAGTAGATAGGGTGGGCAGGCAGTTCGACAGGATTCAACGGATGCCACGGGGTTCAGGCATGTATGCACGGACTATCAGAGATCAGGCGCATTTTGGGCTTTTATTATCATATGATCAGGCTATTACATAGCTCGTAGAGATGATGCCCCTACCTTGGGACATGTGGCTAGAGATCGAGGATGCCGGCATGGATGCCGAGTACATAGCATACTGGGCCGAGCATCCATTCCCATGCGTGATGGATCCAGGAGAGCTACTAGATGGAGATGGTGGTGGGGATGGTGATGATGATGGAGATGATGGAGGCAGAGGCTGACGGAGGAGGAGGCGGGAAGTTGGAGAGAGGAGGGTGGCATCGTAGAGGGAGGGTGGAGAGGACAGGCAGGCTTGGGTGGTGAGGGGTCGCGGTGGATTACTGCTACAGGTGATAGCAGCATAGGGTCCCAGACAGGTGCAGGTATAGGGATAGGTACAGGGATAGATACAAGGACAGGCACCAGTACAGGTACAGGCACAGGGGTAGACACCCATACAGGGGGAGCCATAGGCAGAGCCACAGGGGGCTGAGGTAGAGGAGGATGCGCTGACGGAGCTGAGGGAGATCTGCCAAGGATAGGAAGATGAGATCCAGGACCTGGAGAGGGAGAGGGATAGGCTCAGGAGGCAGCTCAGAGATACTGAGCAGGAGTGGGATCAAGCCATTCAACACTATACAGAGGCTGAGATAGCACTGAGGGTAGGGAGGCAGGCGACAGAGGACACAGGGGCCTGATATGCCTACGTCCTGCGGGCAAGGGAGGAGATTGGTTATTGGTGGGATCTCTATTATGGTGCGGTGCCAGTTGATCAGTGGGCGAGGAGCTTCCATAGACCATCGCGGACAACAACAGCTACGGGAGGGAGCCGAAGGAGACAGGCGTCTAGTGGTGGGGTTATGGGTCCTCCACCACCACCAGATAGAGGGGACAAGAGGGATGATCCTGGTGCGGGTCCTTCGAGGGCTCAGATTTCATCGAGGCTAGGTGGCTCCGAGGGAGGGAGTTCATCATAGCCATAGAGGGCTCCCTATGTATCAGTATTGTATCATTTTTGTATGATGATGTAGACACCTTCGGGTGATTGTAGCCATATGATTTTTGACATCATTGTATCATGACACTTTATATATATATATATGAGATGATTCATCTTTGCGGCAGCTATATGCATGCGTACCTATGTGATGAGATGTTTCATGATGTATGTTTTATGATATGGATGCAAATATGTATATGATGCAATGCAATATATTTTTTTGTTCTTTTATGTTTTATATGTGTATGCATGATGCAAATGTGAATGTATGAAATGCAGATGAATATGATAATGCAAATGTAAATTGTGCTAACATGTGTTGTGTGTAGGATGTGATGCAATTGTGATATCTATATGTATGTATGAAATGCTTACATGTGGTAATGCAAGTGCAACTACATGAAATGCAAATGTTTTTTGGTGTGTCATTATACTCAATCATGTGATAGCAGGCTACACGAACTCGAGAAGGACGATGGAAGTCAATCAAGAAAGGGGGATGGAAGGTAGAAGATATGAAAGTGAAAGAGCTTCTTGTGCGTTATCATCATTGAGTTTTATTATGGCAAGTAAGTTATGACAATCGAGGCATATGTTCGACCCAGAAAGTCATTGTACCTGTTTGCATGGAGATAAGACAATCACAAACAATGAATGCCCCAGTTCATACTAGACTCACAGTGTCCTCATATCCTTGGACAAGTCATAGCATTACTAAGAGACAATCCATAGACAACAAATACAAATAGGTGACGATACCCCATCCTCGCCTTTCTAGTCAAAGACATCCTGGAGATAGAATCTCTAGTCAAAGACATCCCAGAAAAGCTAAAAGACATGTCACCAAAAGATAAAATCAAAAGAAAACCAAGACTCGACACCAACATCCATTGTAGTCCTCAAGTTTAGTGTCTCTTGTCACTTGTGTAAGTCTTATTTGATTGTGGTCACAATGTTTACTTTCACAAAAAGGATAGATATCATTGAACCATATGTTGTCTGAGTCTGTTGAAAGATTTGATTCGTTGAAGCCCATTGTTGCTACTGTGTCTCATCTGAAACTGACTGAATCCATGAAACTGATACTTTATTGCAGAGAAGATGAAACTTTATTGCAGATCTGTGATACAAATGTTGCTTTATTGCGGATTGTGCGCGGATAGACTGAAGGAAGCTAAAAGAAACTGTCTTCCTCGACACATGTGATGCTCACAGTTGCACACCCATCACTAGACGTAGGATTTGCCTTAGCCACAGATAGGATCTGATTTATTATGAATGGAAAGGGAGTGAAAATGGAGGTTTATTATGAATGGTGAACCAATCTTGGGTAGATCAATAACAAGCCATGATGGGAATGGGTAAGTTTATTATGAATTAGTCGTGAGTGTGTGCAAAGTGAAAGGATGAAATGGAATCCTGAAGGAGGGAGGAGCAATGTCTCTATGCATGGCACTGGTGACCCAGTTTTCACCATGGTACTTGCCTAGGGCGCCACAAAAGTGGTTTTCACTATTGGCCGAAATTATTTCTCTTTAGTTTTTTCGATTTTTCAATGTTTTTTTGTGTCACAGGGCGCCTGTTTGCCAGGTTTTCACCAAGTAACGATTTTTTTGTTTTATGATTTTTTTTGTATTTTTGAAATAAGAATACTCTGAAGAGCTATATGTAGAACTTGCGAAGGTGCATGTTGTTGATAGGATCCTCCAAAGGTTCACCTTCTGTAGTTGAGAGCTGATATGCCCCAGATCCATATGATGCTGTAATGATGTAAGGACCAAGCCAATTTGGTTCAAACTTGCCTTTCTTTTCTCTATCTTACTGATTTTTAGGATTTTCTCTAAGGACCAAGTCACTTACCTCAAATGTGTGAGGCTTGACTTTGTGATTGTAGCTGCAACTCATTTGTTGTTGGTAAGCCTTGAGATGATTAAAAGCAATTTGTCTTCATTCATCCAGTAGTTCCAGTTCTTGTAAGCGAGAGACCCTATAGTCTTCATCACTGATGATGTTTTGCAAAGAGACCCGTAAAGAGGGTAGTTTGACCTCAATAAGCAAGATGGCTTCAGCGCCATAGACAAGTGAATAGGGTGTAGCTCCTATAGGTGTGTGGACACTTGTGCAGTATGCCCAAAGTGCAGGATTAAGTTGGATATGCCAATTACAGCCAGCATCATCAATTGTCTTTTTGAGGATTTTAAGGATTGTCTTATTAGACACCTCAACTTGACCATTACCTTTGGGATAATATGGCATGGAGAAATGATGGGAAATATGGAAGCGGTCACAAAGTTCATGAATATCCTAATTTTTGAAGGGACGCCCATTATCAGTGATAATGGAAACAGGAATACCGTATCGGCAAATGATATAGTTGAGAATGAATGTAGCAATCTGTTTTCCAGTGACTTGTGTAAGAGGCATGACTTCAATCCATTTTGTGAAATATTCTGTGGCAGTGATAATGAATTTATGACCATTGGAAGAAGGAGGGTGAATCTTGCCTATGAAATCGAGTCCCCACTAACAAAAGGGCCAAGGAGATGCAATTGGTTGAAGTTCTTGTGCTAGTGCATGTATGAGGTCTCTATGAATTTGACAGTGCTTACATTTCTTGACAAACTGATATGAGTCTTTTTCCATATTGGGCCAGTAATATCCAGTCCTGATGAGTTTCTTGGCTAAGGTAGGACCACTAGCATGTGGACCACATATCCCTTCATGTACTTCACGTAACACAATCTGAGCTTTGTCACTTTCTAAACATCTAAGAAGAGTGCCATCTAGACCTCGCCGGTATAGGATATCAACTAAAATGACATATCGAGAGGATTGGCGAATGAAAGTGCAACATTGGTTATTTGATAGATCAGGAGGTAGGGTATTGTCATGAAGGTATGTGAAAATGGAACCATATAACTGGGACTCGGGACCAGCAACACATATCATCTCAGTAGGAATGATCTCATATGAAGGAACCAAAAGGTTATCCACCAAGAACTCATAGTGGGTCTCATTTGGAGGTAGATCGATCAGTGAAGCAATTGTAGCTATGGCATCTACGACATGATTCTTCTCTCTTGGTATCTACTCAAAATCTATCTTTGTGAAGTGTTGTTTCAGGTCATCCACCATTTGTTTGTAAGGAAGTAATTTTTCATCTTTTGTTTGATAATCATCAGTTGCTTGATGGATTACAAGTCGAGAGTCCCCAAAAACACGAAGTTCTTGGATCTTCCACTGAACTGCAATCCGTAATCTAGTTGTTAATGCCTCATATTCTGCTATATTGTTAGTGCAAGGAAATGATAAGCGGTATGATTTTGGTATAGAGTCTCCTTGAGGAGTTATAAAGAGGATGCCAGCTCCTACCCCATGCTGTGTGTATGAGCCATCGAAGTACAGTTGCCATGGCTTCTCATGTGACATTGTTAAAATGGATTCATTTGAAAATTCTGAACTTAGAGGAACATCATCTATCATGGGAGCATCTGCTAATTGATCTACGATGGCTTGTCCTTTTATCACTTTTCTATCCACATACTCGATGTTGAATTCACTCAGGATCATTACCCATTTGGCTAGTCGCCCAGTAAGTGTTGCTTTATTGAGAAGGTATTTCAACGGATCTATCCTTGCAACCAACTTAGTCTTATGAGTGAGCATGTAATGTCATAATTTCTATGAAGCAAAGACCATGGTGAGACATGCACACTCAATTGGTGTGTAGTTTAGCTCATATCCCACCAATGTGCGACTGATATAGTATACTGCTTTTTCCTTGCCCTCAGCAATTTGTTGTGCTAAGAGTGCCCCCAGTGTTGTTGGAGTAGTTGATATGTATGGTAACAGAGGTTGATCTAGAACTGGTGGCATCAGAACTGGCGGATTCAGAAGATAATCTTTGAGTGTCTGGAAAGCCTGTTGACAATTATCATCCCATTTGAATTTGATGTTTTTATGTAGCAAGTGCTAAAAAGGATTACACTTATCTGCAAGTTGTGCTATCAATCTTCGTATGGACTGGAGTCTACCTTGTAAAGACCGAAGTTGACTGATATTTCTTGATGGTTGCATCTCCAAGATGGCCTTGACTTTTGTTGGATCAGCTTCGATTCCTCTTTTGGATACAATGAATCCTAGGAGTTTCCCAGAGGTTACTCCAAAAACACATTTCTTGGGGTTTAATCTTACTTTGTATTTTTCCAACTGATCAAAGATGACTGAAAGTATGTCCAAATGTGTATTTCTATCTATTGATTTGTCCAAGAGGTCGTTGACATAAACTTCCACAGTTATGTGCATGAGATCATGAAAGATAGTAGTCATGGCTCTTTGATATGTAGCACCTGCATTTTTTAGCCCAAAGGGCATGACATTCCAACAGAAAGTTCCCCAAGGACAAGTGAATGATGCTTTGTGTTGATCATTGGGCGCGATCCTTATTTGATTATAACCAGAGAATCCATCCATCAACGATAACATTTCATGACCTGCTGTGAGATCAACAATCAAGTCAATATTTGGTAATGGGAAGTCATCCTTTGGACAAGCTTTGTTGATGTCTCTGAAATATGTACAAATTCTGATGCTGTGATCTGGTTTACTGACAAGCACTAAGTTGGAGATCCATTTAGGATAATCAATTGGGCGTATGAATCCGACATCTAATAATTTCTCAAGTTCTGCTTTGACTAGTAATGCCACCTATGGATGCATCTTTCGTAATTTTTGTTTCACTGGTTTTGCCCTCGGTTTAACTATCAAATGATGCATTACCAAATATGGATCCAATCTAGGCATATCAGCGTATGACCAGGCAAAGTTGATTTGTCGTTCTTTGAAGAAACTTATGAATTTTGACTTAGGAATATGTTGTGTGGAACCTCTTCTATACCAATGTTTGTTCTGATAGTCTTTTCTACCAACATGGATGAATTTTCCTCATATGATGTTGGGAGAATGTCAAGCCTTCCATCTTCGAGTGCCTCAGAGAGGTTTTCGCCCTCAGATACGTCCTTTCTTTTTACTTTTTTGGGGTCAGACAACGCCACAGTGTGGTTTTCACCATAAGACCCTTGGTTTGTTCTTATTTTCACATTTTTGCGACTGGAAGGTCCGACACCCTCACCAAAATATGCCACGCTATTGATTTCTATAGTGTATCCCGCTTTATGGTCCCCAGGGGGAAGATCATCTCGTATGCCAAGATAGTCAATAAATGCTTCATCATTTTGGAATGTGTCGAATTGTGCAGGTCTTTCATGATCCCAGTCAATGAGTTGGTGGTGAACAAGGGGAAGGCCTTTAATGTCTTCGAAGTTAGTGGGGCTAAGAGTGAAGATGTAGTTATATTCAGGTATGTCAAGGTAATTATCGAGGTCATCGATGGCACTCTCCTCATCAATCTTGATCGCGAACGAATCCAAATTATCATCACTAGTAGCGCATTATGGGATAGGGGTTCTCATCCTATGTGATTTCAACCTAGAACCTTGAGACAAGGACTGTGTGGAATCCTCATGGGTTGTTTCTTGACCAACTTTGAATCTTTTATAAAATTCCTCTTCTTCTGTGGGTTCATCTGGTTCTCTGAATATCTCGGTGAGCTCGTAGTCACTGGAAGATTTGTCTGAACCCCATTCCCATTCGTTGGAGTCTGTGGAATAGCGATCCTCTTGTTGAATTTTGGTAGCTTTGATTTGTAAGGCTTCTTCTGTCCTTTGAGTGTGGACCTTGGAAGTCAAGAAACCAAGTCCTTTTGAGCATTCCTTTTTGAAAGTCAATTCAAGTTGTAAAGGTTCAATGATGCCTTCCTTTCGTAACCCCAGAGGGCTTTTTCCATCATACCCAAATTTTTGTAGAATCTTGAAGCCTTTGCCATATTTCTCACATGGTAGATTGATGTGATCTTGTGTGTCACCTTCAATGTCTTTGTAAAGCATTTTGTATAAGTCTTCCTCTTCCAGTTCACCCCATCTTTGAAAGGTAGTTGTAGACACTTAAAAATAATTATTTTAATTATTTTTTAATTCCTCACATAATTAATTAATTAATTATGTTAATTAAAATTCTTCTCAATATTAATTAAATATAATTAATATTGTCACTATAGCATATGATTGATTTATTTAATAAATCAATCACTTTCTTTATTCTTCTAAAAAATCAAATCCTCACAAATCTTCCTCTTAGCTAATTAATTTCAATTAATTAGTTAACCTACATGATTCCTACAAATCATCTTCTTAATTCATCATTAACCTAATAAATTCTTCTAGAAACTCCCTAAACTCACTTAACATTATTCTTTTAGTCAAATTCTCCTACAAATATAAATCCCACCTAACATTTCCTCTAATTCCCCTCCTAATGAGTCGTTAATGGCTAATCATCATGATTAGCCACAAAGTCAACTCTTTGTCCTTTCATCTAGCCACTAGCTTTAAATGCTCTTTTTCTAGATGAATGTAAGATTTTCGAAATCTTACATTCCTCTAGGCATTTCCCTCTCCCAAGGAATTTTTAATTCCTTTTTATTCTTCTAATCCCCATAATATCCATTTTTGGAGAATTTTTAATTCCTCCAATGCATCTTGTAGAGTGTGGAGATACGAAATGCCTTTAAGGCATATTTCTTGGTCTCCACACCCTCTCTTGGACCTTGTGTGACCTCACAAGTAAATCTTAGCCCTTCATCTCGAATTTATCCTAGCCATCCGTTTTCCTCTCCTCTTCCTATAAAATAGGGTTCCATCCCTTCATTCAAATCATCTTGAAATTCAGTAAGCTTATGCTGCCCTTTTGAGCCCAGGAAATCATCTTGACAACTTGATCATCTCATCCTTATCATTCATCCTTATCATTTGTGCACAATATTGGAGAGCCATCCACGTCCAGCAATCAAAGGAGCACATCAAGTGGAGCATTATCAAGGGGTGCCTTCACTTCATCAAGCTCAATCTGAAGGAGAAGGTAAAATAGCAAGGTGAAATGGTCTTTTTATGATATTTTAGCATTCTGCATGTTTATTTCGTTATGTTTTGATCAGTTTACCTTTCAAATCTATTTTTCCCTCTTCAGTAGTAGGGTCCCATTTGAGTACCATGATGGATACTTGCTTGTTAGGATGTGGTCTTCCATATTATTTTGGGGAACTCATGACTTGTTGTAAGTACATGGTCTAATTTAAAGTGTATTCCCCCATGCCCTTGTCCTAAAACTTGCCTTTAAGCTCACCTTGTTTTGATGTCGAAGGTTTCAATGACTCAGGATCAATGTATGTCAAAGAAGGAACAACTTCACGATTACTAGGAATCATGGTCTCAGTTTTTGATCTCAGGTTATTGCAGTATATGAACGGATTAGGATCACCATTAACTATTACTTCTACTCCATTGTGAGGAAACTTAATGCATTGGTGATATGTAGATGGGACTGCCCTCATTTCATGAATCCAAGGACGTCCTAGCAATATGTTATAAGTGAGATCTAGATCTAGGACTTGACAAACCACATCCTTCATAACTGGCCCAACTCTAAGAGGTAAGGTGACTGTGCCTTTGGATGAACGTTCTTCATCATCATATGCTTTGATGGTGATTTGATTTGTAGAATTCATAGCTTTATCAGAATATCCCAATTATTTAATTGTGCTCAATGTACAAATGTTTAGACCAGCTCCTCCATCTATCAGGACTCATTTTATTCGATGTTTGTGTATGAAGGCTTCAATGTGTAGTGGTGCATTATGTGGCTGACTTACGGAGGCATCATCAACTTCTGTGAATGTAAGGGATTGTGGAATGGAAAGGTATCCCACCATGGCTTGAAACTAGTCCACGTTCAGATCAGTAGGAACGGCAATGTCTCTCAAGACTTTGTCAAGAATAGCTTTATGTGTGGGGGATATGCGTAAGAGCTCAAGGATGGAGATGAGCGCGGGTGTTTTCCCTAACTATTCTACAAGGTCATACTCAGGCTTGGTTGATGAAGAAGCGGTATTTTTAGCTAGAGCGCCTTGCAAAGTGAATTTACCTCGACGAGTTGTGACATTACATTCAGAGGTAGGTTCGGAAGAAGATCTAATTCCTTTTAGGACAATCTTGGGTCTCTGGGCAGAATTCTCAGGGTTTTTGTCATTGATGATAATAGTAGAGACATAGTTATCCATCGAAATGTGATTGATAGTTGAATCATAGTTATAAGATGCTCTGGTATAGTTGGTTTGGTCATCTGTGGCTTTGGATTTTCCCTTGTCATGCTTTGGGAATGGTTCCTTAAACATCTCATGTTCTTGATTGGATGAGTGTCCCTCAATCTCAATGTCACCTCTATCAATGAGATCTTGTATGATGTTCTTCAATCGATGACAATTTCCTGTCTTATGACCCTTTCTCTTATGAAATTCACAATACTCATCATCATTCCACCAATTTGGTTTAACCTTTGGTTCATATGGAGGAAAATCTGGAACTGTGATTACCTTGTTTGCCATTAGCTTCTTGAAAACTGACTCAAGTGGTTCTCCCAATGGAGTATACTTCCTTCGTGATTTAGAAGCTGTTTGAGTATTCACCTGATTGTTTGTAGAACTTGATCCCGAAAAAATGAATTTGGGTCACACTGTGTTGGCATCAACAACACCATCATTGACTATGTTCTTGTTTTTATTCCAAAATCTTGGCTTGTCTTTTCCTTTAAAGTCATCTTTGTTTTCCTTGAATATCTTAATGACTCCTTGTTCAATTAGGACCTTCTCTGTTGCTAAGCCCTTTTCAATGACGTCCTTGAAGGTGGACAAACAAGCTTTCCTTAGATCATAACCAATCTCTTTGTTAACATTTTGGGTGAACATTTCTACCATTTGTTTTTGTTGAATTTCACAAGAGCATCTGCTGGCTAGATTCCTCCATCTTTGTAAAAATGATGCAAAAGATTCTCCATCCCTTTGCTTGGTGTTGCACAAAGTAGTGACTGATATGTCTGTCTCTATGTTGTATGAGAAATGTTGAATAAATGCCTTTGCTAAGTCACCCCATGACTTAATACTAGGTGGAAGTTGGGAGAACCATTCCATAGCTTAATCGCCTAGGCTCTGTGGGAATAATCTCATCAAATATGTCTCTTTTGAAGCTACCTCAATGCAAGCTATGAAAAATTGTCTTATGTGTGCCTTAGGATCCCCTTTTCCTCTATACTTATCAAACTTAGGTGTCACAAAGTGTGTAGGAAAAGGAGGCATTGGAATGCTCTTGTCAAATGGATAAGGACATATGTCTCTCATTGTGTATGTTGGCTTTGGTGTATTTATGTCCTCCATTTTCTTTTGTAAGTCCCTGATTTGTTGCTCCAAATTGCTCTTAGGTGGAGATCGACTTCTTGGACCATACCCCATGCTTGAGGCACCAATTGGAGGAGAAGCATGTTGCATATATGGATGATATTGATCATACACATGTTCATATGGATGAGGTCTATAGTGATGCTGCGTATATGGACCACTTGGTATAGATTCATGTTGAGGAACACCATATCTATTTTGTGCATGTATACCATACTCTACAGGCATGTCATGTTCTAATGTGTTGGCCCCCCCCCGAATTTGACATGGGGTTTCCTTGTGTCCAAATTTTGAGCATGCCTTTGAATATCCAATTGCTTTGGTGGTTGATCCTTAGCATTGGTATGTGATTGAGCATATCTTTCTGCATAAGACTTCTATAATGGTCTGCGAAGGTGAGTATCATATGCTTGACCATGTGTATGTGGAACCTCTGGTTTTTGAAACAAAGATGATGGTGATTCAGGTACCATATGTGGTCCTCTATTTCCTCCACTATTAGGCCTCCTTTGGTCCATGTTGGAGTGAGGTTGTTGCAAAGGCCTATGTTCCATTATTTGAGACATGTCAAAATCATGATGTATCTTGGCTCCACTTTGTGCCATCATTTGTAAGAAGTATTGTCTATCCCTCCTCATTATTTCCTCAACCAATCGATTGAAATGGGGATTTATAATGGATTCTTCCACATCTGCTGAATGTACGAAAAAGTTGTCCATATTGTCATTATGTGTATCATTGTTGTTTGTAGTGTCCATGTTCTCAACATTTGGAATGTTTCTATAGGCATCCATGTTAGGTAATGTAATATGATCAGAATTGAAAAAGATATCATTGTCATACTCATAAGAACTCGTGTTTGCAGACTCTTGAGCCTCTTTAGTTTCTCTCCTAGATTTTTGAAGATGGGTTTCAACCATGAACTAGGTATTGATCGAGATGTGTGAGACTAGATGAAAATGGAAAAAGTATGGAAGACCAAGGGTTGGATGGAATGTAAATGAATCTGAAGTGTACTTGCAATGTCCAAAGTGTAAGACCAAGTATGTATGTAGTAGAGTAGGTGTGGCTTCCAAAGAGAGGATAGTTTCTCTTGATGAGGTAAGTTGACCTTGACTCTAAGTAAGACCAAATGAGACCCAAAGATGATAGACCTTGATGAGGGACCACTTAGCAAAATGTTGTTGCATGTAGTGTGTTGACAAAGTATGATGAGGACAAGCAAGTGACCTTTTGACTCAAGTTTAGACAAATGTGAATGTAATGTAAGGTTTAAAGCAATGATGGACTTTGTGAGACCCAAAGATAGGTTGAATGCTAAATAAACCCTGGAGAAAATGACCTAGGAAGCTCAAGAATTCCGAAACTGACTGTGTTTGTTTGCTGGACTGTAACAGTTTTTTTTTTTTTTTGTTTCAATTCTGATCGCGGACGCGCCTGTATACTTCATAGACGCGATTTCCTGACACAGACGTGGTTCTGTTTAACACAGACGCGCTTCTGAGATTTTTGCAAAGTGCAATGTTGATTTTGGAAACACAGACATGTTTCTGCCCTTCACAGACGCAGTTATACAACACAGACACTATTATGTCAGACAGACGCATTTCTGCAAAATTTGTGCAATTTTTTCCAATCTGTGAAGTCGTTTTGTTGTGACCAAATCTGATTGTTTGACTGTTTTTCATGACAAGAGGACACAGTGTTGATGAAGAACCAATGTTTGCAAGTGTCTAGACTTAAAATGACTCCAAAAAAAAGTGTGTTGTTTGATGTAAGAATGTTTTGCATACACTTGAAGACACAATGTTTTGCTGTTTGGTCTTGAATGTTTTGAATGTTTAAAATAAGTCAAGCACAATTCTTATGGTTGGCCAAGACAATAGTTGTTGATCCCACATGGGGTTTTACCCCAGAGGCTATGCTATTCAGAGCGGATACTTAGATGCTTGACCTCACTGGCTCCACCCTCGGCACTCACTTCTCGGGTCAGCCAAGCATCAGTGCCCACGAAAACTCCCCGTGGCAAACTTTGTATCTCTACTAAGAATCGTATGTGTGTGGGCCGCTACTAGAGGTCCGACCTCTTGCCCCAACAACTAGAAGGATTTGGGCTTCTAAAACAAAAAGGTGCTAGTAAGGGCATCTGCTCGTGTGGCCATACATGTGGCACTTTTAGCTCTGTAAATACAGAAGGCTCCCAGCCGGTAGGGGTTACGCTCTACAACTAATCAAATAAATTTGATCAAACAGGTTTATGGGGAGACATAGTGTCGGTATGAACTAATCAACACACGTTATCCATAGTTTTCACTATGAATACAGTTGTTTATAGTGGTTCGGAAGAGGTGGGTTTTCCTCGCTACCACTTGGGTCGTTCTCTTCTCACTAGTAGTCCTAATGACCACACGAGAAGACAGACCCTCTAAAGATTAAACAAAAAGAGCCTATTGCTCAAGACACAAAAGACAATGATTCAGTTTTAGTGCACCAATTGAAGTGTTTGCTAGTCTATGAAAACAAGGCACACAATAAAAATCAAAACCCTTGCCAAGGACCTGCAACAAAGAGTTGTTAGTAGTTTGGATTATTTCAAATAATCACCCCTTCCTGCAAGCACACAAGTTAGGTAAATTTTAAATCCAAAAGACTTTGTGAAAATAGGGGCCTTCAACCAAACAATTTTGCTTTCCAGACAAGCTGCACCAATTTCATTAGCTAGATCTGAAAATATTAGCTCCAAATAAACTGGATCTGAAACTTTAAATGCAAAAAACCCCAAAACTAAATCATCAACTCAAAATCTGAAATCAGTGTACACAGACGCGATTACTTTCGACACAAACGTGACTTCCTGACATAGACGCGGTTTTGTGAGATACAGACGTGGCTCTAGAACGCAGACGCAATTTCTAGACACAGACGCATCTAAAAACACCGCAGACGCAACTGCAGAACACAAACGTGATTCCCGAAACTTGCAAAATAAAATACTGTTGATAACATAGACGCGATTCCAGATGTCGCAGACGCGCCAGAAAATAAAAAACGTGATCCGAAAGTACGCAGACGCAAGAATATCGAAATGCTATCAAAAACGTCAGATCTGCAACTTCAAAAACACAAAATCTGTAACAAAGATGTTAAATGCAAAAAGGGATAAGAGTCCCACCAGGCGTGCCAAAATGTATCTGGTGAAAATGAATACAACAATATCGAAAGACTAAATGAATTCAACCACAAAACCCTAGCCTAACAACAACAAAGATCCACCATAACATATGAAGATTACCTAAGACAATGCAAATCAAATGAAATCACAAAGATTATACCATCACATGTCCAATAGGGTTTGGATCTCCATTCTTCCTATCTCCATTGATCTTGCTTGATATATTTGCTCTCAGATTTTATATGTGCACAAGAGCTCAACAAAGAACGAAATGTGGTTGCAAGTAGGACCGTAGTGTAGTCAAGTCATTAAGATGATTGATTAGGGTTTGATAATGAAGGAGACATCTCCTTATATAGAAGACACAATATGAAATGGAGGGATAAGATTAAGAGGTGTAAAAGGAGGTCGGCTATGATTAGAGGGTAGGTAAAAGAAATAATAAAATAATAATAAGGGTAGGTAGTGTATGAATTAAGAGATGAATGACATGTGTCATGGGTAGAAAAGGTTAATGAATTAATTAAATAAATAAAGATTTATTTTAATTAATAGAAGAAGTGGGATCAATTAAATAAATAAAATATTTATTTAATTTAGGAAAAGGATAATTTAAACAAATAAATGTATTTATTTAAATGAGAAATAAGGCTAGAAGAGGATAAATAAATTAATTAAATAAATAAAAATTTATTTAATTAATAGAAGAATTAAGCTTAAGTAATTAAATAAATAAAATATTTATTTAATTAGACTGGACAATTTTGGGTGTCTACAATTGGCACTCAAGAAATTGTTATCGATCATGATAACAAGTCTGATTTTCATGGCAGCAGCCTTCCACTTGAGTGTAATGATGATTTGAAAGTCATGGTAAGTTTAGAAAGTGTTGTGGGCATGACCTTGAGTATTGGCACTCATGATACAAGTGTCAAGAATGAGGATTGCATGGGAATTTTGACTCATAATAGTTCCAATTTACATGGCAGCAGTGGCGAAACTTTGCATCAACATGAGACAGTAGTGACTACACATGTGCAAGATGCTACTATTGAGTTGTCGCATGAAAGTACTCAGGAATTAGGTACTAATGATGCATTGTATGTTGTGGATTCATGTCATGATGAGTCTAATTTCTCAAATCAGACCCTAGAAAACATGTTAGAAAATTCATTTTGTGAGATTTTGCCAAGATCAAGAGGCAATGGAAAGCACAAATAAGAGACAAAATAGATGATAGGAATAAATTGTATTCTATCAAGATGAAAATACTGATCAACTGGATCATCAATCATTGCATACAATGAATATGAGCCTGCATATATAGGCAAGGCTACATAGATATGTGAGCACACAAACATGACATGTGGCTTAATAAGAAACAAGGGTAGGTAGGAAATAGGTGTGGTAGGTAGGAGAAACAATAAAATATTCCACATGAGGTGGATCACCCACCGAAGGTGGAATTATCACTCCACAATAAGTAGATATGATGGAGTAGTAACAAGATCAACGCCATAAAAGGTGGAAATTCTCCTACACACACTATCCCAATGTGGCACAAACACCCAAGTGTCTCATACCCAAACTACTATGAAATGCATTTCCTAAGTAAACTTAAGTAAAATGTAATTATATTCAAGATGAATAATTATTTACACCAACACCCCCCCATAAAAGCAACTTAGGGGAATGCACTTAAGTCTACAATGCAACTAAGCAATGCAAGATGGGTCTCGGCTACTAGGCCATGTTAGGTACCCATGTACAAATGCAAATGCAATCTCCCATAAACAGAGAAAGAGAGAAAAACCCAATGGGAAAAAACTCCCCCCCAAAAGAGATGAAGAAAGCACACAATGCTCTCAATGATGAATAAGAAGAACAAAAAAATGTCCCCCCCATAAGAGAGAAGAGGAGACCATGAAGCCCACCCTCAATGTTGAATCTCCGACAAAGATGGTCCAATGATCTTGACCAAAATACCTTCCCATAAGGAAGAAAGAGAGCCTATGTTGCACCAATAATGTCAAAGTGTGACAAAACCAGGTACCAAGTCGATGACGATGAATCACTTGTTGCAACAAAATGAAGATCATGCATGGAGACAACCTGCTTTGAGCATCATCTGGATACTTGTAAATGACAGAAATATTGGTATAATCTAAGTCTCACGGGAGCCATGCACAAATGTGTACAATCTAATTCTCAACTGGAGCCATGCACAAAGTCTCACAAGGATATTCCTAATCTAAGTGTACAAGAGGATTACATCAAATAGTCAACAAAGACAAGATACAAAGAGGTGTGACACTTTATGATAGTGCGAGTACAACATTGTTCATGCAAGAGCATACAACATGATAGTGCAAATCTGGAAACATGAAGATGATGCCACCAAAGAAGCCCTGTAGAATACTGCAGAAAAAGACGCCTTTGATTAGGATGTGGCCAAGAGATACAAAGGAGCAAATCGACCCCCCCCCTCCCCCCCCCCCCCGACTGTCAGTTGGAAGCACTGCAAGATAGGTATGAAGTGACAAGAAAAAATTGTGTTCCCGATGTGACTTATTCCATGATATTTTTGTTTTTAAAGATTTTAAAAATCTAAATAAAAATAATTTATTATAGCCCATTAAAAAAAATTATTAAAAAAAAATAAAAAAGGCAATCCTTTTTTATTTTTTTTAATTTTGAAATTAAAAAAAAAACTTTAATAAAAATTTATTAAAGAAAAAAAACTTATTAAAAAAGTTTTATTTTTTCTTATTAAAAAAAACTTTAAAAAAAACAAAAAAAAAAAATTGTTTAACCACCCCCATGGGGAGGGGCCTACAGAGTACTGCGGTTACCCACGGTGCTTGTGGGACTGCAGGTACACTGCGGTGTACCCGCAATACCTCCAAGCATCCCAATTTTTTTATTTTTTTTATTTTTAATATAAAACCAAACCAAATAAATCCTCCCCCCAATGATTTAAACGATGATTTTAATTTTAATTTTTTTTAATTTCTCAAATAAAATAAAAAATTCAAACATGTACCTGCAAATCTGTACGACGGGCCAGGAGAGGAAATTTTTTCAACTCGGGGTAACGAAGACCAATTTTGACGAATTGACAATCAATCTTGGGGTTTTTGGGCCTTTTGAGCGCAATGGCAATGATGGATTTGGCCAAAAGTGCTCCAAAATCGCAGATCACTGTCAGAACAGGTCACCACCCTCCACCTTCAAACAGTTCTAGATTTGGCCTTGGATGTCAGATTTGGATGAAACAAAAGGCGATTCTAACTTTCTCGAACCTCCTCAATCTAATGGTGACCTCATATTTGACCCAACAAGCTCCAATAGTAACCTACAATAGAAAGCTCTAAAATGCAAAACCCCAAATTTCTCTCAATTGGCAAACCAATGACACTCTAATGGCTTTGATACCATGTGAGATTTTGCCAAGATCAAGAGGCAATGGAAAGCACAAATAAGAGAGACAAAATAGATGATAAGAATAAATTGTATTTTATCAAGATGAAAATACTGATCAACTGGATCATCAATCATTGCATACAATGAATATGAGCTTGCATATATAGGCAAGGCTATATGGATATGCGAGCACACAAACATGACATGTGCCTCAATAAGAAACAAGGGTAGGTAGGAAATAGGTGTGGTAGGTAGGAGAAACAATAAAATATTCCACATGAGCTGGATCACCCACCGAAGGTGGAATTATCACTCCACAATAAGTGGATATGATAGAGTAGTAACAAGAAAGGTAAGAGAAAGAGAAAGAGGATTGTGATTGATTTTGATATCTCGGATTCTGAGGCTAAGTCCTTTGAAGGAAAATTCATGAAAAGCAAGAAAGGTAGAGGGACGGGAAAAGAAACCCAAAGGAAGAAGAACACCAGCAGGGGAGTTAACAAAGATAATAATCAGATTTTGATTGCTTCTGATGAGGATGCAGAGGAGGAAAAAAATGACAATGTACAGGGTAAGGAGGGGGATGAGATCCCGGATGTGGGTCATAATGAGGATTTGAATACTCAAGGTTTGCAAAATGATGGCCAAGAAAATAAAAGGGGAAATCCTAGTGATTGTTTTGGAGATAACGAGAGTATTAAGGGATTTTGTGATACTGTCAACAGAATTGTGCAAGATATTGGCAGCCTGAAGAATGATATGAATGTTATCAAAAGAGCCACGATAGGGACAAACCTCTTTTTGAAAACGTTAAAGAATTGGTAGTGGCAATCAACAATGCTGAAGCTATTGAAAACATGGTTAGAAAAATTCTTGAAACTGAAAAGAAGGTTAAGGAAATGGAAGGGAATAGAGAGGCAAATGGGCTGGAAATTACTATGAATAATTTGGGCAATAGAGTCGACAAAATGGAACTGACTATGAAGAAGATAGCGAAACAAAATTTTCAGATTCTCAAAGCCTCTGTGGACAGCATGAACATTGTGATTAATAGATTTGATAACATTAAAGATAAAAAGGGCTGCAAGGACAAGTTGGAGAAAAAAGGTCACGAGAAGAGGACTAGAGCCAACACCAGGAATTAGGGCAACATCAAGGGATGAGAGCTAGATGATTTGAAGACCTCTGTGAACAACATAAAGCAGATGGTGGTTCACGCTGAAGACATTATGAAAAATATCTAGATGTCTTGGTCTTGGTCTTGGTCTTGGTCTTTGTGTTGTCCTTTTGCTTTCTTTTTGTTGTCCTTATGCGAACCTTTGTGTTTTGTGATCCCTTTTTGGTTCGGGTGGGATCAATTTTTTGTTGGGGTGATCAGGCATGACTCTTTTAAGCTCTAATGCTTTTTCTATTTCCTGTTATGTAAAAGGTTTGGGTTCCTTTCAAAAACCTGTTTTTACTTAATCAAAACAAGATCAACACCATAAAAGGTGGAAATTCTCCTACACACACTATCCCAATGTGACACAAACACCCAAGTGTCTCATACCCAAACTACTATGAAATACATTTCTTAAGTAAACTTAAGTAAAGTGTAATTATATCCAAGATGAATAATTATTTACACCAACACATTTGTTGGCATTGAATCTCAAATCATGCTTTGGATGGTGATACAATTACATTGGGAGTGGAAGTGTGTGAAGATGTTGTCATAACAACAACTTCTACGTTGACAATTGAACCATCCTACAAGGTATATAGAAATAGTACCTTAGATATTGATGTGTGCACAATTGATTGCACACACGATGTTGCTTATCATGAAATAGGCGATGTTATACAACTTCGTATCACAATGCAAACCTTGTTTCAGAGAGCTTGCATTGGAGTCGTGGGTTTCAAAGACCTCGTCATTTGGTTGGGCAACTTAAGGTCAATGATAGCATGATTGCCACAACCATAGAGCACTTTGATGTTGCTTGTCAGATGTTGGCTACGTTTGGTTGGGGTACTCCTATATCAAATGAGCATGGTGATAGTGACATTTACTTGCAAATTTCCATGCACTACGAGAGGCCATTGGGATAATGAAACATAATTACTTGTAGTTATTACTTGATAGGGATTATTTTCTTGAGTGGGATTGCACTTGCTATGATGCACTGAAGGGGAAGGAGGAGGAGGTTGATGAGCTCTCCCATGAGCTTGTGGTAACTATGGACTCATTGAAGAGCACCCTATTGGCCCTTTAGGAGACTCAGTCACAGGTTAAGGAACTTACCATGGTGTTGAGATTAGATCGGTCTTCACCATCTATGGATATAGTTGAGTTTCCTATAGCGGCACTTGGTGATGAGTTTACACCTATGGGTTGTAGTGGTGGATGTGTTGAGGTTGAGTCTACATCTGTCACAAATTATGGTCCAGTAGACTCAAATGGGATGAGTGTTTGGGTTGAGAGTAGTAGAGAACCACTTGTTGCATTAGGTTCTCTACTACGACAGATGATGCAAGTCAGATTGTTGATAGCTCTTGTGTGGCAATGGTGGATTCTCCTAAGAGTTGTTTGTTAATACACGACATTACTCCATCATCTTCACAGAGGACTTGTAGGGTGTCATCTGGTTGGGAGTATGACTCTCATGTAGATTGGTTTCCCTCTTCTAGAAGCAAATCTGTTACTTCATTTCGTGCAACTGATTTTGGATGCCAACTTGTTGTGTCGTAGAGTCGAGTGATCAACTATAGATTGCAGAAGATAAGATTGATTCACCCTTATATTGTTTTTACTGCATAGATTCATTTGTTGATTACCTCCTTGAGAGCCTTGAGTTTCGGGAGGGTCCATTTAGAGCCACCAAGGATACTCTCATCTGAGGTTTTCTCACTATCAGGCGTGGTGTGGGGATAATTGTGGATACTCTAACTACAATGCTTCCTCATAGAGATTTTGTGATTGGGTATACAGAGAGGGTTACCAGAGCCCCTACCCAATTATCTATTCAGGATCAGATACTAGAGCCATCTCCTGATTCTAGTATTGTTAGTGATGACCCCTCGACCAAGGTTGGAGTGTTTTATCGCATCTACACAGTGAGGAGTGCTCGTCACTTTTCTTTTGATCCACACGTGGAGGACTTGATGATGCATCAGTGTGGATTGGCTTCAGGTTTATACCATCCATTGTGGGATGGAGAGTTACTATCTTCAGTAGATAGAACTAGCAGTTGCAAGTACCCAACTCAGTTGATTGTTGGGGGCTACTTGTTGGATCAGTGTTTAGTTGCCCATCATGCTGATGTGTATTTGGTGGAGATTGTTACTCCTATGACGTAGAGATTATTTATGGATGCATGGCTACAGGGTGATTATGGTGTTAGTGGACATGATGGTTTGGTTAGTTATCACATCCATGAGAGTTTTGAAGAGGTGGTAGAGAGATATTGTGTAGCAGATGTTTCCAGATGTTCTTATTTCCGCATGATAGATGGATGTGTTGCTTAAAGTCTCCTACAAAATTATCAACAAGACTTTATCTCTAAAAATTCATCATTTGCTTCCTCAAATTATTTGTCTTAGGCAAACTGGTTTTATGAAATTTGGGTTCATTCTGGATAATATTATTGTTGTTTAGGAAGGCATGGAATGGGCCTAGCGCTTAAAGTAAAAATTTCCCTTTCTAAAAATTTACTTTGCTAAGGCTTACGACTACATCAAATGGCACTTCACTCTGACTATATTGGGTGCTCTAGGGTTTGGACCTTGCTTTATTCAATTTATGAAAATGCTTTTTGGCGATGCCTTTTCATGCATCACCATTAATGGCCACCAGTGTAAATCTTTTAGGCTTCACTGTTTGTTCCATCCACTAGGGTTGTCCTCTTTCTCCATCTTTGATGTTCTTGTTGTTGAAGGATTTGGGTATTTGTTGGAAAATATCATCTCCTTTAGGAGGGTTAGATGAATCACCATGCCTGAGTCATCTAACCAGATGGTTAATGGGCACTTTGTGGATGACTTTTTTCTCACACTCATTAAAGAGGAGCAAAATATTAAATAGGTCCTTACGTGCCTCGACAACTTCCATATGTTATAAACATTAATTTTACACTATCCATATGTTAGGAATCAACTATTTTTGGATTAGATTGCGTAAAGATTTTAAGCATCAATGTTTCATATCACACTTTGTGATCCATAATCAAGATGTTAAAGAGCAAACAAAAAAATAGCCAAGTAGCAAACCAAGATGGCTAAAAAGAGCAAGGGATGAAGTGGCATAATGACAATCCTTCCTTCTTGTGCCTTTTGGCTTCTTAGATATGGTTGGAAGTGGATTGGCCATGGGGATATTTTTTTGGTTTTTTATGTTTTTACTATGTTTGGTGGTGCTATTAGCTAGATGAGTAAGCATCAAGTTGTAGTCAATTTCTCTACTACAAGAGCAAAGTATATAGTGCTAACTCATACTTTTAAGGAAGACATTTAGCTTAAGAGATTGTGTTCAGATGTTGAGCTTGATGCAAGGATGATTACCATTTTATGTAACAGTCAGAGTGTTATCTATTTGGCAAAGAACCCCATCTTACGTGCGAGAAAAAATCATATTGATGTTCACTTCCATTTTGCCCATGACACGATGGAAGATGGAAGAGTGAAACTTGAGAAAGTTGACACTTTGATAAGTGTCCTATGATTATGGAAAATTTTAGATGGTATTCAGAGTTTATGGCCTCACGAACCCTACAAATCAAATTGTATTCATATTAGCTCTATAAAGGTGTTTGAAAAGTGGGAGAATGTTGGAAATTAAGGTGTCTCAACCTTGGTATTTCCTAGCATTGATTTAATTAATTAATACATTTGTTCAATTATTGTTTTGTATTTTCTTGCACATCTTATTTTGCCATCTTGTGTGACATGACACTGTGAGTTGTCATCAAATTGGGAAGTGACAAGGATAATTTTTGTCCTCATATGAGGAGTTAGGCATCCCACTTTGTGCTAGATATAGTTTGCCATGTGTCGACATCTTGAATAGTGTGTAAGAGCTTATGATGAATGATAGATTCCTATGACAAATTATGACACATAAGAACATATTCTATGATAGGTTGGACAAGTTTCATGAGACATCTTTACATGTAGAAGGTAGGTACCCAGGTTGGGTAATTATAGGTTGTATGAGACTCAACTATTAATAGTTAGTTATGGCAGATTCTCTTACAATTAAAAGTGCTACCAGTTAGGATGGATTTTATGACAACTGTAATGTGTATAAGAGCATTTGTCATACCTATTTATGGCAAAAATTGGGCACCAAGTTTCAAGGCATGTGTAAGGGGTCAAGGAAGATTGTACAAGTGTCATTTGCATACTTGGAGATGGTTGGAGAATGTGCCACGTGGTTTTGGACACCCACCTCTTTTGGCTTGTCTTAGAAGCTTCCTCATTGTTTTCTCTATATATTGGATGTCATGGAGAGCATTTTGAATGTTGTAATTTGTAGGTAATGTTATGTTGTCGAAACTATAAACTCCTATAAAGAAGACTTGTTGTGCAAATGATTGTAAAATTATTGTTTATCCTAATACATGTATATCTTGGAGTGTGGGGTTTTTCTCTTGAAAGGGTTTACCCGACGTACATCTTGTGTTATCATATTATTGCTTTGTTGCATGTTATTTTATTGGTATAATGTGCATCTCATTTCGATAACTATTAAGGGTTTTAAAAAAAATTGTACTATCTCGTCTCATTAGATTGTGTAGGAAGCATTTATGCATGCTTTGCTTCCTTTCATTTTCTTCATGATGATTTGGAGATGAATATTTGTATGACACAACTAGAACACTACGTGATGAAAGAAGAATCTAATTTGATTTGTAAATTGAAGAAGTCTTTGTGTGGCCTCAAACAAAGTCCTAAGATATGATACAAAAGATTTGATAAATATGTGTTGACTTTAATATTTGAGCATTCTAAACTAGATCATTATGTTTCATATAAAATTTGTGGTGAATGTTTCATGTTCATACATTATATGTTGATAATATATTATTATTGGTGAAGGGAAATGAATGATTTCATAACTAAAATTTCAACTCGCATCTAATTTTGGAATGAAATTTTTTATAGTAAACAAATTCTTTGGATGAATAATAGAAGAGATAAACTAAATAGAAAGTTGCTTGTCCAGAGAAAGTATGTCAATTTATTTTTCAAAGTTTTAGCATGCAAGATTGTATACAATTGGGTGTTCCTTTTATAGTTGGAACAAAGGTATCTGCTTCAAATTGTTCCACATCCCCATTAAAGATGGAAGATGTGAGAAGAGTATCTTATCAGAGTGCAGTTAAAATTTTGATGGGTGCTATGATCTACAATAGACTAGACATTGTTCAAGCACTAGTAGTTCTTCCCATATCTATGTCTAATCTTGGTAGAGTTCATTAGGATGTAGTTAAAGGAGTTTTAAGATATTTGCAAGGTACCTCAAATTATTCCTTGTGTTAATGGTAATATGGTAGGAGATGTACATTCCCTTGATATTCATGGTTAGGTGGATTCAAATTGGGTAGGTGATATTGATAGTAGATGGTCCACAATACTTATGTGTTTACTTTATTTGGTGGTGCAATTAGTTGGTTGAGTAAGTGACAAACTATGGTCGCTTTGTCCACTACTAAAGTTGAGTATGTGATAGTTATTCATGCTTGTAAAGAAGTCAATTGTCTTAGGAGATTGTATTCAAATATTAGAATTAAACAAGTAGTAACAATTTATTATGATGGTCAAAGAGTGATATACCTAGCTAAGAACTCAATTTTTCATGCTAAGACCAAGCACATTGATGTACAATATCATTTTGTCATAAATGGTAGGGTGAAGCTGATTAAGACAAAGACTTTGATAAATGTTGTAGATTCTTTGATTAAACATGTTAGGTTAAAGAAGTTCAAATGATATTCAAAATCTATGGGCCTCACAACCCCTAGCAATTGAAATGGAGTTGATATTCCCTTTGCTCTTGCAAGGTGTACAATAAGTGGGAGAATGTTAGGAAAATGGTGTCTCAACTTTGGAATTACATAAAATTAATATTTATAGTAAGTTTACATTTGAGCAAGGATTGATCCAAAAAATTCTCCAAAGCTACAAAATGGCTAAATAAGCACACAACGTTTTGTCGCATAAACATGTTTGGATTTGAAGGTGTTGAAATTTCTATTTTTTCTAAGTTTTGAAGTGCAAATTGAGATTCATAGAGACATTTTGGGCCCAAAAGTGGTTATAACCAATGAAACGAGTTATAGCTTAATAGAGAACTTCACGAGCTTTCCATTAGTTCAAACAATTCAACAATTAGACTTTTGAATCAAACGTCATGACCTCTAAAAGTTAGGTCTCCTAAAATGAGAGAAGTAAAAATGTGTTGCACACATCACGGGACATATTTGAGTGGAGATAAGATTGGTTGCCACTTTTTTAGTGGTTTTAGCTCATGGTTTTGTAATACTATTTGACGATTTCACATATTATATCTCTTATATGTTAGGTGCATGAGATGGAGGTTGGATGTAAGATTCTTATAGATGTTGAGTTTCCTTTGGATTTCTAATTGGTAATACTCTTGTGTGAAAGCTTGCTCTACAAGTATATTGTTATCTTGTTGATTTATGAATAATATATTTGGTGGCTTTTGGAGTGGGGTTTTTCTCTCAAAAGGTTTTTCCCCACATAAATCATTGTGTTGTGGTATGGATGCTATTTTTTAAAGCTTTTGTAATTATTGTAAAGATTTAATCATTACCCTTCTCTCAAGATTAGTGTAATTAGTTGTTCTACTACCTTAATTTCCTTTCAATTTGTTGTTTGTTGGTGTCTTCAATAATACCCTCTATATCATAAGATCTTCTCCCTGTTTTGGTTCTTTGATGTGATCGGGAGATGTAATTGATTCTTCATTAACTTGGATAATGAGTGTTGCATTCATTCCTCCATCTACCATCATCTTGTGCTTATGGAAATTTAAAAATTGTATGACCATCTAACCACATTTAAACCATGTGTCGCCTATGAACAACAAAATATAGGATTAGAACAATATGAAACAACACATAATGTAAATCATATCCTATATCAAGAATACACTTTAGATTTGAGCTAAAGGAATGCAAAAATGACAAAAGATATGAAATCTCTAACCATTAAAAACCTTTTGTGACCATAAGTGATCACTCCAAGTGGTAATTGATGGTGAAATTGAGTATATGTGCTCAATCCTATAACATAACTTTGTCACATCCAAATTTATTTTTTTGAAAATGGCTTGGGGATGGTTTGATTTGTGTATTTGACAAGGGTAAATGGATGGTTGAGATTCATTTCTAATGGTGGGCTATGATTGTTTGAGAGGAAATTTAAATTTGAATTTGGAGGGACTAGAGATTAAATGCTACTAGTTGATGGTTGGAGGGATACAATTGAATTGATTAAATGGGTGATAGGTGTTGATGATATAGTATCAGTAGAAATCCTACAGGTCGACTCAACTAGATCAAATGTGTGAATGGCCTATTGGCCTTACACATTTGATGAATCTATCAACTTATATTAATTCTTTAATATCTTTATTAAGTCACATATGCATTATCAGGTTTAATGATTAAACATACATTATTGAGTTTGACTTATCGGATTTGTTGCAAAGGGGCCGAGTTTTGGTTAAAGTCTGTCACTCCTCATTTGAAGGCATGCAATGCTTCATGAAGATCATGCCTCCTTGATGAGAGCCGACTCTTGGATATCTACTTTCGATGGATATATATGGACATGGTCTTCCCTCTTTGGAACAGAGATCAGACAACAGATTCGATCATAATCAGGCAGATCAAATTCACATACAAGCAAATCAATTGATGGCGAGAAATTTACATAGCATGGTCGGGGGTGACGATAAGAGCTTATCGTCTATGGTTGGGAAGGCAACAGATCTGATGTTTGCATGTGGTTAACAAGCACTACCTTAAAATCAACATGGTATCAGACGGGTTCCTTGTATAGAGCCTAACCGCTTGAAGGTAGATCTTGTGCTCTCAAGGGAAATTCAATCAGAAACCATTGCAGATTTAAGATATCTTCCTGATCAAAAGGCGACTATAGAGGATAATGCAACAATCACTCTCGCTGACCTCCGCCCTTCACAGTGGCGTCGATCAGGCGTCTAAACAAATCAGGTGGCAATCAGCGGATCAAGCCTCCCCTAGCCTCAAGAACAAGTATGATGGCCCAAAATCCTTTGCGTCTGAAGTTTCGTGGGGAAATGCAGACAACAACCTATGCAAAAAGTTGCATGTTACCCAGTCACAGGATTTCACCCGATTTCAAAGCTCAACATTGTCAGTGTTGAAAGATGTCGGCTTGTGACTCGAACTCGAGTTGCCGTGGCTGGAGAGGTTTATGTGCTCGATACAAATTCTTTGAAGAAGAAGAAAGGACTAGAGACGGAGACCACAACCCTGTGGAATCGATACTTGGATTGTCTTTATCAGCACAAGGAGCTTGGATTGTATATCGATGTCAGTCAAATCGAGTTTGTGGATGAATTCATGGAGGTGATGGAACCCAAGTTTCAAAGTGCTTTTAAGGCCTTGGAATATCTTGAGGCTGGTTAGATTGCCAATCTGGACGAGGGCCGCATGGTCAGGCATTATTGGCTTAGTAAGTCTAGTATTGCTCCCAATAGTAATTTGCGGTAGCAGATTGATAGAACGCTTGACGTTATCTGCAAGTTTGTTGACAATGTAATCAACGTCAAGGACGACCTCTCTGCTCAAAGCATTGCCCGATTCTTGTTGTCAGCTTCCCAGTGTGAATTCACTTTGAATTTGGTTTTGGAAAGGTTGTAGAAGGATCCGTGGGCGGTGCGGACGGATGGAAGAACTGTACGTTGCATTGGCACTACTCTCAATGTGGTCGTAGGGCTGGTTGGGGTTTGTGTGCCTGGCACTGCTACCAGAATTATGCTTTCCATTAGTGGTCCTTCTACCCAAGGTTCAAGCACTGAGGAATCTCTATTCAAGGAAGGAAGATTTCTTGCATTTCTTCGCAGAGGAAGAATCAACATTCAGAGGGAGCCTAACATATCATCACTAGTAACCTTGGACGAAGAGGTCAGAAGGTTGATATTTGCTCCAAAGGGAGCTTGTTTTTAAGCTTCAAAGGGAGCCTGACATTTCAGCTTCAGAGGGAGCCACCTCATCATGAAGATTTGGTTAATGCATTTTTCTTTGTGATGGAGAAATTTGAGGTGAAAGCCCTTGTTAATGAGTTCTTCTCTGAGAGAGAAGTTTGAGGTGCAATCCCTTGTTAATGAGTTCTTCTCTGTGGGAGAGAAGTTCAAAATGCAATCCCTTGTTAATGAGTTCTTCTTTGAGAAAGAGAAGT
Organism: Cryptomeria japonica; assembly: GCF_030272615.1. NCBI lineage: Eukaryota > Viridiplantae > Streptophyta > Pinopsida > Cupressales > Cupressaceae > Cryptomeria > Cryptomeria japonica. Next base: position 818,182 of record NC_081408.1, on the reverse strand, counting down.
TCGAGGTGAAATCCTTTGTTAATGAGTTCTTCTCTATGAGGAGAAGTTCGAGGTGCAATCGCTTGTTAATGCATTCTTCTCTAGGAGAAGTTTGAGGTGAAAGCCCTCGTTCGACCCTCTGTGAGTAGGCATGGTGGAGATGCATTCTTCTTTGTGAGAGAAGTTTGAGGTTTTAGCCCTTGTTATGCATTCTTCTCTATGAGAGAAGTTTGAGGTATCGGCCCTTGTTATGCATTCTCCTCTATGAGAGAAGTTTGAGGTATCAGACCTTGTTATGCATTCTTCTCTGTGAGAGAAGTTTGAGGTTTCAACCCTTGTGTAAAGCGGAAAAATTGCGGTCGAACCCTAGTTGGTCTCCCCTCTTCCAACTCCGAGGAGAGAGAAGGGAGGTTCGCTAGGATTCGATGGGTTTTTCACTTGGGAGATAGACTTTACATTCAAAAGAGGGGATTGAAATGCATAAGATCCAATCCCATGCAATGTAGGATTGGATGCTAAATGAATTTCAAGGGTTTGGAAAGCAATACTACCCTCTTTTGTAAAGAATGTTAATTAAGCTAGGAATGCATAGAAAGTCATAAAGATTCGCTTATAAACTGAGTTTAGGTTATAGGATGAAGTTGCGGACCTGGAATTAGCAGTAGAATGTCGATACGGCGCTGTCCTGCAAATTTGAGAAAAAGTTGTCGGGACGATGGCGCCCGGCGCCACGGTCCTCCGAAAAATCCGCGAAACGAAGTGGGATCGGTTCGTCTCTGCACAAGGATTCCAAATCTTCAATCTCAGCCGCGTACCTACAACCTACACACAGAAAAGCGGAGACGATGGGGGGTTAGGGATTAGGGGTTTGCCTTTAGGTCAAACCCCGGTTTTGGAATTAACCAAGAAATGAGCAAGTGCTGTAAATGTAAATGACTGTAATGATAAACAAGTACTAATACCTTGTTCTAAGGATGTTTGTACCCTTATGTGCGAAGGTTTAGATGTTGTATGTTGTAGTATGTTGTAGCATGAAGTAAGTGATCTCCTCTTCAATGGTTGAATCCTTGACTTGAATGCAACACTTAGCCTTGAATGGAGACTTGAAATGATCAATTGCTTGAATGCTTGAATGCTTGAATGTTTGAGTATAGTTTCCACGCTTTTTCTGTCATGTATGTGTGTTCCCAAATGAGAGAGGAAAATGTAGTTTATATACTTGTCAATTAGGGTTATTAGACTGATTTTCCCGACCTTAGGCCGACCAGGGAAGTATATTTCCAAATTGCAATCAAAAAGACCCGATATCACTTAGGAGACCGGGCCCAAAATAGGACCCAGGGACCAGAGCGCTGGGCGCCCTGGTCCTGAGGGACCAGGGCGCTGGGCGCTCTGGTCCCACCTCTAGGACAGCGGGGTGCAAAGGAGGTTCAGGCCAGAGTGCTTGAAAAATGCAGTTTTTGGTGTCGTGAGCGAGTTTTGGGGTCTCCATTTAGGTTGCGTGTTGCGTCGCCATCGTGAAGACCGAAATGCAGTCGAAATTGCAAGTGTCACAATTTTAGGACGCTACATTTAGCCCCCACTTTAGCGGGAGTATGTGAGCTCATACTTCCGGTAAAGTACAAGGAAACAACATTGAAAGACTTTCACCACGTCAAGGAGGCAAGATACACCAAGCCCCCAGTGGACTAAGGATCTTACGACTTCGATTGACAAAGTAAAAGGGAAGATCACGAGGGAGAACCATGACTGTCAGTAGTAAGGTTCCCTCACTATGAGTTATGCAAAAGAAATACCAAAAATTTTCAAGGCAAAGCTAAGTTTGCCAAGAAATTTTCAAGTATCCTGAAAGGATAGATAGGGTGTATGCCCCCCTACGTTAAAGCGATCGCACACGCCTCAACGGGGGTGATTGTTTTAACGTAGTGATACACATAAGAAATGAGAAAGGAAAGGAGCACGTTATCGCAAAGATTTAGCCCCCAAGTGTGAGATAAACCCAAGGATACACAAACATAAAGCACGAGGTGACTTCGCTTTCCTCGGGGTCAGTATGCTGTATGATAAGTCATGTATATATATCATATGTATGTATGCATAATTGTTCTTCATTCCCCAATCAAGGAAGGTCACCTAGAAGAAGGGAACACATGTGTCTTTTGAGTCAACATGAGAGAGACCAAAGAGATCTCAGTGCTTTGCATCGTCCTCAAGTAGACAACACTAAGGACAACAAATAGAAGAATGAGAATAACATATAGAAGAAGTAACAAAAGAGAGGGGGAGAGAATCTACTATGCTAATGTAACTAGTCTAGCACGTCATCTTCCCCCCGATCTTGCTGATCAGTGTTTCGGGAAGGCAGGGAACACGCTAGAGGAGGAACGTCCAACACAGCAGATGGAGCTATCACAAGATCCAAACAAGGGCTATGTTCATGTTCCAAGCCACATTGTTCTTGTCTAGGAGCTAGGATAAGTGCTTTAGAAAATTCATTAGATAAATGGTTATCAACATCAACAAGTTCATATTCACTATCAGAAGCAAGAGGAGTAGCATTTTCATCATGAATAACATTTTCATCTATATCATCATCAAGATTTATAAAAATAGGATCTTTAACTCGCACAGGATCAAGACCATCATGCATCTTATGTTTAGGAGATTTAGGCTCAATATCCGGCTGAGGAGAAAATGGAATAATGCTTGTTGAAGGTGTTTTTGGAGATTGTAAATTTTGAGAAACAGCTGCTTGAGCTCTAAGACGACGTTTTCATCGACGTTCGCGTGCGGAACGATTACGTCTAGTCTTAGTAGGAAGTGAAGAAGATAGAGGAGGAGGAATGTTCTCATCCTTATCACTTGGGTGTTTAGGTTGTGGTCTCTTAGGCTGGATAATAGGAGAAGAAGAAGGTCTCTTCTCTCTATAAAAGGCAGGAGGAGGAACTGCTCCATATAAAGGAGGAATCTTTGGTTTAGGGAGAAGACCAAGTCCATCATGACGAGGAGGTATAGGTCTACTCTTAGAAGGTTTATTAGGCATAGACATAGTCACATCCATGGGGACGGGTTGGGAATCTTCTTGAGGAAAGAAATTAGTTTTATCTTTCAAAGGAAGAATTTCCTTCGCAAGAATGATAGGAATGTCAAGTTTAGGTGTTCTAGGTTCACTTAAAGATAGGATCATATCTGTTTTCCACTTTTGATAAGATTTGAAAAGATGATCACTTCGCGGAGGAAGAGACTGGAATTGTTTAGGCCAAAAGTAATCAATAGGAACACTAGAGGTTCTTTCAGCTGGTTTAAAGAGACTATGATTGACAGTAACAACTTCACCATTATGGGAAAATTTTAAACACTTATGTATAGGAGAAGCAATAGCTTTCATGGAAGATAGCCAAGGATAGCCAAGCTTCACACGAAATTGTTCAGAAGAAGGGATAATAGCAAAGTTCACATCAAGAGATTTGTTATGGACCTCAATGGGCAATGTAATAGAACCAATCGCAGGAGAAGAAAATGCATCAAATAATTTCACAACCACATCTGTTTTGTCATATATCACTTGATTCAATTGCAAAGTAAAAAGAAATTCTTCAGTAATAACATTAACCATGCAGGAAGGATCAATAAGCACTCCACGGCAAGGCATATTCTTGACTTTTGCAACTATGTATAAAGGACCATCAGGTGCTCTAATGGTTTCACTAGAATCAAATGTGATGGAAGGTTCTTTAGGGATTTCTTGCTGCTCTACAAAGTTAATCACATTCGGAGTCATAGACACAAGACTATCAGATGAGAAAGAGGAATCATTAACCTCAATCGCATTAGAAGTATTAGAAGTATGAGAAGGTAATGGATCAGTAAAAATCTGAAGATTTTGGTTAGGAGGAGCTACAGATGTGTTGCCTTTATCATTCACTCCAGAAACAGAAATAGTATTATTATCAATCAAATCCTGAATTTTACCCTTTAAAGAAAAACATTTTTCAGTATCATGACCAGGCTGACGATGAAAATGACAAAAAGATTTATGATCAAAATAAGGTGAAGTAATCTTTGCAGGATCAATTTGTCGTACAGGAGGAAGAGTAAGCACATTTTGTCCCAATAACTTATTCATAATATCATGCAATGATTCATTCAAAGGAGTATACTTTCTTTCTTTTCTGAAAAATTTAGAAATAGGAGGCACACCTGATGCTGCATTCACATTGTTGTTGATGATGTTTTCATTGAATTTGATGGAATCTCTGTTCGGTTTAATCTTCCCAAATGGTTGTTGACTGCTATCACCCTTATCACTCGGAGCCATAGGATGTGATTGTTCCATTTGACTCACAGTCAGTTGATAATTGTGAAGAGTCGCGCACAACTGTTGGAAAGAAGTAAACTCAAAAAACAGAAGTTTGTCTCGAATATCTTTTTGCAAATTAGAAATAAAGATTCTTTGAATATCATTATCAGGCACTGGAAAAGAAATTTGAGCATACAAATGCTTATATCTACCAATGAAATCAGTCACTTTTTCTTTAACACCTTGTTTACAATGCATTAAATCAATCAAAGTAACTTTAGGACTTATATTGTTTTGAAATTGTTGAATGAAAGCATTTGCAAGTTGTTCAAAAGAAGTAATAGAATAAGAAGGCAACGAGCAATACCATTGTAGGGCTTTGTCTCTTAATGTTCTAGTAAATAGTTTTGCAAGCAACCTTGGGTCATAAGCAAAATCAGTACAAATTGTTTGAAAAGTCTTAACATGTGTTAGAGGATCTCCTTTACCATTATAAAGCTCCAAATGCAGGATTTCAACATGTTTAGGAGGAATAGCTCGAACAATATCAAGAGAAAGTGGGCTCGCAACATCAAATGTAGGCACACTAAACTTAGATTGATTCATAGAGGCAATTTGTTGCTATAAAGAAGAGACAGTTTGTGCAAGATTATTAATGGTAGCTTCAGTCGAAGAATTCATATTAGGTGTGTTAGATTGAGATGGAGGTGTTATGTTATTGAAAGAAGGTAGAGAGTAAGGTGGTGGGACCCTATGATAGTCAACCATAGGGGATGATTGGATAGGAGGAACACTACAAGGAGGAATAGAATGGTTAAATGAATTGCCCCTTTGCGTGATGTTCATTTGTGAAGATGTAATAGGAACACTCATTGAAGGAATGTATGAAGAAGTCGGGTTAAATGAAGGAAGGGGGTTAATTGAAGAAGAGGGAGGATTGCCCCCATGACTGGTAATCACAGGAGGAGTGTCTTGTATAGAAGTAGCCATGATGTTTGATGTAAAGGTAGGTATGCTAGCAATAGGAGTGGTCAAAGGAATAGAATGATTGACTTGTGTGGGAGGTTGTGTATAACCCAAAGATTCAGCACAACTCTTTATAGGCATCACGTTAGAATTCACAATGTGTGAAATACCACGCAAAACATCAATTCCATTCTTATCACTTTGAAGCATGCGTTTTAGACCCTCAATTAAAGGAAGAGCTTGACTATCAGGATACTCATGAGACATCCATTGGTGAAAATCGTCAAATTGGTTATCCAACTTCGAAAGTTGTTCAACGGAAACTTCATGGGGAGCTTCTTCATCATTCGGAGGATTAGAGGAATTACCCATGTCCTCGTTAAAAAGGCTACTCAAATTAGGTTCCATCTCCTCGGTAGTTAAACCTCGGAAAGACTTAATTCTACGGCTTCGTCTAATGGGAATAGTGTAAGTAGGGCTTGTTGTTGTAAAACTCATGCACTAGAGAGAGATGAAAGATTTTGATTTTAGAGGTAGCAATTTTCAGTAAAAACAGCCAATCTTCCAGATTTAAGCTGTTATATGCAATCACAACAGTCTCCCGAAATTTCGGAAAAAATGTCCGGGACCGTGGCGCTCGGAGTGCAACACGGTCCTTGCAACTTTTTCCGAAATTTGCAGGGATGAAAGGTATGATGATTTTAGAGCTAATCTGAAAAAATTGAGGGATTTTACGATCTGTAGATAGGCCAAATTAAAGTTGCAATCTCAAAATTGAACCCTATCAAGATTGTCGAAAAATGCAAAATTTTGAATTTTGAAAAAGAGAGGGAAACTGAAATTTTAAGTTTTATGATTTTAGAGGGAATGTCAAATGCAGTGCAAGTTTTGAAATTCACAAATTGACTCAATTTCACGCAAAATTCAATTTTGAAAGCGGAAATCAAAGTTGTTGTAATTAAGCACTTAATTTCAAAAGCCACAAAATGCAAGAATTTGAACAAAGCACTGAAATTTCGAATGAATGCAAACACACTTTTCAGATCTAAGACAGTAAAAACACAATTTTGACACAAAATTTTAGTTTCGATAATTTTTGAATGATTAGGAGCCCTAGACCAAGTAATCGCAAGACCCACTTTGACTGTAATTTTGAAGGTGTTATAATTGATAAAATCGGCCAAAATTCTGGATTTTAGCAGGAAAATACAGCAAGATCTCGCTCCCGAAATTTTGGAAAAAATGTCGGGGACGATGGCGCTCGGAGTGCAACACGGTCCTCGCAACTTTTTTCCAAATTTTCAGGGATGAAAGATATTGTGATTTTATTGCGGAATCCAAAGTTACAGCTGATTTGGAGATGTTTTGATCGGTCAAATTATCAGACAAAGGTTGAATTAAGAGGATTTCAAAAATTAGGGTTTTGACTTTTAACCACTTAATTTTCAAAGTTAAAGCACAGATATGAATTGATAATTTGTAATAGAAAAGCAGATCTGAAACAAACATTAACAATTAAGCATTTCACAAGTTCAATTACTAAAAAGAAATTTTAGGGTTTTTATGCAATCACCTCTAAAATTTTGCAAAAGATCAAACATGGAAATGTAATCAAATTTTTCAGATCTAAGCATGAAAAATCAGAAAGGATGTTCACGTCAGGTTCACCAAAATGTAAAGCGGAAAAATCACAGTCGAACCCTAGTTGGTCTCCCCTCTTCCAACTCCGAGGAGAGAGAAGGGAGGTTCGCTAGGATTCGATGGGTTTTTCACTTGGGAGATAGACTTTACATTCAAAAGAGGGGATTGAAACTCATAAGATCCAATCCCACGCAATGTAGGATTGGATGCTAAATGAATTTCAAGGGTTTGGAAAGCAATACTACCCTCTTTTGTAAAGAATGTTAATTAAGCTAGGAATGCATAGAAAGTCATAAAGATTCGCTTATAAACTGAGTTTAGGTTATAGGATGAAGCTGCGGACCTGGAATTAGCAGTAGAATGTTGATACGGCGCTGTCCTGCAAATTTGAGAAAAAGTTGTCGGGACGATGGCGCCCGGCGCCATGGTCCTCCGAAAAATCCGCGAAACGAAGTGGGATCGGTTCGTCTCTGCACAAGGATTCCAAATCTTCAATCTCAGCCGTGTACCTACAACCTACACACAGAAAAGCGGAGACGATGGGGGGTTAGGGATTAGGGGTTTGCCTTTAGGTCAAACCCCGGTTTTGGAATTAACCAAGAAATGAGCAAGTGCTGTAAATGTAAATGACTGTAATGATAAACAAGTACTAATACCTTGTTCTAAGGATGTTTGTATCCTTATGTGCGAAGGTTTAGATGTTGTATGTTGTAGTATGTTGTAGCATGAAGTAAGTGATCTCCTCTTCAATGGTTGAATCCTTGACTTGAATGCAACACTTAGCCTTGAGTGGAGACTTGAAATGATCAATTGCTTGAATGCTTGAATGCTTGAATGTTTGAGTATAGTTTCCACGCTTTTTCTGTCATGTATGTGTGTTCCCAAATGAGAGAGGAAAATGTAGTTTATATACTTGTCAATTAGGGTTATTAGACTGATTTTCCCGACCTTAGGCCGACCAGGGAAGTATATTTCCAAATTGCAATCAAAAAGACCCGATATCACTTAGGAGACCGGGCCCAAAATAGGACCCAGGGACCAGGGCGTTGGGCGCTCTGGTCCCACCTCCAGGACAGCGGGGTGCAAAGGAGGTTCAGGCCAGGGTGCTTGAAAAATGCAGTTTTTGGTGTCGTGAGCGAGTTTTGGGGTCTCCATTCAGGTTGCGTGTTGCGTCGCCATCGTGAAGACCGAAATGCAGTCGAAATTGCAAGTGTCACAATTTTAGGACGCTACACCTTGTTATACATTCTTCTTTGTGAGAGAAGTTTGAAGTATTAGCCCTTCTTGAATTTTTTTTGGATTCGATTGTGTGTATTTTTTCCCATAAAAAAATACACACAATCAAATCTAGAAAAAATTCAAGAATATAAGATGGATTGTGGAAATCTCATAGCTTTAGTATTAGCCCTTGTTATGCATTCTTCTCTGTGAGAGAAGTTTGAGGTATCAGCCTTTGTTTTACATTCTTCTCTATGAGAGAAGTTTGAGGTTCCAACCCTTGTTCCACCCTCTGCGAGTAGGTATGGTGGATGTCATGTGAGAGACTCCATGACTTAGCATTTGTGTGTATTCACTCTCTGGGAGTAGCCATTGTGGTCAAACATTACGATGAGGTGATGTGACTTGTAGAGATTAAGAAGGATTCCTCCCTAGCTAAGAGGGAGTGTTGATGATATAGCATCAATAGAAATGCTACAGGCCGACTCATCTAAATCAAATGTGTGAATGGCCTATTGGCCTTACACATTTTATGAATCTATCAACTTATATTAATCCTTTAATATATTTATTAAGTCATATATGCATTATCAGGTTTAATGATTAAACATACATTATCAAGTTTGACTTATCGGATTTGTTTCAAAGGGGTCGACTTTTGGTTAAAGTTTGTCACCCCTCATTTGAAGGCATGTGATGCTTCATGAAGGTCGTGCCTCTTTGATGAGAGTCGACTCTTGGATATCTCCTTTCAACGGATATATATGGACATGATCTTCCCTCTTTGGAACAGAGATCAGACAACAAGTTTGATCATAATCAGGTAGATCTAATTCACGTACAAGCAGATCAATTGATGGTGAAAAATTTATGTAGCATGCTCGGGGGTGATGATAAGAGCTTATCGTCTATGGTTGGGAAGGCAACAGATCTGATGTTTGCCTATGGTTAACGAGCACTACCTTAAAATCAACAATAGGGATTAAAAGTTAGTTTGAATTTGGATTGAAGATAGTTGGAGATAGGATTAATTTAATTGATTTGATTGCTAGGATAAATAATCATATAATTAGATTACCAAATCAATTAGGGGAAATAGATGTAGGACATTATGATTTATGCAATTAATTAAACGATGAAAGGAATATTAGAGGATAAATCTTGATTAATTGAATAACTATAATTTATCTAATTAATGTGGTTATGATTAGCCTAGTATGTTGTCAAAAGTGGAGATAGACGTGATGTTAGGAGTATCAAGTTAGGACATGGTTAATTTTAGGTTCCTATATTTTGCTCCTCTTTGAGATGGCATTAACACTGGCAAAATCAATGTTGTTTCAAAGAAGATAATTATAAACATTTGGTGGAATAAAATTGATAGTAGGATGCCTTAGTTGTTTAGAGGAAATGATGTTAGAAGATGGGGCAAGTTACAAAGACATGTGTGGTCTCTTGAAAAAAGAATGAGATCTAAAGGGATAAGGAATGGATGAGAGGGGTTTGTCGAGAGAGGAAGAAGGGGGATGGTTAGATTGATGAAGATTGGGATGCGAGGAAAGGAAGAGACAATGGTAGTAAAGAATGAGAAGGATGGGATGAGGATAAGATTGATTGGATGAATAATTATAGTGGTGGATTTTATAATGGATTAATGTTACGAAAATTAAATGATAATATATATTGAAACTCAGATTTGCTATAGCACTTGGCATTGTGCACCATAAGGTCCAAGGTGGTCATGTGCCATTGTGCACCATATGGTCCAAGGTGGTCATGTGACAAGAACATGATAATTGATATCTAAGTAGGCATATGACCTGATGCACCCATGATGACATTTTTCCCTCGAGGATCGACTCACAAATGCATGTGATAAAAAAAAAAAGATCCAGCAAAGGCCAAAGACCTTTAAGAATGATAGGGAACAATTGTGATTGGGACAAATGATACAAGCACTTAAATATTTTTTACTCGGGAAAGCTGACATGAGAAAAGAGCTTAACGAGAAATTTATCATCAACACATGATGCAGGATAATGACTTGACGATAAATGTCGATTCCATAAGCATGAAAAGTTTAAAAAATTGTCATGGTTAAAAACGAGGCCAATATGGCTGCAATAGATAAGGAAGACTTAGTTCTTCACTTTTATTCTCATTATGAATATTGTAAAAATGCCCTAATTTCCAGCCATTTAATATCATCAGGGAATAGAAGTTTTTTATTGCATGGTAGAAAGGTTTCTGTTTTGTTTAAGTTTGCTTGTGGCAATTATGAAATATTAGTATTTGTTTGGAAAATCTGTTCCTCTGATAATGGCTTGCGTTTAAAATTAACCTTTCATCCATCCAGTTAGAGCATGAAATGTCCAAAGCTGCCATGTGGGATTTTTTTATTATTTGGGCCTCCCTCTAGGACCACATCAAATTGCTGCATATATTGTGCTATTCGATATTTTCCTTCAATTTTCTGCATTGAGAGGATCTGATTCTAAAGTTCCTGCACCCAAAATAAATTAAGGGGAAAGGCTTTATAGTACTGTGTAGACTTTAAACAATTATTTGATCAAGAATAGGAGAATTCAGTTTCAAGAACTTTAGAGGAATATCAGATTGATTTCAGCGTTAGTTTAAAGTCAGTTTTGAGAAAAGAAAGATGTCAGTTTGTGCTTCAGTTTCATAGTTCCCTTTGAAACTGAAAATTGTCCTTTATAAAGGATTTTAGGACTTCCTCTTGAGAATATTCCTTCAGTCAGTAACAAAATTGTGCAGGTGAGACGATTCAACTTCATCTTTTTGTAAGTATAGAATCCTATACTAAACAAAAATAAATAAAAATAAGTTGATCCCAAATTTAAAATAAAACAAAGATATGCAAATCACATACATATTAGCTCTTCGAGAAAGCAATCATGTAAAAGGACATCAGAAATCACTAACCATAAACAACACAAAATCCAAATTGAATTCACCTTTCAAATTAGGAAAAAGAAGGTAACTTTTCGCTTTCACTTTCCAAGTTATTTTCTTTAGTTACTTTATGCTGACATGATATGGGGTGGGCATCCCAAATGGCAGATATGACATAGACACAACAAAATAGAGTTAAACAAGACAGGGATGATGGTTGCAGCAAAATACAAGAGAAGTTTAGATCATGGTATTTAAAGCAGGGATTCTAATGGATGGGGGTTTTGCTCCTATTTTTAAGCCTCAGGTGGTATCCTAGAATTTGTTGCACTCAAAAACTACAAATAATGGAATCTTTTCCTAAAATCATGGATCAGTGCTTCCTAGGAAGAGTAGCTGTAACCCCACCCAGCAGTGGGGGGCTGAAGCTTGCAGTACCAGCAAAGAGATTATGGGAGTTTCTTTTTCCAACTAGCAACTGCAGATTACTTGGTATGAGTTTTCCACAGTCAATTAAGTAGAAATTTTGCAAGTTTTTGGATTAAAGTGTGTTTTCATTCAAAAAGATCAATTCAAAAACTTACAAAATTTTAACTGTAGAATAGTTATGTCGATTTGCAAAATTTTAATTACAGATTACTTTTGTTGATTTTCGAAGTCAATTTTTTAAAAAATGAGTCGTAGTTATTGAAGAAAACTCCTAATATCCAGTAGCACCACAGAAAAAAAACATAGAAGATGGGACTACTTTCATGCAAATGCTTCCGAAAATCTAATTGCAGTACCTCCACAAAAAAATGCTATAAGCCTCCTTTGAAGGATCTCAAATTTTTTGCTGGCCGAGCAGCTTTCACATTTCTTTCAAGCATTCTTCTCCTTTCACATTTACATTCTTCCATCTCCATCTCCCATTTTTCATTTAAGAGCTGTATGGGTTTCCTGGAAAACATCCCAATGCCACGACTCCTGCATGATATTATATAGATAGATTTAACAAATACCTCATCAGCATATCTAGGCAAAGATGCATGCTAAACATTTGATTATATTAAATCGTGTTGCTCTTTGAAGAATAGCACCCTTTGATATCTGAAAAGGAAAGTTGATTCCTTCTTAACACTACAAGGATGACATGATGCATCTTATTATAGTGCAAGCCTATGCTTCATCTAGGCAATGAGGCATGCTGAACATTGATTTCATAATGTCATCTCGCTGTCCAAACACTTATTGACAACACTTTTTGATACCTGAAGTGGAAAGTTGATTCCTTCTTACCACTACAAGGATGACATAATGCATCTTATGATGATACAAGCCTATGCTTATAGCTTGCTTAACTTCGCATCACCAATAATCTCCACAAGAACATTGTCCATGTTTGAAATGATGGAACCGGTTTGCATCTCTGACAACAATATCTCTTGCAACAATCTTGGAGATAAACTTAATTGCAGTGTGGCAGTCAACACATACTCGAAGGTTCTTAACGACTCTAATCGTTGTCTTACATGTGTTTAGCAAGCCAAATGCAATTGCCAACTTCTCGCTATGGTAGCCAAGGAATATTTCTTTCTCCTCCTCCTCCACATCATTTGGTATATGTCTTGAATTTGGAATATACCCTGCTGCCTTCATCTCCAATGACAATTCTACCAACTTTGCATAGATTGCCTTTGTTTGCGGGTGTGATCTGTCTCTTGCACAGAAAGCATGTACCATTTTATCGACTTCAATCCAACTGCACCCGGGTACTTTTTTTATTCCTATATCTTTCATCAATCTCCTTAGGTTTTGAACGTCATCCCACTTTCCCACCTCTGCATAAATGTTGGACAGAAGATCATAAGGTGCAGTATTTGTAGGATCCAACTTAAAAAGGAGAGTTGCCACAAATTCTCCTAGCCGTACGTCCTTATGTGATCTACAAGAGCCAAGCAAACACATCCACACAATCACATCAGGTTTCATTGGCATTTTGATGATAAAGTTTAGAGCTTCTTCAACATAGCCAGCACGTCCAAGAAGGTCAACCATACATACATAATGATCTACTGAAGGCATAATGCAATAAGAGTCATTCATCTCATTGAAGTATTTACATCCCTTGTTGACTAGACCTATATGGCTGCATGCAAATAGAACACAAACAAAACTAACATGGTCAGGGTAAGTTCGAGAGAGCTTCATTAGTTCAAAAAGTTCAATGGCATCCTCACCATAGCCATGCATTCCATATCCTGCAATCATAGCTGTCCATGAGACCACATCTTGTTGAGGCATTGCATCAAACAATTCACGTGCCTTTCGTATGTTTCCACACTTAGCATACATGTCTATCAGAGAACTCCCAACCAAAACATTTGAGCAAAGTCCGATTTTCCTTATACTTTTATGGATGTCCATGCCCTGTTCCAAAGCCCCTGTTTTGGTACAAGCTGACAGGATACTGACAAAGGTTGCTGCATTTGGCGTAACCCCTGCCAATTTCATTTGCTTAAAAATCTCCAATGCCTTCTCAACAAGGCCATCTTGTGCATATCGTGCAATTATTGCATTCCATGAAATGGCATCCTGTTGAGGCATTTCTTTCAAAAGCTGTAATGCCTCCTCAAGAACACCATTTTTTGCATATCCTGCAATCATTGTAGTCCATGAGACAACATCTCGTTCTGGCATTGTGTCAAACAGTTCTCGTGCCCTCTGTATGCTGTTACATTTTGCGTACATATCTATCAGGGCATACCCGACACCAACATCTGACGAATACCCTCTTCTGTTTATGCTTTGATGGATATCAATACCGAGTTCCAAATATCCCATCTTGCCACAAGCTAGAAGAATGTTGACAAAAGTAAGCCTATCAGGCTGGACACCTGTTTGTGGCATTTGCCGGAAAAGCTCCAAAGCTTTTTCAAAGTGCCCATTTTGTGCATATCCTGCAATCATTCCATTAAACGAAACAACATCTTGTTGAGACATTGTGTCAAAGAATTTGCGGGCTTTCTGTATGCTTCCACATTTAGCGTACATGTTTATGAGGGCATTTCCAACTACAACATTCGACAAAAACCCACATTTCATTACCCTTTGATGAAATTCAATACCCTGTTCCAAATATTCCATTTTAGCACAGGCTGGGAAAACGCTCGCAAAGGTTGCAGCGTCTGGATTTACTCCTGCTAGTTGCATATTCTTGAAAGTTTCCAAAGCCATTTCAAATAGCCCATTTTGAGCACATCCTGAAATCATAGCAGTCCATGAGACAACATTTCGTTGAGGCATTGTGTCAAACAACTCGTATGCCCTCTGCATGCTTCCACATTTTACATACATGTCTAACAGGGCATTTCCAACTTCAACATTCGATGATAATCCACTCTGCCTTATGCTACGATGGATGTCCATACCTTGTTCCAAAGCTCCCATTTTGGCACAAGCTGAGAGGATGCTAACAAAGGTTGCCGAGTTTGGCTTGACATCTGCCAATTGCATTTGCTTATAATTTTCCAAGGCTTTTTCAGCAAGCCCATTTTGGGCGTACCCTGAAATCATCGCAGTCCATGAGACAACATCTTGTTGAGGTATTTCTTTGAAAAGGCTTAAAGCCTCATCTAGAAGACCATTTTGTGCATGTCCTACAATCATCACAGTCCACGAGACCACGTTCCGTTGAGGCATTGTGTCAAATAGTTTGTGTGCCTTATGTAAGCTTCTACATTTTACATACATGTCTAGTAGGGCATTCCCAACTATAACATCCGAGGAAAACCCACTTCTGGTTATGCTTTGATGTATTTCCATACCCTCCTCCAAAGTCCCCATTTTGGCACAAGCTGGGAGAATGCTAGCAAAGGTGAATTGATCAGGTTGTAAACCTGTCCTTTGCATTTGGTGAAACAATGTCAATGTCTCTTCAGAAAACCCATATTTTCGCAAAGCGGCGATTATCACATTCCATGACGAGGTGTCTCGTTCTGTCATGTGGTCAAAAACTTTACGAGAGTCCACTAAGCTTCCGCAAGTGGCGTACATATTGATAAGTTTATTTTGAAAAATGATTCTTGTAACAACCGAAAATTCCCTCGCAGCAATGAAAGAATGGATGAGCTTACTGTCCCAAAGCGCATCTTTTGCGATGTAGATAGGCAGAATATGCAGTGTCTCCTTCAAACAACCCTCTTTACAGAGAGCTCTGTACATTGTGTCGTCCAAAGGTCGGGTGTTGTGCTGTTACTCTTCATGCTAACGCTAACACGTAAACTAAGGCTTGGATAATCACCAAATGACGTGTTCTCGGGAAATTTATTTATTTATTAATTTTGAGAAAATGTTGAGTTTATTTTTATTTTTAATATTAATATATGTTTGCAACCCTATTTCATATGAAACATGGATTAATGAGTTTCACTTAATGTTGAAGCTTAATAAAAAATATAAAATGCATTCAACATATCTTTACATTTATTACCATGGGTCAATATATGTGATTGCCTTTTCAAAATTTGAATTTGGTCAACTAGCATCATTTACCTTTCCTAACTAAAGTTGGCTAAGTATATTTTGTGTGAATAGATACTATGTTTTAATATTTCAAGTCATTTAACTACATTCACTATCCATCCTCTTAAACTGAAGTGTCGTCTCTCATTATAGAGTATAAGGGGAGTAATCAATAGGCAAACAATGAACATTTAATTTTGGTGCATTAAAAGGAATAATGAATCTGTATGCATCATATTAGAAGGCTTGATTGATATCTTCCAAATTTTGTACAAAATTCAAAAGACTAATTTATAAGAACTTGTCTCTTTATGACATAACGATAATCTTGTTAAGATATTCTTAAATATTCTTAGCCTTCAAATTAAAAAATAAGTAAAACAAACGAATATCATTTGGAAAAAACATAGAGTAGGATTGTATCAATTATAAAGTTCAAGTACAAAGGTAGAGGCTAGATGTGTGGTCATGAATTTGACCTAGAAGGTCAAACTCAACTCAAAAACAACCTGGGTGATCATAGTAGAATTTGAGATATTTAATTGATAAAGAGTTTGCAGTTCTAAATTAACTATAATGAGTATTGTTGACAAGGAAAACGACAAAACAAAGATACAACATAGGAGATCCTATCACAAAATGGTTGTAGAGCCCAAGGCCAACACAATACCTCAAGGAAGAGATGTATTTTGTAAGGGGCGTGTCCTAATAGGATAATACATTTATAAGATAGGAAAAGAATGTAATAGATAGACATGAGATGTATAAAATTATAGAGTGATGTAATAACCCACTAAACTTAACCCACAAAAAAACTCAATTATTTTTTTTTTTATTGATTACTTATTCGCACTTGTGTTTGATTCAATTGCATACTCAAGTACATCTATCCAAACAGGATAGGCATCCATCCAACCGAGATGGGCATCTAACCTTACGGGCTAGGCATCTAACCATTCGGGTTAAGTATCTATCCATACAGGACTAGGCGTATAACCATATGGGTTAGGCATCTAACCATACAAGACAGGAGATTTTGTCTATCCAATCCGGAATAGGCATCTACCCAAACAGAGTAGGCATCTATTCATAGAATAGGAGATGCTTTGGCCAGAGATTTTAGACTCATTGGGACCATTTGGGTCCTAAGCCACTCTCTAAAGACTACACTCCCCTACTAGGAGTGTATTGAGGTCGTCATCCTTAGGAGTATAAAAATAATTATATAAACAAGCTTGTTCTACCTCGGAATTCAGCCTAAAGCCTCGGGAAGTCAAGTGAATCCATACGGGATTCCTTTTGAGTATGCATTGAATTAATCTTATCATCATCTATACCCTTTGATTGAGGGGCTTAAAGAGCTTCGAAAACCTTGATCAACTCACCCTTAACCAAATCCCAATCCCCATCCCCGAATGCCTGAGTACAAGGGACAACTTCATCCCTAGACTACCTACATACCTGTTTCGGCATAGGATCAAGGCGTAAAGTATGTAGTTCTGATTTCTAACTATGTTTTAATGTAAAGTGTTTGGTGGGTACACAACCCTTTCTAGGGTCAATGTCCCAGACAGTTTCTATGCGGTTGCTACCCACGATGGTAGCTTTGTAGCAAGAAGACTCAAGGTGGCCCTTTGCTTGTGATATAAAACATCTAAGTCCTATTTTCTATCAAATGTGTCACCCTTGACCCATTATCATTCATTGAAAATCATCAAGATAAATAAATTCCAAACATCACACGCAACCAAACCATAATAAGGTTTTCTAAGGTCTAACTGAGCGAATGAAAATTCATGTTAAAATTAACCTTTTTTAGATTATCGATCCAGGGGGGATTACCCACCCCTTGGATTTTAACTTCCAAATGACCCTTATTTCTCCTCGGCGGTTTATAGGGACAATGTCACATATGTCGTTGTTGCAGCTTTGTTGCAACTTTATTAGGCATTAGGTGCAGTAGTTCAACATGACGGCATTACCCGTAAGCATGACCCAAGGGCACCACAAATACCGAACGCTGCTAGTTTTTGGTTTCAACTCCTCTTATTTAGTTGTCTAACTAGAAAATTTAACTTGAATTCATTAATCTTAAATGAAGCAATATACCCATACAATTGTGAAAAAGAAACTATTATATACAAAGAATTATTCTTGAAATTTAAACTAAGATATAACTTTTTGAGTAATTATAAGGAACACAATCAAATCATCTACCTTGGAATAGTATTTTCTTGAAAGAAAACTATGATAATAATTAAAATTCTAAAACTTGAACTAAATGCATGAAAGTACTATTCGCTTGAAAACTATGATACTTATAGAAGATAGCTTATAAAAATGACCATTACACTTTAAGTATGAATCCTAATACTCAAAAGGTTCTAAATTAAATGATTAAATAACAAGACTTTGGAAAAGAAATTAACATTTACTGGTTGAAGGGAAAAAATTATTTAATAATAAGCTTGAGAATAACCACATTATTGATAAATTAACTAATTCTTCCATTTGAAGTAGCATAAATTTTATCTTAAATGATAACCTTACTTTAAATATGAATCATAATGCTTGAAAGGTACTAATTTTCGTAAAGAAAATTAAATGATAGCAAGACGAATCTAACGCTTACTTGTTTGAAAGGAAAAACTATTTAATAATAGGCTTCAAAATAACCACATTACTTTTAATTACCAAAGTTTGAACATAAGATTAGAAGAGAGTCTAAGAGAGTCTAACTAATTGCTAAATAACCAATATAAGTAAAGCTCCTAAATAATTAGACAATCAATCTTCTTCTAGTTGCTTTTGAACTAATGCCAAATCTTTCACAAGAATGTAAAGCCATAACTAACTATTCCTTCCGCTTGAAGCAATGTTAACTTTACCCTTGAATATTTTCTACAAATAATAACTTTAGAAATATCAAATTCTTGGAAGGGAGCTAAGGTTTCCTCCTAGATTTTCCTCAATAAAAAAATGTTGTTTGATCTTCTAGGTGATCATGGAATAGGTTTCTCATACTAAGGTAAGAATCCAATAATAACAAATTATAACTCATTTCATCTTCAAATCTAAGTTCCATTGGACATTTACAACCAAAAGATGAATACTTGATTTGAGGTTCACGATATAAGTCAACTCTCATGGTAAAATGGTTTCAAATTTGATAAACTTTTTGGTTTCAAATATAGTTTCTCCACTTCCCGACTAATATTAATGTTCTAACAAAATAGATTATACCATTTAGGCTATATGAAGCTTAGCTATGAAATTCACCCCTACATTAAATGTAACTCCTCCCTTTTACTAGCCTTATGTTTCCTTAAAGTTAGAAGATAAATTTGACTATTATTAGATTTAACTATTCTAAATGTCTTGTTTATTCAAATATTCAACCTACTACAACTAAGAGATTAATATTCAAAATAAGAAGGGTCATTATATCTAGCTTCTTGTAACTTGCATGATAACATCAATTATGTAACTTGCATGAGAGATTAACAAATGTTCAACCTCTTTAATGAGGATAATTTTAATTAAACATTTAGTCATTTGTTTGGAAATAAACAAAATACTATGGGGACTACAAATCCAAACAAGCTTACTTGGAAGTAGATCCTTTAAACCTTGATATTTGAAAACAAACTATAATTAGAGGGTATAGAATGTCTTGAAAAAAAGTCCTACTTGCGGAAAGCTCCACTTGTACAAAAGCTTGAAGTAATTCCTCTTTTCTTGGTTTTCCTAATTGACTAAATTTAATATTAGACGAAGGTTTTACTATTATTCCATCATCTAAGATTAGTTATTCCAAGGTAATGGATTGCTTAATTAATCATCTGATAAAGCTACATGTACGAATTAAAAAAAATCCATTGAAGAGTGATTTATTTATCTTAACCCCAAAGGAGATCATTTTTTGTCATGAAGATTAAATAACCTCTTAGCAAAGTATTATTTGAAAAGATAGTCTCTATCCACAAATTAAGTTCTGATTACCCTCTTTATCTATGTTATTTCCATTATACGATTTTAATATTAAATATGATTTTGAAAGGAAATACAAGAGCAAGGAAAGAAAAACAAAACCCAAGTAAGTTTATTGATGAAGTAAATGTGACCAAGAGAAATGCAGAAACCTTGGAGCAATCACCCAAATGTGAAGAAGGAGGCACAAGAACTTTTGAAAGGGGAAAAGCAAAGAAAAATCCCTTGTGATATTATGAATGAGGAAATGCCTAAAATGAGAGAGAGAGAGAGAGAGGGAGAGAGAGAGAGAGATTCTTTTACAATAACATCATTAAGAATAAATGAGAGAGGAGAGATCTCTTAAATAGAGATGAGGAGAGGAGTTACAAAGTAACTCCCAAATCTATGAATGCCACAATTCATAAAATGTGTGTGTCATGTGTCCACATCCTCTTAACGAGGAAATCTAAAATTCCTTAATAAAGGAAAATAAAAGAATTGACTTGTCCTCACACATGTACAAGAGGACAAATTACATGTTGGGATTCCAAAGGAATATCCCAAATTAAATACAAATAAACCTAAGCCAAGTAAAGATTAAATATTCTAACACCCCCCCTTAAGCTTTACTCGAGGAGTTTACATCAAACCCTTCAATGGGTTGCAAACCAAGATTTTTACAATGGAATTGGAACTTCTCTTTACAAAGTGATTTAGTCAAAATATCTGCAATTTGGTCTTCTCCCTTGTAATAGAGGAGTGAAACTTGCTTGTCTTCATTTTTTTCTCTAATAAAGTGGTGTTGGAGAGAAATGTGTTTTGTCCTTGCATGGAAAAATGAATTTTTAGCCAAGGCAATGAAACTTTGGTTGTCACATTATAATGGAGTTGGTTCGTGTTGAGGTAGACCCAAATCTTCAAGTAGTCTTCTAAGCCACAAGGCTTCTTTGGAAGCATTAGTGAATCTTTTGTACTCAGCTTCAGTGGATCCAAGAGAGGTAGATTGTTGCTTTTTACTATTCCAAGAAATTGCTCCTAAACCAACAAAAAAACAATAACCACAAGTAGATTTCCCATCATTGGGATCTCCACCTAGATCGGAATCAATAAAACCTTTTAAAGTAAAATCAGAATTAGCATCATAAAACAAACCTACATTAATAGTTCCTTTAATATATCTTAAAATTCTTTAGCAATTCTAAAGTGTGTTTGTTGAGGTTTAGACATGAATCTTGAAACCAAACCAACACTATAAGCAATATCTTGCCTAGTAAGAGTTAAATAATTTAAATTGCCAACTAATTGTCTATACAAAGTAGGATCAACAAGTGGAGTTTGCATATCAAGCATTAACTTAGCGCCTAATTCAATAGGAATTGAAACATGGTTAGCATCATTCATTTTAAACTTATCTATGAGATCTGGAGCATATTTACTTTGAGATAAGAAAATTCCTTTAGAGGTTTGCCAAATTTGCATTCCTAAGAAATAATGTAAAAGACTTAAATCAGTCATTTGAAATTTTTTATTAAGTTGAAACTTAATATCATAAAGCAAAGTATTGGAACTTGAGGTAAGAATCAAATCATCTACATATAAGATAATAATGGTAATATCATCTTCACTATGTTTAATATACAAATTTGGATCATTTTTACTTCTAATGAAACCTTGAAAAAGAAAGAATGCATTAATCTTAGAATACCATTCCCTAGGAGATTGCTTCAAACCATAAATTGATTTTTTCAACTTGCAAACTAAATGTTCATTACCTTCCTTAACAAAACTAGGAGGTTGAGACATATAAATTTCCTCATGTAAATCACCATTAAGAAAAGAAATTTTAACATCCATTTGGTGAATAGGCCAATTCATTCTAGAAGCTAAAGCAAGCACAAGTTTAATTGTAGGCATTTTAGCAACAGGAGCAAAAGTTTCAGTATAATCTAAGCCTTCAATTTGAGAAAAGCCTCTAGCAACTAATCTAGCTTTAAGTTTACTAACATGATTATTAGCATTCAATTTAGTTTTATAAAGCCACTTCCAAGGAACAAGATTTTTACCATGAGGCAAGGGAACTAAATCCCAAGTTTGGTTAGAAATTAAAGTATCATATTCTTTGTTCATTGCTTTTTGCCAATGTGGTTGATTTTTAACTTGATCAAATGTTTTAGGATCATTAGAATTCATAATAGTATACATTAAAGCATAATTACAATAATTAATTCTTCTAGCTTGAAGTCTATCCATTCTAGCTAAGTATTCATCACTATCTTGAATTAAAGATTTAAACCATTTAGGTCTTCTTTTAGAAGTAATGGATTTGTCACTAGAAGAAGAGTCATGAGGGGTAGAGGTATTATTATCATCATCACTATCACTAGAAGGAATAGAAAGAGATGCATTAGGAGTAGGGTTAAGAGAAGAAGGTTGGTCTTCCACAAGTACAACTTTTCTTTGAACAAGTTCATCATCCTCCGCTTTAGAACAATCATGAATGCCTTTTTCTGCAATACAAACATCTCTTGCAACTTTTACCTTGTTAGTTATAGGATTGTAAACTCTATAACCTTTAGTATTTTCATCATAACCAACAAAAATAAAAGGAGAAGATTTAGCATCTATTTTTTGTCTTTTCTCCTTAGGTTTGTGAGCATAAGCCATGGAACCAAAAATTCTTATATTCTGCAAATTGGGCTTTCTACCAGACCAAGCTTCTTCAGGAGTTTTATTCTT
Organism: Cryptomeria japonica; assembly: GCF_030272615.1. Classification (NCBI taxonomy): domain Eukaryota; kingdom Viridiplantae; phylum Streptophyta; class Pinopsida; order Cupressales; family Cupressaceae; genus Cryptomeria; species Cryptomeria japonica. The sequence continues at coordinate 795,954 of NC_081408.1, read as the reverse complement.
AAAGGCTTTGGTAGGTGTTATATTAATTAAATAAGTTTCACAAGCCATAGCTTCAACCCAAAACTTCTAATCCATAGTTTTTGCATGCAATAAACATCTTCCCATTTCCACAATGGTCATATGCTTCCATTCCGCCACACCATTTTGTTGTGGTGTATAAGGAATGGTAAGCTCATGTTTAATTCCAAAAGATTTCAAATAAGCATTAAATGCATTATTGACATGTTCTCTTCCATTGTCAATACGAAGAATCTTAATTTGAGAACTAGATTGTCTTTCTACAAACATATGAAATTCAGTAAACACATCAAGCACTTGCTCCTTACTATGAAGGAAATAAATCCATGTTCTCCTTGAATAATCATCAACAAAGGTAAAAGCATACCTTGAACCTTGGATGGAGGGATTTTCCATAGGACCCAAGAGATCACTATGAACAAGATGCAAGTTAGTATATGCCCTCCAAGATTGACCATGAGGAAAGGGTTCCCTATGCATCTTACCACTCATGCAACCATTGCAAACAATTTGAGAACGAACAATAGTAGGCAATCCATCAACCATATTTTCTTTTTGCATTAATGAAATATAATTAGAATTGAGATGGTCAAGTCTTTCATGCCATATAGTAAAATCAACAATAGTAAGCAAGGAATACTTTGTAGGAGAAAATTCATAGAACTTGAATAAGTTATCAGTATCCATTTTAGCAATAGCAATAACATGATTAGTTTTTGGATCAATGATATAACACATTCCCTTGTAAAATTTAATCTTATAATCTTGACAAAGTTTAGGAACTGAAAGCAGATTTGATTTTAATTCGGGAACATAAATAACATCATGTAATTTCTCATTAGATACATTTACATCACTAATAGCTTCAACTTTGCAACTATGATTATTAGCTAATTGAATGGGAATATTGGAAGTATCAAGATGCAAAGATTCAAAACATTCTTTATGAGAAGTAACATTCTGAGATGCACCAGAATCAACAATCCACTCAAGTGGTTGAGAAACATTATAAGTACATGTAAGTGCATGACGAGATGAATTACCATTATTATTACCTTTCTTATAAAGAGGTTTATGTTGTTGATTATTTTGATTATTTTGGTTCATGGGCTTTTTACCATTTTGCTTCTTAAAACAATTATTAGTAATATGTCCATCTTTCCCACAATACGTACAATAGGGTCTTGTATGAGAATTATTTCTTTGATTATTGTATGTATTATTATGATTATTATTATGAGAATTGTTATTATGATTATGATTATTATTATTGGATCTAAAATTATTATTATGATTTTAATTTTTAGACATAAAAGCATGTTCAATACTTTTAAGAGTACCAAATTGAATTAATTTAGTTTCCTCTTGACATAATAAATTGCGAAAAAAGTTAATTGAGTAGCTAAACTAGGAATGGCAAGTTGAACATGAATGTTCGCAATAAATTGTTGAAATTGACAAGGAAGACATTTTTTAAGAATAAGATGAATTAAATGTAAATCAACTAGTGTAACTCCTAAACCAATTAATTGACCATTAATAGAATCAAAATTTAATAAGAACTCATCCATGGTTTTAAAATCTGTATACCTGAGATCTTCGAGTTGATCTTGAAGCTGAATTTTTCGAGATTCATTTGAGCTATCATAAGTGTTTTTTAAAATTTCTCAAGCTTCATAAGCTTTTGTACAATTGCTAATGAGTACACACAAATTAGGAACCATTGAAATACCAATTAAACCAAATGCCTCCTCATTTTGAGTCTTCCATCTATCTTGGTCGGCTTGAGGTGCGGTTGAAGCGGGCTCTAATGTTTTATGAGTAGCAACATCCAAAAGGTGCTTAAAACGAAAAATGAAAGAAATATGTGTTTTCCATGAATGATAATTTGAACTATTTAATTTAATTTCGGGAATTAAAGTAGACATATTTACAAAATAAACTAGAACAAAATAAATAAATAAATAAAATCACTACCTTTAATTAATTAACAAAGAATTAACCTCCTTGATTTAAAATTTCAATAACAATTTCTTTAAATTAAAAAAAAACTTTTAAATCTTTAATAATAAATTTAAAGTTTTTTTTTCTAAAAAAAACTTTAATTGAGAACTCTAAAACCTTTTTTTTTAAAATAATTTAAACAAAAATTATATTGTTTCAAAAATGTAAGACATTAGACCCGTTCATGGGTTCCCTAGGGTTAATCCTTTAATCGGCCCTTTGGATGGAGAGACGGTAAAGTGGTCAAAACTAGAGAAGGGGTGGGTGAAAAACAATTTTGATGGAGCTTCAAAAGCCAATCCAGGGATTTGAAGTGCGGGATATGTGGCCTGTGATGATGAAGGAAAGATCCTATGTACAGGTGCTAGAAGGCTTCGAGATGGCATTAATAATGAGGCGGAAGTTTAGGCGGCTTTACTAGCAGTTGATCTAGCAACAAATATGAAGGTGAAAAATTTACACCTGGAGGGTCATTCCCAAATTGTTGTCCAGGCTTCAGTTAGAGGTCATACACCGTGCTGGAAATTGAACAAATATGTAAATAATATAAGTGAAAAAATGAAATCTTTCAATAGTTACTGCATCTTGCATGTGAAAAGAGATGGAAATACTCTTGTGGATGGGTTGTCAAATGATGCATGTGGTCTCGCGCCAGGGGAGGTGAGGTGGAAGAATAGTACAAAACAAACCATTAAAAGGAGCTAAGATCGCTTCCCAAGTTGGTATGACAAACATTTCAAATTTCCTATCAAAAATCGGCTTTTTCCTACGCAAGGTTGAGTTAATGAGCAGTTATTGCGACATGCTCTAAATTGGCGGCGATGGTGGAATGCTATGCATTGAATGCCAATTTCGTAATCCCCGTACAGGTAATGAATAGGTTTGGCAAGTTGGTGAAACCAAATTTAAATCAGGTTTCATCGAAAATTTCTGCAACTTTTAGCAAGCTCAAAAATGGAAGAGAATTTCATTTTGGAATCCTCCAAGCTTATGTCAGCTTTTCGAGGACCTGTCCCTCCCAAGAAGCTCGAGAAAATATTTCTGGCTAAGTACCCTCTACTCTTGAAAGCAATTCAGTTGGTTTTAGGAGAAGAGGTGGTTGTTATCGACCACCATTATAGGTGTAGAGCAGACATCTATTCGCTCCTCATGGCATGGGGTTTGGAGTTGGGACACACTTGTGAAGAGGTAAGAAAAGTCTTGCAGAGAATTGTTCCAAGAGAGTACCTATTAAATTTGGAGTCCCTGCTGGAGTGGGCGATGCTAGGATGGGGTTTTAATCTCGCAAAAGGTATCCTGGAGGAGAACAAGGAGTTGAGGGTGAGACATTCGCGTATTCAGTTTCTTCGTCGTCGTGAAGAAGCTAGAGCGCACGTCAAGGATGATGCGAAGCAAGGATGGGAAGGGCTGCTATTTTTTGTCCAGATTATGGACATTGAAGATGAGATTAGGCAGGAGGGTGGAGAGAGAGTGGTGGAGGAATTAAACCTTAGGAGGCCGATAACGAGGAGATTATCTGCAGAATTGGCAAAACATGCGGGGGGTGATGCAGAGGGTGGACTTGGTGGCGAGTCAATAAAACCAGTATCACGAGGGGCAGCGGGAAAGGACGCAGAAGGAAGGGTAGGAGTACCACACACAGGAAGAGGAGGCTCTCGCCGGTTTAGGATGGTTGGTGAATTGAGTGCCTCGGCTGAAAGAGATGTGAAGGAAGAGAGATGAATTGGTCACAACAAGCAATGGTACCTCTAGGTGCCAATTTCCTCTACTTTTTTTTTGGTTCAGTTATATTTTATGTTGGAAAACTTAAACTTTTTGGTTTTCATTTAGTACATTTCAAACAGAATTTGCCTGAATTTTGAATGGCAAGATGTAATATGTAGTTTTTTCATACTCATAGCATGGGGGTGTGGGTGTAGTGTGGGCGTTGGTTACTAGTTATGAAATTCTAATTTTTTGGGTGGGTGGTTTAGACATTTTTTTGTGGGTGGTTTTAGGGAACTTCTTGATAGTTTATTATCTTGCTGAAATTATATTGTTTAGTTCCAAATAAATAAAATACAAATATTACCGATCAAAAAATAAATAAAAATGTAAGACATTAATATAACTATTTATATTAAATAAAAAAATTATATATTAAAAATTTATTATCAACTTTTAATGTGAACTTTTAAAATCTTAAATAATATACATTAAAAAAAAACTTCTAAACTTTTGAATATGAAGAAAACTTTTATAAACTTAACTTTATTACATGGAAGGATAAATAAGATAACTAAAAGATAAAGCTTAAACTGATTTCATAAAAAGTAATGAATGATTCAAGGCTTTTAAAAATAGTGTAATAATTATTTTTAATCATGAAAGGGATATTCTACGCATGCCTTAAAATGATAATCAGATAGAATGAAATGAATAAGGAGCAGAGAATGCGGGGAGGCATTAAAGAAGAGATGGCAGAACCTAGCTAAAAAAAATGAAACAAATGATAGAAAAACATTGAGGGAAAGGCGATGATAGGCAGGAGAGATCACATTAGATGTTATGATAATAAACGTAAACAATGCAGATATAGATACAACAATAATAATATTTAATAATAAATAAATTTGAGACAAAAACGTTACTAAAGGCGATATCTAAAACATAGGTAAACTATATAGAAATGAAATCAAATAGCAACAACAAGTATGAAGCTAAAAAAAAATACAGGGGTTGAAGTTACAAATATATATATATATATATATATATATATATATATATATATATATATATATATATATATATATATATATATATATATATATATATATATATATATATATATATATATATATATATATATATATATATATATATATATATATATATATATCAGAGATAGAGATAAAAATTTGATGATATGAAATTTCTCTGTATCAATGCCCTGCAAGAAGTGGAATGTTAAAATTCTAGAATGGTAAAATTCTAGTAACCAAATGCTGCAAGTAAGATTAGAAAACTTGTTGAGATTTTTAAGGTAAGCCTACAACCAAAGAATGTCTTGGTGGCAAGTCTTCCAAAACAAGTTAGACAAAATGGGATTCGGCGGCAAGTCTTCCAAAGCCACAACTTTAAACTAGAAAGAAGAAACTTTGGCGGCAAGCCTTCCAAAGATAATTTTTTTAAAACTGGAATCTAAGAAGGTTAAACCTGCATGTGAAAAAAAAAATTAAAACTGAAACCAAAAACTACACAATAGAAAATATTAGAGAAAGAACTTCTTCTCCTCTCAAGAATGCCTCCAAGAAGGTGAACTCCATAAAATGGTAACCTTCATCAATCTCAATTTGAAACAAGGATTAGAACCTGCTCTGATACCATGAAATGAAATACAAGAGCAAGAAAAGAAAAACAAAATCCAAGTAAGTTTATTGATGAAGTAAATGTTACCAAGAGAAATGCAGAAACCTTGGAGCAATCACCCAAACGTGAAGAAGGAGGCACAAGAACTTTTGAAAGGGAAAAAGCAAAGATAAACCCCTTGTGATATTGTGAATGAGGCAATGCCTAGAGATAGAGAGAGAGGCTCTTTTACAATATCATCATTAAGAAGAAATGAGAGATAAGACATCTCTTAAATAGAGATTGGGAGAGGAGTTACAAAGTAACTCCCAAATCTATGAATACCACCATTCATAAAATGTGTGTTCCATGTGTCCACATCCTCTTAAGGAGTAAAACTAAAATTCCTTAATAAAGGAAAATAAAAGAAATGACTTGTCCTCACACATGTACAAGAGGACAAATTACATGTAGGGATTCCAAAGGAACATCCCAAATTAAATACAAATAAACCTAAGCCAAGTAAAGATTAAATATTCTAACAGATTTAAACATAAAATATAAGTCTCCTTTTTTTATTACTGATAATATAACAAACTCTATCTATTTATTAGTATAGATAAATTTTAATTGTTTAAATATTCAAAATATAAATTGTTGGCATTTTTTATGATGATGTTGTGATTGTCATTGATGGACACACACTTGCTTTGAGATCACTTTTTGTATGTATGAGTTATGCTCAACCGGTAATTGTTCCAACCGGTATTATGTATTATAGTCTTTAGACTATCGGTGTTTTGCAAAAAGTGTTTACCGATTTGAAGCGGTATGAAGACCTCAAGCAGTTCGAGGATCCCAAAGCGTTACGAATGAACAAAGCGGTTGTTATCACTTTTCCTAGTCTTCATTTTGACAACCGGTAATCGATTAAATGTATGAACCAATATTACTCTATGATGAGTTACCAATTGGTATTTTTGTGATGAGTTATCATCCACCAACACTTTGGCGGTGATTCTGTGTCGTGTTACCAAATGTGTCTAGATGCATTGAACCTAGGAACTTGCAATGTAATCCTATTGGACTGACACGAAATCAAATTCCTTTATAAGGACATCATGTCTAGGGTTTTAGTAGTGATCAGGGTTTTAGAAGTGTATGAGGTTTTTGTATTTGCGATCATAGAAGAGAAGATTAGGTCTATGTGAAGAAACAGAGTGTGAAGATACTTAAGACTGAAGTAATGCTAAATGTGCATTAACAATGAGCTATCAAGGATCTAACCAAGCATATTGTGCTAGTATCTAGATCACTCACTTGTTGATTACTCACATCTTCGACAAGTCTGAAACCCTTAACCAGGTAGGCCTGGCAAAGCCTTTGTAAATCCTCTAACAAGGCGGTTCACAACTGTGGATCTAAAATCCTCTCACAAGGTAGTCTTTAATTAGACTTATCTCCTAGTAGAGATTGAGATTCTTAACAGAATCTGTTCTGGTGAAGAACATTGTATGACCTTAACCGGTCTAGTTTCTATTCTGCAGATAGTTACTTGTGAGTTTCAGCTCACTGTGGTTTTTCCCATTTGGGTTTCCACGTCAAAACCTCTTGTGTTATGGTGATCGTGCTCTTGTGGGTGAATGCTTTATTTGTTGTTTGGATTGTATTTGTCTTAACCGGTTTGTTAGTAAATTTTTTATACCGGTTGACTGCTAAACTGTTTATTTGTTTAAGTTCATAAATTTTTGGTATACTAATTCACCCCCCCTCTTAGTATTCATCATAAATAATATAATAAACTATTAAATCTCCAAGATTATTAAGTTTAATGATAATATTAATAATTTTTAATCAAAATTTATATTAATAAAATTTAATTATAAACTAATCACTAAAATATATAACCAAATTAACTTTAATTAAAAGCTAATCAATACCATGTATAACCAAATTCTATATTAATTAATTTAAATTTTGAACAAATTAATACAAATCAAATTTTAATAAATTATTAACTAATATCATTATATTGAATGGAATCGAATTCCATGAAATAAAACCAATGGCAAGTCTTTATGATTGACCGCATTAATATGGTTGTAAAAGAGTTTTTTTTTTAAAGACAGGGTGTGGGGAAGTGGGCCCATGAGCCCCCTCGCCCCTGTCCTGTGAACAAAAAAAAAGAAACAGCATTTAATTAAAAACATTTTTTTCCAACAAAAAAAATATATTACTATGACATCCGATGTATATATAACATGATTTTTTAATTTATTTTTTTGTTTTATTTGATTATGTACAGAGATTGAAATTTTTTGGACTTTTTTTTTTCCAGATGAATGAACAGAGGTATTTAGAGGGATGAATTTCACAAATTATGCTTGAGGGTAAAGAATATCAGATAGATAAATTCCACAAAAAATAAATAAATAAAATTAAAATAAAAACAGAGAGATAGATTTTTCAAATTTCTTTTTCACAAATTACACTTTGAGGAATAAAAGATTTCTCAAATTTCACTTTGAGAAGTCAAATTTTCACAAATTACCCCTTGAAGAATAAAAGATTTCTCAAATTTCACAAATTGCCCCTTGAAGAATGTAGCAATCGCAATGTGAATTGGAAGACATAATTCAATAAGGATTAGGGTTCATTTTGGTTTACTATTAGGGTTAGGATTTGATTTCGTTTAAAATATAGTAGGCCTAGCTATATAAGGAATAGAGTTCATTTTGGTTTGTTATTAGGGTTAGGGTTAGGGTTAGGGCTAAGGGTTAGGTTTAGGATTATAGTTAGGGTTTACATTATTGTCAGAGTTAGGTTAATAGTTAGGGTTTGGATTTACATCATGGTTAGTGTTATGGTTAGTGTTAAGATTGTGATTAGGCTTAGGGTTTAGTTCTATGGGTAGGACTATGTGTAGGGTTATGGTTTATATCACAGGGCTATGATTAGGGTTAAGGGTTAGGGTGAGGATTATAGTTAGGGTTTACATCATTGTTAGGGTTAGGTTAATGGTGAGGGTTTGGATTTACTTCATGATTAGGGTTAGGGTTAGGGTTAATGATATGGTTAGGCTTAGGATTTAGCATTATGGTTAGGCTTAGGGTTAAGGGTTACGTTTAGGATAATAGTTAGGGTTTACATCATTGTTAGAGTTAGGTTAATGGTTAGGGTTTGGATTTACATCATGGTTAGTGTTACAGTTAGTGTTAAGATTGTGATTAGGCTTATGATTTAGGGTTGTGGTTAGGATTATGTGTAGGGTTATGGTTTATATCATAAGGCTATTATTAGGGTTAAGGATAAGGGCTAGTATTATAGTTAGGGTGTACATCATTGTTAAGGTTAGGTTAATGGTTAGGGTTTGGATTTACTTCATGATTAGGATTAGGGTTAGGGCAAAGTTTGTGGTTAGGCTTAGGATTTAGCATTATGGCTAGGATTATGTGTAGGGGTGTAGGGTTATGGTTAGGGTTAGGATTATAGTTAGGGTTTACATCATTGTTAGGGTTAGGCTAATGGTTAGGGTTTGGATTTACATCACGGTGAGGTTTAACATTGTGGTTAGGCTTAATTTTTAGGTATATGATTAGGATTATGTCTACGACTAGAGTTTATATCATAGGGTTAGGGTTAGGGTTAGGATTATGGGTTAGGTTTAGGATTATAGTTAGGGTTTACATCATTGTTAGGGTTTGAATTTACATCATGGTTAGTGTTCCAATTAGTGTTAAGATTGTGGTTAGGCTTAGGATTTAGGGTCATGGTTAAGATTATGCTAAGGGTTACGGTTTATATCAATGGGGTAGGGTTAGGGTTAAGATTATAGTTAGGGTTTACATCATTGCTAGGGTTAGTTTAATGGTTAGGGTTTGGATTTACATCGTGATTTGGGTTAGGGTTAGTGTAAGGGTTAAGATTGTGGTTAGCATTAGGATTTACAATTATGGTTAGTTTTATGGTTAGGGTTAGGATTAGCATCATGGTTAGGGTTATGGTTATGTTTAAGATTGTGGTTAGGATTAACATTTAGAATTATGGTTAGGGTTATGTCTTGGCTTAGGGTTTATATCATAGGTTTAGGGTTGGGATTAGGATTATAGATATATTTTACATCATTATTAGGGTTAGGTTAATGGTTAGGGTCAAGTCAGGGTTAGGGTTAGGGTTAAGATTTTGTTTATGCTTAGGATTTATGGTTATGGTTAGGATTATGTGTAGGGTTAGGGTTTAAATCATAGGGTTAGACTTAGGCTTAAGGGTTAGGGTTAGGGTTAGGGTTAGGGTTAGGGTTTGCATCACTTTTAGGGCTAGGTTAGTAATTGAGGTTAGGTTAATGGTTAGCGTTTGAATTTAGGGTTTAAGGTTAGGGCTAGGGTTATGATTGTTGTTAGGCTTAGGATTTAGGGTTATTTTTATGATTATTTCTAGGGTTAGGGTTTATATAATAGAATTATGATTAGGGTTAGGATTAGGATTTACGATTATGGTTAGTTTCATGTTTAGGGTTATGGTTATGTTTAAGATTGTGGTTAGGATTAACATTTAGAATTATGGTTAGGGTTATGTCTAGGCTTAGGGTTTATATCATAGGGTTAGGGTTAGGATTAGGATTATAGATATATTTACATCATTATTAGGGTTAGGTTAATGGTTAGGGTTGGGTCAGGGTTAGGGTTAGGGTTAAGATTGTGTTTACGCTTAGGATTTATGGTTATGGTTAGGATTATGTGTAGGGTTAGGGTTTAAATCATAGGGTTAGACTTAGGATTAAGGGTTAGGGTTAGGGTTATAGTTATGGTTTTCATCACTTTTAGGGCTAGGTTAGTAATTAGGGTTAGGTTAATGGTTAGAGTTTGAATTTAGGGTTTAAGGTTAGGGCTAGGGTTATGATTGTTGTTAGGCTTAGGATTTAGGGTTATTTTTATGATTATTTCTAGGGTTAGGGTTTATATAATAGAATTATGATTAGGGTTAGGATTGGGATTTATGATTATGGTTAGTTTTATGTTTAGGGTTAGGTTTTATATCACAACATTAGGATTAGGATTAGCATCATGGTTAGGTTATGGTTAAGTTTATGTCTAGGGTTAGGATTAGCATCATGTTTAGGTTTAATATTTAGAATTATGGTTAGGGTTATGTCTAGGGTTAGGGTTAGGGTTAGGGTTAGGATTATAGATAGATTTGACATCATAGTTAGGGTTAGGTTAATGGTTAGGGTCAGGGTCATGGTTAAGGTCAGGGTTACGAATATGTTTAGGCTTAGGATTTATGGTTATGGTTAGGATTATGTGTAGGGTTAGGGCTTATATCGTCGGCTTAAACTTAGATTTAAGGGTTAGGGTTAGGGTTATAGTTATGGTTTGCGTCAGTTTTAGGATTAAGTTAATGGTTAGGTTTTGGATTTACATCATGTTTAGGGTTAAGGTTAGGGTTAGTGTTAATATTGTAGTTACGCTTAGGATTTAGGGTTATGGTTAGGATTATGTCTAGGGTTAGGGATTATATCATAGCCCATAAGGGTTATGATTATGGTTATGGTTTACATCATTGTGAGGGTTAAGTTAATGGGTGGGGTTTGGATTTAGAGAATGGTCAGTTAGGATTAGGGTTAGAGTTTATATTAGAGAGCTAGAGTTAGGGTTAAAGGTTAGGGTTACTCTTTCATTTGGTTTAGTGTGAGGGTTGAATTTGGTACAGTGTTAGAGTTCAATTTTGTTTACCATGCAATTTGGTCTAGTTTTAGGATTAGGGTTCAATTAGGTTTAGGGTTAGGGTTCGATTAGGTTTAGGTTTATAGTTCAATTTGGTTTAGTGTCAATCAAGTTTAAGGCTAGAGTTCAATTCAATTTAGGGTTAGTTTATTTTGGTATATTATTAAGGTTCAGGTCCAATTGTGTTCAGGGTCAAGGTTTATTTTGGTTTAATATTCAATTAGGTTTAGGGTTAGGGTTCAAATTGGTTAGGGTAAAGGTTTATATCAATTTATTTTAGATTGGTTTAGATTGTTTTAGATTGCTGTCATTCAATTTGTTTTAGATTGGTTTTAAAAAAAATTAGATTGTTGTCATTCAATTTGTTTTAGATTGTTGTCATTCAATTTGTTTAGGTTTATAGTTCAATTTGGTTTAGTTTCAATCAAGTTTAAGGCTAGAGTTGAATTCAATTTAGTGTTAAAGTTCAATTTGGTTTAGTGTCAATCAAGTTTAAGGCTAGAGTTCAATTTAATTTAGGGTTAAAGTTTAATTTGGTATATTATTAAAGTTCGAGTACAATTTTGTTTAGGGTCAAGGTTTATTTTGGTTTAATATTCAATTAGGTTTAGGGTTAGGGTTCAAATTGGTTTATGGTAAAGGTTGTCATTCAATCTATTTTAGATGGTTTAGATTGTTGTCATTCAATTTGTTTTAGATTGGTTTAGATTGTTTTAGATTGTTGTTGTAGTCACATAAATCTGTCCATTTTAATTAAATGAATATTTCGTATTTATTTGATTAAAAACCCACTAGCCATCAGTTAATTAAATTAATATTTAATTAATTCATCTTCAAAACATTCTCCTATTAATTAAATAAATTATTTAATTTATTTTAATTAATTCATTAAACCAAATTCACAAATCAATTAAATGAATAAATCCTATTTATTCAATTTAATCTCCCTTTTCCTCTTTTAAATAAATTAAATTAAACATTTATTTAAATCAGTTATCCCTCCCACTTGAATTTTCCTACAAATGCAACTTGCACCTATTTATTGAAATAAATGAATTTTTATTTTAATAAAATCCTATTTTCCCTCACCCACCAAACCCACTTGCAATCCTAACCCCCTTCTAGTTTCTTCTAAGCCCTTCCTAATTAGCCTAATCCATTCCCTAATTATTGTCACATTCCTAAACAACTTGGAGTCACTTCTCAAAGACTTCAAAGTCTTTGAAAAGTATTAAATGCTTTGTGTGTTCAACAATTTAACCTCCAAAGTCTTCCAAACCACTTATGGCTCTTACATGACCATTAATGGCTCTTACATAACCATTTATGGTTAATTCAACTTGCACTCATGGGTCTCCTCAAGCATTTATTGCTTTGACCATGGTTATCTCTTTAACCTTTGCACAAGAGTTTATCCATTGGATAAAAGCTTTATTCTTTGAATAAAGAATTTATTTACTCAACCCAACATTGACCTTAACCCCCAAGTTGACTCCCAGGTCATGTCAAGCATTTAATGCTTATTCCCTCTCCTCTCAACCTATCTCATATTGACACTTGTCATCTTGGGATTGGGTTGAAAGTCATCACATAGATTGAATATCATTCAATCCTAACCCTTGTTGAGATTACTCAATCTCAACCATCCATTGCTCCATTTTTCTTATAAATAGAGCCCATTCCTTCATAATCCAGATCTTGAAAACTTGTATGCATTTAATCTATAGTGAAATTCTAGAGAGCATTTAGCATAAATCACTAATATCTTGTCATTTTGGTTTAAAATAAATCATTTTCAATATCAATAGCATCTAGTATTAGCTTTTTATTCACATTTAGAGCAAATACTTCAATCTTGAACCTCCATAAGCATCCATAGTGCAAAAAGCTGCTGAGAGCTACACTAGTTTGGAACTTGGAGAGGAGAGGAACAAGGGAGGAGGAGCTAAGAGCATGTTAGGAGGCATTTGGAGATGTCTCATCATATTTACTTTCCTAGTTAAATATTCTCTCGTGCTTTTGGTATCTCTCTTGATATGCTTGTGTAGGAAAGTTTTTTGTTTATGATTTCTGACACTAACAATTTGGCTTTTCTTCTTGTTTGTGTTTTGTTATCATTGACTAACCTTCCCTTTTTGCAGAGCACCAATTGTCATTCAATTTGTTTTAGATTGGCTTTAAATTATTTTAGATTGTTGTCATTCAATTTTATTTAGGGTCAAGGTTTATTTTGGTTTAATATTCAATTAGGTTTAGGGTTAGGGTTCAAATTGGTTTAGGGTAAAGGTTGTCATTCAATTTTGTTTAGGGTCAAGGTTTATTTTGTTTTAATATTCAATTAGGTTTAGGGTTAGGGTTAAAATTGGCTTAGGGTAAAGGTTGTCATTCATTCAATATGTTTTTTGTGATGCTAGACTCGAAAGTGCATGACTAATGCAATGAATCAAACACTATTTTCTTACACATGGTGTCCCTTGAATGATCATATGCAGGGGTTTCTTGAAGTTATTATTATTAAGTTATTCCTTAATAATGGTAAGTGCTAGTTATTTTTTAGAGATGTTGCATATGGTGGATCATTCAACTCTAATATGGATTGGTCATATTTTTAGGACATATGGCTTATGTTTATGAACTATTATGCAATGTCTTGTAAATTTGGGAGTATAATATATTCATTATATTTGTTGATATTATCAAATTCACGTTAGTGGGCATCTCAATGGCATTTACATTTCCTTCGTTATTAATATATATTTGTGTTTATAACTCAATTTTTGTCGCAATTATGTGGTTGTCATGCCACACATGATATTTTTAAAACTTGTTTCCTTCTAATTTATGATAACCTCTTTTTTATAACCTCTTTTTTATGTTATAAAGATGCTTAAAAAAAAGTAGCTCACTCTACTAAAATGTTCTAAAATTATCTAAATCCACTTATAGAACTATATATAATCAAGGAGATGCATTGACAATTGCCTTTTATTTACTATCTTGCGTACTCCTTAAATTACAGATATGTGCACCTTGTTTAATCCAAGATGTCAATCATTTTGAACAAATGTAGCCACTCACAAAAATATTTGTTTGTAAAATTTGATTGGCTTTTTCTTGCATTAGAGGACAAGGTACTACAAATATATTAGTTAAGTTTGTTAGCAACGAGAAACATAAATACTTGAATGACTACTTAAGATAGATTTTAGAAGCTCAACCATGCATCTTGTTGCATTTCTTCTCGACATTTAGGCGCTATAACATTTCTCCTTCAAAGGAAAAAAACAAGGGTTTAAAGAACAAATAAATATATAAACATTCTAAATATTGAATTTCAATTTTACCAAAAACATAAATTACAAGAAAATAAATGTACAATTTTCATTATTATATTTAAAAACAAATAAATATGCAAAACCAAAATATTAATTTAAATTTAATTTTTGAAATGCATATAAGAACAATAGGTTCTAGACTCGAAAGACACTTAAAAACTATAGTAATAGTCACTTGAATGATAATAAATTCGAACTTTCACAATATAAAAAAACAATAAATTTATTAATTAATGTACTCAAATACATATAAATATGTGTATACATACAAACAACTTCATTAAAAAAACAAATACAATATATCTCTGAAAATTCGTTAAAAGAAAATACAGTACATCTCCCCACTGAGATTATGTTATTATAAACCTACTTAAAAAAAAACATTTACAAAACTAAACATAACCTATATAACCATACTAAACAAATAGAGTTACCAACACATCAGTTGAATTTTCATTCAATAATGAACGGTCCTTTGTGCTACTGTTGCTCCTCTCCTTTTTCTCGCCTCATTTCTCCACCTGGAAAGTTTTCAAAATCCCTTTAGCGTGGTAAAGGCAAAAATTCCTCTACATTTGAATGAAATTTTGTGGATTCAACCTGCACAGGGAAAGTATAAGTAAAAGATTCTGTTAGAAAATGCATATCTTCATTTTCTCTTTCTTCTTCTCCATGTCCGTGTCCATGCCTTCCTTCTCTGCCTGGAAATCCAAGCTCAAAATCTCTCTCTCGAGGTAAGGGCATAAATTCTTCTACTCTTGAATGAAATTCTAAGGATTCAAGCTATACAAAAAAGGTATGAGGAAAAGATGACTCCTTCTGCTCTTCTGGAAAAGGCATATGCTCACTCTCCCCTATTTCATCTCTGTGCTGCCTCCCTTCTCCTCCATTAGGAAAGCCATGGCCAAATTCAAGCCTAAATTCATCTTCTCTTGGATGAAATCCTGCAGGATCATCATGTCTAGGTAAGGGATTGGAAAAGGATTCCAACCATCCTCTTATTGACAGAAAAGGCATATGCTCATTTTCTTTACCTCTTATTTCTTCTTCTGGATGCCTCCATTCTCCCTTTGGAAAACCAGGGTCAAAATCCCTCTTTTCTGGTAAAGGTTGATCCATTCTCGAATGGAAATCCTCGGATTCAGCCTACAAATCTAGGAATTCAACGGAAAAAGGCATATGTTCATAGTTAGGTGAAGTATTTTCAATTGGATTCTTCCATCACTTAAAATTTCCTTGAATATAAATGACGTGTTTTTTTTTAAATTAAAAATCAATAAAATTTTCTTTTTCATCTGAAAAGAATGACATGTTCCACTTGTGTGTTAATTCTTCTTTTCGCCGAGAGGCGATCTACAATGGGATTCAAGTTGTCCGTAAACAAAAATGCCTTTTTAAAAAAATTTGACATGCTGACTTGGCAGTATAGTGATGCTGGTGGTGGAAGAGTGGGTAGAAACGTTACACAATCCTAGCAGAATATAATCCATTTACCATGTTGAAGCTAAATATAGCCAGAAGGAAAGATAAATGGGAAGCGATTGTACCTCTGCTCACACGACTCAGAACATCTCCTGCGCTCTCCTAAATATCAATATTTTTTGTCCTCTTTATTGCTGATGTCGGTATCATTGGATTCTTCTTATACTGTAACCGCTGGTCAGGCGAATCAGAAGGCATGAAGTTCTTTGATTTTCTGTGAGTGGAAGCGAAAAAGGCAGGAATGGAGCCGCCACTGTGACTGCTGCTTCATAACTGCTCTGACCGTCCCTTTCACTTCCTTCTCCTACGGTGGAGTTTTAAATATCGTTTGTAACTGCCAACCTTACTGCTCCACTGTCGCCACTACTTCTCCCGGTTATCACTGGAAGTCCTGTCGGAATAATGATGACAAACCCTCAATTTTGCCCATTGACAAGTCGAATCAGGTATGATGTACGTGTAGACATATTTACTAGCAAAGAAGGTGCAATAATTAGCTAATAGTAATTGTCTACCAAAAATAAATTGACTACATCTGACTGCCAATAAAGAAGAGGTTGATAGAAGTATGAAAAATGCAAGGTGATTAATGCATGAGGTAAGTAAGGCTTAAGGTGAGTTGGCAGAGTACAATGGGACTGGTGGAAGACGCGAATAAAATATGTCAAAACCGTTATAGAAGAGTGCACATTAATTTGTCAGAAGAGTGGACGCCAAGGAAAGAGTCGTGGCCGATGTTGTTCATAACGACTGCATCTTTCTCTCGATCCCCCAATATAGAGGTAGGGCCAGTTCCTTCTGTCTATAAAAACGCACTTAGAAAAGAAGCGGCAACCATAGAGAGTATGATGGTCTAAGATCTTTCTTCTCCTGCTCAAGAAGACGAACTAGAGGTTGAATCAATGGGCCTAGGCGGAGCGCCAGAGTTGAGCTACCATATTGAAGAGGCGTACAGTGATTCTGTCGATCAATCATGGGATGTGAAATCTATTTGGTAGGACGCTGATAGTGCTTGGCCGACGGAGAGGGCAGGATAGCCCCCTCTGACTAGCGAGGACATTTAATGGAGGATGTAGTTCCATGCGTACTCTTATGTTGGTTAGAGCGTACCTGTTTTGGGAGGTGTCAAACATTCGGAACTACCCGAAGAGGAGTTAGCAGCGGGAGTGAAGAGGAGAGAGAACCACTTAGGTGGGAGGATTGATCGTATTTCATCCTTCGTTCCCCATAGCAATTGGAGATTGAGGAGAACTAGATTTGATGACTTATTGAGGGGGGAAACATAGTAGGAGCGTGCTATTGGAGGCGTGGAAACTAGGTTAGGGAGGCCTACATTGATTGTGTACAAATGGAATACAGGTCCAAAGGCGGGGTCGGGGGAGGTTGAGCTAATGGAGATATTGACTCCTCTGACATCGGCATACCATTTTATTGCCAACGATTACTGCAAAAATGATATTCTCAACAACGAACTGTTTTGGTTGCTCTGCTTGCTTTGCCAGTGCCAAATCCCACTCGAGTCGATGAGGAGGTTTGCAGCAGGTGTTCTGGTTGCATTCCTCAAGTCCACTGTGAAAGAAAATGGAGAAACCTTTTAATATATTTTGAAGAATCCGACTGTGGCGCTTGTGAGGCTTGAGCCACCTCAGTATAAGGTGCTTCCTGATGTTGTTCCACCTGAAGCTATGATACATCACGAACCCCAAATCGTTCTGGTAAATGGGATGGATGGATCAACGACCGAACCCCAAATCGTTCTGGTAAATGGGATGGATGGATCAACGACTGATTCTGCAGTCTGAACCGTTACAGATCGTGTTGTTTTTCTGTTTGGAAATTGTGCATAATATTATAACTGTTCGTAAACAATAGCTAATAACTTCTGTGTTAAATTTATCAAATTTGTTCCCTATTTTTGAAATTTTATGTTAAATTTTTTATACCATCATAGTCCTTAATAGTTTTATAATGTTGCTATCAACAATAATAATAGTGATGTCTGGCTATTTGGCATATAAAAGTTTGAAATGTTGTGTTATTAATCAGTGTTTTCCTTTTTTTCTACTTTTGATAAATGATATGTTAAATGTTCATTGCTGGCATAACCATACAATTTTAGGGGTCGCCACCCACTACCTGCAAGTGATACATATTCAATTCCACATGGCTAGCAGAACGATATCATTATAGGAGCCACCACCCAATTCGAACGTTGCCTATTTTTGAAACGTCTTTCTTAATCATGCCTATCTGAAAGATTGTGTTGGCACCTTTCAAGAATAGAAAATTGCCACCTAAGGATAGAAGTTTTCATCACTTCAGTTACAATAGATCCTGTTTTAGAAAGGCATTAAATGATAGTGGCATGTCATATTCTTAATGTCTATGCTGAGAATAAATTTTATTAATAAGCCCTTGCTTGGTTACGAACTCTTGGCATATATGGATTTCTAATCACATGTTATATATGTTTTGGTTGAACAGGCAATGTATGCATTTGTTGAGAATTGTGACAACCAAGCAAGTAGAGTTGTGTCCCAACAGATCCCTCTATGAA
This sequence comes from Cryptomeria japonica, assembly GCF_030272615.1. NCBI lineage: Eukaryota > Viridiplantae > Streptophyta > Pinopsida > Cupressales > Cupressaceae > Cryptomeria > Cryptomeria japonica. Next base: position 777,508 of record NC_081408.1, on the reverse strand, counting down.
TTTTCCCT